>NC_143059.1:57572857-58886785 GCF_052426305.1 Pelodiscus sinensis | reverse complement strand
CAGATGGACATATAGGCAGACAGATGTACAAACTCTAACATATATAGAGATAGATATCTGAAAAGTTTAACTTACCTTAACAGCTGAAAACTGTATGAGTTCTACCTACCATATAACTGGAGTCAAGCTTTTATGCAACCCATGACTGTGTTAAATATTGGTGTGGTAAATCTCTCATTATTCCCCACAAACATCTCAGCAGAGTGAAACTAATTCATTCCATTCCTTCTGAAGTAAACTGAGTGCAAATCCACTTAAGCTTACTGATCATCTGATTTAAATAATCTTGCTCTTCAACAGCTCCTCTATCACTTCTGGTGAAAGATTCATGGAACTTGTTCTTCCTTCTTTGAGGTGCCTCATCATAATTTCCTTGGCTTTACTCTCTTGTCCTTCTGGCCTACAAAATCCTACATGCATTTGCCTCATGCTTACTTTTTGGATTTAATTCATTGGTACTGAATGCAGAACTCATGCAGTAGACCCTCCATGGTAGAATGCTACCTGGAATTCAACAAGTCATTGGCATGAATTTGGTCAGCTCAGCTGCAAAAGTGGATAGGCTAAACTGTATAGGTGCCATGAACAGAACATAAAAACAGGAGAATAGCCATACTGGGATAGACCAATAGTCCCTCTAGCTCTGTTGAATGTAGTTGATTCTTTTTAAATGTCAACACTTACCCTTTCATTCTTTCTTTAGATTTTAGATATTAAAAGGTTGGCAACAGTTTGACTTTGGGTTGGATCTAAGTTATATACTGACCTGGCTGTATGGCTGATCTTTTGGGATCATATTTGAGTTCCTTCAGAACTTTTGGATGAATACCATCTGGTTCTAGTGACTTATTACTGTTCTATTTATCATTTTGTTCAAAAAACCTGTTCCTTTGACACTCAAACTGGAAGAGTTCCTTCAGATTTGTCACCTAAAACTAATGGCTCAAGTGTAGGGATTTCCCTCACAGCCTCTTCAGTGAAGACCAAAATGAAGAATTAATTTAGCTTCTCTGCAATGGCCTTGTCTTCCTTCAGTGTTCCTTTATCATCTCTATTATACAGTGTCCCACAGATTTTTTGGTAGACTCCCTGTTTCTAAGGTACAAAAAAAATGATACTTTTCTTGTGATTTTTTTACTTGTTGCTCTTCATATTCATTTTTGGCCTTCCTCATTGTGCATTTAAACTTAACTTGCTTGATATTTTCCTTAGTAGAATTTGACATCCAAGTTCTGAAGGATGCCTTTTTGCCTCTAACTACCTCTCTTAGGCTATGTCTACACTGGTGGGTTCTTGCGCAAGAACACGTCCACACTGCCATGTGCTTTTCTGCAAGAGCATCCATGGCAGTGTGGATGCTCTCTTGCGCAAGAAAGCGCTGATGGCCATTTTAGCCATAGGGCTTTCTTGTGCAAGTAACCCCTAACATGCGTCCACACTGCCCTCTTGCGCAAGAGCTCTTGAGCAAGATTTACACTTATTAGAAAAGAGCATAGCTCTTGCGCAAGAAGCCCTGTCTTCCTATGCCGTACTGTAAATCTTCTTGCTCAAGAGCGGGCAGGTAGTGTGGACGCTCTGCGGGTTCTTGCACAAGAACCAGCCAGTGCAGACATAGCCTTACTGTTTAGCTATGGTTGCATTTTTTGTATTTCATACCAAACATTTTTAGCAAAGACTCTAAACAGTTTAGTACTGGCTATCATCAGACTGAACTGTTTCTTTTTAAAATCAACAATTACAATTACAAAAATTAACAGATACTGTCACCAGTATTTAATTAGCCAAATAGTTAATCCACTTATTTATTCTTCTGCATTGAATAGCAGCGCTCACTCATGACTTTATATTACAGACTCACTGGCGTATACTTAACTGGGCAGATTCAACCTCCATTCCAATATCGTCCACACTTATAACCTTAAATAATAAGGCATGGAATATGGCAATATTGAAGAATGGGAGGGACAAGGTACTGCAGTAAAACAGAGCAGGAGTTCAGTGCAGTGGGCTAAAATGTGCGTCTTAATTCTTGTTCTCAATTTCTGACCAACAGCTCATTTTTACGTGAGTTATAGCCCTTTTTCCTTCTTATCCCACTTTACTATTCATTTTTTTGTTATATACACCTGGTGGTCTAGTTCGTATCTCCTCATTTACAGAACCTGGGCCAAATGCTCTACTGATATCAGTGACGTCCATGGCACTGCACACATGTGCATGAGCAGATTTGGCCTAATGTCTTTCTTATATTCCAAAAGGGAAAAAATGTCAGAATTAAATCCGAGCACTCAGAATGTTGACAAAAGTTGTGTCTACACTATAGGATAAGCTATGGTAATTGCGTAGCTGAAGTCAAAGTACCTTAACTCCACTTTTGGCACTGTCTTTGTACCCTGTGAGTGAAATCCTAGCCCCACTGGAGTCTATGGCAGAAGTCCAATTAAATCTAGTGTGATGAGGATTTCACCCCACGACTTTGATAGTGCAGCGATTTCAAAGAAATATAAGCAGAGTTGGTGCTTGTATATGTAATTCAAGATTCCAACTCTGTATAACCAAAAATACATGAATTAAAAGCATTAGGCCTAATTTTAGTATTTATTTAATCTAGTTTCAATAAGTAATATATTAAAACTTTTATCATGGATGCTGGATGACAGAGGCAAATAATTAAAATAGCATGATGCAAAGACAGAAACAATAGCAGTGAACCAAAACCTTTTACTTGTGTTTAAAAAATGAAAATTAGAGGGAGAAAGATCATAACTGAAAAAAAGTCAGCCCACTACATTGGCTCCCAAGTAAAAGTCTATTTTCTGAGAGAAATCCTGGGCCCATTGAAGTCAATTTCAAAACTCCATGTGGCTTCAATGGAAGTTATGGTTCTATCCTGTATGTGCAATTTTGCAGCCCTTATTTTTAGAGGTGATCAGACTCTGGTTGTAGGCCTTAATAGGATGGTGGCTAGATGATTTGGTGGTCTCTTGAACATAAGAAGAGCCATACTAGGTCAGACCAAAGGTCCATCTAGGCCAGTATCTTGCCCTCCAACAGTGCCCTAGCGGGAGTGAACAAAACAGGAAATCATCTAGGGCACCGTAAATCAAAATAAGAGACGTAATTTGACTTACGCAAATAATGTATCTTATTTTGATGCTATTTTGAAATAAAGCTGTCTACACAGCATCACATTTTGAAATAAAGCCCTATTCCAAAATGTCCCTTACTCCTCATAGAATGAGGTTTACAGGGACGTCGGAATAGCAAGCCCAAAATAACAGGCTTGCTATGAAGATGCAGGTTAGCTATTTCGGGATATTCCAGAATTGCAGTGTAGACGTACCCCTAGAGTTCTTTGAGGAGGTCAACAAACATGTGAACAAGAGGGGGCCAGTGGATATAGTAGACTTAGATTTCCAGAAAGCCTTTGACAAGATCCCTCACCAAAGGCTCTTAAATTGTCATGGGATAAGAGGGAAGGTCCTTTCATGGATTGATAACTGGTTAAAAGACAGGAAACAAAGGGTAGGAATAAATTATAAGTTTTCAGAATGGAAAGAGGTTATTAGTGGTGTACCCCAAGAGTTCCTGGGACCAATCCTATTCAAATTATTTATAAATGATTTGGAGAAAGGGGGAAACATTGAGGTGGCAAAATTTGTAGATGATATTAAACTGCTCAATACAGTTACAAACAAAGCAAACTGTAAAAGGCTTCAAAAAGATCTCACCAAACAAAGTGATTGGGCAACAAAATAGCAAATGAAATTTAATGTTGATAAATTTAAAGTGATGCACATTGGAAGAAATAATCCCCTATATGATGGGGACTAATTTAACTACAACTACTCAAGAGACTGAACTTGGAGTCATTGTAGATAGTTCTCTGAAAACATCCACTCGGAGTACAGCAGCAGTCAAAAAAGCAAATAGAATGTTAGGAATCATTAAAAAAGGGATAGAAAATAAGACAGAGAATTATCTTATTGCCTCTGTATAAAACCATGGTACGTCCACATCTTGAATATAATGTACAGATGTGGTCACCTCATCTAAAAAAAGACATTGGAAATTGTCATTGGAAAAGGTTCAGAAAAGGGCAACAAAAATGATTAAGGGTTTGGATCGGGCCCCCTATGAAGAGAGATTAAAAAGATTTGGATTTTTCAGCTTAGAAAAGAGGAGACTAAAGGGGGATATGATAGAGGTCTATAAAGTCATGATTAGTGTGGAAAAAGTGAATAAGGAAAAGTTATTTATTTGTTCCCATAATATAAGAACTAGGCGTTACCAAATGAAATTAATCTGCAACAGAATTAAAACAAACAAAAGGAAGTTTTTCTTCATGCAGCACACAGTCAACCTATGGAGCTTCTTGACAGAGGATGTGGTGAAGACTAGGACTTTAACAGTGTTAAAAAAAAGAGCTAGATAGATTCATGGAATTTAGGTCCATCAATGGCTATTAGCGAGGATGGGTAGGAATAGTGTTCTTAGCCTCTGTTTCTCTGGAAATGGATGACAGGACAGGGATCACTTGATGATTACCTGTCGTGTTCCCTCTCTCTGGGGCATCTGGGCCACTGTTAGCAGACAGGATACCGGGCTAGATGGACCTTAGGTCTGACCATGTACGGTTGTTCTTATGTTCTTTACGTTCTTCCTCTTTTGCCCATTCACAGCTTCTTACAGAGGCTAGGGACACCATTCTGGCCCATCCTGGCTAATAGCCATTGGTGGATCTATCCTCCATTAATTTATTGAGTTCTTTTTTTTAGCCTTGCTAAAGTCTTGGTCTTTACAACACCAAGCTTTTCTGGCCTTAAATTCTATAAAGTGAATGTATTCGTTGAAACAATTTGCATGACTTTTCAATGATTTTTTAAAATTTATTTTCCAATCTGCCCTCTAAAGTTTAAAGCATTTTCAACCAGTTCTATTTATTTTATGTATGTCAACTGATTCCCAAATGCATCAGTACCTCTAGTGCATGAGTGACACATCACATTTTATAAAACTGCTGGGGGGAAAAAAAAAAGCTGGAAACTTTTGGTAGATCAGGTCTAGTCCACAGTAACCCCTGCCTAGACGGTAAGGCTGGTGAGGGCTGCTCTTCCATTAACACCAGCTACTCTTCTTATCCTGGTGGAGTATCAGCATTGACAGGAGACCACTTGGACATCAATTCATCTAAGCAGACATGATACATTTATGGCCAGTGGATCAGTTACTGCAGCAGTGGTCCCCAGGTATAGTGGAGATAAGCCCTTAAGGCCCAACTGCTGCCCATTGACTGTGGTGTAGGTTGAGGCGCTAAATAAGTATTGGAAAAAGTTTGGCAATAACAGATCTTAAAACCCTAGTTCTTTAAGGTTCTCTGAAGCAACTTCATAGTGAAGTAACAGGGGCATTGTAAACAGAAATCACATTTGTCAGGTTTGGTGAACAGTTTTGGCATCTGTTTTGTCCAGAAGAAAGGAAACATTCCTTATTAACTGCATGTGCTCTGAGCTCAATTGAGTCAGCTCAGACTCCTGGAAATGATGTGTTACTGACCAGAGAGTGAAGTTGTGATTTTTCAATTTCTTGGTCATATGGATCCACCCCAAAATTAAATTCAACATTTTTTTTAAAACTTCAAAAAGTTGGAAAATGTTCTTTTCAGGTTGTGCTAAACACTTTGTTCCATCTGAAATGAAATGTTTCCATATGACTTGGGGCTTTTAAAATATTTATTTTTAAATAAAATGGAGAGGAATTTCAGAAACAAGCAGTTGATGCAAATACAAAAATCAAAACATTTTCTTTCAAAAACAATTGAAATGAAATGTTTCTAATTTTTTGGATCTCCCTCCATGAAAACAATTTGGTCAATTCAACACAAATTCACATTTTGGGGCTGAGCCGAATCTGCATTTTTTTTTAAATGTTTGCCCAGCTCTAATTCTAACTCAGTGTTAATGTGTTGCTTAGTCAGTCTTTAGTCAGAAGCCTATTAAGACCTAACACAAATTGGCAATGCCCACGAAAGCTCATGATATCATCTATATGTTTTGTTAGTCTTTAAAGTGCTAACAGACTGTTAGTTTTTTAAGATTTTCCTGTTACAGACTAAGGGTATGTCTACACTACCCCTCCTAGTTCGAACTAGGAGGGTAATGTAGGCATACCGCACTTGCAAATGAAGCCCGGGATTTGAATTTCCCGGGCTTCATTTGCATAAACTGGGCGCCGCCATTTTTAAATCCCTGCTCGTTCGAACCCTGTGCCGCGCGGCTACACGCAGCATGAACTAGGTAGTACGGACTAGGCTTCCTAGTCCGAACTACCGTTACTCCTCGTGGAATGAGGCTTCATTTGCAAGTGCGGTATGCCTACATTACCCTCCTAGTTCGAACTAGCGGGGTAGTGTAGACATACCCTAACTGTGCTACCTCGCTGAAACAATATAAAACTCTGGGTAGGGATCTCAGTTTTTAGCCCATCAGCATTAACTATCTCATTAGTGGATTTCCTGTAATACAATATTCTGATAATACTAGTAGTACCTATTACAGTAGACTTCCGATAATCCAGAACCTTTGGGACCTAGGTGGTGCCGGATTATCGGATATGCCGGACTATCAGGAGGTGCTATAAACTGGTTATATATATACACTATATACATTATATACTGTATATAAAGTGTTCTTAACCCTTTTTATTGTACGTACTGTATACAGTATACTGTGATGTTTTAGTTTTTTTAAACCCTTTTTTACCCTTTTTGCTCGGTTCAGCTGCTGCCGCTGTTGCCTTGTGACTCATTTTTTGCCAAAGCTCATTCACTAGGCTCTTGCCATTTTGATGCCGGACTATCAGGAGTGCCATATAATTGCATGCTGGACTATTGGAGTTTTACTGTACTAATGTTACTATGCCTTGTTTTAATACTAATGGTAGTGTTATACGTTCACTCTGCTAAACTGTGTCAATGAGTAAAAATATTAATTATGCTTCTTGTGGCAGCCACTGGAGGTGCCCATGAAGTCAGCTTCTGTTTCCCATTAAATCGTGTAACTAGCGAAGATATTGTCATTGATGCTACAGGAATATGAAGAAGCTCTTTCTGGAACTTCTACCTTATTTTGTCATTATAGGTAATTACGTTTTAGAATCATTTCTATGTAAGTCTTCTGTTGCCAAATATGTCACTTCTTTTACCTAGCATCTAACCAAATGTCAACTTTAATATGGCTTGTTACACACCAGTAATGAAATACTGATTTACCCCCACAGACAATAAAAATGCGAGCAATAATACCACCACTCTCAAGGGCTTATAAATCAATAAACAGAGAATGTGAATGAACAGAATGCTGATTGAAATCACAAAACACTTCGAGAATCTGCAGATAATCAGAGTCATATGTTTAAGAAAAACAGAACTGCCAAAGATGCTAACGTTTATATTGTCTTTCTATATTCCATTGTTATGACAGGAATCAGGGTTTGATTACCTGATCAAGTGAAATTAAGTACTAGATAAATACAGCATCAAATCATTTTCTGATGTGACTTTTCTAGTCCAATAGATATCAGTCACAAGTTAAAAGGACCACATTTACCAATATATTTATTCTTTATATTTGCCCTTTTTTGTTCTCTTCTGAGATACAACTTGATTACTCAGCCTTACAAGTCATGATGTACAAGTCATGCACATCCCCATTGTAAGGCTATGTAACGATCCCAAGTCATCAGCGCCTCAGTATTACATCTTTTCCAAAGCACAGCACCCATTGCCATCATGTTGGACAGTGGTTGAGTTCTGGCCCATGCCACCTACTGACACACCAAAACCATGACAGCCACCAGTAGATGGCAAAGGGAAAGCAACATCATTTCAGGACAGAGAAGTCCAACAGTTCTGTGTCGTTGGGTGCAGAGGTTAATTTTATCCTATTGAAGGATTATGTTTTATGTGGCCGCTCTAGAAGTGAGATACAAGAAGAAAGCTCACATTGTTTTGGAGGTGAAGGATTGGACAAAGGAGGCTTTGAGTGGACGGCAGGGTCACCAGTGAGACCACTGTGCAACTGCAACCCCCTGGAGCAGTGCTGTGGTACACTCCAGCTGATCTTCAACAGTCTCTGATGGCATGCCAGGAGGTGTATAGTGCAGCTCAGGCATGTACTCAAAGCATTTCAGCTTTTAAGGCTCTCTGGACTTTACCTCCTTAGGAGTCCCAGTAAGAATTGCTCAACTTGCAATGGGTGTTCTCCCAGGGCCCAGACACCCTACTGGCTCCCTGTGCCACACCATCATCCCCAGCTGCTGATCTATCAGCCTCCTGAGGAAGAAAATGAGTTCACTGCATTGCCCTCCACTGCCTCATCACTGATGAGCCAATTCACCACAAATGTGCTCGCTATATCATCCCTATACTCCTACGTGTAACCCATAGCCTCATCATTACAATAGGCATCCCACGCTAGCCTCTTTCCAGAGCCCAGCCACTGAAGTAAGCAACTCCAAAGCAGTAGTGTCACCAGTAGCCCACCCTAGGTAGCCCATGGATTCAGGAACCCACCACCCAGCTCTTGAGAGCAGTCTGTGAGAGACCCTAGACCCCCGCTAGGAGATATTTTGACAGAGAAGGTCTGGCACTTTTCGAAGATTTACAACATGCGGCAGTAATATTGGTTTAAAAACATGAGAGGGGTTGGGCAAATAGGGCTAGTTATAAACAGAGAAAAACAACTGGCCGGAGATTCAGGTGGTATGCATTGATTTCAGGGAAGCGACACCAATGAAATGCACCAATTTACACTAGCTGAGGATGTGGTTAATTTGAGTAAATGTGAGAAAATCTGACTCTTACTCTTTAAAAAGAATAGCCACATATCCTTTTGGCTTTAAATAATTTCCTTAAACATCCCCCCATCAGTTATAGATAAAGCCCTCATTGCTTCTATTTTAAAAGAAATGTTTGCAAAATAACCTGTCACCCTGAACTTTCACCTCGCAATATTATGAATTAATACAATAGAACTGAAGGAAGGTACTGGAAAATCTTAGATGTATGGTACCACAGTGGAGCTGCTAATTACAAACCTAAGAATCAATGAAGATGAGATTTTCTTGTGTGCAAATTGGAAGTGCAGATAACAATAGCAAGATGAAATCATCTTCCAGCATTACATAGTGTTAATAAGAAAATGATTTCATGTAATAGCCCAACAGTCTTTAAAGGCTTCAGTGTCAATGGGCCCATCTTTTAATAAGTTTGCTTTTTGGAATATGCAAATGGATCAATTGATAGAAGATCACGAAAAGCTTTACAAATGTGTTTGGATGAGCTTGTTAATAAAACATCATATAGAGGCTGTGTCTAGATTGGCAAGTTTTTCCGCAAAAGCAGCTGCTTTTGCGGAAAAACTTGCCAGCTGTCTACACTGGCCCCTTGAATTTCCTCAAGAACACTGACGATCTCATGTAAGATTGTCAGTGTTCTTGCGGAAATACTATGCTGCTCCCGATCGGGCAAAAGCCCTCTTGCACAAATGCTTTTGCGCAAGAGGGCCAGTGTAGACAATACGGTATTGTTTTGCGCAAAAAAGCCCCAATCGCAAAAATGGCAATCGGGGCTTTCTTGCGCAAAACCGCATCTAGATTGGCACGGACGCTTTTCCGCAAAAAGTGCTTTTGCGGAAAAGCGTCCGTGCCAATCTAGACGATTTTTTCCACAAATGCTTTTAACAGAAAACTTTTCTGTTAAAAGCATTTGCGGAAAATCATGCCAGTGTAGACGTAGCCAGAGTGTTTTTATCCAGTGAGTGTTTTCTAAGAGTGTGTCTAGACTACAGGGTTTTTTCGGAAAAAAATGGCCTTTTTTCGAAAAAACTTCCCTTGCATCTAGACTGCTGCTGCGTTCTTTCGAAAGTAAATCAAAAGAACACGGCAGTTTTTTCAACCATGGGAAACCTCATTTTACAAAGAATAACGTCTTTTTTCAAAAGTGCTCTTTCGAAAAAAGGTGCTATGTAATGCAAACTGTGCTTTTCCGAAAGAGAGCATCCAGACTGTCTGGGTGCTTTCTCGAAAAAGCAGCTCACTTTTTCGAAAGTACTGGCTGTAGTCTAAACGCTCTCTTTCGAAAAAGGCTTTTTCGAAAGATTCTTTCGAAAAAGCCACTTTTGAAAGAGGCTTGTAGTCTAGACGTACCCTAAGAGCAGTGGGTTCGTCTCTTGTTAATATCGAACAAAAATGGATAAATGTTCTTTTTTGAAATGCCATTAAGGAGATTTCCTGCACTCTATTACATGGGAATAGGAGCTTTCTTTAGAAGAAACTTGCAATCAATGACAGTAATAATATATTATGCTCTAGGTTTTGCCATCCTTGAGTAATACCTAATTACAGTATTTGGATAGTCTCATAGAATGTTAATAATTGTAACATTACAGATATTCAGTCCTGCTGTGGGGGCAGAGGACTGGACTCGATGTCCTGTCGAGGTCCTGTCCAGTTCTGTGATTCTGTGTAGAGCAAGGGACTACTGAACCTGCTAACAGGGGATGGAATCTGACTTTATGCTCTGTTGGGAAGGCCCATTCTGCTTTACTCACCTTCACCCATGAATGGTCCCATGACTTCCAGTAGATTTATCTTGAAGTTAATGGGATTACTAGTGAAGCACATTTCTTGTTTAGCACAAGTGAGGATATTAGACTCCGGCTCTGAGGTGTGCTTTGGAAAGTTCTCACTAAGTCTAAAATTAATTTTAAAAACATTTTAAAGGGACATTTTCTATTGATTCTATTCTCCCCTCTCATAGAAAGATTTCCCTGTCAAAATTAACACAGCCAACAGCATTTCTGCTTGTAATACACTGGCAGAGACCAACATTTTATAGGCCTTGTTAGAAAGACTGAAAATCCATATTTCCCATCTACGTCAATGGGAGCTATCCAGCAGCTTTGATCATCAAGTTGTATGGGCTAGATTTTAAAGAGCTCATCATCTAATGCACTGGACTCTGGAGTGATCAGCACTTAGGAAAATTTGGTGCTTACCTAGGGTATATCTACATTGCCACCCTAGTTCGAACTAGGGTGGTTAATGTAGGCAACCGAAGTTGCAAATGAAGCCCGGTATTTGAATTTCCCGGGCTTCATTTGCATCTTGCCAGGCGCCGCCATTTTTAAATCCCCACTAGTTCGGACTCCGTGCCCACGGCTACACGCGGCACAGAGTAGGTAGTTCGGATTAGGCTTCCTATTCCAAACTACTGGTACACCTCGTTCCACTAGGGTGGTAGTGTAGACATACCCCTAGGTGTCTGGACAGGAACTAAACGCTTTAGAAATTCTACCTCCAGCTGTGAGAGCTAAGCACTTGAAAATCTTCTAGCCCTATGTGGTGTGAACATTGGTATAAGCCTGTCAATCCAGCACCCACCCTCATTTCTGTTTTGATTGCCAGCCAAAAATAGTTTTCGATTTTCCTGTGATTGTATGTTACTACTTTTGTCACTAAGAAGGGCAGTGGCTTGTGGAACATAGTAAGCCATGTTCAATAATGTAAAAAAAAATGTTCTCTCTGTCTGCATTTACCAAGTCAAGATGGCCAAAATCCCACAAGGACCACTCATATGAGTTCAGAGTCATCCATACCAAACCCTACTATTCAGCTTAACCCTCATCTGGATCCAAACACTGTTTCCACAGCCCATATCAACATATTAGCCTCTTTCTTTGACACACATAAATTAGATGGAATTTATGCCTGGAGAAAAGGGATATTATTCATAGCAGAGACATATTATTTTGAGCAAGAAATAGCCAAACAGACAAAGCCTGCCCTTCTGAGAACTTTCATAGTTTTACTTGTTTCCAGTACAGTATGTGAAGTTGCTAAGTCTAGGTGTGTAAGCACTAAGAAATAATTACTGTGCAATAATAGCGAAAATGACTAGGGCCCCTATATTTCCTTCCTGCTTCAATATTCATAGAATGCAAAACTCAGTTGATGAATGCAGCATTAGTCTACTCAAATTCGGTGTAATTCTTTCATACACAACAGTCTCTTTAAAAGAGACTTTGGTGAGCTTTGTAGACAAACTAAAGCTACAGATTGCCTACTCTTGTTCTCCCACTTACCTCTCCAAACATGGCAGCCTACTTAATTTGGTGACCACACTTTTAATTAGTTTCTTCACAGAGTGTAATGGAAGTCAAAGAGTACAGAAGAAAAATATGGCTGTTTCCTAACTCCTACCCATCTCTGTTCAGCCACATCTGAATGCCATTTTAAACAGAGTACTATTATTGTACAGAGGGGATGGTAGTAGCTATGCTTCAGAAAGGATGCTCACCATACTGTGAAGCCATGCCTTACTTAAGTAAGAGTGTAAATAGCAATAGCTTTGCAAAACAAACTCCAGATCCAGATTGTACAAACATTGCAGAGTTCACAAAGCCATAACGATAGCATGCACCTGTAGTCAATTCCATGTAAGCAACAACTATAGGGTTAGCATTGGGAAATTCATACATGTCTACATTAGAAGGGTATTAAACTTGCAAAGCAAAGCTCTCAAAAGTCAGGAAATGTCAATCTTAAAAGTTGCAACCTTTTCTGCATTTATTGCATGTGTTATGTAAAGTGGTACTTAATTGAAAAAGCATGAATCTAGCCCTAAACTGCTATAAACTACTATTAATAATGTAAGAGTATCAAATAAATATTGTTGCTGATTAAATGAAAATTTTTAAAGATCTGTGTAAATCTGATTGCAAATTATACATCGGTGGTTGAGTGACTGTCCACTTCTAATGCTCACAGAATCCCCATTAAAATTATTGAGTAACTAACTCAGTATGACAAAAGGTAATAGAATTGAGCCCTAAAATAAAAGGAATATGATGCCCTTGTTCCATGGCTCATCAATGAGCATCCTTAACTGCAAAATAATATTAACAGATTACTGGTTTCTTGTAAACCTCTTCAGTTTTGCAGCTTCCACTGACATCTGGTGGAGAAAGATGATTTTCTGTTCTTAGCCCTCTCTTGGTTGGTTTATTTAAATTCATTATTCAAGTTATGGGACGGGTGGGAGGGAATAAACAGTCAAGAAATACAGACTGCCATGATTTTTCTCTTGAAAATGAAGCCTTGTTTTTTTCATGTGATCTAAGAAATGCTTGGAATAAAGAAAGCCCATTTGTGTTGCAACATTTGTGAGCTAGCAGGCAATTTATTTTATTTATTTATGATTCTGTAAACAAGAATACCGGGGGGGGGGGGGGGATAAAAGCCACTTATTTGTTTTTAATCATGAAAACATGATTTTAGAGTTGCAGTGTAAGTCTTCACCATTGTGTTTATGCCCTGCTGAGAAAACAGCTGCTTCTTTCCTATTAGAGGCTCAATGAGAACCATTCTGTTTGCATTCCTTATGGTGCATAAATAGGGCTTTTCCCCCTCCTGGTTGAATAATGCTCACCAGGAAAAAATAGTGCTTGTTATTTTAATTGCTTGTCTGAAGGTTCATCTGATGAAGGCTAAATTCTGGCCCATCAGTCAAGGCGACACCAGAGGAGAGATGGTGAGGACTGGAGCCTCTAACTCTCCTCCAGTATATCTGTACAAAATGCAGGTAGAATTCTAGGTGGCAACAAGGTGACAGTGATGGGGGGAGGGGCAAAGGGGGCAATTGCCCCAGGGCCTGGCAATTCAAAGGGGCTTGGAGCTCCCAGCTGCTGCTGCTGCAGTTGCTACAGCAGCAGTGTCAGTGGTCAGAGCCCCAGGCCCTGTAAATCACTGCTGGAGCCCCACTCTGTGTTGCTCTGAGGGCTGGAAGGAGCCCAACACCATCCAAGCAGCACAGAAGGCTGGCAGCTCTTGGCCCCACCCATTCTTCTCAAGGCCCCGCCCTTTCTGGTCTATGGTGTTTGGTGGCACACAGTAGCCCTCAGCTGGTATGGAGAACTGAGTGAGACATGGCCCAAGATTTTGTCACTTGAGCATGATTGCGAGCATCTGGAACTGGTGCTGGGAAAGGTGCATTCTTCTATTTACATCACTTAACACATTTCCCCAGCTTTCTTGGAGGTTTTATACCTCAGACTGACTCAAGGAGAAGGTCTCAGAGCACCTCTGTCATGAACAGGAGGAGTGCTGACCAGCATCCAGTGACTAAGGCATGGGTTCCTAAACTGGGGGGCGTGAAGAACTTGCAGGGGGGGGGGCAAGGTGATCCAGGCTCCCCCTCCCCACCCCATCAAGTTTTGCTGTACTGTTCAGTTCCTTTTTTTTTTTTTTTTTTTTGCTCAACATGTTCTTTTGGAGGGGAGGAGGGGGTGAGGGTTTTTCAAAAATCAGAAAGCGGGGGCGTGATGCTGAAAAGTTTGGGAACCACTGGACTAAGGGGTTAACTCAGGTACCTAGCAAAGGTGTCAGCCTGGAAGCCAGGAGAACCAATTGAGATAGAGGGTTGAAATTTGATTTCCCTGCCTGCTTTGTTTGTGTGGGAGAGTTAAACCAGGAGTTGAGACACAGAATGATTTAAACCCAGGCAGGACTACCATGCCCCTACAGAATTCAGGACAAGGGGGGGTGGACTGAACAAAGAGAAAATTAGAAGTGAGTATCAGGGAAATATGAATCCATTCGCATGCAGGGTTATTTTTTCTTTATTTTGTGGTTTGGTTTGAACTGCTCTGTGTGATTTTATGCCTCCCCTCTCCCTTTACCATCTAAACATTGTGCCAGAGTTTTTTATTCTCTGTTTTAATTTGTTTTCCTTAGTTGCTCTGTAACATCTAGCAACCAGGTATGCTTTATCAAGTTTATCTTTTGTTTTATAATAAAAAAATCACTTTTTTAAGGTGATGATTTGATTCTTCTGTCCTGGAAGATCTGTCTGTGTGTATCTGCAGGCCTCCAACTGAGGAGTCAGCTACCAGAGATAGCAGCTTGTTTTTCTCTTTTCTTTTTGCAAGCTCTTTTGGGGCAATAGAGCTTGGGGTACCCCTGAGGGTGATTTCTAGTGTTCACCCTCAGTTTTAGGGAAAAAGTACTTGATGGTGGCAGCAGTTCCACAAAATCTGTGTATTATGATTCTGGGGGGAAGTTTCTGTAACCAGTCCCTCTGGGGCAAGGTTTTGAAGCTTTGTTGTGAGCCCCCACCTTCTGCACTCAGTGCGCCAAAGTGGGGAAACTGCCCTGACAACCTCATATTGGTCATTATAGCTCCACACATACATACAACCACACTGCTCCATATAGTAATGAAGGCATCATTTAATACAATCAGAAATGGGCACCATATGCCATGCATCACATGACTATAGCAAATACTGTAGATGCTCTGAGTTTCAGCTATGGGTGCTGCAGGAAGCTTTCCTCTTGGTAGTATTGTAAAAAATGTCACCAAACCACCATGGATAAGACACATCTATGGTCCTATTGATACAGAACCACTGCCCTTCTTTTCCCAATTGCACAGGATACAGAACCATACGTTCCATGATCTACTGCATAATGGTAACAAAGTGCCGTCTACATTCTTTGTCTGACTCGCTTCTCAGACACTCGTATGAGCTTCATTGAGGCGTGCACTCTCCTAGGCTATGTCTAGACTGCAGGCTTCTTTCGAAAGAGGCTCTTTCGAAAGCATCTTTCGAAAGAGCCTCTTTCGAAAGATCGCGTCTAGACTGCAGGCGGATCTTTCGAAAGAAAAATCCGCTTTTTCGAAAGAGAGCACCCAGCGAGTCTGGATGCTCTCTTTCGAAGACGGCCTCTTTACATTGAAGAACGCCTTCTTTCGAAAGAGGAACTTTCGAAAGAAGGCGTTCTTCCTCGCGAAATGAGGTTTACCGCCATCGAAAGAAAAGCCGCGTTCTTTCGAAATAATTTCGAAAGAACGCAGCTTGAGTCTGGACGCAGGGGAAGTTTTTTCGGGAAAAGGCTACTTTTCCCAAAAAAAACCCTGAGTCTGGACACGGCCCTAGAGGCTGGTAGGTTTGCTAAAAATACTTAAGAACAGCATCACTTCAGAATGACTGATTTTTTAAAAAAATCCAACGTGCTAATCCAATTTGCCAATATCAAAGCATATTCTTGAAATCTGTTATTGGCGTGTGTTTTTATGATGAGAATGCATAAAAGTGCTAATCAGAATCAAGGCCCAATTTTTCTAGGCAGTGTACAGACATTTCAAAAAACATGGTCCCTGACCCAAAAAGTTTATGGCCAAGATTAAAATGAGCATTACAAACAGTAGGAAGAGGGAAGGCAACAGTCAGAGTAATGAGGTTATGAGTTTGTATAGTCCAGCAAAATAAAAAAGGTGTTGAATAATTCATCCCTGCCCTGATTCCATTGACTTCAACTGAGTTATACCAGAGAGAAATTTGGAACATGAATTTTCAGTGAATTCGAAATGAGCAAAATTATTTCTCTCATCAATTCACATCTCTGTGAAGATAAGAAAGTTTTAAAGTTTCATCCTGATCGACCAGTTTTTCTCATATAAATATACCTGATGTTATGATCAATTTTTCCCTCTATTTTTTTCTATCCTTGTGTGGAATATTTTGTGTGCACTGAGGCATTTCAGAATGTGCACTACCAGTAGAAAGAAAAAAATCTATCTGTGGGTATTTTGCTAATAAGCTGGACAGCATTTGAATCTTTCCTGGGTGGCTACACAAGCATTCAGCTTACAGGAAACACTGGTCATGATCCAGGTTTAAATACTTCCTGCCACCATCGAGCTTCTCACCTGAACATTTTACCTTGGGACACCTCTGTCACTGCTTCCTTGTTACCTGGGTCCCGTCCCTAGAAGCACAAGGGATCCCCGATAGGTATGCTAAGTATTCATCACCAGCAGCTGCCAAACTCCCCATTCACCACAGTTGCATTCCAGACTGAATCAACAAACTTGTAATTCATTACATACAGTTATGACCTGTGACTGAACTGGCAATGCCCACAATACTTTACAAGCTTCAAAAAGTCTAATTTCATCCCTCAGTGAAGGCTACCTTTTCATAAGCCATGGAGTCCAAAGTTCCCCCACTCTGGTCATACTGTGCCCTATTGGCAGCCAATCACCCCGATGGATCAGTCTCTGGACAGGCTTTTCTTGGTCAGTTCCGCAAGCCTGGACCAAACCAGCTCCAGCTGGCAAGTATCCACACACTCCTCCAATGGTCCTCTTCACAAGGCTGACTGTCAAATGAAGATTCCAACAATGATCCTATCAGCCCAATGGGCCTTCACAGAGTCTTCTGTTCCCTTAGTCATTGCCTCACTCCCAACCACATATTTTGTCTTCCACATCCTTCAAACCTAAAATATAAATGCAGCACTTAGCCTAAGACTGTCAACACCTGTAGCTTTAAAACTTGGCTCTGCTATTGCAGGAGCAAGTGGTGCATATGTGCAGCATGCATGTGTGGAGGTAGGCTCAGCTCTCTGCTGCAGGAGTCCACTACAAAGATCACAGCCTCTAAATTTTCTGTTCCCATAGAAGCAAGTCCCTAGAGAGGGGAGCATGTCTATTATCTCAGATGGCCAACATGTAGGCTGTTGTACACATGTAGGCTATTGTACACTTTCCAAAATGCCAGAAGGTGCTCAAACCCTGGCTCTTATCTAGGCCCCACCTGTTGGACTACGGATGTTGCATAGTACATTAATGGTGAAACTTAAAAAACAATGAATAGTCTAGCAACACCATGGATGTTGCTGGACCAGAGAGTCCCAGTTTAGGGAGATAGACCCTATAGAGCCAACAAGATAATAAGAAAAGCACACAACATTAGAGATCATGTTTAAAAACTTGGCCCACAGAGAGTATTAAATGCAGTGTTTCATTCTCCAGCAGTGATTATTGCTTTGTGCAACTAAGGGAGGGTTGCATTATGTATTCCTACATTTCAGGTTCATTTAATTTCTTCATTCCCACCCTCCAATTCTTATGTAAAACTTTCACTTTATAATTTATTCAAAAGTGAAATACTACTTATGGGCACAAGGTGGCAATCAAAGCACAGCCAGTAGTGGAGTAAAGCAGTAAGACTTCATTTGTAGTTCATTAATGGTAAAACTTAAAAAACAATAAATAGTCTAACAGCAGCTTAAAGTCTAACAAAACATGTAGATGGTATCATGAGCTCTCGTGGGCACAGCCCACTTCTTTTTTCCAGTTACAGACTGGAGGCAGCAAATAGAGGCAGTTATAGAGGCAGCAAATACAGGTTGAACCTCTAAAATCCAGGACTCTGGTCCAGCTACATCTGGACCATGAATACTGTTGGATCAGAGAACCCCGGCTTGCCAGGTTCAAAAACACAGCCCGGGCTGAGCTGGCATTGAGGAGCCCAGTCCTAGCAGGGCAAGAGCAGTGGAGAGCACATTCTTGGCCAGCACTGGCAGTAAGGAGCGCAGCCCCGGCCGAGGCTGGAATCAGCTGGGCACACAGCCCGGACCGGCACCATGGGGGTGGGGGCTGGAGGCAGCAGAGCTGGCCCCTGTCCAGGGCTGGTGCTGTGGGAGGACACAGCCCCGGATAGGCATGCCTGATGGAGGACTGGAGGCAGCAGCAGGCAGCAGGGAATGTATCCCCACCTGGCAGCAGAACCTACAGCTGGGTAGGGAGTCTTGACCTTCCCTCCTCTGGCATACTCCATTGTTTAGGACGACTTAGGTCCCCAGGTTGCAAGACAAGGGAGCTCCAACCTGTATATTTAGGAGATGTTTAAAGGGATTTTAAACATAGCTTCTTCCCATGCATACAGTCTTGCATGGATTCTTGCACTTGAAGAAAAAAGTCTAAAGTGTGTTGTCTGAGATGTTGAATAAATTGCAAATTAGTCTGAATTTTGAAATGGACAAATAGACTGTTCTATATAGAAAAAAGACTTTTTTATATGTTATTGCAAAACACTATCAGCTGGAATTCAGTTTAGCTTCAGTGGGAGTTGCAAGACACACAGCACTTTTGGAGAACATGTAACATATAGCCACATAGATAAAATTCAAGAGCTTAAATGTAGCCTGACTTAAAAATCTTGGTTAATAGGTGACAGAGAAAATAAAAGTGATTTGAAATATTATATTTAAGTATTCTGCTCCACAGGCCTTCCTTCATTCTTGCAGAAGAAATACTGTATTTACTAGAAACAGAACACAGTGAACTTGTATTTAAATTCTTGGGCTGACTTTTAGAGGATAGAGGATAGTAGGATCACAGTGCTAATTTAGCAATAATTTGAATTCTCATCAGATTTCTTAGGCCCCAATGTTATAAATTGTTGGGCAGAGATATATTTCATAAAAAGCATCTTGCTACTGTGAGAGGAAGCCATGCTGGCAAAACTAGACAACTCTTTAATAAGAGAATTATTTACAGATATGTTGTAACTGCAGCTAGCATTCTAACCTTGTGAGACTGACCTGCTCCATCTCTTCCCTCTGCCAATCCAATCTGTACTCCTCCCCCACCTTCAAAGTGGGCTGTGCCCACAAAATCTCATGATACCATCCGCATGTTTTGTTAATCTATAAAGTGCTACCAGACTACTTGTTGTTTTTAAAGTTTAACCTTTCATTGTCACTTTCCATATCTGTAAAGTGAGGTCAATAGTACTTTAATTACTCAGGGGGTGTTAAAGTAGAGCAGGTCAAATATTGTAAACTTTGCTTGCAAATATTTTAATTTCAAGTGGCTTTCACTTCAACCATGTTTTTATCCCTTATGATTTTATAGTTACACAAGTTGGGTATTGTGTGCATGAATATTTGGGGAATGGCTGTTCTGAATGTGAATATTGAAGCACATGCAAATATTGGTGGTCATGCACAAACATACATATTGGCTAATCTGCATTTGTTATTCATTATTCTATTCAAAACTTTTTATTCATCCAGTCTGGGAGACCATGCAATACCATGTGATTTAGGTTACCAGTCAAGTACCATGAAGAGCAAACAGCCAAAGAAAACAGATCACTAACACCAGGCTGAAATTTGTTTGCACCAGCTATCTGTTGAATATTTATATATAACAAATACGTTGGCATAAATCAAAATCAAATGGGGAACAATGAGCTAAATTCTGTGCATAATTTATTGGAATTGGATAATTTAAGCAACCATAATTGTGAGGATTAATTATTTAACATTTGGCAGCTCTAGAAAGCTGTGTGTTTAAAGGTGCTATGTAAATACAAAAAAAATTGCACTAGCCCTTAACTTACTGAAAAATACGATATGACATTTAAAAGAAACTCATTACTAACACATCACCTGTGCTCCCACACAGAGCAACAGATTGCGCAACTTTCTAAACATAGCAGCCTATTTTGTTTTCTTTTCTTTTCTGAACAAAATTAGGTGGATACTTATAATCAACTGGCAAAATTACTCCTCCAGATACATACCTAAGTGCACCATGAGCTAGTCAGTGTACAGCAAATGCTGCATTTTATAACATGATGTACCTTTCCAAAGCAATTAGGCAAAATAGCTTGTGTTCTGCAGGAACAAACCTCCCTGGAAGGGCTTGTAAGGAGGGAAGATTTTAATGACCCTCCCTCATTTTCCAAAAGGTGAATTTGCTAAGAGACCTTTTGTGACTAAAAGGACAGATTTATTTATAGAAAAATGTTCCTACAGCCAACAAACTATTGAGTCCTTCCTCAGAGCCTCAGTTAAGCTAATGCAATATCAATTGATCTGGCAGTTTTATAATCTCTTCAATACAAGCACAAGAAACTTTCTGTAATAGCTTGGGATGGGTAATAGGCATTAGCCAGGTTTATCCACTTATTAATAGGTTAAATTGGAGTTGTGGATGCAATTTTGCCTTCCCTTATTCCAATCTACCATAAGAACCACAGCAGAGTAGTACCACGAAAGGAACTATACAACTTCCATTAATTTTGATTAGTCTAAAATTTAAAAAAAATAAACACAAACAATTATCAAATAGTTAACCAAATTTAAAACCCCACTATATTTGCCATTTACTGCTGCATCTTTAGAATAAAAAAAATGCAGCCTTCTTCCCTAGTTTGTAGCTGTGCTGTTTCCTTTAATATTTATGCATAGCATGACCTTTCTGATCCAAGGTGCTTAGCCACTTGTTCAAATGTGCAAATTGCTGTTTACATCCAGTGATAAGGCAAAGAAGAAAAAGAACCTATAGATTTCCTGGTGGTGGAACACTTGCTCCTCTGTTTTCTGCGAGCAGCCAATTATTTACTTTACAGGATCATTGACTATTATTGACTTCCCCAAGGCTCGGATAGAGCACTGTTCAGATACCCGTGAACTATGACAGCTTTAGAGACATCTGAGGCTTGCTTTCCTATAACCAATCTTTATTAGTGTAAGAAGCAAATAAAAGATCCGAATTAAGAATTTTAAAGTTTCAGGGGGTAGCCGAGTTAATCTGTAACAGGAAAAACTGGAGTGTTGAAGGGCGGGGAGGAAGGGGAGAAGGAAAAAAATTGGAAGGGGGGGAAGACAGTGGGAAACTTATCTACCCCACGTGACAGTCCCCCAGTTACAGCTCCCTCCCTCTTTCTCTTATTTATTCTTGGTTCTGGACTTCCACCATTCCGGTCATCTGAAGAAGTAGGCCATGCCCACGAAAGCTCATGATACCATCTAAACGTTAAGTCTTTAAAATGCTACTAGACTATTTGTTGTTTAATTTTTTCAAGAATTTTAAGTTAAGTCTGTCTTCCAGTGATCCCTTTTGTTTCTGAAATATGAGCAGGGAGTCAAGAGAAGAAAGTCCCAAAGTAATCAGAAAAGGACCACCTCTAGACTCAGACCTTAAAGCCAGAAAGGGACCATTATGATCATGTTGTCTGACCTTCTGTCACAAAACCTTATCCACCCACTAGTAAACAAAGACCAGTAAAGATTCCTTTTGACTTCAGAGGTGTATTTCCCTACCTGTAAGGATAGAACAGAGGGTAAATCTAAGCTTCAAAGGCTAAAAGTAAAGCAACACTAGTTTGTGGGGACAGACTCCAATTATCTTATTCCTTAGGCCATTGTGATCCTTTAACATCACAATGTAGGGTGTTATACAAGCCTGAAAATGTTAATGACAATCTTGCTGGACAATGATATATCTCCTGCTTCTCAATACACATCTAAGCTAAGATCTTAACTACTGTCTGCATAGCACAAGTCTAATTGACAGCAGGATAACAGAACAAGCTGGTGAAAAGGGATGTCAGTGCTGTGCTTGAACTAAAGTAGATCTTATTCTTATTACTTATTCTTGGATCTTATTCTTATTACTTATTTGTATTATCATAGCACTAGGAGCCTTGTATTTGGTGTTGTACTAGATAAATGGAACCATAAATACTAGTGTAGACAATCTTTGAAACCCCTTTTACCCACTTCAGGCCCCACAGTGACAGCTCCCATAAGCATAAGTTTTCCAAAATACTTGTATGGCTTTTGTAAAAGTGATTGGTAAAATGAAAGCCCTATTGTCATACATTCCTATCACAGAAATGTATCTTAGAGAACAACAGTTTTTTCACTTTCACAGCTGTAACAGAGCAGAAACCAAGATAAAGAAAAAGTGTGTTTATTCTCCCTGTGTGTTGTCTGTGCTGTCATAAATGAGGTATGCACAGAGCTCCTCCATCTCAGGCAAACTATAGGAGAGGCAGCCTTTCCCCAATTATCTCTAGCTCTCTATCTATTCTTATCTTGATGTCTATCACCCTGGCATCACACTACCTATGAAGCTATAGAAACTTGCAATTCTTGCAGTAGCAGGCATCTTCCTGCTCCAAATGAGACAAATTCAAGTTAAAAAGCACAATTAAGGTTCTGAAGGTAACATGTTTGAAGAGCATGAGAGGGTGGTGAGTGATGGATACAATGAACCAAAAGCAACATTCCACCAGTTCAGTGAAACTGTTTTACCTAGTGTTAAGTACACTCAAAACCTTCAAGCATAACTTTTCTTTATGTAAGGAACCCACATCCCACTTACTGCATTTTTGTAGATTATTCTATTAGTTACATACTGCCAATCAGTTGCTATACTTGTCAGTTAACTGTGCCATTACTTGTTAATTCATAGTATAGCAAATTCTCCATTAACATGCCCCTTGTGCCTTTGAAGTATGGAGAGTTCCAGCTACCTGAACTTATTACTGATTCCTAATCAGCAAAAAGAAACTTGCAGCAATAATTCTAATTTCTTAAACTAGACCACTATCTCTAGCAAGGAAACATGGCCAAGCCACTCTCTAATAGAACACAGACTAAAGTGAATGTGTATAGGCTACCACTCTATTTAAAGGGGATGACTGATTGGCTGACTCAGGTGGCTAAGGGTCACATGGCAGCTCAGAGTCAGGGCTTCCTATAAGAAGAAGCCTGCAAAGTCAAAAAGGAAATTAGCAAGGTATTAGCAGACCAGCTGTGCCCAAGGGGTGGGAGGAGGAGCTTGTAAGGAGCAGGAATAAAAATCTCAATGATAAGAGACTTTAAGGAAGACCATGTAGCAAGTTCTGGCTTTCAAGGAGGTTCTCTAGTGTCTATGAAAGGTTTGTGTTGAGACTGGTGTCTTCTTTAAAGAAACCACAAAGAAGGAGGCTCAACTTTTACTGGGGCATATTTGTATATTGACTTATCAATAGTTTGACCCACTGGTTTATAAGATTAAAAACATAGGCTGAAATTGTGACTGAAGGATGTTAATCAGACAAGTCTGGGGAATGGGTAAACCTGTTTCTCAAAGCCAAAGGACAAAGCTCATGTTTCTAGCTATGTGCCATGAAAGCTGATGGCTGTTCTTTAGCAAGCAAAGAGGGCAGGAATAAACAGATTTGCATCTTGACAGACAGCATGGCAGCTTTTGTTGGCAGACTCCTCAACTCCAACCTCACAGTATGGACATTCTTATGTTCTCAAGTAGGAAAGCTTCCCTATAAATAGCTTAAACTTCACCCATCCTGAGGTTAAGTTCCTTCCCCTGTTAGTGGCAATTTTCCAACGGGAAGTGCAAATAAAGCTATTGTTAATTGGCTATGATCACAATTAATGAGGATAAACAAGTGTTTGAATGATTCACAAATGATAATATTAGCTTTGTGAAGAAAACTTAACAGGTCTGCCATATGTTGTGATTAGTGTTTCATAGAGTTACAAATTAACTTAATTCTGAAAATTATGCACATTAACAGCTATTTAGTTTTAAAAGGGATCCAGAAACCGAAGGGAAAGTAATTATAAAGCTGTGGGATTTTTTCTTGCTGTTTGAAATAAAGACCCTAAGCAATTTGTGTAACTCGTAAAGTGGTTGGTTGATGAATAACATGGACACAATGATTATATGTGGCATTCTTATCTCACTGTCCAGACCCACATGCAACTCGCACAAATGCAATTACTGAGACATGCACTAGTTGATACTTTAGCATTTAACTCCACATTTAGACTGCCTTTGGCCTCTGCTGTGCATCAGTCCCTCTTGAATCTAGTATAAAAGCATTATGGCAACAGAAGTCCATAATAACACTTGACAGGTCGGCTCAGTGTTCTATGGGAACTGATCAAAAGTTTTCAGATGGAACATTTTTCTGATCAAAAATGATTTGTCAAAGTTGATATGATCTGGGGGAACCCATCACTTTTGATAACTTCATTTGGGAGGGGGGAAGTAATGATGCATTTTAATAAGGCTGACCTCATTAGAACATAACATTTAGGTTTTTCATCTCAAAATTATCCTAAATTTGTTTTCATTGGGACATATTATATTGTGCTCAGTAAGCCCATGAATTTTTTTCAAATATTTTGTGTAGTAGAAAAGTTCAGAAATGCAGCAATCTGTACACAATTGAAATTCTACTTCCCACACAGCTGTAGAGCAAATGCTTGCTTTTATGCCACTATTGTTGATGTCTTGCAGAGTTTTGACATGCATCCGTTCACATTTACGGCCTTCTATGGTGAATACATCACCAATTTGTTATGTTATATTCTATGTCTGTATTTGTGCTGCATTTTACGCAGTAGTAACAATTTTTACCTTGCTCAGTGAGCCTCGGATGTTATCATTTTACACCCATTTGTGCCTTTCTGCACCAGTACAGACATGAGCTGGGTTTAGCTGATAGAATGCAGGTTAAGTTCTCTTGGGAGGTAGTCAGTATGTTTCTGTTTTTGACCAAGCCTTTGCATCCCTTGTGCTTTTAAGCCTACCGAGTCTGAAAAGTAACCAAGCAATGTCTTAGTCTTCTGGTCCAGCTTCCATAGTGCCTGGGTCCAGTAGTGAGTTTCCCTAAATGTCTCCCCACTAACTAAAGCACACCCTCCCTTGAGCTCCACCCTCCAGGGTCTGCTGGTTTAATGTTAAATCATTCAGGGACTTGGTGACAGTTAACTAAGGGAACATATAGACTTTCAAAGGAACTCAAACCATAACACTCTACTCATAGACAAAACACAAGAGTCACAGATGTAGGCAAAAACCACCATCAGTTGCATGAAAACCTCCCCTTCTCCAGCATCTTCACCACTCTGAGAGCCTTTTGCATTGTGGCTAGTTTCCTTTCTGAAGAGAGTTTGTAAAATGACAGACATACTTATCCAATACATAAAATAATAAACAACCCCCCCAAAAGTTACGTAAAAGAAGACTAATGATCTTTTCCTTGTCTCCTTTAATTATTACAATGTATACAGAGTAAACAACCCATTTAGCCTGTCAGCTCAATTCTGAGAAGTGAGTGAAAGTTTATGAAGTGCACAGAAACATCCTAATTGATTAGAAAAGGGACCAAAAAGGGCAAAAAAGGAGACAAACCAAATTAATTTACATGATGAGGCCTATTGAGAACGGTGGGATCAGAAATCAAGGAACCAAAATCCGTCTTTCAGAAACTAGACTTAATTGGTGGGCAAAGTAATGAGATGAAGCGCTATTCTGCCCATCGCTCTCCACTAAGGTCCCTAAAGAAAGACTGTAGGAGGAAAATTGGCTTCTTACAAAAGCTTCCCTGTCACTGCTGCTGGTTGCACCATCTCCTGGGACCCCATGCATTCCACATCCTAATTCTGAGGTATATCAGGGCAGACTTGGCCTGAGAGAGGGACCCAGATGATACCACCAACTCCACTAGCTCCAGCTAGCTCCCAAAGATCACTTATGACTGAGATTTTATTTCATTCCCACACCCGATGTGTCCTTTTTCTCTCCCCGACCTTAGCTTAGCTGGCTGTGATCAGAGAAGCAATCAAAGGTATTGCTCTAAACTTCTTGATGCTGTTACAAGTTTGCCAGGTCTCAGCAGTGAAATTGCAAGAGAAAATCTACAGCAGAGACAAACTGCATATCTGTTAAGTATCGGGTAATTGGCTAATTAAATACTCAATGCGTTTTTGCATCAACTATTCGATAAGTCTATAGGGCGCCTCCACCTTTGAAGTGTAGCAGCCATGGTGGCATTTCAAAGCAGCAGTGCCACATGGAGCCCAGGGTCAGCTGGGGAGTCCTGGTCGCCGTGTGGTGCTGCCACATTGAAATGCCATGAGGAGCCCAATACCCAGGCTCTATGCGATGCTGCCGCTTTGAAGTACCCAGGTCCGGCCGGAGGCATGGGCGAGCCGGGCAGCTGCCCAGGGTGCCAACCGATGGGGGGCACCTGACGGCAGCTGTAAGGGGCGTCCCTTACAGCTGCCATCAGGCGCCAGCCCACCTGCATCCCCGTGACGCCGGCCCGCCTGCATCCCCATGGCGCAGGCCAGCAATGCCCTTTCCCCCATGGCCACAGAGCCCTACATGGCCCAGAGTGCGTGCCAGCAGCGACAGCTGGGCTGGACTGGGCCGTGCTTGCACCGTGAGCCCCGGGGGGCAGGCCTGCGCACCCTAGGAGGCGGACCCACTCCCCACGGGCAGGCCCATGCATGCACTGTGCGCCTCGGGCTGGCCCTGGAAGTACCCCCCTTTTTTCTCCTCTCCTTGCTGCTTATCAGAGAGTCGACTAGTCCTTCACATCCCTAATTTCTGTCTTTGCTATTCCTTTCTCAGCCTGGTGTATACATGGAGCTTTGACTTGTATCATCTTAACAAAAGGATTGAACTTAACAGCAAAATCCCATCTCAGCTAACTTCCTCTTTCCCCAAAAAAGGAAACTATTATAATCAGAAACCCAGACAGACGGTGGGGCAGGAGGATGGAAGGGTTCCTTATGAGAACCCTAATGTTACAGAGAACAAGGCTTGTTAATAAAATAATAGTCTTACTTAATGCTTCCAGTTTATTAATTGTTTCTCTTTTTAAATCTTTAATGGTGTGCGCACCTTGACCTTAACCAGGCAGAGGTCTCTGTATAACCCCTGAACTTTAGTGAAAACTCTTTAATGTTGGACAATTACATGGTCATATTAACGCCGTAGCTATATATTTCAACTGAATTAACAGAATACTTGCTGTACTACATCATAGTACATTGGCTCGGTCTCTTTTGCACTTGCACATCAGACTTGACATACAAGCCTCGGTTTCAACTTATAACCTGTGAAAATTCTTCACAGCTGTTGTATTGCTTCAGTAGCAGATTTTTCACTAGCACTAGATCTATGAGCCTGTCACCCTGAATTTATGGCCGGGGTGGGCAAAATGTGGCCCACTGCTGCCACCAGCCTGCTGTCTCAGGCCAGTTCCCTACCCCTCATGCCACTCAAGACAGCCAGCTGTGGGAGCCATGTGCTCTGCGTACCATGAGCCCCAGGAAGGCAGAGTGGGGGAGGGAGAGAAGAGGGACCTGGGCTGCTGGCAGGGAGCTACATAGGTAAGAGCTTCCTAGCCAGAGTCTGCACCTGGCACCCCAACCCCCATTCCCCCAACCCTCTGCTTTCCTTCCTGCATCTCTGCCCCAGGTCACAACCCAAACCCTCTGCACCCCTATTCCTGCACCTTATTCCCCTCCCCGAGGTCACAACACAAACCCCTGCACCCCCACCACAGGTCACTCACAACCCCCTCCCCAACCCTGCATCACCTCCTGCACCCCAATCCCCTGCCCCAGATCACACCCCCTCTTTCACTCAAATTCCCTCACAGACCACACACCTCCTCCTGCACCCCAGTTCGCTAGCTCAAGTTGCCTTCTGCTCCCAGCCTCCATCCCAGACCCTGCGCCTCCTCCATTAATCTCATGAAAGAGTGCCGTCCTTGACCGCTTACCAAAGTGTCTCCCCAGTGTGATGTAGTGTGGGTACCTTGCTCGTCGCTAGGCTTGGGCTGTGGGTGACCCCCACTGGCTGTGGCCTGTACCACGGCCCAGCCGAGTAGCTGATGGGACAGGAAGGTAACCTGTTCTACCAGTTACCCCCCAGGGAGAGGAACAAAGGAAGGTGACTGGGGGGCAGGGCTGGAAGGGACGGTCTTTAGTTTCAGTCTGGGAAGCAGGGGAGAAGGAAGTAGGGAGGGGGCTGGGATTGTAGGGCCCAGCCACCCCGCATCTCAAGGGGGGCACTGAGGCCTCCTAGCCCCAGTTCCTGTAACCAGATTACATCTGTGCTGTATCCTGGAGAAGCAATAAACTCCCTCTAGTCTACTGGCTGGTGGAGTCTGTTCGTGCCATTACAGGGGTGCAGGAGACGGGAAAAACCCGACACGCCGTCACACCCAGCAAAAATGATTTCCCAGGCCAGACTTAGGGCATGACTTCACTACCCTCTGGATCGATGGGCAGTGATCGATCTAGCGGGGGAGGGGGATTGATTTATCACCTCTAGTATACATGCGATAAATCGACCACTGAGTGCTCTCCCGTCATCTCTGGTATTCCACCTAAATGAGAACAGGCAGTGGTTCAGCTGCCAACTTACTGCTGGGAAGACGTTGCAGCAAACAGACCTAAGTACATCGACTTCAACTAAATGATCACATCACTGAAGTGGTGTAACTTAGGTCAACAGCCTGTGATAGCACAGACAAGGCCTTACATAGCTATCCGTCTATAGGACCGATTCCCAACCTTTGGCCATGGACCCCTGGTGGTCTGTGACGGTACTGTAGGGGGATTCGCAGAAAGTTTAAAAGTAAGGAGTGGGCCCACCATGGGATTGGGACTTTCCACCAGGCAATTCTCGCCCGGGGCTCACCATTCGCAACCGTCTGTCCTCTTGCAGCCAGCTGCACTGCTGTTTATGCTCCAGCCCTCTCCCCCTCCCCAAGTCCCATGGTGGGCCCAATCCTTACTTTTCATTTCCTTGTCTTTTCTTTCCCCCCCCCCCTCCCCGGGCTCTACGCCTGGTCAAAGGTACAGTGCTGGAGCATGAGCTGCCTTTGGCCATGAGAGCCCCCTCACCATATCCTCTGCAGAGGACGGAGGGGGCAGGAGCTGAGGAAATAGTGCGGGCCAAGGGACGTGCTGGCCATCACTTCCCACCTCTCCTCTTGACCCAGAAGGGTGAAAGGCAGAGACCAGGAGCTGACAGGCTCCAGACCTGCAGATGCTCCACATGGATAAAAAGAACCATCGTGCCAGAGGTTTTTCCTGCTCGGCTGAGAAGTGACCCTGGGAAGTGCTGCGGACTCCACTGGACTCTGCTGAAACATTTGTTTGCTTGCAAGCCCCGAGCCTCTCCATTCCCATTGGCTGTGAACTGTGAACAGCAGCCAATGGGAGCAGAGAAACTTCATGACCTGCAGTCTGCATTTCCCTTAGCACATGCTGAAGCTGACAGGCTGTGACTGAACACTGGAGTTGGCTTATAAACAGGTCAGTCGCTTTTTACCATTTTTTCTCTTTTTTTGAAATGATCATGTTACGTGAATACGTTACCGCCTTCTAACTGTTCAAAAGCTATTAAAGCGGTGGGAAGGGTTCAGTGGGGCTGCTAACAAAAATGGATCAGAGAATCCAATAAACATTTTATTCGATAAAAATATATGGCACAGCAAAGTTGTTACATTTCAATGTGGACACCCTGTATTATCTCTTAGCACTATTATATTTGTTTAGATAACATGAAATATTAATATTTCAAATGATTAATATTTCAAATGATTAATATTTCAAATGATTGTCGAGTAATGGAATGTTTGAAAACACCTATATTGTTTGGGGGGGGGGGATACAATTTTAATAGATTGAAAAGGGATCCGTATGCTGGAAAGGGTTGGGAACACTGATGTATAGAAATCCTAGTTGCTAAGACATTAATAGAGCCTAAAGGAATAATTGTCAATACCATCTCCTCTTACCCTACTGCATGCTTCCTCAGAGGAAAAACAAGAAAATTACAATTAAATGATGTTAATTAATATAAAGAATGCAAAACCCAATCAGTTGGAAGCGAACAATGATCACAAGTTTATTTCCAACAGGCTAGCAACACAAATAAAGGCCAAGAACCCATCATGCGTAATGCTTTATTGCTGCTATTAACTTAATTAACAGAATGTGGCAAACTAAGCTGTGGGAAGATACGTACAGAAAGAAGAAATGGGAGCAACATCACTTTAGCTGGGGAGGTGAAGAGCTCTTCATGATAGAATTCTCATCTCTCAGGGTATGTCTAGACTACATGCCTCTGTCGCCAAAGGCATGTAGATTAGACTACCAGACATAGGAAAATGAAGCAGCGATTTAAATAATCCCCGCTTCATTTAAATTTACATGGCTGCCGCGCTGAGCTGACAAACAGCTGATCAGCTGTTTGTCGGCTCAGCGCGATAGTCTGGACGCGCGGGTGTCGACATCAAAGGTATTTGTCGACCACCCAGGTAAACCTCATCCCAGGAGGCATACCTGGGTGGTCGACAAATACCTTTGATGTCGACACCCGCGCGTCCAGACTATCGCACTGAGCCAACAAACAGCTGATCAGCTGTTTGTCGGCTCAGCGAGGCAGCCATGTAAACTTAAATGAAGCGGCGATTATTTAAATCGCCGCTTCATTTTCCTATGTCTGGTAGCCTAATCTACATGCCTCTGACGACAGAGGCATGTAGTCTAGACGTACCCTCAGGGTATGTCTACACTACAAAGTTAATTCGAACTAACAGACATTCGTTCGAATTAACTTTAATAGGCACTACACATACAAACTGCTAGTTCGAACTTAATTCGAACTAGCGGAGCGCTTAATTCGAACTAGGTAAACCTCATTCTACGAGGACTAACACCTAGTTCCAATTAACAAGTTCGAATTAAGGGCTGTGTGGCCACTTAATTCGAACTAGTGGGAGGCTAGCCCTTCCCAGCTTTCCCTGGTGGCCACTCTGGGCACCACCAGGGAAACTCTTCTGCCCCCCTCCCGGCCCCAAAGCCCTTAAAGGGACACGGTCCGGCCACAGTGCCCGTGCAAGGTGCAAGCCTGACAGCACCCAGCCAGCAGACCCTGCACCTGGCACGGCACGAGCCAGCCACCCGCTGCCACCCAGCCCTCCGCCTCTTCCCGGGACCAGGCTGGCGGCTACCAGGAGCCTGCCCGGGGCCGCAAGAGGCGGGCGCCCGCCTGGTCTAGTGCGGAGATCATGGACCTCATCCACAACCTCCGCACTAGGCACAGAAAAGTGGCTGTCTAGGGCAGGAGAGCTGCCAGCCTGGCCACCCAGGAGCAGGTGTGCATGAAAATCAGGGTGGTCCACTGAGACCCCTGACCCTGAGCCCTGAGCTTACAATGGCCGTACTGGGTCAGACCAAAGGTCCATCTAGCCCAGTAGCCTGTCTGCCAACAGCGGCCAACACTAGATACCCTGGAGGGGATGGACTGAAGACAATGACCAAGCCATTTGTCTCGTGCCATCCATCTCCAGCCTTCCACAAACAGAGGCCAGGGACACCATTTCTACCCCCTGGCTAATACTACTCCATGGACCCAACCTTCATGGATTTATCTAACTTCTCTTTAAACTCTGTTATAGTTCTAGCCTTCACAGCCTCCTGCAGCAAGGAGTTCCACAGGTTGACTGTTTGCTTTGTGAAGAAGAACTTTCTGTTATTAGTTTGAAGCCTGCTACCCATTAATTTCATTTGGTGTCCTCTAGTCCTTCTATTATGGGAAGTAATGAAGAACTTTTCTTTATGCACCCTCTCCACACCACTCGTGCTTTTATAGACCTCTATCATATCCCCCCTCCGTATCCTCTTTTCTAAGCAGAAAAGTCCCAGTCTCTTTAGCCTCTCTTCATATGGGACCTGTTCCAAACCCCTGATCATTTTAGTTGCCCTTTTCTGAACCTTTTCCAAGACCAAAATATCTTTTCTGGGGTGAGGAGATCACATCTGTACATTGTACTGAAGATATGGCGTACCATAGTTTGATACTTCCCCTCCTCCTTCTTCCCCTGTCTTCCCCCTTCCAGCTCCCTCCTCCCAGGTTTCCTCCTCCCCTCTCCCACCCTCTCTCTTCCCCTCTCCCACCTCCTTTTCCCAGTCTCCCCGAGTTTTGTTCAATAAAGAGAGTTTCTATTTTTGAACACACGTGTCCTTTATTTTATACATCAGGAAGGGGGGTTAGGGAGGGGTAAGTGGAAGGAGGTGAGGGAGGAATGGGGTATAAGCCCCCGATGGGGAGGACTGGGGTGGCTCTGCAGGCTTCTCGGGGTGGAAGCTCTCCTGCAGCCTCCCGATTGACCCTCCCCCCCGGATGGCAGCCTGCGGCAAGTGTAGCCGGGCTGATGGCCGAGTGCTGTGATGTGCCGAGTGTGGGCATTCAGGACACTCCAAGCCAGGACTGCTTTGTTGTCCCTCATCGAGTTAGACAAGCGAGCAGGGAACCCCTGAGAACTGTCTGTCTGGGGTGGGGGTCGGGTCCCTTTAAGCACAGCCCTCGGCTAGCCTGAGACAGCAGCTCCATGCTCTAAGTCCTAATCTGATGCCCTGCCGTCACTGCTTCCAGCCATCCTTAACCTCGGGTCAGGGTCCACTCAATTTGGACATGCTAGTTCGAATTAGCAAAATGCTAATTCGAACTAGTTTTTAGGTCTAGATGCACTAATTCGAATTAGCTTAGTTCGAATTAACTAATTCGAATTAAGTTAGTTCGAATTAGTGCTGTAGTGTAGACATACCCTCAGAGGGCCAGGTAGTTAGAGGCCTAAAGATACGGACCTGCACCTAAATGGGACTTAAAGGTTAGGTTCTGAATGCTCCTTGATTTCACTTTCAAAACCTCATCTAATTCCATGAATAATGTCATTTTTAAAAGTCCCACTTTTAAAATGGGGACGGGATGCACAAAGAGACTCAGGTACTGCAACACTCGGAGGGTCTGTGTGCCTAATTTTTAAGCACCTACAAAGAATCACAGCAATAGCGCCAATTCACAAAGCCTGAATTAAATGCTTCATAGGCACAATGCACTGGGTATCTTAGAACACAAAAGCCAGTACATTGGCTGCAGAGCTGCCAATCAGCCAATGGGAGATGTTGATGACAGCTGGGTATGAGCCCTGCCACTCTGATGGCAGTAGTAGCTCTTTGCAGTGTGGTCTGCGTGTCTCTCCCTCCTGAGTAATGAACAAATAAGAACCAACTTCACTCAGCCAGCTTAGGTGCGGAAGGCATTTCTTGCAGGAATGAGTAGGGTGCCAGCAAGAACTTTTGCGTTAAAGAGTATTTGCGCAAGATCATGCCAATGTAGACATAACCTACAATAATGGGTGCTCTATGAATGCTAGTGTAAGCCTGTTCAAGTTTTTTTCTAGGTGGATTTTTTTTTCATTTTGGTTTAAAGTGTTTCTTTTTCAATGAGAAATCTGTAAAAGTTTTGCTATTTTTTAATTCCACTGTGTTTCAAGGCAAAACTCCCTCTCACTTTATTCTTCCAGTAGAAACAAGTGTAAGTGAAAGCAAGTGGGGTTAATAAAATTTAAGGGTATGTCTACACTACAGCATTAATTTGAGTTAACTTAATTCAAATTAGTTCATTCGAATTAAGCTCATTTGAAATAACGCATCTACACACAAAACCTATTTTGAAATAGCGTTTTGCTCTTTTGAAATAGCACGTCTTACTTCAAAGTAAGAATAAGATCCTCTGGAAAAGGGCGCTTTTTCCGGAGGATCGGGGCCAGTGTAGATGCTCTTTTCCGGCTTTTCTAAAAGCCGGAAAAAAGCAGCGGACATTTTTATTTAAATGCCGCGGGGGATATTTAAATCCCCCGCGGATTTCCCTATTACGATCGCTGAAATTAACATGCCCCTTCTGGAAAAGGGGCCAATGTAGACATAGCCAGGGAGTAGCCTTGGAAAGACAGACTCTGACAAATGCACAATTTTTGTGGGGAAGGCAGCTCCATTCCATCCCCTAATTAGGGCTGCAGCTTAAACATAACGATCAGGATCATAATTATTCATAAGGCCCTCCATTGATAACAGTCCAGAGAGTGAGGTAAGCTTAACCCCAGCAAGGCTAAGATTTTATTGTGCAGTTTTGCAGAACAGTAGCTCTAGGTGACTGTCAGCAGCTGGATTTTCATGAATATAGCACTAGAGATCAGCAAAAAATAATGACTCGTTTTACTTTTCTACACCATTGTGAAGTTGTCATTTTCAGTGGTCATTCAATTTCTCCTACCCAGTAATTATAATTAAGCATATTTAGTTCTATTAGCCTTGTGTGAAACAAATAGGATGTTATACGATGTGAAAGTTCACAAGTGAGATTTAACTTTGGTCAAAGGCAAACATTTGATATTTCCCTAGCAAAAATAGATTTTCCTGGCAAAGTCTATATAATTTTTTAAAGTGGGGGTGGGGGAAGGCAGGTTGCCCTGAATACTCACCTGTTTGCGTGAAGTGAAAATTTTTCCCTTCTGTATCTTAAGCCTCTTTTGCTTACACAAAAATTCGTATTTTAGATTTTGTGAAAAAACAGGAGACAGCAGGGGAATGAGCTGCAAATGCAAACCTGTTATTTTGATTACAAGAGCAATTACAGAAGATTTGTCACTGATGTTCTTTCTCTCTTCTACCTCTGCTCTATCTGTGAGAACTGTGATTTGTCATTTACTGTAATTTGACATGGATCTTTTTGTGCAGCTCTGCAGAGATCTGATGTATGGTTGCAATCTGAGCCGTGGTAAAATATCTGTTGATAAAGGATAATTACTTCATTAGCAAAGCAGGGGTAACACCGTTAAGAAATTGTATGGCATTTTTTTTATTTTGTTAAAACATGGACAGTACTCACAGCTGGGCCCCGTTCTTCCAAATCAATAGCACTATTCACTAGCAGGCTGCTTCTGAGCCACTGGTGCCATTTATGTACAGGCTGTGTCCCCCCCCCCCCCCTTTTTCACCATACACAGCTTGGGTTCTAGTGTCTGCACCCAGATGGGAAGAGCTATCATGCCACTGCATCTGCTTTTTATAGAGCCCCAGGCTAATTGGGAGGGCAGCTATCCCTCATTTACCAATGAGATGCAGGTTTTCTCTAGCCAGCTCCAATTTACTTCCTTTAATGGGAGTTGGCATGATAGAGGGCTGTCACAGAGTTAAGGCCACATTTTCAGCACCTACGATTCTGATAGATGCTTGAAACTGCCAGTAACTTGCTTGGGCACCTACCCCTCATTGATTGAAATCAGAGGGAGTTCTGCCCTAGCACCTCAAAGTGCTTTAAGCACTTAAACTCTCATTGAAATCAGTGGTGGTTAGACACTTAGCTACCTAACTACCTTTTGAGCATCTGGGCTTAGGTGCATAAATCTCTTTGAAAATCTGGCCCTAGCAAACTCATGGCATGAATATGGTTCTATAGGGTCTGGTTCCATACCCCAATTCCACATATTCCCGTATTTCTCAGAGACACCTACGCTGTCTTTATGGATATAGTTAAAACACTTAGCACTTGTAACTTCAACCTTTCTGATACTCAGAGCCTAATGCATTTAAGCTATTAAAATAAATTTTACAAATGAGCTAGTCTCAAGTGACTAATTCATACACATGACACCAGGAGAAACTGACTCTCCTTTCTATCACATTTACATTAGATATTACGGCACTTTTCCCAACCTGCATGTCTGATTTAATATGAGACTTTAATTTGCTATATTCTATTCTAAAAATACCAAAGCCCATTTACTTATTAGGGTTTATCCATCTGCCCGTGTGATCTCCTGCAGAATCTATAAAACAGCCTTGTTGCTTTCAATTGTTACCCAAATGTCAGTTCACTTAAATTCATATTATATTTTAAAATTAGACCTCAATATCAAGACAGCTTATTTTGGATGTTATTGGAGAATAACGCAGCATATGAAATGGTTGTATGGAGTCCATAGAAATGGCTGTATTTAGGAAGCTAGCACTTCCCATACAATATAGGATAGTTCGCATAGGCTATGTCTACACTGCGAGGGGGAGGGGGCTAGAGGGGGGTTTGGAAAAAGATACACAAATTGCAAACCGTTTTCTGCTTGTTTTTTCGGAAGAGGCTTTTCCAACATTTGGCCTGTCTACACTGGGCCAAATGTAGGGAAAACTTCCCTTTCAAAAGATCCCTCATTCTTCATAAAATGAGGAATACAGGGCTGCTGAAAGAACGCACCCTCTTCTTCGGAAACTGTTCCCTGGACACAGCAGAGTTTTTCCGGGATACTTTTGCAAACTTGACAGTCAGAGCAGCTCACTAGGAACTACCCATGCAAAATAAAGCAGAACTGAGGCTGTTCTGTCTGGCACTGGGGGCTGATTTAAATCTCCAGACATTTTAGAGGAAAGGCAGAAAGATGATGAAAACCTCTTATGAACTTCCCTCAAACCCCTCAACAGAGCATAGATGATGACTTAGGCATTAAAATTATCCATGGGATATTTGATTAAGTAAGGTAAGATTTGGTCCTTGTGAAGGTTAATACGAGACCACTCTAACAGAGATAGTTAATGGTCAAGACAGAATAGACCAACTATTGGGAGCCAAGATACAATATTCCATGGTTATGGACATCCGCTTGCAGAGAAACATGTGTGATTCAGGAGAAAGCATGCTGGATTCCATGAGCGTAGTGTGGGATGAAGTTTCATAGCCCCTTGTATTGCAAAGTACAAGTGCATGGGTATTCCCATATACAAGTGCACTGTGCAGATTTGAAACTGAGACCTCTGGAGCTTAATATAGGAGCCTCTATAGCTTGAGATATAAAGCCAGCTGGCCCTCAGCCCAGGCTGTAGAAGTCTCCTGTTCTTTATCGGTTGCTGTAAGTGGTCTAAGGTAATGTCTACAACTGTTTTTCCGAAAAAACTTGAGTTACATCCACACTGCAATTGCATTCTTTTGAAAGAAAATCGAAAGAACAGAGGTTTTTTTCTGACATTGGTAAACTTCATTCTATGAGGAAGAAGCCTTCTTCTGAAAGAGCTCTTTCAGAAAAAGGCGTGTGTGGACGGGGAAGAAGGAGTTCTTTCGAAAGAAGAGGAAAGAGGAAAAAGCACAGGTGCCCTGGTGGCCACTCCGTCCATAGTAATCACAGCTTAAATGTGAGATAGCGTCTATTCAGTGTGGATGCTATCTTTTGAAAAAGCAGATGGCTTTTTCTATGTGCTTTTGCAGTGTGGATGCTCTCTTTTGGAAGAAGTTTTTCCAGAAGATCTCTTCCGGAAAAGCTTTTTCTGAAAGAAGCCTGCAGTCTAGACATAGCTTAAGTGCCACTGCATGGGACCATGAACCACACTAGGTATGTGGGTTACACCTGCTTCTCACCATACATTGGCTGTGTTGAGGAGGAGTTTGGATAGATGCTTCCATTCTTCCCATATGGTGGAACGACATTAAGGTCACAGGGCTATTTCCATTATGGACCTGAAATAGGTTATGGCTGTGAGGAAAGAGGACACCAGTCCTGCTCCCAAGTGCATCTTTGCAGCCCCTCCCCAGCCACCATGGAATGAGATCATAGAAAAAATCATTGACTCTACATTTGGCAATAGCCCACTATTGTTCTTATCCTTCCTCAACCTTCAGGGAGAGTGATGGTTTCAAACTTCACTCTGATCTAATTTTGATGTGAGGGGAACACTGTACAATGGTATCTCAAAGGCCCACAAGACTCCTAACAGCATGGTAATTTTTACATTGCTGCAATTATCACTTTCCCATAAAAAAAATGGAAACGAGAGAGAATTTGTTTCTTGCCAGATTCAAGCTGCTTTTTTTTTGCTGTTAATGTGCTTCCCGTAGAACCTAAGTATTGCTCATTCATACTTTGTTTTCCATCTGTGCATAAGAATCATACCAATTTACTATTCTTGTTCTTCAACTAAATATGTAGCCTAATTTTCTTCAGATTGTGAAACTATACTCTAAACTATAGAGGGTGTGCATTATAGCTAGTTATTGCTGCCAAGGTGGAGTCTGACTGCTTGTGTTTCCGAACATGCTATTTTAATGTTGCAGTATTATTTTCCTTTAGCTTTGAATGACAGATCTAGCTGTGTTCATTGGCAGGTGTGACATCACATATCATGTCAATCTGAACAGATACAAAAGGCCTAAGGAAGGCCTCTAACTAACTTGACTAGGGAATATTTCTAGATGATACTAAACTGCTCAAGATACAGGCAGTCCCCGACTTACGTGGATCCGCACTTATGAACGGGGCTTTTCTTGCCCCGGAGCTCACGGGCGGCGGGTCGCCACCCGTGTCCTCCGGGGCGAGAAAAGCTTCTCCCGGTCTCTCTGATCTGCTGGGGGGGTCCAGCAAAGCCACTGGACCCCCCCAGCAGACCAGAGACACCCGAGCAAAGCCGCCGCTTGCCAGAGGATGTTGTAAAAGCCAGGAATTTAACAGGGTTCAATAAAGAACTAGATAAATTCATGGAGGGCAGGTGCACCAATGGCTATTAGCCAGGGTGTGTGGGAATGGTGTTCCTAGCCTCTGTTTGTCAGAAGCTGAGAATAGACGTTGGGGGAGGGATCACTTGATGATTACCTGTTTTGTTCATTCCCTCTGGGGCACTTGACATTGGCCACTGTTGGAGAACAGGATACTGAGCTAAATGGACCTTTGGTCTGACCCAGTAGGTCCGTTCTTTTGTTCTTATGTTGACCTACGCAATTATAGACATGTCAGATCCAAGGCAAGATAATAGAGTGGATGATTTGGGACTTAATTAATAAAGAATTAAAGGATTATATAATTAGTGGCCATCACCAGGGGTTTATGGATGATAGATAGTTATTTTTACAGGCGCTTTTTTGTTTTTAAATGAGATTCCATGTTCAGCAGGTAAAAGTAATAAATGTTGATGTCATATGCAGAGACTTCTCTACAGTGACTTACTGACGACATTTTGATTAGCAGACTAGATATAAAATGAACATGACACTTATGAAATGGATTAACAGCTGGCTAACTGACAGGTCAGTTTTACTATAAAAAGAGGAAGTTATCAAGCAGTGGGATCCTGAAGAGGGTCAGTTCTTAACCCGACACCATTTAACATGTTTATCAATGACCTGGAATAAATACAAAAATCACTGATAAAGTTTTCAGACTATGCAAAAATTTGGGTAGTGAAAAACAACAAGGAGGCCTGGTCACTAATACAGAGCATTCTATATTATGCAGTAAGAGAGGTGCAAGCAAATGCTATGTGTTCTAGTACGGCTACATGTAAATGTATGTGTCTAAGAGAAAAGAATATAGGCCATGTTTACAGGACAGGGAACTATCCCAGGAAGGAGTACTCTCAAAGAAGGTTTGGGGAATCATGATGGGGTGGGTGGTTAGCTGAAGAAAAGTTCCCAGTGTAAGGCAGTTGCTAAAAGAACGAATACAGTCCTTGGACACAAACGGGGAAGCTTGAGAAAGAGCAAGCAGAGAGGTTATTTTACCTTTTTATTTAGCAGTGGTGTAAGCACTTCAAGAACAGTGCGCCAATTTTTCAGGTCCAAAGTTCAAGAAGGGTGTGGATAAATCTAACACAGTTGAAAAAAGAGCCCTGAGTATGGTAAAAGGATTAGAACACATGCACTTGGAGGGACTCAACTCCTTGAGTTTATTTATGTAGCTTAAACATAAATCGAGCTTAAAGGCTGGCTCGATTAAAGTGTATAAATAACTACATGAGGAATAAATATTTAATAATGGGCTTGTCAGTCCAGCATAGTGTTTCTCAAACTGTGCTCTACGGAGCCCCAGGCTCCGTGAGACATCTCCAGGGGCTCCATGAGGTTTACAAACTGGAAACATCGATAAGTACAACACATACAATCAGTAGACCACTGGGGCGTCACATAAATTTTTATGCATGTAAAGGGCTCCGGAGCCCAAAAAGTTTGAGAACCGCTGGTCTAGCAGATAAAAGCATAACATGGGTGAGCCAGAGGTTGGAAGTTAAAGGTAGATGTTCAGAATGTAAATAAAGTATCAGTTTTTAACAGTGAGGGTAATTAACCATTGTAACAATGTACTAAGGGATATTGAGGATTCTCCATACTGGCCATTTTTAAAACAAGACTGGATATGCTCTAGGAATATTTTCTGGACAGTGTGATAGAGGAAGTCAGAATGGATGATCCCAATGATCCCTTCTAATTTTGAAATCCATGAACTAACACAAAGATGGTTCTTTTTATCAGGTGTCAAACACTTGCAGGCCCTGTATTTTTCTCTGCCTCTCTAGCATCCAGATAGACTAATGCAGCCTGTGCTACCCATACAGATTTTTCTAAGATGTGGCCTGGTCTATGATGGAATGGAGTGATGGGGATATAAGAACACAAGTGGCTCGCTTGCAAGCAATTTGCACAGTCCCAGTAAGATGTTGTGAGACTGAATTTCCATGAGAAAACAGTAGCCTTCTGTTGGCTATGCCATTGTCAATTTCTTTTAACATCACTGTGTCTGCATGCATGAACATATTGAAAGGGAGAAATAAATAAAGCATATGCCCAGGGAGATAGTCCTTACCCAGAAGTTTGTAAAAAGTGCAGGTATCTGGAAGAAAAGCAAGCTCCCTGACCGATATGCCATAGTATAAGATGCTGCTGAATGCCAGCTTTCTTAGATGTAGGGCTACGTTTACTCATAAACGACAGAGGAAAACATATCTAAGAATTCCCTTGTGGACTCCTCAGAAATCTCACTTCAATAGTCTTCTTGTTTTCAGGACCTGGCTCCTGTCTAGAGCAATGGTGGCTGTGTCTAAGTATGCGGTTGGTCCTTACTTCTACCATTAATGAAGTCATGTGTGTCAGAAACACAGATTTTTTTGAATCGCTGACTTGGGAGTCTTCACCAAAAATATCCTGCAGCTCATCTATGAGGCCTAGAATGTCTGAGTCAAGCTGCAAAACTTCACAACATTGAAACTCCTAATGTGAATAGTCTTTTCACTTTGAGAAACAGGATCCCCCCACATGCATCCCCATTTCTGTTTAGTGTTGAGCCTTATCACAATTTTCAAACCCTTTGAAGAGTAGAGACCTGAACCTAATGGAATTTTACCATTAATTTCAACACTGCAACTTGGACTTTGGAACTGGTTTTCCAGTTTGGGCCTCTCCCCCACCTCATACTTTGGAGAAGTTCTACTCTGGATTCAAATCCATCCAGCTCCAAATATACATAATTTAAGCTTGTTTCCGTATACACTCTCAAAAAAGTATTGTTGTCCAGACATTTGGGGTGTGTCTAGATGAGACAAAGGATTTGATGACAAAGGGATCTGGGGTTGCCTGATCCCTGTCTAGACTACCGCGCTGTGCTGACAATCAGCTGATCAGCACAGCGCGGCGGCCATTTTGATGTAAATTATTTAAATCACTGCTTCATTTCCCTTTGCCAAGCATACTCATCTACATGGCTCCATCAATGGAGCCATGTAGTCTAGACACACCCTTGATGTCTGAAAATTGGTGTAAAAAATATCACTCATGTAAACACCCAAACAAAGGCAATATGGTAATGCTTGGATTGTCTGCCAAAGCCTCTCTGAGTCACAAAGCATTGAGAGAAGCAACTCTTGCTATTGTAAATAGCATGGAGTTATAAACCTATACTGTACAACTTCAGGGAACAACCAGGATTGCAGCCAGGAAGATGAAACCTCTGCTAAAAATAAACAGGTGCCATTGTACGTATCATAAATACCTGGGTAAATCAAAATGTAAGTATGATAGCAACAGAAAAAAGCAACTTTTTGCTCTACACCAGCTTGTGCTTTTCCATTGATTTAGCAATGCAAAGGAGCTGTCCTGCCATTCCCTGGATTTGAAAACAAAAGCAAAAAATTGTACTACCTGTAGGACAAGAAATAGGTCAACCAAGTTTGTAGCTATACTGCTTCATTAAAAAGCAAAGTATGTCATTATTTCTTAAATTGTAATTAAAGATGTACCCTTGAACAGCTGCTATACTGTCAAGCCCTGGCCCTTTGGAAAACCATGGGGAATTCTCTCAGATCACTGCAGACTGCCGAACATATTTCACGTGACTTTTAATATAATAATTTGCCTAACTAGATTAAGAGAAGTGTGCTGCATGTGTCTAAATCTTGTCATGTGTTACTATGAATATTAGTGGAAGCAGTTCTTAAATGTTAGGCAGAGATTCTTGGGGGTCACTCTGAATGCAGTTTGTCAATGTGTTTTAAAGGAATCTTTCTATCTGTATATTTCTAATGGTACCAATTATACGTTGGACAGTACCATAATTTCTGTCCTCATGACTTCAGAGGGACCTGCAGGCACCCTGCTTTGTTTCTCTTTCAGCTCTGCAGAATAATCCCACCACATACAGTCAGGCTACGTCTAAACTGCCCAGTCTTGTGCAAGAGCATATGCAAATGAGGCACAGTAATGAATATTGACGTGCATCATTTGCATACTTAATGAGCCACCTTTTGTGCAAGGGGCTTTTGCACAAGAAGGAGCAGCCTATACTGCTCCTTCTTGTGCAAAAATAACCCTCTTGCCCAAGAGCCGTTCTGCCTGAAAATAAACGGCAGAACAGCTCTTGTTCAAGAGGGGGTTTTTGCACAAGAAGGAGCAGTGTAGACAGTTCCTTCTTGCACAAAAGCCCCTTGCGCAAAAATGGCGGCTCATTACGTATGCAAATGAGGTGTGGCAATATTAATTGCCGTGCCTCATTTGCATATGTTCTTGAGCAAGAGAGGACAATTTAGACATAACCTGAAACTATGTCTACACTGGCAGCTTCTTGCACAAGAACAGCCGTTCTTGCGCAAAAACTTGTCTGCTGTCTACACTGCACGAGCGGTCTTGTTAAAGTAAATTTACAATATGGTGTTGTAAAACAGGGTTTCTTCCGGAAGAGTTATTCTTCTCCCCATGAGGAATAAGCCCTCTTGCACAAGAGATCTTCCACAAGAGGACAGTGTAGACAGGCAACATGAATCTCTTGCTCAAGAAGCCCCTATGGTTAAAATGGCCCTCAGAGCTTTCTTGCGCAAAAGCACATGGCAGTGTGGATGTGCTCTTGTGGAAGATTTTTTGCACAAGAACTCTTCCTCAAAAGAGTTCTTGCACAAGAAGCCGCAAGTGTAGACATAGCCTCAGTGTTTGTGACAGAATGGTTCCCTTCACCTCAGTTCTAATTTATTTGATACTATTCAGTTTTCTACTCACTAATCAAATTTAGGGGCTTATTGGCCTCACTCTTGGGACAATGACTCTGTGTTCTAGCCTTCTCAGCCCACAAACTCACCCAAGTCTAGGCTCTTACTGGCCTCTTTCCTGGAGACTGTGGCTTTAACTTCTGGATTCCCTGCCCTGTTACTCACCTCTCAGATTTAGTACCATATTTTCCAGCGTATAAGATGACTTTTTATGCGAAAAAACATCCCCCAAAAATCGGGGGTCGTCTTATACGCCAGGTATACAGGCAGTCCCCGACTCGCAGGTACGAACGGGGCTTTTCTCGCCCTGGAGGACACGGACTGCGGGACCTCGCGGTCCCGCCGCCCGTGTACTCCGGGGCGAGAAAAGCTGCTTCGCGCCTCCCTGGTCTGCAGACCAGGAAGCGCGGAGCAAAGCCACTGAGGGGCTCCGGCAGTGGGGCAGCCCTGGCGCGCCTGGGCTGCCCCGCTGCCCAAGCCCCTCCGCAGCTTTGCAAAGCCTCGGGGGAAGCCGGCAGCGGGGCAGCCCAGACGCGCCGTGGCTGTCCTGCTGCCAGCGTCCTCAGAGGCTTTGCTCCCGGTGTCCCTGGTCTGCTGGAGACGGTCCCCAGCAGACCAGAGGCACCAGGAGCAAAGCCGAAGCGGCGGCGGGGTGCCGCGCTGCTGCGGCTTTGCTCCCAGTGCCTCTGGTCTGCTGGGGACCGTCTCCAGCAGACCAGGGACACCGGGAGCAAAGCCGGGGAGGCAGAGGGGCGCTGGGGCGCTGCCAGTTGGCCTCTAAAGGGGGGGTAGTCTTATACGGCAAGTATAAGACGAAAACCTATGTTTTAACTAGAAAATTAGGGGGTCGTCTTATACGCCCAGTCGCCTTATACGCCGGAAAATACGGTAACCCCTTCCTGGGCTTGTGTGCTGGCTGATTTCTTTTTCCCCATCTGCCCCTTTCTGTCAGGCCTGGGCTGCAGGAAGGCTGGGTCCATGGGTCAGTTACAAATTGCAGTCAGGAGTTAGTAGCAGAGCCAGGGTCAAACAGATCAGGATACCAGGAAGTCAGAGTCAGGCATGAAGTTGCAGTCAGGAGGCAAATCGTTCAGATGGGGACAGATCAGGGCCAGGCTGCAGACAGGAAGCATGTAACAGAGTTGGATACAAAGCAAATAACCTACATCATTGCTGAGACAACTCCCTGTGCTAGTTCCTGGTTTAAATACCAGCATGGGCCAATCAGTGGGCTGCGAGGGGGCTGCCACTCAGGCCTCTCTGGGCGGTACTTCCTGCAGAGTGTAGCTTCCCAGGGTTGCCTAGGAAAAGTTGGCCTGAGCTGCTGGTGGCAAGGCAGAAATGTTGGTTTCCCAGAACCGTGTTTCTCAACCAGTGGTACGAAAGGGAAGTCTGGGAGGTACATCAACACAACTGAAATTTGGAGAAAACTGAATTTTTGTTTTAAATTCTACAGCGCTTTATTATTTTTGTACTTTTTACACCCAAAAATGTCATCGCTTGTCCAGCTACAATTAAGTTGTTTAAACAAATATGTTGCAATGGTAGAAAAAAAAATTGTGTGTATGAAAACTGTAGGTCCTGGGGGTACTTATATCTTTTTTAAAGGGGTACTTTATAAAAAATGGTTGAGAAACAGTGTCCTAGAACTCTTACTGGCGTAGATCCCACTCCTGCAGCTCTCATATTGTCAGCATCTTTCCCAGGATAGGCTTGGAGCTTCCTTTTGAGCCATTAGCCAGCCACCTGAACTCTTATTAGGTGGGCCTCATGCTCCCAGACACCAGTCTGTGCTGGATGGCAGGGAGAGGAACTTTGCCCGGCACACTCTATGGCTACGTCTAGACTGGCATGATTTTGCGGAAATACTTTTAACGGAAAAGTTTTTCCGTTAAAAGTATTTCCGCAAAAGAGCATCTAGATTGGCAAGGATGCTTTTGCGCAAAAGCATCCGTGGCCAGTCTAGATGCGATTTTGCGCAAGAAAGCCCCGATCGCCATTTTAGCCATAGGGGCTTTTTTGCGCAAAACAATTCTTCCTTGTCTACACTGGCCCTCTTGAGCAAGTATTCTTGCACAAGAGGGCTTTTTCCTGAGCAGGAGCGTGAAAGTATTTGTACATTACAAAGTCAGTGCTCTTGCGCAAATTCAAGCAGCCAGTGTAGACAGCTGGCAAATCTTTTGCGCAAAATCTTGCCAATCTAGATGAACCCTATAAGGCTCCTGGTCCTGGGCCCTGAAAGGAACAATGATCTGAGTGACCTCATTTTCTCCCTCTCCTGGAAACTGACAGCTCCCCAGGACCCACCTTCCTCTCTCCCAGAGAGCTGCAATGGGGTAACTGGCCTCTCAAACGATCTAAAAGGGCCAGTACCCAATTATACTGTAAAGAAAAAAGCGCCAAACTCTCCCTTGTTTTATGCAGTTTTTATAAGTAGGATAATCCTTGGTAGGTAACATTGAGGAGAGGCATGCTAGGATATTCTGTAACCCTCAGCACTGACAGATAATGTGCAATAAGGCTCTGGCCCAAATCCCAGTGAAATCAGTGGGACTTCAGTAAGGATGTTAAAATGTGATTATCTGGCTTATTGTATAGAGAACTGATGGGCAGGATCCCCTGGGATGCTAACATGACAGGGAAAGGAGTCCAGGAGAGCTGGCAGTATTTTAAAGAAGGCTTATTAAAGGCACAGGAAGAAACCATCCTGATGTGCAGCAAGAAAAGTAAATGTGGTAGGCGACCAGATTGGCTTACTGGGGACATCCTTGGTGAGTTTAAACACAAAAAGGAAGCTTATAAGAAGTGGAAACTCGGACAGATGACTAGGGAAGAGTATAAATATATTGCTCGAGAATGTAGGGGAGTAATCAGGAAGGCGAAAACACAGTTGGATTTGCAGCTGGCAACGGATGTAAAGGATAACAAGAAAGGATTCTACAGGCATGTTAGCAACAAGAGAGTGATCAGAGCAGGTGTGGGGCCCTTATTAGATGAGAGAGGTAACCTAGTAACAGATGATATGGGAAAAGCTGAAGTACTCAATGCGTTTTTTGCCTCTGTCTTAACAGACAAGGTCAGCTCCCAGACTACTACACTAGGCAGCACAGTATGGGAAGGAGGTGGGCAGCCCTCAGTGGAGAAAGAACAGGTTAAGAACTATTTAGAAAAGCTAGACATACACAAATCCATGGGTCCGGATTTAATGCACCCGAGATTACTGAAGGAGTTGGCAAATGTCATTGCAGAGCCTTTGGCCATTATCTTTGAAAACTCATGGAGATCGGGAGAGATCCCGGATGACTGAAAAAAGGCAAATGTAGTGCCCATCTTAAAAAAAGGGAAGAAGGACAATCCAGGGAACTACAGACTACTCAGCCTTACCTGGGTTCCCAGAAAAATCATGGAGGGGATCCTCAAGGAATCCATTTTGAAGAACTTGGAAGAGGGGAAAGTGATCAAGAATAGTCAACATGGATTCATCAAGGGCAAGTCATGCCTGAACAATCTGATTAGCTTCTATCATGAGGTAACTGGCTCTGTCAACATGGGGAAGTCAGTGGATTGGATATATCTTGACTTTAGCAAAGCTTTTGATATGAGCTCCCACAATATTCTTGCCAGCAAGTTAGGGAAGTATGGATTGGATAAATGGACTGCAAGGTGGATAGTAAACTGGCTAGATTGTCGGGCCCAATGGATAGTGATCAATGTCTCAATGTCAGGTTTGCAGTCGATTTCAAGTGGAGTGCCCCAAGGATCAGTTCTAGGACCGGTTTTGTTCAACATCTTTATTAATGACCTGGATGAGGGGATGGATTGCACCCTCAGCAAGTTTGCAGATGACACTAAGCTAAGGGGAGAGGTAGGTACGTTGGAGGGCAGTGATCTAGATTAGAGGATTGGGCCACAAGAAATCTGATGACGTTCAACAAGGACAAGTGCAGAGTCCTGCACTTGGGACAGAAGAATCCCAAGCATTGTTACAGGCTGGGGACCAACTGGCTAAGTAGCAGTTTGGCAGAAAAGGACCTGGGGATTACAGTGCATGAGAAGCTGGATATGAACAGTGTGCCCTTGTAGCCAAGAAGGCTAATGGCATATTGGGGTGCATTAGGAGGAGCATTGCCAGCAGATTTAGAGCAGTGATTATTCCCCTTTATTAGGCACTGGTGAGGCCACATTTGGAGTATTGCATTCAGTTCTGGGCCCCTCCCTACAGCAAATATGTGGACATATTGGAGAGGGTCCAGCGGAGGGCAACCAAAATGATTAGAGGGCTTGAGAACATGACCTATGAGGAAAGGCTGAGGGATTTGAGTTTATTTAATCTGCAGAAGAGAAGAGTGAGGGGGGATTTGAAGCAGCCTTCAACTTCCTGATAGGAGGTTCCAAAGAGGATGGAGAGAGGCTGTTCTCAGTAGTGACAGATGGCAGAACAAGGAGCAATGGGCACAAGTTACAGTGGGGGAGATCTAGGTTGGATATTAGGAAAAACTATTTCACTAGCAGGGTGGTGAAGCATTGAAATGGGTTATCTAGGGAGGTGGTGGCATCTCCATCCTAGAGGTTTTTAAGTCTCGTCTTGACAAAGCCCTGGCTGGGATGATTTAGTTGCGGTTGGTCCTGCTTTGGGCAGGGAGTTGGACTCGATGACCTCCTGAGGTCTCTTCCAGCCCTAGGAGTCTATGATTCTATGGTAAGCGCCGCTGTACAAAGCTGCAGCGGGGGGTAGCTCCAGGAGCCAATTCCAACCAGGAATGAGCAGTCCTGGCTCATGCAGGCTCAAGAGCCACCAGCGCTGCAGCTCTACATTTTAAATGTCGTAAGAGCCACTGAGCGCTGTAGTAAAATGCAGAGGCGGAGTGATCAGAACGAGCCTGGAATGCTTGGTCCTGACTTGCGCTGAGACCAGCAGCCCCTGTTTGTGGCGAACATCCCTGTCTGTCATGAACAGGGATTGGTGCCAGACCAGCCCCTGTTTGCAGCAGCCAGAGCTGGCAGCAGGCGGGGGCTGCTCAGGCAGCAGCCCCCCTGTCCATGGCTAGCCCTGGCCGCTGCAAACAGGGTCTGTATAGTGGCAACAATTCTGGTCTACAAGAGGGGCCAGCTCCCCATGGGGACCCCTGTGGACGGGGGCTGCTTTGCAGCAGAGTCCCCTATCCTCCTCCCCTTCCCACTACCTCTGATAGAGGCAGCAAGGGGAGGGGAGGGGCGGGGAAAGCGACTAGTTGAGCATTTGCTTATTGGATAGTTGACTAGTCACTAATATCCCTGGGCTTCAGGGCCTAAGAGAAGAATTGGACAGAGTCCAGGTTAAGATGTGATGTGTCCACAGGTGCTGGGAGGAAAGCACTCACTGGTAGTAGATGCCACCAAAGTAGTAAAGATGCTGAGTTCCTCCCCTGCTACTCACCCCCAGCACTAATGTTGTGGAGCTCCCTGGTGAACTGGAGCAAGGTGGAGTCCTGGCCATGATACAGGCTACTCAGTGACGTTCGGCACTGCTAGGGAAGTAGTGTTTCCCATGCATTTGGGCAGGGATAGCTGCAGCATTCTGGTTGTCCCCTGTGCAAAAGTGCCGGGGTGAAAGGAAGGGAGGGAGAGGAGAACAGCACTATTGACTTTCTCCTCTGCTATGTACATTCTGCAGTACCCGTAGACTCTATTAAACTGTCAGTAGTTTTATTTTATAGACACTGTAGTCATGCTTGTATGTTTTCACCATCCAATTACGTACTGATGAGCGTATATCCTAATGCCATTACACCTATTTCACATTGTGCTCTCTTGGTCTCTGTTGGCTCCCATGTGTTTTACTGAAGGATGAACATCCCTGTAGGAACTCAGGGGCCTATATCCCCATACAAGCACATTCTCTAAGGGCTAACAAGTTCACCTCAGAAATAATTCTAGGCTCTTAAAAAGTGATACACTTGCAGCAGTAGAAAGGCCTTTTAAATAAAGGCAAGAAGATCACTGAAATGTAGTACTATGGCAGAATTGTGAGAGGTGCCTCTAAGTAAGGGAAGGCCCTAAGACACAGAAATGTCTGATGTGTGTGCATCAGCAGAATCAAAGAGCCATTTTGATCAGGGTAACTCAGTTCCCCAGATATGTTAGTCAGAATATATAGACTGAGATGAGAATACCCTAAAAGAGAGATGTCTGTGGCTAAGTCAAGTTGGTTCTTATGAATACGCAGAACAAGTGGTAGATTTGGCAGAGCAAATCTGAAAAGTACAGTGTTGGGCGCACAGTGGTGAGAAGCAATATTCTATTATCGAGATGATGATGTGGACTCTCTTTTCGTTCTCTCCACTCCTGTCAGGTACTGAAATGGTGGGGAAGAAAGTGATGGTATAAAAGAGAAACATGAGGTAATAGTCTCAAATCACTGGCACACTCACATTCCCTATGGCCAATCTGAGGGCACATCTACACTATAGGGAAGATCGACACTTCCGCAGTCAATCTTCCGGGGTTCGATTTAGCAGGTCTAATGAAGATGCGCTAAATCAAACTCAGAGGATGCCCTGTTGGCACCGGTACTCCTCCTCATGAGGAGCAAGAGAACCCAATGGGAGCATTTGCTCCCGTTGACCTCCCGCTGTGTGGATGGCGATTTAAGATAAGTCAACTCCAGCTATGCAATTAACATAGCTCAAGATGTGCATCTTAGGTTGACCTTCCACTCCAGTGTGGACCAGGCCTGAATGTGCCATTATCACTCCTGCCTCCATTTTTCAATGTCCATTGGGGGAATATAAACAAAATATTTTGTTTCTTTTTGAGTCGACCTGAACTAAAAAACGGTGTTGAATGGAATCGAAAACCGTCTTTTGGAGTCCGTTTAATGTTACATTGTATTCAGCTGAGCTGCTGTGGTGCCTTGAGACAGCTATTGTAGAGATGCCTTGTGCCCCCTTTCTTCTCTAGTATCCAGGCTCTCCAACTGGAATTCATCTCAGAACTCACAGGGCAAAGAAAAAAAGCGCCAGATGCAATCATTTTAAACTCAGAATTGTAAAGCCAATCTCTTGATTTTTGTTTTGTTTTGCTTCTTGGAGCCTGATTCATGACTGCTGATTTTGCCCAGCGCTGCTTAGCTTTTGGGATCTGATGAGATCACAGCCTGCAAGCTTGAGTGATGAGTGACAATGAAATTCTTTAAAAAAAAAACAAAAAAAAACAGCTCAGTCATTGCTGTGTTATTCGAGGGTGCTGTCTCTTAATATATACACATTCTTAAATTCAAACGGATTCCCCAAGCAGAAATGCTCAAAATGCAGTTTGTTTCCACTTGTATTTGTTGCCCCACTGTTTTTTGTCTTTTGGAATCTTCACCCCTCCCCAAACCCTACTTTTCAACACTTTTAGGAAAGAATTTGTTTCAGAATTCCTTCTCCTTAGTGAACTATAAAAATGAATAAAGGTTGGCAGCAGAACTGAGCACCTGAGGACTTGCTTTTGTTCTGTTTTCAATTCCAAGATGTGGTGTCGCATGTCTCCCAAACCTTCCAAAAGCAATAAGAGTATAAACCAGGGGTGGGGAACCTCAGGCCCTGAGGCCCTCTGCTTACCTGGATCAGCCCCCCGAGGCTCAGCATGGGGGAACCCACACTGGTGCTCTAGTCCCCCTGCTACCACCGGCAGAGCTGGAGCACACAAAATCTACTAGCCTGGGCCCCATAGTCTCTGGAGTTCAAGGGGAATGTGAGGCGTCTCTCCTTCGCAATCAGGGGCTTCTCATTTTGCTTCTCACTTGTGGGCAACCCCCAACTGATTTTTCTGTGGGTCAGCAGCCCCTCACCCAAAAAAGGTTCCCCACCCCTGGTATAAACTGTCGTTAGAGTCAGTTCAGTTTATATCACTATACCTGAGATCAGAATCTGGCCTAAAGTGACTACCTGACATAAGAATTAGCTTCAGGGACAGCTGAAGACTTTGCTGTCACTTCTTTTCTCCACCCCACCCCTGTGTTCATATGAGAAGGAGAGACAGATAATCTTTACTCTTAAAAACTCTTCAGCAAGGTATGTGTAGGTCAGGAAAATAAACATTTCCACTCCTGTGGACAAGCACCTAGGCATAGTACTCAAAGTTTTTGATTTGCATGACATCTACCTGCAACATTCAAATGATCACACAAGCACTTTTACAATTCAGGATGTGGCACTCAAAGCTCAAAATGATAATGGATTTTATTCAAGTGAGGCATATTTGCTTACATTGTGAATGCAACAAACTCTAACAATTTGTTTAAGCACTTACAATTATCTCTGCTTACACTTGTCTCATATTCCTTATGCTACAGACAGAGACAGGCATGCTAAGGCATCTGTTCTGAATAGTATGGAGTAACATTTTGGGGTTCAACCCAGACCAATAAGGGGATGTCACCACCTGCCCTGTAACCCTGGATGCCTCGAAGCTTTGGCCTTGTCTACAGTGGTACGTTTTGGTCATGAAAAACTGCTTGTGGACAACAAAAACCTCCAAGCATCCGTGTTACCGTGCAACAAATGTTGCCACACATGGCTGTTCTTCACAACAAAAACCTTCCAACTCTGTGGGACTTTTGTCTCCTCACTGTCAACAATCACGCAGTGTGTACCAGGCAGGGGTATTGGTTGGGACTTCAGCATGTATTCCATGATGCCCCATTTATTTAGCCGCTCTGGCCATCACCTTGAACTCCACTGCCCTTCAGCCACCAGAGCCCTGATACTGGCACCTTGCTCACAGTGCAATAGCCTCACCCTGACTTCCACTGCTCATCTGTTCCTTACAGAGGAACCTCGACCAACCTTCCAGCTCCAAGTTCTCCCCAAAAAGTCTTTCTCTGCGGTACACAAGGGTGGATTTACCATGAAACAAATCGTCCTAGGGCAGGGGGGCCCCAAGAACAGGTAGAGCAGCAAAGCAAAGCAAACAAATGCCTCATTTTCCAGCTTTGTGCTGTACATTTCTGTTTGCTCTTATGTAATGCGCACAAGCCAGCAAAAGGAACAAGTCAATAGAGAAGCTAAATGGCCCATTAAGGAACACTTAGCTCATAATAAATCCTGGGGAAAAGCCTGCTCTGTCTACACTTGACTGAACGGTCTTTTCCTCACTCAGAAAGGGGAGGGGCAGGGCAGAGATGCTTGAGGACCCCAGAAGGAGGAGTCAATCAGAAAGCGGCCAGCGGGGGGCAGGGGGAGAGGGGAAAAGGTGGGGAAAGGAAGGGTCTGGGACTCAACTCTGATTGTTCCCAGCCCCGGTGGTGCTAGATTTCCAAGTTCCTCTTGTTCAGTGACTCAGGGCCTGCCCAGAAAACCCCTCACCCATCTTCTTCTTGCTTCTGGCACGTCAAAGCTTTTTACTCCTGCTGCACCAAGGAGCACATATGCCCAAAGGCTACTTTCAAGCTTCACTATTACACAGGCCTGGGTTCGGGGGTGGGGGATGACAAGCTTCCCACTGGACCCATGGAGGGGAGGGGAAGAGTGATCTATGGGGGGAGGAGGGGAAATGAGCCCTAAACAATAGAGGGGGAAGGGTGGGTAGGCAGCGGACTACAGTGAGAGTTGAATGTGGTACAGTGACTCTTCTACAGGGCTGGCCCTACCCATATGCAAAACACACAATTGCATAAGGCACCACGAAATTTGGGGCATCCAAATGCCTCAAGTTCCATAGCGCCTTAGGGTATGTCTACACAGCAAAGTTATTTCGAAATAACAGCCTTTATTTCAAAATAACTTTCCTAGCGTCTACACAGCCAAACCGCTATTTCAAAATAAATTCAAAATAGCAGAGCGTTTATTTCGAATTTGGTAAACCTCATTCTACGAGAATAACACCAAATTCAAAATAGCCATTTCGAAATAAGAGCTGTGTAGACACTAATTTTGAAATAGGGGGCCTCCAGCCTTCCCAGGGTGCCCTGGTGGCCACTCCAGCCTCAACCAAGAACACTCCATTCCCTCCCCTCCTCCTCAGAGTCCTTAAAGAGGTAGACTATGGCCACAGTGCCTGTGCCAGCTCCAAGCCTGCCAGCCCAGAGCCAACAGTCACTGCCCCGACCCAGTGGCCCCAAAACATGAACCAGCAAGCCACTGGCAGCCAGCCCTCCACCACTCCCCAGGAGCAGTCTGCCAGCTCCCAGGAACCTGCCAGGGCCTGGAGAAGGAGGGCACCTTCCTGGTCCAGGGTGGAGATCATGGACCTTATTCAGGTTTGGGGGGAATGCCCCCGACATCCATGATCTCTGCACTAGATGGACGAACGCGGCCGTCTATGGCAGGATAGCTGCCAGCCTGGCCACCAAAGGCCACATGTGAACCCAGAAGCAGGTTCACATGAAAATCAAGTTGGTCCAGCGAGACCCTCACCCCTGAGCTTCCCCTCCCACTTCTTCCCCTTGCTTCCCCTTTCCAGCTCCCTCCTCCCAGGTTTCCCCCTCCCCTCTCTCACCCTCTTTCCCCAGTCTCACCAGAGTTTCATCTCCCCCCCAGTTTTATTGAATAAAGACAGTTTGTGTTTATTTCACATCAGAAAGGGGGGCTGGGAGAAGTAAGTGAGGGAGGAATGAGGCACAAGCCCCCAGTGGGCAGACCAGGGAGGCTTTGAGTGCTCCTCAGGGTGGAAGCTCTCCTGCAGGGCCTCCTGGATACTGACAGCCCCCCGATGGACCTCCCAGATAACAGCCTGCAGAAAGTGCAGCCAGGCTTGCAGCAACATGTCCAAGAGAAGCGCCAGCGTGCCTGGGAGCAGCTCCGGCTCCATGTTGCAGAGTGCTGTGGTGTCCTGAGTGAGGGCAAGCCGAGCACGCAGAGATCAAATGCTTTGCTGTCCCTCAGTGAGGTAGGCAAGCAAGCAGGGAAACCTGAGAACCGGCTGTCCGGGGGAGTCCCTTTAAGCACAGGCCTCAGGGCAACAGCCACACAAAGACACTCCTGATCTGATGCCCTGCCAGACCTAGTTCCAGCCAGCCTTAAATGTGATTCAGCGTCCACTCAGTGTGGACGTGCTATTTCGAAATAGCAAAACGCTATTTCAAAATGCATTGTAGACACAGCTTATTTTGAAATAAGGCTGTAGTGTAGACACACCCTTAGGCAGCAGCATGCTGCGTATGGGCCCCAGCTGTCCCTAGCAACATCCACTGATCACCAGCCCCCAGCTCAGTGCTGATCTGGCTGCCTCCTGCCCCATCCCCTTGCCACCTACCAGGGCTCAGCGCCCAGCCCCCACTCATCAGGTAGCGAGAGGCTCTCACGAGCTGGAGGACTCTGATGGAGCAGGAAGCAGATGTGCAGCAAGCAGTTGAGAGAAGTGGCGCTTTCCCCTTAGATACTCCAGAGCCCTCCAAGCCCATGCCTCCCTCCCAGCCATGCTCCAGGCTGCCAACTCTCCCGGGTCCAGGCAAACCGGACATCACTGTAGTACATAGCATCCAGTCTGTCTGGTCTGGGAGAGCTGGCAACCCATTTCTCCCCACAGCTTCACACCCCTTCCCCCGTGCAGAGTGGCTGCTTCCCCTCTCCAGTGGGGGTAACAGTGTTGGGATGCAGAGGGCATCAGCACTAGTAGGGATGGCCCTACTCTTCTAGCCTCCTTAATGGCTGATTTCTCCATTGCACTGGACAAAGATCAGATGTGTGCTGGCTTTCTCACAACCTACCTGATATCTAAGCAAATAGCCTTGTTCGGGTGGTTTTGTCATGCCCCTCCAAAAGTCAAAATGTGTTCCCATTGAACTCAATAGCAAAACTCCTGTTGATTGCAATGGGGACAGGATTCGGCCCCAGAAAGAGATCAGAGAATATGATTTTGATCGATTGCTTATTGGTCCAGAGTCAGTACTCATGCATGTTGCTCTGCAAAGGCTGATTTTAATTGCCCCTCCTGTGTATCAGGCTGAGAAAAATAACACAATTGATGCATATGGTGTACACAGATCTATGCCCCTTGCTCTTTTTTTTTTAATGTTTATTGACATATGTATGGACAAAAATGCCAAGAACAGAAAAGTAAGAAATTAAGTAAATTCCACCAAGAGAACAAAGACATATATCTTTGTGAAACATTGCATTAATTTTATCGATAATGATGTAGTCTGTGCTTTGAGATCTCCAGTTATAGACTTGCCCATACCGGTTTGCAGTCAATCTTTGCAAACAGAGAAATCTTTCTGAAAATATTTTTAACAAATCCTGTCACAAATGCTTCTGAAGAATGTTATTCTTCTATATTGAAAGGAGTTAAAAAATTATTTGCAAAATACAATGTGTCAGGGACATTTGACAGGTTGCAATATTGGCAATTGAAAATGCCTTTTTACAAAATATTACTTAGGATGACTTGATGATTTTGTAAAGAAAAAGCGTAGAAAAAAAAGCTATCTGAATAAATAGGGTGGATTTTTTTCAATTTTTTTCCTTTCATGCGTCATCTATATTTTTTATTTTTACACTTTTTTCATGTTAGCATAATGCAAATACAAGCTTTCATCTAGACTAGAAGGTCTCAAACTGTGGTCCAAGTACTCCATTCAGGTGGACTCAAAAGAGTTAAGGTATTTTTATAAAGGACTCTTATCCAAAGCACTTTCTATTAGTTAGCTAATGGTACAAACAACATTTGGAAAAATCATTTGGAGACCCTTAGCAATTTTCAAGTGGTCTGTGGGGAAAAGAAGCCTACACAAACAATCACTTTATTTCATTTACTTGCTATTACTTATAATAGAAGAGGAGGAGAAGGAGAAGGAAGAGGAAGATAAAAGAAAGAATGAAAAATCGTGACAGGAGAAGATAAGAAAGAAAGTTCTGAGGGGGAGAGAGCCAAAAAATGAAGCTGAACATAGGACCCCACTAACTCTAAATCTGTTAGGCTACATCTACACTGGCAGGTTCTTGCGCAAGAACTATTTTGTGGAAGAGTTTTGCACAAAAAGTCTTCCACAACAGAGCATCTACACTGGCATGTGCTTTTGCACAAGAGATGTGCTTTTGTGCAAGAGCATCTATGGCAGTGTGGATGCTCTCTTGTGCAAGAAAGCTGTGATGGCCATTTTAACCATAGGGGCTTCTTGAGCAAGAAATTCATGTTGCCTGTCTACACTGCCCTCTTGTGGAAGAGCTCTTGCGCAAGAGGGCTTATTCCTCGTGGGGAGAGGAATAACTCTTCCGGAAGAACCCTTGTTTTCTGATGCTATACTGTAAATTTACTTGCGCAAGAACGCGTGTGCAGTATAGACAGCAGGCAAGTTTTTGCGCAAGAATGGCTGTTCTTTGTGCAAGAAGCTGCCAGTGTAGACATAGCCTTAGTGTGCAGCCTTCCCCCTCACTGTAGCATCCAAAAACCTTATCAAGTTTGCTGAAACATTAAAGAAACTGTAGACAGCATCTTATTAACTTAACTGGATTGGATACACCCTCTTATTCAGTACGAGCAGTGAGTTGATTTATGGTAAACAATTTTATTAACAAAAGGACATACATTTAAGTGATACCATAATAAGGATAGAAATGGTTACCAACATATGTAAAATGCTTTCAAGACTGAAACGCAGCAAACTAGAGCCTTTTGCTTAAAGAGGTTTTTCTTCTTCCATCATGGCCTGCCCGTTCTTTAGCCAAGACACAATACACAGAGTTCAAAGTGCTTGGTTTCTTTGGGTGAATCTACTTTGCACCCGTAGTTTGAAATAGCTTATTTCAAAATTTGGCACGGTCTACGCAGCACTTATTTCAAAATAAATCACAATTCTGACCCATCCCTTACTCCTCGTGAAATGAGGTTTACAGGGACTTCAGAATAGCAAGCCCATTATATTTAGAAATAATGGGTGCACTCAAAAGACATGGAATAGCTATTTTGGGGTAACTTTGGTATCCCGAAATAGTGCTGCAGTGCAGATGTAGCCTTAGACTCCTCAGATGAAGGATAACTATGGGATTCTCTCTCTCTTTCTCTTTATAGTTCAGTATATCTCTGTAATGTATTTGTTGAAAAGCAAGCCCAGACAAAAATTCCCTCACCTGCTGGAGCATAAATTCCATGTTATCTTCTCTACAAATAGCTTTGTTTACCTTATACATAAATGTACTTGTAGTGTCGCTGTATGACAGGCTAGAAAAATACACTATCCTTTGCCTAGGCCAGACTAGACTTGTGCATAACTTGCCAAATATATTTTAAGAATGATTCTAGCACATATTTATAACTCTTTGTGCACACCCTGTACATAAACCACACAGTGATTTTGGGACCATTGTGTTAACAGTTCACATAGGAGATCTTAAATGACACTCTTAAAATATAATTACAAAAGGAGTGTTTTGGTGTAGTAGTGTGTATGTCAGGCCTGGCAAAAGTAGCTGAGGGTATGTCTACACTACAGCGCTAATTCGAACTAAGCTAATTCAAACTAACGCATCCAGACTAAAAAACTAGTTCGAATTAGCATTTTGCTAATTCGAACTAGCATGTCCACATTAAGTGGACCCTTAGCCGGGGTTAAGGATGGCCGGAAGCAGTGCCGGCAGGGCATCAGATAAGGACTTAAGCAGAGCTGCTGTCTCAGGCTAGCCGAGGGCTGTGCTTAAAGGGACTTGACCCCCACCCCGGACAGACAGTTCTCAGGGGTGCCCCGCTTGCAAAGCAGTCCTGGCTTGGAGTGCCCGGAGTACCCACACTGGGCACATCACAGCACTCGGCCATTAGACCAGCTGCACTTGCCGCAGGCTGCCATCTAGGGAGAGGGGGCAATTGGGGGGCTGCAGGAGAGGTTCCACCCCCAGAAGCCCGCAGAGCCAGCCCAGTCCTCCCCATTGGGAGCTCGTACCCCATTCCTCCATTACTTCCTTCCACTTACCCCTCCCTAGCCCCCCTTCCTGATGTACAAAATAAAGGACAATTGTGTTCAAAAATAGAATCTCTCTTTATTGAACAAAACTGGGGGAGACGGGGAAAAGGAGGTGGGAGAGGGGAGGGCAACTACAATGATCAGGGGTTTGGAACACGTCCCATACGAAGAGAGGCTAAAGAGACGGGGGGTATGTCTACACTACCCTCCTAGTTTGAACTAGCGGGGTAATGTAGGCATACTGCATTTGCAAATGAAGCCCGGGATTTGAATTTCCCGGGCTTCATTTGCATAAGCTGGGCGCCGCCATTTTTAAATCCCGGCTGGTTCGAACCCCGTGCCGCGCGGCTACACGCGGCACGAACTAGGTAGTTCGAACTAGGCTTCCTAGTTCGAACTACCATTACTCCTCGTGGAGTATGCCTACATTACCCCGCTAGTTCGAACTAGCGGGGTAGTGTAGACATACCCTGGGACTTTTCAGCTTAGAAAAGAGGAGACGGAGGGGGGATATGATAGAGGTCTATAAAAGCATGAGTGGGGTGGAGAGGGTGCATACAGAAAAGTTCTTCATTAGTTCCCATAATAGAAGGACTAGAGGACACCAAAGGAAAGGAATGGGTAGCAGGCTTCAAACTAGTAACAGAAAGTTGTTCTTCACGAAGCAAACAGTCAACCTGTGGAACTCCTTGCTGCAGGAGGCTGTGAAGGCTACAACTAGAACAGAGTTTAAAGAGAAGTTAGATAAATCCATGGAGGTTGGGTCCATGGAGTGGTATTAGCCAGGGGGTAGGAGTTGTGTCCCTGCCCAAAGTTTGTGGAAGGCTGGAGAGGGATGGCACGAGACAAATGGCTTGGTCACTGTCTTCGGTCCATCCCCTCCAGGGTCCCTAGGGTTGGCCGCTGTCGGCAGACAGGCTACTGGGCTAGATGGACCTTTGGTCTGACCCAGTACGGCCATTGTAAGCTCAGGGCTCAGGGTCGGGGATCTCAGTGGACCCCCTTGATTTTCATGCACACCTGCTCCTGGGGCAGCTCTTCTGCCCTAGACGGCCGCTTTCCTGTGCCTAGTGCAGAGGTCGTGGATGAGGTCCACGATGTCCGCTCTAGACCAGGTGGGTGCCCGCCTCTTGCGGTCCCAGGCAAGCTCCCGGGAGCTGCCAGCCTGGTCCCGGGAAGAGGGGGAGGGCTGGGGGGCATCAGGTGGCTGGCTCGAGCCGTGCCAGGTGCAGGGTCTGCTAGCTGGGTGCTGGCAGGCTTGCACCTGGCACGGGTACCGTAGCCAGCCCGTGCCCCTTTAAGGGGTCCAGGGCCGGGAGGGGGGCATACGAGTTTCCCTGGTGTTGGCCAGAGTGGCCACCAGGGAAATCTGGGGAGGGCTAGCCTCCCACTAGTTCAAATTAAGGGGCTACACACCCCTTAATTTGAACTAGGCTTAGTCCTCGTAGAATGAGGTTTACCTAGTTTGAACTAAGCGCTCCGCTAGTTCGAATTAAGTTCGAACTAGCGGAGCGCTTGTGTAGTACCTATCAAAGTTAATTCGAACTAACGTCCATTAGTTCGAATTAACTTTGTAGTGTAGACATAACCTGATGGAGCAAGAAACCATCAACAGGCCTCTGTGTTATAGATGGTCATTAAAGAACATCAGTGCCTTGTCCTGACAAAACAATGGGATGCAACTATCCACTCTATGAACAAGGAATTCAGGTCATATAAGCAGAATATAGGACTCTGTTTTGAAAGGACTCTGAAAAGGATTTTGGGGGTATGTAGGACAAACAACTGAATGTGAGCACCCAGTACTGGCAACAAGGATTAATGTGATCCTTTGATGTATAAGCAGGAGAACAGTGAATAAGAAGGCGATTTAGCTCTGTGTATGGCATTACTGACACTGTAACACTGCACAGAATTCTGCTGCCAATGTTTTTAAAAGGGTATTGAAAAATAGGAGACAGTATAGAAAAAAAAGCCACAAAAATAGTTCAAGGGCTGGAGAAAATGTCTTACAATGAGTGACATAAATAACCCAGTCTGTTTAGCTTATCAAAAAGAAGATTGAGAGATGACTTGATTATAGTGTGTAAGTCTATAGCATTTTCACTGGGAGAAAATACTGGGTACAAAAACATTCTATAAATGTAGTGAAGAAAGTCATAACAAGGGCTAGTGACTGGAAGATGAAGCCAGACAAATTCAAATTAGAAATGAGGCACAGGTTTTTTTTACAGTGAAAGTTAATAGCCATTGAAATAAACTAATAAGGGAAGTGGTAAATTCTCCCTCTTTTGATATCTTCATATCAAGACAGCATTAGGGATGTAATAATGTAGTCGATTGACTGATTAACCAATAAGCAAAAGCTTATAGATTAATGCTACATACTACACACATTATCCACACTCCCCTTTGCCAGTAAATTTTTTAGCAGTCTGGCCAGAAGCCTGACTCAGTCCTGGCTCCTGCCAGGTCTGGGACCTATCCCTGCTGCGGCACTGCATTTAAAGTGAATTAGGAGCCAGGCGGGCAGGGAGCCTGACTCAGTTTCAGCTTGCACAGGTTCTTGGAGCTCAGCCCTATCCCTCCGCCTGGACAAGGGCTGCTGCCACCCCACGCTGTGCCGCTGTGCAGAGTGACAGGCAGCCAGTCCACAAGGACCAGCTCCCACCTGACACTCTATGCTACAGCCTCTGTATCAGAGACAGCAGTGCGGAGTGACAGAGGGCTCCTTGGAAGTGGGGATGAAGTGCACTGGCTGCCTGCCTCGTCCCCAGGGACTATAGAATAGTTGACTAACCTCATGAATGTTTATTGGTTAATCGACTATTCTATTAACCGATATTTAACATCCCTAGACAGCGTGCCTTTCTGGAAGATATGCTTTAGCTAACCACAAGTTATTAGGCTCAATACAGGCATGACTGTGAAAAATAAAGACCCATAATGTACAGATCAGACTACATGACATAATAGTCCTTCTGACCTTAATCAAACCACTACCGCACCTCCATTTGTACAGACAGACTGCTGCCACCAGACTTCATGCAGCTAGAGAGAGGATATGCTTCAGATGGAACCTATCTGGTGCACACAGGGATGGAGACAATACTGGAAACAAGCCACTTTTTATGCAGCCAGGGAGAGAAGGGACCCCCAACCACCACTGCTCCTCAATACGATTGAGCAGTCCCTGGCTTACTCCCACCTTGGTTTTGGTTCACCCAGAAAATAGCAGCAACTCCTGGTATTTGTACGGAGAAGCGGTTGGGGAGGGATTCAGCATGACCATGGCTCATCAGACAGACTGAGAACGGGTGATGCCTTTTTCCTCCCCAGCTCATAACTGCAGCAGTCAGGCAGCTAGTTAAGGACCGGAGCTCCTGGCCACCTCTGTGTCCATCACAACTCTGCCTTGGGTATCAAGAGCAGGTGTGCCCCAGCCCATGGCAGCTGCAATGCCCAGTCCTTTGGTGAGCCAAGGATGCATATTGCTGCCGCTATTCACATGGGCCAGCGGGGAGAGGAACCTCTGGCCCGCACCTAGCATTCTTCAACCCAACGCAAAAGTACATGGTCCTCAGCACTCTATCCTGTACTAAGCATTGGGTCTTTGTAAGATCTTAGGCCTATTTCCATGCAACCCCAAGCACTGGGCCCAGTAAGGCACATTGGCTCCACGCTCATCCTTATTCCTCTGTAGCCAAAGCCTCTGTGGACTGGCTAGCTCTTACCCATCTCCTCCAGAATCACTGTTGCCTCCCCATCAGGGCATTTTCTGCAGACATGAACATGTTCAGCAACCCAGCAGAAGGCTCTTCATGTAAGTAAAGGGGGCCCTGCCTCCTCACCAAATAGTCTTGTATGCATGCTCTCCACAACCATCGTCATAAGCAGAAAGCGGGGCTGCAATAGAGGTTTTGCATGGGGGAGCAGGGGCTGGGATGGGTTGAATTCCCCACGACACCTCAGCAGAAGGCTCTGTATCTGGGGTAGGGACTTGCCATGACAACAAAAGGCTCTTTGAGATGTCACCTCTGCTACTCTGGTGAGGCCAGGGACACAGAAGTTATAGGTGAGACTGTGCTTAGGGCCCTAGATTGCCACAGTCAAGTCCTGAACATGACATGTCGGAGGAACATGCAAGCAGGTCATCAATAACAATAGAAAAGATGAAGGGTGGGTCTACTATACCACCTACGTTGCTCACAGCTGTGACTATTCCACCCCTGAGCGACAAAGTACATCAACATAAGTGGCAGTGTGCACAGTGCTATGTTGATGGGAGAGCTTTTCCTGCTGACATAACTACTGCTTCTTACAGGGTGAGGAGGATGGATTATTTTGACAGGAGAGCTCTCTCCAGTCCACTTGAAGCAGATATATATGAGAGATCTTACAGCCGTGCAGTTGCTTTGGTAGAGCTACACTAATCTATGTTTTCTAGTGCTGACATAGCTTCACACATCACTGGAACGGAAATACATTGTAACCAAATCTCTCTCTCTCTCTCTCTCTCTCACACACACACACACACACACACACACACACACACACTTATAGCGTCACACTGGCCATAATGCAGTTAGTAGCAGGTCCAATCTTCTTTTTCCGCCAGGCAAACATCTTCTTCAGTTCCCCCCTGAAGCTGTCATGCAGCCAGGCATAAAGGAAGGCATTGGTGCAGGCAGACATCATAGCAAACCAGTGGCACAGCAGCTGGATGAGGTTAAAATACTGTTTATCTATTAGGTTAATATCCATGTCTTTTATCACGTTAAAGATGTGCAGTGGCAGCCAGCAGATGCCAAAGGCAGCCACCACCAGCACCAGCAAGCGAAAGGTTTTCCGCCTCCTTGCCCTGTCCCACTCAGCTTGGCCCTGGGTGATGTTGCCTGGAACCACTCGATTTTTCAGTTTGACAGAGATCCGGAGATAGGACACAGAGATGACCATTAAAGGCAGCACATATGTGAGGATGAGAGTACTATAGGCATAAGTTAAGTGGTCCCTCTTCATATGGAACCAAAACTCTTCACAGATGGAGAAGTCCAGTTCTGGGAACTCAGCATGATATGTGTGGACCAAGGCTGGAGCAGCCAAGATGCAACTCAGTAGCCAGATAGCAGCCAGAATATAAGCACAGACTGGTATCGCGAGTCTCCTCCGGAGAGGATACACCATGGCATGGTATCTGTCCACAGCTATGACAGTCAAGGTGAAGACAGACACAAACACGGTGACTGGTTGCATTAAGAACACAAAATAACACATGAAACGTCCATAAACCCATCCCCTGGGCTCAAAGGCATATGCCAGCGTCAGGGGCACGCAGGTGGCACACATAAGCATGTCTGAGAAAGCCAGGTTGCCTACCAGGAAGTTGGTGACATTATGCATTTTTTTCGTCTTGCAGATGACATAAATGAGAAGATAATTCCCAATGATGCCCACAAAAACCACCAGCGAGTAGCATGGGATGATGAGTGGCTTGAAAGACTGAACAAACTGGAGCCCTGAGAATAAATTGCTAGTGTTGCTATGAATGGCTGAGAGGAAGCTTAGGGAGGTTAAATTGTCCGGATTCATCATTTTCCTTCTTTGTAGTTTGCTGTCAGCAGGGTTAAGTAGTCACCGCTGCACACACATTTGCTCTCAATCAGCCTTGATAATGAATGGATTGTTCACTGTCCAGAGATTGCCGCCATATGGATAATAAACAGTCATCTGGAAAGGCAAAGGTGAAATTACAAACCTCATGAGGCTGCGTTCCATTAAACGGTTAAATGGAGAGATCAGCTGCAATCGATAGCCACTGAAGTTCTTTTATTTGCTATTAAAGCCATACAATTTACTAAACATTTAACACAATGAATACTTACTGTTGTGGGATTTTCATGCTATTTGATTTTCCTGAGGATGCCAACTCAGTTTTGGTGCCTTAGATGTCCGTCTTCCAAATATCCATGAAAGAGAGAGTGAGAGAGATGTGCATTTACAAGATAAGCAGAGACCAGTACACTTAACACACTTCGCTCCTTGCTCACAATACATTTTTTTATAAGCCTATATCCCTATTGGCTATCCTGGGCATTACGTTACTCCTCACACTGTGTCTCTTAGTTATAGCAATTAGAATTCTAGCATATCAGTATCACTCATTCGCTGAATTTCCTGTTTCTTCCAGTGCATCTATACTTGCTGACAAGTGGCTATAAATCAATTTATACTCATTAATATGGATACAGACAGTGTGTGATCCAAGATCAGGTTTCAGTAGTCCTTTAGAGAGCCTCAGAAAGTGCTAGCATTGAATCCACTGATACAACTGGGTTTTTTAAATGCAATGTACTAAAATGCTGAATTTATGCCACTAGAGGGACTCAGCTACTTGGATTGTGAATAAAAGTTATGAATATGGATGCATATTTTAATAGCAATGAAGTGCACATTTTAAAAAAGCTATTGTACTTTCATTTAAAAATAAAATCCTGCCACATGCCCGTGCTATTTTCCATGATATTTACATGTTTTAGAGATAGAATAGAGTTATCACAATGTTATATATTTTACGCATTTAAAATGGTTTGAAAAGAGCTAATAATCAAAAGTAGCTGTTATATAATTTTTTTCATCAGTAGATCTCAAAGCACATCCCCGTCTTATCCTCATAATACCCCATGCTAAGCAATGAAGTAGCATCATCATCCTGATTTTTACAGTTTGGGTACGGAGCTACACAGAGGCTAAGTGACTTGCCCAAGGTCACAAAAGAAGTTTGTGATGAAGCAGGAAACGGAATCACAGCCTCCACGTCATAGGTTAGTACCCTAACCAGTGAACCAGCTTTCATAATCATTGCATGGATTCATCAGCTGAGGAAAAATGAAAGCTACTGATTAGTATCCCGAACTCTTATCAACTTCCTTACAGTTGCCCAGTTATATGGGAATTTCTTCTTTTCCACAATGGGGTTTAAGCCTCTAAATATTTCTACATCAAAGAATTTGTCTTCTGAAAATTCAGCACAGGATAGTATTAGTTTGGTATTGTCTTAGTATTCAAAAGTCTAATTATAATAAATCAGCCTTTTGGGAGAGTATACTCCTAAATAAATATAGCCTTCCTGGTCTTAATCATAACCCCTGTTGTACCTTCAGTCTTCTTTCCTTTTGTCTGGTGTTAACTAGGGCTGTGAAGGTTTAACCAGTTAACAGGTAAGTCTTACTGTTTAAGATTACCCGGTGGGAGGATGGGGGACACCCCGGAGTATCCCTTGCCTGTGGCAGGCCTGGGGTCCTACAACCTCTATCTGTGGTGGGCCCTTCAGGCAGAGGCTGCTCCGACTGAGACGAGGCAGAGGGTGTCTCCCTCACTCATCTCCCCCTTAATCGGTTACCCAATTAAACAGGATTTTACATCCCTAATGTTAACATCTAACACTGGTCAGCAGCGTCGTTCCATAGAAGTCCAGTCTCCACCAGCAGAAGTGCTGGCTCATCGGGATTTTTCTGACCGAATAAGCACCTCGGGGCAGAAATCACAGTTAAGTTTTTCAAAGTCCTCTTGTGATGTAGACACATTAATGTAGTGGAAGACACGTGTCTAAATCCCTTAGGCTACTTTGAAAATATTCACCCAGATCCTTCTTTATTGTATATTTGTAGGTGCACCCCATAAAGCAGGGTGTGACGTAGTGGGGGTACTTGCTGGGATGTGGTGACCTCTGCTGTCTGGAGCAAGACCCAGCAGGGAAACCTCACTATGCAAAGGTAGTGCCAAACTTGTTGAACCAGTGGCCAGACACCCCCCATGGAGAGGAACAAAGGAAGGTGGAATGCTGCCCTGGCTGGGGGGCAGGGCTGGAAGGGGATTTAGTTAGTTGCTGGCTGGAAGCATGGAGGAGAGCCTAGGAGAAGGGGCTGGAGTTTAGGGGCCCAGTCTCCCCCATCTCAAGGGGGCCTGAGGCATCCTAGCCCAGCTCTGTGACCAGATTCCATCTGTGCTGCGCTGTGCTGGAGGAGCAATAAACCACCCTCAATTCCACTGGCTGGTGCAGTCTGTTTGTGCCATTTCGGGGTGCAGGAGACGGGGAACCCCCAACGCGCCGTCACACAGGGACCTTGCCAGCCCTCCAGTTTCCAGTTCTACTAGTGGGGCAGCGCATGGTTCAGGTAAAGCTAGATGCACCTAGCATTATACACCCAAGTTTGAAATTGGTGCCATTCATTTTTCTTCTCCTTTGTATTCCCTCAGTAAAATGGTGCTATTAACTTTCCATTCCCTCTGCACAATGAGAATACTTCATACAGTACCTGCTTTATGGGCTGTAAATGAGTGGAAGGAGAGCTGTGAGACACCATCAGCTAATACCAGGTTTGGGATCTTTTGATGACAGGTGTATATAGGTGCAATGTTTTATCAGTCATGATGTAAACGTCTAATAAATCACTTTTTGTTTGGTTTTGCATTTGTATTTTTAGTTACTTTGTCAAGCTGACCTGCAGTGACCCAAGAGGGTGAGTACTTGTCTCAGGGCAGACTATTAAGAATCAAAACACCAGCCCCAAGCTGCCTGTCAATTCTATACTTTAATGTCTCCAACCAATTATCAAGTATGAATTCCTCAGGCACTGTAGCAGCCTTACAATGGAGTCAGACATTCCCCCGGGGTACTCTGACGTATCTTGTTACCTAGGCAAACCTGCCTTTGTGATAGATGGTTCCTTACACCAAGAATCACAGCAATATTTAGATTAATCCCAGCCTCAAAGGGTCAGTCACTTACGTCAGGCCAATTGCACTTTCAATCTCACACCAAAGATACTGCTTGCAGACAATCCTGTAATAAATATATTACATAGGACAATGGAGTGCAAACTGCGGGGAAGCAACCCCACCCAAGTGGACGTCAAAAGGTTCTCTGGCGGAGGAGTTAATATGGGGAAGGCTGCTACAGGGATGGCCAAGATAGAATGCAGGGGCTGCCTGTGGTGGAAACAGCCCAGGCACAGCCTGACATGCAACATAGTGGCACCCCTGTAGCATTGGCCACTGAGCCTGCTGGCTCCAGAGGGAGTTGGAGCCACTGTCAAAGGCCTCCAATTTGGCTAGGGTCCCTGGACGCAGGCCCTGGGTATTAATCCATCATGAGGTGGGAAGAGAAACAGAAAGGGGATGTGACTGCCTCAAGATCATGTAAAGTCAATAGTAGAACCCTGATCTTTTGAGTCCCCTTCCAGTGATCTAGCTACCAGACCATGCACCCTCACAGGACAGGGCTTCTGAAATGATTGGATATGGGATCTGTTTTCCTCTCCCTGGTTGATAGCTAAGACCCATGCCAGGAGTGCTGTAACCCCATGGTAAAGTCTATTCCCTTTATATTAATGGTTGCTCCCAGGCTACATTGTGAGGGAGAAAGGGAACACCAGACCAATCCCTGAAAAGGCAAAGAAGGGGAAAGGCCTGCCAAGTCCCAACCACGTGGCATAAGAAACCAGACTCTCTCTCTCTCTCTGTGTCACAGGGTGTAAGAGGTCTCAGGCCCACCTGAAAATGGTGGGTAAGGGAGCAGAGCATTGCTAAAGGGAGAAGGCAGACGAGTCGAGTGCTAGATCAGTCAAAATTTGAACCCACCAAGAAACCTTCATCCTGTCCCCTTCACAAAGAGTCATTCAACTACCCGTGAAGTCCCAGCTTTCTTCTACCCTCTGATCATATGGTGAGCTGACCTGACTGGAGCATCACCAGGATCCTAGGATGCATCTCCACTCCCCTGGTTTATGCAGAGGCAGCAGATGATGATCAGCAGCCATGCACCATGCTGTTTGACTCACTGCAGTGTCAAATGCCTTCTATGGGCTCAGTTCCCAGCAACCTTTATAAATCTTCAACTAGTAAGGAGATCAGGCATTCATGGTGGGAAATGAAGAGGTTACAAATTTCTTCCAAGATTTACGTAATTTGGATAAAGCATCAGAAGGGCATTCAAGATTGTGTAGGCTGGTTCAATAGGAAACCACACCAGCTTCAGTTCATTATAAATACCAAAACAGAAGCTGGTTTTAAAAATTGGCCCTAAAACTGTAGAGTTGGCAATTTTCCTCACCCTATGATTTTTCCAGTATGTTATCCCACGACCATTTTGAGAATTAGCAACAATATAGTTCTGCTATTCTAGATGGTGCTGGGTTCTGCGGTGAGGGCAGCGGACTGGACTTGATGACCTCTCAAGGTTCCTTCCAGTTCTCGTGTTCTAGGATTCTATGATTATCTGGTCTGTTGTCCCACCTCTGGGTTGCTCTGAATTCCTGTTCCCCAATACGAGAACTACTGTCACAGTGTAACAGGGTAGTGAAATTTGTTGAGATGATTTACCCACCCATCAACTCAGCACTAGCAAAACAAAGGAATAGATGAAAATGCCATCTTTTTTTATTTTAAAAGCATGAAAATCATGGGATCCATGTATTCTGTGACAGTACCAAGTCCAGCTTTGTTGATTTCAGATTCAGCTCACAATCTGAGTCTCTGTGGTTAATTAACAATGCCCATATTTAAATGACAGTGTATAATCTCACAAAAATTTGTAGATGTTTGTTGTCCTAATTCACAACTAGACAAAACAGCGAATACATTAGACATGAATGAGAGGATACTTCATGCTGTATCAGAGATTGAAAAACGAGAAAGCGAAAGAGGAAGAGGAAAAAGAAAAGGGGGAAAAAAAGACAGAATATTAGCGACTGACTGGCAATGTTCCTTCTAAGCTGAGTGGCCGCACAGCTTCACAGATGATTAATCAGCCCTACCCAATTAGTCAGCTCAGTGCATTGAGCCCTGAGCCTCTAGGCAGGGCTGATTAAACACCGGTGAAGCTCTGCTGCCATGCAGTGTAGAGGGAACTTGGGTGACTGGTTATGGAATCTTTCAAATCCACTTCAATTGTACATATCTAACGGGGCAAGAGAATCTGGAGTTAATACGTTGATTGTTCTTATGTGGCATATGTAAAATAAATTGATAGTCTCAAACTAGTTCCTAGTGCACAGGTGTACTAAAAGGTTTCATCACCGTTGATACTACTTTGGATCATTGGCTGCAGTCTCGGCATGAGATCAAGTATTGGTATGAACTAATAGTTATGCCACACTCTTTATCCTTAGATCTTAAAGAGGGCAGGAAGTTGTTTTAAATAGTGCAAAAGCAGATGCAAAGGTGAAAGTGATTTCCCCAGCAGGTTAGTTGCAGAGCTGGCAATACAGGCCAGAAATGCCATGTCCAGGGTCCTCACCTCTTCTGGATCTGGTTGAGAAATAAGACCCTCTGGCCTTCATTGTTAATCATTTCTGTTCTGACCTATAGCAGGGCCTTTCAGACCAATGATAGTTTTATTATTTTAAAACAAGAAATAGAGAATATAAACTCGCTTGAAGATTACAAAGGAATCTTTCTAAGTGCACAAAATAGGAAAGCATGTTGACCATTAACATTCCCAGATTTTTAAAAAAGAAATCTCCAGGGAACCAAAACAGTTATCACCAATTGTATAATGTATTCACCAATTTGGAAAGGTTCTGAGCCTCTTTAGAGGAAGCTGCAGAGACACAGCATCTCAGAGTAGGGATCCATACTTATTTGTTCCATTCTTATTTATTGAATCTTCTTTTTGGGGAATTTTTGAAACATCTCACTAAGATGTCCCTTGCATCCATTTCCTTTATAAACTATACACCAGATTAGGCCAGGAAAGGAGGTAGGAAGGGGGAAATGATTTCCACTGATTTTCAAAACAAATATCTATGAATGTGTTTAATATATTTTAAGTAGCAAGACTAAAAAGTGAATTTTTTAAGTAGCAAGACTAAAAAGTGAATTCATTAACTCACACACATACATACATCCCAATTCCCCTCTCCTGGGCTAGTACCTCCAAAGGAACAATCTGCAGAGAATACGTTTCACTGTGTCTATACTAGCAATTAATCAACAAATGTTTTGCTGTTCATGGAGTGCAAGTGTGAACGCTGCTTTGTTGGCAGCAGCGCTCTCCTGCCAACAAAGTGAAAGTCATTTGTGGGAGGGTAGAAGTATCTTGTCAGCAAAAGTACCAACGAACAGCAATCACACACAGTGATTTAAGCACCAGGGTTGCATTGACACAGCCTTGTCACTAAAAGCTGCGTAGTACAGACATATCCTTAGAGACACAAGTTCTTTAAAGAGGACTGATGTCCATAGCTTTCAAAGTAGAATCTGGCAAGTTGTGCCTGACCCAGGGTTGGAATCATTTGGATAGCACAGCTCATTGGTTTTGTTTGCAACTTCAGATATAACATACTGTGGAGCTGAATGTAGATCAGTGACCCTGCCAGAGGAGCTGCTGAGTAGCAGCTCAGATGACAACACTCACTGACATGTTTTGCCCATAAGGAGCCACTTTCCGTGCCAGACCAGTAGCTTCTTTAGCTCTTCCCTAAAGCTATCATGCAGCCAGGCATATATGAAGGGGTTGTAGCAAGTGCAGCTCATGGCAAACCAGTGGCACAGCAGCTGAACAAGACAAAAATAATAGGTATCAATGGCACTGATGTTGATGTCCCGGATGAGGTTGAAAGTGTGCAAAGGCAGCCAGCACACCCCAAAGACCACCACCACCATGACCAGCAGGCAGAAGGTCCTCTTACGCTTGGCTCTGTCCCAGTTGGCCTGACTCTGAGTGACAGTTCCAGGCATAACCATGTACTTAAGTTTGAGGGAGATCTTGGTGTAGGAGACCAGGATGGCTAGGAGAGGGAAGAGGTAGGTGATAAGCAGCAAGCGCAAGGCATAGGTCTGCCGCTGGTGCTCTTGTTCCCCCCAGAATTCCTCGCACAAAGAAAGCTCCTGCTGGCCCAGTTCCACATAGTAGGTGTGAGCCATGGTTGGCAGTGCCAGGCAGCCAGCAAGGATCCAGATGAAAAGCACCACATACTCACCCAGCTGCAGCGAGATGCGATGTCGCAGAGGATGCACAATAACAATGTAGCGGTCCACAGCTATGGTTGCCAGGGTGAAGACGGACACAAAGACGGTGACGGGCTGCATGAAGAAGACAAAGTAGCACATAGCACTGCCGAAGATCCAGCCCCGGGGCTCAAAGACGTAGGCCAGGGTGAGTGGGATGCAGGTGGCGCACATGACCACATCTGACAGTGCCAGGTTCCCGATCAGGAAGTTGGTGACATGGTGCATCTTCTTCACCCTCACAATGATATGCACCAGCAAGCAGTTCCCAACCATGCCCACCACCACCACTGCTGCATACATCAGGATGATCAGCACCTTCAGCTGGTGCACCAGCTGCAAGCTCTAGAACACTGCCAACGCCCCATTGGCGGTTAGGCTGAGTGCAGACTGGCTCTGGTTGCGGCGAACAGAGCCTGAGCCTTCCAAGAAATCAGCCATCTTTGCCTAGAGGGCAAGGAAAGGTGGAAATTAGTGGCACCTCCAACCCTTTTGGGCACTAAGGGCAACTCTCCTTTTGCCCCACCCCAAGGGCATTAGTGGTGCCTCCTTTTCCAGTCCTGCCACAGGCCCTAGGGACACTTACACACAGAGACACTAATGGCACCTTGCACACATACCTTGTGAACATTTATGGGTGCTCCATCCTTTGTGCAGTTCAAGCCTCTCATTAGGGGAGAATAACAAGTACAGCCAAAACACCTGGAGGAAGAGATGAACAGCCATTCCTTCTAGTAACAGCCATGCCTCCAGGCACATGTACACTGAGACCCTCCCCTGAGCCCTAAGGATTGCTGTACTAACACCTGGCTGAAGCTTTAAGAGGCAGTAAGAAATAGTGACACCCTCCCTTTGCAGACACTTCTGAAGTTTTTATCCGTGCCCCATAGGAAACTCAAGCAAAGAGGGAGAGCACCTAGACGATGCTATCCATGGCCACTGACTGGGAGACTGGCAGGCAGTTACACCTCCACTGGGAGCAGAGATTACAATGAAAAGCAAATGGATGATGATAAAGTATAGTCAGGCACATAATCAATAATCCGTAATTACAACACGCAGTGCAATGAGCCACACAATGCTATGAAAACGCACACGGAAGAAGGATTACCCGAATTAGGGACCCCCCCAAATTAAGGGACCACCCCCCAGCCACGGAGACTGTTTCAAAGACCCCAGCAGGGAGATCTCCATGACCATCGTCCCATTAACAAAGGGGCTTCCCTCCCCTGGGGGCTTCTCCTACCTTCTGTCCAGTAACCCGGCTGCCTGGTTAAGTCAGTGCCACAGGAAGCAGCGTGGGCCCCCCGGAGTCACACCCCCCCACACCCCAGCTCGCAGTGTGAACCGGCACCCACAATCCAGCAGGATGAGCGCCGGGAGAGTGTCTGAGCCAGCCCCGGCTTTAGTAACGAGTTTCCGCACCTCCCTCCCCACGCCCGGAGCGTGAGGCGGCAGGCCATTGGCTACCGTGCTGCGCCCGTCCCCGCCTGACCGGCAGAGCCAAATGGGGTAGCGAAACTGAGCCCGGGCCCCAGCCCCAGCACCCCGGGCAGAGAAGTGGGGTCCCGCGCCTCCACACCTGCCTAGCCCCGGCAGCGCTCCCAGCAGCGTGGTCCGGGCTGTGCATGGCGAGCCACTGCTGGGCATGGGCTGATGGGCTGGGGTACTCTCCGTGGTCCTGAAGCCAGCCTTGTGTCGCGGCTTAGCAGCTCCCCTCGGCCAGCAACTCCCAAGGGCGCTGCTAATGTAAGACCGCGAGCTGGTAAAACCCCATGGCCTTTCCCTTCTGAAGGAAGGTGCATGGGAGGTTTTGGAAAAGTCAGGAGTCAACAAAGAAAAGACAAATGCGCTTGTCTTCTAACAGAGGTGCTGGAACTAGGGGTGTACTGTAGCACCCCCTGGCTTGAAGGGGTTTCCATCATATATAGAAGGGGCGGGGAACCTTTTTTGGATTGGAGGCCACTGACCCACAGAAAAATCAGTTGGGGCTGCACACAAGTGGGAAGCCTCCCCCCGCAAAACCCTCACTGAGAAGGAGAAAGCCATTTTCCTCACACACTAGTGCCTGGGGGGCCAAGGCTAGTAGATTTTGTGTGTTCCAACTGGGGGGGGGGGGTTGGAGTGCCAGTGTGGGCTCCCCAATGCTGAGAGGAGCCCTGAGCCTTCAGGACCAAATCCAGGCCTGAGGTTCCCCACCCCGATAAAGTGTTTACAACTTGGTTTAATGGCCCTCAGCACCCCCACTATGCAAATTGTTCCAGATCCCCCATCTCCTAATGGCTAACTCCAGGGTGTCATTTACTAACCAAAGAAAAGTTAAGGGCAGAATAATACATCTAAAGAAAGATTAACAAAGGAGAAGATGAAAGTGAGAAGGGAAATGATCAATGGAATGTAAAGAAGAGAGGCAATTTCAACCTACTTTATGGGGGGATGACAAAAATCTGTCTTACATTCAGTTATTAGTAGATTCTTGCATTAGCATGCAGTGGAAAAAAATCAGGGGCTGTGTGTTAATAGATGTTAACAACAAGCAGATAGCAAAATCCTTCAGTAATTTCAGAGGTTGAGGCCACTCTTTGAATTCATTTCAGACAGTGTAAACCAAAATGATTCTGGGCCAGGAAAGAAATTCTTCCTCCTGAAAATTCTAAAGCCTATAAGCCACAGTACAAGATGAACTTGCCAGCCTTAAAAAAATAAAAGCTATTGTTTGAGGATCTTCTTTGACCTTACCTTCACCAGTACAAACACGTAGCATGTCATATATACACTGTAAACACATACAACAAAAATTTTAAAGCCAAATGAAATTTCCCCAAAAACTGTAAGAAGAAAGGAACATGACAAATACTAATCACGTTAGTAAATGCTTTACAAAAATCTTCATATTCCATAATAATTCTTCTGCAGAGATCAGAATGGGCTAGAATATGTTGTAAGGTCACCGACCATGCTTTATTCTAAACATCTTTCATTAAGTATCTTTTAATTGGTTGAGTCACAAATTAATATTTGTCAAAGGGGGAAAAAACCTTCTCCAACTTAGTTCCAGCTGTGTTTGGCTGTTATAAAAACAAAACCTTGCGTCAATTGAACACTGCTAAAAACTTTCCCTACAGTGGTGAAGGCATTTCCTATCAAGCACTCATCTGGGGAAGATTTATCTAATTGTATTATAGTTTGTATAACTGAGATGGGAAAACAACTTTTAAATCATTTATACTTCCCCATCCTTGTGCAAACTGAATTTTGAAAGAGAAAGACTGAACTTTGAAATCCCACATTCAGGAAAAGAAACATTAAGTTACTTTCAATTAATATTGTGTTTTAAAACACACCTGATCAGAGATTTTCCTAGTACCGTTTTAAGCTAGAAACTATTTTTAGCTAGAAACTAAGTGTTCATTTTAGCTAGATTTTTTTTTTCAAACAAGAACAAGTAAAGGTTTTCCTAGCACACCAACACCTAAGCTGAATATTGTAGATTTCTTATGGAAATCTACACCCACTAAGAACTCCACCCACTAAGGTCCTACCATATTTCCAAACAAGCTATAGGCATAACTCCTTCAGATTTCCTAGAGTCCCTTCAGCTGAGTAACATGAGGAACTTTCTCTTTATTTAGTGCTTCCAGCACAGAAAGAAAACTTGGCTCCCAAAGGTCCTCCACCAGAGAGCTTAAACATCTGTATAACTTTAATCACATGACATGGTCCATTGAATTCCATGGTGCACATACTTAAATGTTTTTTTGGATCAAAGCCATAATAATATGAACCACCACCAGTTAATAATCTGGAAGTCACATCATAAGGCATTTATAGCAGTTATAACAAAGAGAGAGAGAAAAAAAGACAACTTCTACTATACAGGCAGTCCCCGGGTTCCATGGATCCGACTTACATCGGATCCCTACTTACAAACAGGGTGAGGCAACCCCGCACTAGCTGCTTCCCCCCAGCAGACCAGGGAGACGCGAAGCTAGCACCCCCCGCCCCCGCCAGCAGACCAGGGAGGTGTGGGAGAATAAAATTGAGCTCTGGATAAATGTGTGGCTAGAGTTTCCCCTACAATATGTACCAGTTCCGACTTACATACAAATTCAACATAAGAACAAACCTACAGTCCCTATCTTGTACGTAACCCAGGGACTGCCTGTTTGTCCCCCAGCTGGGAAATATGTACTCCTACTCCATCTGTGCCCATTGGAGTAGTAGCAGCCATGAGGAGGCGCTTTTCACATGGCCCCAAGCTGCTGCAGTGAGGCTACGTCTAGACTGCAGGTTTCTTTCAGAAGAAGCTTTTCTGGAAGAGATCTAAAAAAACTTCTTCCAAAAGACAGCGTCCACACTGCCAAAGTGAATCAAAAAAGTGATCTTGAATGGACTCTCTCTCGCATTTAAGCTGTGATTACTATGGACAGAGTGGCCACCAGGGCACCTGTGCTTTTTCTTCTTTCCTCGTCTTTCGAAAGAACTTCCTCTTCCCTGTCCACATGCACCTTTTTCCCAAAAGACCTCTTCTGGGAAAAAGGCTTCTTCCTTGTAGAAAGAGGTTTACCAATGTTGGAAAACCCCCTCTGTTCTTTTGATTTTCTTTTGAAAGAACATGATTGCAATGTGGGTTTAAGTGAAGTTTTTTTGGAAAAACGGCTGTTTTTCTGAAAAAACTCTGTAGTGTAGTTAAGACAATAATTACAGCAAGGACAGGTCCTGTTGAATATATGAAGTGTTGTTACTGCAAAAACATTAGGTCTTCAGCTGGGGTAACTCAGCAGAGCTCCCCTGTAGTAACAAGAGCTATGTCATTTTACACCAGGTGAGGACCATCTGGCCATTTAGGCTGACTGTTAAAAGGAGTAAATACAAACTATTGTGTGTAGAAAAGGAAATTCTTTTCTCTTTGTACCTCTGAATTGGGAGTCAGGAGACAGATTGCTAGTGGTGAGGAAGAGGAAAAATAAAATATATGCAAATAGATCAAACAAACATCCTTTCTGGTCATATTGAGCACATTGGAACCCAGTATATCTTTGCTGATATCAGAAAGTACTGCATATGATTACTGCTTTTACTAGAAGATTTACCTGGCACTGTTCAGGTCCTTCAAGGCGGGGCTCTGGGGATATAGAAGCTGCCCAAATCAGGGCAGGGACTTGGGGATGGGGGGGGGGGAGGCTCAGCACAGGGGACTGAGGTGTGTGTGCAGAAGTCAGGGTTTGAAAGTGAAGAGGGGCTTTGAGACAGGGGCTGGCACGTGGGCATGCAGGAATTAGAGTTGGGGGTAAGGAGGGGCTCCGGACAGGAGGCTGGGGTGGAGATGCAGGATCAGCAGGGGTTGTGCTGGCTGGGTGGTGGCTCCCCCAGGCTGGCTACGGTGCAGGTAATGCTGGCCGGGCAGCAGTTCCCTGGGGATGGCTCTAGTGGGGGCTGCGCTGTCCAGGATGTGTATCCCCGGGGCTGGCCTTGGTGTGGACCTTGCTGCCCAGGTGGCAAGCAGGAATCTTGACTCCACCTCTGCCCCCTGCTGTTCCAATGGGCTTATAGCTTTCCCGGTCCCCATCTCAGGCCCTCCTGTGGTCATTCTACAGTATAACAGTCCCTTCTACCAGACCTCTCCCTTTCCATTTTATGAGAAACAATCACATTTCAGTTGTATCTCTTTGTCCTGGCACAACCAAACCCTGCCCTTGCTTCAAGTTAGGATAAGAGGGAATTTGGTGTTCATAGTTCTTACCATTTTGGAGGAGCTGAACAAATAGATTCAGACAGATAGACACAGACAGACACACAAACTCTCTAAAGTATATAGTAGATTTGTACTTACGTAGCCCCTGTAGCACCAGTAATAGACCAGGGCCACACTGTGAAAAGTATGTGCTGAACAAATACATTACCAGAGACCTTATAATCTGTCCCAAAGACCTTACAAATGAAGAACCTCCAAGCATTTGGCAAACATTAATGAATTTGTCCTTACGACACGTAGAATATGTCTACACTTGCATCCTCTTTCAAGAGAGGGATGCAAATGAAGACATTTGAAATTGCAAATGAAGCCAGGATTTAAATATCCTGCGCTTCATTTACATATTCCCGTTTATGGCGCTATTTCAAAATAACAGACGCTGTTAAGACACAGTTATTTCGAGAGAAAACCCCTCTCTCAAAATAACTGGTAAACCTCATTGTATGAGGAATAAGGGTTATTTCAAGAGAAGGGTTTTCTCTCAAAATAATTGCATCTTAACAGTGTCTGCTATTTCAAAAAGCGCTTTTTCGAAATAGCGCCATAACGCAAATATGCAAATTAAGCATGGGATATTTAAATCCCGGCTTCATTTGCAATTTCGAATGCCTTCATTTGCATCCCTCTATCGAAAGAGAATGCAAGTGTAGACATACCCACAGTAACCAAGGGTTATCAACACCTCCATATTACAGATGGGAAAGTTGAGGTTCAGACTTTTATCTTTATGACTTATCTCCTTTTATGACCTGAGTTCTTTCACAACTTGGCCCACAAATTTTTTGAAAAAGTTATTTAATCAGGCCCATGTGGCTTCCAGCCGGGGGAGGAGGGGACAGTGCACAAGGACTCATCCATTCACATAGCTTCCAGCAGCACCCAGGCCTCCAGCGTCCACTCAGTCCTAGCTGTAGTGGCACCACTCAGTCCAGGAAGCTGTGCTGGCTGCTTCCACCATGAGCTGAACCCCGCTGCCCAAAGGACTCATCTGAGCTGATATGCTTCTTCAGCCAACAGGGTGGATCAGTGGGTTTCACTTTTGGTTACCCCAGGAGGAGGGGGATCTCAGCAGGAGGATATGGATGTTAGCGGGGGTAAATGGTATCCCAGTGCCAGGGTGCAGATGTTAATGTGTATGGGGGGGAGTGGGATCTCAATACGAGTGTGTGGATGTTAATGGGGGGCATCCCAGCATGAGGACATGGGTGTATCAGAATGAGGACTCGGTTTCATGCCTTTTGTCGAATCCTGGTCTCTCTCTGGGCTCCTAGACAAAGGAGGAAACACTATCTACTTGCATGTACTGTAATGCCAACCCCAAGAGTTTCACACTCAAGAACCAGCCCCTCTGCTCCCCAAAAAGAAAGTGGCTTCTTGAAATCAAATACAAATATACTTGGGAATCTTTTTTATTTAGCATCTGGCGTTTGAGGTCTTTGGCTGAACTCAGGGCACGTTTTCTAGCTTTTCTCCACAACCCATGAGACCTAAAGTCTTCCTTTCAAAAATCAAAGGGGGGGAAAAAGAGGCTGGGATTCTCTTCTAATACCATGCAGCAACAAACAAGCAAAATCTACTAAGTCAGGGAGATCACAGTTGATAGCAGGTGCATGAAGCATCAGATAGTGAAGTTCCCAGATGTGTCTTAATTCTAATGACCTGTCTGGGGCTTTCCAGAAAAAAACCCACCCCAACTATCAGGAGGTTTGTGATCAGATCAGGAGAGCTGGCATCACTGACATTTAGATAGGTTTCACAAACTGAGTTAATAGTTTCACAGCTTACACTTATTAACTCTGCATACACCTCCCCCAGGCCACAGGAATGTGCCAGCAGTGGTGTGGAGATAGCAACCGGATGCTACTCTAGCCGAGCTGAACAGCTGGTAGTGGTGGCAAAGGTCCCCAGTGGGCTCAAAATCAGGGGAACATCAGGGAGGGACAAGAGATACATGTGGGGTGGGAAAGTATGCCTGGATCCCTGCCACAGACAAGTGCCTGCTGGCTCGCTAGGAGGATTTGAGGACTAGCACTGGCCCTAAGGTAAACTGAGTTTGAGACCCCTGATTTATAGTTTATTACAACAATCCATAACTCTCGGACTTCTCCTGCATTTTCTTCTCCTCATGCCCCAATGACTGGAGAGATATTAACAAACTACTTCACCTTGCATAGTGCCTTGAAATGTGTATTAACTGCTTATGATAAACAATCTGTTCTGCCTTGTAATTAGTTGTGACAGTGATGGCTGCACCAGAGAGCTAACAGTGATGTAGCTGCATTGATGTAAGCTCTATAGTGTAGCCTGTCTAAGCTGATGGGAGAGAGCGCTCCCTTTAGCTTAGATACCCCAGTCCCTGTGAGTGACAGTACCTATGCTAACAGGAGATGCTTATGTTGACTTAAGCTGTCACATTGCCATAGCCACTCCGAGTACATTTTCCAGACCCGAAGAAGAACTCAGAATAAGCACAAAAGCTTGTCTTTCACATCAACTAAATTTGGGCCAGTAAAAGATCTCTCTCTTGCCTTGCCTCCCTACTATCCTAGGACCAATACAACTTTAAAAACACTGCGTACAAGAGAGAAAGCAGCAAGGCAGGAATCTCCTTTCAAACATTTCATGAGCATGAATGCAAATAAGCAAAATGAAAACAAGCACTTGAAATACAACTAGGTCTTGACAACAAACCACTTGAAATCCATTTCTGAAAAATGTCTGCTCAACTGCATTCATCTCAAATAAGGAAATGCTCATTTGCTGTCCTCATTCTAGTACAAAAAAAGCTTTTACGTAGAATTGAAATTGTACATAATATGAGGTAATGCATATAGAAACCCAGGGCTCTTTTATGCAGAATATGAAGAGGAAAAATGCACTAAAACCCGACCATATTATTTGCCTATCTGAACATGTATTAATTGCTAAAGGAGTCGTGCACACAAATCCCCTTCTATATAATTACTGCATACTGCCTAGCGAATATATATGTTCAAATGATTAGATTAACTTCAGCTGCTCCCTTCATTCAGGTCAGCTCTAGTATCTGATGAAAGAAAACCAGACAATACTCTAGAAATTCCACTAAGATATATTGTCAGATATGTATTCAATTAAATATTGGAATAAGGCTCACAACAAGATTCAGTGTTAAATTAAAGCAATTGGGGGAGCTGAGAAAAGAGGCTGAAATAGTATTTTCAATTTAAAGGAATAATAGCTCTGATCCTCAAGTCTGTCTAAACAGTGCTTCTTTCTTCAGTACCCACACCGAGATATGGGCATGGGGGAAGAAGGCTCTACTGTGCATTTGTGGTATCTCAGTCCTGAACTACCGATATTAGCTGGCACCAGTTCATTACAACTAAGCAGGTCAGGGCTGACTAAGAGACAATCGGGGCCAGAGGGCCACTAGGACATAAACCATTCCACTGCTCCACCCCCTGTAGATCAGCTCCACCACCATTTTCAGTGATCGTAGCAGGGGTCCCACCTAGGAAAGACCCTTCGGAGTTTTTAAGGATTGTATTTAAAAAACAAATCAGGAAAAACTTGGAAACACTGAAAATGAAGCACACCCGGTGCAGGGCAATCCCTAGGCATACATGGAATATGTGGCTGTGTAGGGCACCTGAAAATTTGGGGCAACAAATTTTCAGGTGCCCCTACACAACTGTGTGTGCTTGTATGCCTAAGAATGGCCCTATTCACCAGCCTGCCTGGTTCCTCTCCCTCCTACTCCTGCTGCTCTCTCCTGCTGGCAGCAGCAGGTCTGCCGTCTCCTTGTCCCCTCCCCCTTCCACATGCTACGCTTGGCCAGCAGCGAGCCTCCCAGGCTAGGGGTGGAGAGGAGCTCTCAGCAGGGAAGCCCCCCAAACTCTGGTAGGAGCAATGCAGGAGTGAGGGTGGGGAGAGCCCTGAGCCTCAGGTTCAGGGGGTGGGAGAAAGGGAGGGAGGAAAGTGGCAAGCCATAGACCCTGGGCAGAAGCCATGCGGGGTAGGGGAAACCCTGAGCTTCATGCAGAAGTCTCGTGGGTAGGTCTGGAAGAAGAAGCCACAGCCCCCAGCAGAAGCAGCACAGCAGGGGTGGTGGCATCAGTTGCATAGGGCCCCATAAAGTATAAGGACGGCCCTGACCAGGTGTGAGAGGAAGGAGTGCCCAGTATTCATGTTTGCCAGCAGTGGGGAGAACAGCAGTAGGGAGAGTAGGGTGCCTAGTACCCCAGGGGCTAGATGAAGGGGATTGACTGCTACTCACAGGGACCAATGACCAGACTCCATGCTTTCTCGTTCCTCCCCCTGCCCACTGTAGAGGAAGGAAACAAGGCCAGGCTGAAGGCCAGGGCCAGGAGGGAAGTGGAAGTCTGCAACCTGTCACCACTGATCCCTTCATTTTTGGACAGAACCCCCTGCTGTCCCTGATGGCCTCTCCATTCAGAGCTGTCCACTTCCCCTAAGAAAAATTCCTGGGTCCTGAAAAAGCCAAAATTCAGCTGATAACTGGTAAATACCAATAACAAAGGACACTGCATACAAGCAAGGCAGCAGCATGAGGCCACTTCCCAGAGCAGAAGTGGCTTCCTTGTGGTAGCAGAAGTCCCTTCTTTGCCCCTGGCAGGGCTAGCAGCTGGCATGTGTCCTCAATATTTACCCTATCAACTTGGAGGGCAGACTGGTCCTACTGAAGTATTCTCCTGCCACTCAGAGGGTGTGTCTAGACTACACCTCTCTGTCGACAGAGAGACATAGATTAGGCACGTAGAAATTGCTAATGAAGCAGGGATTTAAATATCCCATGCTTCATTAGCATAAACATGGCCGCTGCTTTTTTCAACATGGCACTTTTTCGAAGAAAACAAACAGCAGTCTAGATGCGGATCTGTCAAAAATAAACCCTTTTGTGACAGACCCTGTAAACCTAATTTTTTGAGGAATACAGGATCTGTCGAAAAAGGGTTTATTTTCGACAGATCCGCATCTAGACTGCCAAGTTTTTTCCAAAAAAGCTCCATGTCGGAAAAAAGCGGTGGCCATGTTTATGCTAATGAAGTGCGAGATATTTAAATCCCTCCTTCATTAGCAATTTTGACGTGCCTAATCTACGTCTCTCTGTCGACAGAGAGGTGTAGTCTAGACACACGCTCTGAGTGGCAGAGGTCTGAGTGGCAGATATTTAAATCCCTGCTTCATTAGCAATTTCGAGGTGCTTGATTTGCATCCCTCTGTCAACAGACGGATGCAGTCTAGATGTAGCCAGAGTGTCCTCTGCTGGATGGCAATGGTAGCACCCCACCAGAGCTGTGGATCTTGGCATTAGCACATCATTGGCAGCCTTGATTAAACTTGTTTCACATTTTCAAGCTTTTCTTCCCAATCTGGAGGCTAGAGGCTTACTTTGAAAATGAAAGCTTCAATATTTGTGTAATCACTTCACCTCACCAGCCAGGGCATAGACATGTTTACATCTTACAATGGCCCCTGATAATTGCAGCACTCTAGCAACATCTGTCCACTGGGAGAGCTGGTAGAAAGTGGTGCAGAGAGATTCTTTATCATGATGGAATCCTCAGCATTTGGCCCAGGTCTGCCGTCATGCTGTCAGTGGGGTGCTTACTCCAGAGTCCTGGAACAGTATTCTGACCCTTTGTGCTATGTGTCTGGATCTGGTCTATTGTTCTAGAAGTGTTAATTACCTGAAAAAATATATAAGCTGATTAAAAATAGGCAATTTTTCAACTCAGTAGCCAAATGCTTCCCAGCAGTATGTGTGAAATGAATTTTATGGTCTCTCTGGTATTCCCAATGAACCGCCTCAGAGAAAATGCCATCAGAGTTGGCATCCTTCTTGGTAATACCAGTGGAAAGGCAGAGAACTACATGGATATTGGGCCTGGACTATCCTGTCACGGTCAGAGGAGGTTCCTATAAATCAGGATCTGGTACATTGGCAATGCTGAGAAGCTTGCCCTTTGGCTGCTCATGCTAGCCCTACTCTGCATAAGATAGGTGTGGGAATGTGAAGTACCCCCATGCCCACAACACAGCTGTGCACCCAAGTGGCACATTGTTCCCTTTCTTACAAACCCCTGGTTGCCTCAGGTGCAGGTCAGCCATAACTCCTCCAGATACCAACCTAGCGTAGACAAGGCTTGCTGTTGTAAGAGCACTGCTCATATTTTATATTAAGGGTCAATTATAAAGGTTTCCTACATGATTAGTCAATTGTTATCGAATCCAGCAGATTGCTTGTGGCCACCCATGTAACACCTTCTGCTGATGAAGAGCAGAAGAAGTTCATATTCCAGACAACTCTCATTTATGTGACAGCTGCCCTCTTGGCTGACGAGACAAAATGGGATGCCTCCAGAGTGAAAAGCAGCGCAGAGACAGGTCATTCCATTTTGCAGAGGATTTTAATATTCCAAAGTAGGGTTTGTCCCAATTTGGAATGAAACCTGAAATTGTCCATGTTCTCTGCGAAGGGAGAATGGATCCCCATGTCCAGGGCACTCTGTCTGGTGTACTGCCCCAGAGCCAAGGGCCAGAGAAGCTCTGGCTTCTTGAGCTGCTAAGGAGCAATGAGCTTAAACTCCCAGGCTCTCGACTTCCCATCAGTCTGTCGAGCAGGCTGCCAAGAAGTCAGGTGGAAAGTTGGTGGGATCCCAGCGAGGTTCCAAAACCTGCCATGGTTTAATCAAAATCAAATTTAATCAAAACCTGCCAGAACTTTAATCAAAATCAAATGGTCTCTATAAAATTCTTGAACTTTGAGAAATCAGCAAATGCTGACCATAAAATATTTCAACATAATTTTTTCCAATTAGCACCACACTGTAGAAGAGAGCTGTAACAGACTCCTCTGGGGACTGGGCATCAAGGGGAACATATAACACACACCTCATCTAAAATACATAGAAAGATCTGTAAGATGCTTATGGCAACTGCTCATCATTAATTAACCTTTTAATGACCATTTATTCATAAGAACATAACATAAGAATGGCTATATTGGGTCAGATCAAAAGTCCATCTAGCCCTGTATCCTGTCTTCCGACAGTGGCCAGTAAATGGTTCCCTAGTGGTAATAAACAGAGCAGATAATCACCAAGTGTTCCATACCCTGTCACCCATTCCCAGTTACGACAGAGGCAAGGGACACCATTCCTACCCATCCTGGCTAATAGCCATTGAAGGACCTATTCTTCCTGAATTTATCTAATTCTGGTCTTACAACATCCTTTGGCAAGGAGTTCCACAGGTTGACTGTGTGTTCTGTGAAGAAATACTTCCTTTTGTTTGTTACCTATTAATTTCATTTCATGCCCCCTAATTCTTGTGTTATTTACTTTCTCCACACCAATCATGATTTTATAGCCCCCTCTCATATCCCCTTTAGCCTCCTCTTTTATAAGCAGTTGCTAATCTCTCCTCATATGGTAGCTGTTCCAACCTCCTAATCTTTTTTGTTGCCCTTTTCTGAACTTTTTCCAGTAACAAGTGCACCTTTTGAAAGATGTAGATCAGTGTGCCCATAACAGGAAAGCCTCAAGCTGCCTTAGAGTGAATAAACCCCTCCCACATCTCAAACTATTCTACAAACAACTAGGTTATTTTATAAAGACAAAAAGAACACTGGGAGATGGTTTGCAGGTGGATAATACCAAGCACTAGTTCTCCCCCAACCCTACTCTAGCTGTTCAGAAGCGTTGGCTGGTGGCAGGCAAATGCAGATATTTTTATATAGCATCAAAAGGTCAAAAGAGTCAAAGGATGGGTCTGAAGGATAGAGTTGGAGAATGAGGTAGGAAACATAGTACTGGCTTTGGAAGCAAAGTCACTCTTTTGCGCCCGCCTGCTACTGCTGGTAACTGCTGTTTTCACATCCTTGGCTGAAGAGAATTAGGTTCCTGATTTCCTCCTTCAGATTCATCCTTTCCACATTTAGAGTAAAACATAATTGGGCAAATTGTGCCCCAACATGGATCCAAATGCCAAGACTCACTTAACAATGGGTTCACTTAACACTGCATGACTGGAAGGTTAGCAGATTATATGATTTACAGGTATCAAGATTTCACACCAAAGCCACATTCTAATCACTAAATGGACTTGAAGCACAAACCTAAATTGCCCTTGAATTGGGAAATCATTAAAGAAGATGTTCCTCCTTTTTTTCCTTCAAGTAATTAAAGGAACAATCTGTATGTTTAGTCCATTGCAGATTAGCATTTCAAGAGATTGTAGTTCAACTAGCAACACTTTGATATCTAGCATGACTCAGACGAATATTCCTCAAACACCCAACACTGCAGTTTCTAGGCAATGCTACATGATTTAAAAGGGAACACTTGCCACTTTTCATGAGAAGGAATTAATTATTTTCTCCCTATTCTTTGGTGCCAACTTTGCATTTATTTGCAGTCCTATTATTAAAGAGAAAATAATTAATGGTCTGGCTTAAGGCTGTATTTAAATAATTCCCAATGGGGCCCCAGATCACTGAAACTAGTTCTATACAATAGAACTCTGCAGCATGCTCATCTTTAATTAAAAGATGGATAAAAATGTTATTGGCTAATCCAGATATAATAAATTAAATAAACTTTTGCATTACAAATGCTTCAACCCAGCAATTCTGAATTACCAAGATGTAGTAGCATTTCAGACACAGTAACAGAAAACACCATTAAGTAAACGCATGCTTAGAGAAAACTACAATAAAGATCTTCTGCTTCAGATTCACAGTACCACTGTGACAGTCACTAGGATAGTACTATCTAGATTTAACCTGGGAACCATTCTATTGTATTATTAGTGCCTTGAGCACAAAATCTTCAACTAATTTAGGAAGGAGATAATGAGAGACTATAATAATAGACATTACAAAGCCTAAGCAAAAGAAAAAACAGTTTCTTGCCATTTCAACCAGAAAGGGCATTGTCTCAACGACTTGATTACCTGCATCCTGCTTCAAAGACCTTTTAACACCAGACTTGAAAGAGAATCCTCTGAACTGTCATTCATGCTTAAATTCGACACTTTACGTCTAGGTCTAAACAAAGACATTAATTATCTTACCCATTACAAAGATAGCTTCCCCAATTATCACCTTTAATATCATTAGCTCACAGACATTTACCTCCCCTCTCATCCCCCTTCTGTCCTGAAATTTGATTTGTCCTTTTCATGTGTGTTCATTTTTTTGATTGTATCCTTTGGTATATATGGTTGTGCCAATTTTCTTCCACTATTTGATCTGAGGAAGTGGGTCTGGCCCACAAAAGCTCATCACCTAATAAACCATCTTGTTAGTCTTTAAAGTGCTACATAGTCCTGTGTTTTGTTTCAGCGACACCAGACTAATACGGCTACATTTCTATCACTATCTATCTATCTTCTCTCTCTCACACACACATACATACACCCCTATATGGATAACTAAAGCAGTGCCTGATTATATCTGGATCTGTGATGATTACCTAATTTTCTTAATGTGCATGATAAAGTCACTGAGTGAAATCCTGACCACCATGGACGTCACTGACCAAACCATTGACTTTACTAGGATTTCACCCACTAAAATCAAATTCTGCTCTCACTTACCTCCTGACCACTAGCTGAATGACTAATTCTCGTCTAGGAACGGAACATCCCAGAAAGTGGTTCAGACATCAGCCACTACTAGGAAATTCCCCATCCACCAATCAGCTAAGATGGCTATTAGTGGCATGGTGGCATTGGTATCTTGAAATGCAGGGTCAGCTGGAGGAGCCCTTGTGAAAGCAAGTCACAGCCCGCGAGAGGAATCATCCAAAATGTTTGGTAGCAGTGAGCTGTAGCAGATTGAACACTGTGCGGTAGTTTAAAGAGAAGAGAATGGAAAATGAATGAGACCTGCCAACACTAGACAGACCTGCTCTCCTTTGGTTTCTATGAAGTTACTTGGGATTTACATTGGTATAAATCAATTCATTTATATGGCCCCCCCATTACCATGCTATTTAAGTGCCTCAGAGTCCCATGATGAGGTAGGAAAGTATCATCCTCATATTGCAGGTGAAAAACTGAGGCACGGAGCACTTCAGTAACAGTCAATAGAAGAGCAGGGTCTTTAACCTAGGTTACACTTAGACTTGTGCTCTACCCACTAAACATTTCTCTTCACTGAGAGCACAGTTTGGAGTAGGAGCTCCAGCATGGCTGTGGCTCTTTGAACTGGGGAAAAACAAGAGGAGAAAAAGGAAAAAGCCATTTTATTTTGCAGACTCTGTCCCGCATCTATCACATGGAAGAAATGGAGGCCTCTCAACATAATGGACTGGTAGCAGATTGTAATTTAAGTATGTTATTTTACTGACAAACATTTCATGTATTTCTGACATTTTGAAGGGGCATTGGCCTGCCATATAGAATTCAAGTCTTTTCCCTGCTGTAACAGAGTAACCTGAGATGTAAATTTCTCCTGGGAGAACTCCTATACAGCCCAAATCAAAAAGCTCAGGTTTCAATCAAAACCCAACACTTTGAAACAAAAAAAACCTTTGAAAGGTTTTGTTTCTTGTTTCCCTGCAAAATGGATACAAATGTCAAAACCTCAAAAGTTGCTGCAAAATGGATTGTTCTTCCTCTGGTAAGCTTTATTCTGGCTCTCTTAAAGCCAATGGGAGTTTTGCCATAGACTTCCCTAGGGATGGGGTTTCACTTATGTAGGTTAAAAGGATTGATGCCTGTTTTAATACAGTAAGGCTACGTCTAGACTGCACCCTCTGTCGACAGCAGGGATTTAAATATCCTGTGCTTCATTAGCATAAATATGGCCACCGCTTTTTTCAAAATGGAGCTTTTTAGAAAAAAATGGCAGTTTAGAAGTGGATCTGTCAAAAATAAACCCTTTTTCGACAGATCCTGTATTCCTCAAAAAATGAGGTTTACAGGATCTGTTGAAAAAGGCTTTATTTTCAACAGAGCCGCATCTAGACTGCAGTGTGTCGAAAAAGCTCCATTTAGAAAAAAAAGCGGTGGCCATGTTTATGCTAATGAAGCGCGGGATATTTAACTCCCCGCTTCATTAGCAATTTCGATGTGTCTAATCTACATCTCTCTGTCGACAGAGAGGTGTAGTCTAGACACAGCCTCAATGTATGAATGTTATTTAATTCAAATGTTGCTACATGGGATAACAATCATGTGAAAGAAAGCCCCAATGTACATAATCAGTGAGATTTACACAGGTCACAAGGGTACATTTTTAACGATGAGGGGCGGTAGGCACTGGAGCCGATTACCAAGGGATGTGATAATGAATCTGCTGCAGAGTTAGGAATAGAAGCCCACTTGTCTGAGTATCACATGTGTCCAGTCCTCTACCACAAGACTTTCCTTCCTTTCCCATTAAGATTGGAGCCACATTTTCAAGATTACCACCCACATTGAGCATGTCAATGAAGATAAGTGTACAGCATAGCCCAGCTGCTTTTGAAAGTTGAGTTCACAAGCCAAGATTATCCCAAATGATGCCCTACCTAAAGGCTCCAAAACAGTATTTTGGCAACTGCATTAGTTATCTGATTTTCAAATGCAATGAGCACCTGTCGTTTCCTTTGAATTCAGGTTCTGATTTTTTGAGGAGAGGGTCTTTGCCCTTTTAGAAAATTGTACCCTTTTAAAGACACTTAAGTTGGGTACGAAAAAATGCATGGATCCCAAAGCATGAATCCCTCATGAAAATCTTCACCTTGAGAGCCAAATTGTAGATTTTTCCACTGTTGAAAATCTCAGTCCCTGTCTGTAGAGCACTTGAGAGCTTTTTGCATTTTCTTATATCCAGTAAGGTCAAGTATCATTAAACTAGAGACTGGACTACTCCAGGATTATTATCTATTACCCATCCCTTGAATAACTCCAACATTGGTTGGTTTAGTTTTCATTAGACAGTTAGTAACTTCACAAGAAAAGAATCTAGAATAGACTGAAGTTATGCAGCACAGCTGTACTATGGGCCCACACAAAACAAAATGTCATTGTGTCAGGAGTTGTTTGTATATTCATTGTTCCATTTCTCATTGTTCCATTCACTACAGTCAAACAGCACTAGGCAGTAATTTCCAGCTATTGAGATGGTAAAAGTGGCCTATAATTAATTATAGAAATTGTAGGCAACTTTAAAGGCTTATCCCACTGTGGGCTACTCCATTTTCTCTCTCTCGCACAGCTGGTGATGTCTACATCTAGTGTAATGGATGGAGTGCTATATGAAGTCCTATTTCAAATGCATGAAACTCAACACAGCAAGAAAACCATAAAAATCTGGTAGAAGAGTAATGACGAAACAGAAAGAAGACAAGCAGATTACAAAGGCGCCAGTCAGGAAAGCACTTAAACACATGCTTTATTTTAACCATATGCTTTGCTCCTGTTGACTTCAATGGAACTTAGGCAGAGCTCAAAGTTAAGTATCTATTTAAGTGCTTTCCTGAATCAAAGTGGCTAAGGCCTCAACCCTGAAATGACTTGACTAGTTGCATAATTTGACATAAATCAATGGGACAGCTCACATGCATGACCTTGCTAATATGGGTACATGTATCCAGGATCAGGACATAATTGTGTTCACTTAATTAATAGAGTGAGTAACATTGTGTTCGCTAAGAAACAGTTCCACACCATTAACTAGTGTAAATCAACCAAGCTCCATCCGCCCCAGGGTTTAATAAGTAGCCGTTTCATTCTGAGTTCGGACTGGAGATGCTAAAACTGGTAAGGGCAGGTTCAAGAGTTTAGCTCCAGGGATGGCAGTGGTATGTCAGGCTCAACAAGGGATAAGATATTAATATTACAACACTAAGCAAAGATTTTATTAAACAGTTAAGTATGGTCTGGATTGTTGTGTCTAATGATTGCTACTTGTAATAACCACCCTTGTAAATAGTGTAAACCTTTGGTTAAAGATACAGGGAAAGGAAGAAAATCAGTTAAGGCATTTGACATGGAAAGTGCTAAGTAAGCCTTTGATTTTGACAACATCCTCATTTCTTTTGCTGTTAATGGTAGGGACATTCTAGTCAGGAAAGGCCCCTGTTTGAGTCTTTTCAGTGATAGAAATAATACTATGAGCATGGCTGACAGCCTTGTCCTGAGCAAGATGGGGAGACCCTGCTCTGCACCCCCAGAAGGTGCAGGGATGGGCCAGCCAGCCCTCAGTGCTGCCTGGACCCCTGCAGCACTCCCAACCCTGAACACTGCCTGGATCGCTCCACAGGGCACGCTGGTGGCGTTTTAATAGACCTGGGGCTCCAGCTGCTGCTGCAGTATTGGCAGCCAGGAGCTCCGGGCCCTTTTCTATAACCGGGCCCTGGGGCAGTTGTCCCATTTGTCTCTCCTGTCATGGTATAGGAGAGCCTGTCATGGGCCTGGATGGTACAAATTGTTATTTTGGGGGATTAGACAAGAAGTGGGTTGGGATGATCCAGAGCTGCTGTTATAGAGAACAGGACTGGGCTGCAGTAAGACAAACACACACCAAAGGGGACAGAAAAGACTAGCAGAGAGAGAAAATTCGCTTCAGCCTCTAGCTGTGACTCTTAATTGCAGCCTCCCTGGTGAAGACCAAGGGGCACAGTACATTGCCAATTAGCCATGCTGAGACTTGATAAATGTACCAGTGTTGGCTTGTTCAGTCAACCTCTTTTAGTTGCCCCGCTAGACATGGGTTCACAGCAGTGCTGCAAAAGATGGTGTTGTTTTAACCATCTTATGAAACACAAGGCAAAAAGGGAGAGAGAAAAGAGAAGAAATAAGAGGCCGGGGCAAGAAACCGGACACATGAGTGAGGAGCTGACAGTAGGAATGTAAGTCCCATATTCCAGGTGCTGTTAAGAAATTTGCCATTTCCAGCAGCTTTGGTTATATAATGGGTGCCCCCTCTCTGGCCAAATGTAATGGATCTTGAGGTACCAGAAGATGTTGAGGGGGTTGAAACGAGCCTAAGGAGAATTCCTCAGGGTGTGTCTACATTGCACTGTAGCTCGAAATGAGATACACAATTTGAGCTATGCAAATAGCGGATCTTATTTTGAAATAGCTTATTTTGTAATTTGGCGCTGTCTACACAGCGCCAAATTTTGAAATAACCCACTATTCCAAAATGTCCCCTAATCCTCATGGAATGAGGTTTACAGGCACGTCGGAATAGCGAGCCTGTTGTATTTTGAAGTAACAGGCTTGCTGTGAAGACGTGTCATAGCGATTTCGGGATACTCCAGTATCCTGAAATAGCATTTCAGTGTAGACGTAGCCTCAGTGCAGAAACAGTGTTGGGCCAATGGAAGAGGCCTAGTGCTGCCCCCTATTGCTGGATATCAGGGGGCCAGCTGGCATGCCCAGGGTGGCTCTGGGGGCCGAACAGGCACACCTGTAGTGATAAGCATTGTGGAGACTCTGTGCTGCAGTTTGGCCCATAGGAAATTCTCCGCAGGTTGCCATGTTAGATCAGCCTCTGAGGGTGATTTAACTTATGCCAGAGGCCATTTCAGGTCCCCGGCCACACCCCCCCAGCTGCTCAGAATCCAAGAGGTGCAAAGGTGGAATAAAGGGGCCAGTGATGTGAAAGTTTAACTGAGAAACATCCCTGCAAACAGGTGATGCTTACCGGTTCCTGTTAACTGGTAACTGAGAGGGTGGGAGGGGGAAGGTTACCAGCCCCAGCACAGCATGGTTAGCCTAATATTTAACTGGTTAACTGATTGACCAGAATTCTACATCTCTACAAGGGGCTCCCACCATTGCTCTGTACCACTCTTCTACTTTGATGTTTAGGTCCCAAGGCTGAAATACAGACACATGCTCCTCCTTTGATGCATGTGAGCAGGACTGTTGATTTCGATGGTGCCTTGATGTGAAGGGTACTCTGTTCAAGTGAAGTCAGGTAGCTCTATAAGCGTTTGCCAGATCGGAGCCATAGCTTGCAAACTACAACAGGGCCCCGTCCTGATTAGAGTACAGTATAATAATAATAATAGCAAACAAACAGACTGCATCTTCTGTTCTCTTCTGTCCTGGCTCCTACTCCACCCTCTCTTTTCTTATTGCTGTATTTGTTCCCAGTAGAGAAGCTATTACAAAAGATTTCATTCTGCAGGCACTACTGGTTTGTGGTCAGTCCGTCTTAACAGCTGTGGAAGAAAGTTCCTGAGATGTAGGTCAGCTTGTGAGGGCTCACACTGACTCTGTGTCCTGCTTTCCAGTCTGGCTTGCTCCTGATAGCTTCACTGGATTTGTGCATCACGCCTCCATAATTTCCAACATGATGCTGAATTCAGCCGAGCTGTGCCCCTCTCCTGAGGGAGCCTGGCTGCAGAATTTAGGTTTAATGTGCCACATGGTACAGAACACTAGTCCTTGAGCTTTATATACCAAGGTGAGTCACAAAAGTAATTGCATTTGTAAATACAAACCCAATAAGCCCAGAAAGATCTATTCATCTAAATAGTGAGGCAGATTTTAAACTTTAAAATACAAGAAAAGTGACTGGAGGCTGAACTCTCTTAGCAAAAGTCAGTGGGGGGGGGGGGGAGGGGGAAGAAGAGATAAGCATGCTAGGAAAAGTGACATCATTCCTTTTCAAAGACTTAGGCAATTAATCTGGCCACTTCACAAGACAAACAGTCATTCAGTGAGATGAGCGTCACTCATATTTCGGTGTCTCAATAGAGACAATTCCACTATTCTTCCCTTCTCGGATTTGCACCATCTTCCCAACACTCTGCCTCTCAACAGCCCCAGAAAGTCCATCTTTGCTCTTTTGTGAGAGACTCGCCCTCAGAAATTAATTCTCCCATGTGCAAACCTCCTGCCTGGAGTGGCCAGCAACCATCAGGGCTAGATTCAAAAAGTGAGGGGAGGCTCTTTCTTGAACATAAAACCCCTCCACTGGCTCAAGTCCCCATCCAGAATTTTGGGATCACTAATTAATTTGACGGGGTACAATTAACAGGCAATACTTCCCCACTTACAAACACTGAGTCAGGATGAAACTAGAAAAACATTATTAGGAGGAAAGGGAACAGCATGCATTTTGGGAAACACAGCAATAATCTGTTTAAGGCCAGGTCCACACTAAAGGGGAAAGTTGACTTAATATACGCAACTCCAGCTATGTTAATTATGTAGCCAGTGTCAATACATCTTAAACTGTGGTTTTGCACCATCTACAGCAGGAGGTTGACAGAAGCAAATACTCCTGCCAGCTTCCCTTAGTCCTCATGAGGAGCAGGACTACTGGTGCTAACAGGGCAGCCCTCTCAGTCTGAATTAGTGTGTCTTCACTAGACCCACTCAATTGAACCTCGGAAGATCAACTGTGGCAGTGCTGATCTTCCATGTAGTGTAGATATGGCCTAAGTGAATGGTAATGCCCCATGGTAACATTAGCAATAGTACATTAACTTGGTTCTTCATGTGCCAGTGTAAACATCTAGTAGCCAAATGTCCCTTTACCATGTCACTTTCCCCTTGCATACCCATGAAACTCCATTCAGAGTTTGGTGTCAGTGGGAAACAGTGTGAGAATCCTAAGGTGGACCCAAATCAGCCTATCTCCAGTCACTTGGCAAGAGCAGCCTGTTTCTGTCTTTAGGCCCTTTCACCTAACCAGCTGGAATGATTTCAGTTTTGTTTAGTAAAAAGGATCGCTAGCATCAATTCAGCTGTAGTGCAGTCCTCTGCAGCAGCATCAAAAGCCACCATAACATCACCTCTTATTGACAAGACCTCCCAATAGTATAGGTTTCTGGCAACAGTCGCTCAGCATCCACTCCCTATCATTCTATGTGGTTTGCAGAAGACGGATATCATGCATGGCAACGTGGTGGAAGCAGGAGAAGCTATATATGCCACAGCAGTACACCTCTGTTGGCTCATTCTCATCAAAGCATGGTTTGGCCCCTGGCCTTCCACCACTTCCGGACCGCCCCCCTCCTGCAGGCTCCTCAGAGTCCACATGAGTGCCTGCCCTTCTGCCACACCTGGGTCCTCTCTCCCTAAGGATGTTAAGGACTAGTTGACTATCCAATAAGCAAATGCTTATAGGATAGTCGAGTCGACTAGTCGCTTCCCTCCACCCCTTGCTGCCTCTATCAGATAGAGGCAGCAAAGTGTGTGTGGGGGGAGAATAGAGGATACTTCAAAGCAGCAGCACCGCACGGAGTCCAGGGTCAGTGCGGACTCTGAGTCCCCTGCTGACCCCAGGCTCCATGCGGGTACTTCCATTTTGAAATGCACAAGAGCCACCACAAGAGACTCTTGTACATTTCAAAGCTTGCATGCCGTGTGCAACCCGGGGCCAGAGGGAAATTCCGCTGACCCCAGGCTCCTTGCAGGTGCATCTGCTTTGAAATGCACAAGAGTTCTTGTGCCTTTCAAAGGGGAAGCACCCATGTGGAGCCTGGAGTCAGCAGGACTTCCCGCTGGCCCTGGGCTACATGCAGAGTTCCAACTTTGAAATGCACAAGAGCCCCTGCTGGGAATGTCTTGAGCATCATGGCAGAGCTGATGACACAGGAAGTAGACTCACAAGAGAGCCAGATCTACAGACACTCCTCCAACCCGTGATGACCCGTATTCCCTCCTGTCCAAGTTCCATAGCCTCCTCTCCCAGGGGCCATAGAACGTGTACTCAGAACTATCCACTGCACAGTTTTAGTGTCACCGGGCACTGGGAGCATAACCCAGAATGCAAAGGGGTGGCAGGAACTATGGGATAGCTACCGACAGTGCACTGCTGTCAAAGTCGACGATAACCACCCTACTGGGGATGCTCTACATCAAACTACTGCACAGTGCTGACACGCACCTTCAACTTTACAAAACTGGGTACTAAAAAATTGACCTTAATAAATTCGACCTTATCTCATAGTGTAGACAAGACCTCAGAGAGCTCAGTCCCTTCTGAAGCTTCTGCCCATATTGAGCTTTGGGTAAATATACAGATAAAGCAACTGTGTGGCCAGTCTTCCCCTTGTTCACCAACAGATGGGAGCGGAAAGCTTCTTACCCAGTAGGACGTCAGGCCACAAGGCTGACATAAGCACAGGTCATAAAAACGAAGATCAATTCTTGCCGGTTATTGTGAGACTCCATGAAAGATCTGGAATCAATACAAAGAAAAATTAGGGCTAATGATCTCATTTCTTCCTTTCTTTAGTGTGTGCATAGTCATCTAGCTAACGGATGGCATCTTCCATGGTGTAATGCAGTTCTTGATCTCACAAGAAGCCAGACATCCAATTCCTGCTTAAAATGCAAACATACTCCATTATTATTATCTTTCTTACTTTGCCATGGAGTAGACAGAAACAATATTGTAGCCAGGCTTACTATGTAGCGCTCATGTAGCTCTAACCCAATAGTAGGAAGCACAGTTTTCCATAATTTCTTGAAGATAATTATACATTTACCATCAAAGTCATTATAACAATCTGGATTATGGGGCCTGGGATGCTAATAAACCAAGTGCCAGTTCTTGCCAAGTTTGTAGGTAGCAGCTGATTACTGATAAATTCATAGCAGCAAAGCAGACCAGCTCAGCTTCATGGCAAGATACATTGGAGAGTCCCGGGGAACTGTATGTGACTCCATAATAAGGCTGCGATAGTAATCCAGGAGTTTACAATATTTACTGGGATGATGACATCTAATTATAGGACACACCATCGGCTTGGGGTGTTTGCTCTTCTTTGACAATCTGCCCTGAGATTGGCACTCATGGTCATAAGCCTCTCCGGACAACAGGACAGGCTCCTCTTTGATTGTTTGCTAGGTATTCTTGCCTATTTGCCTTTGATTGTATTGATCCTATCAAAGAAAAGCATCCCTAATACTACTGATGGCATATTCATTGAACTTCAGTGTGAAAAGCACATAATTTAGGATATTTGGTACCTCTGAATCGTTAGTCCTTTTATAGGAGTCTGAAAAAAAACCCACCTTCCAGATATACCCAATAAAAGTGACCAATATAGCAGAAACTACTGCATGAAAAAGGTGTTACTTTCTACTTTATTTATTTTTGATATATGGACATCCCATAAGCAAACTTTTCCCAGTATGAATCTCTTCCCCGCAGGTTTTCCCTGTCTGAGTCAACCAGTGTTGCCTAGAGCAGTAAAGTCTGCTACTGATGAGGAGAAATGTGAAAAACTCAGAGAACCTCCAAAGTGCCTTTCCACAGTCAAATGTATTGTCTACAGTGTGAAAAACACCAATATAAAATTGTTACCAGAGGGTCTCAAAGGCTGTTGATGATAACCTTTCAGGTTCATGATTTAAACACCTTTGGTCCCAGTCTCTAGGACAAATCTTCGTGGGAGCCAGATTTTATGGAACAGAAATATTACCTGTCCTGAACAGCTAAACTGGGAAACCAAGAGCCTAGACTTAAGTTCCGACATCTTTATTCAATTGATGGACTTGCCAGTGGACTCAGGGAGACTGCTGGTTCAAATAAATAAAGCTGCACAGAACCCCTAACCTCACATTTCCATTCTTTGAGGCCTGCATGTACATTCAGTCAGAGCACTACCATGTGCAAAGCTTACAAGACAGAGGAGGTGCAACAAAACTCCTATCATGGTTCCTCAAATATGATTCATACCATCCTTCTTGTGCCAATCCTGGGTCTCTGTTCAGTAGACATAGTGAATTGCAGTCAGTGCTCTCCAAATACATGGTGAATGTTGAGAGGTGTACAGATGGGGACAAAGCTGGAATCTCTGATTATGGGCAGGGCCCAAACATGCATAGCATCAGACAATAGTCCCTCTAATTTCTTCCATCCACATGCAGAATACTTGTTAAGTGTACTAAGGCATGTGTAGATACACCCCACCAGTAGAAACAATCTGCCAGCTATGCGTTCTGCGGGCAGTCTGCTCATCAGCTGGGCATCATTTGAATCTCCAGGATGGCCGCCCAAGCATTCAGCTTATAGGGAACACTGATGTCAGCTCAGATATATAGCAGGTCAAAGAAAGTGCAATGAGAGTCAGGAAACCATTTACTTGAGGTCATGGAACATTGTCTTCCACTGAATAAATACGGCATAAAGATTTTTTAGTGCTTATTTGCTTTCTCCTGTATTGCCTCACCCATCTCCAGTGAAAAATAGTCTTGCCTTTTTTTAAAAACTCATGATACTATATATTTGTTAGTCTTTAAGGTGCCATAGGACTACTCATTGTTTTTTTTACAGTCCCTTCTGTTAATCCCAACCAAACCCAGCAGAAGACAGAAACCTTCTGAATCAAAGAAACTCATTCTCCATTGCTTGAAATCATAGTAAGTTCATGGCATCATCACTCAGTCCCAACACAAAGCAAATCCACTGGTGTCTGCATGGAGCTATCACTAGCCCAAGAGAAAGGAAGACAAGTAATTCACTGGGCAATATTTTCTTCTAGAACCAATCCAAATATAATTTCCTTATTTACAGTTAAATTGGTTGCACTGACACGAGGACAGTGCCAGTGAAACAGGGGCTTTATTCAGTCAGCCAGCAAGTAACTGTAACAAAAACAGGACTATAGAAGGAACAGTGTATGAGAGGGGAAATGTTCTCCCTTTATCAGGTAAATTCCATGCACTAATCAGTGCTTTGATTTCCCTTAAGTCAATTACATGCTCTTTTAAATGCTAAAGGCCCTTTTTAATCACCTGAAGTTGTTGTAGATACCACCTGTGAGAGTTTAGAGATTGAGGAGGCTGGTAGGAGCATGTTTCTGAGCTCTCCTATCTGAGACTAAAACAGAGAAAGGGGAGCTCTGAACTCAGACATTATTATGTCATTAGTATACAGATAGGAGCATATTTACTTTTAAGAGGAAGCCTTTTTATGAAAAAGTTATTTTCAATAGGCATCGCAATTCTCAATCCGTAGGATCTTTATTATTCTGAAGGACAAAAATATGTATCATACTGACAGCCAATGTGAGGAAAAAATGAATCAATGTGAAAAGGGAGTCAGTTCCATCACCCAAACTAATATGGTTTATATTTGCATTTTCCATATCTCCCTGCAATATTAGAAACATTTTGTGCACCCATCTTTCTTTTTCATTGCTCTGAGCATCTCACTGTATGTTTTGAATCCTTTCACTGACTGCATTTTCCAGCACTTCATGTTCAAGCATCTTGCCATCTCCTTCAAGGCACTTTACTGCTCTGCCCCATATTCATCTCCTCTCTCCTCCTCTTCTGTTATACCCCTTCCACTCTGCCTGTGATATACCTAGACTGTTTGTGTGTCACATCTCCCACAATCATCTTCGTGCTGCCTTTCATGCCACACCTTACAAGAGGGCTTGATTCTTAACATCCCTTTGACTGGGCGAAAAAATTGATACAAGTTAATTTTCTCCCATGTTACAGTCTGAACCAATGTAAAGAAGCCTTGGTATGAACAAAAATGAGGCTCCAAATGCCCTCCCTGATCTAAGTCACAGGGTCACTGATCAATTCTTCTCCAAATCCCAACAGAAGAACAATTTCTGCTCTGATGCCAAAATTAGGTGGGGGAGAACATCCCTCTCTCACACACACACTGTTCACTGCTGTCATAGGGGCTACATCTAGACTGCAAGCTTCTTTCAGAAGAAGCTTTTCCGGAAGAGATTTTCCAGAAAAACTTTTTTCGAAAGAGAGCGTCTACCTAGAAAACACGCAACAAAAAAGTGATGTGCTTTTTTGAAAGATAGTGTCCACATTGCTTGGATGCTCTCTCGCATTTCAGTTGTGATTACTGTGGATGGAGTGGCCACCAGGGCACCTGTGCTTTTTCCTGGAGGCCTCTTCTTTCAAAAAAAACCACTATTTTCCACGTCCACACACACCTTTTTCTAAAAAAGGCTGCTTCTTCGTAGAAAGAGGTTTACCGCTGTTGGAAAAACCCCTCAGTTCTTTTGACTTTCTGTTGAAAGAACTCAATAGCAGTATGGACGTAAATGTAGTTTTTCCAGAAAAACTCTGCAGTGTAGACATAGCAGGCCAATGTAAATATGTGAAAATATTGTTCTCCTTCCCTCCTATTGTTGCAGGAGCAGAGTATGGCTGATTTCCAGTTAGATTGTAAGCCATCACCATCCAGCCTGCTCCTACAGGGGTCTCACTATATATCTGCACCAACTTCGAACTACAACCTTAAATCCAACCTGAAGGTCTGGTGACAACTTAATGTGTTGAGCATATGACATGCTTCACTGTGAAAACATTCTTGGAGGCTGGTTCTGAGGATGGTACAGAGTGAGCGAGTGACCCACCCCTACCCATGAAACAGAGCAGTCAGTGACTGAAGGTCTGCCCATTGTTAGTAAGAGGAAATGTTACTACACAAGGCTGGTGAAGAGAGGAATGACATGAGGAAAGGCAGGTATTGCCAACGGTCTCCTTCTCCAGCACCCCCCACTCTTCCTCATTAACGATAATCTGATTTTCAATGTGCTATCTGAAGGTTAGTTCATTCCTCCGAATCTTCCTCGTTTTTTTCCTCAAATTCCCTTGTTGGACATTCTAATGGCCTTATCATGTGGGGCAGGATAATCCTTTGTACAAACTAACTCTACAAGAAATTTGGTTGGAATTTTCTTCTTCGGAAATTTTTTATCTAGAATTTTATGCTGTAGAATCTCATCCATGTTTGCTATCTCATGCACATAAATATTAGCCATACATTAAGAAGTAACTGAGAATCTGTGAACTCTGGCTAAAACTATGAACTAGATTCCAAAGTCTCTGTCATGACTTATATCATGGGTCACGACAGCATAAAGTTGTCTCGAGACCTGCAACAGAGCCCATAAGTACTGTTCCTGCCAAGAGCTGAAGCACACAGAGCAGCACTGTTGTATATCATCTGTATGGGTGCTTCTACACTGCACCCTTACCTCGAAATAAGCTCCATAATTTGTGCTATGCAAACTGTGTAGCTTATTTCAAGGTAATTTCAAAATGGTGCCAAATTTCAAACAGTGCCAAATTTCAAAATAAAGCACTATTCTGAAACGTCCCTTAACACTCATGGAACAAGGTTTACAGGGATGTCGAAATAGCAAGTGCATTATATTTCAAAATAACGGGTGCGCTCAAAAGATGTGGAATAGCTATTTCAGGATACTTCTAGTATCCTGAAATAGCTCTTCAGTGTAGACATAGCCTAAGAGTGCAGAATCTCATCTCAGCACCAGATAGCATATGGGAGAGAGGCTAGTGGGGCGTGGTCATTTCCCTTTAGGCTTCTCTCCACTACACCCCATTGGCATTCTGCCTTTCTATATACAGATAATGGAAAAGGTACCTTCTCCTTCCATTTGAATGCAAACACAATGAAGCTAATCAACTGTAGACCTATTTTTCCCTTCCAAGAATATTCAGAGAGGGGAAGAGTTGCAATTGCAAAGGACCTCAAACTACACACCACAAGGAAACGTTGCTGAAGTTTTAACTATAAAAGAGAAGGAAATAACTGAAATGAGCTTGACATTGTCTACCCATCCATGGTGTGATCACTTTTCATTTTCTCTGTAAAACCCTAATTAATTCACACAATTTACTATTGATTGAATGAATGTTTTGCCACAATTATGTGACTTAACAGGCTCAGTGATTGAGTCTCAAATGAAAGTAGCTGAATATTTATGAAGACCATATGTGCATTTCATTTAGAGTAAATATTGCTTCAGTTTTGCAAAATTAGTTCTAATAGCTGTAAATATTACCAGGGTGATTGACAAAATATTCAAATCTTTCTGCTTCAAAAGTTAAAATGTACTATTGACCTTTATTTTCAGGTCCTATTCACATGAAATTCAAATATTTCTCAAGAGAGTTGCCTGATTTCAAAGAGTATGTGTACACAGCTAAGTGTACCAGAGGTATCCCGAAATAGCTACCTCACATCTTTTGAACCCGTCCACTATTTTGAAATATATTGGATGCGCTATTTCGCCATCCCTGTAAACCTCATTCTATGAGGAGTGAGGGATGGCTCGAAATAGCACTATTTCCAAATTTGGTGCTGTGTAGACAGCACCAAATGATTAAATAAGCTATTTCGAAATAGACTCAAAATAAGCTACGCAATTTGCATAGCATAGCATAAATTGCGTATCTTATTTCGAGTTTCAGGTGCTGTGTAGACGCACCCTACGAGGACAATTTCGAATTTAAACAGTCTGAATAGTATTTTCCAACCCCAGTATATTTTGGTGTGGGTAGTTGTTTTTATTCCTTGTTGTACAGATGCCGGTATTTTGTCATTTGATTATTTCAAATGAGTCATCAATTTTTGTAAGGCTGTCCTGTTGATTAGACTATGTTAAATGTTAAATATCAAAACAGTGAATATGCAAAATGAATATATTCTAAAAATGCAGACTCATAGATCCACAGGCTTAGAAGGGAGCACAAAAGCCATGGTGTTACATTTGCAAAAGTTAGGAGACAAAGTCATCATATGGACACAAAGATTTTTTGTTTGTTTGTTTGATGGGCATGTTGTTAAGGTTCCTAACCCCAAAGAGTGACAGTCCCTAATATCCAGGTTTGCGGGTTTTTCCTCAATGCTATTAGAAAAGAACATAAGAACTATCCTGTACCCACCCACTATCATATCTTCAAGCTGAGAATTAAAACAGAGATTGCATCAAGTTTAAAGATGGAGCTTAGTGAGTTTAAGCAGGATGATATGATGGAGTTGCCTAGGACATTGATTCAGGAAGGCTCATCCAGTCTGTCACAGGTCAAGCATTCGCTGCCGTGTCACCTCTTCCTGGTAGCTCCAGGGAATTAGTTTGATCATCAGCAGGGTGCCTCCTCCTAGCTGGCATCTCCCCCATCTGCGCGCCACGCTCTCGCTCTGGACCTGCATTGCTCTGTAACCATGGCGTCCCCTCCAGCAGTGCCCACTAAAGTGGTCTCTTGCCCCCCCCCTTCTGAAGGAGATGTATTGGCATTCCTTAGTCTCTACTGCCTCTGTGGCCAGCTGTGGTCTCCAAGCCTAACCCCTCTGTCTCAAGGACAAGCTACAGTTTGTATGGGCCATGCTTTGATGGCAAGATGAGATGTAAAGGGAAAGGGGAGGACTCAGGCCTGCCCACTAATCTGGGTCCCAGCCTAGGGACCCTCTGGCAGCAACCTTTTCTGGCCCTCCTGAACTCTCTTTTAATGCCACTTGTTCCCTGGGCCACTTGCCCTGTGACCCCTGCACTAACTTGGCCCTTGTCACAAAGCCAGCAGCCTGGCAGGTATCAGGTTGAATCCTTTGTCCTTAGCTCCCCTTACCCTGCCCAGCACTGTTCTACAGTGCTTTTCGGGGAATTGGTTCTGCACCCTGGTCAAGACCAAACCAGACCGGACCACCCCCCACTCAATCTCTGCTGAACAGCTCCTTATATACGGAGCTGCTTCAGCATGCCACCCTCTGGTTGGCTCCTTACAAGCTCCTCTCTGATTGGCCAGGGCTCTGCACAGGCTCCTTCCAGCCTGTTTTAACCTCTTCTGGCCAGTGTGTGGCCGTCCCATGGATGCTCTGGAGCGGAACACTCGCAGAAAGCTAAGCTCACCACTACCATCATCTGCAGGGTGCCACAATCAAGACTCACAATTTTTCATCCTAGCTCTACCACTCCTTCATTGTAGGGTCTTGGGCAAGCAACCTTCCCTGAGCAGTAATGGAACAGATTATCAGCTAGTATAAAGAGGCAGAGCTCCAGTGGCTTCAATGGATTTCTGCCCATTACACCAGCTAAGGATTTGGCCCACTAGGTACTAGCCATAATAGAATAATCCTACTACTCAGGCTCCTTGAAGAAATAACTAATCCTTGCCACGTGTCATAAAAATATTCAAGTGCCAAGTGTGGTTGCCTATAGATTTGGAATAGCAGATCTTAAACAGAGTGACCAAGCAGTAATCAGCCCAGAATGCTGTGTTTGTCAAGGACTAAAATGTGCGCAATAAGGGTGTGTGCACACATGCGTCATAACCTCTACCATACTCCCAGCCAGTTTTATTTTGTTAGCTAACAAGGAAACTAAACTGACAGGGTTTCTGCTTATTAAGTACTTCCAAGAACAACCATTTTCTCCTCATTTTCATTTCTGACCACTCACAAGAAGTGAGCTGTTTATATAGATCTAATGCCGGCATGATAAGCATACCCCCTTTTCTTCATGGCGCTGATCCAAGCCCTACTTAAGTTAATTGGGTTTTCCTATTGCCTGCATGTGAATCAATCCCCATGTGCATTCCCAGATCTCAGGAGGACCAGCATTCTGGGTTTGGTGGGACAGGTCACCCAGCCAAATACAGGGTTGTAAGACTGTTGTAGCCTTTCTTCCCCTTCCCCACAGAGGCTGGCTGTTTCTGGTGTATTGGTGAGTTGTACCCATAGAAATTAGAGAAGGGTGTTCAATTTTTGGCTTTTCAGCTTTGAAATACTTTAACTACATTCAGTGAGACCATCATCTAGATTGTTTACACTTTATATAGCCTCCTGGTGACAGTCTGATGACTGTGGTGACAGTATAAGGACTGTCTGCACATTTTCAAAGGACCACAAAAGGGTTATTTTGTTAATGTTCGTGGGCTTTAACCTGTGAAAACTCTACCCCATTGCTGCACATTTACTTTCGCGGTTTATTGGTCTTTGGAGAAACCTTGCATGACAGGCTCAATTGCCTGTTGTTTGAATCTGAAGATACATAAAATGAGTGTGCATCCCTGAAGAGAGCTATTTAAATTTGTCTCTTAGCAATCTTTTCCTCTCTTTAATTACAGAGTTCAAGCCAATCTCTCCACATTACACACACACACACACACACACACACACACACTCACACACACACTCACACACAGAGTTTTTCCAATAATAAACACTGACATCTTACTGAGTCACCCTAAACCATCACCGTTTTCTTCCATAAAAGGCAGTGTTTCAAAAGATTCAAAACTCCAACTAAGGGCAGTCTGTGAAGAGCTTCAAAAAGATCTCCCCAAACTAAGTGATTGGGCAACAAAATGGCAAATGAAATTTTAATTTTGATAAATGTAAAGTTATGCACATTGGAAAAAAAATAATCCCAACTATATATACACAATATGATGGGGACTAATTTATCTACAATTATTCAAGAGAGAGATCTTGGAGTCATTGTGGATAGTTCACTGAAAACTTCCACTTAGTGTGCAGAGCAGTCAAAAAAATAAATAGAATGTTAGGAATCATTACAAAAGGGATAGAGAATAAGACAGAAAACATCTTATTGCCTCTCTATAAAACCACGACATGCCCACATCTTGAATACTGCGTACAGATGTGGTCGCCTCATCTCAAAAAGATACGTTGGCATTGGAAACGGTTCAGAAAAGGGCAACAAAAATTATTAGAGATTTGGAACAGGTCCCATACGAAGAGAGATTAAAAAGACTTGGACTTTTCAGCTTAGAAAAGAGGAAACTAAGGGGGGATATGATAGAGGTCTATAAAATCATGACTGGTGAGGAAAAAGTGAATAAGGTTAAGTTATTTACTTGTTCCCACAATATAAGAACTAGGGGTCAACAAATGAAATTAACTGGCAGTAGGTTTAACACAAACAAACGGAAGCTTTTCTTCACTCAGCGCATTGGCAACCTGTGGAACTCTTTGTTAGAGGATGCGGTGAAGGCTAGGACTTTAACAGGGTTCCAAAAAGAGCTAGATAGATTCATGGAGGTTAGGTCCATCAATGGGTATTAGCAGGGCCCGCCAAGCTGCGCTGTCCAGTATTCTGGGCATACGCATCCAGAATACTTTCATTTTCAAAAGATCCTCTTTGGACAGCTTAGGTAGAATGCCACAGCGATGATCCTCCCCCAACCTGGTCTGAAATGTCAGAAAAAAAACAATTGTGGGTTTAACTTACCATTCTCTCTGCAAGTCTTTCACTGAACTTAAACTGGCTGTGTCTGGGGAACTTCTGTGGCCGGAAGTGTCCTTCTAGCAATAGGCTGCAGAACAGTTTTCAATGTATTGTTTTATGTCCTTGAAATTCTGAACGGAATGTGTGCACGCTCATGGCCTGAGACATCTGAGACAGCGACCATCTGTGTCTTGTCTGCTTTCAAACCCAGCAACCTCCACAGACTGTAGTGTCTCGGCAGCTTCCCCATACTGTAGTAGAAGTCTGGGTCATTGCACCACCAGCTGGCCAACAGAAAGGCAAGATGAGAGGCAAGCAGAAATTCTCAGACTGGCTGCACACCTTGAAGACAGGATTGCTGTGCAGGAGCTGACAGTCACTTCACAGTTCCCTGAAGAGGAATGGAAATCACAGTTCCCTGAGGAGGAATGGAAATTAAGGGAGAAAGCATTGCAGAAACTAGCATGGGCATCTGCTTTCATGGATGCCTGCAAGACTGTAGGCTCCCACTGTGCTCACCCCAAGCCCCTTCACAGTGAGAGTCCCCTTCTCAATGCAACATGCGGCAGGCCAGAAACAGTTTGGACAATCCTATAGGTGGATGAGCCATGTACCCTTCAGTGGACGGCTGGGCCAAATGTCCTCCACGAAGTCCCCATGCTTAGCCACTTCCTCTGTTTATCGCCACTCTCGAATCCTGGTGCCCAGGGTATATGCAAACATGCAAGGATGGGAAAAGAGAACAGGGGGCTAAGGGCCATGCCCTGGTCAACAGTTTCAATCTTGGAAATTGTTTCACTGTGTGCTCTTGTTCACGCATTTTGTTCAAGGGTTTGGGTTACTGGAGTTTTGGTGTATTGGAAGCTGGCCTGCCTGGCAGTGATCTAATAGAGTGCCTTTTTAGTAAATGTTCAGAAATAAAGGTTTTTCTTTTATCGAAGAAATGGTATTACCATCACTTTGCCACCACACATAATGTCTATTTCAAATACTAGAGATAAACACCTCGGGGAGAAATCAAGTTGTAGGCAAACAATTTATTTCACAGTACAGAGAGCTAAATTCAGAGCTCTCTCCCCACTGCCATTTCGTAAGTGATCATGTCATTCACAAGTACAATGACTGCCTTAATATGCCTTGAACTCCTAATTGTACTGTTCTCCCACTTCCATGGGCCCATGAAAGTCTATGAGGTGGGAGTGCAGAACAGCTCTAATTTCTGTTGCCTGGGTGCACACAGCTCCAGCTGTAGTTGCTGAACATTCTGGCTAAGGACCAGTGTAGCAACCTATCACTGTGTTGGGTCCTTTGAGAGAGAAATGGCTTACCTTTGGCTTCACAAAGCTTGTGAAGCACAGCAAGCTGCAATGAGGACAACGCTGAGGCTGATGGAAACCAGATGGGTCTGAAGACAGCACCAGCAGGATTTCAGTCTGTTAAACATGTTCAGCCACCATCCCACACTTGCTGGGAGGTAATTAAACTTTATTTTCCCAGGCTTCTGAGATCAGGACCTAATTTCATAAGCCAAGGCAAAAGAGGGGCAAGTGGAATCCCCAAGAAGAACAGTGGAAACAGTAATTACATTCATAACAATGTCATTGGGTGGGAAGAGTCGCCCAATCTGTTCTTGAATGCAGGCTCTTGAGAGGCAGAAAACAGTGGTATCGTGTATTTTTCTGGTACAGCCCATGCTGATATTCATAAACCAACCTCTGTGGTGCACAAGGGCCCACATACAAGTAGTACTCCTTTCAGTATATGTATTCATGTGCTCTTTGAGGCAGGCAAATGAATTCTGTCAGTGATCCCACAGCAGTTTAGAAACCCCATTCTCTCAAACCCAGCAATTACCTCAGGAATATTCTTTTATGCCCACCACCTTGGGTAAACTGCATGCTTGAGTGCCTCAGAAACGCAACCCACTTTACCCACAGTTGACTTTCCAACACCAAACTCATTGACAGTGGACCTGTACCAGTTTGGGGTAGCCCGTTTCCAGATGGTTAGAGGAACCTGCTTCCAGACCAGCATGACCACCCCCCTACCTGCATCTTGATGCTAGAGAGTTGGGGCAAGCTGCTCAAATAGCTCCAGAAATTTAGAGGGTTTTTTTTTTTTAAACAAAAGTGCTAAACCCACTAGGGGGTTTCCCAGGTGGGCATGACAATGTGTGTAAACAGACATCTCAGAATAGGGCCACTGTGTTATCATTTGAAATACATCTGAGGGTCACCCTGTTCCAATACACCAGCCAAGATTTACTAATATTTATACATGGCCAACTTCAGAATTTCACATACAACGATAGCACATACAATCCAATGAGCTATTAGCATCTAGCAGATCAAGCCTTTTAGAATGATACTTCACAAGGTATACTTTGTACAAAACAGCTCACAATTATATGGCAGTGGTGAATATGGAGGTGCCAGGGGCTACTTCCTTTCCATAAAAAACTGAACACATGCTAAATCATATATCCACATACAGGGTGGAAACCCCTTACCATATTTACCTTTGCTTGTGATCCTCTTGCAGAACATCTGGTCCATGTAAGAGGCATCAGCCGCTCTGCTGATTGTCATGAGCAGCACCAGACTATTAGTCTGCCATGGCTATATCCTGCTCTTCCTCCTCCTTCTCCATGCTTACCTCCATCAGGTGCCTGCAATGGGTCAGAACACACTGCAGGAATGTCCACCAGCATCTCACAGAAGTCCCACCTATTTCCTTAAAAGAGAAAAGTGCAAATGAGAGAAGCTCTTCCGGAGTGACTGCCCCACATTGCTGACTCTTGTTATTGGGAGTCCACAGACCAAAACGGTAGGATGTGGTGAAGGGCTGCTTAAACCTCCAGCCCTTGACCATCAAGTTTTCCCCATGCACAGAGCTAGAGCAGCCACATTTTGGGAGGGCACTGGGAATTTTAGGATATGGTGGTTGGCCTTAGGCCTGCGTGCTGCCCTATGGATGCTAGACCCCCAGGCTGGAACCTGGTTTCAAAAATTCTCAGTCTCGAGTCTGCATAGATGCTCAAGCACTGTGTTCTCAAACTCAAGGCACTCAAGGCACCCGTGGGCTTTTATTGAAGTGCAGACATACTTTCTATGAGCAAGCGTATCAAATGTGAACTAAAACCCTTCATCCACATCCCTATCAAAATGCAGTCAAGTGTCTCTGCCAAGGGACTGGAGCTGATCCAGTGCCCATGGAGATCACTCTGCGATGAAATGGGAAACTTTCCGGAATAGCTTTACAAATCCTCTGTCTGCCTCATCTTCCCTTGTATTGTTGTGTCATTAGCCAATGGGTGAGAAAGGATTGTTTGCTCCCAAGGCAGGGTAAGAGGCATAAACATGAATCTCACCTCACGTCTGATGCTAAATGGGTCATAGCAAAAAAAGACTGGCTGAGGCTGACTCCACATCAAAGGAGAATCCATGAAGACAATGGCAAAGCCAGTCACAGGGACACTGACACCTAGTAAAGGATGACCCGCAAGGGGAGAAATTTCCCAACCTTTCAGCGGGGAAGCTGAGCCACATCTCCCAGTTTGAGAACAAAGGATTGGAAAGGTGGGAGATGACAGGAGAAAGGTTGGCTGCTGGAAGGAGTCAGGGATTTCATTTGGAGTCAGATGGAGAGAGACGTGACTGGAGGGGTCTACAACTTCTTCAAGTCCCTGGGCCGGGTGTAGGGAATGGCCTGGCTTTGTGCTCCCGTAAGGGGTGGAGCCTAGGGCAGAAGGGGGGGCAGGATAGGATTAGGGCTAACAGTAGCAGCGATGGCGGCTGGGAGCCATGAACTCCTTTGAATCAACTGGCCCCAGGTCAACGGCCTCTTTTTCCCCTCCTGTCGGTGAGCCTGGATATGGTACTGGAACAATGAGGTTCACTGTAGCTGATCTGGGCTCTGCACTAACCTGAGTGATCTAGGCTTTAGCTTCCAGTTCACTATGTATGTCTACACTGCACAGCTATTTCGGGATACCAAAGGAATCCCAAAATAGCTACCTCGCATCTTAACAAGCTGCCCATTATTTCAAAATATTTTTTCAAAATAACAGATGTGCTATTTCAGCATCCCTGTAATCCTTGTTCCACAAGGGTTAAGAGATGTCTCAAAATAGTGCTACATTGTCCTGCATTTTGCTTCAACTACCCCAGACTAACACGGCTACATTTCTATCAAAATAGTGTGTTATTTCAAAATTTGTTGCTGTGTAGATGCACCAAATTTAAAAATAAACTCTTTTGAAATAGAATCAAAATAAGATATATAATTTGCATAGCATAAATTGCATATCTTATTTCGAGTTTAGGGTGCTGTGTAGATGCATCCCATGCTACTGTAAGAACTTACTATGCTGTGTTTGGTTCATGAACAAACCCTACTCTTTTGACTGCTGTTCAAGTGTCCTTTATGAGCTCCATTAATCTCTATAATGTGTACAAAACTCTGCCAGGAGCCAGTCTCAGTTGGACTCGCTGAACAGAGCCCAATGGGAAGCTGGAATGTTGAAGGCCCAGACATCCAATGAATCTAAGGAGGCAATGAAACATCATAGCTTATCCTGGAGAAAAAGTGAACCTGCCTGGAGGTCAGGCATATGGAACAGGCTACTCCTAGGGTACGTCTACATTGTGGCGCTATTTTGGGATACTTCCGGTATCCTGAAATAGTGTTTTTCGCATCCTAACATCACGCCCGTTATTTTGAAATGTAATCAAAATACCAGGTGCGCTATTCCGACATCCTGGTAAACCTCATTCCACAAGAATTAAGGGACTTGTCCGAATAGCGCTCTATTTCGAAATTTGGTGCTGTGTGCACACTTTGAAATAAAGTATGCAATTTGCATAGCTCAAATTGTGTAATTTATTTTGACGTAGCGCCACAGTGTAGACGCACCCCTAGAAACAGTTTCCAAGCTGGTGGCATAGCACATACACGTTAAATGGTATTCTTTCCTTGATGTCAATAGACATTGGAATAGAACTCTAAAACATGGTGTCCGTAGCTCTTGGCACATCCTAGGTTTGTTTATTTTGTCCTTATTCTATTTTTGTTCTCCTGTGAATAGAAGTTATGAGTTAAAGGATGACAATTGTCAAGATCACCTTTGCTGACTGGATAATGAAATCTGACTCTATATTTACTTTCATTCACACATCCTCCCGTTTTCTTGTTGTTAAGAAATAATCAAATGGAATTGATCAGCTAATTCCATTTATATCCTTGGGTTGTTCCTAGACTGACTGGTTGTGTCTGTTCAGACTGTCCTAGAGTTCCACTACTTGTTCTTTTAAAATGGTTATTTTCACAGGATCTTCCTTCCAAACTATTCAGATTTATCTTCTATGTTCTTCTCACTGAAGACACTGTAAAAATGAGTTCATTAGCTCAGACAAGTTTGAGTCGGCACTAAATTAATCCTCATCCTCATTAATGAGCCTACTTTCTCAAGTGTATAGTGGTCACTATTAAAAAGCCGATGTTTGACAACAGTTCTTCACAGTGGAATTTGACATTAGCACAGTTCTTTCCTTTTTATTTAGAGTAGATGATAGCTTCATTTTTCCCCTGAATAAATTTTTAAAAGCCTGTCTCAACCGCGTTAAGTCATGTTAATTTGTTTTGCCTTTTTGCTGCCCCTTAATTTTCCCTGCAAATATTTACTGACTCAATCCTTCTCTATAGTTCTTTTTTTCCATTAAGGAATCTGATTTTCAAAGGGCCCTGGCCACCTGCAACCCATTAATTTCAACTGGACTCATGGGTGTGCAGCACATCTGAAAATCAGGCTCAAACATTACTTCACTGGGCCCATCACAGCCGTATCTGTTTAATTCTCTATTTCTAGAACTAATTTTGTTTTGTCGTTGGAGCAATGTGACATGTCTTTTATTACAAGGGATTGGAGTCTCACATCACTCAAGTCTTTTCTTTCCCACTATATCATTAGCAAGTTATTCAGTTTTGTGACACTGTTTAAACTGCAGGAGCAAATTTAAGTTGATACACCAATAGGTACCAGATTTCTAGCATATGTTATATCCTTAGTGAGGCCATTAGTTTGGCTATGTCCAAAATACTGCAGTAAATTGACCGAAGTTATGATGTAGCTTATGTCAACTTACTACGATGTCTACACATTGCTGGGTCGACAGGCGACTCTTTCCTGTCAACTTACCTTACTCTTCTCTTTTGGTGTAAAATACTACGGTCAACTGGAAAGTGATCTGAGGTCACTTTGGTGTGTCTTCACTATACAGACCATAATCAACCACTAATGCATCAATTGCCGAAGCATTGATCCATTTTTAATGTAGACATATCATATGATTATTCCATTTTCTATAGTTTCTAGGTATCTAGGAGAGGAAGGATGACCCAGTGGTTAGGACACTAACCTAAGACTTGAGAAACAGATGCAATTCCCTGCTCTGCCACAGAATTCCTGTGTGATCTTGGGAAAGTCACTTAACTTCAGTTGCCCAGCTTGCCAAATGGGGACGTTTACTTCTTTAGCTCAAAGGTGGGATGATCATGATAAACACATTAAAGACTATATGGCACTCAAAGACTATGGTGATGAGAAGCATATAAATACCTTAAACAGATGGGGAGTGTATTCAAATTAAAGCTGCAATCCTGCAATGAGCTCTGTGCATATGGTTCCTTTCACCCACATGAAGCACTAGGTGGGCCCAGGAGTCTGCCTTTCAAAAAGGAAGCTTTAAAATGTGCATTTTTCTTATTCCCTCATTTTTTCTTTGCTCCTTTCCTGTTTCTTCATCTATTCCGTGGAAATGGCAATCATTCTTCTCACGTCTCTGTGGATTCACTCTGTTCCAGCTCGGTCATGTGTTAACTGCTGCTGGATCTTTTTACCTTTGTGTAGAACTGCAGCTTCAAAATGAGTTATGCACTTCTTAGAAAGGAAATGTACTTCCCAAAAGGGTGACAGTAATTGTGAAATGAGAGTCAAAGTCTCATATCTGTGCCCCATCATGAGCAGTGAAAGGACAAGGAGAAGCATATCCTCCCAAGCACCAAGCAACAGTGGGTATAGCAAGCTTCTTCACACTCTTGCCAAAGGGTACGGGACTGAAGGATCCCCATTGTTGCAGCCGTGCCTCGCCTCTAACCCAGATCCAGGCCTCCTGCTCTGGCTGTTTCCTCACTTGCAAATGGACACAATGGGTACGTCTACACAGTGACATTATTTCAAAATAACGTTATTTCGAAATAACTTAGTCCATATCTACACAGCAGGCAGCTATTTCAAAATAATGTCAAAATACTGTCAAGCTGGAGGACTTTTTATTCTGACTCCTGTAACCCTCATTGTACTAGGAGTAAGGGAAGTCGGAGGAGGAGTGCTCTATTTTGAAATAAGTGCTGTGTAGATGCTCCCTATTTTGAAATAAGCTACGCAATTGATTTGCGAAGCTTATTTTGAGTTAAGCCCTGCTGTGTAGATGAACCCTATCACCCAGCAATCTCCTACATCCCACTAGGGATGAACATCCTACATCTAGCCCCTCGGCACCTATCTGACCCCTTGTGGTGCAGCAAGCCTGCTCTTTTCCCATTGCAAGTGACCCCTTCCTGGCTGTGAAGATGATACAGGGTGAAGGTGGGTCCTAAATCTTCCTCTTCAGCCCCCCAAGGTTGAGCAGAATATTGAAAACACGAAAGGATCCAATATAAACTTACTTTTCTAATAAAATCTATTTATTTCCGCCACTGTGCATATGATAGCAATGTGGTAACATACGTATCCCAGAAATAAGGTTCCTATGCCAGATAAATTGTGACAATATTAATCCAAGAATTCTATAATTCTTTGATCCAAAAATGCTTTAAAGCTTTGAACAATATGTTCAACAACCAAATACAGGCATAATATTAGCTTAATCATATTGAGAAAGCAAATGTAAGCACTTGATGATCAATAAGTACCTCAGTGAAAGCACATTTGACTTGACAGCTGTTAAAATTTCCTAAGGCTGGTCTAGAGGTATAATGCCTTCTCATGATTCCTGCTGAATCTCATCTGCTTTTTAAAAAACATCTATACTCTAAAGTAATAATCAATTGCCCATATGTAAAGGTGGCCATCATCTACAAACCAACTCTTACATCTTTTACCTACTGAAATCTTGTCTTGGTTTATATCTACAGCCATGACTCCATTTCTGATCTCACTTAAGGCTGGTCTGATCCAGAACGGAAAGACTCCATTGATTTCACTGGACCTCAGATTAGATTAAACAGGTATAAATCTAGAATCAACTAGGCAAGTCAGTGGAACTCCTTGAGATTGATGCCAATCTAAGTGAGAGAAGAATCCAGCCCATTATTCCATTCATTATTATGTATTATTTGTATAATAGCACCTAGACATCCCAACTAGGATCTGGGTCCTCTTGTGCTGGGTGCTGTACATAAATCTAATGGAAGATGGTCCAAGTCCTGAACAGTTTAAAATATAATGTAAGACAAGGTAGATAAAGAGTGTACAATACACACCTGTGTATCCATATGACCTGAGGGACATCTGAAAGTTTCAGATCACCAGACATTCAGATAAACAGAAGTGCTATTAACTAACATGGGGCTACATAAGGGACGCACTATGGATAATTAGGATTTTCAGATGAAGCACATTTAGAAAACTTGAATGATACTATATTATATGTGTTTGATATTTTGATGGTTATGCTAAGCTGACTTTCAAACACAACAAACTACTTGCTGGTCATATATATTTGGAGGAACAAACCACAACAACGTTTGTAATTAAAAAAATATTGACAAGTAAATTCTTAGGTTCCATAAACTGCTTGTGAATAGTTCAATGGGTCCCACAGCATGGGAACCTAGCAAGTGGGAGAATTAAAAAACAAATACATCAAAGTTAATTTGCAAACCATTCCATGCAATGTAGCCTCCTAAGATAATATGAAGGTGTACATGTCAGGCAGGGGTTGCTCATTAGAAGAGCCCCAACAACTGGCCCGGTTTTGTTTTTGACTGTATATCAGACAAGATGGACAGATATTTTTATCATGTTGATGGGAAATGCGTGAAGGAGCACTTCTTTGTGCTAGTTTCCAAGGGCAACAGATGCAACAAAAGGGAAAGTAGGAAACAGAATGATTAAATCTATGCATTACTTTAAAGTATGTCTTCTGAGTCATCTAAAGAAAACAAAAGGAGAGCAATAAAACTGAGCAATTCATTGTTCTAATTTCCCCTTAACTGCCAAGAATCAACTGTTTTAATACTTTGATTTTGGCAAGTGTTGTGAGCACTGAAAAAAGATTAAAAACTTTAGGAATTTAAAAATCAAAGAACAGTAAAAGAAAGTGTGTTTGTTAGGCAAGTTTTCAAGACCAGGAATAATCACACAATTTAGATCCAGATTTTGAACCTCTCAGAGTTTAGGTAAGGTTAGATCTCTGATGCAGTTTGGATCCATCTCTATTAACATCTTTATAATTGAAAGCTAAAGGTAACTCTTCCCATCTAAAAAGTATTTTTATCTCAGTACTAGCAGAGGCGGCCCATTGCTGACCGGGCAAAGTCATTTTGTGTACATTACACTGACAGGAACATTCAAGAAATTAAATATATGTAATAGAATTTTTTATGAATGTACTTGCAAAAGGGAAGTAAAAGAACAGTTTTAAATTTGTAGGATTTCAACATCAAACATTATTCATTTTATCAAATAATTACCATACATAGTAAATTTGAATCAGAAACTCATAAAGCTTCCATTACTCTTTCCATAACTAATCTGAATTATTTTGTGATTTCTAACAGCAAACATTTTCTTTGCACTAAAATGACAGTTGAATAAGTGACTCAATTTTAATTATGTTAGCAAATATTTTTCTGAACTCTAATCATAATAGTCATGACTTTTTCTGATGAAAAACAAAAATAATTATTTTAACCTTTCATCCAGCATATTCCAGTGTAAGTAGTAGTGGCAGGATTGTTTATGCAAAATTTGGTATCTGTAGGTAATCGCGAAGTATGACTTTATTTTGCACAAATCCATGAACAAACTCTTCAGAATATATAACAGATATGTGAGTCATCTATATTATTTCACTACTACCAAAAAGACACAAAAGTATTTTGCCTAAACTGAAAATGCTATCACGTTAAATTATTTTTACAAAACTTTCCTTGTCAGAATAATTTTCTGCCTGACCTTTATAAGTGCATTTTCCATATATTTTGAATCACACTGCATCCTAAAATACAGTGTTCAGGAACTTTCTGTCATTATTATGTAGGTCTCATAGAGGAAAAAATCGTTCATATTCTTTTAACTATTCACCATATCATTCCTGTCAAGTCATTCTTAATACTCTCTGATTTCTCTTTCTGAAGCACTTACTGGATGACAGAGACATTTTAGTTCTCTGAGATATGCAAGCATTTATCCATGGACTGGTCTACACTAAAGCTGTAAATTTACTTAAGTTATGCTACTTTAGTTACATAAGTTACGTAACTGAAGTTAGTATAATGTAGGTTGGCTTATAGTGGTGTCTACACCTGGCTGTGTAATGGGAGACACGCTCTTGCCAACTTTGTTACCAGATCTGCCCAATACTCTGGGGTATGCTCATTTATTAGAGTTACTCTTAAGGGACTGGGGGGAGGTTAACAATTCTATCAGTGTGCTGCTTGTGCTTACTTGTGCTCTCATATGGAGCTGAATTCTCCCTGCTGCCAATTCCCCCTCCCACTGGAGCTCTCCTGCAGGAACTAGGTTCCTCAGGATGGGGTTCTTCCCACCTTAGCAACACAAGCAGACACTCATACTCACTAACAGAGCACATCTGAAAGGACTGGGTAATCAGCACTCACAAGCTGACCCCCTCATATGTCTCTGGACTCAACTGGCTGGGTTTAACAGCAATGCCACACTGCACCCTCATGTGCCTTTGGACTCAATGGGGTGGATTAAACAGCACTTTAAGCTGCCATCCTCATATGCCCCCAGGTTCAGCATTTCCCTATCCCCACTTTCACACCACAATCATTCACTGGTAAACCACACAATGAGCAAACCCCACAGGACTTTGGGCACTACAGGGACCTTTAGCTTGGGTACAAGAAGCGTTGTTGCAGAGCGAATGGGGAAGCCAAAACAACACCCCTTGAGGAAGAGTGTTTGCCGACTAGTTTAACCCCAGGCAGTCTGAAACTGGGTCTACAGTAGCTGGGTCTATAGTGAGTGCCCTAATTGGCCAAACTTCCCAGCTGGCTGAAGGTATCACCAGACCTGCTCTGAAAACAGGAGCAGCTCACTGGCTGCTCAGAGCATTTGCTTCCAGCTGTGTTACCTTATGCTCTTGTGAAGTTTGGGGAATTACCCAAATCAGCAAAGGGTTGCTATAGACTTGAATGTGAAGCAGGATCATCATGATCATTTGGTCTGACCTCCTGACCATTGCAGGCCACAGAACCTCACCCACACACTCCTCTAGTAGCCCATATCCTCTGGCCGAAGTCTTCAAACAATGATTTAAGGAATTCAAATGACAGATAATTCGCAAATTATTCTGGTGACTTGTGCCTCATGCTGCAGAGGAAGGTGACCCTCTAGGGTCAGTGCCAACCTGACTGGGGCAAAATTCCTTCCCAGTGCCAGACATGGCAATCAGTTAGACCATAAGCATGTGGGCAAAACCCACCAGCCAGATACCCAGGAAAGAATTTTCTGTAGCAACTCAGAGCCCTCTCTATCTAGTGTCCCATCTCTAGCTCTTGGAGAGAGTTGCTAATAGCAAGTGTGGATAGGCCATGTGCAATGGTAGGCCATCTCTTCATACCATCCCTCTATAAAGTTATTGAGCTGAGTCTTGAAGCCATTTAGGTTTCTTATCCACAATATTCCCCTTGGAAGGCAGCTCCGGAACTTCACTCCTCTGATGGCTAGAAACCTTCATTGAATTTCAAGTCTGAAGTTATTGAGCGCCAGTTTATATCCATCTGTTCTCATGCCAGCATTGGCCCTTCATTTAAATAACTCCTCTCCCTCTTTGGTGTTTATCTATCTGATGTATTTAGAGAGAACAATCATGTTTCCCCTCATCCTTCTTTCTATTAGTCTAAACAAGACAGCCTCCTTAAGTCTCATCTTGCGAGGTGGGTTTTCCATTCCTCTTATCCTGGTAGCCTCTCTCTGCACCTGTTCTCATTTTAATTCATCTTTCTTAAACATGAGAGACCAGAATTGCACACTGTCTTCCTGATAAGATCTCACCAGTGCCTTTTGTCATCAATACCAGTATAAAAGGAGAGGTGTATCACACTGTCACAGAGAACATATGAGAATACACTGCAAGACTTGAGGGGAGTAAGCCCTCTAGCAGCCTAATGGCTAAGGTATCAACTGCTAGAACCTGGGGTTATGGGTTCAATTCCCCCCCCCCCTACCTCCCAGGCAGCTGACTCCAGCTTCCCTAGAGCTAGCAGGGAAGGTGGGTTACCAGCTTCTTGAGGAGTTTGTTCTAGATCTTTTTGCACTGGCTGTAGTGAGCAGAGCAGTGACTGGCCCTGGGCAGTGGGGCTCTGAGCCTGTGCAGAACAGCCCCGGGCCCACCCTGTGGAAGGGGGGTTGGGGGTAATGCTGGCATGCTTTCCCTGTAAACTGGATGCTTGTGAATCTCAGGGGAGATTCAAATGCTGCCCAGCTGATTGGCAGAGTACCCATAGCTAGGTTTTTGTTTCTATTGGTGGTGCACATTCTGAAATGCCTCAGTGCACATGAGAAACTTTCTGCACGTGGATGGAAAAGATTGGAGGGATCATTGCCTGACACCAGAAGCCAGCTCACAATGATAAGATTTCACCCTGACTTCTACCAGCCCAGTGTATCACTAACAGCCCTTCTCATCCAGATCCATCCTCCCAGAATTCTTAACTACCAGCCACTTGGAACTTTTCCCTCCTTGTCACCCCCTCAGGCACAAAACCCACCCTCCAACTATCAGTTTTCTTTGGTGCCCACAATCCACACCATTTGCACTCCAGAGACCTCAGATTCAAAATGAGACCGCAAAGAAAAGCAAACATACATGTTTCACAGAAAAGAAATTCTCTCTAATGTGGCAATATTAAGCCTGAGGTTGTATCTGTTTATTTTCTCAATAAGTTACCTGTCACCTTTGAACAGTTACCCAACATGCCTCTCGCCTTAGGAGGGATCCAGCCACTATGCCTTCAAGACTGTCCCTCAGTTGTGGATGCCAGACCTCAGACACAATCGTGCTTTAAAAAGGCTGGTTTTTTTCCCAGTTTCTCCCTGGCATGGTGACTCACGGTTATTCCAAATGGGAAAAGTCCCTCCAGTGGTAGCCAGGATGTCCTGATGTTTTCCCTTTAATTTCAATGGTCCATCATTTCTCTTTTCCTGGATTGTACAATACTAAGTGCTTAGAGTTAGCTTAGTCTGGCTGAGGAGACTGGCCTCTCCTTGCTTGGCCACCTACCAGCCAGCTGTGAGGTGGAGATAAAGACTTGTGAAACCAGTTTGCTAAATACATAAATTATTAACCACAGTCTGTATCCAGCTCCATGATTACTAAGCTTAGAACTCTACTAGGCACTTTATGCACAATAACAATACAACCAGCTGATTCAATTGCTTATTCATTGGGGTTCAGACAAACACACTGTTCTCCATTTGTGGTCCTAGACCCTGATAATCATATGCCTGCCTTGTGCCACTCTAAGTAATCCAGTTCTGACCCTTGGCTGCAATTCCCAATCTCGGTCTTCATCTTGGACTCTGTGCTCTGATTCCTGACTAGCAACGGCTGCTCTAACCACTAGTCCTGACTCCCAGTCCCCAGCACATCCATTTCTCTCTTCTTAGGCACTGAGGTGTAATCTGATACCACGGCACAACAATTGTGACCACCCTTATCTTTTAAACACCCTTTTTTTTCTTTCCACCTTCAAAAACCTGCAGTCACATCCTCCATGTGTTTTCTTCGAGCACACTTCAGGGCACAGATAACAGGTAAATATACCTCTTGCAAAACATAGTCTTGGACTTCGCATCATGTGTTCCAGTTCATTGATGGAACCATACATTTAAAATGCATTTGATTTCCCTGATACTGGAATTTCTGTAGCCCAGTTTACTGCTGCCTGCTTCCCCCATATTCCTTTCACAGCCCCCCTTCTTACTCCTGCTGCCACCATGACTATTTTTAATTGTGTGGCTTTGAATAAGCCTTTTAAGAAAGGAGCACAGGCATACACAAACCACTAAAACCCACCTTTTCTCTGGCAAGTGCTCACAGGGAGATTTTTTCAAGCCATCAACTTGCAAGCAGGTGCGAACATGTATAAACTCAAGTACTGACTGTCAGTTTGAAATTTAATTTTGATATGGGAAAAGTAGGTTTGGTCAGACCAGACCCTTTTTCACAACCCATGAACTAGTTCTGGTTAAAAAAAAAATTGATCTTTCATACAAATGTTAATATTCACAGCTTCATCAGAGGGATTGCACTCTTCGCAATTTAACAAGCAGACTGGGCATTCAGTAAATAAGCTGAAGAGGATAAAAGAACTGAAATGTCATGCAGTGTAAGAATTACACCGCACTTGAGACATATTTAAAACTAATGCAAGTTATTGGCTGCTCAAACAATCACCCCATTAATACGAAACTTTTACAACCTAACTGACATTTCTTCAAATCTTGGGGTGTGCAGCAGTTCTGCAAAACTACAATTGAAAGATGCTGATGCTAATATTAAAACAGACTTCAGGAGGAAGTTAAGCTCTGAAAAATTTATTCAATGGGTTCAAAAAGAAGTTTGTATTTTCATTTGCAATGCAAAGGTGTGGGTTTTTATTAATTCATACCAGGGTGAGAGAAAATGGGGCAGTCAAGTTTAATCAAGTTTCTAACAAATTCATACTCCATTTACCTCCAATGGAAACCGAATTTTCCATCGCTTTTGAAGTATTGGAAGATTGTGGCATTGGACGGTTGCTTCTCAGTGCTTTGTGAATATCACGTTGTACTTTATTATAAAATTTAGAGCAAGTAGTTGCTGAAGAAGCTAGTCATGTCTTCTGATTTTTTGTGAGTCTGTGTGATGTCTAGGAATATCCCTTGTTTCTAACCAGAATTGAAGAGAAAGCTGAAAAGAGACTGCTTCCAGCAAGTCTACCCCAGCCTACCTAGGTACCCTAATAGCTGAGATATTGGCTGTTCTGGGGTGGGGAGTGGGAAGGCTGTGTGTTTCTCTCAATTCCACCCTGAGAAGTCTTCAGAGTTTTCCAACAAAAGAAGAGTTTTGCCTAAGAAAATTCCTCAGCAGCTCTAGAAACCATGCATCTTATTATTGCACGATCCGGACGAAAATCTTTCTTTAAATCTTTATGGAGACTTAAAGCCTCCTTGCTTCCTAGTAAACATTCAAGGACTTTATTCAAAACCAGTCAATTAGGGCCTGCCAGCTGATTTCAGTGGGCTTTGGAAAAGGCACTAGCTAATCCAAAAGGCAACCTTTCAACAAAGAGAATACCTTTGCTGACAATAATTGAGTCCTTGAGCCATTATATTTACATTTATCTCACTTGTTTTCAGCTCTACTATTTCATTTTTATCTTTTATTCCAGTTTGCTATTGTTTCTTCTACATCCCAGAACTGAAATGTGCCTCTCTGTAGTAATTTTTTTTTCCATTTGCCCCCAGGAAGGTCCTTCACTTTACAAACAAGCACAAAAGGTTCCACACTCTGCTTTGCTTACAAAAGGAACGATATTTCACATTTTAAAGGTTATTTACATCATTAGTCAGTGTTGAATGGCATCGCTAAAGTTCAGCATTTATGTAATTTTCTTTTATATATCAGATATTGAGGAAAGCAAAGTGGAGACACCAACATTATCCTGAACTATTAAGAAGCACTTGCTTTAGTCAAAGGCAGTCTAAGCCTATGGTTTTCAAACTATGGGTCGCAACCCAGCACTGGGTGGTGGAATGTTTGGCACTGAGTCTTGATGCTGCAAGGAGACCAGTGGGGATGCTAGGGCAGCTACCTGCCTGTCCTGGCACCGCAGACTGCGCTGCACCCCTGAAGCGGCTGGCAGCAGGCCCAGCTCCTAGATGGGTGGGAGGTGAGAGAGCATAGAGTGCTCTGTGCCCAGAGCACTATCTCTACACTCATCTTCAGCCCACCCAGGAGCCCACATCCTAGTCAAATTCTCTTGGGTCACAGGCATAAAAAAAAAATTTCAATAGAGTCATGAGAAAAAACATTTGAAAGCCGCTGATCTAAGCAACCCAAGGGTTTGATCCTACAATTTGTGGAGCACCTTGATCTCCCATTAAGGAGGAGAGGAAGATGCTCAGCTCCACATAGGAAGTGCTCAGCTACTTGCAGGAAACTTATGGGGCTCTATGCTATGGAAAGCCCCTCCTGTGCATAAGGCATTCTGCAAACGATTAGCGATCATCACCATCCAAATACGGCCAGCCATTCGGTGGGACAGCACTGGGCGTCCCCTCACAGCCTTTGTAGGAGAGTGACTGCTTTCCCGTGGAGAAGTAAAGACAGGTTAAAATGGAAACTAAAGCATTCTGTCACCTGGACTGTCATTAATTCTGCTAAGCGTCAGGCTAGCAGCAGCATGTAGATATAAAGCTGGCCTGAATAGACAGCTGAGTATTATGCTATTGGGGGGGGGCAACACACTTGCCAGGCCCCTGGACAAAGGGTGGGGGAGAGCGGTTGGCTCCATGCTCCTGGAAGAGGAGGGACCTCAAGCAGGAGAGGAGAGCTGGAAGCAGCCAGCCCTCAGCACTGACCAGAGTGTGCTACACTAGCAGCCCCACCACCAGCCAGCCCTGAGAGCTGCCTGGAGGATCCTGCAGGGCTCCCCAGAAGCAATTTAAAGGGTCTGGAGCTCTGTTCTCCACTGCTCCTATGGTAGCAGCAGCTGAGAATCACCAGGCCCCAGGGCACGAGTCTTCCCACCCCACTTCCCGTCGGTGGGCCTGTATGCTACACCACGCCCACCCATTGCCTTGGCTCAAGGGGCATGTCAGATGGGGTGGGGCATCGTTAAAACACTGCTACATTCAAGTACACAGTGTGTGACATCATGGACCCATTGTAGCCATTACCAAAAAGCAGAAGGTAAAGCAGCCCAAAGCGTTGCTCTAGTTTTGGACAGTGACTGACCCACCCAACAGCTCCAGAGCTTGGAGTAGTGTTCCTGGGGCTCAAAGATAGTTTCCCTGCCCCCGTTGGCAGCTGTGATGAGCACCGCTTGACCACACCCAAGGATTGGACCCTGAATATTTCCTGAAGAAAAGAAAAACCGTCTTAGTCTCAGAGGAGTGGCAATCTCTATCAGGCTTTAAAGAAGCAGATAAAGTTTAAATGGGGACTAGCCTATGTGCTTATATTGGATTTAGGCATTTCTGGAAGGGAAGTCACCAAACTGAAAAGATTTGAAATAGAAAATACTGATTGACAACATTCTAGTGTAAGGGAAAAGAAGTGAATTACTACTCAGGTGACGTGATTTCTTGGTCTGAAAAGGACAACACGCATACAATTTAGGCTGGCAGGCAAAGACAAAGACTGGGAGATAGAACAAAAAAAGCCTCCCCACTGCAATTAGTGGAACTATTCACAAATGAAAAGTAGAATTTAATGGAAGTAGGAGTTTCAGAGTTGGCCCTTACGAGTCTGTACTGGTCTAGAACCTCAGAACAGGCATAGTGTTGGTGGTGGCAATAAATACCTTTTGGGTGTGATTCTGCTGTCCTTACTCAAACTAGTACTGCACTGAGTGAGAAGTCCCAGCCTGAGCCTAAATAAAGACTAATATTCACTTATATAATAGATAAGTCAGTAGTAACCATAACTCACACAACATTTGACTGTACAATAGAAGCACAATAGGGCTTTTCTGATTACACAAAGAGCAAAATGAAAAGGAAAAAAGTCAATGCCAAGATAAATATGAAATATCTCAAGATTACTTCCTGTTTTTCTCCTTTTCATGTTTTGATTGCAATATACAGCATAAGTACCTTTATTATGTGACCTTCTGCAGATGAATGAGATTGCCATGATAATAAATAGTAAAGTCAGTCTTTTGTAAGACTCAGGCTGCTGCTGAATAAAGATGTATAATTATACTCAAGTAGTAATGAAATCTTCCATGGAACTGTTAGAAGATTTGGATCTGACTAGTCTCCAAACACCGCTATTTGAGATATTAAGCCAAGATTTAGGTGGATTTCACCAAGCAGCCTAATTCCTAGGTGTATTTTATGGTTCTGCATGCATATAATGAAAAACTACAAGGCTGTTTTTTCATTATGGGCTGCCATTCAAAACCTGTTGGTCACTAAATCTACAGGGACAACTTTCTTTCCATAAAGTTATATTCTCGAAGGCTTTGAATTATATAAGATTCTTCTGTATAGCAGTTTGATTTATTACTGAGCAATAGAAATACATTCCATGAAACTGCTTCTTGTTTAGATTGCTATAATAATAAATAATAGATATTAATAAAATAGTTTAATGTTTTGATGCCTTCATACACTCTGCATAGAGTACATCTGGCACAGGTTTTGGGATGAAATGCACGTTCTAATGATGTTAGGAATTTTCCATTTCTCTGATTCCATGAACTGAGTTGTAGGGATGCATTCTCTCGATACAGCTAAAACTTTCATTACTGCTAATGGAGCTTTGCACACACACTGAGAGAAAAAATATGTCAATGTGTAACTTTGAACTCTAATAATTTACCTCCAGCTGCTTTCATTACCCTACTAAAGGAAAAAAATACAACATACGCAATTTTAAAAAGAAGATTGTTGTTCATGTCACATCAGAGACAATTTAAATTATGTCCAGTAATTGAACATAAAATGATTTATTAGCAGGTAAGGACATAAAAAAAGGAACAACATTGGGCATGACTATGTTGAACTAATATGGGATGAAATCCTGCCAAAGTTCAGTTGTGTATATGGTGATTTTATTGAAATGCTAACAGTTGGTTTTGCCATTCTAGATGTATCCTATCTGAGGCCTACTGACATTAAGGCTACATCTAGACTGCTCCCTCTTGCGCAAGAAAATATGCAAATGAGGCAAAGCAGTGAATACTTAATGAGCTGCCATTTTTGCGCAAGGGGGGGTTGCGCAAAAACAAATGAGGTGCAGCAATATTCACTGCTTCAACTCATTTGCATATTCTCTTGCGCAAGAGGGGGCAGTCTAGACGTTGCCCCCCATGTATCTTCCATTAGTTTTTTTTATATCAAAAGATCATATGTCTTGTGCAGGCAAAACTCCCTCTGAGATCCTTGTGAGTTTAGTATTCATTAGGGCTCGGGATAGACTAGGGGCTTTATCGGAAAAAGTTGTGCAATTTGCGCTTTGCAATTTGCATAGTTTTTTCTGATCGCTTTTGCGGAAGAGGCTTTCCACCATTTGACCCAGTCTAGATAGGGCCAAAAGATGGAAACGCTTCCACTTTCAGTGGAGCCCTTATGCCTCATGAAACAGGGATCCTGAAAGAGTGCATTTGCTCTTCTGCCAAAAAAAGTGGAAGAGCAAACGCATTCCTTGGATGGGACGGGGTTTTTGTGGGATACTGTAGTCTAGACATAGCCTAGGTGTCAATATCTGGGCTCCCATTCTTCTCCTAGACTAGTAAGAGAAGCAGTGTCAGTGCTTTGGCCCTAAATGTTGGGCTAGTCAATTATAGCGGCACTTGGGAGAATTTTAAAATGGTGTACATGATGAGTGTAAGCCATAGGCCTCACAAAAGCACAATTTCAGTCCATGGGCCTCACAAAAGTAGTTCACAGAGGCCAGAATTATCTGGCCTACTGAGTGAATTATCTTTTTAATGCTCATCAGACCTGATAGAAAATTCCTTTCTATCATAGGTGACACTTGATCTTTGCCAGGAAGAATGAATTTCCTAAGACCTACATTACATTTCTGAAACATACCACTTCAATAGAAACTTTTGAATTCTGCTGTGAACATTTAAAATTCAGACTCCTCACTGGGAAGCTAAATTAAATCAGAAAATGGAAATAAAGAGGAAAAAGCATTAACAGGAACTCCACTTACATGGTTTATGCAAGCATGAGCTGTTAAACTAAAAACTGGGCTCAGTAGCTTTTGTTAACTGAATTATGTCTGGATTTATACCAATTTAATCAGACCCCGCATATAATTAAACTTCAAAAGGGCTATGTAACAGGAGATCTAGAGGGCCAGAATGCCTAATAGTTAGAGCCTGTGACATCCAACCTCTTGCTTGGTTGTATGGCCTCAGTCTTTAAGGCTGGGCGGCAGACGGGGGACCCAGACCCTCCCTCTCCACCAAATCCCTCCTAGCTCAGGGCTTTAAGTTTGTCAATCCCTGTATGGGGACAGCCCTTACGGCATTGAGTCTAAATTCACTGCCCTGGGCTACTTACTACCAGTGTCTGTTCAGTTCCTTCTAGTTCACTTAGCTGGGCAGCCTGGTCCCTGGAGGGTCTCCCATGGGTCTTGTCATGGTACTAAGCTCCTTCAGTGCGCCAGATGCAAGTTGGTAAGGTTGAGCCTCACAGCGTCCCTGGGATTTCCCCACTCAGTTGCCTTCAGAGCCAGAAACTCCTAGGTTTCCTCCATAGTCTCCTTTGGCTGGGGAAACAATGCTGCCTCCTATGTGGCTACCTGGCTCATGATACTATCGCTCAGAGAGGCAGGCTCCCTCCTAGTCTGCTGCCTTCAGGTCTGGCATTGGCTACAGTGTATAACAGGGCAGGGCCAGCGGGGATCAAAGGTTCTCTTTAACCGCTGCTGTGCTGGCTGGCTGTTTCTCAGCTCCCTCACCAGCTAATTTCCCAAGCTGAGGAAAATGATGCGCAAAATGTATTGGGAGAAAAATGTGAAAGCAAATTGGAATTCTTTTTGAAGAGTCTATTAGAAGGCCCCAAAGCCACAGTTCTACAATCAAGCAAGAAGCCAACACAGGCTAGAAGTGCATCCTGGTTCAGTGGCAAATTAAAGGCAGCAACTAGGAGTAAAAAAGTAACATAACAAATAGAAAAGAAGGGAAATATGTGGCAATTAGTATAAATTAAACACTAGGGCTACGTCTAGACTGCAAGCCTCTTTCGAAAGAAAAAGACTCTTTCGAAAAAGAGCATCTAGACTGCAAGCAGTACTTTCAAAAAAGCAAGCCGCTTTTTTGAAAGAGAGCACCCAGGCAGTCTGGATGCACTCTTTCAAAAAAGCCCTGTTTGCATTCAAGAACGCCTTTTTTCGAAAGAGCACTTTCGAAAAAAGGCGTTCTTCCTCGTGAAATGAGGAGTACTGCCGTCGAAAGAAAAGCCGAATTTAATTTCGAAAGAACGCGGCTGTAGTCAAGATGCAGATGAAGTTTTTTCGAAAAAAGGCTACTTTTTTCGAAAAAACCCTGCAGTCTAGACACAGCCTAGGAAGTATGGAAACTTGATGAGGAAAGCAAAAGACATGAGGGAAATGGGCTTGCTCACCTTGGCAAAGGACAATAAAGATTTATTAAAAGCATATTAAGAACAAAAGAAAGACTAACAACAGGATAGGCCCATTGTAAGATAGAGATGGTAACATTGTTAATAATGACACAGAAAAGACAAAAGGATCTGTTCTTGTTTTTGGAAAGAAGGAGATCGATGTATCATATGAGGATGTTAAAATACTGCCCGGTCCATTAGTAACTAAGGAAGACGTTAAACAACATCTACTAGGGACAGGCCTGGATAATTTGCACCCAAGAGTCCTAAAAGAATTGTCTGAAGAGATGTCTGGCCCATTGATGTTACATATTTACTAAATCTTGGAATACTGGGAATATGCCAGAAGACTAGAAGAGTGCCAATGTTGTATCAATATGAAAAAGTACAAGTGGGATGACCAAGGTAACAAGTTGGTTAGCCCTTGGATTAATAGTGGAATATCTGATACCTTAAAGAACAGCAATATAATGAATGGTCAACATGGTTTTATGGAAAATAGGTTGTGTCAAACAAACCTGATTTCATTCTGTGATGAGATTGTAATTTGGGTTTCTAGAGGTAACTGCATAGATGTAATCAACTTACGCTTTTGTAAGGCAGTTGAGCTAGTACCACATGACATCACAGGTGAATTATAGTTTAGTGGGGCCCTGGACCACAGCAAGTGGAGGCCCCTGCTCATATCTCTGATGTTCCTACTGGGGAGTGGGGTTGGGGTGTGGGGGCTTCCCCTGCTCCCCAGAAGAAGCACTGGGAGAGTCAAGCCTCCACACCCCAACTCTGCTCTCCGGCAGGAATGTGAGGGATGGGGGTGGATCAGGCTGGGTCACGAGGATGCCCATTTTTCTGCCCCCCCCCCCCCCAAGTTGGTCAGGGCCCCTGAGTTGGTCTGTCCCACCATTGTAGGACATACTTATTAAAAAAAATAGCACTATGCAATACTAAAAGAGCACTCATTGAAAGGATAAAGAACTGAGTAATCATCAGATCTCAGTAAATAGTTGTTAATGGGGAATCCTCTTTGAATAAAGTTGTTTCTAGTGGGGTTCTGCAGGGATTGGTATGAGGCCCAAAGCCATGATCTGAAAGTAACTATCTAATCACCGTTGATAACATTTGCATATGACACAAAGGTTGGTGAAGTAATAAATATTGAGGAAGGAAAGGCAATTGTATAAAGCAATCTGGATCACATGATAAGAGGGGTCCATCTTAACAACATATGTTTTAATACAGCCAAATGCAAAATTATAAATCTAGGGATAAGGAAGCCAGGCCAGACCCACACAATGGGAGTCTGTTTCCTGGAAAGCACTGCCTCTCAAAAGGAGTGACACATATGACAGTGAGCTAGGAGCTGTCCACACTGGTGATGTGTCGGATGGGGTTGCTCTCCTGCTGACATAGCTTTTGCCTTTTGAGGAGGTGGAGAAATTATGCTGGTGAGAGTGTGTTCTCTTGGCAGCACAGAACATGGTCACCAGATGTACTCACAGTGATATACTCACTGTGATGCAGCTGTAGTGATGTAGCACTTTTAGTGTAGACTTGTCCCAAAAAAAACAGAGGTGACTTGATTACAGTGTATAAATACCTTCAGCGAGAGAAAATACTGGTGCTAAAGGGCCATAAACCTAGCAGAGAAAGACATCAGAACTAATGGCTGGAAGCTGAAGTCAGACAAATTTAAATTAGGAGTAAGACACATGTTTAATAGTGAACGTGATTAGCTATTGAACAAACTACCAAGGGAAGTGGACTCTCCATCTCTTCAGATGGGATGCCTCTCTAGAAAACAGGCTTCTAACCAAACTCAGGATGGGATCTAGTCAAAGTCAAGTTAATGGGCTTGATACAAGGTTAAATGAGTGAAAGGTAAATGGGTGATATACAGGTCAGATTAGATCAGTGGTTTTCAACGTATGATCTGCGGATTTAGATTTTGGTATGGTAATCTCAGCTGTTCCATTTATTGTAGTGCTAATTCAAAATGTTCAGGATGCATCCATGGTTTTCTTCAAGCATCATCACAATCAATCATTTGTCAGCCTGTTGAAAATACTTATATTTTTAATGAATCCATGGCAGGTTTGTCCAGTGAGTTAGAATTGGTTGAAAAATTTTCATCAAAACTGATCTGACCAAAAAAAATTGAAGAAATGATGTTGTTGTTTTGTTTAGTTTGTTCGTGAAAATTTTGATTTTTTTGTTGTTGAAAAGTTCAGTTTCTGTTTTGAAAACTTTTTAGGTTTAGGTACAACAGAAAAGTCTAAGTTTTCCAGGAAAATCCACCATTTTTCTGACTAACTCTGTAATGTGTATACTGTAATAGACATATTTTACATATAGTGTGTAGGTCAGATTAGAGTGTGTCTTACAACTGAATCTGAAATACTGCATCCTGTTTTGGGTACTTCACCCTGGAAAGACATTGAAGGGAACCCAAAGAAGTTCCATAAACACAACTATAAAGATGGATGAATTTATTTCAGTGGTATTAATTGTGAGAGTAAATAATTCATAGTAGGTCCCTAAATTATGAGTAATTTCTTAAAATAAAATGTCCATGAAATCAAACTTTGTCTTTTGTTAGGATGAGCTAATAATACAACTGTATCATAAGGAGCGATAATGTTATAACATTACATGTATTCTACCAGAAGGAAATGCATGTATTTGATTGGTTGTTCTAGCAAAATAACTTAATGTAAGTGAAGAATTAAGAAATGTAAAAGGTATCATGAACATATTTTCTATTAAACAATTTTAAACTAACAGTGAACAGCATTTGGTTTGCACATTGCTATCATAACAAAAAATGATACTGTAGAAGAAGGCATAGATTAAGAGCAGAGGAGAAATTCAAAAAGGCAGATTCAAAAGCTTTATATTTAGAAGGGGGGAAAAATCTCTAATTAGGTTCCCTCTGTGACAAGGAACAAAAGTATCATTCTAGAGATTAGAAATCATCAGCTGACCATCTGAACATAAGCCAGAGCAGACAGAACAGACTCTCAAAGACTAACAATGTTGTCATGATAGGAAATAAAGACTCCATGCAGCCTCCATCAGCAAAAGCAATGTATGTGTGAGGGGGAGAGGGGGATGGGTATCAGTTCACCTTGTCACTGAACTATTCACTGTCTACAATCCTATATGCCACAAGCGGCTATTAACCGCACAGCAGATATTCCATTGGGAAAAGAAAAACATAATTCATTTTTGGCCTTCTGATTTCCAAATCCTGTAATGAATTTACTCTTCTATATAATGATCTTCTAATAGGCAATAAGACAGTGGCGCTCTAACCTTTTGTAGACATTTCAAAAGACTAAGGCTCTCATGAACAATCTTTTCTCACAGCATCCTCCATTGCTTGGTTCTATAAAACATCTTTACTTATGCTGACTTGCTAACTCTTTGGGTACGTCTAGACTACAAGCCTCTTTCAAAAGAGAGCGTCTAGACTGCAACCTCTTCTTTCAAAAAAAGTGAGCCGCTTTTTCAAAAGAGAGCACCCGGGTAGTCTGGATGCTCTCTTTCGAAAAAGCCCTGTTTGCATTCAAGAACGCCTTTTTTCGAAAGAGCACTTTTGAAAAAAGGCATTCTTCCTCGTGAAATGAGGAGTACCGCTGTCGAAAGAAAAGCCGCATTCTTTCAATTTAATTTCAAAAGAATGTGGCTGTAGTCTAGATGCAGGTGAAGTTTTTTCGAAAAAAGGCACTTTTTTGGGAAAAAAACCTGCAGTCTAGACACAGCCTTTCTGTTTTCTTTTGGAGGTGGTAGGAAGACATTAGAACCAAGTTTTCCTGGAGATGATTACATACGTGCGCATGTGGTTTAAAGATACATGTAACTGTTTCTTTTCATTCAGAGTACGAAGGAGGTAGAGCACACAATTAAAGAAGAAAGGCCTGTAGAGAATTATAGTGATTTTCTTATTCTACACAAAATTCCTTGCTCAGTGTTAGAGGACACCCCCCACAAACTCTTGCTACTGTCCCCAGCATTCTCACATGACATTTCATCACATTTTAAACTGAACTATTTAATGTAAAGTTGTAGCAGTTCACTTTTAATAATAATCTAGTGGGAATGACAGATCAATACCTGCAAACCTTTGGTGCTATAGCTTCAAATACTAAAGAAATTAGGAAGTTGTGGTTATAAAGGACATCCACATACACGAGAATTTGTGATTTCACAGATTCTCAGCAACAACCAAATCATTTTATTTCTTACCTTTTATGTGTTCATTTGAGTTTTCTCTAAGCAGTCATTCACCAAGCAGCTAAAAATGTCTAGACAGTAAGCAGAGAGAGGTCAAATGAGAATAAAAATGTATATTGGAATTAGTAATCCCCACCCGATGTAAATACTGTGCCATGATATTGCATGTATTGCCTGTCTCGCCATGGACAAGATCCAAAGCGATCTGGCATCACTGCTAGAAAAGGTTGCAAAATACAGTTTTCCTTTCACAAACGTACACTGAAAATCAAAGAAAAAACCCAAATCTTACAAAATATTTCAATTCAAAATATTAAAAAATATTTTTATTCAAAATGATACTATTGAGCCTCATAGACATTGTAGTTCAGAGGCATTCTGCTCCCATGGGCCCTCCTCTTCAGCTTGTCTGTCTCTCCAATGATACACCAATTGGTACATTATAAGAGTCCCTGTCTGTAGTATATTACAGGTAGAGCCCTACCAAATTCACGGTCATGAAATTAATGGACCACGAAATCTGGCCTTCCACTGTGAAATCTCATATGTGCATGCTATTACCTTATACACCAATTTCATGGGGGAGACCAGTGTTTCTCAAACTCGGGGCACTCACCCCAAAGGGAGTTGCAGGGGACTACAAGGCTATTAGAGGGGGTCGCAGAATTGTCACCTTTTCTTCTGCGTTACCTTCAGACCTGGGCAGCTGGAGAACAGCGTCTTTTGGCTGGGCACCCAGCTCTGAAGTCAGCACACAAGTAAGGATAGCAGTACTGCAAATCTTCCCCCGCAATAACCTTGTGACCTCCTCTAGCGGGTGTTGACTCGCCAGCATGGCACTTCCTGCTGGTTTCCTGGAGAATCAGCTCTTCCAGCCCTGGAGCAACCCCTGTTGACCGGTGTCTTGCCCACTGTCTTCCACGCTACTTCAGGCCCCTTCTGGGCCCACAGTGCCCTTTCCTCACAGTACTGCCCTACAGCGGTGCCCCCACACTCCAGGGTCCTCCCCTCCCGGGGAACCCAACTCTCCTATACCCAGCTTGCCTCAGTGATCCACTGTTAGTCATCATCTAGCCCCTGCCTCAGGGGCAAACTGCCCTCTGAAATGGCCACTCATCATTGGCAAAGGGGTGTGGACCCACTGCCTTTTCCTGTCCTGGCTGCCTCCCTGCAGCCCTCATACCCCTCAAGTCTCTGTATCAGGCCTGTAGCCTGGATGTTGGGTCATGCCAGAGCACCGCAGCTCTGCTTGCCCCTCCCCAGCACTGTTCTGTTTCAGATACTTCAGAAATTAAATGAGGGCTTCCCAGGCAGCCAGGTCCCTCTTGCTCCTCAGCTGGAGTAAGAGTGAGCTCCTCTCAGCCCTTGCAGGCTTTCATAGGGCCTAACCTGGTCCTTATTTCCTGAGTGCTTCACACCACAATTAACCTGCTCGAATGGGCCATTACACCCCTCCTCCCCACACCTCTGTTTACACCTCTGTGAAATTTAAGATTTAAATAGCTGAAATCATGAAATTTATGATTTTCAAAATCCTATGACCATGAAATTAACTAAAGTGGACCGTGTATTTGGTAGGGCTCCAATTATAGGAGATGAACATAAAGAGAAAGCCAGTGGAGTGCAGCCACTAGAAATTATGTGAAATTAAACTCAACAACATCAACCACATACTCCAATTAATGTAATGCAGGTGCAGTAAACCCAAAGACTCTGCAACATCCTTGATGGAAAAAAATAAAAGAATATCTCTTGTGGCAAAGTCAGAAGCAACCCAGCAAAATCAGTTTGCTCACATCATTAATAATCATTTGCAAAATGACATTAAAACCACAGAAATGGCTTTTGAGTTGAAGAATGATAAAAACAACCTCCAAAATTACAAATGGTGAAGCGATTCTTACTGAGATCAGTGCCTTTGTGTTGTCTAACAGATGTCGAAACTGGAATTCGGCCTCTAGCGCTGCCTCATGTACTTTCCCCCATCTGCGAATTTCTTTTCCTATGAAGAGCTTGATGACTAGCATTGGTAAATAACAGATTATTTGGTTTGTTGGCAATTTCCTAACATTAAAAAATAACTAATTTTGGGTCAGATCAATATCGAAATGTTTAGTATATCAAAGTTTAAAAAAATCATTTTGGGTTGAATGATGTGCTGCACTTGAACCAAAATGAAATGTTACATTTAAAAATGCTTGAAATCTTTTTTTTTTTTTTTTGCATTTTAAAAATAAAGTTTAAGTTTAATAACAAAAATCATTTAAACCAAAAAAATCAAAATGTTGCATTTCAAAGTTGTTGAAAGAAAGTGACAGATTTTCTTCCACAATTTTTATTTTAGTTTGTTTCTATCCAAAACAATCAATTCTATAAAATCAACCCAAATTCACTAAGCATTTTGGTTTCACTGACTCTATAGCAAGGGCCAAAGTTCCCCCTGCAGCTGCTTAATGAGCCCAGCCAAGGGGCTCAGAGCTTCTGAGCATGGTGCTGCTTGGCTAAGGGAGGGGCACTTGCTGCTGTTGCAGAGGGAGAAGTGACCTTCCCCCAGCCAGGAAGCATCGTGCACAGCAGCTCTGAGCTCCTGGGCAGGGTTCATTAAGCAGCTGTGGGGCCGTGCTACCATGCAGCTTAGAGGGAATCTTGCCAATGACCTTTCCACCTTGTTTGACCAGATTCCAGAGATGAAAACTTTTAAAGAATGCTTTAAGATGCCCATTTGCAAATCAAATGTGGACTTCTTAAAAGACTGTCCAAATTCTATATATGAATATTTAAATAAGTGTGTTTGTGTGTGAAACAGACATGTATGTGTCCAACTGTTGACTTAAGTGTCAGAATTGGTGCGGATCCACTTAGAGGCATCCAAATTGGCACGCTGGTCTCTGCTCTGTAGGGAAAAAATAAATTATATTCAGCCAAACCTTAGGGTCCATACAGCTTGATCATCTTGTGTTACTAAGAAATGCAAGATTTACCCCCACTTCTTGTTTTGCATCTGTCTGTTAGTATCACAAAATGCTACACAAAGAGGTTACGAATAGGATTTTTGCAGCTAGGCTGAAATATTCCATAACATTTGGTATGCTTCTCTGGGAGATGAAAACAGATCACCTCGTAGAGCAACATGCCAGAAATGTGTCACATTTTGTGCAAGTAATTTCCATTCTGTTGTATTCTCTCACCATGATGTTGTGAAAATGATTAAGTAAACGTAACACAATTGTGTTTATTTTTGCATATCACAGCTGATAAAACTTTATGAATCAGATTATTCAGTTGATTCTCAATACCTAAAACCTCCGAAGAAAACCACAAATCTGGAAGATATCTTTGGACCTACAGTTTGAGAATCAACCACTGGGCTCCTGAAAGAAGTAAAGAAGTGTATAATCTTCCATAAACCAACAATTCACAAATGGCTACAAATCTGAAGAACCTCAAAACCATAAATCACTCTTTCCAAAAGCTATTGTAAATTACTTACCAAGTTGTTTTAGGACACACCAACCAGGAATAGAATAAAGCACAAAATATTTAATTCAGTCATGTTGGGAGGAGGGGACACACTCCTATTTGTTTTAGATCGACATTCTCAAATGCAGAGGCATGCAGATGTGCTGAATCACATTTTGGTAGGATAGCACAAGACCCACAAATTATGGTCCTAGTCTTAAACCTATTGAAATCATTGCTCTGTAAGTTTGGTAAGGATTCTTTTGACATCCCCTCAAGCACATAATACATTTCAAAGCCCAGACATCTGCTACACAATTAGGATAAGAAAGAGAATTTTCCGTTAACTTTATTCATGAATGCAAAATAGTATAACAATTTTTTTTCCAAATGTTGAATGTGTTTCTGAGTTGACGCCTGAGGCAGTTTCAGCGTGTGGTATTTTATGACAGAATTATAATAGCCTCTTGAAATAAGAGTTTAGAATATAAATACTGATGGATTATTAACAAAAGCAGCGGAATCATTATTGCTACCACAAAGAACAATAAAAAACAACCAGGGACTAGAAAGCTGCTGAAATGAACTTTATATCAACATTAGAGTCTTAATTGTACAAGTACAATTCCCTTACATGTAGAACAAAATGCTGTGAAACATAATTCCAACTTTGTTTAGAATATTATGTGTATAATATAACAAAATCAAATACATTTTAGCAACTGAGTTTTCAAGAATCTTAGTTTGCACTTCGTATTAAATCTTTTTCCTGACAGCCTTAATATTAACAGCCTCATTTCAGATTTTCCATGTGTAAAGTAGTCACACAGTGACATATATTGAGCATTCTGATGCACATTTCTAGTTTCCTCGGTCTAATACTCGTCTGCCTAAAGCCATTTCCTTGGTGATATCAACATTTTTTTAACCGTCAATCTCATTTCATTGTAGCCTATGGTATTTACTGAATATCATTCTTTTTTTGTTTTGTTTTGTTTTTAAAACACATTACTGAATGCATTAAATCCCATAGATGTCCTCCACTGATTTCAATGGGCATTGGATTAGGCTGCAAATAAATACCGAAAACAGCCAACTAATAAGGGGAAGGTAGTGCAATAGTCTTGGAAGAACTGCTTATTTATTAAAGAGGAATCCCCAGTGATATGGAGCTATTAAGTTGTCTTTATCGCTGCATGATCTTATTATCTTGATTCTAGTTCTCCACGGACCTACTCCACTCCTTCCTGCTTGTGAGCCAAACCCATTGAAATCAATGAGAATATTGCCACTGACTGCAATGGGCTTTGGAACAGGCTTATTTCACAGTAGATTGAAAGCTCGTCAGGGCAAAGAATGTGTCTCCTTGTGCAGCACTTACCTGAGAGCGAGCTGCAAGACAAATACTACATCATATTATATGGTCTAAACAACAAAAGATCTGAACTTCTTTCTCATTTAGTGTTAATTCACGTGCAACGTGTTTCTGCTGGGATTTGCACCAAGGATGGTCTACCTGGGTCTACACTAGGAACAGGTGTCTGGTTCCCAGCCTGCATAGATGCACCCACACTAGCTCTGTTCGAGCTAGTGCACTAAAAATAGCAGTATGGAGTAGCATGGGCGGTGGCTCGGGCTGGTCTTCTGAGTGCATACCTGGGGATGCGGGCAACCCAATCTACTGCCCTTGCTGCTCCAGTTACAGCTCAGGCAGAGCTAATGAGGGTATATCTATGCAAGCCGAGAATTGCACCACCCCGCCACCCCCGCCTCCATCCTCCAGCTCCAAAGACATAGCCATAGCTCTAAAGACAGTAGTTGACCACTTGAGCTGCATTAACTGCTAGGGATCTATTGCAGTGATGAAATTCTGTGCCAGGCTCACTCAGGGTTAGATACTTCTCACAAAGGCAGGAACCTCCAAAGAAAAGCAAGATTGAGGAACTGGCAAAAGCAAACACCCTGATCCTTAATAATCCACTCCTTTGAGTCTACATTTTTCATAGACCTACCCGTTCTGTGTCTTTCTAATCCTTACATCCAAAGGGAAAGATTTTTTTAACAAGTACTTACCATAACTAACTTTGTGCAGCAGCGATGGACAACCAAGAAGAGTGAGTAGGTTGCATGAATGGCCATCCTTCATTTCAGTGGGCCGCATGACTGGTGGCGAGCAACCTACAGCCTGTGATCCAGTGAGGTTCCACCTGTAGCCCACAGCTGACTTGTGGCATTCCCGCTCTGGGAGGGAGGGGATGGAGTGGGAATCAGCAGATTTGTGGTACTCTGAAAGTGCTGGGAGGGGAGTAGGATGTGCAGGACTCCAGGGTCCCAGTGTGCCAGAGATGTGGGGGAAGATAGAATATGTGCAGGCTGTAGGTGGAACCCCAGTGGGCTGCATGCAGACCATGGGCCGCAGGTTTCCCACAGCTGTTGTACAGCCTTTGTTCTGGTTAGCGATAGGGGAGGATTGGGGATATAAGCACATCCTCAGCCGATGTAAATTGGGTGTTTCTCCATTTCTGTTAATGAAGATGGGCAGTGTGATCTCTCAGGCAGGACAGAAGGCTGAAGTATTGACTACTTCAATCGTGTGATGCTCTTTAAGGCTATGCCCAAATTGACGACTGCATTTGGCCTGAAGTTTTGGCTGACTTTCGAAGCAGGGTGCCATCCTTGAAGTTGCCCTTCCATGACACAGTGTACGGCTTCCGACAACTACCCAGTCTTGAGTACTTAAAGCAACATTTCTCTTCTTGGAGGTTAATATATTCGATCTTTTCAAAAACACAGTTTCCACTGGCAGGGCTGTCCTTACCCATATGCAGAATATGCAGCTGCACAGGGCACCCAACGTTCTGGGGCACCACAGGGTCTTAATGTCCACCCAAACCATTTCCTCCTATTCCTGTTCTGTGGCTCTGCTGCCTCTGGAGAAGATCAAATTAAACTTAAAAAGTGAAAAATCTGCCAGACCTATTAGCAGAACTCTGAACCTGTGAAAGAGCCATTCAAATGGCAATGAAGGCATTTAACAGGCATTTGCCAACCCCAGGAATATACTGCCAGTATATTCTGAATTTACTGTGTTAGTCGACAGGACCTTAGTTTAAAACTTTAAAATATTTTGTTAGTATGTTTTTGAATATTATAAAATCACATCTGTAAAAAAAATCATCATGCGCCTCTCCTCCACCCCAGGCTGCCTTCGGGTATATAGGCACCAGTTTAAAAGTACTGCTTAAGGCCCCATAGATCCCAAGGGCAGCCCTGTCTACTGGCTCTCTAGGGTCTTCCAACTCACCTATTTTTTCAGGGCTGCTGCATCTTGCTTCCCCTCCACTTCCCTCTGAGCTAGAGAGCTAAGCCAGACCCACTACTGGTCACACTTCTTGGGAGAGGTTTCCCTCCAGACTCTTCCTGTCCTGGTGCCCAGACTCAATTTCTTCCCATTGGATCAAGGATTTCATAGTCCTCTTTTATGGGTTCAGTAAAGGTCCTCCAGTCTATTGCTGAAAATTGTACTTGAGCAGCCATGGCAGTGAAAAAGAGTTCTACTCTGACAACACGTGAAAGCAATAATTCAGCAGTTCTGAGCCAAACAGCTGTTTATATGCTTCCCCCTGAACTACTGAAGTAAACCTCATTAACTCAAGATTTGCTTAGAAGATGGTTGCAACTCCCATCTAATAAGTTTAGAAGATAATGGACATGTTCTGCTCTCAAACCAGAGTAAACCCAGAGTACCTATTTTAGTCAAGAAAGTTTTTTGTCGCCAAAACTGGGTGTTCTCCTCCATCCCCCGACAAAAATTGCATTGTAGTGTGTGCGCTCTTACTGCTTTGGCAACAAAAGGCAGTTTTTGGTGACAAAACATGCCAGTATAGACAAGCCCTTAATGTCCCTTCCTCTTCCATTCACATCCCTTCCTCTTTGCATGTTAGGTGCAGTGATTCCATTCATGCTGTTCGATTGCAGGATCCTTGAGGAAAAGCTTTGTTTTTACTTTCCACTGACAGTGGCATCATCATCCGTATACAAGCACAAACTGTGCTAGTCAGCTTCCCATGCAACTGAAAGTGCAATCCAAATGGTTGGTTTTCACTTCTACAGCACTTGCTTGGACATTGTTTTTCTCTCTCTCTTCACATTATACTACAGCAGTTGAGATCAACAAATCACCTGAAGTCATCATGAGTAGGGGCTGACGACATAGCATTCTCAACGAAGACCCTTGAGCTCTGGAATTCATTTTCCTCTTTGGCCCAATGAAGCGAGCATTTATAATCTTCAGGGGCTATTGCAAAGATTCTAGATTTTTAGTTACTGTGATTCACATTTTTTCCAACACAAAGAACATACTGCGCACATGATGTGTCTTCCTATAATTGTTACCATCAGCAGAAAGACATCATACTTTCCCTACTTAGTGGTTCCATCTCACTCTTCCCACATTGTAAACTGTCAAGCCACTTTGCCACCATTAATTTGTAGCTTTGAAATCTGCAGTACAAGGTCACCGTAATATTTTCGCTGCTGGAAACACATAACATTTTCTTATAAACTTTTGATAGAAAGCTACCTTTTGTCATTTAGATCCATTTCATCCATGCATATCGAAGCATAACAACATGACTCATTTCAGTGACAAAACACCAACTGCCTACTGGAAAGTGAAGTACTATGCTTTTAGTTGTCGTTTAGAGTAAGGCTAATTACAGCCAATGCTAATTGTACAAAATGGGAAGCAGAAGCCACTGAGTAATGCTACCATAAACATCTGGTTAGCATGAAAAGTGGAAAATAGGACTGCCATCCAGATTATCAATCAGCCCATTTTTACTTTTTTAGCAATCATCTCATTTCCCTGAATTTGAATAAGGCCCATCTTCTCCCAACATTATTTATGAAGCCTAAGGAAATTGTGCATTTAACAAGTTACCAGATGAAAATTGTGCATTTCAAAGAAAGCTCCATGTCACTAGGATGAAAGATTCAGCTGCTTATGGAGAGAGTTATACAAGGACGTCTGGTTATATCAGTGGCAGATTTCCTCACTCCTCTCTCTGATCATTTGCTCCAGGAGAGTCTAGAAAATGGCTTTTCAGCTGAACAAAATGCCAGCTGAGCAGGGGCTCAGTACCATTAATTTTAGACTGCAAGACTGATGTTTTTAAACAGATTCTAAACCACTGAGACCATCTTTAGGAGCTGGCTATAGGGGAAAATGCTAGAATATTTTTTACCTGAAACTATTGTATGTAGAAAATTCTTAAGTTTTTCCCAAACACCCACAGTCAATGAAATGCCAGTTCAGATCTGAATTTTTCTCCATGCTTTCTTTTCTAGACTATCAAGCTAACCAGTTTCTAGACACTAAATGCTAACATACGTCTCGATAATGATGATTAATTTCCACCCTGTGGACATTATCCTAAAGGACCTGAAAGATGAGAAGAATCATTTGAAGAATTGCTAAGCAGCCAACGTACCTCATACAGCACTGAGAAGTCACAAACAAATAATATTTATTGTAAACCGCCAGAAGGACTCTGCCATCATTTCTGTTGTCATTCTGTAAGATTGAGTGGGTTTAGTATCTTGCCAGTGTTAATATTAACATAGCAGGTCAAGGACACAATGCTTTGCCATTACAGTACATCAGTTTGCTAAGTATCCTCTCAAGGCACCTAATCAACATTCTGAGAGGATGTCTTAAGAGACAATAATAGCAAGAGCCAACAACCAGCACTGATGAGAAGGGGCAATCATAATATTTTGCAATAAACAACAGCTTCTCTTTCTGCACAGCAAATGAAGGATGATTGCAACACTAGCGCGCGCCTTGTCATTACTTTACAAACCAATTTCCAAAGCCGACAATCTTTTCCAAACTAATTTTTGGGAAGTCTCCTTAAGCACTATGGAGGAAATTCATTAATAATGGGAACGTGAAGATTAGTTTTGCGTCACTGTATGGTTCTCTGAATACTGGCCATAAAGGACTGCTCGCTCTGGATGGCTTGAATAGTTGCTTATAGGCTGTTTGCAGTCTAGAGCGCCAAAGCACATTTCTCTAATCGATGCCCTCCTGTCCCCACCCATTCCCTTGCCACAGCTGTTCTCATAATGGGGAACTCTTCTGCAGTGACTATCATACTTCAGCCAAACACTGCTCCTCAGAACCTGTGGCTATAAAGAAAGCTGGAGATTCTGTGCTAGGCAGTGGAAAGATAAGATTCTGTGTCCTAACTATATGACAGAAGGGATTAACAGTGGCTGTAATTAGTGCTAGTGGACTTATAAGATGCTCTCCCCCTGGATGAACTCTCACACACACACACACACACACACACACACACACACACACCCCTGCGGAGCTACAGGATTGTAGCAGCTGCAAAAAGAAATGCAAACTCATGCCTGTCAAGAATCGGTACATCAAGGAACCTGATCGTGGCACTAATACCTGCCTCAGCCTAGGATGTTGTTCTGAGGAGAGACAGAACCAAGGAGAGGGCTGATGAAGGGGGTAGGAAACTCTCAAGGGGGGCATTGGGAAGGCATAGGGAGAGTGCACTGGGATAAAAAGAAGATCATCTTGATTGAGGAAGCCGTGTTAGACGAAGATGGACCATGAACAACGGTGTGTGAGGAGCCCAGTTGCAAGAGAGTGTGAGGCACTGACAGAGAGAACATAGTTTGGCTACCTGAAGTAAAGGGTGTGGCTCTCCGAGGAAGGAGCTGTCATTTGCAGGTGGGCTTGCTGGAAAGAGGTGTTGTCAGTGCAGGGTGGAAGCAAAGGCCAGTCGCAAGCTGGAGAGAGGCCTAGGCAGGACAGTAGAGGTGAAGCTGGACTTTGCAGCCCAGGAGAGAAAGAGCTGATTCTGCTCTTGGGTGATGCAGCATGTGGTTGAAAAAAATTCATATGCTGAGATGGTAATTATAGTGTTTTATTTTCCTAAGGAACTATTTCATGTTACTTCATATTGCATCCTTATCCTATTATTTATATTGTATCATTGTTTTTGCCACATTTCTGGGGTTAGAACTTAGGGCTGTGTCTATCGCATTGGTTTGCCTCTGCCTCTCCTCACAGTTAGGCATAGCTCAGCTGAGGCCTGAGTCACTGCATATGCAATGTTTATACATGAGCTAAAATTCATTTACTCGCATGCTAGAGGCAGTTGTTTTTTGTAGAATAGCCTGTCAGAGGCATTGCTACAGGAATCTACAGCATGATCGGAAATCTGAGCCAGGGGACTGTGTGTTGGTTTGGTGTGGTTCCTTCCTTGCCCTTTCCTCTATTATTATGGTTAATTTCTCCATGATCTTTACTTACTCACCAGAGACAAGCAAATCTGATGACCTCAGTAAACATCAAGACCTCTGAACAGATGGGTTTTCCCTTGTGTTGATGACCATTAACACACACAGAGATTAAACATAGAGAGGCAGAGTAACAGATAAATTCACTTCAACAGCACCTCAGGGGAAAGACTGTACCATACCCTAGCTGTGACATGGAACTTTAGAATGGGGGATTTTCAAGAAAAGGTAGCAGAAAGACCCTAAATGTAAAGGAAGGAAATTAAAATACTTAGACTCAGATAACTGACTCATAGAAGGAATCCAACAAAAATGGAATCAGGAAAACAAGTTGAAAACCAGTCTGGTGAAATAGCAAAATGCAAGAGACGAAAGGAATAGAAATCAATGGAGGTGAAAGGTTAAAAGGAGCATTTTGTAAGGATGTAGCCAAAGTTTAAATCCCATTAACTTTGAAAACGATCAAATACCATGATCCTCAAAAGGTATTTAGTCATCTAATTCCCTAGAGGATCTGAGCGTAAATGCCTACCATTTGTGCCTTTGGACATCTTGCCTTGGTACATTGATTTAATTTCTTAACCAACTTGTTATTGTAGGTTTCCACCTCCCCATCACATACCCGTGGTCGCCATCAGAAAACTTCCACATCATTTTCCCTGTTGGGTTAGAAAAACATTTTGATGCACATTGGCATGTTTCAGAGGCAGGTCATTATCAAATGGCTTAAATACAAATGGTAACTAAGGAATTGCTGTGCTTTTCTCCAGTTCACCCAGTATCACTTTCTAAATAGTTTTTATTAACTGTAACACCAGATAGGCCCAAAGCCAGCAGCAGTTCCACAAAATCAAGTTAGGAAAACAACGTTGCTCCTGTTGGCCTCAGTACAAAATAGACAGTTTGTGCAATGTAAACCGTGTCTGTCATTATACATCATACATTATACTGGTGATGTAATCAAAGGAATTAGTGGTGTTATGTTACACTGCTATAATTATCTACCCAGGAATGAATTTTATCCCTTTACAGCCACAAGGCTGTTTTTGCCTTGTTACTCGTGGCAGTCTCTGGTTTCTGAATGCTACATAGCTGATAGTGTGTAGATACTTAAATTAAGATTCTTGAATACTGGGCTAGATGGACCTTTGGTCTGACCAAGTATGGCCGTTCTTATGGCTGTCATGTTCTCCAGACTCATGGGCAATACAGAGGTTCACATCCCTCCTTTGTTAGAAGGTAGAGGTAACATTATTTCCTTCAAAACCTCCCATAAACATTAGGTTGGTCTCAAATTGGAGGGCTCAAAATATGCATTTATTTGAGGATATGCCTGATAAAATAGAAAACAACGGGATGTTAAGATATGAATGCAATTCTAGCAAAAGAGTCTGCATATTAGGGTACAGTATAAACTTCAATTACACCGATTTGAAATGTCCCAAGTATGTATCTTCCCACCATCCCACTCTCATTAGATATGTACTCAAATGGCTACCCCAAGATGCTGCTTATGCTATCCCAGCTACACTGCTACTATTAGCATGCCAGTTTGACCAGTGCTGGCGTGGGTATGTCTACATGAGCTTGGGATTTCACCCCCGCTGGCTCCAATTCTGCAAGTAGCCTGATAGCCCTTGGTATAAATTGCCATAAAAAACACATTTCTCCTATAAGAAGAAATTAATTTGTTTTGAAGTCCTAGAATGAGCTGCTGTTTGTTCAGTCAAAGGGAAGAATGGAGAAGGAAGGGCACCTTGGTTTCCAATTTAGTAGTATTATTCTCATCATACTCATTAGGGTAAAGTCTAAGAGAAAACCAAGAATGGGGACCCATTGTACTAGGCTCTGTACAAACAAATAAGAAGATACTATTTTGCGATTATCCCCATCCTGCTTTAGATCAAGAGAACAGGGCTTTGCTTGTTTGTGCTGAGCTATCAGGAACTAAGGTGCATGCTGATTCTCTACAACAAGAGAGTTCAACTGACTCCATCACACCTGAATACATGGGTCATAAATTGGGCCTCTCCCACGAGTCTACATAGGTAGGTGGCAGAGCAAGTGAGAAGTCAAATAGATCAGGAGGGTAAGAGATGCTGGAACAGCAGCATGGAGAAGGACAGAACTTGGCTGTGGAAGGAGAGGGGTAGGAAATCATCAGTAGAGAAGTCCAAGGGATTTGTTATGGAGCACTAGAAAGCAGGCCATGAGCAAAGAGTGAGGAGGAACACAGTCGGACCCCTGCAAGCCTTTGATCAGAGTGTGGCTTCCGTGCACCTTCTTTGGCCTAATGGGTCAAAAGTTTTTGAAAGAATAATCTGTAATGCACTTGGGCAGAGGAGGGGTGGGGGTTTCCATACAGTCCTGAAGCATCAGTGACAAACGATGCAGTCAGACAGAAAGACAGTCCATGTGAAATAGGACAGCATCTTAAATTTGAAATTAGAAGTGCATTTAATTACCGGCGCCCCAAGAGAGCCCTGAATTTTGAGATGTGGGTTTGACAAGTTTCTGTTAATTAAAACCAACTTTATAAGTAGCTTGGAAATGGCTTCATGATACAGCAGGATTTATTCTGTTCCCTTTTAGGGTTTTATATAATGCCTAACATTCTGGCTTTTAAGCATGGATAATGGGGAAACTGTCATGGATAATTAGTACAGTAGTTTTTTATTTAATGTGAGATATTATTTATGATCTGCTAAATTTCCAGTGTTGTATACCCCCTTAATCTGGCCCAGATGGTACCCTGAACTTGAAGGAGTAATGTAGTAGCCCTTGCACAGTTTACACATTCAGGTGCACAGTTCAAATTTAACCCAGGGATTCTCCTTTTATGTTTGTTCAGCATGACTAATTCACACCTGGTCATAGCACAAAGCTGTAGAAATCCAAACACTCCCACTGAACACTAAAACAATAAAGCTGCAGCAAATTGCTCAAGTGAAGGCAGCCACGAAGTTCATACATCTTCTGCCATTCACAGGTTGTAATGTGCTCTTAGGAGGCTGCCCAGACAAGTAAAGGGGCTAAGGTAGAGATGGCAAAATTCAGTTTGTATTTCTTTATCATTTGAATGGATAACACCACTGGGTGTCAGCATTTTTGTCTATTTTTTCTATTTTAAGTTTTCACAGTTGCACCAAGTTATGGGGAGACACAGCAAGGGGGAGATCAGACAATAATTCTTGTATGGGCACCACACAAACCCGCCTCCCAGCTGAGCAGATGAAGAGAGGAAAGTATCTGTGCCTAGAACAGGCAAATAGCAAGTTACTTCCCTCCTGGAGCAAAGGGAGAACCAGGGAACAAATTGCAACTGTGTTATGTCCACACTACACTTAAACCCATGGCTGGCCAGTGCCAGCTGACCTGGGCTCAGGCTAAGGGGCTGTTGAATTGTGCTGTAGATGTTTGGCCTAAGTGGGAACCCAGACTCTACCAACTTGCAAGGTGGGAGGGTCCCAGAGCTCAAAGAGCAGCCCAAGCGCAAATGTCTATACGACAATTAAACAGCCTCTTGGTCTGAGCCCAAATTTTCTGGCACGGGCCAGCTGTGGGTGTGTAACTTCTGTGAAGACAAACCCACAATCATGGTAGGCTGGGAGAGGCTATGCATCCCCAAAGAACTCAGCGTGGTCCTGCCCACGCTTTGCCAGAAAGGCTCCCTCCTCCTGCCCTTCCCCTGCAACCCCAGCCAAGGCAGGTTGGCTGCTGCTCCTCTTCCGAAAAGTGTGCCAAGGCTGGGGCTGAGGCCAGGACCAGGGCTAGGGCTAGACGGCTGCAGCCACCCAGAGCTGGGAGACCCCCGGGCTCTGTGGCCACACCTCTGCGCACTTGGGGAGAGGGGGCTGCCAGAGCTGAGGATGCGTGCCTGGGCCAAAGAGGCTGGAGGTGCTGCTGCCTTGGAGGGAGCGGGCCCTCTGGGGCTCTGGAGAGGGGATGGGGAGGGGCACAGCCAACCGAGGGCTAGCTTCCCTGAGCTAGCAGGTCACCTGCTGCCCATGCCCACAATCACTCCCTGCTCTGCTCCTGGGGCAGCACAATTAGATACTTCTGATACTTAGGGCAGATTGTTAAATAACAATTTAACTTTCCACCCCAAACACACAAAGCAATACAGCAGAATATACTGAATTACTCCTGCTCTCAAGGCCAGGATTTTCCCTGAACAGTCCCTCACCTTCCTGAACAGTCCCATCCTCCTCCTCCTCCCCTCTGGCTTGACAGGACAATGGGTTACATTGACTAGCAAGTTTGGGAAGCACAGAGGGTATGTCTACACTGCAAAGTTAATTTGAAATAACAGCCATTATTTCAAAATAACTTTCCTAGCGTCTAAACATGCAAACCGCTCTTTTGAAATTAATTCGAAATAGTGGAGCGCTTAATTTGAATTTGGTAAACCTCATTCTATGAGGAGTAACACCAAATTCAAAATAGCTATTTCAAATTAAATGCTGTGTAGACACTTAATTCGAATTAGGGGGCCTCCAGCCCTTCCCAGGGAGCCCTGGTGGCCACTCTGGGCACAACCAGGAAAACTTACTCTCCTCTCCCCCAGCCCCAGAGCCATTAAAGGGGTAGATTCTGGCCACAGTGCCTGTGCCAGCTCCAAACCTGCCAACCCAGAGCCAGCAGTGGCCACTGGAGCCCCTGACCCAGTGGCCTCAAAACATGAGCCAGCAAGCCACTACCAGCCAGCCCTCCACCGCTCCCCAGGAGCAGTCTGCCAGCTCCCAGGAACCTGACAGGGACTGGGTAAGGTGGGTGCCTTCCTGGTCCAGGGTGGAGATCATAGACCTTATTCAGGTTTGGGGGGGATGCCCCCAACATCCATGATCTCCACACTAGACAAAGGAACGCGGCCGTCTGTGGCAGGATAGCTGCCAGCCTGGCCACCAAAGGCCACATGCAAACCCAGGAGCAGGTTCACATGAAAATCAAGTTGCTCTGGTGAGACCCCCAACCCTGGGCCCTGAGCTTTCCCTCCCCCTTCATCCCCTTGCTTCCCCCTTCCAACTCCCTCCTCCCAGGTTTCCCCCTCCCCTCTCCCACCCTCTCTCACCTCCTTTTCCCAGTCTCCCCAGAGGTTCGTCCCCGCCCCAGTTTTGTTCAATAAACCCAGTTTCTATTTTTGAACATACGTGCCTTTTATTTGACATCAGGAAGGGGGGCTAGGAAGGGGTAAGTGGAAGGACATGAGGGAAGAATGGGGCACGAGCTCCCCATGGGGAGGACTGGGGTGGCTCTGAGGGCTCCTCGGGGTAGACGCTCTCCTGCAGGGCCTCCTGGATCCTGACAGCCCCCGATGAACCCCCCCAGATGGCAGCCTGCAGCAAGTGCAGCTGGGCTGATGTCAACGACCCCACGAGACACACCGGTGTGCCAAGGGGCAGCTCTGGCCCCATGTGGCCGAGTGCTGTGGTGTCCCGAGTGCGGGCACTCAGGGCACTCCAAGACAGGACTGCTTTGGTGTCCCTCATTGAGGTAGATAAGCAAGAGGAAAACACTGAGAACTGTCTGTCCAGGGTGGGTGTAGGGTCCCTTTAAGAATGGAGCTCAGTTAAGCCTCAGGCAGCAGCCCCACACACTAAGCCCTAACCTGATGCCCTACCGGCACTGGTTCCGGCCAGCCTTAACTTCGGTTCAGGGTCCACTCAGTGTGGACACGCTATTTTGAAATAGCAAAACACTATTTCAAAATAGCTTTTGTGTGTAGATGCATTATTTCAAATTAAGTTAATTCGAAATAGCGCTGTAGTGTAGACATACCCAGAGTTCTGTGATTTTGTTTGGATCTCTAATAGCTCATTCCTTCCCCAGAAGGCTTCTGCCTCCACATTTATCCTTTTCTACTAGGTTTGCTAGATCAGTTAAGGAACAATGACAACCATGGATAATCCAGCCTAAGCAGAATGTGAGTGTGTTTCCCTTGTTAGAGTCAAAGCACTGACTCAAATTGACTCCAATTTCTGTACATTTATTTTTAATAGGCTGGCAAAGTTGTGAGAATAAACTAGATTTTTTTTCATTGTCAGCCTTTCTCCAACTGCACTTCCTAGCAAAATAGGCAAAAGGTTGATATTACCACCTCTATGAAAAGCTCTCTTCAGGACAGCAGATTGACAAACATGGTACCAATTCAAAAATTCAAACACACTGAACATGTATGTGGGGTACAACAAAATGGGCCCTCACGTCTGGGCAGAGTTATATGATGATGTATTTATGCATGCTTATAGTGTACCATTCTCCTGTGATTTCCACACTCCAACAATGCAAATTTCAGAGGGGAAAAGGGCAGGAAAGGAAACTGAGATTTATCATAACTTGGAGTAAACAATGGGTAAAGAGTTAGATTCCACAACCCTGACTTTTATGAGAATGTATTTACCCCAATAGTTCAGTTGAAGCCAGTGAGTCTTTTTGCATCAGTAATTGCTCACCAGGGAAAGTAGCAGTTGCACATTCAAACCAAAAAATGAGCAAGAGAGAAGAAGGCGAGCCCTGTGATTACGGGGGTTAGGCTGGGATCTGAGAGGCCCAGCTTCAGTTCCCTGGTCTGCCACAGGCCTCCTGCGTGACGTTGGGTATTGCAAGCAATCCCACTGAAATAGATGAGACTGCTTCTGGAATAAGATACTACTTGTTAAGAACAAGGGCCAGTGTGTTCCAGGATTATAAGAGAAGTTTCTATGATAGGGGTAAATGCAGAAAAGGGGAATTCCAAAGGACTTGTGCGATTGGGTTTCACTTTCAGCCCTAAAGAGCTCATAAAAACAGCGCCAGGAAGTTTGGAGTATTTCCTGGTTCTACTAAAAATAAATAGGAGTGGGGACAGACCTGCCAGTTCAGAACATACCAAAAAGATTTATGGGGGGGAGTGAGTCTTCAAGGCTGACCCACTGAAGTAAGATGGGGAACCAGGTTGTTCATCCATTCCCTGAGGGAACAGACCAGTCAGCTAACCTAGAACATTCGAGAGCAGAGGAAGCATTAGGCGGCCAATAGGCCTTTCACCACACCTGATGGACAGTCAAGATGAGTGAGTCTGATTCTGAGTGGATCCCTTCAGAAATATACGTGGAGTTCAGTGAACTGCAGCAGGATGCACAAGCGGGCAAACTCCTCCCCGCATAGGCTTGTCAAGCCATTTCACGTGGCTGTAGTGACCAAGTGTAAGTCATACTCCTGCCGGGTGTGGTTCACTGTCCCACCTAGTGGCACTTACAGAGAGAAAGAATGAGTTTACTCTCTGGCCTTAGCTGAGAGCCAGCTGGCTTTTAGCTCAGGCTGTGTAGACGCTCACTCACTAAGTTCCTTGTGCTTCCGGTTCCTCAGGCACCACTTCCAGTTGGAGTGGACTCGGGATGTGTCCGTCACTAGCTGCTGCAACCTCCCACAGATGTGTGCACCGACGGCACAGGCTCAGGCCATGCTCATGCCTCAACATGCTGTGGAATCTGGTAACGGCACTGGTGAGGCACAAGTGCATTGAGACGCCCTGGGCGCGCATGGACGAGATGTGGTTCTACGTAGAGCGGTTGATTGACTACGCCAAGCAGGGAGATGTGGACGAGCAGGCCATGAGCATGGCTGACTTCTGGCTGATGGAGAAAATCTAATCCATAAACTCTTTAAACTGCTGGCTCCTCAATTCTAGTCGTATTCTGGGAACTATACATGACTGCTTCAGATCCTTAATTGAGAGAGGTCCCAAGTTTGGATCCACCTGTCGGTGTTATGTGGCATATGGAACTAAACCACAATATGGCACTTTAGAAGGACTGGATTATATGAAATGAGAAGCAAAAATAAATTGAAAGACAGAAGAAAAGCAAGAGAAGGAAAAATCAAAGGCATATGGCAATGCTACGGAAGGCTCTACTGAACATCTTAAAACCCTCCACAGCCCCACCCACAAAAGACATTTTTCTACTAACCAGACTCATCTGTGCAGCATGGTACTAGCCAGGAGAATAGAAAAGAGTCTTCTCTTTTGGAAAAAACTTGGAATGGGATATTAAGCGTAACAACAGTAGGAGCAGTATTAGACCAGCAATGAGTATTTTTGAAAATCCTGCCCTCACTGATTATCTTAAAAATGGTGATGTTCCCAGATGCTATTGTAATGGCGGAATTAGGGACCTGGCTAGAATAATACATTATTAATTAATTACGAGTAAGAAAGCAAGCCAAGATCCCGTGGAGAATGCAAAAAGTCTTGCTCAGACACATAAACCAGAAGTTGAATTACCCAGTCTCTGATGGACCTTAAATATTTCCAGGCTACATGACAGAGTTAACCCAATGGGCCAGTCTGAAACAATCCAGAGAACAATTAATGAATCCTCATAAGTCCTACATGACAGCAGTTTGTCAGTATAATACCCCGGTGCTTTTCTCCCCTCTATTTTAAATGAATGGTAGTTTCACTTAGTTATCTTGTGCAACTGTGAGAATCTGAATGATAACTCATCTCCATGCCTGACACGAGAAACTCAGGAGAATTTCAATAGAAATCGCAAACCACAGAGTACTTTCAAAACTCATTGTCATTCAGGCTCATCTTTCATTAAGTCAGTTCTAGGAAGTCTTCAAGTCACAGAGGTCATTGCAAAATGTCAGTAAATTCATCAATTAGCACTGATGTTTAAAAAGTAAGGTCAAGTTCAGCTTTTCCACTATAATAATGACTAGCAGCTGCATATAAGAACATAAAACATCATCTGAAATTGGAAAAAATCACCATTCAAATTAAGAGTTAGTTGTCAAATAAATCTTTCTTCAGGGTGAGTTGCAGTACGAGTTTATTTTGACTCTGACTTACCTATGAGTGTCAATTCCCATTAAGACAACTTTCAAAGGATTTCCCACCTTCATTAAGTAAAAGCATTGTCTTGATTTCATCCTTATTGAAGGGAACAAGCACCTAAGAGTACATATAAGGATGTCTTAACTTTGACCAAAATGCAAACACTTTCCATTGAATAAACCACTTCACATAGGACTGAAATCAATCTGTGTGGTCTAAGAATAGGACAAGAAGCCAGGAAGTCCAGAATTCTAAACTCACCTCTGACACTTAGTTCTTCTATAGCCTTTATCAAACCACTTAACCTATCTGTTTCAGTTTTCCTCTCTGTAATAAGGAGGTGATATTTACATATCACTGAGGGGTATTATATATGATTTTACCTAGCCAGATGTCCACTTATCATGGGCATGGTCAAGTTTCCCATGGTCTCATAACATTTTTTTATAGCCATCAGTCCTGGGTCTCAGTGTCTTGTACTGTTATTTAGCTCTAATTTACCCATAAATGTTTTCTAAAAGAGCCGGGAAGTGTAGGTAAGAAGAGAAGTGTAGGTATTGCTGCTAGACAATATTGACCTCCTGCTGTTCAGCAAATTCTCTGGTCCCAGTGCCAGAGTGCCAGACTAGAGAGGTTCAATCTGTACTTAATGTTCACTAAACATTTCAAAGGTGCAGCTGTGTTCTGAGCTGCTCGCTACTCTTCTGGGATACTTAAAGGCAGCATGTGGTGGTGATAGCTCTGTTCGGTGTGAGTGCAGAAACTATGATGGGCATGGAGGTGCCTAGTTAGAGCTGTGTGTCACAGTCAGAATCAAGAGCCCAGAGCAGTTTTGAAACAAGGCAGGAGTAAGTCCAGGGACAAGACCAAGGTTTGGAGCAGAACTGATAAGGAGGCTGGACCAAAAGCAGGCCTGGAACAGACCGAGGCCTGTGGAGTTTGTTACCACTATCAGGCTGAGGAGAGTTCTAAGCCATGACATCAAGAATCTGCTGTCTCCCCAGCGAGGCTTATAAACCTGCTGTGAGAGTCACCAGACCAGCTTCTGGCCTGTGGATTGGATGAAGCCTAGCATAGGAATGACTCCCGAGTGTGTGTAGTTAAATCAGACTAGTTCAGGATGACTCTTCACCAAACCATAAAGCGGTTATACCATGCTGACAAGGACTTTAGAAAGGAGCCCCTGTCTATAAAAAGCTATTTGAAAAAATATATTTCAGTCCTACCTAGGTTGTAACTCTGCATCCTATCATGGAATCTGAGTGAGCTTTTGGGTACCATACCTGGTAGCCTATTCCTGTCACAAGGAGTTTGACTGAAATGAAGTCACGTTGTGGTTCCCAAGCTAGAAGCTGGACTAGAACAAAGCTGAGATCCAGCAGACCAAATGCCCCATCACATGTTTGAAGCCTCTTTTCCTCCTCCGAGGACCCAGCACAGAGCAGACACCATAATCCTGCCAGAAATATGTGACCAAATTGAGATAGACAAGTTGTGCCTGTTTCAAGTTTGACGGCAAATGTAGCTTCTCATTCTGCTGGCAAAAAAAGGAGCCTTCAACAGCCAAACAAGACTAATGAGATTCCCGCTGCTGTGAAAATTGACTCCTCATCTGTGCGTCCGGGGAAATGTATTTCACCCTCACTAGAGTCCAAGGGGGAAAGAAGCAAATTTGCAAAGGGTGGGAATTTAGCCTAACTATTAATGAAAGCCTCATGCAACATTTTAAAGTGTTTTGGTAAGAATCTTAGACGTATTGACATGACTGCAACTTGTCAGTTCAAGATTCCCCATGAGCTGTATATTTCAGTTGGGTTTTGTTTGTTTCTCTATAAATATTCTTAAAAAAAAAGTGGAGGGGGGGGGAGAAACCATACACAAAAGCCCAGTGCAAGCTTGGAAATTAGTGTACTAATCGGCATTCATTATTGATGTTAAGATGGCTAGCTGCCTTATTGGCTTTCAAAATACAAAGCCAGCCCCAACAGGTGTTTAAAAACCAGTGTCTAGATTTGGACAGGCGACGCGAAGAGGTCATACAACAGATAATAGGACTTGTCTTTCTGCCATGCCAAATACTGCGTGCAAGGGAATCCCTAAGAACAATTCCATACACATGAACTGTCATTCATGCTAAAATTTGACACTCTATGCGTGGGTCTCAACAAAGACCCTAGCTATCTTACCCATTACAAAGATAGCTTCCCCAATTATCACCTCTAATACCATTAGCTCACAAACATTTACCTTTCCCCACCTCTAATACCATTTGCTCACAGACATTTATCTTCCTCCCCCCCCCCCCCCCCCGCATCCCCCTTCTGTTCTGAAATGTGATTTGTCCTTTTCATATGTGTTCATTTTTTTTTATTGTATCCTTTGGTATATATGGTTTTGACTATTTTCTTCCACTATTTGATCTGAGGAAGTGGGTCTGGCCCGCGAACACTCATCATCTAATAAACCATCTTGTTAGTCTTTCAAGTGCTAAATAGTCCTGTATTTTAATTCCATACACAACCCAAAAGGAGTCATCATCTAGGAGGGCTATTTCCCTAGCTTTCACAATACAGTTTTATCATAATCCACTAGTCAGACATATTGTGGAGGTTAACGAGACAGTTACAAACTGACAAATTCCTGGAATAAAAACCACGTCCTGTCCCATGCTGTTGCTCCTCCATGATCATTGGAAAGCCAGATCTTTAGTGTTCAGTAGGAGCTAGACTGTGACTGTTCAACATGCAAGTGCATGAAGGTGGGAGAGAGCAGGAGGACCCTTTCACTCCCCAGAGAGGCCAGCACATCGGCAATCCCTCCCAAAGGCATCCCATGAGACACCATGCACACTTGAAGTGGCCCAAAGGGCAGAGGTGAGAATGAGGCAGGGTCAACACACCTGCAAGCCTGGGGGGTCTCTATAAACTCCATGAGACAGAGCAGCTTGGGGGCTAGATTCAGCTCACTTAACACTTTGATCTGGCCCGCAGACAGCATCTGCCTGCTTCCTATTTATATCCATCTGCCCGGGCCACTGAATTTCCAGGAGGAGGCTCAGGGAGCAGGATCCCGTTTAAAAGACTCCTGGCTCTCGGTCACTGTGCTACCCCAGAAGAGGCTGGAGTCAAAAGCCGAGTTCCAGGAAAGCCGCGCAGCTGCACACCCACACAGCTGTTCTCTGAGCTCTGCTCTGAAGTTCAAAGCTCCCATGCAGACAGGAGTATCTCTCGCTGAGCAGCAGTTAAACGGGGCTGCTCCTTGCTTGAAACGGAGAAGCTCCCAGAGCAGGTAATGAAAAGGGAGTTAAGGAGACAATAAGGGGCTGGAAAGGAGGGGAGGGATTGGATAACTGGCTGAGGTGGAATCAGAGGGGAGAGGAGTTTGGAGAGTCCCGTGTGCATGAGGAGAGAGAGAGAGAGGCAGGAACTCAGCACTTTCAAGCCTCCTGGGAAGGGAGATAAGGGGCTGACTGCATGAAGTAGGTGGGGGAAAGACAGGGTGGGTGCGTCCTGGCACTGGGGTGAGGTGGAGGCAGGGGGAAGGTTTGTTAGTGCTGTGAGGTGGAGGAGGTGTGAATAATTTGTTTGTGCTTTAGCTGGAGTTAGGACAGGACAGACTGCTGGTGCCTGCTAATCTGAGAAGCAGGATTTTATCTCAGCCCCCACCTCGGCTGGAGGGAGCAGGGTTAGATGGGGAATAGGGGTTGGGTGGGTGAGTGCTGGCATCTGTGCAGTGAGGTGGAGGTAGAGGGAGTTTGGGGTGTCCCTGACTCACTTGTTGCAGTCCTCTCTATCTGGCTGGGTTGGGGCGGGGGGAGCAGGCTGCATGGGGTGTGTGTCTGTGCCAGGACATTTGCATGATTACATTTCAAAGTTTACATAGGTGTTAATGGCTGAAGGTAAGAAAGAAAAGGATTCTTTGAACAATTTTTTGGAGTGTTGAAAATATCTAAAACTCTGATCTTAATGATTTTTTAAACTCCTGTATTACTAATGAATACATGGTAAATTGTATTGCATTAAGGCCAGATCTTTGCTATGTAATCAAGTTCTGGCTCCTATGAGTCAGAAGTAGCAAGTACTAGGTGTGACACTAGCTGTATTGTAGGATGAAACCTTATTTGCAAGCTCTTTGAAACATGCATCTGTCTACAAACCCTGAAGCCATGTGTTAATTTGTTCTGGGTCTCTCTCTCTCTCTCTCTCCGTGGTAGTGGCAGGATTGGGAGCCTCAAACCCTCTGCTGTGTTTTTAATTCAAAGACTCTGGCCCCAGACCACTCTTGGGGGAGGCTAGTACCCAGCCCTATGCCTTCCACTCTATGCCCCGCCCCTCCTGGGGATGGAGCCATCCCATGACCACGTACCAAAATTCATTAAGTGGCTCCCCTGCAAAAATTATTGCCTGCCCCTGCCATTAGAAATGCCACGAGTCTGCAGCTCTTTCATTCCATTGGCTGTAGTAGCCCTCTGCACTGGCCCCACTGGAGGGGCTGATTTGTCCTCCCATGTTCCAGTTGGACTTCTCACAGCGTAAGGGACTTCAAGGTGGGTAAGAGGGGCAGAATCTGGCCCAGAGTTAGCAGACAGAAGGGAAGAGTACCTCTGCTCACCATCTGTCTCTGATGCATAAGCAGGATTCTAGGGAAATCCTTGGGAGTTGAAAACCGAACCACTTCCCTTGACAGTTTGTTCAATGGCTAAACACCCTTCACCATTACACATATGTGCCTTATTCCTAATGCAAGTGTGTCCGGTGTCAGCTTCCAGCCTTTCTCCACTAGACTGAGGGAGCCCTTTTTTACCTAGTATTTTCTCCCCGTGGAGGTACTTATATGCTGTCTTCAAGTCATCTCTGCCTTCTTTTTGATAAACTCTCTTTTCTGTACCCTTTCAACTTTCTTTTAGAAGGTAAGCACCAGAGCCATATGTGAGATTGCTGTATCAGTGTCACCAGGACTGACATCACGTTGACTCCCATTTATACAGCCAAGGATTACATTAGCCTGTTTTGTTAACTGGGGGAGGAGGCCATGACTAGGAAGGAGTTGGCAGTATTTATATGTATGAGCAGCCTACTAGCTAATTCCCAGTTCTCTCTATCATGTGTCAATCAGAGAACCATTAGCAATGATCTTTGAGAGCTATGGGTGATGCCACACAGAGGGTATGTCTACACTACCACCCTAGTTCGAAATAGAGTGGTTAATGTAGGCATCCAAAGTTGCAAATGAAGCCCGGGATTTAAATATCCTGGGATTCATTTGCATCTTGCTGGGTGCTGCCATTTTTAAATGTCCGTTAGTGCAGACTACATGCCCGCGGCTACACGCGGCACGAAGTAGGTAGTTTGGATTAGGCTCTCTATTCTGACCTACCGTTACTCCTCGTGGAACGAGGTGTACCGGTAGTTCGGAATAGAGAGCCTAATCCGAACTACCCACTACGTGCCGCGTGTAGCTGCGGGCACGGAGTCCGCACTAACGGGCATTTAAAAATGGTGGCACCCGGCAAGATGCAAATGAATCCCGGGATATTTAAATCCCGGGCTTCATTTGCAACTTCGGATGCCTACATTAACCACCCTAGTTCGAACTAGGGTGGTAGTGTAGACATACCCAGAATTAGATAATAACTCTCTCTAAAAAGGGGAACAAAGACAACTCAGGGATTATAAACCAGTCAACCTAATTTTGATACCTAGAAAACTGCAACAAATTATTAATCCATTTGTTTGCACGTAGAGGATAATAGAATTGTAGAAGATTAGGGTTGAAAAAGACCTCAGGAGGTCATCTAGTCCAACCCCCTGCTCAAAGTAGAACCAACCTCAACTAAATCTATAGCTAAGCAGGGTTATAAGAAATAGACAGCATGGGCTTCTCAAGAGCAAGTCATGCCACACCAACCTCATTTCCTTCTTTGCCCTGGTTGCTGACCTAGTGGATTGGGAAGAGGGGGGCAGCAGTAGCCATGGTATTTCTTGATTTACTAAGGTTTTTGGCACAGTCCGCCATGTCATTCTCAAAACAATCTAGGGGAATGTAGTCTAGAAGAAATTATAAGGTGGGTTCATAACGGATTGCAAGAGCACACTCAAAGAATAGTTATTCATGTTTCTCTGTCGAACTGAGAAGGCAAATCTAGCAGAGCTCTATAGGGACCAATCATGGGTCCAGCTCTGTTCAATGTATTTAGATAAGGAACTGGAGAATATGAATATAGAATTTGCGGATGACACCAAGCTAGGCGTTGTTGAAAGCATTAAGAAGACAGCATTAGAAGTGGTCTGAAATCAGTGACAGGAAATTCAATAAAAACAAAGTAATACACTTAGGAAGGAAAAAAAAGAGATGAAAAAATCCAGGAAGTAAAGGGCTTAATCTGCATGAAGGGAGATTTAAGTTAAATACTAGCAAAAAATCCTAATTATATGGAGAGTTAAGCTCTGGAATGGGCTTCCAAAGGGAGGTTGTGGAATCCCAACCATTGAAGATTTTTTTAAAAGGAGTTTGGGGGAAAAAGACACCTGTCATTTCTGGTCTAGGATTACTGGGCTCTGTCTCAGCACAGGAGAGCTGGTCTTGATGACTTCTCAAAGTCCCTTCCAGCCCTTGCATGTCTATGATTCTATGCCCTCTGCTTTTGAGTGACTCATCATCATTTCCCAGTTTAAAAAGCGATAAAACATAAGGGAAAGAAAGTGCATTTTAAGCCTTAAAACACACAAATAATCTGCCCTTGACATCAAGTAAGGGAAAGAGCCCCAAATGTAAGGGATGCCACAGATGAAGAGTTTTGATGGGAAGATCTTGAATAGAGCTAGACATCATTATTTTTCAGTTGATTTTTTTCCTGAAAATACAAATTCAGGTCATTCAAAACATTTCACAAATGTATGCCTAATAGGCTGGATTGCTTTGACTGGAAAAAAAATGAGAATGTTTTGTTTCAACATCATTATTGGTGCCTGAACAGATACCTACAGCAGGACTCTGAAGGTCACAAAGAGATGTGAAATCGGGCTGATGGGGAGCCAAAGCAATTTTGTTGTAATATAAAAATTTACTAGGGAGTGGAAATGTTGCAGTATCAGACAACAAGCTCAAAATTATGAATTCAGATTCCTACTAGCAGTGTATTGTACCAACTGAAGCCTGTGAAGTGTTTTATCAGCTCGTGTATAAAACCAAAGAACATTAAAACTATGTAATTTTGTGTGTAAAATGTATACAACATATTGTCGTATAATATCATATGATATCCCTGAATACAGAGAGTGGAAAATGTTGGCTCACACTGAGGGTCAAGGGAACATTGATCAGTTTTGTCAGAAAATGCCACAACAAAAGATCCCACATTGCAAATATACCAGCAAAATGAGAGAGTAAAAGATTTTCCTGGACAAGTATTTGAAGATGTCAGTAAACCTTCTGTTTTTGAGGTTTGTTGCTGTTCAGTACCATGAAAAACACTTTTTGTATTGTCAGGGTGTGACAGGGCGCCTGCCCTGCACTGGCCCTTTAATACTCGGACTCCGGCCCGGAGCCGGGGCTAGCAGAGAGAAGGCCAGCGGGAGCTAATTAGGGCTAGAGAGGGCCCAGCTGGCAAAGATCCAGGACTGCACAAATGGCTGGTAGAAGCCAGCTGAACCTATTAGGGCTAGAGAGGGCCCAGCTGGCAAAGATCCAGGACTGCATGCATGGCTGAGAGAAGCCAGCTGAACCCATTAGGGCGAGTAGGAGCACAGCTGGCTTGTGTATATATAGAGAAGCCCAGGTTGCTCAAGGAGAGGAGAGAGGCCAGTGAGGGACTGGCTGTGGAGGAAGCAGGAGCTCCCAGGAGGGAGACCTGCTGGGGCTAGCCAGCTAGAGCTGGGAGAAGGCCAGCTAAGGCTACCCTGAGGAGGGGCCGGAGGAAAGGCCCGGGCGTGGAGACAGGTGGCAGCCTGGCCTAGGTAAGCGGGGCCACGGAGATAAGCCCAGATGCCTATGATGAGCAACCCATACAGACTGTATTCTGCCCTGAGATGGGCTATATGAAGACAGTCAGGGGGCACTGAGGCGCATGGGGGTGCGGACCCCCTGACAGAGGGCTTTACTGAAGAAGAAACGGGGGGTGTAGCAACTCAGCACCACATCCATTGAAGGAACTTGACAGAATACTGTCAAATGAAACCCAGTGTTAATACTGAAGATTCCATTACATTGCAGTAATGAACATGCAAGCTATTCAAATGTACCTAATGGGTACATTTGAAATCCAGACCCTTGCCCTCTCTTTGCTTTGGAGACAACTGAAGAACGGTTATTTTTCCTTGAGACACATGCTCAGTTTCCACCGAAATGTCCCAAAGATTTCTCAGGGCTGATGAGGTCAACAATAGAACAACTGATCAAAGTAGAAAATTGGTGCACCATTTTATTCCGTTCTTGACAATTCAGCTGAAAAGCCAAAGTAGTACAACAGTGATACTGAGAGAGGGCAGCCCGCAAATTGAGTTCTTGAAATGCATAAGGATTTTCAACTCCAGAAAAATTCTTGTAATGACTCATGTCAAGGAGGATTACGCTTCAGTTCCTCTCTTAAGTGACATTTAAGCAGAGGTGTTTGTTTTGTATACCGGGAAGGTGGCACCCGATACAATCCAAAGCAAAGCACTCTACAGTCAAAGGAAATTGACATTGCCATGTTTTGGTCATCAACTAACAGAGTCTTCTGAATTTGAAAATGTTAGCTTTCAGAAACATAAATTCTGTAACAAATACAGCTGATGCTGAGTACAGCAACTCGTATAACCCTGTCCTCTCCAGACATTCTCTTTTGGAAGACAAACTAAGGCTACATCTAGACTACAAAGAAAAGTCAGAAAAAGAGATGCAAATTGCGAACAGCACTTTGCATAACTTTTTCTGCTTTCCTTTGAAAGAGGCTTTTCCGAAATTTGGCACCGTGTAGACGCGCCAAATTTCAGAAAAACCTGCTCTTTCAAACCATCCCTTCTTCCTCATACAATGAGGTTTAAATGGATGGCAAAAGAACACGTCTACTTTTCTTAATTTTTTTCGGAAAAGTGGACGCATTCCTTGGACACGGCATTGCTTTTTTGGGATACCTTTGGTATCCCGGAAAAGTGCTGCAGTCTAGACGTAAGAGAGCTAGTATTTCTTTAATCAATCTTAGAATTTAAACAGAGTTGGTTAACCAAAAAAAAATTCTTTGCATCAATAAGATGAAAGCTAGTATCTCAATAAGCGGTATGAAAGAAGAACCCAATATAACCTCACAATAATCTTGTTGCACTTCATAATACTTGATAGCACAAAGCTTCTTTTGTTCAGTTGTTTTTTGTTTTGCAAGTGGATTTTGAAAAGATCTAATTTATTCAGCATCTAATTTATTGCTGAAAAAGGGTAATTTTGCTAAATATTATAAAAACTAATCTTATAAATAATAAATACTTATTGAACTCATTTAGGGTTTGTTTGTTTTTTAAACACACCACTTTTTTGTTGTTATTGTTCAAGGACTATGGTAGGTTCTGCGACAAGGGCACCATTTAGGGAGGGAGGGGGTTAAAGCCCCTCCTACTGGGATGCTGCTTGCTTCTCTTCCCCCTTCCCTCACTATCCGGGAGTGAGGAAAGCACACAGCTTGCATCATTTACTCCTCGGCATTCTCCCCACACCAGCCGGGAGTGAGAGAAATTCACTCAAACTGTGTATTTCAGGCTTAAGCCCCGCCCCCCTCCCTCACCTAAACAGCATCCTAGTGGCCAGAACTAATATGCCCCAGGCTCCCACAATGGCCTGGAATAGCAGAAAGAAAAGTGATGTGACATTCAGCTAGGGACAGACTGAGTGGATGAGTTAGCACGAACACATAGGAGGTGAAAAATCACCACCTTAAAACATCCTCCTTTCCCCCCATGATGACGAAATGATGTCAAATGAGACTGCAAGATCTTTGAAGCAGGGACTGTCTTTCTAAATGATCAGATAGCACCTAGCATGATGAAGTTCAAAATCCTGACGGACTTTTGGGAAAAAGTAATGCATTATAAATTGAGCTTCAGAATAAGCAACAAATGCAGTGTGAGAGAGCTTATGGCGACATTCCATCAAAATTGCCTTAAAAATAACAAACACAAAATTCAACATTTAGAAGTGGGAACTTGGCAGATCTTAGGAATCATCATCATTTTCAAACAGCATTTCCAGAACCAGTACAGCTGTAAAACCTCATCTGATAAAGTTTTCTTATTCCTTTTAATAACTCACAGTACATTAAATAACCATATATACCCAACAAAGTCTTCCGACATATTTAGTTCTTTAGTTTCATATGGGGACTATTTTTTTAAATTAGTAGTATGGTGATTTTGATTAACTTTGCAAAGATTTAGTAAGCAAATTACCGGAGTTATTGGCAATAGCACTGGAAAACTGCTAGGACAGTGATATACACTTTAATCAGTCTGCTTTTTTGTTTACCCAATAAAAACCTGTTACAAAGCATATTTGGCAATAAAAGATAAACATTATTTTCAAAAATTATCTGTGAGTGACAATTACCCCCTGAGTAATTTACTTCTCGTATCTGATCAAAACTCCATGTGTCCTGGGGGATATGAATTAACATTAGACTTACAAATGATTTCATTGGTCTTTTTAAGGGTTCCTCACCCCCTTTTCTGAACATCTATGGCAGAAATATTTCCACAATCAATACCCAGTATTTTCTTCATTAACATAGCAGGAGTAGCCTTGCCAAGAGATGACAGTATTATGCTGTTGTAACACACACATACCTACTAGGTTTAGTTCACTGTCCCATGTAGCGGCACTGCGAGGTGTGTCTAAACTACACCTCTCTGTCAACAGAGAGATGTAGATTAGGCACATCGAAATTGCTAATGAAGCAGAGATTTAAATATCCCGTGCCTCATTACCATGAACATGGCCACCGCTTTTTTTCGAAACAGAGGTTTTTTTTTTAAAAAAAAACAGTCTAGACGTGGATATGTTGAAAATAAAGCCTTTTTCGACAGATCCTGTAAACCTTATTTTTTTAGGAATACAGGATCAGTCGATAAAGGCTTTATTTTCGACAGATCCGCATCTAGACTGCCGTTTTTCCCCAAAAAAACGCCATTTCCAAAAAAACTGGCTGCCATGTTTATGCTAATGAGGTGCAGGATATTTAAATGCCTGCTTCATTAGCAATTTCGATGTGCTTGATTTGCATCCCTCTGTCGACAGAGGGATGTAGTCTAGATGTAGCCAGAGAGAGGCATAAGGATCTTGCACAAAACGGGGGGTTTGCGCAAAAAAAAGTTCACACTACTTCTTTTTGTGCAAAAACTCCTTGCGCAAAAAGAAACTGCAGAAATATGCTAATGATGTGACAACTTATGCTAATTAGTCCCTCATTCGCATAATTTCTGCTGGAAAAACTCACAGTGAAGACGAAGCCTTACATAGCAACCTTCCACCCAGTGATCTCAAAGCAACTTACAAATATAAATTGAGCTTCACAGCTCCCATCACTTACCCCAGTACTGAGATCAGTAGGAAGGTCCATGATCTTTCAAGGAGTACAGAATTCAGGGTACGGTGTATCAGACAGCTTTCATTGCCTGGTATTTGAAGGGTCTTTCTTTCCATGCATTAAAAAAGCATGTGAAGTTACTGGACAGTGAACTATTGGTTGTGATGTTGGACAGTGTCACCATGCATGTGGTTTCAAAAGTTTAGAGAAACTAAGGCAGGACAAAGCCGTGGATCCTGAGAGGAAAAAGAAGATTTGAGTATATTCATAAGATCAAAGAATAGGGTGACTAGATGTCCTGTTTTTAAAGGGACAGTCCTGTATTTAAGCCCTCCTACAGGTGTCCTTTTTCTTAACAGATAAATTCTCCCGTATTTTCTGTCTCCCCCTATTCTACTGGGGGGTCCTGCTGCTGGCCAGATCACTGGTTGCCAGCCAGCCACCCACCAGTGGTAAGTAGGGGAGGAGGTCCAGTGGCCAACAATGGTTGTAGATGTGCAAAGCTGGTGGTGAGATAATGCTATAGTGTGTGGGACAGCCACCCCCCTGGCTGGTCCATCAGTGCAGCCCCTGTTGTGCACCAGCTCCTCCTGTCCCATTTTCATCTGGCACTGACTGCATGTTGTGAGCAGGGATGGCTGGTGAGTTTGAGCAGGTGTCAGATGGTGGCCAGTGACTTGTTGCCTCTGCTGCCCACCCATTGGTCCTTTACATGCTTCCTCTCTTGCTGTCCTCTCCCTGCTGTGCCCCTGCATGCCTCCCAGTCCCACTGCGCCTCCATAGCCCCTCTGCAGAGTTTGTCCCTTCCCAGCAATTCTAAATGCCTCCTATGTGTTGCCGCAGCTCCAGGCACCAGGAGAGGTGGGTCTGTCCTGGGGCCCAGTTAAACAACGAGGGTGGAAAGAGCCAGCCAGGGAGGTCAGTCATCCTGCAGTGTGAAAGAGACATACAGGAGTGTATGTGTGTCCCTATCCCCCTGTGAATCCTAAAGCTTTAAAACTAAGAAGGTACAAAAAAGTCCAGCTATGCTGTATTTATGTTTAACAGGGACTCAATCAATTTGATGTTAATTGGAATATTTGCATTGCACAGTTCTGACTGAGGAACTCTGTTGAATATGAGTAATTTGACCCGATGTCTTGTTTTCAATATAGGGAAATACGGACACCCGAACAAAGAGTCAAGATTTAGCAAAAACACAATATGAGAGAGAAAGAGAGAAAACTGCTCCAGCCCATATCACAGCCAAAAAGTAAAAACACACCTCCAGCACACAGCCTCCTTACTCAATCTTTATAAGTTCTTTAATGTTTTAAATGGGTTGAGTTCCCCTAGAACTGTCTACGGATATAAAGATTAATTGCAGCCAAGGTCTTCTAATTAAGTTATGTTGAATAATAAGGTTTTGGGAAATGAAACATCCCTGTTACGAGACTGGTAAACCAACTTTATGTCTATAGCTGGGTAGGTACAATCCCTCACACAACAGGCTTCTTGATCTTAGGGCTTGTGGAGAGCAGCATCAGCAAAATCATAATAAACTCCTACGAGAATTAATATAGAAATTCCAGTAGAGCATTTATTTAATTTTTCTGGGCAATATCAGTAATTTCTTGGGTTCGGATGGTCTTTGGGTAATTTTCAGCCCAGAATTTTAAACTAACGCCATCTTAGGAAAGGCGATTTTAGAGTTTTCAATCCGAAGACTGAGATAGAGTCTGTTTAATCATCCCCTGACTTCTGTAGGGGTTGAATAGTACCAGAGACAAAGATGCCCAGTATTTTCAGTGATTTGCAGGGTAGTGCCCAATAAAAATAACAGCTGGACAAGGTCTCCCATAATGTAACCAGCAGAGATCTGGCTCATTAGCTGACAAGTGCAATGTCATTCTTGCTGGCCTAGACCTCATAATAGTGTCATTCTTTTAAATTACTATACATCCTACCACTTACTGCTTTTAGCTTGTGGAAAAAAGGTGGGACCAAACATCAGACCACAGGAAGAGAGCTCTTTAGGGAAGAGTCCAGACCTGGAGGGAATCAGAGCAGACAAGAGTCCTGGTCCCACCTCAGCATTTTTGAGTAAATGTATCAATATTTTAGCCCTACTCCTGGCATAACTAATTCATGCACCCTGTGATAATGCAACCCACTTTGCACAGGGCTGTCCTAAGGATTTGGGAAAGGGCAAGCAAGGGGATTTTTTGGAGCTAAAGGGGCGGGGAGAGGAGACAGAGAATGGATTTTCAGGTTCCTATGAAGCCTTCTGCTTCAAAAATACCAGCCAGCTGTTTGTGCCAGAGCCTGATCAAGAGACAGTTCTCCAAACAAACAGGGGATCTGCGAACTTCTATATTTCTCATTATTTTGCATCTGTGCTTTTTCCTTAAAAGAGATTTAGGGAAGACCAACTTCCGGGCTTGGAAAATCCCACGTTGTAGTATCTCAGATTCAGAAGTTCTTGGTTCCTAGTCCTATTTTCAGAACATACCCATCTCTCTGAATTTTCATTAGCTAAGCTAGGACCTTTTTGTGTATAGTAAGAGTCTCCAATACCAAAAAAGTCCAATACCAAACATTTCCTTCAATGGGGCGAGGACATAACCCCTACTTTTTAAAGCAAACACAGGGAAATTGCAGTACAAAGTAGAAAATGTTTAGAATGTGATCTGTCAAAAACATATGTTTACAGACAAAGCTACCAAATATGCAGGATTTTCCACAGAATAAGCTAAAAGCTCAGAGAGGTCTACTGTAATATCCTTTGTGCCAGGACATTAAGGCTCCAAGTAATTAAGAATACTTTAAAGCTTGATTACCATGGTAACATATATGTGCTTTGTTAAAATTTCACATTAGAAAACCCCATTGAATTATTAAATTAATGAGAATTGAACTCTTGGGATCCCTGTATTTAAATCTTAAGCTTTAGCTTTACTTTAAAAACCAAAAATTTGCATTAGCATCGCATTCACAAGGCAGTTTACAAATAGAAATATGAAAATTAATATATACATCGGTAGTGACTTTCACTTAGCAAAAGCATAAAATGTTTCCTTGGGTATTTTTAGAAAAATAAAAACACAGTCCAGATGGGAATGTCTCATGGCATGAAATATAAAATGGAGCAATGCTTAGAACCAGACTTTGATTGTTGTGAAAAAGAAGAACAATCTACATCTACTGAGAAATTTCAATAATCCTGTGAACTCATGAAAATAGTTATCAGGCTTTGGTGGGGAAGGCCCTTGCAGTTTGACTGTTCAATATGATTTTATTTCCCATTTATATTTGTAAAAGACATGATAGTTCCCAAACAACATGGCAAACAAAGCATAAGTTGCCCTGAAATGCTTGAGTTTTCTCCTGGCAGTTGCTAACAATCCAGTGAAACAAACAGTGAAAAGAACCTATACCTTTCAGAACTGTTTCCTCAGGGCTCAAAAGAAGATGTCAAGCTTGTACCTAGAAAAATACGATACAGTATGGCTACGTCTAGACTGGCATGATTTTCCAGAAATGCTTTTAATGGAAAAGTTTTCTGTTAAAAGCATTTTTGGAACAGAGCATCTAGATTGGCACGGACGCTTTTCTGCAAAAGCACTTTTTGCAGAAAAGCATCCGTGCCAATCTAGACGCGCTTTTCCGCAAAAAAGCCCTGATCGCCATTTTCTCAATTGGGGCCTTTTTGCGGAAAACAAATCTGTGCTGTCTACACTGGCCCTTTTACACCGTGACTTTTGCCCAAACGGGAGCAGCATAGTATTTCCACAAAAAAAGCACTGATTTCTTACAGTAGGAAGTCAGTGCTTTTGCGAAAATTCAAGCAGCCAGTGTAGATAGCTGGCAAGTTTTTCTGGAAAAGCGGCTGATTTTCCAGAAAAACTGGCCAGTCTAGACACAGCCTGTGTGTCTGCTTTTCCCTCATGCTCAGAGCTTAATACACAAAGATGGAAACTTGAACAAATTATTTCAATAGAATCACGAGGTACCAGAATGTTAGTAGAAAGAACAAATTGCACTTTCCACTGGAAATGATTTTAAATGAGCAACCTGAAGGATTTCCAAATAGCGTGTAAATGACAATTATTCCCCAGTAACCTTCCTGTTTGAGTAGGTCAGAGAACCACTAGGCAATTCTTATAACAGTTACAAAATACTCTTTGGTGAAGTGGGATATTTCTATCTCACGTGTACATTTTGCTTCCATTAAGTTAAAATCGCTCACACTCAGAGTCAGGTCCTTGACACACTACATGGTGAAAGACAACTGCTATATTAAAAAGTGATAAACCACTATGCTTTAGTGTATATGCCAATTCTAATCCACCAGGGGTTAGGAAGAAATTTTCCTGGTGGGTTCCCTCATAATTGCTCTGGGAAGGATTCTTTGCCATTTTTTCTAGATCATTTGATACTAGACATTGTGATAGACAGGGTATTGGACTAGATGAACCATAGCCCTGAGCCAATTCCTATATCTCTTTGTTAGCTTTGATAAGGGATTTTCTATGGCCGAGTAGCCATTTCAATGTAACTCTGGAACAATGTAGAAATTTTTATGCTCTATTGCCTGGCAGAAGGCTTACACTGCTTTGAAAAACAATCTTTTAAAAACTAAATTAAAGTCCATTTGGACATGTAATTTAAAAGAAAACTTTTTCCAAGACAGACAATGTCCTGAACCAGGAGTTTTCAAACTCTGGATTGCAGCTTGTAAGGGCAAGCCACTAGCTGGCTATGAGATGCTTGTTTACCTGTGCTTCCTCAGGTATGGGAGGTCACAGCTCCCGTTGGCTGTGGTACACCATTTCCGGCAAAGGGGAGCTGCAGATAGTGGTGTCTCGGTCTGAATCATTTCCTGCAGCTTCCATTGGCTGGGAACAGCGATCTGCAGCGAACAGGAGCTGCACTCATCTGTACTTGTGGGGGCACAGGTAAACAAAACATCTTGCGGCTGGCTAGTGGCTTTCCCTTACAAGCTGCGACCCAGAGTTTGAAAACCACTGGCCTAAGTTATCAGAGTTAATATTGGCAAGGGGGCAGGGATGATTTCGCTGCAAGTATCATTCAGACACATAGCTCATATCATTCCTAGTTTCAAATGGGCAACGAGACAGGCAGCACAGCATCAGAAATTTAATTTTTGTTTTTTTAATTGAATGCTCTGCTAGAGGGACACTGATGAAATGGTTTGAGGGAAGGTTGTTCAAAGGGGTCAGATTTAATTTACGCCTTCCCAATAACTTTCCTCCAGCAGCTGAGACTTCTGGATTAGATGCATCTATTTGAACAAATAGTGCAGAAGCTAATGAGAAGCAAACAGCTTTCCTGGTTACATGAAACATCTGTCTCCCAACATAGTCCACCTCAGACTAGCTGCTGTGCTGTGGACTGTCTAAATGCATCACATACACTAAGCCTGAGCATTTCAGGAACACACCACTTAGAACATCTTGAGCTTTCTACACACACATCTGCACACAAAAACCTGCCCCAGAAATTTTACCAACATTAGTTACAGCACTTCTCAGCAAGTCTCACTTGTGCCGATTTGTAGGTACAGTGGCTTTTCCCCATATTGGATGGGAAGGCACATGCATTGCAAGTGTAGCTACTCTTCCAAATCTGTCTTGCAGTATGGGGTCTCTGAGGAATAGTACCAGGAGCTATGGGATAAAGTCTTCAGTAGTAATGCATCTGTGCAACATGTTTAAAAGCATGTTCTGTACACTCATCTTAAGGAGGGAATTAGCCTAATGGCATCAGGGGTGGTCAGAAACAGGTTTCCTAGTCCCACAGGTGCTGGTTTTGAAGGATGATTAGTACAACATTTTCACAAAAGCCTAGTTCTCCTGGGAGCCTCCGTCTGTGGGTGCCCAACCTAGAGTCACAGAGTTGTTCAGAGGTGCCAAGCTTCCACTTTTCCAAATGGAGAGGGAGGAGCTCTGCACCTCTCAAAATCAGCTCTGAGTAGAGCAGTGCACCCAAAGAGCTAGGCACTCGATGATAGGAGTATCCCAAATTAGGAACCAGTTATGAAAAATGTGGCCTTAGATCCTGATTCAGATGGTGGGGGGAATTAGCGCTATTGCACACAGTGGAACAAGGTATGTAGGGGTGCATCTACGCAGCACCCTGAGCTCAAAATAAGCTACGCAATTTGTGCAACGCAAACTGCATAGCTTATTTCGAGTGCATTTCGAAATAGCTTATTTTGTAAGCACCAAATTTTGAAATAACTCACTATTCCAAAATGCTCCTTAACCATCAAGGAATGCGGGTTAATGGGACGTCAGAATAAGCTGCCCATTATTTCAAAATCTGTTTCAAAATCACGAGCTGTTTCAAGAGACACAGAATAGCTATTTTGGGATACTTCTGGTATTCCAAAATAGCTCCGTACTATAGATGTACCCCATCATACTAAGTTTCCATGTAATGGTGTTGAAAACTGTTCCATGTAATAGCAGCAAATTATTTTCATTTCCAGTTGATGGAGGGCCTGGAGAGAAGCCCTTGCTGACTACCATTGTCAGGCATAGTTTATTTCAAGTACTGTAAACAGATCTTATGTGAAAGCACTACAGTAGTCCCATCAAAACACTGGTGCATGGCTGTAGAAACTGTGTCAAGGGCAAGTGATACAACAAAGCATTTCATGAAACCCATGTCCTTGTGCAGAAAGAACCTACTACAAGGCTATAGTCAGATTCTCATTTAGCTGGAGGTTAAAAAAACTCAAAGAAATCTTGTAAGGAAATGTTATAAGTGTAATGTCAACTTCAAAATGAAAGTGTAAAGTACTACACTTAGGAAGGTAAAATCAATAGGCACAACTCTCCAAAGTGGGGAACTGGCCAGATGGCAGTACTGCTGAAAAGGATGTGGGGTTATAGCAAATTGCATATGGAGCCAACAATATGATGCAATTGCAAAAAAGGCTAATATCATCCTAGAGTGTATTCACAGGTGTGTCACAGCAAGAACAACAAAGGAGATAACTGCCTAGCTGTACCCAGCACTGGTGCAGCCCCTGCTGGAGAACTGCATTCCGTTCTGGGCTCCACACTTCAGGAAAGATGTGGATGAACCGGAGAGAGTCCAGCAGAGAGCAATAAAGAGGATACAAGGTTTAGAAAACCTGACCTGAGGGAAAAGGCTAAAAAAACCCTGGTCCCATTTTGTCTTGAGAAAAGAAGACTGAGTGTGCATGGAGGGTCTCCCCTGACAGGAGTCTTTGAATCTGTTAATGGCTGTTATAAAGAAGATAGTGCACAGTTGTTTTCCATGGCCACTGAAGGTAGGACAAGAAATAATGAGCTTAATCTGCACCCAGGAAGATTGTGATAAGATGTTAGGAAAAATTCCTAACTAGAAGGTGGGTAATGCCTGGAAAAAGCTTTCAAGGGAGTCTCCATCATTGGAGTTTGGACAAAATGTCAGAGATGGTGCCGATTTACCAGGTCCTGTCTCAGGGCAGGAGTTGGACTCAATGCCCCTCTCAAGGTTCCTTGCAGCCTTATATTTCTATGATCTTGTTGTAATTTGGCAAGCATGTAATGCATAAAGAAAATGCAATTGGCATGGAGCTGTGTAGGATATAAATCAGAGCAGACTAACAATGGTGATAATAATTATGCTAGCCTAGCCCTGCTTAGCTCCTGCAGTGCACTTTACATCTGCACAGCACTGTGCAGACTTTAATTATTCTCACAGCATCCCTGTGAAATGAGACAAGCCTGGCAAAGGCCCTCCATGATGAACAATTGGCTCTGTGGGTGGGAAGCAAGTAAAGCCCACAGGGATCCAGCATACACCCAGACTTGGGTGGTGATGGCCAGGAAGGGAGCATCATCGGGTCATCACTGCTTCCCCTCAGCAGCCTCTGCCCTCACACCTATGATTGAGGAGTGATGATCCCATGTTGCATTATCAGTGGGTCCCCTTGCATCCTCAGGAGCAGCTGAACTCCCATGGATAGGAACGCAGAAGCAATCAAGTCATTTAGAGATTATTCTCTGAGGGTATGTCTACACTTGCACCCTCTTTCAAGAAGGATGCAAATGAAGACATTCAAAATTGCAAATGATGCCGGGATTTAAATATCCCGCGCTTCATTTGCACATTCGTGTTATGGCACTATTTTGAAATAGTGCTATTTTGAAATAACAGACACTGTTACGACGCAGTTATTTCAAGAGAAAACCCTTCTCTCGAAATAAGTGGTAAACCTCATTGTATGAGGAATAGGGGTTATTTCGAGAGAAGGGTTTTCTCTCAAAATAATAGTGTCTGTTATTTCAAAATAGCACCATTACACGAATATGCAAATGAAGCGTGGGATATTTAAATCCCGGCTTCATTTGCGATTTCGAATGTCTTCCTTTGCATCCCTCTCTTGAAAGAGAGTGCAAGTGTAGACATACTGAAGGAACAATCAAGAACTAGTGTTCTCCAGCCTTTTGTGGGAGGAAGAAATTGAGTTTTCCAGAATGAAACAATTCTAGCTAGCATTGAATTTGCATGTGATTGACCTAGATGAACAGTCTTGTTTTAAAGTAATTTCAGTGGCACATAAATATGAGGAAAAACAAAGATCTCTCCAAAAGACTGATAAGACAATAAACTGAGCGTTTCAGCCTCATGTAACTAGCTACAGCAGGGTTCATAGCGCTGCGTAATAATTAAATGGAGGCTTGTCTCCAGGGGACCAGGTGGAAATAGCCATTTCATGTCAATGGATATCACCAAGGTCAGTTCATCTGGAATAGAGACAGATAGACAATGGCTCTTATGTTGAGGCACTCAGCGTACATGATGTCCTTTTGAGTTAACGTTTTCAATTAGAGTTCCCAAGTTGGCATTTGAGGGTACTCCCCTATAAAGTAATCAGCAATGACACCTTGCAGAATTGGGCCCTTAATGAGGTTTTAATAAGATATTTATTGTAATGGCAGACGTCTCATTACCATAACAAATCATTTACAGTGAAGGCACATAACCAGAAATGAATAAAGAAGGCAGTGATTTGCAAGCAGATTATATATATATATATATATATAATTTTAAATAGGAAAGCCAAAGCTGAAACTCCAGGCATTTTTTAAATCATTCCATTTTAAAGTGCCTTCATTAAAAAGAAAAACAGGGACAGTAAGTGGAATCTAGCTGTTCAGTACAAATCCCCTACCAAAAATGTAAACAAGCAGAGATAGAGAGAAGAATTCACAGCAAGCACTATATCAGATTCCAAGCATTGAATCAAATTCATTCATTTCACTCAAAGTAGGCCCTGATGTCTATCAACAAGATAGTGTGGTAGATCTGCTATTCTCGAAGGATACAATCCTAGTGTTAGGAAGCAAAGCTGCGATCTGGTGCAATAACTCAAATAGCAGTCACAAGTTGGCCCATCTCTAGGCAGAACTTCATATGGTGTTCTTATGCAGTTATGATGTTCAGTGTGACTGTGTCACATTTCTCTGGAAAGCCAGCATCATCCGGTATTTTTCATAGGCAGTCATCTGCACAGCTACAAAATGAGGATTGATTATTCCTTCCAAAGTGAAGTACTTCACATTTTTTTTAATGTCATCCTATTTCTTTCAGGCCCTTTTTTCAGCTTGTCAAAATCATTTTGAATTCTAATCCCATTCTCCAAAGTGCTTGCATCTCCTCCCAGTTTGGTATCGTTCTTTCCTTCCTTAAGAACGTACTTCTTCCAATGGGTCTGGAAAGCCTATTCCTCCCCATCCTCTTTAAATATTTAAGATTGACTTATGAATTAATTAAAAAATCTAAGCCAAAAGCCACAGACCTAACAAGACATACACCAGCTCCACCACTCAGTTTGTGTTCTACTCTCTCATACCTTCACAGCTATACATATTGTATACACAACCTGACCCTATTTAAGTGAACTACAAACTCCGTTGATGTCGAACTCTTAGAGCTGTCCTTTGGGGGAAGAGCACATCTCCATGTTTGTCCATAACTTAACTAGCACACTGTGTTCACTGAAAACATAATACTACATAATAAATAATAATAATAATTAATAATACAAACCCAGCTGCTGGACTTGGCTCTGAAGAGCTCCCTACACTTACGGCTCATACAAAAAAGAAACTCACTTTTTCAAATAATTATCTCGTCATTAAACTTCCTTTTAAAAATTGTTAAAGGCCGTGTGGTGTCAAAGTAGCTTGTGACAAAAACTTTGACAGAGCACCCACATTCTCAGAAGCTTTATTTCCACTTCAGTAACTATTTTCCAACAGTCTAAGATGAAGGCAAGGCAGTTTGTCATAAAGTAAACTAGACTTCCAACAGGACAAAGGGCCCCAGTGAAGTCAGAGTCTTTCTATGGATTTCAGTGAGCTCTGGATCATAGCCTTAGCAAATCTCCAGAAGATCCAGGCAATTTTGGAGTAATAGGATCTTTTGGAAATACATTTCAGATTGACTGACAGCCACTTCCTTTTAAATTAAATCTAATTTTTTCTTGGAAGGGAAATAATGCATTCAAGTGGTCCAAGCTACATTTTTCCATTGAAACAATTTCTCCAAGGAAAATTGGAATATCAACAAACCTAAATTTTATCTAAATGCATTTGCCTACTACAGAAATTTTGTTGATGGTACAGAAACCTGACCATCTAAAATTTCTGTCCCTCACACCAAGTTATTTCAGGCAAACTCAAATCCATTTTTTAACTAAATGTTGATATTTTTGGCAGAGAAAAAAATTCCAACCAGCTCCTACACCCAGGAACTCAGAACAGTAACTTAACAGCTATGGCCCTTCTGCAACCCAAAGTAGCACTGGTAAGGAGGAAAAACAACAGTGCTGTGTTTTATTCCTGCATCTCAGGATCTAATTGAAAAAGAAAAAGCTCAGAGAGGGAAGTACATGAAAGAAAACTGACTCGAGCATAGAGAGAGGAGCCAATGATGAGCCAAAATGCCCTGATGCTGCCATTAGTCCATTCGTTTGCCTTTGTGTGGATCTGCATACAATAGAGCTGGAATGTGTAATTTCTGGCTACAGGAGATGTATCTGAACTAGTTCTCCTCTAGCTAGAGTGCTAAAAAAGGAAGTGCAGCTGCCGTGGCACAAAGGTTTAGCTTACCTTGAGCACACATCTAGGAACTCAAAAAGAAACACACATGAAACAACCAGCACCTCTCAGCACGAAGTGAGCAACATCTTGGCGGTCAGTTTCAAGTAGAGTACCCCAACGGTTGATTCTAGGGCTGGTTTTGTTCAATATCTTTATTAATGACCTGGATGAGGGGATGGATTGCACCCTCAGCAAGCTTGTAGATGACACCATGCTATTCAGAGAGGTAGATACGTTAGAGGGTAGGCGTAAGGTCCAAAGTGACCTAGCCAAATTGGAGGATTGGGCCAAAATAAATCTGATGATGTTCAACAAGGACAGGTGTGGAGTCCTGCACTTGGGATGGAAGAATCCCAAACACTGTTACAGGAATATTAGTGTGCATTAGGAGCAGCACTACCAGCAGATCTAGATTTATTCGGCACTGGTGAGGCCACATCTGGAATATTGCATCCAATTCTGGACAGATACCCCATTACAGAAAGGATGTGGATGCATTGGAGAAAGTCCAGCAGAAGGCAACATGGATGATTAGGGGGCTGGAGCACATGACTTACGAGGAGAGGCTGAGGGATTTGTGCTTATTTAGTCTTTAGAAAAGAAGAGTGTGAGGAATTTGATATTGGCCTTTAACTACCTGAAGAAGGGTTCTAAGGAGAATGGAAAGAGGCTGTTCTCAAAAGTGACAGATGCCAGAACGAGGAGCAATGGTCTCAAATTGCAGTGGGGGAGATCTAGGTTGGATATTATGACAAACTATTTTACTTGAAGGGTAGGGGTGAAGCACTGGAATGGGTTACATGGGGAGGTGGTGCAATCTTCCATCCCTAGAGGTTTTTAAGTCCCCATCCTGGCTGGGATGATTTTGTTGAGGTTGGTTATGCTTTGGGCAGAGGGTTGGACTCAATGACCTGCTGAAGTATCTTCCAGCTCTAGAATTCTAGGCCAGCTCCATTTCTATTTTTCCGCAACCTCAAAAGGACACCTTCCTGCTCCAGTATAACCTAACCTTGACTCTGGGACAGCCACTAGCCTTGGTGCACCCTCAAACAGGGGAGAGCGCTGGTGCTGGCAGAGTAGCAGCAATGGAAAGGTGTTACACAATGGCAGAGAGTGATAATTACACTTCCTTCTATCTTGCTGTAGACAAATCCTACTTGCTGGGTAAGAGTGATTTGGATAGGGCAAAATAATTGAGATCACTAAGTTCTCTAAGTAATTATTTTATTATTCCTCACGCTGCCGACAAACCATTACTGGTGGCACTAATTACCATCCTTTACCTCATGGGTAGCCTTAGCAAGCAGGACATGATTGGATCGTGGGGAATGGAGAAGTGGGACCAAAGCAAAATGGCTATTTTCCATGTCATTGTTCTAAAAAGTTCCAAAGGCACACAGCTCCCCAACATCACTGCTTTGCAGTGACAGAGGAAATAAAAGGAATGTACTTTATTGAAATGGGAACTGCAAGCCTTCTTTTGCTTCGGAATGTTTCTGTAACTCTGGTGCTAATGTTACTTTAAACTACTGAAATGCGCTTTCGTACGCTGTGGAGAAACACTCCAGGTCAGAGCCTTCACAGCTGGTGGTCCTCCACGAAAGATCAGAGCAAAGCTGATTTACATCATCTGATAATTTGCCTTTCCTCTATCAAAATTGGACTCAAATAAGACTGGCAATTTGGCAAGGTTTCTTCAGCTGACTGAGGTGAAAATCAGGTGATGAGATGCCTCTGACATAAGTGTTGTAGATGGATGTCATGCCTTTTTAGGACTTTAGAAAGGAAGTGATCTGTAAGGGTACGTCTAGACTACAGGCTTCTGTGGACAGAAGTTTTGTCGACAGATACTGTCGACAAAACTTCTGTCGACAAAGAGCATCTAGACTACATTGAGTTCTGTCGACAAAGCAAGCTGCATTGAGTTCTGTCGACAGAAACTCTGTCGACAGAAGGTGTTATGCCTCGTAAAATGAGGTTTACCAGCGTCGACAAAACTGCTGAGTTCTGTCAACGTTATGTCGACAGAACTCAGTGGTAGTGTAGACGCAGGTATAGTTTTGTCGACAAAAGTCCACTTTTGTCGACAAAACTCTGTAGTCTAGACACACCCTAAGTCCCATCTCCTTCCAGTCCTGCTGTTGTAGGGGAGACTAAATTGACCAACAAACTGATTGTGTGTCAACTCACATGCTAAAGGCTTGACCTAGCTATGCTAAATCTGACAGCATGTTGTGTATTGAACATACAGATTTAAACATCTGAATTAGACAATATATTTGTTAACCTACTAAGTTGTGTAGAACACTCAGTAAACATCAGCCATTTGTTGATAACACCTTGTGCTATGGGTGACTAATTTATACCATACTGAAAATACACTGAGAAGGGGGAGGAGAGAAGACCAGTGAGGATGTCATTGGTCCTCATTTATACTTTCATCACCAGGTACTAAAAAGATCCTTGCTGGGACCTAGGGATTAGATAACCCCCATCATGTATATGCCCTCTCTGAGGAATCTCTGGGAGAGTAGGTTCCTCTTGATGGATCACCACCCCCAGTCTGGTTGATCTGGATATAAATCTGTCGTGTCAGTGTTCGTTGTCCTTCATTGCCACTGAAAGATTAGCTGTGGGTGTGTCACACTTACCACACAGCTCAGTAACAAATATATAGCAATACTTTATAACTTCACACACAATGACAGAACGTACAACTCAACAGGATAGGCATGTTCAAAATGTCTTGATCTGTTAAAATGATACCCCAACAAGATCTAATTTGTACATTTGCTATTTTGTGGTACAGGATGTCAAACCTTTGAATACTTCAGCTCTTAGGAGACACATGAGAAAATTTCATTCCATCTGATACAAGGTGCACACACAGCTGTTTTAAATGGTAGGGTAATTAACCATTGGAACAATTTACCCATGGATTCCCCATCACTGCCAATATTAAAACGATGACTGCACATTTTTAAAAAAGGCTCTATTTGAAACAAGATTTAATTCAGGAAAGTTCTATCACTTTTTTTAAGATAGAAAGTCAGACTAGATGGTCCTTTCTGGCCTTTTAATCTATGAATATATTAAAAATATCCACTACATTACAGTTAATATTAGTATCCCCAAATTATGTAAGTATTTACACGGGTGCTGTACTTAGTTACTCTGACAAGCCCTGTTGGCTGTTGAGTGTGTAAAGTTAACAATATCAAGGTCTTACTGTGTGTTTTGGTCTGGAAAAGGAGTAGATTTATTGTACATGGGATTGGCATAAAACTGATCTATACGTGAAGGAAAAAAACCCAAACATCTCCTTTATCCAATATGATAGATATTATAGCGAGGAATTCCTAAAAGTGCAGATTTTTGTAACACAGTGTGTCAATCTTTTTATTTTGATGCTAGTAAGTTATTTTGCCTTTGGTTAATGAATTTATCCTTATTCTGAGTAAGCTTTGATTTTCAAAGACGACATGGGTAATAATGGCGCTAACACAATCAGTTTGCAATTTGATGATGGTAATTTGGACAACTGGCATTGTCCTTACAGAAAACCCTGTCAAGCTCCCCACAGAACATTCAGATTGTCAAGCAAATGCACAGTAAAGGATGAGCAAAGATCTGAGAGAAATTGTTGCAGTGTTTGAAATTGAGGTAATTGTAAAGTGGAATAAAACCTGCATTAGGAGACCCAGCTGTACCTAACTCTGTGCCCATTTTTGTTAGAATGCCTAGCATTTTGGTAAAACCTAGTACATTGGTAAGGCCAAAAAAACTGATGAGGTAATTTTGTGAGCTGGGGATAAATTAATTCTGAGGTAACCTAGTAGGCTGAAAAGAAGAACGAATGGTCCATTTAGCGCATTAGACTTAGACCAGGGCTACTCAACACGCGGCGCGTTCTGTGGGCCATTTGTTTACGGCCCACAGTGTGGTTTGGGTTTATGTGGGGCTCCACACGAGGCCCATGGGTGGGATCCTTTGGACATGGCCTCCACTGGGACCATGCTCCACAATGGTGAGGTGTCTCCCAGGTGGGGTGAGCATTGAAAGATACAAGTGGACAGGCTGGCTGGAGCAGACGGGTACAGGGTGTCAGTGTTTTTAGCCCCCAGGGAGGAAGTGCCGACTGCTCAGCTTTGTGCACAAAGCCTGGCCAAGTTTGGGTCCTGTGCTGCATCTTAAGGCTTAATCTTTGTATTCATGCCCGTCAGTGTGAAAGAAGCTATTTGCATGTATATGCAACCACACTTCATTTGTGCATGTGCTGTAAGAATCATTGTGGCCCCAGGGCTTCCAAAGTTCAGTAGCCCTAATTTAGATGCTAGAGATCTAGGTCCAAGTCCATGGCTCCCCTAGGCATCCTGTGCCCATTGGGCACGTCTGTACAACAGACAGTTTTACATCCCTATCTTGAGAGGGGTAAATAAAGATCGAAGATTGAGTAGTGCTCAGATACTACTATAATGGGGGACACATAAGTACTTATGATGGATAGTGCAACACTGGAGACAGAAATACTCTCCCTTTCCCCTTCATCTTGAACTGTGATTAGTAGATTGGATGTAAGGTGCATAGCGTTCCAATGTACCCCATTTCTAAGGACAGTACCAAATGGTTTGGGTCCCCCCTCACATTATGGTAAAAATCAGACAAAAAAATCAGGATCTAAGTTATTTACACTGAAGGAATAGTCCCAACAGCATTTGAAATTGAAAAAGAAAACCAAAACAGAAAAAGTTCACATCCTCTATATTTATATAAATGGAAATACAAATTATATCAGTTGTGGGCCCAACTTTCATATTTTAGGTTGATGTCCAAATTACTCAGTTAGATCCTTAGCCTATAGATATGGCTTTGGGAACATAAATTTGGTAATAGATGGTTCTTCAGTTTAGCAAAAAGGATACAACAAGAGCTAATGGCTGGAAGTTGAAGCTAGACAAATACAGGCTAAATACTTGTGCACTATTTCTAATCAAGAGTAAATAACCATCGGAAAAACAAACCAAGGCCCATGGTGGATTCTGCATTACTGAGAATTTTTAAGTTAAACTTGGTTGCTTCTCGAAAAGAAATACTCTCATTCCAACAGGAATTGACTCAGTCCGATAGGTGGCATTCTACAGGAGCTCATGATCACAATAGTCCCTTTTCGTCTTATAATCTATGAAAGCAGCATGAGATTTGTGAAAAGCAAGACTGCCCTGCTTCCCCCACCCCAATACACACAAGCACAGTTGGAGGAATATTTAAATAGCCATTCTGCTTGCGTATGGTTTCTGACTAGAAAAAGAGAAGCCATGTTTTCCAATTTGTGAATATGAGAGTTTCACGAATAATGAAAGAATTGTCAAAAGCATTATCTGGTTTAAAGCATGTCACTCTCAGTATTGTACAATATTAGGACATGCCTCACAAGCCCCAGCAATCACTTATACAGGTTTCCATGCAACACTATGTTCCTCTGTTATGATTGCTTAATAAAAGTTGTGTGATTATCATGTTGCCAATTAAAACAGTAAGTCACCAGTTTCAGCTGTGCTTTCCATAACAATAGACAGCTCTGTTGTCTGAGAAAGGAATCAATACACCATGGAATTGAGGTTCCTCACCGGATTTGGGCTGAAATAGTAAACAGTACCAATAAATCAATTGCATATTTATTCCTCTGCAAGACAGCACTTGTCAAGATACAACAAATAGGCCACAAGCCCCTAGCAATCAAATGTACTATGTAGCCTGCAGATATAGTACATTGACTGTTTATATCACCGAATGATTAATTTCCATTTTAACTAATTGATGTCTCTTTTCATGAACTAAAAATGAAGCACAACCCCAAGTTACATTTATTGTGCGCAAGCTTAACTCATTCATCACTTCATAAAGCATGCTTTGGTTTGCCAAAATCAGGATTAATTACAATGGTTAGAAAGATGCAGAACTGGCCTGACACTGGAGAACTTATTACTTGCCTGCTGTTTTATTCCTTGGTTCTGGTTGAGCAGAAACTGCCACATGTTCAGGATAAACTTATCTTACATAGCCTAACCCTTATGGGTCCCTCATAGACATGCTATCACTTAAGTAGGAACATCATTTTCAGTCATCTTTAAAGCCTATGGCCAACTCCTCAGGTGGTGTAAATCAAAACAGCTTCCCTGACTTTACTGGAGCACTGCCGATATAAACTAGCTGAAGCTCTGTGTCTATAACTTTTATTTCTTTGCAGTTTACTGTTCATAATTCTTATTGTCTATTCTGCTAGCCTTTTTGAGAGGTTTGACTTTTAATCAAAGTGCCATGCCTGCTCTTGCACTAAAAAGTATCTTATTCATCAGCCTATTCTCTTAAATATAGAGAAGCAAAGTGATGATAGACCCTTTTGACTAACTTCTCCATGCTACAGCCACTTGGGGAGGAAAAAGGGTGCACTTCGCACTAATCTGAGAAATCAACAGTCTGCAATGGGTTTTGAGTTAAACATGCATCTGCAAAATTAGCTTTCTGTGGGAACTAGGCATGGGATGGAATTCATCTGAAAGGTAGAGCAAAGAAGTGGTACCTTTTGGGCTCAGTGATGTGAGGGACTTTGCATCCATGCCCAAGGCCAAACCCATTAGTTGTACGTCCATTCTGTGGAGGGTTATGTACACTTTGCAGGAGTTATCAAGTCTCCTTGTGTGCCCGCTTAATCTTTGACTCCAGTCCTTGAGAATTCTCTCAGATTCCACAGCCCCCAAAGTGATGGGGGGCAGGGGGGGTGTAGCCAGACACAAAACCCCATCTTGTTTTTCCACGAGCCCCATCTTGTTTCCCCCCCCCCCCCCCCCCCCCGAGAGCAAGAGAAAGGCAGTCAGCCTTTGATGCCCTGGGAACACAGGTTTGCTGCCTATCCCTGACTCTACCATAAACAGAAACCAGACAGTAAATGGGCTAGCTGACGACCCGGGGCCTCCCGTCGCCCTGATGGCTAGTACCAGTAATTGACACGCCTCTGTCCCAGGAGAGGAATCTTCGCCCATCACATACCAGAGGTGCCCATTGTCTGCATTTTCCCAGGTGTAAATTATGCTTTGCACCCTTCGTGGGAAACTTGGCATTCAAAGCCATTTTTCCTAATTGGCCACTTGAGCCCAGGAAGAAGTCTAAATAACCCAAGGGGTATAAAAGAGGTTCAGCAGCCCACCCTATTTGAGCTCCAATCATCTATACCTGCTGGCAGGTATTGATTGTCTCCCGAGGTCTGTGGGACGCCCAACCTCGCCCTACTTCTTCCCGAGGGATTGAGAGAAAGACGCTGGCCACGCCAAGTCTGGAACGCAGGGGTGAGAATATATACCTGCTATGTGTCTATTTTGCATGCATTTAATAAGAGCTCAGAGAACCAAAGGGTTTCATGGTACCTGTAAGTCTTATTAGTGTAATTTCTGTCCTGTCCTTTGTAGTGTCTGTGTTATCTGTAACACAGTAGTAGCATTTAACAACTAAGTTTACCCTGTAACAATAAATAGTAACTGTTTAAGCTTTAACCTGACTCCTTCAGTTGCTGTAACAGAACCAAGCACAATTTAAAAGAACTTCAGCCGGTCTAAAGGGACAATTATAGGAAGAGCTTGGGCGTTTGGATCTGTGTCACTCCCAGGTGACAGGACCCACTGGGGCATCTTTCAGTCTTTCCTCAAGGCTGCCCGCTGCGAAGGAATTATGAAATTCTAGCAGCTGAAATCTAAGATGTAATAAGCTCTTCCTATATAACAGGGCGTCTGTTGGCCTGCTGGCCACCCTCTGCGATGGGACCCCGGTCCTAGCAGTAAAGGCACGGACGTTAAACCTTTTCTCGGAAACATACACACACACACTGCCCTGACTGTCGGCTGACAGAATTGGCGTAGTCGGCAGGATTGTGCTACTGGTTCACATACAGCAACATGAAGCCTGTCATGATAGACATGGATTTTAGTGGTATAGAGAAAGGGTTTGCCCAGGAAGGTTGGGGCAACCCAAAATTGGATAGAGAAATGTTAGAAGAGGATTGGGGAAATCCTGAGGAGTTGTGGGTGCAGTTCTGTAAGTATAGAACTGCCTGCAAGCTAAAGAATGGGACAAAGCCTGAGTCTGTGGAAAGGAGCCACTTTCCATTTAGCAAGAAAAACAGGATCAGGCCCAGGCAAGCAGGCAGAAAAGGAAAACATGATCAGGCCCAGACAAGCAGGCAGGTAACAGATAAGATTGAAAGCCTTGTGGTAGAATTGAGAAAAAGGCTGTAAGTACTGGATATCTAAATCCTTAAGCATACTTACAAGAGTAATATCTGAAACAAGGCCAGTTTTTATTTTAGAGATAAGAAAGTGTTTTAAGAAAAGAGAAACAGAGAATTTAAACTCTGAAGAGAATGGAGAGAATTGAGCAGTTGTGCAAATGCTAAAATGGTGTAGATAGAAAACTGTGGTTTCTTTACAGTCATTCTGAAGGAAAAATGGGCCCTTTTTTCCAAAGGAATGTCTGTAAATAATCCAGGCAAATTTGACTCAAATCTTAACATTTGATTATAGATACTGCTAAAAGAACTCTAAAGGGAGGGAGTTCTATTGGAACTGAACTACCCCAATGAATAAAAGGGAATGTAATTGTTGTACAGCTATGTAGAAATAGTGTAAGAAAGGTTCAGAGAGAATGTATGTGTATCTGTGTGTAGATATATATATATATATATATATAGTGTAAATAATATGAAGTTTTCAAGGTCCAGTAATCTTGTTTGTAGGTTTAAAACAAATTGGTTTGGTAAGACCATTTTAGTCCAAGTTGTTTAATAAAGGTACAGGAAAACTGTAAGCATAAAGAAAGAGTTACACTATATGCAAAGTTTAATGTGGCTAAGTAGTGTTGTAAACAAAGATTGCACATTTTCCTGTAAACTATAGAATGAGTAAAAACTGCAAACAAACTAAAATGCTGTGAAAGCTCCAGGAGCCACAACAGGTTGTGATTTCCTTTGTGGTGCAAATGCCCTAGCTGGCAGCACAAAGAAGCTTTGCAGGTAATAGCTAAGTTTGATTAGCAAACTACCTGAGACCAGAAAGTTCAAATTGTAGCCCTCCAGAAAGAAAGAAAAAGGAGGTATTGGTATTGCTATTTTAGTCCCAATAGGAGGTTGGGTATACTAGGAAAAGTTTAAATGTAAGCAGTCTTTTGAGAAGGCAGAGAGAAGACTGAGAAATTGGCATTTGTAAAAGATGTTACCCCTTTTGAACAAAATCTTGCAAAGGTTCGGTCATAGCCCTTGGTCTGATCAAGTGTTAACTGCTTGTCCATACAATTTCAGACCTACAAATTGGCTAACTACTTGTAAATATGTAAACCCTTGGCTCCAATGGAGAGGGAAACAGCTGCAGCTTTTGTCTTCTGTGGAAACCTGTAAAGAGGTGTTCTGCAAAAATGTAAAAGCCTCTGCTGCAGAAGTGAAGAGGTAGAAATGCATGTCCCTCAGTACCCAGACGAGCTAGATTCCCTTAAGGATGGGTTCTGAGAGTTAAAGAAACTCTCAGATTTATTTTTTTTCTTCCCTCAGGAATATGTTTAAGAAAAGGACCAGGAGGTATGAGGCTTAGTGAACAAGCTCACCCTCCTTACCAAATTAATAGTAGACAAACATGTGTCATTGTAAAAAGTCATTTAGCAGGAATTAGGATGGACCAAAAGAAGGAAAATGCATGTAAAAAGGGGAAGGCAAAAAGTTTGGAGCCCTATGGGCATAGTTAAATAAATAAGGAAAGTAGAGCAGACATTGGAAAGTTACTAGGAATGAGAAACATTTTCTTTGAAAGGACAAAGCAAGTGATTTGAGGGAATGTGAAGATAAAAGGTGGACTCTGTGGGAGTGTGGAAGGAATTAAGTGATGGTTGTAATATGTGAAGGGAAAATCTTGTTTTAAAAAAAACACTTTGTTTCTTTGCAGCCTCTTCCTTAAGCACTGTGCAAACCATGTAGGCAAAGAAACAATCAAATGTAAACATTTTGTCTATGGACACTTTTGTTAAATCTGCAAAGGAAAATTAGGGATTCTACTGAAACTTAATTGGTTAACTGCATAAAGGAATGAGCTCTATATATTGTAACTCCATTTTGTGGATTTCAAATGAACTAGTTTTATTTTGTTTTGGATAATGTCCTCTTGATTAAAATTGCAAACAAACAAGGCACAAATTGGTTAGTGCTTCTGTTGGGCATTCAACTCTTAAGGACATTTAACTTTCTAAAAAACCAAATTATTAGTTTAGAAATTCAAGCTTTGAAACTTAACTGTTTTTTTTCAAGGCTGACTTGATAACACTTTTGGCTTCAAAGGAAAGTGGACAGAGAAGGCTGTTGCTGTTTCAGCAGACACATCCACTGCACCCCTGTTCACAAACATAGAAGGAACAGCTCAGCTTGCAGAGCTGACAGCAATCAATTAGCTTGTGAGGCAGGGGCCAGTACCATCTACACTAACTCCTATGCTGTATGGGCTGGAGCCACCCAGTGGATAACTAATTGAAAGAATAATAACTGGGAAATAGGAAAGCCTGTTTGGAAATTGGAATATTGGAAATGGATATACCAGCATGCAACCCCACATGAGTTAAGCATAGGTCATGTGGCAGCTCACCAAAAGAATAACACCCTGACTGCATAGCTAAATAACCTAGCAGATGCAGCAGTACAAATTTTTGCTGCCCAGGTGGATTGGGAATGCCTGTACATTTGGCTACATGAAACCTTGGGACACACAGAGAGCGATAAGCTGGTGTGGCAGGCACATGCCAGGGGGTGGCCTATTACCCACAAACAAGCCAGAAATCTGGTACAAGCTTGCACCCTATGTGCTGAACTCAGAAAACATATAACAAAAAGGCAATGATTTGCCAGGCTAAGAAATGGAAAAATACTATGGGCAACCTGGCAAGTAAATTATATTGGTACACTATCCACCAGTAAGCAAGGGTGGAAGTATGTTTTAACTGGAATGGAAATTGTTTCAGGAATTGGTTTTTGCTTACCCAACCCGATGGACAACAGGGTTGTCTACGATCATGGAACTAAACCACTTAATAGCCCTTGTCCCAACACCCCAGTTTGGGGACACAAACCCATGTACTGCACTCCTATAAGGGAAAAGGAGTCTGGACAACTGCAGATGCTGGGCTAACACCAATAACCATTACTGAGGCTTGGATTGTATCCAAGACCGGCAAACCTTATGTTTTATTACAGGAAACTGAGGCAATATCCCTGAACAGTGCTCCAGTGGAATGGATCCCTCCCAGTGCTGGTGCGAATCCGGGAAACCACCATGAACTTTTGTGTATATATATATACCGCTTGCTGTTGTAGCGCTTGCAACCACTGTTGTTAGTTACAGACTATTGAAATGAGACATGGTACTCCAACTCGCCATGGTCTTCTTCCTCATCCCAACTGCTACTGCTGTACCAGAACACCTTACTTGACTCCTCTACTGAACTGGGAATCGAGTTTGTCCCTCTCAGCCCAAATGACTGGTGAAACAAAGTGACATCTTCCGATGGGGACCGGTATGGTTCAATGACAGCGACTACCGCAATCCTCTAAATAACTCTGGGGGGAGGTTAAGGGGGGAGGCAAGGGAAGTGGCAACAAACGGTATGGGATAAGACATGCTGTAACTAAAAATGTAAAGCCTCATGGCTAGATTGTCTAGCCCAACACCTAGGACTATGTATTGTTAGGCATTTTGTGTACACTGCTACCTCCTCTGCACAAATCTGGTATATGGCATTGGAAAGTGATCCTAATCAATCCCTTGATCCAAAATTATCTGATCAGACCCTGCCGATAGGGCGATTTTAGCTTCCTCCAAGAAGGGCAAAAGGTGCTGGCATCACCGCCATCTTGCGTTCTGAGACATAGTGAGGCGTGTCAAGGGGGTGGAATGTAGCCAGACACAAAACCCCATCTTGTTTTTCCACGAGCCCCATCTTGTTTCCCCCCCCCCCCCCCCCCCGAGAGCAAGAGAAAGGCAGTCAGCCTTTGATGCCCTGGGAACACAGGTTTGCTGCCTATCCCTGACTCTACCATAAACAGAAACCAGACAGTAAATGGGCTAGCTGACGACCCGGGGCCTCCCGTCGCCCTGATGGCTAGTACCAGTAATTGACACGCCTGCACTGTCCCAGGAGAGGAATCTTCGCCCATCACATACCAGAGGTGCCCATTGTCTGCATTTTCCCAGGTGTAAATTATGCTTTGCACCCTTCGTGGGAAACTTGGCATTCAAAGCCATTTTTCCTAATTGGCCACTTGAGCCCAGGAAGAAGTCTAAATAACCCAAGGGGTATAAAAGAGGTTCAGCAGCCCACCCTATTTGAGCTCCAATCATCTATACCTGCTGGCAGGTATTGATTGTCTCCCGAGGTCTGTGGGACGCCCAACCTCGCCCTACTTCTTCCCGAGGGATTGAGAGAAAGACGCTGGCCACGCCAAGTCTGGAACGCAGGGGTGAGAATATATACCTGCTATGTGTCTATTTTGCATGCATTTAATAAGAGCTCAGAGAACCAAAGGGTTTCATGGTACCTGTAAGTCTTATTAGTGTAATTTCTGTCCTGTCCTTTGTAGTGTCTGTGTTATCTGTAACACAGTAGTAGCATTTAACAACTAAGTTTACCCTGTAACAATAAATAGTAACTGTTTAAGCTTTAACCTGACTCCTTCAGTTGCTGTAACAGAACCAAGCACAATTTAAAAGAACTTCAGCCGGTCTAAAGGGACAATTATAGGAAGAGCTTGGGCGTTTGGATCTGTGTCACTCCCAGGTGACAGGACCCACTGGGGCATCTTTCAGTCTTTCCTCAAGGCTGCCCGCTGCGAAGGAATTATGAAATTCTAGCAGCTGAAATCTAAGATGTAATAAGCTCTTCCTATATAACAGGGCGTCTGTTGGCCTGCTGGCCACCCTCTGCGATGGGACCCCGGTCCTAGCAGTAAAGGCACGGACGTTAAACCTTTTCTCGGAAACATACACACACACACTGCCCTGACTGTCGGCTGACAGGGGGAAACAGGGATTTCACCCTTTCTGGACATCAGTGCTACTATCTGGTACTTATGAATTTACACACAGCAGTTTAGGTGACTAATGCTCTACTTCCATGGAGGAAGGATTCTTATGAATCATTACAGCCAACAGCAGAATTGATCAGAAACTTCCAAACTTCAGTGATAAAGAGCTTTACTTCTAGTCTGGCACATTGGGAAGGAACTATTCAAGCTGAATGGTCTACCAAAGAGTGCTTAACTCACAATGGACCATGGAAGAAGCCTCCCCTCCCCGATGGACCTTTCTGAGGATGTTGTAGCTAGAATACAAGTAATGGTCCCCTGCTACAACTCGCAAAGCATGCCATCACACCACATGCTACTGAATTCCATTTTGGTACCTGTATTTTTCCACAAATTAGGCTGGGAACCTGTCTGGGGGAAAAAGCAGTTCTAGTCTTATGGAATAAGCTATAAGAGAGGAGAATGACATCACCAAGGGGCCTCACCTCCCTCTACAACTCAACACCTTAGAAACAAAGATTGAACTGGGGCAAATGCTGGTCCCAGGCAGGAAAGAAGAAAGCCCGGCCTACGTGTGAAACATCTACAACCTGCTTGTACTGTCTAATAGGGTGAGATGCTGATTCAAATCCTGTGTAATATCTACTTGATCTGTTGGCTATCACTTAAAATCTCTCTTTCTGTAGTTGATAAATCTTTTTGTTTTTACCTGAAACAGTGAGGGTGAGCAAAGTGTTTAGGACAAATCTCAGCTCTATTAACAAAAATGTAACCCGCTCCACATCAAGGGAGGGACAGACTGGGGAACAGTAATAATCTTTACTGGTCAGGCTTTAGATTAGAACAGAATGATACAGCTTTTAGGTCCTAGGATGGAGAGTGTGGCGTATTTTGCCTGGCGCTTTGGTGTTGTTGGTCCATGCAGAAGCTTGCAGATCCTTCATGTATCTGCAGCTGTGTATGGCCCTACCTCTGTGAATGCTGCTAAGTGCACAAGATTGGGAGCAGTCTGCAGCTTGTCATAGCAACACAGTGTGAGAGCACCCAGGATTATAAGAAAGAGGGCTCACTGGTATCCCCCTTCTACATTGTACCATGTGTGTGGGCGGGGAGGAGGGAGGGAGGATCGGTCAGAGTTTGTGTGCTTGAAAATTAATTGAGCGTGTCCACAGAGCCACATAAGCACTGCATGGCATGGTAGGACGGAAGGAAAGAGAATGGGCCTGAGAGGTTGGAACTCATATCCTTTATCCTCATAGCTCCTCTGGAAAATCAGTCGTTACCTCTTGCCCCAGCAATGTCATATAAGACAGTGTCTCCAGAGGCAGGTATTGCTGCACTGGGCTCTTTTTCTAGGAAATATGCTTTCTGACATTTCTTCCCCCCCCCCGCGCACACACACTTAGAATGTTCATTCATTTCTAGCACAGTTACAATGTTTTCTTCAGTACCAGCAAGGAGCATGGTAGAGCCAATTTAGGGAGGCAGTGGGGGATGGTACAGTTTACAATTCCCCCTCAAAAACATCAGTGACATTTCAATAGAAGCACCTACTTTTTCAAGTATGAGTTGATTGCTTTCTTGTTTGTGGACAAAACAATGTGATTTTCATCACATATTACTCCCAATACAAGGTAAGTGTATATTCTCCAAAATAAACTAACTCTTGATGTAAACCGGTGTAGCTGCATTACTATGTGGATCACATCAGATAAAGATCTGGTTACACTGTACATCAATATCTACTGAAATGGGAAATTATACTCTTAGCCTTGTAATTTTTAATCTGTTTATTCTGTTCTCCCTTCATGCAATATGTTTGGGTCTGTCTAAAGTAATTGTCATTGGAACAAAACAGAAAATATGCTACATTAAATTACTTTCAAAATAGTCCAGAAAGGAAGGAAAGTCTTGGAATTATTTTGTAAGCCTTCTTTGACTGCAGTCTCTCAATTCAGTGGAGTCTTATGGTATATATTACCTCTAATATATATAGACCCATTAATAACTCATTAAAATTAATAATACAAAACCAAATCCCATGCCAATGATGAAAATAAGCTCAATTAATGGAAATGAAAATGAGTAGATCTTTTTAATTTGTGTTCAGCTGAATTTGTTTTATATCTGCATAAGCATGTATAGTGAGGTAGGACAGGGAGATGGAATTGATGACAAGACCAATATAACATTTATTTTTGCAATATACGGCAGACAGCTAGAAAAAAGGACCAAGCATCTTCAACAACTGAATCAGTCCATCCTTTCGTTTAGCCTTGCTGAGTTCTCTCTTCTGTATTCAGAGAATCATCAGAATGACATAAATATGGAACTGCTAAATCCTATCAGCTTTCTAAAAACTTGGCACTTGAAATCTTACCTTCAGGCTAGTGGGTGCCTTCATTGATCATGAGCGGATGACAGGCTTGCCAATCTGAAGTTTGTGTTTTTCTCTTGCAAACATATCCCAGGAGGTGCTTTTTGAACCATTGATTTTCTTCCAAGGGCTCTCATTTTGTTCCACCTAGAATGGGACATGGGAGAGGAAACCCCCATCTCTGGACTGCCCTCTCTCCATGCCTTGGGCTGAAATAGCCCAGATTTACCACTTTTTCAAAGTACCTATGGGACGTGTGTGCTAAAGTGCTTTCAATATGCTGATAACATTCCATTCTCTCTCCCTCCATCTTCTTTGACCCAAAGAGTGTTGCTGAGTTCCTCTCTCAGGCTACGTCTACACTGGCGCGATCTTGTGCCAGAAGTATGCAAATGAGGCTAAGCATGGAATATCGCTGAGCCTCATTTGCAGATCTAATGAGCCACCATTTTTGCGGAAGAGACTCTTGAGCCAGAAGGAGCTGTCTACACTGCCCCTTCTTACACAAGAAAAACCCTCTTGCGCAATGCTGTTATTCCTGAAAAGAATCAGCACAGCGGCAAGAGCCTCTTCCGCAAAAATGGTGGCTCATTAGATCTGCAAATGAGGCTTGGTGATATTCCATGTTGAGCCTCATTTGCATACTTCTGGTGCAAGATCGCTCCAGTGTAGACATAGTCTCTAGCATCTTTTTTCATCCATGGCCCAGCTATTACTAGGCACTGAGGCTGAGTCCAGAAAAGATGGAGGTGATGCAGGTAGACTATGTCCTTGGGGGTCTGCCAGGATGGTAATGGCTAAGGAAGTCCTTTGCTAACCCCATGTTACTAGCTTTCCAGCCATGTCATCTTCAAAAGGTTTACACTGGAAGCCCAAATGACTACATCTTGGTGGAATTCTGAGGGAATGTGTATGTAACTGGTGAGGGGGGCCTCAGAAGGCACCAAACACAGATTTTGGGATCCAGGATGGCTCCATGTCCCCAGGTAGGGCACCAGAAAAAAGGTCTGAGGCTGGGAGCATGCCTTAGAGTCCCAGAGCTAGAGACAGTGACCACACTCCACCCAGACCCCATTGGCACAGATACATGTGGGACCCCACAGCTGGCTCCACTTATGACAGCCCGGTGATGGCACAGGAGAGTAACAAGCCAGAATGTAACACAGTTGACTGTCAAGTATTCAATGTAAAGGATAGAATAAGCACAGGAGTGGATGTAATCTACTGAAACACCCTGATCATTCTACTATCCCATTTGGGAGAGAGTACAAGCCAGCATGCTGGCCTCTTTGGCAGAAGGAATGAAACAGTTTCACTGATGCTGCTATCAACACAATTCTGCCAGCGCTACAGGCAGAGAGGAATTTACTACTCAGGAGGTGAGGAATGCTTTGATAGTCTTCATAAATCCTTTGTCAGCTTTAGAGTACAAACGTGCCACATCTCAGTCTGTTTCAGGACACCAGCAAACCAGGAGCTGAACAAGAACTTCTACCTACAGGTTCTGAGGCTAGGAGCTGGCTGAAATAACAAATGTTTCTTTGAGCTACTAAAGTTTATTCATGAGCTACCAGGGTTCAACTGGGACTTAACAATAGTACTGAGGCCCTAAGGGCCTTGGTATTGTTTGAGTTCATTTGTACATCTACTTCCTAATGGGATCTGCAAGCAGCTGAATAGTTATTGTGGCTCATATAAAAACTGTGATTACACTTTACTTCACAATTATCAACAAGATTGCTTTGCTTTATAGCACAATCCGAGTGTTTTTTTTTAAATGGGTGTTGCTGGGCATTCAGTGCTTTATAAAAAAAAGGCCAATCAAGGGGCCTAACTTTAATCACCCCTCTTTACCATTAAATATTGTGTGTGATAGCAATTAGCCTTGCTCATATTACTGCACCTGCAAATTAAGTAATGAGACAGCAATCAGCAGACATGTAGTCCAAAGCCAAAAAGGCACTTAAGAACACGACTGCTATTGAAGTTCAGAGCCTGAATAACTCTGAGGATCTGGATCCATGTCCTCACAAAAGGAGGTTGGCTCAAAGAGCCTTTAAAAGTCAGGCTTTGAGAATCTAGATGACCTTCCCCACCAAGTTCTTAGTATTTTGAGAGAGAAGAAATCATCAACCTGATTACTTGAGTTCCCCTTTAAGAAGTCTACTTGAGTCAGACAACCACCTGCTTGTGAAAAATTAAACTAGTAAAGAAACAACTTGGGATCTTTCAGAAACAGATATGTTTGGGGCTGGCAATCTAGAGGTTAACAGAGAAACTAGAGAGCAAGGAATTAATGAGGACATAGGGATCAGAAAACCTACCCAAAAACAGCAATGAACTATAATGGCTTGCAAGCTCCTGGAACATGAATGCAGCAGCTTTTGATAATGTCACTGTAATGACTTTTTACTTTGTATTCAGCACCAATGATTTTGTCTAGACATCTATTTAATACCCAGCAGTATGTATAACTATTTGAAGGCAGGTCTTCAGTTAGTATAAACTGGCATAGCTCAACTCAAAAGCAGTTTCAAAGACATTTTAACACCAGACTTGAAAGAGAATCCTCTGAACTGTCATTCATGCTTAAATTTGACACTTTACGTCTAGGTCTAAACAAAGACACTAATATACCTTACCCATTACAAAGATAGCTTCCCCAATTATCACCTCTAATATATTAGCTCACAGACATTTACCTCCCCCCCCATCATCCCCCTTCTGTTCTGAAATTTGATTTGTCCTTTTCATATGTGTTCATTTTTTTGATTGTATCCTTTGGTATATATGGTCATGCCAATTTTCTTCCACTATTTGATCTGAGGAAGTGGGTCTGGCCCATGAAAGCCCCTCACCTAATAAACCATCTTGTTAGTCTTTAAAGTGCTACATAGTCCTGTATTTTGTTTCAGAGAGTTATTGATCCAGCAGCTGCCTTATTGGAGACTGGCCAATGAGCAATGTAAATAAAGCTCAATAAGCCAGGCATTGTAACAAAAGGTTACTTACCCTAGGATCACCACCCATGCCAGAGACCACAGAAATCTGCCCTAGCTATTTTAGAGGTGTGTCTGGAGCATTGGTGCCCACTCCAGCCCTCGAGCACCCACAGGGAAAAGTTAGCAGATTCAGCACTCACCAACTACCAAGCTCTGCGCTCCCCATATGCCTAATGCCTGCCAGCAGCCCCACTAACCAACTCCTTCCTCAGCCTCCCAAAGCCTCCAGCCCATCGTAACAGCTGATCCATGGTATTCAGGAAGCTCAGATAGGGATGGAGGGAGAGAAAAAGGGACGGGGGAGGTGTGGAAGAGCCAGGGCATGGGGGAAGCAGGGCTGGGGTGTAGCCAGACAGAAGTCCCCCTGCAACATCCATCTTGCTTGCCCCTCTTAGGTGCCTGAAGCGCACAGGGCATAAAGAGCAATAAGATCAGCATAGTCTTTGATGCCTTGATAGAGGCCCAGAAATGCTGGCTGCTGTGACACTGGATAACTGTAAACAGATACGAGAGGGTGATGAAGCCAATAAGCTGACCTAGAGGCTGTGAGAACTACCTTGGCTGGCACCTATATTGATATGATCACGCAGCCGTCCTCGGGGGAGAGAAATCGCCCACTGAGCAAAGAATGTTCAGTACTCCCAATTTAGTTATCTCTTACAAGTGTAAATTAAGTTTACAACTCCCTTGTAAAAGCTGGCATCACAAAGACGAACCAGCACCATTTGGCACCATAGATAAGGAAGAGAATACGTGACCCAATGGATATAAAGATGGATCCAGCAGCACACTCACTCTGAGTGTCAATCTACCATCTACCGGCTGGTCGGCTTAGGTGATTGCCTCCCGAGGTCCACATGGGGACACCCAGCCTCATATTAGTCTTTCCTGGGGAATTGAGGGACCAATCGTGGCCTGACATGCTGGAATCGAGGGATGCAGAAGGGGGTAAAAATTGTACCTGTATATGTCCTTTTGTTTTGGTGCATGTATAGAATAGAGCTCTTTAAAGATTAAGCTGTCATTTGGTACCGTTACTTTCTATCTTCCTTTTGTTTTTCCTTTGTAACCATTTAAGATCTGTATTTGCTAGCAGTTAAGAAGTAGAGCAATAGCCACTGTAACCACATGCTTTAGAAACCTCTTTAATAAATCTGTAACTGTTTAAGTTTTAACCTGACTCCTCCTGTTAATGTAACAGAGCCAAACAATTAAAAGAACTCTAGCCGGTCATAAGGACAGACACAGGCAGAGCTAAGCATTTGGATTGTGTCGCCTCCAGGGGACAGATCCGTGGGGCACCTGTCAGCCTTCCCTAGGCTGCCCACTGTGAAGGGACCGTGTGTCCTAGCAGTTAAAGTTGCAGGTATAATAAGCTCTCCCTGCAAATCCTCAAGGCACCCGTCAGCCTTTCACAGGCTGCCCGCTGCGATGGGTCCCCGGTCCTAGTAGTTGAAGACTCGGGGGTCACACACACACACACACACACACACACACACACACACACACACCACGCACTGCCCTGACCATCGGCTGACAGGGGGGGTTGAACTTGAGTACCTCCCAGCTAGATGGGAAGTCAGCACCTCTGGTCTGGAATAGTTTTCCCACAGCTATTTCACTATTCCATTTTGACCCCCATGCATATGGCTCTCAGGATTCTTTCCCATTCCCAAGCTGGTCCAGCCTAAGGGCACGTCTAGACTACGTTTTAATTTTAAAAGAGGATATGCAAATTCAGCGGGAATTTGCATATCTTCTTCTGATCACATTTTCGAAAGAGGATCTTTCAAAAGTGAAAAGTCTGGATGTGTTTTTTCGGGGAAAAACCCTTTTTCGAAAAACCGCATATACCTTTTTTTAAAGGAAGAGCGGTTCTTTCGAAAAAGGGGTTTTTTCCTGAAAAAAACTTGTCCAGACTACTTTCACTTTTGAAAGATCCTCTTTCAAAAATGCGATCGGAAGAAGATATGCAAATTCCCGCTAAATTTGCATATCCTCTTTCAAAAGAAAAACAGTCTAGACATGCCCTAAGAACTGACCCTACTGTATCTTACTGGGAAGAAGATAGCACTTGAGCAAGGGGAGCAAAGATGGTCTTTCTAGTGTATAGGGCATGAGCCTTGGACTTAGAAAACCTGGGTTCACAACTCAGCTTTACTACAGACATCCTGAGTGATCCTAGGCAAGTCGCTTAGGGTACATCTACACAACAGCATTATTTCGGAATAACTGACATTATTTCGAAATAACTAAGCACGTGTCTAGACAGCAAGCCTTTATTTCAAAATATCGTCTGGATGGAGGACTTCTTACTCTGACTCCTGAAACTCTCATTTCATGAGGAGTAAGGGAAGTTGAAGGAAAAGTGTTCTTCCTTTGACTTCTGCTGTAGACAGCACCTAATGCTGAATTAAGCTATTTTGACTTCAGCTACGCAAGTGACGTAGCTGAAGTTGTGTATCGTCATTAGATTTCTGCCCTCCTGTGCGGATGTGCCCTTAGTGTCTCTGTGCCTCAGTTCCCCCACTCTCTGATATAACATACCAGTACTCCCCTTCCTCCAGAGGGGTACAGTGAGGCTACAGACATTAACAGTTACAAGGCACTGTTGTAATGAGGCCATCAAAGTACCAAAAGCAAATCAATAAAAGGGAAAGATACATCCAGGGAACCGTTTTGATTTTTTTTCCAAATATTTGCTTTATACAAATAAATGTGTTTCCTTTGGTCCCAAAGATGAAGGGGTAATTAGTCAGGCAAACTGCTGATTTCACTCATAAGCATACTATAGTGATAGCATAGCTGTCTAGAACACCTTGGCTTCCTTCAGTTGCCATTCCCCTTAGCTTATTTAATTGTATTCAAGGAACAGATATCAGAAAGTTTTAAAGAGGCACTCAGAAGCCAACATATGTTTATTCAACTTCGAGGCATTCAGTAGGCTATCGATCTGCCTGCATGGGCCTCAGCACCACAGTATCTAAGCAGCTTCCAATTATTAAACCTATCCTCAGCACAGGCCTGAAGTAGTGAAATATTCCCATTTCCATTTTACACAAAAGAGAAACTGTCTTTTCCAAGAGAACACTGAAAGTTTGTTGGAGTATAGAACTGAATCCCAATCTCCTCACTCCCAACCCCATGCACTGAGCAAATAACTGTTCTAACATGAAGCCTTCGCTTCAGAAACTGTAGTGAGAGTGGAGGGCTCTCAACAATGTACAGAACTGGGGCTTTAGGTTGGCCTTGACAATTAAGAAGGCCTTGATCCAAAGCCTACTAGGTGTGTGACACTTTCCATAGTCTTCAGTGGATTTTGGATCAGGCCTAAGGAGAAGTGATAGGCCAGCTTGACTCTGGATCATAGGTCAGCTATCTACTGCAGCCTGACATGGGCATTTAAGACAAGCCATAATCCACAGAGTTATATATAGGGGAGAAGAGGTACAGCATTAGAGTAAGGAAAATTTGACAAGATGACCAGCTGTTTTTAAAAATAAACATTTGCCTGGTTGTGTTAATAAAAGGTAATTTTTATAACAGCACAACAGACCTTTGAATCTCCCCCAAAGACATGCTGCATCATTACATTTGAGAGCTGCCCAGTGATCAATGTCAGCTTTGTAAACACATCTGGTTTGGGAAAATCTTCTGTATTTGAACAGGATAAAAGGGATGGAGCGTAAATCAGCTCCACTACCATGCAATTTAAGCTCACTTAAAAGCTGACGTTGCTGGCTCTTGGCACAGAAACAGGGTTAGAGCAGCTGAAGAATGGAGAGGATATAGCTGGTGCAATGGAAAACTAAGACTGGAGATGCAAACACAAAACTTTCCCATTTGTTTTAAAAATGTGTCTTGTGATTGTGAGCTCAACTGTGAAAAGTGAGTGAAAGTTCATAAAGTTCATAACCTATAACAAATAATGAGAACAGTTGCAAGATTGAGAAAGAAAAGCTGAATTAATACAAATAAAAAAGGCCTAGTGTCATAACACAAGGACTGTGGTAAGATCATGCCTGGTAAACCAGACAACATGAGAGCAAAAAGTCAATCTACCAAAATTGGTGTGAGAAATTAGACCTGTTTGTGGATACCATAAGGTATGTCTACACTGCTCATATTACAGTGCTATGAGTGGGCCATGTAATCACACATTATTGCTGGGGGAAGAGTTCTCCCAGGCTATGTCTACACAGCAGCGTTATTTCGGAATAACTAACATTATTCTGAAATAACAGTCCACGTCTACACAGCAAGCAGTTACTTTGACATAACGTTGAAATAACATTGAGCTGGAGGACGTCTTTCTCGGATTCCTGTAACCCTCATTGTACAAGGAGTAAGGGAAGTTGGAGGAAGAGGGCTCCAACTCAGACTTCCTGCTGTGTAGGCAGTGCCAAAAGCCAAAATAAACTATTTTAACTTGAGCTACACAATTGTGCGGCTTAAGTTGCGTAGCTTATTTCATCTTTTGCTTGCTATGTAGACGTGCCCCCAGGGACTAACCCATCCTGAACCAGGGGAGATAGTGCGTTATTGTTAGGAGCTGGGCTCCCGGTAATAAAGCTATCTTTACCTACACCTTTCAGCACCTCAGGAGGTGGTAAAAGGGTCGTGACTCACCACCTTGGTGCCTCCTGCTGGTCACAGCAGGAATTATCTGTCCTGTCCACAGCAGGAATTAGTAGGGTACCTTCTCGCCGGTGTCTTACTTCTCCTCGCTCTGAGCTCTTCCTGTGCTCTACTCTGGATGTTCATCGCTCTGAGGGTCATGACATCCTCTTCAGGACACTGCCCTCCAGCAGTGCCCAACACCCTGGTTCCTCGCCTCCTTTGGGGAGGGTATCAGTAGTCCTCAGACTTGCACCTCCCACTGTGGCCAACAGCAGCCTCATTCCTGCCTGGAGTGGGCAATAATTTTTGATGGGAGGCCACTCCAAGAATCAGGTAAGTGGTCAAGGAAAGAGGTGTGGGGGGGGGGGGGTGGATATATTAATTACAATAATGGAGGAGATCCGGGATAGAAGTTGAGTGCAGAAGGGAGCTTGGGATAAGGCATTGGGGAAGAAGTGGGCAATAATTTTTTGCCAGGGGCCACTTCAGAAGTTTTTTTAAAGTGGCCCCGGGCCACATGGGAAGAGGCAGGACCTCAAGCAGAAGGGGTGGGGCCAGAATACTTCCCTGCTTCCCACCCACCAACCATGATTGGTCTGGGGGTGGGGGAGTAGGTGAAGCCTTTCCCTCCCCCAGAGGCTCCCCCTAGGTGCCCATGCCCCTGGCAGTGGGAGGAGACTTTGTGGGCTTCCCTCCCCAACCCCAGACCCTGATTGGCCTGGGGGCAGGTGAGCCACCCCTGCATTTGAAGGAGACATGGAGTGAAGAAGGGGATTGTGACCTGGGATAGGGTACTGGGATGTTTCTTTCAGCATTCAGAGATACACACATGGCCCCACAGACAGATTTTCTGAGTACCCAGTGGAGGGATCAACCCATGGATCTTATTTTGCCCAGCTCTGTTCTAGCCCCTCACCGCAGTGGCAAACCAGTCTATAAAGTCTGCTATTGTGTGTGGCTAGGGTGCAGTGCAAGAGGGAAGAGGGAGACCCAGGTCCACCCACAACTCTGGGTCCTGACCCAGGGATCCTCTGGTGACAGCTTTATCCTGCCTTCCTTCTCTCTCCCCCTCTACTGCCTCCTATTCCGTAGGCCACTTCCCTTGTGACCCCTCTTCCCCCCCCCCCCCCACTCTCCTGGCCCCTGCATCAATGCCTGCAGCTCTCTCTCTACTGAGCAGCTCCTTACATATGAGGCTACCCCACTGGCTCCTTCTAAGCCTCTTTCTGGTTGGCCAGGGTTCTGTGCACATTCCTCCAGCCTGCTTTAATACCTTCTGGCCAAAGTGGACTAAAGTTTTAACCCCAAAAGTGGCAGTGTAGACATAGCCTAAATGAAAGACTAGATTATTCCTCCTGTTGCTCCCTTTGGACACCTTTGGGTGTCTTCTACTCTCATGCACACATCATCTCTTTGATGTGTGGGGGGGAGGGGAGAAATACAGCAATAGAGTGATGCTGGCTGAATGCAAGACAAAGAAGGGGAAGAAGTGAGCTTCACCATCACAGTTCTCAAACCACCATCTCCTGGTATCCTAGACCTTCTTTGTCCTCATCCTAAGAGATGTCCTCATCAGACCAGCTCAGAGAGAGGGGACAAGGATGATTCTATCAAACTTACCAGTTTCAGCTTACCTGGGATGTGACACTTCTTGTCTCTCTCCCCTTCTGCTCTGCAGGGGTCCTTTTCTTTCCCCATCTTCCTTCTTTTTCTTCCTAGCTCTCTCCATTTTCATGCTGGCTAATAAGAGTCTGGCTTACTCAACCAAGACTATATATTTTGCAACATTGGTGTAAAACCATGTCAAGACAGAGGCACCTGAAAGCCAGGTTTGACTTTAGTCCTGGATATCTAAATTCCTCAAACACACTAAAAGGGGGAGGAAGGTTTCCATTTACTAAGAGAACATGCAAGAAGTATCACTCAAAATCACCATGCTCAGCCACGCTAGTAGAGAGCCACAACAGCCCCACAGTGGTATAACTATTTTGGCAAAAAGACATACCTAAGCAAGATAGTTATACCAATATAGAAAACGGGCATACCAAGCCTTTGGAACCTTTAAGCCCATGGTATCCAGCACACTAACCACTAGTGGCTATTTGGCCAATTGAGTGTAGCTAATTTGCTTGAACAATGTTGCTAGTTGGCTGGTTGAGTGTGGCTAGTTTGCTATAGCAGTAGCCTCTATAGTGGCTACTGCTTCAGGACAGGTTCGACACCCTGGCTTTATGCACTGGCTACTAACCCCAACTTGTTAATGAGCCTCCTGCGTCCACACTCGCTGTTAGCTCCTCCTGCAGTTTCTCATCTCTTCGGTCCATGAAAACTATTGTTTCCACATCTTTTCTTCACTTGTGAGGACACTGTGGCCAAAGGCAGTTGCACTGAAAAGTTATTTCTATTTAAAATCTAATTTTCCCGGGATTTATCATGCAATAAAGAGAGGCCTTTTTTGAAAAGCTCTGGCTCAGAATGAAAGAGGTCATGGGTTTGACTGGCTTGTGGAGAAATTCAGCTCAAAATAAAAAACCTAAGTATTTCACTTTGATTCATGCAACTGCTGAACCTCTGCTCAGTGCCTTTTCATCTAGGTCACTGACATCACACATGCGGTATTGTGAATTATGAAAGGATGTCAATGGCAGAACCTCATATATTGTAAGAATGTGTGAATCATGAGTATTTGAATGACACCATAGAAACACCTAGGGAACAAAGAACCAGCACTGATGGTGGAAGATTTCAATCCCCTTGCCCTGCTACCACTTCTGAGAGCACTATATCAACACAAGAAGTATCTGGCATATTTTGGGACTTCAAAGCATCATAATTGTCATCTGTGCTGCTGTAGCAGCCATTAGCAAAGATTAGATCTAGCACCTTAGAAAATGTGTTAGCATTGCTTATTTTAAAGTCAACCAAAGGCAGTTGGAATTAAAGCTCCCACACCATCCTGAACTCACCAGCTGTGACCAAGGCACTGCCTAAGGTATGGGCTCTAGAAATCTTCAGCTGTGACTAAGAAGTGCAACTCAGAAAAAGGGACTGCAAAGGTAGCTTTAAAATTTGCCTCTTCTCTCCCCACAAAGTCAGTCAGGGAGTGAGGGCAACCAATTACACAGTTATCAAGTGGTTAGAGAGGCAGCCAAGGATGCTGGTATATAAGTAAGCTCCAGGTCATGGCCCCATTCTTTGAGGATAGTGAGGGAGGCTATGGGGAATGGTCAGAGTCTCCACTTATCCCATTCTTCTCACTTCCTTACTTAGGGGGAGGGAGAAAAATATAGCTCCCACTTACTCCTGCACAAAGCATAAGAATGGCCATACTGGGTCAGACCAAAGGTCCATCCAGCCTAGTATCCTCTTCAGGGCGGACTGACCGGCGGGATACCGGGAATTTCCCAGTGGGCCATCCTCCGAAGGGCCGGCTGGAGGCTGCTGGAGGAGGAGGAAGATTGTGACAGGGAGCTGCAGCCCCGCATTTTAAATTCCCTGGCACCAGCCACGTACGGGGCATGGTAGGGCCAAGGGAAGCAAGCCCGGTGTGCTCAAATGCTGTGCAACAGCTGAGAGGGGAGAGGCCCGGGTGTGGCGTGACGTCACGGCCCGGGGCTTTAAAACTGCCCAGCCCAGAGTTGCACCGCGCGGCCCAGCTCCAGGCCCAGCACATGGTCTGGAGCCCCAGAAGCAGCTGGGGCCAGGGCTGCGGGGACTTCTAAGGCCCAATCACAGACCCCAGCCCTGCAAACTGGAAGGCAGAAGGTGGGGGAGAGGATGGGGGAAAAATAGGGGCAAGGGGTGGAAGAGGAAGGGGCTTATTCTGAGGGGAGGGGGACAGGGCAGGAGAAGAAGGGGAAGGCACCAAGGGACAGGATGAAGGAGAGACAAATGCCAGGAGGCCAAGTGGAGACAATGAGGAAAAGGGAAGGAGAGGGTGTGTCAATGGGAGGAAGGATAGGGTGATGCTGGGAGAGGAGAGGGTAAGGGCATTGCGGGAAGGGTAGGGGATGGTGCTGAGAGAAGGCTTGAAAGAAGTGGTGGGCATGAGGAAGGTGGGGATGGAGCAAGGCATGTGTGAGGGCACAGGGACATAAGGGGAATGGGGGCAGAGGGTGGTGAGGGTGTGGGCATCAGAGAAAAAGGGGGCAGGGGCAGTGACGGAAGGGGGAGGCACCAGGAGGGTGCAGGGGTAAGGGATGGGGTAGGTGCCAGGAGATTCTGGGGTGAAGTAGAAGGGCACACACCTGCAGGGGAGGGACCAGCACCAAAGGAGAGAGGCAGGGCAGGTGCGTAGAGGGAGGTGTTAGGAGAGGAGATGAGGCCTAGCTCACATGATCAGAGTGGGGCTACTGGAGGAATGGGCACAGGTGGGAAAGAAGGGATGGTGGAGGGGGGCAGGTAACAGGAGGACTGAGGGCAGTGAGAAGGGCAGGAGTCAGAACAGCAGAGGAGGGTGAGGGGTTGGAGGCCAGCAGGCTCCATCAGCTCCCCTGGTGCAAGGGGAGGAGACATGGCAGCAGAGAGAAAGGGTAGAGGTTTATAGGATATTTATTAATACCTTGGGTGCCACAGTGACACATCCAAACAAGCCACATCAACTCAGTACTGGTGCACAACACAAAATTCATTCTGCTCATGGGAAGGGAAACTCAAAGGGAACACTTCCCCCAGCCTCTTCACCCTCTCTGCCCCCAAGTTAATGTCACGTACATTGGGTTAATGCAATTGCAGGATAATTGCATGAGGGAGGATTTTTGTAAAGAGCCAAACTAATCCCTATTGGTAGCAGGATGGTGGGAAAAGTCCTTAGAGGGGTCACATGATACCTTTTACTTCTGGTCATGTGTCCATCTTGCCCCGAGAGTGTTACCTAGCTAATGGGAGTCAGGGGGTGTGGCGAATGGGGATGGGGGCATGGTTAACAGGGGTCAGGGATGTGGCTAATGGGGGTCAAAGAGTAAATTTAAAAAAAAAAATTTTGCTGTGAAAAAATGGGCCATTCTCAACCCATTTCCCAGGCCTATTTTGATTTCCAGTCCACCCCGATCCTCTTTTCTGATAGTGGCCAATGTCAGATGCACGAGAATGGCTATACAGAATACATGATCATCAAGTGATCCATCCCGTCGGCACCTGCTTTCTGCAACTGGACCCAGGTCTGGGTAGCCCATTCAGGGGCAATCCAACTTCATGTGTTTACACCAGCATTTTCATGAGCTAGTGGCTAAGGCTGAAATCAGTGGACTCTGTGCACTCAGTATTCCTGAGAACAATGTCACTTACTTAGAAGGGTAACTGGGTGCCTGCCATTGGGCACCCAAGCTGGAAAACTTTTGCTTCAGCTTCTTGGCAAGATTGGAGGCTCTGTTCCTGCTCCGCCAGCTCAAGGAGGAGGCTGTGGAACCCATGGCTGATAAGAACGCACGTTTACAACAGCACGAGGCACTCTCAGGATTCAGTCAGTGACAAGTTCACTCCGAGGAATGAGTGCTCCTTGCACCTTCAGCATCAAAATTCATCATGACTTAGCATAGTAATGTGCTCTTCTGTGGTTTTAAATGATTAATTAGTTCTACATGACAGTGAAGCACTGGGCTGTGATTCAGAGATTGCTTGAACTGTATCTTCCTACCTGTCAATCAGAAGAACCACTTTCCCTTGACAATAGTAATACAAATTATTTCTTGGTCCAAGGTCTTCTGCAGTGACAACTAGACACACAAAAAAATGTACAAAAAACAGTAACTGTGTAAACGATCACACTTTTATCAGTTACATGGTTAAATGTTTTATCCGGGGATGGAGAGGTAGGGTGGTAGAAGGGGTTACATCCAATCTGGGGTCCCAGCTGCTGGCTCCATGTCACTGGCTCTGCTACCGGTAGGGTCCCAGCTACCAGCCTTCTGCTGCAGGCTCTCAGCTGCCGGCCCTGCACTTGGGCTCTTGGCTGTCAGCAAGATCCTGGTAGCTGGCCCCTCTCCTGGGGTTTCCTTGCACCTACCTGCTGGGGGTCCCCCAACATTCCCTCTAAGCTGTGTGGCAGCATGGCCTCACAGCTGCTTAATGAGCCCTGCTCAACCAGCAGCTCAGGGCCCCACGCATGGAGCTCCTGGCTGGGGGAGGGGCACTTCTTCCTTAGCAACAGCAGCAGCTTCTTGCTGAGGACAGAGTGGACCAGCTGGAAGAGACTCGCTGCTCTGTCTGCATCAGGGAGCTGCTGCTGTTGCTGTTGCTGAGGAAGGAGTGTCCCTCCCCCAGCCAGACCGTTCCATATGCAGCATCTCTGAGCCCCTGACTGGGCAGGGCTGATTAAGCAACTGCAGGGCCATGCTGCCACGCAGCTTAGAGGGAACCTTGATCCCGCTGCCTAAATTCCTCAAACACATTAAAAGGAAAAGGGGGGTTCTATTCACTAAGGGTAGTACACAGCAATGTTAGTTTGGAATATAGTGTGTGTCTACACTACGAGCCTTTATTCTGACTCATGGTAACCCTCATTTCATGAGTAAAGGAAGTTGAAGGAAGTGTGTTCTTCCTTCAACTTCCTGCTGCGTAGACAGCGCCAAAAGCTGAATTCGGCTATTTTGACTTCAGCTACGTAATTGACGTAGCCGAAGTTGGGTAGCTTTACTCGACTTTAGCCTTGCTACATAGACATACCCTAAGAGAACATGCTAAAATTATCACTCAAAATCACCATGCTCATAAGGTCCAGTCAGCATCCACACTAGTATAGAGCCACAACAGCCCCTCAGTGGTATAACTATTTTGGCAAAAAAGTAACCCAAGCACCAATACCTCTCCTGGGGTCTTCCTGCTGCTGGAAGCATTCAGGCATGCCCGGGGTCCCCTACATCCCTAATTAGAATAGAGATGGGTAATTCACAAAGGTCCAAACAATCTATTTCATTTGCAGGAGGAGAAAAGGCAGGGGGAAAAAGAAGAGAAAAAAAAGTGTTTACTGGTAGATAGGGCATATTTAATTCAATTAATGAGGAGTTCACCATGATTAACAGAGTTATCTGTGTGTTTGAAACAAATCATGTATTATTGGAGAAATACATATTCCATAGGTGAGCAGATTTTAACAAGGAGTTAAAGTTGCAAAAGAAAAAATTATTTTGGTGATAAATTAAGCTTAAATATTAAGGAGTCCACACCAGGGACTTGCAGTTTAATTGAATCAGTTTAGAAAGTGATTAAACTGGTGAAACACTTTCATTGGCAAGTTCCCTAATAGTAAGCAGATACCACTTATTCTTCTGATAATTGCATTTTAAAATGAATTTAATACCAATTCTCTCTCACTCCCCCAAATTGATATAAACAAATACTCATGGTTTAGGTCTAAACTTCACGTTTTTTTCCCCTGACATTTGTATTGCTGCCTATACATTGAATGATCAGGTTCAATTAAAAATAGACCATTTATAGTATGTACTGGAGTAGATGTACCCAGCATTGCTTGAGTCTTTAATTAAAAAAAAAAAAGAAGAATACGCTGGGTACATCTGCTAGTACATACTATAAAAGCTAGCTGCATCCCGGAGCGCACAGCTGCGGTCACCCCACCCTCCTGAAATGACACCCTTGGGTCTACCCCAGCACAGATCAGCAGTATAAGTTTCTTCAGTTTTGCACAAGCCTCTGAGCCAGAATAAAGATTTATTTTCAAAGAGCAGATGTTAAGGAATTAAAAAGGTTAAAATCAACTCAGCAAAAAAAAAAAAAAAAGGTAGCTGGCAAATTCAGTAATTATTTCAACATGCATTTCATGACAGACAAGAATTCTTTAGCAATAGTTAGATTTCAACTGCCATAATTCAGCTTTTATTTCTGATTAAATTCAATTGGTATACTTTGTGTTGATTGGGTCTTGAGCTATAATTATGATTTAAAAAGAAGAGTCAATTTAGTTGGCAGCAAACTAGTAAGACTCGGAGTACTGAAGGAGAATTCTCCAAGCACTCTTCCCACACTAGTACCAGATTACATTTCAGAAGTCTATTACTTCCTATTTCAAAAACAAGCAGAAAACTGAATTAAGCACAAATTTATTGGCTCCCTCTCTAAATAGGCATACAGCACATGCCTGAGCACAAAAAGTATAACTCAGTCCTTCACTTTGTTTTCCCTTGGGAGCTAATCTTAGTACTTCGTGGTTGACCAACACTACACCAGAGTGAGACACGATGGACAATTAGCCTTCATGTTGCTTGATATACCACAGAATGGTGAATTCTAGAGTTTTTTCATTGATGCCTAGATGTAAGTGAATACATTAGCACTAGAATACCCAGAGCTTAATTTTTTATGGCTTAATTTTTGAGTGCCTAATTTGATGCACCTTAAAGGGATCTACTCTTCAGAAACAGCTGACTAGTTCTTCCCTTTGAAGTAGGAATAAGATCCTCCGGAAAAGGGCGCTTTTTCCGGAGGATCGGGGCCAGTGTAGACGCTCTTTTCCGGCTTTTCTAAAAGCCGGAAAAAAGCGGCGGACATTTTTATTTAAATGCCGCGGGGGATATTTAAATCCCCCGCGGATTTCCCTATTACGATAGCTGAAATTAACATGCCCCTTCCGGAAAAGGGGCCAGTGTAGACGTAGCCAATGAGAAGCTCCTCGAAACTCCACCAGACCTCAGATATACAGCATAGAGGTTATTGAATAACAGCCTCTACGGGTTAAGGTGTATTCTTCGGCACAGACCTGAGCAAGAGATGGCATGTACATTATACTCCGACCCTTAGGGAAGCTCTAGAAAACACTGTGCCTGCCCTCAGAGCTGGTCTACACCATGGGGAAAGGTTGATTTAAGCTACACAATTTGAGTTACATTCTTACTGCAGGGTCCACACTACTCTGGATCGACAGAAAGAACTCTCCTGTCTGGTACTCTCTCCTCTTATTTGTCCTGGTGGAGAACCAGAGTCAATGTGAAAGCAATCAGTGATCAATTTATCATGTTTGCAGTAGATGTGATAAATTGACCCTCCACTGGATCGATCACTGCCCTGTTGGTCCAGCCCTTAGTGAAGACACGTCCACTAAGACACCCTATTTGGTTTCTGAGTTTTGAGGTGTGAGTGATATGGGATGCAGAGAGTTAGGAGGAATAAGATACCCCAGAATCACAGTCCTCCTTCTGCTTCTGCCTCACTTCGGCAAGTGAGTGTAGGGTTTGAAACAGCCACCATTTTTATCCCATCATTACTGGATTCAACATTTCCAATGCTGTGCTAATTAAAAATCCTTTAGCAGGAGCTCAGGACTACACATTAACCAACAGGATTCTTAAGATGCATGAAAGCAGCAGAAGGGAGGACTTAATTGTCTACACATCGGTGAAATTCCTGGATTCCCTAGACCTCCAAATTCAAATCAGTACAAGGTAACAGTAGATAAAACACGAAATGCCGCAAGTTTCCTTTATGTGGAGTTTTCAGATGAGCCATCCTCTGGACCTTCTCTCTTGCAGCATTCAGAACGCAGAGGGTGGAAGTGGGGAAGAAAGCTAAGGAAAGCCCCATTACTCTCAGCAGCCAAGACATCATCATACTGGAATCAGACACTGATAAAGCAACACAGTGTGCAGCAAAAGAGCCACACCTACAAAGAACACTGACATTATGGGTCAGATGCTCAGCCCCAATAAGACTGTTTTCACATTATTCCAATAGTTAAAAGCAGTCTTACACCTGGTATATGTGACCAACAGGGCATGATGGAGTGCCCAGGAGGCGTAGTATCAGTGCAGTCAAGAATCCTTCCACTGTCACAAGCCCCTGGTGTAGGGGACATGGCAGAAGGATGCTGGAGGTAAAACAGTGCTCTAGGACAACCCATGGACCTTGGGAGCCATTGCTGGTCAATCTGGACAACTCAGACTTTTCTAACTTGCACTGGGGACTGAAAAAGTCACAGACATAAAGGGAACGCAAAGGTGGTATAAAACATCTAATTTGCTCCTGACTAGAGTCTACACCAAGCACAAGTCAGCCAGACCCAAGAGTGCGGTGAACTTGCAAGTATTTGTTAGCTATCCCTATAAATCCTACTCTTTTCACAGAAAAATGTCACAGAATGCATGAGAATCATTTTTTAACAATTCAGAACTTACTGATTTTTGTTTTGGGGTCAGTGAGTTCTCAATGTGAAAAATGATGAAGAACCATGCTTGGTCAAGTTAAAAAGAGATGAAGGCATTCAACACCTTGCAAATGTGGACCTTACATTTGATATTTGAAAAGGAAACACTGAGCTAAATTCAGCATGGTTGACACCACTAACAGATAAGTCTGGCAGACTTTCTGACTAGTACTGATGCCAAAAAGACTCAAATATTTATATAAGAATGACCACACAGACTGACTAATGATCCATGGAGTCCAGTATCCTGTCTCTGACAGTGGCTCATGTCAGATGCATCATAAAGATCATTATTAGGTCAATTATGAGTGATGCCTCGCGTTGTCCATGCCCATTTTCTCTAACTGCCAAGTTCTGGGACTCCAAAAATGCAGTTGCCTCCCTGATCATCTTGCCTAATAGCCAGTTTTGAACCTATCCTCCATGAACTTAAATTGTTTTTTCAACATTTGGCCTTCACAACATCCCTGGAAAGGAGTTCCACAGGTGAACTGCATTTTGTGAAGTACTCCCTTTTGCTGCAAACCTGTTGCTTATTATAAATATTTCTGCCACACCACTCATGACTTATCAACTTCTATCATATCCCATCAAAGTCCTGAACATTCCCAGTCTTTTCTCTCTCCTAGTCTGGAAACTGTACCAGCCTCCTAATCATTTTCATTGTCCTTCTCTGCACCTTTTCCATTTAGCTGCATTGCATTTCCAAAATGACTACATAAGATGTTGAGTCAGGTCCAAAGTCCACCCAGGAGTTGAGCGTTCATCACCTGCATAATTTGGGCCATATATAACACCGCAGATTATTTCTGTGTCAAAAAAAATGCTTTAAACATTTAGTCCAAACACAACCAACAACGGTAAGAAACATTTCAAGTTTCAGAAGCAAGAAATGAAATTCATCTAAAAATATTTTAATATAGGAAGTTTGCCTAAAGAACCAATGTAACATAGAAGAGGACACCAATGTATAACCAAATTTACTGTTCAGTCTCATGGTAAGCAACCGATGCAAATTTACCACAAAGTTATTATTTGGTTAGAGTTACTAGCACAGCTAGGACCATGCTGCCTTGTAATTATGGTTTTACAGCATTAATTCTCAAATCGGCTGAGTTAGTTTTACTATAGTTAGTTTTACTGGTAAAATTCAAGTTTACAAAGAAACAAAATAATTTAGCATATTATGCTATACTCCATTTCATGCTCTGCTCACAATGATAAAACCCTAAGAGACAAGATAAACAATATTCAGCATTAGATTAATAATGCCAAAACATATAGAAATTTTAATGCCAATTTACAACATAAATACAATGCTTTCCAAGGAGAGTTCTCATGTCTGCTGGCCAAACGAGAACCCACATGGAGAAAAGCATTCAAGTACTGTTATAGTGCATATCATATTGCCCACACTAAGAGGAATGTTTTATTTTACCTTCTTACAGAGTTATTGTTTCAAACATCTGTGTCCTAAGTGTAATGCAACAATAAAAAAGTAAATTAAAATCATTGCCTCAAATATGAGGCCTAAGTCCTACAACTTATTTACAAACCCTATATCAGTAAACCCTTTGTAAAAAAGACTGAGCAAAATCGTAATGGCACGATAATGCCAAGAGCTTGGACACTATTATATGAACTAGAATGGTACTGATGTAGTTAAATCAACTAGTTAAAGTATATATTCTTAATTCAAGAATAATTTGCTGTCAGTATACAGAGTAATTGTATAACTGTTCTTGATAAAATTTTGAAACCTTGGTAAAATTAAAATCAGTATCCATTCACTATCTGTATTTGTTACTTTGTCCACTGTTTTTACTCTAGGTAGGATTTAAAAAAAAAATAAGCCAATGTTGTTTATCTCTGTTTCCAATGATAAAACTCCTATTGACTTTAGTGAAATCAGAGATACACCAAACAGTGCTTTTCAAAACCCTATCGTTCATGGTTTGTTTTTTATCACTGATTCGAAGCAATCTGGGTCACTTGGGTAAACAGGATACACGCAAACAATGTGTATTTAAATACGGCTAAATGTCAACACATAAGCCATACATACATGATGAGAGTCTTGCTCCTGAGCAACAATCATCCTGAAAAAACATTTGTGGCTCATGGTGCATAATCATGAGCTCCCAAAGTGATCAAAAGAGCTAAGGATCAAAAGAGTAAATCTCAATTATGTCTAGAGAGGTTATTTTACCTTTGCATTTGGAACTGCTGTGACTGCTGCTAGAATACTGAGCCCAGTTCTGGGACATTGATAAATTGGACGGGGTTCACAGAAGAGCCATGAGAATGATTAAAAGATTAGAATACATGCTCTACAATTATATACCTCTTTAGCTTAACAAAGGGAAGATGAAGGAGTGGCTTGATTAGTCTGTAAGTACCTATATGGGGAACAAATATTTAATAAGGGGGGCTCTCATCCGGAGGAGAAAGATACAACACGTGGCTGAAAATTTAAAACTAGACAAATTCAGACTGGAAATAAGGAGTACCTTTTTAAAGACTGAATCAATTAATCATTGGCGCAGTTTACCAAGGGTCACGGTTGAGTCTCCATCTCAGAATTTTTAAATCAAGATTTGATGTTTTTCTGAGAGCTATGCTCTGGGAATTATTTTGGGAAGTTTTCTGCCCTGTGTTATACAGGAGGCCTGATTAAATTATCAAAACAGGACCCTGTGGCCTTGCAATCTATGAATTTAAACATGGAGAATATAGCTTGTTTACAAAGCGAAGTTGAAAGGAAAAACTCCTTTCCCCTTCCTCGTGTATATTTTGTTTTTTTCCTGCAATCTATAGAAAACTCATGAAAGCCTAGAAAACTCCCCTAACAGGACAGCTATGTGTGGAAGAATGGGGGACTGCACTTGTGTGTCAGCTCAGAAAGGGTTTTGTATCACTAAAGTATTTTTTTTCCTTTTTAACTAACGATGGTAAAAGGAGTCTGGAATCAAAACTGCTTTTTCTCTCCCCTATTTAAATTAACAGGATTCACTTACCATACTCCGGATTGAAATTCATCTCCTAACCATTACAATTAAGACTACAGGTCCATATTTACTGGACCAGCCCAACTGAGCTTGGCACAAGTCTAGAAGAGGATGTGTGCATGCACGTATGCATTACATCACCTTGGTATCTCCCTGATCCTGAATGATGCTATGCAGCTTACCCTGGCTGGGTGCAGGGCTATACCCCTTTTTACCAGTGACACACTCTATATGCTGGTAGCTAGCAGGAGGAGTGCTGTCAGATCCACTACAGCAGCCCTGCAAGAGTGCTGTCATCCACTGACCAATTAAGGCAGGTTTAAGTCTGCTCAGTGCTCTCAGAGTGGCACATAGCATAACTGAACAGCCTGGAGAATCTTGCTCATAATCCAACTCTCAGCTGTGACAGCTAATCTTCCAATATAATACACAACACAAACATAGCTTGGCATTGCATTCATTTTGGAGTTCACATTGATCCACTGTTATTACTATGGAGGCCAACAAAGTCACCAGAAAAATGGGGGAGGCGGGCAGCGACGTAAGTGGGATATTTCTACAAGAGTTGGTCCCAGCATTAATACTAAACATATACATGAAAAAGTGGGAAGGAGGCCTAGTCAATATCAGTAACATTGTCAGGTTAAACCTTGTCTTCCTTTCTAAATTAATAGTCTAGTAACACAGGAGAAACTTGTGACTTTGCAGCATATATTTGTTCACAATACCACAAGATTTTCCTTAAGAACATATTTTGCATTGAACAAATCTGGTCTATAAATTTGCCAAGTGCACAAGCTGAAGGCACAGAGTCAGAAAACATACCAAAAAAGGAAAATAAGTTAGGAAAGAAAAAAGATGGAAGAAACAAACTTACTGTCCAAATTATATTTAGAAGGGACCAACTCTTAACGCTGCTGTCACTTTGTGCTGAATAATAAATACTGCAAAGTAACAAATCTTCACTCTTAAGTAAAAGCTTCAGAAAATACCTTGAAGTTTTAAAACTAATACACTGATGTGTTAATTAGTTTAAAGAATGTCCATAATAAAAAACAAGAGTGCAAAAAAGATTCTTCCATTCTAACATTTTTGGAGGAAGCTGCTGATTTTGGCTGCCAATTTTCACTTAGAAATTATCTGTTTTTCAAGGCGCGTTCCTCACAGAATCGGAGAATAAGAACTTGCTGAGAGACCAAACCAAAGAGTCATGTCTTTCAAAGTTATCCCAAGTGTAGCAGCAACTGACATTTTATTACATAAAGAAAATCCAAACTCCTCTTCCACGTATAGCTAGTGACAGAGCTCCTGAATATCAGCAGACCCCAGCTGGGGCTCTGGATATCATCTGTGCTCTTCCAGTGTCTGTTCTGGCTAGGAATAAAAGCACATCCAGTATATTCACTATCTGTACCCTCTGGAGCTTGCACATGTTGATGAGCCATCTGAAATACACATAAGAGAGAAATGGTTAATCAGAAATCCTTATTATAACTTACACTTCTGTAGCACCTTTCATCCTGCCAGATCCAAAAGAACTGCGTATGCTCATATACCAGCTATACAGTCCTTTCATCCAGCACTCTTCTAGACAGAAGAAGAGCAGCCATGCCGCATATCAGTTTAGAGAAGGAAATTAAGGGGGGCATATTCTGATACTACTGAAAAATCTGGGTAGACCGAATGCAGTCAACATTCAACATGAGCTGCTATTCTTGACACTGAAAGATCCATGGAATATTTACTGGCAAGTGATCAGGACCTTGCTTTTCAGTCTCATCATAAAATGTCAATCCCTCATTCTGCAGGCCAGCTCCAGCCCTAACGCAAATTAGAGCAAGTTGTTGGGCAGCTCTAACTTGTGCCTCTGGGATGAAGAAGCCAGCAAAGAACTGTAGCAGAGTTCCACTCTCCTCCTTCCTCTTCATATATTCTTATTCGGGGAGGGCTGACGTGGGAAACTCAGGTACAGGGCCCGGTTCTGGTACATTTGCACCAACAGAGAGAACTGTCTGTTGGTCGTACTTTAGCCAAATGATGGCTCCTTTACATGGGCTTCATAGTGCAAAGAGCCATAACTGTGTGGAGAATCTAGCTCCCCCATCTCCACAGCTGCATGGACACTTTGCTGCCTAAGAGGCAACACTGTAGCCCTGTTAGAGTTGGTTCCATGAGCAGTGGTTATGTGGCAAAGAACACCACACGACAGTACAGTTCCTTCTGATCACTCCCAGACCTCAGAGGCTGATCCTTTTCTCTGTGTTCAAGCAGTCCACTTGGAAAGCAATCGTTCCTCCACTTGCTGGAGAATTCCACCTTTATATACACATGGAAAACGATATTGTGTCTCCAGACTCGTTGGGAGACCCCTTATCCAAGTTGGACTAGCACAGATGATCAATGACAGTCATAGTCTGTTTATGTTTTTAAACTAAACCATGAACAGTAGCAGATTCTTACTTACTGTAAGTTAACTCTTCCCCAGCTCGCTTGCGTGACTGGTCCCCTCTGGGAAAGAATGGGGAGAAAAGAGTGGTCAGTGAATCAGAAAGGAAAACAACGATAGCATAGTTTCCTCACATTTACTTTTATAAAGCTTAGCCATTTAGTAGAAATTAAACAATAGGCAAATATGCTAATAACAATCAATGTATATGACTAGGGGGAAAACCCACACCAGAACCAATATACCTGGTTCAATAAAAAGTGTGATCTGACAATTCTACAGTGTACTCTATCCTTACTTTTAAAATCAATATTAAAGAAAAGTTGAATTCTTGTGATAAATAAAAAGCTCATCCTCTGTTTTAACACAAATCATTCAATTATAGTCTGATTTCAAATAAGACATTAAATTAGATTTAAATAAAACTAACTCCTTATAGCAGTTTTACAATGCTATTTTCAAAGATCTGAAAGATTTTGACATTTAGTAATTGCCAAATTCTTCTGATCTACTAAGTCCACATACAATTCCTCTAAGAGCAGAGCTCTTTAAAACACTTTTTTGTGAAATTCTAGCTCCACTTAAGTCACTTAGAAAAGGATCAGGATTCCTTCGCCCCTTTGACTTTGACTAGTATATGTAGAAAATTCCACTCCCTTTTATTTGAGTTAGATGGCAACAGTTCACCACTATGAGGCATGAAAGATGTCTGTTATTTATTTTCTTCACGCTATTCAGAATGTCACTTATCTGCTAGCAGACAATCTAGATTAGACATTCATGTGACACAACAGGAAGTGGTGCAACTGTGACAACAGGAAGTGGTGCACTTAAATAAAATGCATCCTTTTTGAAGGTAAGCTTTTGGTGTGCACTTCAAAGTCATTAGGAATTGACATTGAGTGATTAAATAACTCCCCCACCATCTTCAGTTGCACTACTCATTTGATTATCACTGTTGAAAACTCTCAAGAGGTTCCTGTCATGAAATTAGTGTGTGGACAACTCTTCAATATACAGTTTCCTTGTGGTTAATACTGATGAGAGATATGGAGCAGTGAAGATGTCAACAACATGGTACATTTTCCAAAAGTATCAATGGGAAACAGCAATGCTGTTTTCACTCCAGAGCCTAGATATCAGGCTGCTGAAATTGATGACTTCTTAATCTATATTTAATAAATACATTAATCTGTCACTTTAAATACTAAACAGCACACCAGAAGCTTAGTTTAACTCTCTCCTGCAATGCACACTGAAACTCAGCTGAAGTTTAGCAACTCTAGAATTTATTTAGCAGAATACCTGTTTAATCAGCATACGAATGTAAATTACATAAGCAAGCCATCTATATAATTAAATTAGAGAGGAACTAATGTAGGACTTTGTGGTGCCAACGGCTAATAAAATAAAAGCCCATAATCCTCAGTATAAAAACCTTACACAACTTGATTTTTTTTTAAATGTATATAGTTCTGAGCATGCGTACTTTTCTAATAATAGTGCATTTGACCAAACGCTGTTCACAAGAGGACTTGGGCTCATCCACTTTTTTGTTCTTGGTTCTACTTTCTCTGTTCCTGTATGACCCCCTGCCACTACGCTTTTCTGGGGGGTCACAAACAGAAGAGAGAGAGAAAGGACAACACAGCCTGTTTGCAAATAGACACCACTTGTGCTCTTTAAAGTAATCAACCATCAATGGTTAAAATGCTCTTTACAAGTGCTATAGAACAAATTTTGGCAGGTGAAGACCCTGGGTTTTCCCATTCGAAACTAACAACCATTTCCAACAGTAACGTATGTGAACTGGAACTAGGCTACAGTGATCAGTAACATTAGGAACTGGTAATTAATTATTTTTGTACACAATAGAAATTGACAAACTATGTTTCAAGGACCCCTCAAGGTGCAAAGTACTTGCTATGGGATCCATATGAAACAGACAGCAAATTGTTCTCCACATGGGCCCTTTAACTCTGCCAGAGTATGAATTAGGGAACTTCCCAGGCATAAAATACAAAGCCCATCTTCTTTCTCGAGCATTTATGGAGATGATGATATGTAGATGGTAAAACTGGAGACCTTTATTTTTACGTTTGGGCTGGTAATACACTACTGAGTAATATTTGGATTATTGTCAATCATTTTTAACTAGAGTGAATATAAATTGGTGCTAGAGCACTAGGGCACTTTTAGAGTAATGGGCTCTTCTAAATGCTAAAAATTGAAAGAAAATTACATATTTTTTAATTAATAATTCTTCCCAACAGAGCAATATCTAAGCATACATAGTTTACTCTAATACTGTTCTTTCAAACTTAACATGCATAGCATGCTATTTTTATTCCAAATGCCTAAATCAGACCTTACTTGCCTCCATATAGCATATTAATATTTACAAAAATGTTATCCAATTGTTGTGACAAAATTTGAGTTAGGATAAGAAAGTTTGGCTTATCTATATAATTTAATGTAGATTTTTAAATAAAGCACTGAGTTGCACTGGTGAAATAGCTACATTCCAAGACACAAGCTTTCACCAGTTTCTCTTTCCTCTCTGTATTGTTAGTATAGTTCGACGGGGAAGTGTCAAACCCTTTATGATAAAACTACAAATAATTAATTAGCCTATGGCATCATCGAAAAAGATCTTTCAAATAAAATTTATTAACACTTGAAATATTGCCATTGTTTAAAAAGCTCAGCCCAAGGCATGCTTTTGAATTATCTCTAAGGAAAGAGAGTTTAATTTATCAATTAAAAATAGACCCTATTTCATAATCAGATTTTCAGGTTTAAGAGATTCAATGTAATTGTATCATTTCAAATATTTTTACTGGCAAAAATGAAGCTTTAGAAATATCAAGTCATCTTGTGGTTAAAGTCTTTCTAACTTTTTTTTTTTTAAAGCATATTTTTAATGAGGGTTTTAACATAGGAAGAACTTTTTATACTTTTCATAGCTAAATCTGTAGGCAAAACTAGTAACAATTCACTCTGGATGCTTGTTCTACGCTAAATTCAATATCCATTTCCCTTCTACTCCACTACTCCCCCAAGCACTGCCTTCATGGTGCCAACGGCCAATCCCTCCCCATGCTGCTGCCTATCAGAGGGACGGCCAATCCCTCCCCATGCTGCTGCCTATCAAAGAAGCCCCTGTCCACAGGGTTAGGAGTCCCAGCAGGGAGTTGGGACTGCCCTTGGACAGGGGCTGCTGCCAGCTGAGCAGGCAGCTCGCCTAGCACTGGGTGCAGGACCAAACCCTGCTGCAGCTGTGCAATTTAAAAAGTAGTAAGAGCCAGGAGCAGGCTGCCTGGCTCCTACTGCCTTTTAAATTACGGAGTCTCAGCAGGTCAGCAGGGTTTGGTCCTGCACCTGGTACGAGCCGGGACTGAGCTGAGCTGCCTATCGAATAATCGAGTAGTCGATATAAATTCTATCAACTACTCGATTAATTAAATACCCACCTCTTAACATCCCTAATTAGCATTAGTGCTTTGAACAGCAGAATATTTACTACCTTAGCAGCATTTCTACTTTAGTAAGTGGAAATCATGCTTGGAGAAATTTAAAAGTAGCTCAGAAAGCTATACACTGAAATTTAATCTGACATGCTCAGCTACCAATCACAAAGTCATCTGAAGGTCAACACCAATGCGTTAAGACTGATCTTTTGTTTTGTGCATATTCTTTATCATTGGAGAGGACAAAATTTTGTATTTCCTTGCATACCATCCTGACAGGCAACATACAAGACATCATGTTATTCTATTTAGGAGATAAAAGAATAAGCTTCTCCAAAATCTAGTGAATTCTTATAATAATATTCCAGGTGATAACTGAAGGTCTTAAAGGCTATCATCTACAAATTCCCATTTCTATGAGACTTCTGTATACCAACTATTGTTAAAAGCAACCCTGCTGATTAAAATAATTGACATTTAGAGAAAAATAAAATTATCTTGTATGCAGTTTGTTTACTTTGTGCATTAACAGTTTCAATGCTTTCTGGAGGGTCACTTTCACTTCCTGCCTCATGCATGAGCTGCTTTCCTCAGCAGTGATGCTCCTATGAAAGGATCTGGGTTTACTAACTTCCTCAGCCTAAGCTAAGTGTTTCTAGCTCCTGCAGAGGGAGCGCAAAGCACTGGGGCAGGAGAGGCAGCTATGGCAAGTTAAGTTTCGGCTTGACAAAGCCCTGGCTAGGTTGATTTAATTGGGATTGGTCCTGCCTTGGGCAGGGGGCTGGACTTCATGGCCTTCTAAGGTCTCTTCCAGCTCTATGGTTCTATGACTGAAAGACAATAAGGCACGTGAGCATAAATTGAAGGAGGAGGAGTGGATGAGCACAATAGGCCCAGCAAGTATTTTAAACCGATAAAAATTCAAACTTTTGGTGTCCTTTTACTATTTTATGGAAAAGGGAAGTTCAAAGGACAATGCTGAATGAGAACGGTCTGTGAAGAATATCACCCATTAATAATCAGAGGGGTAGCCGTGTTAGTCTGAATCTGCAAAAGCGGCGAGGAGTCCCGTGGCACCTTATAGACTAACTGAAGTGTTGCAGCATAAGCTTTCATGGGCAAAGACCCACTTTGTCAGATGCATGTCACAAAGTGGGTCTTTGCCAACGAAAGCTTATGCTCCAACACTTCAGTTAGTCTATAAGGTGCCACAGGACTCCTCGCCGCTTTTACCCATTAATAAGTACATCAAAATACCAGAAGAGCATTAACAAAAATCAGAAGCATCTCAGTTTCATCTCAAAGTATTTGAAAGATGTTGATCACTCATTTCCTACTGCCATCAGTGAAATCTGTAGCCTCTTAGAACTTCTGAAAACCCAAGACACATTGTTAGGTGCTTAAATATGGATTTAAGTGTATAAAAACCCAGATTTGAAAATTCTGGTTCAACTCTTTAGAATAATTAGTATTATATTGAATATTTACGTCTTTATAGATTTTTCTTTTTTAAAGTCTATGCATTTTAGTAGTTTGTGCTGTCCTGTGCAACTGCCGGGGTAATAATTACTACCTGGTAAATCCATTCTGCATAAGCTCTCTTTGAAGTTTCTGGTCTTGAGCAGCATATTCCTGAAGCTCAGATTCCACAGCAGGAGGGAGAATGTTTGGGATGAATTTAGAAAATAAAGCTGGTGCCATTTGAACCCACTCTGCATGAAAACAGAAAACAGAAAAATGATGAAACACAGAATAGAAAAAAAATGAGCGTCAGCAATAATTATTTTGAAGGACTATAGTTTTTTTTTTTTTTTTTAAGATTATACAAAATTGCTTGACATCTTGAATTAAAAGTAGGGCTGTCAATTCATCTGCGTTAATGCCTGCGATTAACGCAGGGCAGGATTAATGCTTTAAAAACCTTAACATGTTAATCGTAGACGTTAATGCTGCGCTGCCCCTTTGAAGTGCCACTCCGGTGCTTCAAATGGGCAGGGCATTAGGAGCCTGGGATCAGCTGAAGTCCCCAGCTGTCCCCAGGCTCCGTGCAGCACTGCCCTTTCAAAGCGCCCGAGCGGCACTTCAAAGGGGCAGCGCAACACGGAGCCGGGGATCAGCTGGGCACTCCCGCTGTCTTTGGCTCCACACTACACTTCTCCTTTGAGGCGCCGGAGAGGCGCTCGATCTGATCCCCGGCTCCAGCTGGACACTCCAGCTGATCCCAGGCTCCTGTGGTTCTGCCCCTTTGAAATGTCGCCACTTCATTTGGCAGCTGCACTGAACCTGGGGTCAGATAAGGACTCCAGCTGATCCTGGGCTTCCGCAGAGCTGCCCCTTTGAAAAGTCACTGCAGCGTTTCAAAGGGGAAGCACGCGCGATTACATTTTTTAATCATGCGATTAATTGCAATTAATTTTTGTAATCACTTAACAGCCCTAATTAAAAGACTAGATATTCAAGGCACACACATTTTTGGCCCAATAGTCTGTGCTGCTCCATCAAGAATCAGTGGCACCATAGACACCTAAAGCTATAAAAAGTATGAACCATATACTTCATTGGCATGTACCATGTAAAATTCTTTACACTAGAGCAAGAGAGGTAAAATGCTACTAAGAATATTTTTATGGGACCAACTTCTAATGGTGCAAGAGACAAGTTTTCAAAAGTTTTTGAACTATCCTTCATACCAAGTCAGAACTCCAGCAGGCTCCACTGACAGGGTCTCTTAACTGAAGCAGACATATCTGCAGGCTGATTCTATGGACTCTCAGAAGAGACAAAGCAAAGATAATGTAGCATATAGCAACTGCCTAGCAAACAGAGAAACAGAGCAGTACCACAGTGAAACTAAGTGTCTGTGGCCCAGATTGCCTGGAAAGGAGTGGAATGTTTGCCAACAACTAATGCAATCCTAGTGTAGACAAAGCAAGTTATATTTTTAAGCATGTGATCACTGGTACAGATAAAACCTTAGACTCTCTTATGGGGGTTTACATGACCACTGAATGTACCTCAGCTAACGTGTGTTAAAAACGCACATTGTTTCTAGTGTAGACATGGCCTTACAGATGAACACCAGTGCATAAACCAATACCTTCATTACTGTAGTAGGGGTCACTAACAACTTACAAACAAAGCCAGATCACTTTTCACATTGCAAGGTAAGTTAAAGGTACTGTACCATTTAATGGATTTACACACAGATGGACACAAACATTAAACTATCAGAATTAACCAAGTTAGTCCAAGCTAATTTCTTAGTATGAAATGTTGATGACAAGCCCTTTTGTGCCACTGCAACCTTGACACCAAATGTGTTCATAGGTTTAAACAATAAATCCTCTAATGGTGATACGAGTCAGAAAAATCAGTATCTTACAAATTCTTTACCAGGGAAGGAAAGTTATGGACAGCAGCCAAGTGCACTATGTAAATGTCTACATATTTTCGTAGAAAACAGATATAACAAATAGGTAGAAATAATGTTAGATCCACATTTAACTCCACATTTTCAAGAGCTTCAACCCACGGTTACCTCAACCTCATGTCTTGGCTGGTCACTGCATCTGATCTGTTTCTCTCCATCCTCTCATCCCTCCCCCACCCCTGACATTTTCATTTTGTTCTTTTTTCACCCCTCATCTCGTCTGTGCACATGGCTCATTCATATACTTGTCTCTTTCTTAGGCTCTATTCTCTTTCCTTTTTCTCTCCCCGTCCTTCCACTCTTTATCTTTTACCTTTTGTTCTTCCCATACCTAGCATTAAGAGGAGCAAATTTTGCTGCTGGAGAGAAATCTATTCGTATATTGGAGTTCCTCTGGAAAAGGCATACTACAGCAGATAGAAAAAAAGAGAGCACGAAAAGACAATTGAGCTGCTTAATGGGAGCTGTTGGACATATTCCACTGCCTGACTTGAGTCCAGATAAGAGTACTTAAGTGCATGACAAGTTTCTCCATTCACTTTACTTTTTTTCTCCTCCCTTTGCCAGACTCTCCTTTTACTGTCAGTCACCTAGTCTCATAGAACCATCTGCAGACAAAGTATGGAGAAGCGATAGTTCTTGAAGTTAATATCTTCTTGGTTTGTCTTTCCAGTGCAAACACTGGAGACTAGGGCTATGTCTAGACTGCAAGCCTCTTTCGAAAGAGGCTCTTTCAAAAGTATCTTTCGAAAGAGCCTCTTTCGAAAGAGAGCGTCTAGACTGCACGTTGAACTTTCGAAAAGCGGCTTGCTTTTTCGAAAGAAAGCATCCAGTGAGTCTGGATGCTCTCTTTCGAAGAAGCCCTATTTACATTGAAGAACACCTTCTTTCAAAAGAGGAACTTTGGAAAGAAGGCGTTCTTCCTCGTGAAATGAGGTTTACCGCCACCGAAAGAAAAGTCGCGTTCTTTCGATTTAATTTCGAAAGAACGCGGCTTGAGTCTGGATGCAGGTGAGGTTTTTTCGAAAAAGGCTACTTTTTTCGAAAAAACCCTGAGTCTGGACACAGCCTGAGTGACACTACAATCATATACAATTGGACAGCTTCCCCAGTGCACATCTTTGAGGTGGTCTCACAGTGTCCCAGGGGCCTGCGCCTCTGAACACATTATAATCCAAGTAAACAAGGACTGACTCTACTAAGGAACACCTTTAAATACAGAAGAATAGTTCTTAGTACAAACTTACAGCACTTCCAGGCTGGATAGAATGACATTCATAAATTCTTATCTTCATTTTTTCAACCCAATCAGTTTTACTATGTTGTTATTGACTAAAGTCATGACAAGGTGAATGTTTGAGAGACGGACTTAAAGAATTTGATTCAAAATATATCACAAACTTAATATTCTTTCCTTAACTGGCAACTGAAAATACTCTGTTCTCTTCAATAGCATAAGCACTCTTCACAGATTGGCTGAGTGGGCACTGTGAACTTTTTGATGATCTCACTGTAAATATTACAAGTGCATATGAATGCTTACTTAAGAAGTGTTCAACCAGATTACTCAGACAACTACATACTTTTAGTCAAAGTCAACAGGTAAGGAATTCATTGAGTATGACATGAGAATTTAGAAAAAAGACATTTAAAGTTATAATTATAATGTTGCAAATGCTCATAATTTTATTGCAAATGTTGTTCTGTTTTTCTTAAAGCCTGAACTTCTGGGCTATGTCTAGACTGGCATGATTTTCCGCAAATGCTTTTAAACAGGAAAGTTTTCCGTTAAAAGCATTTGTGGAAAAGAGCGTCTAGATTGGCACATTTTCGCGATCAGGGCTTTTTTGCGCAAAACAAATCTGAGCTGTCTACACTGCCCCTTTTGCACAAAAGCTTTGCGCAAAAGGACTTTTGCCCGAATGGGAGCAGCATAGTATTTCCGCAAGAAGCACTGATTTCTTACGTGAGATCGTCAGTGTTCTTGCGGAAATTCAAGCGGCCAGTGTAAACAGCTGGCAAGTTTTTCCGCAAAAGCAGCTGCTTTTGCAGAAAAACTTGCCAGTCTAGACACAGCCCTGGAGTCATACAATTATAGTTTTTGTTTTTCTATCCCTCAGGAGTGCGAAGATGGGATTGAAAATGTTAAGTCCAAAACTTTAAACGCCATATGGTAAAAAAAGAATCTTAGATGTATCATTTATTAAGTCTCATTTTGTGGACATAACTCATGTTTTTTAAATATCTAGCACTGGCAATATAAAATCCATGCCCTTCATGTTAGGAAGGTAAAGAGTGGTTTGTACAATCCTGTCTGCTAGTCAGGTTTTTTTCTGGCAAATAATGGAAGAGCTTCAGCAATCTGTCACATGAGGACTCAGGGAGAAGCTTGTAAGACCACTGCCACAGGAGGAGGAGCAACTGGTAACGGACATTAAGCATCAAGAGGGGACCAGTTTTTAAGTGAAATTCTGCAGAAATCAATGGCTTAGGTTTTCCTGATCAACACTAGCCAGTGGATTTTTCATGCCCTGGTAACAATCTTATTTAAATATCTTTTAGAACACAGTAAGAATACTGAAAATCTGAGAGGGGAATGACAGTATTGAATCAAACTAAACTTTGTCTCTGAAGGAAAAGGCAAGTTTCTTTCAATGTTAACAGGCTTTGAAGAGCTTTCAATACTCTTGCCTCTGGGGATATCAAGTAGGATACTATCAAAATCTTACACATCAGCTCAAGTTAGAATGAAATCATGCGTTTGTGCTCTTATAAAATATATTTCCTTCTACAGTAATGAAAAGTAAAAGAGGATAAAGATGAAAGTCATCACCATAGTCCTTCCCCAACCTATCACTTTAATGTGTGAGAAAAATAAAACATGCCTGCTAAGAGTGATTAATCTGAATTCTGTAGGTAATCTGACCACCCCATTACTGGTCTTCATATGCAATACCTGTCAGACTCTGAAGTTTTGTAAAGCATCCTCTTTGTCATTTATGGCTCTGAGCGGCAATTCCATGGAAAAGAAGATGGGATGGCCTGTATACAGCCCTCTTTACAGTTACACCAGCACAAAACAAGAATAACTCCATGGAGCTATGACTGGGATTGCAGAAAAGAGGAAAACCTGGACCACTTTGGTATTTGTGTTTCTTAAGCAGAGAAATAAAGGAGCATGATGAAAGTTCATTCCGGGAAGGGTGCCCGTGACATTCCTTCTCCTCATCACCAGCTAGATGCTGTTGACAGAGATTTGCAGCAGAGACTGTGTGTCAGCAATGGATAACCAAGACTAGTGAGCAAGCTGCCTGAATGACCCTCCTTTATCTCAGTGGGCTTCATGATTGCCCATGGTGGGCAACCTGTGGCCTGGAAACCCTCTCTTCTCCCCCTTCCGATGTGCCTCCTGCGCACTGGGGCACTGGAGCCCCGCACTTCCTATTCCTCCCCCTTCCTCCCAGCACTTTTGAAGCTCTCTGAATCTGTGATCCGCACTCCATCTTTCTCCCTCCCACAGCTTGAACGTCATAAAACAGCTCTTCATAATTGTGCAAGCTCTGGAAGGGAGGGGGAAAAGCAGGGACAGAGCACGATTCAGCGGATTCATGATGCTCCAAAAAGTCCTGGGACGGAGGGTGAGGACTAAGAATTGGGAGGCTCCAGTGCCCCAGTGCGTGAGAGGTATGTGGGGTAGGGGACTGACCGGATGAGCATGGGCTACAGGCGGAACACCAGTGGGCTGTAGGTTGCCCATCACAAATACAATTACATTAGAATATTGTTAAAATGTCATATTTTATTATATACCCATTAAATCTTATAACTGCAGAGCTCAGCAAACTGCACATAGCCAGTGAGCAATGATTATTTTAATTACCTGCTGCTGCACTGCTAAACCCCTTTTGAATATTGTCCCTTGATAAGGGCTCATTTTAGTTTCCAAATGATACTTTACAGTCCCTTCTCCATTTCATATTAAGTTTCTAATTCATGAAAAATCTCAGACTACGTCAACAGTTCCATAAGAAAACTACGCCACCAAGTCTCAGAACCTGGTAAATGACTCAGACTTGCAAAGCCCAATCTACAGGCTGAAACCTACAGTGTAGACTCTTGCAGAAAGAGGCAGGAAGAGTAGGTATGTAAGCAACTAGTCAACTACCCGATAAGCCTCTGCTTATTAGGTAGTCGACTAGTCACATCTCCCATCCCATCCGCTTACTGCCTTTGTACCAGTTCCCCTTGGCACCGTCTCCATAGGAGGGCAGTCAGGACCCTGCGTGAGCGCCCCCCTTATCGACTAATCAAGCAGTTGATGGAAATTCCATTGATTATTCGATTTGCTGGTTAATAGAAATTTAACATCCCTAGGAGAGAGGGATCTCTCACCACACCACTCACGAGAACATCTACACTGCAATTTTATAGCCCCACAGCCTGAGTCCTGAGACTCAGACCATCCATGAAGTGTCACGGGCCTTTTATCGCAGTGTAGGTACACACCACAATTTTCTTGGCTCACTGAGATAATGTTGGCCATGAAGCCCACATTATATACATTTTATTCAAAGGTAAAATAAAATTTTACCATGATATAAAAATGATAAATTTTGGATCTTTCTTATAGCAAAATCTGTTCTGCAATCAAAATCTGTTCTGCAATCATCACAGCATCAGAGGTGGAAAGGTCATTTAGACATAAAGGCCCTATCATTCCATTATCTATCTTACTGTTCAATATCTGTCCTATTGAACAGCTCATTCCCTTACAGTAATACAAAGAAGCACAGTGCTTGTGCTTCAGTCTTCCCTTTAATATTTTAAAACTAGTTAAGTGAAGGTGGGAGCCCAATGCAAGAATCAGTTGTCCCGTAGGTCACAAAATAGATCTTCTGCATTCATAACGAAGGCCTAGTTGTGACAATGCACAACACAGCTAACCACTGATTAAAAAGGTAGATTTTATGGTTTTATCAAAAATACATAATATTGTAGTTAGACTGCATACAAGTTTGTGGAATGTTTTGATACTACAGTACAATGAGAGATTGCAAAACAAAGCAATGGATATTTACCTGGTCTAAGTGTATACAGGCCTTTCACAATATTTGCCATGGTTGAAGGGGTTATTTGAAACGGTGTTGACTGAGCATCTAAAAGTAAAGCTGAAATGAAAAGAGAAGCCTGATTAACCATTTTCTTGGTCAAATACTTTAGGTTCTCAGCATATATTTTTGGCAGTTAAGTGAAGTTATTTTTTCCTTGTCTGTCACCTGATGTTCCTAACGAGGAAACCAAGTGACAGACAAATGAGTGACAATTGCATTCTTACAAGTATAAATATAACCTTTTAGTCAAAGTGCAATATAGAATATGAAGTTGTGTGGTGAAAACGTAAAATAATACTTTTGCCTTCTCATATTACAGCTAAGCATATGGGGTTTCTAAGGAAAAACAGTCAAGTAACTGTATTTCCATGTTTCTGAGACAGAACTGAAGTAAATACAACTTATTTTAGCAGTAATATTCACAGTGCTACGGTAAACATAAGAATTTTCACTATAACTATACTAAAGCATTTACCATACTGACAACAGAATCTGCTCTGGATTGGAGATCTGAACATGAACATCCTGAAACAAGCTTTTTAAAAATCAGCTATAAGCAAGAAATTATTTGTTTTTTAAAAACGAGAGGATATTTATTTTTCATTCTTGATGTACTTATTGGCTTAATAAATAACTGGGAGACATTACCAATAACCACAATTTTTGTTTGCCATGTGCATAATGATTATTGATTTGATACTATTAAGTATATTACACAACATTAATTTTTAACAAGAAGTGGCTTTGATTAATGCTATGTCCTGTATATTAATGACAATATGAACGGTGTTAAAAAGAACTATACCTGCGCCAAGCCCCTTTGCCAATATTTGCATATTTCTAGAACCCACAGGTCAGAGTGTTACACGCTCTTCTTTCTGCCCCATCCACAAAGCACTGTCCTGCCTCTTTAGCTTACACTGTAGAAACATATATTTTTAGCTGTAGAGCTTTCCCAGTTCAGTCCACAACATTAGTCAAGATGGCAGTCACACACTCACAACCATAGCTGATTTAAAAAAAAAAAAAAAAAAACACACCTAACCTTCCCTTTTCTGTTGTGTAAAAGACCTCTACAAAACAGTGCAAACTGAGAAGAGAAATCTGTTTAATCTTTCAATTACAGTAACTGAAGGTTCTATTTGTAACTATTATAGGTACATTGGTCTCAGACGGAAGTGTGATTTTTAAAAGAACAGTTTTCCTTGAAATCTGGGAAGTGATTTGCATACCATGAGACATTTGCAACTTTCCTCCTACAGATTTTTTCTGCAACAATCCCTAGGCCCATCAAGAAAACTGCATACTGTGATGTCACAGAGGGAACAAGGCTTTAATAAAATGTGTACCGAAATCTGAATATAGTCTAGAAGAGATTAAGCTATAGATATTTTATGCATCTAAAACACAAGCCTAGGTACATAGTTGAGACACTTGCAGTGGACACAGGACCACAGGAGATGACTGATCATGAGCCAACCTGCAAACATACACAGGAGTAGCCCTTAACTTGCACAAGTAGAGTACTAAAATCAATGGAACTAGTCTTGAAATGTAGGACTGTTTGCATGACTAAGCCATAGCCTGGAGATGTTTAGACAAATGTGATGATAGTTGCTGACTATTTCCATATCTTTAATTGATTTTTGTACTAGTTTAGACTTTTTCCCCCATAAAATCATTTACTTTTTCAAAATGAGCTATAATCCTATTCCACAACATATAATATTTGAAGATTTAACAAGGTGAATCCACGATATGTGGCAAGTAAAGTGTGCAGCAATCAGTACTGGTTTATTTATTACTGCACCTGACTTTTTATAAACAAATTTCATTAGCAAATTCACCTGGCGATCAATCCTCATTAACAGAAGTGAATTTGTGCTTTCCTCTCCAACCCCTTATTACAGCTTGACTCATCAACATTTTGTACCACTTGTTTTTGTAAACATATTACATCAGCCTTTAAAACTACAACAGCTCACTCAAAGCTTTTCTGAATTAACCCAAACTGAACGGATTTTGAGACAGCATAGCTGCTGGCCCAAGTCACCTAAAATAAAAATATTCCTTTCCTAAACAGATTAATTTCTTCAATGAGGTAGGAGCAGTACACAGGCTAACCCTGTGTTAATGGTAAAGCAAACAGGGGGTAGAGCCCTGTGCAGATACAAAAATGTAGATCTGCTTCCAATCCATCTCAGTGAGAATCAATTCTCATCCACCCCACAATCTGCACTGTCTTATCTGAAGCCACATCTGCATGCTACCTCTCAGTGTCTCTCAGAGGAGCATCTGTGTTCATGTGTATATACTGTACATAGGATCTCAAAGACAGGTAAGCAGCTGTCTGCAGTTCAGAGCCTATGAGGCTCTGGAAGGCAAGAAAGCAATTTATAGGCTACAAGCAGCAGATAACTACTTCTTGATCTATCACCTTCTCTTTCTCTGCATGCAGGGACAGAAAAAATGGGATCTAGAAGTCAGGGAAGTAGCTTATAGCCCCTTTTCCCACCCTCCTACAATGAAAGGGGAGTTAATAAATCAAAACATACAGCAAACTCCCCCATGTTCCTACTACCTGGTTTAAGCAGCCAAGCTATTTAGGAACTCTCTCCTGACTTTATTATATTAGGTCAGTTGGAGAGGGATCTTCCCTCCTCCCTTCCCACAGTAAGTACAGGCCAGGGGAAGGGAGGAGGGAAGAGGAAATATAGGATCAGAAGGTGGGGAAGCAGCCTCACAGGCTATGAGCTGAAGACAGCTACTGTACTTCCTTGTCTCAGATCTTATAAAATGTATAGCTCTGCATGGATTTGTATCCCCATCCGATCAACAAAAGTGGTCCATGAATATCCGCAGAATACAAGCAGATTTGCAGGGCTCTACATGAGGGCACACATGAGAGTGTAGTGCATTCCTCATTTCTCTTTGCAACTGGGATACCAAAAACTTATTATTTTCAGGACCTTTTCCTAATTTGCTTTGCCAGTGCAGCTTCAGGTTCCTTTTCTGTAGCTGACTCCTTGAGAGGTAATAGCCAAACTGGAGAAATAAAGGGAGTCATCTTTGGAAGGCAGCAAAACCCACAATCTGATTAATCTTTAGTTCTACCTGCCTGTTCCAAAAGGTGAGGTTGGAGAAGACACTAGTTTCTCTGCCATAGCAGCCCAGTCAGGCATTTATCCTGGCATTAAGTATTGTCCAGGTTTTTTCCCATAGTCCCTCTTCCCATATCTAAAAACTGGACTATGGGACATATCACTGTAAGACAGTGTGTCACACTACTGCCTTATTAGTAAAAAGCGAAAGAACAAATCAGTACATTTTGTTCCACTGACAATGAACTCCGTGATGACAGTATAGATTTACACATCTGTTAGTAATATGCTTGAGTGGAAATCAAGTGATACCCTCTTCTGCTTATCCATTAACCGAGGTACAAAAAGTTTAAAAAAAAAAAAGTATTGCAAAAGAAAGCCCTTTCCTTGCAAGGTGTACCAGTCTCTAACTGCCTTAGTTTTCTCTGTTTGCATACGGCATTTATGCTTTTGAATTTCATATCAGAAGCAAGGCAGAAAGTAAAGAAATCACCGAACTTCAACTTCCTGGTCAATTTTCCTGCTTCCTCCTCAACATTTTTACAGTTGAAGGACTTCCCCCCTATATTTGTACACCTGAATTTTTTAAACAAAGAGATGAACTGCTTTAAACCCATCCCTCACTGAGTCTGGGGGAACATGACTGGGAAAAAAACAACACTGTCTTAAGTAAAAGTTAGACTGACTGAAGCATACCCATGGGGTCAATTAAATGTTTCACATCAAAGAGTTCTGGGAGATCATTTCAGTATCATGGCAAAAGAAACACAGACTCTTAACAGAGCAAGATGTCAGACTCTCAGACTTCAAAATGTAAATCACACAAATCCATGCCACAGTTATTTTTGAGACAGAAATATTGGCTTCAGTTTTTCATCAATATCAATGTGTGTCTTTTCAGGTTTCAATGCACTTAAGAAAATTAAATCTTGAACCTGAATACTACATAAAACAAATGCCTGCTCGCTATTATAGTGAAGTCAGCCTGGAGACAGCAAACCTATCAAATGAATGACTAGCTTTTGATTAGCTAATTGTATGGCTGTCTAGGTCAGAGATGGGGAACTTTTTTTTTGGCCACTGACCCACAGAAAAATCAGTTGGGGACAACACACAAGAGAGAAGCAAAAAGAAAAAAACAAAACAAAACAAACACACTGACATGGCCACTGACTGAGAAGGAGAAAGACACTCCCCACAGTCCTTTGCGCACCAGACCCTAGGCGAGCCTAGCCTGATAGATTCTGTGTGCTCTAGCCCCAAGGTGGAGCAGCAGGGAGACTGGAGCGCCAACATGGGAGGCCTGAGCCTGAGGGCTGGATCCAGGCAAGCCAGGGACTGCATCCAGCCCCTGGGCCTGAGGTTCCCCACCCCTGGTCTAGGTATATGTTAGGACTTGGAAAAGAATAGACAAAACAGTGAAGGGCTAGGAAAATAATCAGTGTTGTACTATATTGTATTCAAGTAATATAATTTTCTGCCTGTATTTTCATACCTAGACTCTGGTACTCAGTGGAACTCTGGTTCTCTGGTCCACCTTCATTCAGATCTTGCAGTTCTGATTTGAAATCTGACTAAAGGGTTCGAGTTATTGCAGCCAGAGTTCCTGTTTCCTTATATATAGCACTTTCTTTGCATGAGCAGTACACTCTAGCAGATATCTACACTAACAGGCAGCTGGAGGTTTTGCTTTCTCATCGATTCATGTGAGGGAAGGGAAAGCATTCAGGCTCCTTCCCATTCCCCTACCTCCACAATCACGGAAAAGTGAAGTCGCCACTGGCAAGTTATGTGGAAAACATTAATTTCTTTCCTCTGGTGAAGTTGATCTCTATTTCTAGTTATAGTGAAATTATTACTGCTCAAATGGGAGTGCTTTATCTTTGAATCAAAAAGATGCTTTCAAAGGGCAATCGTTTTGTCTTTGGAAATCAGCAGACTGCACCAAATGGCAGGTGTTATCATGCTGTTTTACAAGGGTAGGTTTCCCCCTACTGCAATTAATACTATGAACATTCCTCAGTTCAAATACTGACATGGCAGGAAGAGGAGAATGTGCACTTGAAAACAGGAATGACCTGGAAGTCAGTGTTACAGCATGTGATACCAACTCACAGAAGCTCTTGGTAGTGCCCCAAGGATAGAATCAGACACATCCCAGCCAAACAAGTTAATGAGTACCACTGCTCTGAACTGAAAATCAAAATGATTTTGCCTTAGATACTCTTCCCAAGCCAATTTGTTCCTTAGAAGCTTGTTTCTTAGTAGATCAATTAAAAAAAAACAACACAGCTATTTCTCTCAGTACAGGCTGAACCTCTCTAGTCTGGCACACTCTGGTCCAGCAACATCCGTGGTCCAGCATGATTTCAGTTAGTTGGATGCCCACTTATCAGGGGTGTGGCCAAGTTCCCCATGGTCTCATGAAGATTGTTTACAGCCTGGCTGTCAGTTCTGGCTCTCAGTGTTCTGTGTTCCTATTTAGCTCTAATTTATCACTACATGTCCTCTAAGAGCCCAATAAGTGGTAGAAATGCTGCTAGACAATACTGACCTCCCATGGTTTGGCAAATGTACTGGCTTGCCAGCAGTAAGATCCTGAGAATATGGGCTAGAGAGGTTCAACCTGTATCTAGAGACTGCATGTACCACATCTTCTTGGCAAGACTCAGTCTACCTTTAGTTTCTGGAGTGAGAACCAGGGTCAACCCAAATTTTTATAATAGTAAATCACTGGTCTTTTCAGAGATCAACAGGAAAAAAACCAAAAACCCTGCTCTTTGGGAAACTGAGCTCTGTCCTAGTTAGCTCCTCTGGAGGTGGTTTAAAAACATTTTTGCCACTAAGGAAGATGGCTGGACACATTTGTAGATATAAGCTGCAAATAGACCATAGAATTTCAGGTGCCTATTATACCACCAGTGAACAGTGATGTCACTGAACAAAGCAGTCTTTTTTTTAAAAAGGCTCCTCTGGACACAAGACAGAGCTGGGAGCCACAACTGTCTGCAAAAGACTCCCAAGTAAGTCTGCAAAAAAGAGTCTGGTTTTCTAGATTAGAGTCTACTTTAAATACCAGTGACCAAATTGGAAGAGATAACAGGTGTTTTATTATTAAAAAATATTTCATTTCTTCCATTTTTAACAGTATGGAGCACTCAGAGTATGAATGAACAAATCTGTTTCCTGACCGGCCTCATGCTCCACGTGGTGTTTCAAAGCGTCAGTGCTGCATGGAGCCTGGGGTCAGGTGGGAATCCCCAGCTGATCCCTGGCTCCATGCAACACCGCATCTTTGAAACGCTGCAGGGAGCCTAGCGTCAGGCTCCACACGGCGTTTCAAAGTGGCAGCGCCGTATAGAGCCTGGATTAAGTGGAGGGGTCCCCAGCTGACCCCAGGCTCCATGCAGTGCTGCTGCTTTGAAACGTTGCATGCAACCTGGGGCACTTGAAAGTGACAGACTCTGGCAGACACTTGGCTCCATGCAGCAGTGCTACTTCGAAGCACCCCCACCTCTTTTCCCCCTTGCTGCTTCTTTCTGATAAGAGTCAGCAAAGGGGGTGGGGGGTGTCGATAAGTCGACGAGCAGGTCGACTATTCTATAAGCATTTGCGTATCGAATAGCTGACTAGTCATTCACATCCCTAAATTAAACCACCTCCGACGAGCAGGATTAGCCAAATTGGCAGGAGAGCCTATCCTGCAGACAGAGCTATTCATATAAGTTTCACCCATAAAAATGTTTATGTTGGTAAGGGGTGTGTTTTTTCACACCCCTGACCAACAAAGTGCTATTGTACACAAAGCCTTTTGCCTTACAGCATATTAAACTTTTCTCTTTGTGCAGTAGCACATTACAAATCAATTAAACTATATCAATATTCCCTCTTGAATGCAATTTGAAATAGAATATTGTTTGTGTCTTTAAAGTATGAGAGAAATTCATTTGTTCTGGCATTCAATTTTAGAATGACAAGAAAATATCTAAGGTAACTACAAGATACTTCTCAATGTCCCTACTATAGTATAATTTGTGCTGCATGCACTCAGTTATTTCCAGGGATACTTTAGTACATTTAAAATTTATACCACTTTAATCTTTGTTTTTGGGGAAAGAAAACACTATTACTGTCAGGATCTAAGAAAGTCAGGTCACAATAAAATTTTGTAAAAGTTTTAAAATACAAGAAAAGATGTTAAAAGGCTTTGTTCTAATAAGCTGTATGGTGAGACTAAATATATGAAATCATACGAGGAGGTCCATTAACAGTGCACATTACACTAGGGCTGCCAGTTTTGGTTGGATGTATTCCTGAAGGTATCACATGGCCACCTTTAATTAAAGATGAACGTTTAAATTCCTGGAGACTATAAGATAGTTCTCTGCAGAGTTGGCAACCCTAACACAAAGCTACTTCCTGCAGTTTATCTTTTTATTTCTGCTGGTCATCACAAAGCAGTAAGGTAAGAAATAGATCCTGTGGTAATCAAAGGAAGGTTACGTGTTACCCAGTACATTCTTTTTTGATAGAATTCAAAGAAAAATTATATGGCAAAATAAGTCAGGAATGTTTTATTTTCTAAAGATTTTAACAAAATGTGCAACAAAGCTTATTTCCTTATAGAAGGTCAGACTAAATTAAGTCACATTAGTAGCTAAAAGCCTATGCTGTTACTTGAGTGTAATTTGTGAAGTCGTGTGTGGTAAGAGCCAAAAGTGGGTGAGAACTGGATGGTAACAGACCACAAATCCGGTGATGATTGAACCTGGTGATATTCTGAACAAAGAGAGTTGTCAGCCATGCTTGTTCAACTTTCCACTCTTCATACTAACTTAGACATTTTATGCTTCAGAACGATTCCTGGTTTTGTTTCGTGTGCTGGCTGTGTTATGAGTAGTGTGGATCTATGCATGTGGCAAATGATTGGCTAGATACATATGGGTGGATGTCTTGATTTGTATCTGATGGGGAGATAAATTGTGCTTGGAGATTCATGTGGATAGCAGTTCACTCACTTAATGCACCACCTGTGCAGTCTCAGATAACGAATGAAATTATGGCCTGCAAATTTAGTTTTGAAAAGACAATAATAGCAAAACAGGTGTGGATCAGTGTTCCTTCTAAGCTGAGCAGCAGTACAGCTACCCAGGTGACTGATCAGCCCCACCTAGTTAGAGGCTCAGGGCTTTCTGCATGGAGTTTACTGACTAGGCAGAGCTGATTAATCACCTGTGAAACTGTGCTGCCACACAGCTTAGAAGGAACACTGATGTAAATATCAAGTTTATAGCAATGATCAGTGTGACAGTCCTGGGATCTTATTATATAAATAGTATTTTCAATGCTTTGAACTTACATATATAGTACAAACCTATCTTCCACTGCTGACAGACAAGTAGGAACAATAGATGAAGCAGTGTCCTTGTGATTACTCAATAGCCAACAGTCATTTTCATGAGGCCCCAAGTCTGCAATTGACTCTGCCATGTGGGTGCTTGCCAACTGCACTAGGATTCCAGGTCTGTACCCAAGAATTTCTGTGGAGGAGACTTTTTTTTTTTTAAATGTGAACCGCAGGGTTTTTTAAATAAAGGGGTTCAAAATTGCCATGCAATGAGTGTACATAAGAGATGTTAATGAAAAATCTGAGTGGAAACAGTGATTGGTAAAATGACTGTATTATAACTAAAATTATATACAGTAATAAAGGTTTTACAGAAACTACCTTCTTGGATGGATCGTGGCAGCCATGGCCGGGTTGGCAGGGGAGGATCAGCGGGTTGGGGGTAGAGTATCTGGCCAGAAGAAGGGGGTATATGAGGGGCTGAAGGTGTGAGGTCAGGGCATGAGGGGTGGGGGGCACTTACTTACCTTTGCACTCTGCAAGGTACCAGGCATAGCCTCCCACTGCTCTCATTTGTCGGATTCCAGCCAATGGCAGCAGTGGGGAAAGCCTCCATGCAGCACACCCATGTGCTGCTGTTCCCCCAGCCAGGGGAGGGGGGAGGGAAACCTTCTTCACCGCAAGCCGGATTGCATAGCGAGGCTCAGGACGTTCTCTCCCCCAGCTCCCCAACTGAGAAGCCTGTGCTGGCACACTAACCTCACAGGGAATGGGAGGGAAGGCGAGGCGAGGCTGGAGCACCAGTGTAGGCTCCCCACTACGGAAGGAAGGTGGGGGCCTGAGCTCAAGCCGTGGATCCACTGCCCTAACAGAGCCCCCCATGCTTACCTGGGGGACCATGGGGAGGATGCAGTTGCACCCTTCCCCTGTATAAGAGGCTGGATTCCATGGGGTGCAGGTGCCCTCCACAAATTTAATTGCATAATCAAAGTTTAAATCAGCTCAGAGTTCTTGGAAGTCATCTGATAGTATCAATATACTGTACCTATGTTAACATAATAGCATGAGAGAGAAATTAATGTGGCTAGTACAGCTATGATTTTTGTTTATTGTTCATTTGTTGTGTGATGTTATGATTAATTATTATATGTTAAATGGAGTTAAAGTGTAGGATTATAGAACTATAAGGTCGATCAGCATTTAGGAGGAATAATCATATATTAGGTATCCAAGTAAGGAAGGCTGAAACAATACCTGTAAGCTGAAGCCTGCAAGATTTTAATTTAGCTATTTCAGCCCTTGGAGATATGCTAGCAATAGCATTTCTTAAGTAAGTTTTCAAAGAATAAACTGATGTCCTAAGATTATGAGGGAAAGAGAGATAACATTGCAAAAGATTAGAAGGATGATTTATTTAAATTGCCAAAAAAATGTAGAAGCACATCTATCTCCAACACATGTCAAACACAGGATACAGGTTGTATCAACACTAATGAGAATAAAGAGAAACCTATGCAAATCATGGTCCCTTAAATTCCTAAGGCATATCAGACCAATAAAAAAAAGGAGCATTGGAACTTTCACATACATGTGAAGAGTAAGTATAGACAAAAAACGGGGTGTCCAAAGAGGAAAAATGCACTTCTTATGAGAAAGCCCTAGCAGAAACATCTGTCTACTGATGATCAGTCCATAACACTATCTAGGACGATGTGTCCTTAGTTCTAAGTGGTGCATGAAAATACCTATAAGCTGTATCTGCTGCAATATTCATAACATTAATAAAACTGATAAAAGATAGATCTGGTTCTTGTGATTATGTGTTCTTTGCCTATGAGCTGTGTTCCAATGTTCCAATGAGCTCAAGATCTAAAAACAAGCAGAGCTCTGTTAAACTTGAGTGTAGCCAGCACTACACCTCAATGGTGTAATATAAGATCACTAAAATTAACTTTCAATAAAAATAAAGGCTACACTAGCCACTACTTCATCCATCCCCATCTTTTTCTTAATTGGTGGGGTGGGAAAAGAGAGGGGGGAGGAGGTATACAGTAAGATGACAACCAAGTTTCATACCTGGGCACCTGATTCCTCCAACCATACCACACACATTTACCTAGCACTCTTGATACTGGTTAAACCTCCTACGCTCTGGTGTATCACGGATATTGCTGGAGCAGAGAGCCCCAGCACAGGGGAATGAGTACCAACTGGGAGTCCAGCAGCGGGCCCACCAGCAGCAGCAACCAGAAACTCTGTCCCCAGGGAAGTCCCAGGCAGGCAGAACAGCAGCAGGCCTGGCAAGCCCCGTCCCCAGGGAGCTCTGGTCAGAGGCAGCTGGGGACCTCTGTCCCCAGGTAGTCCTAGCCTGGCAGCAGTGGGATGGCAGCCCAGTGGCAATGGGACTGAAGCACAGGCAGCCACAGGAAGGGGGAAGGGGGGAAGCAGGCTGGGAGGCCAGCAGAAGGGACCTAACGTGATCTAGCAAATTCCCTCATTCAGGATGGGTCAAGTCTCAAGGGTGCTGGGTCATGGAGGTCAAACCTGTACTGAAAGTAGAACAGGCTAGGCCGCTGCACAATAAAATACGTAGTCATCATAATTGTAAGGTAGACATCACTGGGATGAAATATTTGGACAACAATGGCATCTACACAAAATGTCTATGAAAAAACGATTGTTGTTTTGGCACTAACATGCCTCATTCTTCCTCCTAAAAACTTTTAAAACCATATATTTAGTAAATAACCAACCTCATTACACTGCATTTTTATTCAGAGACCAAAAAAGCCCACAGTAAGTATGTACAGTACTTGCAATCTGTATTTTAATCTTCTAGTCTTAGGATTTTGTTCCTACCTTTTCTGCTTTTTCCTCCTACAACCTACAGTTAGTTTTCCAAAATTGCAATAGAATTTGATTGCCATCTATTTTAAGAAAAATACAATAAATTGACTTACGCATTAGGCTGTAAATGTGCTTTTCTGCAACATGTTCCGTAAACAGCTTTATAAGGTCATCTTTTAAGTCTCTGTTAAGCTTGGTTTCTATGTAAAATTTATTCTGGAAAACAATAGAGACAGAGATTTTTGTATTTGACTTTACAATTGCACATTAAGCAAATACACTTTATCACCTAATGGAGTCAAAATTTAAAAATTATAATAATGTTATTGTTTGAGTTCTAAAGAGATTCATATTATACAAAAGCACATATATTATAGTCATATGCAACATACTTAAAATGAAGCACAAATAATACCACTGAAGCCAATGACATTTCCTTAAGGTTAAGCTCGTGTGTGTTTGCAGAATTGGGGTTTATGTCTGCAAAATACACTTTATTTTAATGATAGTTTTGAACAGACTATAACAACAAAACAGGTGTGGATATCAAGTTTATAGCAATGACATATTGATCAAAGGCATCAAAATGTTTAAGATAGGATTCATTATCTGCAAAATTTTACTTGTTTCTGAAGGATGGGAGTGAGAGGATGAGTGTGTATGTGTAAAAATAACATAACGACCGTACTAGGTCAGACCAAAGCTCCATGTAGCCCTGTATCCTGTCTGCTGACAGTGGTCAATACCAGGTGCCCCAGAGGAAGGGAACACAATAGGTAATCCTCATATGATCCCTCTCCTGTCATCCATTTCCAGACAAACAGGCTAGGAACACCATTCCTATCCATCCTGGCTACTAGCCATTGATAGACTTAACCTTCATGAATCTAACTATTTTTTGAATCCTGTTAATGTCCTAATCTTCACCACATCCTCTGGCAAGGAGTTCCACAGGTTGACTATGTGCTGAGCAAAGAAAAACTTCCTTTTGTTTAAAACCTCTGGAAAAAATCTGAATTGCTTTTCATCAGCTTTCATGGCAAGGGACTGTTAGATTTGGTGCCAGCACTGGTAGTTTCATGAGGATTTACAAGTCACAACCCAGCCTGGAGCAGCTCCCACACCCACAGCGTGCACAGCCTAGGGCAACCCGCCACTGCCACCCAGAGAGGGCCCAGAGCAGCCCCAGCCCAAATACACAAACCTAGCCCAATCTGGCCTGAGCAGCCCCCCCCACCTACAGTGTGGGTTGGGAGTGCTCCAGGCCCCACACCCTTGGCCCAGAAAAGCCCCATGCCCTAGCCTGGTTGGGCCCACCTCAGGTAGGGAGCCACTCCCAGCCTAGCCAGGCCCTGCCCACTCCCATTTAAGCAGTTAACTAGTCAAATGCAACATTTAACCGGTTAACTGATTAAATAGGATTTTACATCCCAAGTCCTTAGATAATTGTTCTCAAAAATTGTTTCTTGGCCTGCTTTCTTATATTTCTACACTTCAGTTGCAAGAGATCATGCTCCTTTCTATTTTCCTCCACAGGCCCGGACTTCCATTTTTTAAAAGATGCCTTTTTGCCTCTAAAATGCCTCTTTTATACTCTGATGTTTAGCCATGGTGGCATTTCTTTGCTCCTCTTACTGCATGAACATACTGCAATTGATTTGGACTATGAATTATGTTCTACAGTTTTTCAGAGGAAAAACACACTGAACTTTTTCTATAATTATTGGTATTTTCATTCTTTATTAGGTTAGCAACGATAAGAGGTCATAATTTTATACTTCATAAAAAAGGTGTTGGGACTTTACTCTGATATTATTTTTTTAATTTTATTAGGTGGTACAATTAGTTTTGAAAAATGATGCTGACTTACTAAGTAGTTCCAGTTGTAGTAAGTTGAGGTCAGTAACATGGAGTCAGCAGGCCTAAATAGAGGCCTATAACATGAAAACAGGAACAGGCCTGCAATCTAGTGAGCAAGACTTTGGTTCAGTAACAGGAGCCAAGAAAGAGGCCCTATTGATAAATTGTGTGATTGTGTAAGTTAGGTCGAGCATGGAAGGACACAGGAAGGTACTGGGTACAGACTGTGAGCCAAAGGGGAGTATTGGAACATCTTAATAGAAATGTCTTGGTACAAAAACTCCCTAAAAACTAATGCACATACCAACCTAGGTTCAGGACCGGGTCGAAATTGACAGCATGAAGGATAGTAAGTAAGCCCCCCTTCCATAAGGTGAGGGGTGGTAACTAGGCAACAGAGGGTGGTAACCTGGTACGTAAAGAAATGATGTAAGTTGTTTGTACCTGTCTATAAAAGGACACCGCAAAGGGTGCTCTCCGGCCGACCTTGGGGGGGGCGCACTAGGCGCCTGAACGGCAGGTGTCATTGCCTAAACTTACAGAGTGCACAGTAGCTTAACTTTGACTAACTGCTGGTAATATCTGTTATATGGCAATAGGCCTGCCCGGTGTTGGTACCTTGTCAACGCGGGCCATAGTGCCCAGTGGTGTAACATTGTACTGATCTCTGTTACCAACTGGTAGAGCTTCGCATTTGACAATAAACCTGCTCGATTGATTTCAAACCTTGCCTGCATCTGTCGTTTCCGGGGCCTCTCAGAGATCTCTTGTGTTGACCCAAGTGCACGGGGTCTAACACTCTAGATCAGGGGTCTCCAAACTACGGCCCGCGGGCCGGATGCGGCCCGCGAGGCCCTCTCATCCGGCCCGTGGAGACCTTTTTGTCTGGCCCCGCCTTCTTCCGCGTGCCGGCGAGATTATCCCTGAGGCGCTCTCGGTTTAAACTACGTTTCCCAGAAGCCCTTTCGATGCTGCCGTTTCAGTCCCTCTCAACCCAGATTGGGCAGGGTCACGCGTTGTGGGCGGCACCAACCGGAGCCAATCAGGCGGAGGGTGGCTGCGGCGGTGGAAGGAGAGAGCTTGAGTCCGAGCATTGGTGTCAGCAGGAGAAACGGATTCGCAGGCGGCTGCGCGAGGCCCCAGCGCGCGCACAGGACAGCAGGTAGCCCAGGTCAGGGACGGCTTCGTGTGCCGCTTGGCCAGGCGGGCGAAAAAGGGGGGTCTCGAAGGTGGGCTCCGGATCAGACCCGGCGGCAGAGGATCGCGGGAGGCTGGACGGAGGGGAGGAAACCCGACGGTGGTTTCTCAGGGGCTAGGAGCGAGGGGCTACTTCTCCGGGGGCGGGGCTGAGGAGCTGGTGCCCATTGCAGGAGGCGGTCTGGTTGCTGTGGCACAGCCTCGGGGTGACGCTGTGCCGTGCCTAGCGCGCTGCCCTGGTCCCTGCAGTGCGCCCTGAAGAAACATCCCTCTCCCTTCCACGTCTGGTCTCTCTCATCCACAACCCAGAGCAGCACCGCCCTGCCAGGTATCAGTCTGTGGGAGCGTTGGGCACTGCTTTCCAACTTCCTTTACCAAGTGATAACGTGTCTGCTTTCAAACCAGCTTTTCCCATTAAAATGCATGCCCCTTGTTCCATGGGGCTATGTTACAAATTGTCACCTCATTCCCTGCATGATAGGAGAGCGATCACATCTCTTCAAGTGTGAGTGTCTTAGGCTGAACATATTGCCAGGATTATGTTGCTTACAATTTTCATCACATTGCACAGGTGGAAATGAGTTCTCAGCAGTTTCCCCGTTCTGGAGCCCCTCCTGCAGGACTAGGACAAGCACCACCCCCAATTTCAAACAGTGATTTCTAAAGCCAGAAATGTCTGCTATTTTGGCATCCAGGAAACAATTTCACCATTCACACTAATACAGGTGTTCATGTGTAGTGTATCAATGTGTTATTAAATAATAACTGAATAAAATAATATTCAATAAATAATTTAAAACAACATCCATGTTTTGATTGTTTTTTATTTGGACCTCAAGTGTGTAGTCGGCCCCCGAACTGCTGTTTGATAGTTAATGCGGCCCTCGGGCAGAAAAGTTTGGAGACCCCTGCTCTAGATAAAGGGAGTACCGATTGTTACGCACGCAGCCGAAAGTTTAACAACGGAGTAGAGGTCCTGTCAGGAGCGCGCCAGGACAACCTTGACCAGACGACGCTGACACTGACAGACCAGACCACTGAAGGTACCGAGGTACGAAAACACCGAAGTACGACACCAGTAATGTCTATTACAATACAAGGTGGTGTGTTACCATTACAGTATTTATCAAATCATATTCTTGGCTCAAACTGATAGCTTCAGAGAGGATGAGACATATCACATACAAAAAATATATATCTATAAAACATTCCTAAATACATTAATAGTGCCAACTAGCTACATTTATATTAGTCATTGAATGACGGTGCAGTAATTATGCATAAAATCAGCTTCAAATGAATCCTTTGCTGAGCTGTAGAAGAGATTGGTACATTCATGTTCTAACAAGTTTGCCCTTTGTCAGACCTTATTTCCTGAAGTACCCCAATAAATGTTGTCAATGATGCAACAGACAGAGCTTTTCCTGTGTAGGAGCCAGCAGGTAGCTAAGTCACTGTGAACTCTAACGCTAGTAGACTTAAAAGTAGTATAGCAATGGTATTTGCACAGTCAGATTTACCCATCTTTTTGGCCAGCTAACATACATCAGTTACAGTGATTTATCTACACAGAGCGTCCCTCTCATGCTAACTTAGGCAACTGACGTCTCACAGGCACAAAGCAGTACAGCAGTAACTATTTTTGTCTGGGTGGGGTGAGACACTGAACTGAGAAGACAACAGATTTGACTGGGACACTGGAGGGGTGCGGGAAGAGAGTCAAAAGATTCTAATAAGTTGGTTTCTTCCGAAATTAAACAAATTAGTCAGACAACATACTCGCTCTCTCTGGGAGGTGGTGGAAACCCCACTGTTTATGTTTTTTAACTGAAAAAGCAATGGAGAGTTTAGCTGAATGTAAGGAGTACAGGCAGTCCCCCGGGTTACGTACAAGATAGGGACTGTAGGTTTGTTCTTAAGTTGAATCTGTATGTAAGTCAGAACTGGCGTCCAGATTCAGCCGCTGCTGAAACTGACCGCCAGTTCTGACTTACATACAGAATCAACTTAAGAACCCCAAGCGTCCCCAAGTCAGCTGCTGCTGAAACTGATCAGCAGCTGATTCCAGGAAGCCCGGGGCAGAGCAACTCTGCCTCGGGCTTCCTGTAGTCAGCGCTGGTCAGTTTCAGCAGCGGCTAAATCAGGACGCCTGGGGCAGAGCAGCTGGGGTGCTGCTGGGTTGCTCCAGTAGCACGGCTCCTCGGCACTACTGGACCAACCCAGCAGCACCCCATCTGCTCTGCCCCAGGCGTCCTGATTCAGCCGCTGCTGAAACTGACCAGCAGCGGCTGAATCAGGACCAGAGCAGCTGGGGTGCTCCTGGGTTGGACCAGTAGCGCCCAGAGCGGCGCTGCGGGACCAACCGGCAGCACCCCAGATGCTCTGCCACAGGCGTCCGGAGAAAAGCCTAGTCTGCTGGGGGGAGGGGGGGGCGTACTAACTGCGCTCCCCCCTCCCCCCCAGCAGACCAGGAAGACATGGGCGGCGGACCGAGACGCACCGCGGTCCAGCCGCCTGGGTCCTCCGCGGCTTTGCTCCCAGTCTCCCTGGTCTGCTGGAGACCAGCAGACCAGGGAGACAGGGAGCAAAGCCTCTGAGGACGCCGGCAGCGGGACAGCCGCGGGGCGTCTGGGCTGTCCTGCTGCCGGCTTCCCCCGCGGCTTTGCAAAGCCGCGGGGAAGCCGGCAGCAGAGCAGCCCAGGCGCGCCTGGGGTGCCCCGCTGCCCGAGCCCCCCCCCTCGACTTTGCAAAGCCGCGGGGAAGCCGGCAGCAGAGCAGTGTAGGCGCGCCTGGGCTGCTCCGCTGCCCGAGTCCCCCGCAGCTTTGCAAAGCCGCGGGGGGGGGGGGGGCGCGGCTCGGGCAGCGAGGCAGCCCAGGCGCGCCTGGACTGCTCCGCTGCCGGCTTCCCCGCAGCTTTGCAAAGCTGTGGGGGGGCTCGGGCAGCAAGGCAGCCCAGGCACGCCTGGACTGCTCCGCTGCCGGCTTTCCCACGGCTTTGCAAAGCCGCGGGGGGGTGGAGGGTGGGGGCTCGGGCAGCCCAGGCGCCCCTTGGCTGCCCGAGCCCCTCCGCGGCTTTGCTCTGCGTCTTCCTGGTCTGCGAGGTCCTGCAGTCCGTGTACTCTGGGGCAGCCCCGTTCGTATCTGCGGATCCGACGTAAGTCGGATCCGCAGGTAAGTCGGGGACTGCCTGTACTACTGCATTGACAAGAGAAAAGATTAAATAGTTATTTCTATAATGCTTTGATAGAAAATACCATACATTCACCCTAATACAGCACTATTAGAGAATATATTTGTTTACTTGGAAATGCAGTTTATAAGCTATGCCCACTTCGCTTCTCACACACGTAGCTATTCTGTAAGGGTACGTCTACACAGCAACATTATTTTGAAATAACTTATTCAGCATCTACACAGCAGGCAGTTATTTTGAAATAACATCAAAATACTGTCAAACTGTAGGACTTCTTACTCCGACTCCTGTAGCCCTCGTTGTATGAGACGTAAGGGAAGTCGGAGGAAGAGTGCTCTATTTTGAAATAAGTGCTGTATAAACACTCCCTATTTCGAATTAAGCTACACAGTTGACGCAGCTCAATTTGCGTAGCTTATTTCGAGTTAATCCCTGCTGCGTAGACGCACCCTAAACGATTAATGTTTCAATTCTGAAAGGACAAGGAGGAGAGTTTTCTCCCCCTTCTTAGGGGAGACACCAGCAGATTTTTCATAAAAGATGACTCCAACTAAAATACAGTGTTGCTATTTCTTAAAATAGCATGAGTGACAAATTTGTTTAAGGGTCTGACTAAGATATAATGCTCGTCAAATGCTGACATAGTTAACTGCCTCCTTTACACCCCACCACCTCTCAAACCAACAGACATCAAACATGAACCTGAGTTAGTGCTACTCTGGTGTACCAGGAAATGGGAAAGGAAAACAATTTTACTACCATCCATGCAATATATTCTTCATCTAGTGAGCATCAAGGAGGGATCAAAAGAAGAGTGCTAACATTTGGGAAGAACTGAATTGGTGACAGAATTCAGCAATCAAAATCAGAAGGGCCCACGATTTTGATTAATCTGACTTCATGACTTGAAAAGTAATGGGGTTTCAACTTCTGGGACTCAGCCTTACTTAGTGTCCTACCAAATTGATGGCCATGAAAAAAAATGGGTCAATGACTGAAATCTTATCTGCCCCCATGAAATCTGGTCTTTTGGCCCTTACTATAAAGATTTCAGGGGAGCGATCTGCATGTTCCAAATTAGGGGTCTTGCCTAAAAGGGAGTTGCAGGGGGATCACAAGGCTGTTTTAGGGGGAATTGCAGTATTGCCACTATTACTTCTGAGCTGCCTTCAGAACTGGGAGGCTGGAGAGTAGCAGTTGTTCACTGGGCATCCAACTCTGAAGGCAGTGCCTTGCCAGCAACAGTGCAGAAGTAAGGACGGCAATACCATACCACGCCACCCTTACTTCTGTGCTGCTGCTGGCGGTGGATATGCCTTTAGCTGCCCAATTCTGAAGACACTGCAGCTGCCAGTAGCAAAGCAGAAGTAAGGATAGCAGTACCACAACTCCTACCCCTTCAATAACCAATAATCCGCCCCGGTATCTCATTTTTGAGTCAGGACCTCTTCAATTACAACACTGTGAAATTTCAGATTAAATAGCTGATATTATGAAATTTACTATTTTAAAAATCTTATGACTGTGGAATTGACCAAATGGACCATGAATTTGGTAGGGCCATGGCACACTTTGGGCAAACCCATGAAAAAAATAATCAAATTTCAGACAAAAATTGGTGAATATTCCAAAATGATAAATTTCAGGGATACGTTTAGGAAAAGTTTCGTTTAACTCTAACTCCACAGTTTATGTTCCACAGAACGTTGTAGAGTACACACTTTAGTAAGCATCTAAGTTCTAGATGGAACATTGAAAGTTAAGTCCCTACCTCCCTTTAGACTCTCAGGAAATCCCAGAAAAACCAACCAAGCAAACGAACTTCAGCCCATAAGTGAGTACTTTTAGCAAAAGGAAGAAATGACAATTCTTTCTCTTGAAATAATCCTCTCTAAGAAATCCACCACTACCTCATAAAGTTGAACCTTACAATGTATGTTAGTTAATGCACTGAACTGATGAAGCATACACATTTCCTACATTTTCAGTCCTCCCATACATGTCATAGGATTTGATCCTGTATTACTGGAGTCATTAATTTTGCTATTGACTTGATTGAGTACACACATTAAACCCCCCAGTAAAATATATTGTTTGGGAGTACTGGGGAAACAGGCTGAGAGAAACCAAGGAGCTCAGGAACAAAAGCATGTTCCATGTACCACAGATTTCTCAAGAAAAAACACTGATTTCCTGGATTTTTTTTCTTTAATATGAATATTGTTATCCTTTCAAAATGCACTTCTGTATTGTCAAGTTGAATTCAAGTAAAGGCAATTCATGGTAAATTAAATTTTTCAATGCACTAACCACTTAGTTGAACAGTTACTTTTTGAACAATAGATTTTCCAACCGTTTTGCTACATCTGTTTAAAGACTATGTGAGTGTACACTTAAGTGTTATCAGAATCAGACTGCTTTATTTTAAAAAGGGCATGAATACCGAAGTGTTTTCTTTTCTAAGGGTGCGGGAGAAGGGAATATATCTCAAGATCTGGGAGGAAAAAAAAAAAAAAAAAAGCCCCACGCACCTACAAAACAAAATTTGAATATGGACCAGCTCAAGAAATGGCAAGGTTTATGACCCTCACTGAGCAAGGAAGCTTATACCCAAAAGATGCACAATGTGGAAAATCCAAAGCAGGGGAGAGGAGGATCTAAACCAGGGCTACTCAACATGCAGCTTTTGGGCCACATGCAGCCTGCAGCCCGTTTGTTTGTGGCCCGCAGTGCAGTTTGGGTTTATGCAGGGCTCAGCGCATGACCTACAGGTAGAATCCTTTGAACATGGCCTCCACTGGGAACAGGCTCTACAACAGCAAGGCATCTTCTAGGCGGGGTGAGCAATGAAAGATGCAAGCGAATGGACTGGCAGGAACAGACAGGTACAAGGTGCTGGCATTTCTAGCCCTCAGGGAGGAAGTGCCGGGAGCGCTGGCGCATTGTGTGCAAGAAACTATTTGCATGTATATTTGCATGTATTTGCAACCACTCTTAAGTTGCAGCCATCAGCATGTGCTGTGAGTATCACTGTGGCCCCCAGGGCTTGCAAAGTCAAGTAGCTCTGATCTAAACAGTAGCGTGGTTTATAATACAGGCAGTCCCCGGGTTACGTACAAGATAGGGACTGTAGGTTTGTTCTTAAGTTGAATTTGTATGTAAGTCGGAACTGGTACATATTGTACCCCAGGTGTCCGATTCAGCTGCTGCTGAAACTGACCAGCAGCTGACTACAGGAAGCCCGAGGCAGAGCTGCTTCGCCCCGGCTTCCTGGAATCAGCCGCTGAACAGTTTCAGCAGCGGCTGAATCGGACACGCCTGGGGCAGAACAGCTGGGGTGCTGCTGGGTTGGTCTGGTAGCACCGACCCTTGGCACAGCGGGACCAACCCGGCAGTACCCCAACTGCTCTACTCCAAGTGTCCCCAAGTCAGCTGCTGCTGAAACTGTTCAGCGGCTGATTCCAGGAAGCCCGGGGCAGAGCAGCTCTGACTCGGGCTTCCTGTAGTCAGACGCTGGTCAGTTTCAGCAGCAGCTGACTTGGGGACGCCTGGGGCAGAACAGCTGGGGTGCTGCTGGGTTGGTCCAGTAGCGCCGCACCTCGGCGCTGTGGGACCAACCCGGCAGCCCCCCAGTTGCTCCACCCCAAGTGTCCTGATTCAGCACAACTAGTGCACCCCCCCCCCCCAGCAGACCAGGCTTTTCTTGCCACGGAGGACGGGGGCGGCAGGACCGCGGCGCGTCTCGGAGGTCCCGCCGCCCGCGTCCTCCGCAGCGAGAAAAACCTGGTCTGCTGGGCGGGGGGGGGGCACACTAGCGGTGCCCCCCCCCCCCCAGCAGACCAGGGAGACGCGGGTGGGGGGACCGCCGAGACGCGCTGCGGTCCTGCCGCCCGTGTCCTCCGCGGCTTTGCTCCGCGTCTCCCTGGTCCTCTGGAGTGGCTTTTCTCGCTGCGGACGGCGGGACCGCCGCGGCGCGTCTCGGCAGTCTGCTGGGGGCGGGGGCACAGCTAGTACGGGGTTCCCTCACCCCGTTCGTAAGTAGGGATCCGACATAAGTCGGATCCACGTAACCCGGGGACTGCCTGTATGCATATGCAACTTTTTCAGCATTAGTTTGCTCCTGTTTTAAGTGACAAATATCTTCTTTTAAACGCTGGTTACTGGATGTGGCTCCAGTCCTGCAATCTGACCAATGCAAGTGGACCCTTCAATCCATGCAGAGTCCCACTACCTGGGTGCTGGAACATTCCCATACAGATCAGATGGCACAATCAGAATCCATGATGGAAAGAGGTGGAGAAACTCAACTAGGAAATGAAACTATGTCATTGTAGGCAGAAATGACGGTTCTTTGATGAGTGTTTCCCTATGCATACTCCACTGGAGATGTACTTGAGTCCCTGCACTGTGATTGGAGAACTTTGGTATCAGTGTCCACTGGACCTGCACATGAAACATTTCTTCTCATGCTACTCCATGAAGCTAACCAGAATACGCAAGCTAACCCTCCTCAGTTTCTTCTCAACTACAAAGTTGAGACAAGAATTCCAAAGGAAAGAGAGAAGGATGGATTGTGCAGCACCTATGGGCACACATCTTGAAGAACCATGGTTACTGCACAAGGTTTGTCTTCTTTGAGTAGTGCCCTATGAGTGCTTCACTTCAGGTTAAGCATAGTCTAGGCTATGTGGAAGAGTTATGGATGCTGGAATGTAGGAATGTAAGAAAGTAGACAACTATCCAATAAGCATATGCTCATTGGGTAGTCGAGTCAATTACTCACTCTGGTCAGGGGTAGAGCCAGTGCTAGGGAGAGCTGGTTTAAAAAGTTGGTCCCCCCCAGCAGTCTCTGTGGTGTGGAGGGAGAGACAGAGTCGCATCGTCCCGGAGCCAGCATGAGCCGGGACTGTTCAGTTCGGGGTCACGCTGGCCCCAGGAGTTACCCATGCTGCATCTCGGCATTTTAAATGTAGTAAGAGCTTGCTGGGTAGCGAGCGCTGCCCCATCAACTAACGGAGTAGTTGATGGAAATTCCATTGACTACTCGATTAGCTGATTAACTGCAATTTAACATCCCTACTGGAATGTACACCCAATCTGAAAATTGGGACTACTTCTGCAGGGCTTGTGTCAAGGGTGTCAAGGGCTTGTGACCGTGTAACAGGACATCTTATACAAGAGCTTTTTAGGTATTAGAACCACACAGGATCCATGCCTTGAGGTGGAGAGTCACCAAGGCTACATTTGTTTACAGAATTCAACCCAGAAAACAACTCTGACTTCAGTGCAACGCCTGGAATTCATAGGGACCAACTTGACTTGTCACAGCCCAAAGCACTCTTACACCAACACAGGTTCCTATTCCTAATCACACTCAGACATTGTTCAAAAGAGCCCACAAATACCAGCCAGACTTTGATGCCACTCTTGAGCCATTTGGCAGCAGACACGGCTTTCCATTCAATACCTCCAAGTATGATTCAGATCAGTTTGCAGAGCAAACAAGGACAATCCCACTAGGATTAGAAACTTGTTAAAATGGTGAAAGGTCCCAGTCAATGTTTGGGAAAGGATCCCTCTCTCAGGGAACTCTGGAGAACTCACTAGGGGCTGACAATAGCCCAAAGGGGAGCACTCAGTACTGGTAATGGTTGTGATCCAAAGTGGACTCAAGGATTTGTCTGTGAGCCAGTAAAACTTATATGAAAATAGATGCCATGGAGGTTGAAGGCTGAAAACCTGTCTCCCTGATCTAGTGTTGGGAAAAAAAAAAATCACTGCTAAAGTGACCATCTCAAATATTTGAACCTTGACAAATTTGTTGAGAGCTCTGAGGTTTAGTATGGGTCTCAAACCTTCCTTCTTTTTGGGGTATTAGGAAATAACGAGACCAGAACCTCTTCCATTGTAGATGTTGAGGTACTGGTTCTATGGTTACTAACTGGAGGAGGTGATCAATTTTCTGTTTCAGTAGTCTCTCATGAGAAGGGTCCCTGAAGAGAGATGGAGAAGGAGTTGTGCAGGAGATAGGGAGGTAAAAATGGATGGCGTACCCAGTTTGAACAATCTCTAGGACCCATCAGTCCAATGTTATGCATTCCTTAGGCACTATGGAATGCTGCTATTTAGTGGCTGGGCATGTCACTCGAGGGGGGTGGTCTAATGGCACCTCAACCTGGCTGTCAAAAGTGGAACTTAGACATAGAGGGCCAGGATGAAGATTATGGGCCAGGAGATTTGCATTCAGGGAATTTCTCTTTGTTTGCAACTCATAATGGCACTCTCATTGATGCTGAGATATCTGTGTTCTACGCTAGAACTGGGGACTAACTCGTCTCTTTTTCCGCAATGTATAGATACCCAGTGACCAGAGGGTAATCCTGGAGTCATTCAGGGTGTGAAGGAAGGTATCAGTCATCTCAGCAAAGAGCTTCAGGTCCTCAAAGGGAAGGTCTTTGACCACGAACTGTACCTCTTTTGGGATGCGTGATAAATGGAGCTCATTGCATCACCGCAGCTGGGGAGATGGACCTAGAGGCTGAGTTGGCTGCATTGAGGGCTTTGCCACTAATTGTCCCCCCCCCCCCCAACAATAATAGACTTGACCAAATCATGATGTACTTCTGGCATCTTTTAAATGAAGCCTCACAGAGCAGGCCCAAGAGACACTGATATCAAAGTTCTCCAATTAGCAGTGCAGGGATGCAAGCACACCTACAGTGCAGCATCCATAGGGACACTACTTGAGGAAGAATCTATTTTTTCTTTTTAAACAGAGTTAAAAGCATGTTTACAGGCAGTCCCCGGGTTACATCAATCCGACTTACATCGGATCCCTAGTTACAAACGGGGGGCGGGGGGGTACACCTCTGGCGGCGTGGGGGGCGCTTCCCCCCAGAAGACCAGGGAGACGCGGAGCTAGCACCCCCCCTCCCCCAGCAGACCAGGGAGATGCGGAGTGGCTTTTCTCGCCACGGAGGACGTGGGTCTGCTGGGGGGAACAAGACACCAGCCAAAAGGGGGCACTCCAGAGCGGAAAAATTAATTTCCTAGGGAACAGCAGGAGTAGCAGGCAGAGAGACCCATTGTTACAGTCCCCACCTTGGGAGCAACAGCTCTTTCCCTCGTCAGGACTAGAGCTGCAAGTATCTTGTTAGCGTCACGTGAAATTAACAAGTCCCTTCCAGCCTGGCAGAGGTGAAGCTGAAAAATTACCCAGAGGTGTGGGCGGGCAAGAATGGGGAGGAGCAGGACAGAAGGGAAGAGGGGATAAGCCCCAACCCCACACCCTGGCTGGAGCAGAGCAGGGTAAGCCCCAAGGGGATGGGTCTGGTTGCAAAGTGGGTGAGTGGACAATGAAGACCCACCTGTGGCTAAACTCCTGTGCCCAACACAGAATTTTTCTTTAAAATTAATCCTGTGGATAAATTCTCACACACACACACTTACCAGGAAGGGATTTCCATTTTCTGCTCAGCAGAATACAACAACAGCTTTGATCATACACATTTCACTGTGCTCTCCAATGACTATTGATTACACTTAATACCCATTTCACTGAACCATCTGTAGCAAATTCTATTTGGAACAGTAATATGCATTGAATAAACTTTTTTTTAAGTTATAAAAAACAAAGATTCTGACTATTAAATGAATAACTGGGATCTTTCAGGTACCCCAAAAGGAAGATTTGGATATAGCATGAAACACTGAAACTTATGATCAATTTTTAATTAAAATATCAACCAAAAAAACCTTCATATCAAAACAGTATGTGTTTTTCTGAGAATAAGGAAGTTGTATGAAAAGCAGGGTCTTTTCCACCTAACTCCAGCTTCCCGTCCCCCCCAAAAATAGGTACCAGTTCCGACTTGCATACAAATTCAACTTAAGAACAAACCTACAGTCCCTATCTTGTACGTAACCTGGGGACTGCCTGTAGTTACCACCTGCCTGTTTACTACTTACATAGTAAACATCTATAGTGTCTAAGCAGTAAGTCCTTAATCCTGACAATTTGATTTTTCACTTACTATTTTCAGATGCAGTAAACAATATACTCAAAAACTCTCTACCACAAAACTAACTGAATTTAAAAAGTTCCCCTCAAAGGAATGAACACTAGCAAAAATAACATTGTTATCACTACTAACGACAAATAAAGGATGGGGAAACCGACACAGCAATCAGTACCTGAGTATAATGTTAACTTTTATTTACTATAAGTAAGAGAATATATTACTGCAAAGCTCAAATGTGATCTGCAAAAAAACAGCTTTTGACCTGGATTTTATGCAATAAATCTACCTTCTTGTAAAAAACACGTACTTGACATTAAAAACATATTATGTTATTTTAGATATGAGCTCTAAGTCATGAATAAAAGAAAGCTCAAAGCATATCCTGATAATGCAACTGACTCTCACATAGTACGTATAAAGCAAGCACTGCACACTTAGGAGGGCCAACTAATCACCACAAAGATGTAGTAAATCAAGGAGGTATAGACATCTCTCACTAGCTTCTCCTATCCCATTTCAGGGGACTGAGCTGGAAAGAAAATGGTCTCAGCTTGTACCAGCAAGTAAATCTCCAAATCTCTGGGGAATATGGATAGAGCTGCCTTTTTTTTTTGGGAGGGGGGGAGGGCGCGAGCTGGTATAAGAGATTAAGCTGGGAAGAACAGCCAGTGCCTGCTCCCAAAGAGAGGGGTAGAGAATCTTCATCATGCTTCCTGGCTCGGCTGTTTCCCGGTAGTAGTATGCTGCGGCTGCAGGGCTTTATCAAAAAGGAGCATGTGAAGGCGCCTCTCTCTTTCCTTCCTAACCCTGGAGGTAAGTTTGCAGCAATGGGGACATTTCTGGGGAATGTAAGCTTCCTCCAGACACTTGATGCAGTTGAATGCTGGCATTGCCTCCCGGCAAGAGCCGCATTTCTTAAAGCCAGTCGACATGGCAGGTTTGAGCCAGTGGTCAGATAGTTCAGCCTGTAAGTCAGGGTGAAGGGGGTACTTTGTTGTGACCAGGGAGTAAAGTCTGTTTGAGCTTTTCCTCTTCTTGAGAAAGGATACTTTTTTTGTTTTTGTTTTTTTAAAGGAGCAACTATGTACAGGAGATGAACCAGGAAACAGCTGTGAGAGATGGAAAGTAACACCGCCGCGTTAGTTTAAAAACAAAACAAACAAAGAAGTAATGGAGCAGGCAGGGAGGGGAAGAAACAGTAGTTGGAAGTATATACAGCGGAAGACTAGAGCACGCTAGTCTCCAAGAGCTGAAGTGAAGAGCGCGGTTCTAAGCGTCTGCAGCCTGAGGCGGTCTTGAGGAACTGGAGGGAGGCCGGACCGCACTCCAAGAAAAGTGTGTGAAAGCCGCGAGCCCCGCGCCACATGCGCGGTCCAGCCGGATACTGCTTCTGACAAGCCTCCGTCTGCAGCACCAGGGCAAGCCCAGCACCCACAGTGGAGCACCCGCAGGGACATCCTCGAAGAAGAACAGCCAGTGCCTGCTCCCAAGGAGAGGGTTGGAGAATCTTCATCATGCTTCCTGGCTCCACTACACACTGGTCCACATGGAGGGGACTGAAGAATCCCCATCTCCTTTCATAACGTGCAGGATTATAATAAAGATACCAAAGTTACTCCTTACCTAAAATTATGACAAGTGAATTCAACACACACACACACACACACACACACACCCCACCCACCCACCTTCTTCTAAAGAACTTTTTTGTAATTAGCAGAGGGATTTTTTTTTTTTAAACAGAGCCTGAGATACAGAAGACATTTTTGAAAATCTTAACTAAAAATACGTTTCCGTGGTCTAGAAATGAAATATTCCTTCTATTCATATTTTTGAGTGAGGTCCAAATCATGAATTATTTTTATAAGATAACATACAATTATTTCTTTTTAGTTATTCATTACAAAAATATAAGTCTTGGTGCTCCAACAGATGCCCATAGAATGCATAGGTATCAAAGAGCTTATGAGCACCACAGGCAGGAAGTTACAAAATCTATACAACCAATAGCTGTAGTTCAGAGAGCTTAGAGCTTTTGCAAACATACTTTCAAACTAAGATTTGTGAACAAATTTTTTTGGTGCAACTGATGCTCTCAATTCCATGATCAACATGGCTATTTATTCTTCCAAGAGACTATATGGGGAGGGAGACTGGGCTGGTTTTTTGACTGTGTGGTTTTTTCCCTTTTCTATATCTGCAAGAAAGCTCGGTAGGCCTATAGAATTTGTGCAACCTAAAGAGAGATATTTCCTTCTCCGTAATGCATACAAACTACTAGACCAACATCTAAAAACTCTATGAGCTGGCCAAACTCACAATATTTTAAAAATTACACAGAAGTTGACACTGGTTGCCAATCAAAAAATATCAATCTTTCTGCTATGAAAACATCAGCAAAGCAGAAAAATAGCCAAAAACTGTCAATTTAAGTGCATTATTTTTAATCTTCCTAGATTTAATCCTAAATGCAATACCAGCAGCAAGTACAACAATACTTATTTTTTAATGAAATTAGGACATTAAAGTTGCATTTGGCTCTTTACGCTTTCTATTAACATCTCAACGTGCATAGATATTCTATACAAAAAGAATGTTCTAAACTTACCATATATATGAAAAGAGGCACAATGCTCTGCAATGCTCCCATATATTGCCCAAGAGCTATGTTAAATCTTTCAATATACAGATCTGGAGGGCTGGCCTGCAAGAAACAGTAAAAAGGAAGGAGTAATTTTAACATAAAGGAAGACAAATGTAGCACACTATGGACTACACTTCCAACTTAAAATTCCCCAGGCTAAAAAGGATGAAACAATTAGCTCCAAAGGGGCTAGTCATATTAATCCAGCATTCCTAAATCTAATTAGAACAACCTTCACCAAGACACCCAGCAAAAACTTAGCCTACAGCACCCAGTTTCCCCCAGAAATGTGTCACGACTCTGGCAAATATGTCCAATTATACCTCCAGCATGCCTATAGCATAAACCAGCATTTAGCACAACCAAGAATATACATTTAACTAAGCACCCAAACATTCTTTTGAAAGGTTTAGCGACTGTCAGGGCAAGATCCTGACAATGAACCTCCGTGGGCGCTGAAGTGTGTCTGTGTGGATTCATTTTTAGGCTCTAGCTCTTAGATATTATGGTGACATGAAGCATATAAAGTAATGTGGAGAGACACTGCCCAGGTGGAAGTTCCAGGAAGCATTTGTTCCTCAAAAAATGGTGTGTCTGGGTTTTTCAGTGTGAGGGAAGCATGATCAAATGTTTCACTGGAGATGGTGTGAGGCATAATACCTTATAAAGTTCAAAGGGCTTGCTACTCTCTAATGCCAGCCAAGTTTGCTACTGACTTAACAGGGAATGTGTCTTCCCCTGCACTGTCCATTTCGACAGTGCTACACAGGTTAGGTATTTCTTATGGTCAGAGAAGCATCGGTACTGTAACAGTGGTTGAACCCTACACAGTGACAGTGAGAAAGATGCAAATTTCTCAAGCGGGGTCTGTCACACTGACTCTTCCATGCTCATTCAGAATGGTTTGCATTATATTAATTCCTGTAATCAGGTGTGCAGTTATTTAGCTTTACCTCAAATATTGCCTCATTTTCACAAGCCAGAGTCCTTATCTTCTAAAAAGGTGATTTACATTGTTGTCAGTATTTTCATAAAGAAGCGCTAATGTTACTTCTAATATGTTCAAAACCAATCATTCCATACAGCCCAGGGTTTTCCAGAAATTTTTTATTTCCTTAACATAGCTAGTAAATTTGTAGAGTGTTAATTTTCCATAGTCTGCCCCCAGTTATATGGAAATAGGGGAAAAAAGAAGTTAAAAAAGCAAATTAATGGGGTACACTGTAATAAAAGTGCAGGGGGTTGGGGGAGTACCATAAAATTTTAACAGATTGAAAAGGGGTCCTTATGCATGAAAAGGTTGGGAACCACTGACCTAGGTGCTAAAGCTATCTTCCTTACTCCCTTATGTGTTGTGAATTATACATTCAGGGTCACGTATCCTGTACCCCTTGAAGTTGCTGGTACCAGGAGTTTTATGATGTGAAACCTGTTGACATCAGCTAAAAGCTGTAAACAGTGGCAGATATAGTTATATTCACCACATGGTTATGATTATGCAGCATATGGGTATTCACATTACTAAATCAGGGCCTAAGAAGTGATGTAATCAATAAGGCTACCTCTACACTGTAAGCTTTTTGCACAAGAACAGCTGTTCCTGCACAAAAGCTTGAAGAGCATCTACACTGCACACGCATTCTTACACAAGTAAATTTACAGTAAAGCATCAGAAGAGAAGGCTTCTTGCACAAGAGTTATTCCTCTCCCCATGAGGAATAAGCCCTCTTGCGCAAGAAGGCAGTGTGGACGGGCAACAGGGATTTCTTGCACAAGAAATCCCTATGGCTAAAATGGCTGTCAGAGCTTTCTTATGCAAGAGAGCGTCCACACTGCCATAGACGCTCTTGCGCAAAAGCACATGGCAGTGTGGACATGATCTTGTGCAAGAATTTTTGCGCAAAATAGTTATTGCGCAAGAAGCCTGCAGTGTAGATGTAGCCACAGTGTATTTACATACTAACTAAGATAAAAAGGTATACTTGGGTAAATTTGTTGCTCACTTGCATCCCAGGTAAGAGGGATCTGCGACTGAACGAGTATCAGCAATAAAGGTCCCCTGTTACTCTATCCACCTCTGGGCCAGCTGTTCTTTTCCTAACAGTAAAGTTTTAAAAGGAAATTTCCACTTCAAAGGTTGCATCAAACAAGCAGAAGACAATCTCACGCTGGAATTCCCTATCCTCATCTGGCCATGCAAATTTAACATAAGACTTTCCTCAAAAAAGGAGGGAAAAAAAGTCAAAGCAGTAACTAATTGTTCTACCACATCTGAACATTGTGTGCCATACATTATACCTAATATATCCCATTAATTTGTGTCCTGACATTAATTATTGTTTATATCTACCCAAAAGGTGAAAATATACTTAATTTCACCTAACAAAATATTAGACATATAAAGCCCTAAGAACTCCCATTAGGAATACAGATTACAAACCCAAGTGTCATTAAACTCTACTTGATCATGGTTCAAGCCACAATATAGTTAGAGGTCACAGAAATCCCAGAATTTGTGATTTCCAGCAACCTCTGATTTTGGCCTATGATGGTGGGAGCTATAGGGTCCCGCACCATCTGCAGGAGCATGAAACTGCAGTGTACACCCCACTGTCTTTGGCGGCCCCATGAGCTCCAAGCCTCCACAGGCAATGGAATCCTCCACTGCTCCCAGATGCTACGGACAGCAGGTGAAACCCCAAAGCTGCTGGTGACAGGGGGGAACCCCCCCGCCCTCCCATCTCATGACTGCTAGGGTTGAAGGGGCCTTCAGAGCTTTCAGTGGTGGAAAAACCCCTGTGCTTTTGGCCGCTGGGGGCAGCAGTGAGGGAACTCCTGAGCTCCTGGCTGGACTGTTATTTTGTGGGAAAACACTGACCTGCCATTCACTGGAGAGTGCAAGGCTGAGATGGCTGTCAAATAAGAACATAAAAATGGCCATGCTTGGTCAAACCAAAGGTCCATCTAGCCCAGTGTTCTGTCTTCTGACAGTGGCCAGTGCCAGGTGCCCCACAAGGAATGAATAGAACAGGTAATCAAGTGTTCCATTCAGTCACTTATTCCCAGGTTTTGGATGAACCTTAGTAGACAAGAGGGGCCTGACTTTACTGCCTTAGGTAGAGCAGACAATTCAAGATAGAATGTACAGATAGAGATTCTGTTCAGAGGCCCAACAAGTGAAATGTTTGCACTTGGCCAAGCAGGTAACCTTGGTGGAAGGCTATTATCTAGGAAGACCTGTCAAACCTGATCTGGACAAGCCTATTCCTCAGGATCAGCCACACAGCATCCACGCAATCAGGTGCAGGAAACAAGATTCCAGCAAAGCAACTTGTCATGGTCTTGTGAAATCGAGTCCAAGCAGGGTACTTATGCTCATGATCCTGGAGTTGCTACCAAGCAGTCCAGAAGTACTATCAGAATAACTCAGCTAAATTTTTAAGCAGAATGTTGTGAACCAAAGGGATTGGAGAAAAGGAATACAGTAGGTGGTGCGCCTACGAGAGCAGAAAGGAATTGCAGAGGGAGACTGTGCTGTGCACGCACAGTAAACAAAGCTGATAGCATTTCCTGTTCTGCCTGGTTGTGCAAAGGTCCACCTGGGGAGGTCCCCCACCCTGGAAGACGACACTTATGACCTCCAGGTGAAGAGAACACTCATGGTGAGAGGAAGAGGATCTGCTAAGGTGATTTACCACAACATTTCAAGATATTATGAGTTGTTTTGCCTCAAGATGAATGGCGTATTTCATACAAGTCCCGCAGAAGGAGCCTCCTTGCACAAGGCTGCAGATCAAAGCCTTCCTCACTTTGTGATGTAAAACACAGATGTGATATCATCTGTAAGGACCTGCAGCACTTTTCCTGAGACCTGGGGAAGGAACACTTGATAAACTAAGCATGCCACCCTGAGTTCCCTGCCTTTTATACGTAAGGAGTGTTCTTCTGGGGACTAAGGCCCTGGGTCGGCTCCTAGGTCTGACGTGTCCAAGACTAAGGCTACCAACAGTTGAGGGGCAAAGAGAACCCCCTTCATTACTGGTCCTGGGTCTTTCCATCAGGCTAAGGAAGTGAGGACCAGATGCAGAACTGTGAGTACTGAGATGAAGAGGTGTCTGTGGGGGAAATAGACTGATGCCAGACACATCTGGAGGGGCCTGAAGCACTGCCCACTGTACTGTATCCTGCATAGACATGCTGCCTCGTAGCCCAATAGTTTAAGGCAGACTTGAGCAATCATCATTGGGTGGACCATGACACTGGAGATCAGGTATAGCAGTCCAGAATCGAGCATCTGACAGGAAGGCTTTAGGTCAGAGTTTCTTAAACTTTTTAAGGCTGAGGAACACCAAACAATTTTTTTTTTTTTATGAGAAACACCAAGGATTTTGTTGAGCGCAAAAAAAAGTGTGTGTGTGGGGATGGGGGGGGGGGGAGGAGAAGATTTATTGAAGAAAAGAGTGTCAGGGGAAAGTTACCTGCCCCTTGAAGGGTGGCCATTTTGAATTCTGTTGTTCTCCGCGGCACACCTCCGACTGCATCGGGCCCACCGGTGTACTGCGGAATACAGTTTAAGAAACACTGCTCTAGGTTGAGTCAAATCGAGCACTGCCCCCAGTGAACTATTTTCTGAACCAGGACCAGCGTTTTGTTAGTTATCAGCAGGCCCAGGAAAGTGGAAAGCCTGTGCTGATGCTGTCCTGCACCTTATCCTGTGGCAAACCATTGATAGGCCAGTCTTTGAGGTACAGGTAGACTTGCATGCCTTGTTGTCTGAAGAAGGCTGCTACTACTGCCATACACTTTGTGAAGACTCAGGAGACTGCCAGCAGGCTGAAGGAGAAAGCAGTGAACTGGTAGTGGCATTCACTAACTCCAAACCTGATAAATCGTGTGGCTGCAGAAGGTAGAGATGTAAAAATAAGTGTTCTGTAAGTCAAGGGTGGTGTTTCAGTTTCCTCAATCCAGGGATGGAAAGATGGAAGCCAAGGAGCCCATGTGGAACCTCAGTTTGAGAATTGTTTAGGCAACTCAGGTCCAAGAGGGAATGTAGGCTTCCTTTACCATCAGGATTAAGAAATACCATGAGTAAAACTCACTTTCTTCTCCAGTCTTAGGGAACTTTCCCTATAGCACCCACATGTAGGGAGATTGAACCTCTGGGCAAGGAGTTGCTTGTGAGAAGGGTCCCTGAAGAGGAACGGGATGGGAGGTGAAAAGGAGGGGGTACATAAAAACTGGGGAGTGTAAATGACTCTCGCTGTGCCCAGGACCCAATGGTTTAATGTCCTGTATGACCAACTTGGGCTGAAAGGTGGCAGACAGACAAGTAACAAATGAGAGAGCAGATCTGGAACAGTAACAAGTAGATAAAGCCATTGGGGCAATTCCAAAAAGCCTGCTTGGCTCCCCAGAATATCTGTGAGAACCTGACGTGGAGGCTGAAGTGGAAGGGAGGGACTGGCATTGTTTTTTAACCCTTCCCCTTTCTTTTGCAGAATTCCTATCTAGGAGGTGCCAAAAACTGGGAAGACTGCTGGGGCTTAAAGTGCTTCCTGGAAGTTGGTCGCATGTAAAGGCCTAAGGAACAATAGGTGGCCCTTGAATCTGTGAACATGAGTCTTGTCTGCTCCAAAAAAAATCGGGAGACGCCTTCAAAGGGGAGATCCTGGAGGGACTGCTGAATTTTATGAGGAAGACCAGAGGACTGGAGCCACAAATAACTCCTCATGGTGACTGCAGATACCACAGTACTAGCTGCCAAGTCAGCCGCATCCACAGTTATCTACAGTGAGGTCCTAGCCGCTCTCTCTCTCCTCCAGGACGGCTGTGAACTCTTGCCTTGACTCTTGTGGACTATATTTAAATTTGGACAACTCCCACAGATTAAAATTGTACCTCCTAACAAAGCCTTTTTGCTGGAGATACATAACTAGAGGCTCGCCACTGAATAAATCTTTCATCCAAAAAGGTCTAATCTCTTAGTAGTTTCATTCTTGGGGGCAGTGTTTGTTTGCCCCTATCTGTCCCATTCATTTGCTGTCGCTACTATACCAGGATCCCAACGGATGTGTGTGAATAAAAAGGTATTTGAACTCACTTGCTAGTACATAGTATTTCTTCCCTGACCTCTCTGACATGGTGGGGCAGAGAAGAAGGTGTCTGTCACACCATTTTGGTGGGTCCCTCCTAACACAACTCTGTTGGTGGGCAACCCTACTCTGGAGGGAACAGCTGCATCTAGGAAATTGGTACGTTTGTGTGCCAACTCCTAAAACTCTTCAATATCTGGACCCAGATTTACACTCAATCTTTTTAGGAGGTCCTGGTGATCTCTAAAAATCATCCTGAGAAAACAAGTTATGTATGTGCAACTGCAATTGTGCATCTAGTACTTGACATCATTAAATCTGGACTAGATAGAGCACAGATCATTGTCAACTGAAACATCACAGAAGGTAAAGGGAGTATTCTTTAAACAGCAAATACATTGTGGCTCTTAGTTCTAGGATTTTCTGATTATTAGTGTCTACTACCTTAACAAAAGAAATAATGACACAGAAGGCATCAAGAGGGAGAATATTATATAAAAGATGAAGAATAAAAAGGAGGGTCTGACCCAAGATATTGAAGCAGAGATTCTCAAAAGGTATTTAATTACCTCTCACATTGATTTTAATTGATTTTTCAGTGGCCTGAATGATTAAACTAATTTTCATGGATTGCAAAAACCGTTTAGGGCAGTGTACAGAGCCTTGTTCTGAGGTTGGGGTAGGGATGGAGCTCAGACACTCTGAAAGCAGAAGAAATACAATAGCTAAAATTTCATTAGCATCATTCTATGCTATGCAAGGTTTGGTTTCCTAACACTAAAAATAATTCTGAACATTTTTAGAAAGGTGCATTATGCCTATCATCTCAGTTATAGCAATGACCTTTTTCATATGAACATTACCTAGTCATACTATTTTGAGATGGTTTTGCTGAACTTCATAATTTTAAGGTCATATCTGTATAAAGAACAAATGTTCCTTATAACAAACACTAAAAATAAATTTTGTAGTTCTAAGAATTTCACTTCTTATTTGTATGAATCTTCATTAAACTGGACAGACTACATGGAAATTCAACTTAAGGTAGTGCATAGAAGTTTGATCGATAGTTGCTTGACAGAAATGTGTCATGGCTAAATATGTCTGCACACTTCCCAAAGGAATAGTTAACTAGTAAAACACAACACATTTTAAAACCTGGTGTGAGCCATTTAAAAAAAAAAAAAAAAGATAAAACATTACCAAAAAATTACTAAATAACCCAATTTAAGAAGTAGAAATGAGTATATTGTATACAAAGAGTAATGATGAAAAGTACAGTGACCATCATAAATGCAAGTTAGTGATTTCAAAGTGATATTTTCATATTTAATACAATTTTGACTTCTAGTTTGAACAGGAAAGTAATAAATAATGCTCCAACTAGAACTTAAGTACAATACCAAGAATTATCGCTTCTCTCACCGTCACTGTCTAATTAGGCACATCCACGAATGCAATTAATTCCTGCTGTTTTTCACACTGGGAAAATTAATCTGTCAAGCTTCAACAACAGAAACAGGTGTCTTGATTTACATAAATATCCACTAAAATTTGCATTATTATATTTAGTTCCGCTTTTGGGATGAAGTCCATCAGAAAACTGAACCCAGAGCTACAAGGCATAGGAACCTCACAAGCCTTCTGCTTACATAGCCCAAGGGGAATTCTCTATTAATGCCTAAACAATGCCAAATTAGCCATTTTGCAGCTGCCTCATTTCTGAAATTCTGTACAGCCCACTCACTACACACATGGCAATCTGGCAAAAGGTCAATTTTACTGAGGCGCACAGTTACCTGCTTTGCCTATTAGTTGGAAGGGGTGAGGAAAAGTGGGACTGAAAGAAATCTTTGCCCAGAATCTGTCCACAGAGAGGACCCACAAGAGGGGGGCTATTCAATAGACTCACTCACTCCAGTAAATGGTGATCAGAAAGGTAGGAACCCCTTATAGCTGTATAAGAAGCTTAGAAGCCATCTCTTGCTAGGGTTGCCAACTATCTAATCGCACAAATCCGAAGACCCTACCCCACCCCTTCTCAGAGGTCCCACCCTCTCACTAACTTCACCTCTCCCCGCACTGTCACTGGCTTTCACCTGGCTGGGGCAGGGGATTGGGATGCGGGAGGGATGAGGGCTCTGGGAGAAAGTTTGGATACAGGCACCAGGGTAGGAGGTTGGGAGCGAGTTGGAGTAGGGAAAGGAGTATGGGTGCGGGAGGAGGTGCAGGCTCAGGGAGGGAGTTCGGATGTGTGAAGGGTTAAGGGATGCAGGTTCTGGGCTGGGGGAGACAGGGGGTTGGAGTGTAGGAGGGGGTGAGAGGGCAGTGCTTATCTCAGGCGTCCCCCCAAACCAGTGGGCATATCCCTCTGGCAGCAGTTCTGGAGGAGTGGGGAGTAGGAGGGCAGTGGGTCTCTATGCATTGCTGCCCACAGACACCACCCATCTGCTGCAGTTCATGGGCCAGGGAGTTGGAGTGTCACCCAGACACTCCATGGCCCTCCAAAGGCCACAGGGACAGTACCAGCTGCTTCTGGAAGCAGTACAGAGTGAGGGCAGGCAGGAAGCCTGCTTTAGCCTCACTGTGCTGCCAGATTGTTGGTACCCAAAATCCCTGTTTGGCTAAAATGGCCTCAGAGGAGAGAGGAAGATTCCAGGAGAATCCTAGTGAAACCAGGGTGATTGGTAACACTGTCCCCTGCTCAGCTCTCCTCCCGTACATCAATATCACAAAAGTATATGAATTTTAGTAGCACCCAAAATGTGTCAGGCACTTTCCACACATGGATTAGTCCTGCTTGATAAAATTTATGATCTCTGAAGACAAGTGACACATACACTACATATTTTAATTAAATGTACCATGGCTTCTGTTTGTGGTTTGGGCTGCTCACCAGCCCACCCTACTACTGATATCTAATAGAGTCTTTTGCACTAACCAATATTTTCTTATGCTTTCCATCATCTTTTCAGTGACACCTAATGGAGTGTTATTTGACCCCCTAGATTCATTTTATATCCATCCATTACACTGTTGTTGCTCCAGCAAAGAATGTACAAAGTGGAGGGCTGGAAATCAATTTGGAAGACAGAAGACAATACTTAAAGAAGAAATACATTCTACTTTGTATGTTTCGTAGCTTTAATGGGGGCAGAGAAGCAGCTGTGACACATTAACATTAAGAAAAAGCTAATTGGTCTTTTTTTTTTTAGTTTGCAATTAGTACAGCAGCATTCATTCTAGACAGAACTGTGGCTTGTGTCAAAATTAAAATATAGCCCTGTGCAAAGTTTAAGCTACAATGCACATAAAGTTAACTTTATTTGCATTCTACTGCCACCTACAGTATAAAGTACAAATCTTAAATGGATTCCCAGGAGTAATATTGGACATTAGAAAAGCTTTAAATATGAAAGATTCATTTGTTCGTGCATATTTAGGGCTCTGTTCAACCCTCTGACATCATTTAAGTCTTGCCATTGGAAGTCTTCAGTGGAAGATCGATTGGCCCCTTAATGTAGTGTTCAAGAGAATATGTACATGGGACAAATGAATTGTATCAAAAAAAGTACCTCTGTGATGAACCCACTACAGATAGAGGATAGGTTTTAATACGACTGGAACCAGACACTCAAAAACCTGTCCAGAACTATAAATATGCAGTATTATGTTCAGATATCTTGGAACCTTGTTTCTTCAGTGTTCCCATTAGGAAATTTCAGCTAGAGGGTGAGCAGATTGTTCTGGCATGCTAGTTATATACAGATGCAGCTGTTACACCACTGCTGCTAACTACTCTGCTTGCTGAGATGACATTTTGCATGCCTGCCATGGTAATTTTTAATCACCCACTTTCCTTTGGAAGAAACATATGATATTACCACCTTGTGCTAGGCCCCATCTTCTATATCTATCCCTATTAAACAACACTAGTTAGGCAACTGCTATAGCACTGTAGAAAGGCTGTGGGCCACACATGTCAAGTAATATCCACTTAAACGCTGAATGTTTCAAGAATTTTTAAGTGCTAAAGGGTAGGAATGTTCGATATAGTATAACTGAATAGTCATGTAACCGTATGAAAACTTGGCAATTACACAACTATTCGATAGTCCCCGGAGGCAGGGCTGGCAGCCAGTGTGCTCCTGACTCCACTCAAGGAGCCCCCTGTCACCACACCCAGCAGCACAGGGTGGTAGGTGGGAGCAGGTCAGCAAGAGGAGCCCATTTAAAAACCAGTTCCAAGCACAGACTGGCTGCCTGCCTCCCCTTGCTGCTACCTCTGATACAGAGGTAGAAGCACAGGGTGGCAGCAGTCCCTGACCACGGGGAGGTGAGTTCCCCACGGATAGAGGCTGCTCCATGGGATGCCGGAGGAGCTTGGACCCACCATGGACAGGGACCGCTGCCATGGACCAGCATCTGTACGTGGCAAGCCTGGGCCACTGCAGACAGAGGCTGGTTCGCAGCAGTCTCTCTGGCCCCTCTCCTCGTGCTGCTGCCTCTGATAGCCTTTTAAGCCGGTTCCCACTAGCACCGGCTCCTGCCTGCCTGCCCTGGAGAAGGCGGGTCTGCGGAGCCAGCACACACGGAGAGCCTGCTTGAAAGCCAGCTTCCTGTGCTTATCAGCTCCAGCCTGCCCCCTCTCACCTTCCATGCTGCTGCCTCTCCATCAGAGGCAGCAGTGCAGAGGTCAGGGGGAGAGCAGGTAAATCCAGTGCCTGTGGGGAACCTGCTTAAAACCTGCTCTTCACAGGCACCAGCTTCCACTCCCTGACCCTGTGCTACCTCTGATACAGAGGCAGCAAGAGGGGAAGGAGTGCAGATAGTCAAGAAGATTAATCGGTAAGCCAAGACTTATCAGTTAATCGTGTAGTCGATTACACGTTGACATCCCTACTAAAGAGTAATAGGCAGTTTCCAGGCTATATTCTGTCCTGCCCCAAATTAAACGACATAATCCTTTAAAAAACTTTAAATACCCTCCTTTTCCATAAAATATTAATGTGTTCTCTTGAGTCTAGCATGGACAAAAAATTCCAATTATAGTAGATTAGGAAAGACACAGGAACCACCAGACAGCTTTAAAAATTGAGCATTTATAAAAAGGAATATAAATTCCTGACAGAGTCCTCTAGCTAGAGGTCAACTGTTTTAAAACACTAAGACACGTTTTTCTTCCTTGCATTAGTTCATTCAAATGGGGTCTGCTCTATGAGTCCCCTCCCTCCAAAATGCTCTGTTCAATGAAGAGGGACCGACAGTCACCGTGGGCTCCAGGGCAAGGGGGGCCAGGGGCAGTTAGCCCTTAGCACCACCCAATCCGCAGCGCTGCCCAGCCCTCAAAGCTATACAGAGCAGTGCTCCAGCAGCAATTCTAAGGGACCCGGAACTCTGTCTGTCACTTCTGCAGAGTAACAGTGGCATCTGGGAGTTCCACGGCCACTTGAATTGTCTCCTTTCCCGCCCCCATCAGCAGGCCTGGGTCAGTGCCATAACTTCTATCACACTGTATGTGAATGTGTGCGTCTCAATGAAATCCCACCGCTTCTTCTTGACTCGACCTTTGTCTTTTTCTTTCAATCTTGATCTGTTGGATTCTCTTGCCCACAGTTGTGATGACCGGATTTTATATTACCAAACCATTTGAGCCTGCACACCCTCTTTTTTTTGTTTTGTTTATGAGTGTTAATTTGACAATGTCTAACACACACGTTCTTCACTTAGCCCTTCTCTCCTACGCCATTCAATCATCTCACCATTTCTGCAGAAAAGATCATTTACTCACATTATCTTCTTCACCACCCAACTCAGGGCCAGACAGTAAAACTGAACTGAATACCATATTGTCAACTTTCCCTTTTAATCTTACTTGCATCTTCTTGAGACATACTACACCATTTCTCTCCATTTGAGCCAGACATTTATTATTCTAGCTCCAACTTCAGGTAATTCTCACGTGTTCCCTCCCCTGTCACCCACCTCCAGAGATAGAGACTAGGGACACCATTCGTATCCATCCTGGCTAATAGCCATTGATGGACCTAACCTCCATGAATCTATCTAGCTCTTTTTTGAACCCTTTTAAAGTCCTAGCCTTCACCACATCCTCTGGCAAGGAGTTCCACAGATTGACTGTGAGCTGAGTGAAGAAAAATAAAATAAAATAAAATAAAATGGAAATGTACATGCTTCACTGAAATCCTTGCTCTAGGTCAGGCTCAGAATGAGGGGTTCAGTATGCTGTAGGGATGTAAAATCCTGTTTAATGGGTTAACTGGTTAAATTTCAATTAGTTAACCTATTAAACAAACAAGGACAGGTAGAGTGGACCATGCCAGGCCAGGCCAACAGCGGACAGGGGCTGCTCCATCCCCTACCGGTTAACCATTCACATCCCTAGTATGCAGGCCGCCCTGTGGAGAGCACTAGCCCAGCCTTCCATAGCTGTTGCAGTTCCAAATGGGCACAGTCCCATTTTCCTGGCACAATCAACCCCTTGTCTTGCTTTAAAGTTATGATAAGAGGAAGCTGTATACCGAAACGGATGGTCCTAGTTCTTACCATTTAGGAGTAGTTCTGGAACAGTCAGAAACACATGGACAGACACACAAATTCTCTCAAATATATAGTATATTATGTTTTCTATATTATCTGCCCATCTAGTTTGAAGGATAATTCAGTGTTCCCATTACTGAAATTACATAGCATGTACTCGGTTTTCCTCTGCTTATTTTGAAGCTGTGTTTCTCCAACACCTCTCATTTTTTCAAGATTCTCCTCCAGACCATCTTTCTTTTCACTAAACAACATAACATCTACAAACAGCACACACCAATGAGACTCCTTCTATATGTCTCTTGTCAGGGTAACCAGCATGAGGATTAACAAGAAATGGTTTAATACTGATCTTGGATGCACTTCAGCCTTCACAGTAAGCCGTGCACTTGTGCAGCCACTCGGGCACAATTCAAAAGCCACCGAGCTGATTAGCAGAGCACCCACAGCTAGGTTTCGTGTTTCTATTGGTGGTGCACATTCACACACACTTTGGTGTGCATAACATTTATTCTGCATATGAAAAGATTAGAGGGAACATTGTTGCACTCCCTCTTTTACCGAGGAAGTGTTTCACCAAGTTCTGACCATTGGCATTACACATACATGCCTGACTTGAACATGCTGTATATAAAGATCTGGTATGATTTTCTCCTTAATACATCACAAGATGACTTCCCTTGGAACTTGGTCAAATGATTTTTGTCAAATGTGAATACTTATTTCACTTTGAGCCACCAGGCTCCCTCATGTGAAAATAGCATCTACAGTTAACCTTCCTGACATGAAGTTGCACTGATTTGCACTAATATCTGCTTAATTTCTTATCGGTGACTCTTCCAGTTTTATTATACAACTTATTAACTTTATACTTTTGTAATTACTACAAAATGGGGGTGAAATGTCAAATGTATGGAGGAAAGGTATATTGGTGCTAATTACAGACAGTCCCCGAGTTACGCGGATCCGACTTATGCCCATCTCCCTGGTCTCCAGCAGACCAGGGAGAGGAAGCAAAGCGGCGGAGCACGCGGGCAGCAGACAGCCCAGACGCGTCTGGGCTGTCCTGCTGCCCTTGGGCACCGCGGCTTTGCTCTGCTTTGCTCCCTGTCTCCCTGGTCTGCAGACCAGGGGAACGGGGAGCAAAGCAGAGCAAAGCCGCGGAGCCCGAGGGCAGCAGGACAGCCACGGCGCGTCTGGGCTGTCCCGCTGCCCCCGTGCTCCGCGGCTTTGCTCCAGACGCCTGTGGTACAGCAGCTGGGGCGCTGCCGGTTGGTCCCATAGCGCCGCTCTGGGCGCTACTGGACCAACCCAGCAGCACCCCAGCTGCTCTGCCCCAGGCGTCCTGATTCAGCCGCTGCTGGCCAGTTTCAGCAGCGGCTGAATCAGGACGCCTGGGGCAGAGCAGCTTGGGTGCTGCCGGGTTGGTCCAGTAGCGCCGAGGAGCGGCGGCGCTACTGGACCAACCCGGCAGCACCCAAGCTGCTCTGCCCCAGGCGTCTCCAAGTCAGCCGCTGCTGAAACTGACCAGTGGCTGACTACAGGAAGCCCCTGCCCCGGGCTTCCTGGAATCAGCTGCTGATCAGTTTCAGCAGCAGCTGACTTGGGGATGCCTGGGGTTCTTAAGTTGAATCTGTGTGTAAGTCAGAACTGATGTCCAGATTCAGCCGCTGTTGAAACTGATCAGTTTCAGCAGCGGCTGAATCTGGACGCCAGTTCCGACTTACATACAGATTCAACTTAAGAACAAACCTACAGTCCCTATCTTGTACGTAACCCGGGGACTGCCTGTATATATATTAGCACCTACATATCCTTTCCTCCATACATCTGACATCTTTCCCCATCTCATAATTGACTTAACAGGGATGGCAGCAGATTCTATTCCAAGCTTATTCCTTCTACTACAAGATTTGTCATTCCAAGCTTATTCCTTCTACTACAAGATTTGTCATGACTCAACAGGGATTCCTTCTGGACCTATGACCTTACTATTTTTCATTTCTTTTACAGCGTTCACCCCTACATCTTGTAGGCTCCACTATGCCTAAGTTCATCATTTCAAAGTTACATTGCTCTCTTGGGTTTTCTTCATTTAAAAGCTGTTCATAATACTTTTCCATTTATCTTTATGCAACTACCATCAGTCAACACATCAGTTTTATCTTTGATGAATCTCACTTCCTTTAAATGGGTAGTCCTTTGTCCCATGCTTATGCCAATGTATACATTTTTCCCCTCCCCTGCCCCTGCTTTGTTCCTAGTTGTGTGTGAAGTTGCTCAAATCTAGTTGCAAAAGCAAATATATTCCTGACCAATTTCTTTACATCCTTGTATTCCTCCAGGACTCATTTGCCAGAGTCTGCTACATCTAGTTCCAAGCCCAACTGAAAAAGCAGAGGGTTTGGTGTCAGACTGGCAGACAACAACAACAAAAATCGCCATAAATTGAGGCTACTGTAAGACATAACCATCTTACTTAGTATTTTAGAACAATATATTTACATGCTATGCAGCAACTACAAAAACCCTTTACCATCTCTCCCTTCATAAATGCCACGCCAATTCCTGTCCCACTCTCATATCTGGTACCCACTACTAGTTAGCATCTCAGGCTTTGACCTGCACTGTGGTAAGAAGCGAGCTCCAATTAAAATCCCTTGGTGTTTTTTTACCCCCATTTACTTCAATAAGTGTTCCAGTGACCCTTTCATGAGAAGTCTGTTCTGGACCCAGTGTTCCACTGAAACCCACCTAACAGTTGAATTGTACAGTCTAACTTGCTTTGCAAAACAGCCTTTTGGAGTAATTCAAGTGCTAATGCAGATTACAGCAAGCAAACTGAAGGAGATAGCTGAAATTGGCAGATGCAGGCAAAATCTCTGTACAGTACTAAGACAGGGAACCCAAGACAGTCTTGGAGCACAAAATCCTCTGCTTATTGAAACCACTTTGAAAGTCCAATCTTGCTAGCTTTTTTAGTGAGCAAAGCGCTCATGAATTTAGTGTGAGTTCACCTGAAGAAAACTTGTACAATTGGACCCACAGTGCAAATAGTTCAATATCACCTCAAGCTGTATGAGTTACAATCTTTTCACACTCACGCCACCTTCATTTTATAGCATGAAACCTTTTATGCACAAGATTAACTACAGGTAACCCTATCCACTGAAGTTAAAGCTAGAGATATATGTATGAATACTACCTTTCATGACTTTGAGAGTTAAACAGTCATCATTTTTAATTATGCATATAATATTTGTGGTGTGTTAGGGGTTTCCCAGACAGGTTTAGTGATAGATACCTGACAAAGAATCTAGCACTTAAGACGGGGTGGGCAAAATATGGCCCACGGGCCAGATCTGGCCCACTAAGCCACTGAATTCGGCCCATGCCCCATAAGATCCTCAAGCCAGGCCCCCTGCCTGCGCTGCCCCTATATATTGCTCAGAGCAGCTGGCTACAGAGACCATGGGTGCTTCTCTTAGTGCTGTAAGCCCAAGGGAGGGGGTGAAGAGGATTCTCATGCTGCCCTCACTCCTCACACAAGGACAGGCAGTGCACAAAGGTCCCCTCCTCCCAGGCTAACAACATTCAGAGACGCACACACCGCCTCTGCAACAAGCTGTTCTGAGCACATGCATGGGTGGAGCAGGCAGAAAGCCTAGCTGAGGAACCTGCTGGGCTGCTTGCCAGGAGCCATCTAGGTAAGCATCTTCCAGCCAGAGCCTGCCTCTGGCACCCCAGCCCCTCCCCCTCCACCAACCCTCTGCCCCTATCCCTGCATCCCTACCTCACATAACCCAAACCCTCTGCACCCCCACTCCTACACACATAATCCCTCCCAGACCCTGCACCCCAATCCCCTGTCCTCAGTCACAATCCAAATCCCTGCATCCCCCTTGCACCTGTACCCTAGGTCACAACCCCGTCCAAACCCTACATTCCCTCTTGCACCCCTTCTGCAGGTCAGAATCTTCTCCCGCACCCATAACCCATCCCAGACCCTGCCCCAAATCACAACCCAAATCCCTGCACCCCCGCCCCAGGTCACAACCCCTTCCCAGACTCTGCACCCCCCATACCGCTCTGTCCGAATCCTCTTTTGCAGCCATACCCCCTCCCAGATCCTGCACCTCTTCCTGCACCCCAGTCGCCTGTCCCTGGTCACAACCCCCTCCTTCACCCAAACTCCCTCCTAGATCCCATACTCTCTCCTGCACCCCAAAACCTTACTCCAGTCTCCTTTTGGCACCAAACCTCCATCCGAGACTCCACACCTCCTCCATTATCATGGGAGTGTGCACTCCTTGATCACTTATATTCTTGGAGTGCCCACTCCATCAAAAATTATTGCCCACCTCTGACTTAAGACCCTATCAGAATGCAGAGTTGCAGTGGTTTAAGATGAATGCCTTTTTTAAAAGTGGATTTAGTTATACTTTGTGCAAATTCCTGCATGAACACTCTTAAAACAGTTTAAAGATGGATTACATTGTTTTAGTTTAAGTCAGTTCCTTCATGTTTGAAACTACACCAAAATAAGACACTGGCAATTATTTTTTTCAGTTAAATGAGAGGTTAGGGTCAACAGCAGAAGTGTCAGTTTTGCAATTAGTATTTTGGAATGCATAACAATAGCTGAAAGCACACAAGACTGTTGTCCTCAAAAGAAACCAAGATGCTCAGTTTTATTTTACAATACATCTTTACATTGGTTCTTGATCACTTACTGAACATGTAGTTCTAGATTACAGAGCAGAAAGATAGCATTTTGAAAACTATTATAAACTGGTGGAGCTTAATTGTGAAAATAAAAAAACATGATTAAAATATCAAATTGTTCTGCCTCCCTCATTATGAATACATAAAGAAAAGAATGAAATGCTTCGGCAAAATATATTTACATTCTCCAAAATGCCAGTGTACAAGTATGGCTTGGTAGACATGGACACAACTGCCTACTAGGATTATTGCCAATGAGTTTTTCTACCACAAGTGGGACTAGAAGGAAGGGAATAGATCATTTGATAATTGGCCAGTTCTTTCATTCTCACTAAAGCAACTGGTACTAGGGATGTTAAATTGTGAGTAATTGGCTATTCCATTAGTCAATAGGGCACCTCCACGGCAAAAGCGCCATGTGGAACCCGGGGTCAGCTGGACACCCCCGCTGACCCTGGGCTCCCTGCAGTGCTGCAGCTTTGAAACGCCGTGGGGAGCCCCTCACTGCATTTCAAAGCATCAGCACCCTGTGGAGCCCGGGATCAGTTGGGGACTCCTCCGCTGACCTCAGGCTCCATGCAATGCTGCGGCTTTTAAATGCCACGGGGAGCCCAGCATCACGTAGCGTTTCAAAGAGACAGCACTGCACAGAGCCCAGGATCCGTGGGGGAAGTCTCCAGCTGATCACGGGCTCCATGCAGCGCTGCCGCTTTGAAATGCCCATGCAGCCAGGGGACACCCCAGCGGGCCCTGGGCTGCACAAAGCATTTCAAAGCAGCAGCACTGCATGGAGCCTGGGATCTGGCCCCCAGGCTCTATGTGGTGCTGCTGCGTTGAAGTACCCCCTCATCTCTCCTGCGCCTGCCTCTTTTGCTGATTCCATAGTCGACTAGTCCTTCACATCCCTAACTGGCACTGGACACCAGCAGAAGACAAAACACTAAGCAAGAGAGACCACCCATCTGATCCAACAAGGCCATTCTTTGTTCTACAGAAATTTCTTGTAGGAAACAAGACTATGTGCATGTGCATAGATCCCTCACATTACAAATTCTATCATGTGTTGCATATGAAACAAAATATTGTAGCTTAAGTCAAATATCATGTCATTATACCATGCCATTATAATTCTATCACCTGTCATGTGTTCATTGTAAACAAGAAAGTAGTTGCAAAGACAGAAACTACAAAAATTGTTCTCTTGCTTATCCTGGCAAAAGTATACCTACAGTATAGCAATAGAAGTACAGCTGCTCCCTGAGTTGCGAACAGTCGACTTACGACCATTCGCAGTTATGACTAAAGCTGTTGTAAATGGCAGACCCCGAGTTACAAACGCGATCCGCGCTTATGAACAGCGTGGTCGCGTGTAACTCTATGGGGTCCGACTTACGAACAAACCGAGTTATGACCAATTGCTTGGCCCGTAACCATTTTGTAAGTCGAGAAGAGGCTGTACAGCTATCGTTTCCCATTTTCAAGCTGCTTCCTCAAAACTTTCAGAATGCCCTAGACTTCCAGTTGACCAACTGATGACTAGTTGAAGAATGCTACATTAAAATTTCCATATTAGAAATTCTAATTGACACAATACACAAAATAAATGGATGGAAGACACTGTACAAATATCAGAAAAGCAGAGTATGATATGAACATACAAACTGTATTAAAATTGTTGTAAACCACTGACATCTAGGGATGGTTAAGAAAAATGCACATGTGTCTCTAACTCGGAGAAATCATATTCAACAGCATACAATTTATACCTGTTTTTTTACCATTTCATACATAACTCACCAAGGTTCCTCCCCCCTCCCCAAAGATGCAGTTGTCTACAATTTATGATATACACTGGTTGAAAGTGAACTTGTGTGCTTTCGATTAGCAAAGCTGAGTCAAGTACCTCTCTCACATGGGCTAGATCCTGCCTGTTTGATGCACTTACATGGTTTGCACTGAATTCAGATCCCCCACTATCAAAGCTTGCAATGACCGGGGCTTGACAAGCGGCGGCGAGCCCCACTTGCCAGCTGTGCGGTTTGGCACGCTACACGTGCGCAGACCACACTGCGCATGCGCTGATTGCGCCATGCCAGCTTAAAATCTACTCTCCCTGGGCGAATAGACTGACTAATTTGTCAAGCCCTGGCAATGACAACTTACTAAATATGAACCAATATAAACCAATGCTGTAAATCTAACCTTTCCTACATGTTTGTTATTGCCTAAATCTGAGTATTAATTATGTATCAATTTACTGAACTGCAGGCATTAGTCTAGTGACAGCAAACCCTTCCATATGTTAGTTCCAATACATTGGTAGATCCCAGGAAAATAACAAAATTAGATTGTGCAGCTTCTTACCTGCAGCTCCTTTGAGACTCTCTCTAAGTGGTTAGTTATCTTTTTTATTAGGTCACTATACATCTGTTCCGAATGCTGCTGGCATACACACTTATACACACAACTGCAGAAACAAATATAGGAATAATGATGATTTTACAACAGTTAGCAATGGAAAACATTGAACATTTAAAATATTGCTTCAAATCTCAACTTAGAAGGCAACAAGATGAAACTTCAACAGTTAATACACTAAAGGCTCCAATCCTGAAATCTTTTAGCACGGATCCCATTGACTTCAATGAAGACTCTCCATAATGGAGTTCAGAGCAGGAGCAGGACCTAATGCTGCTTAGGAAGTAATGATGCACTTCTAAGTACATTGGTAATTCTGTCAACAGTACACTTTTTAGGTTTCTCTTTCCATACACAGCATTAATGTTACCATATTAAGTACACTGTTGATGATTTTTTCAAGTTACATTAATAATAAAATCTTTCCCCTAAAATGACCAATACATTTAAATAATTTCTGCTAGGGATGTGTTAGTGAATTCATTTAAACGGTTAACCAATGAGCCTGGGTTCATCAGTTATGCCTCACGGTTACATGAAAGCCCTCCCTATGACAGGGATGGGATGGGCGCAGGCAAGAGCCATTGCTCATGGTCCTGCACTTGCAACCCAGAGCCGGAGCTGACTACTGGTCAGTGCTCCAACCTGCCCTCCTTCCACCCATGCTACTGCCTCTCTATCAGAGGCAGCAGCGCGGGAGCGATCCCCTCAAGTTACTGGCTCCTGTGGAGCCACCTCCCCCACTTGTGTAAATTTGTAATCATTGAAGTGTTCAGTGTTACATAGTTACAAAGAAATGCATTTTAACATTCCTAATTTCTCCCTTTAGAATTCGTGTAAAATATACAGCACTGTCAAACAGTTTTAAAAATAATAGCACAAAAATTAGTTTTAAACTATCAAAAGCCACAAAATTAACTGCCAGGATAAAACTTGGCTGACAACTTCAGAATTAGAGCAAACTGCAAATCGCCACCCATTGGCAAAGACTTTTAATATAAACCATATAAGCAACATGAGGTCAGGAGGACATAAATGGTACCTTAACTGCTCATTTTATGGTTTGGTTGGATTAAGTCAAATCACCAACATTTGTTCTTCCTTTAAAAAGGACTTTATTTTCCCCATGGCAACAAAGCAATACATTATCAATATACTTAAGCACAATAAAACAAATATCTACAATACTTGCCTTACACCTTTGCCAAAATATAGGGTGGATCAAAATTAAACATCAAATTTTTAAGTTTAAATTTGATCTTTTAGTTTTATTATTTAGAACACAATTTCTTTCTAAAAGTAAACCTCTTTAAAATGAAATTAGACTTTAACACTAAATATGTTAAGGCTTATAATTATAATCTCCTAAAACATTTAAATAAAAAATAAATATGCTGAATACTGAGCCTGCATCAAACTTGGAATTAAAGGCTAGTTTTCATTCTTAAGAAAGAATCAGTGGAAAAACCATCTAACTTTAGAGGTCAAGCTTTTAAAAAAATGACAATAGGTCAAGCCTATGTAACTTTGGAGACTGTCATTTTCAAGAGACTTAGGTGAGTAGGTACATAAACTTCAGTCACTTTCATTTAGGCATATTTGAAAAATATCCCCAGGCTTACAAGAAAATAATAAGTTTAATTCACTTAATACAGTTTATCACTTTGTTTAGTAAATCACTTAGTTGTAAACATAGAACACATTTGGATGAGACGTTTATGTATCCAAAACATTTAAGATGGTTTAATCAAAGTAAGTTTTAAACTCAAATTCATGTGTTTAATTAAACTTCAGTTACTATCTTAATGTAACGACTCAAATCAGGAGTCAAAAGTTAATATCTAATAAATCAGTAAGTCATTCTCCATTTTCTAATAAACCAGTGTTTCCCAAAGTGTGCCATGGGCCCACTTTGAGAAAGCTGCTAACAGGTCTCTCTGTTTTGTTTATCTGAAGACTCCACAGCCCACCTTGAGAGAAACTGTCATAAACTATAAGTAATTATTCATCTGAAAATACTAAGCTAATGTGTTTGCTTGGATAAATCATGTGTTATAAATATATGCAAATGTTTATAGTTTTGCTTCCTTGGTACAAAAAAAAAATTCAATTCAATTCTAGGCTCATTTCAACAATGGCTCATTTAGTTATAAACCAATATGTTTGATTTGACAAATAACTGCCCTGAATATCCTGCCATGCCACCAGATGCAGCCTGCAAACACTGCTTGCCTCACCCCACCCACCTCTCAGAAAAGCAGCTACGGAGCAGTTTCTCTTTAAAAAACTAACTATAAGGCCATAGGGCAAGGGGAGAAGGCTTCAGATGCTGCTCCCGCCCCCAGCTCAATCCCATTGGCCAGTTTCTGGCCAGACACTGGCCAATGGGAGCTGCCTGCTTGAACAGCCAGCCAGCCACAAAGCACCACACTCCCGCCCCTCTGGGGCTCATAGTTATTCACAGAGCACATGGCTGCAGTCTGTGCCGGGGCGGAGCATTCAGGGAGGTTGCTTCAGAAAGTGCTGAGTTGCTCATCAGGAGTCACCCAGATAAATCTTCTGTCCAGAACTTGCCTCTGGCCAGAACTTACCTCTGATGCCCCAGCCCCCTCCCTTCTTCAACCTGCTCCTCTCCTATACCCATATCTCCTCCCAGAAATGGAACTGCAGTCCCCTAGCCCAGATCACAATCCCCTCCTAACCTAGCTCACAACCCACACCCCTGCACCTCAGTCCAGTGCCCCAGGTCACAACCTCCTCCTTTACCCAAACTCACCCCTAGACCCCATATTCCCTCCTGCACCCCAATCCCTTACCCTAAGCTCCCTTCTGCACCCAACCTCCATCCCAGACCCTGCACCTCCTCCATTAATATCATGAACGAGTGCAGCCCTCTACCACTTTCCAAATTCTTGAAGTGGCTCCCCCATCAAAAATTATTGCCCACCCCTGGTCTAGATAATCCTTAGTCCTGTCATGAGTGCAAAGGACTGAACTAGATGACAACTCAAGGTCCCTTCCAGACTATATTTGTATGGTTATATTAACTAATAAGAATACATCCCTTTTCTGAAAGTAACTAGCATACAAATGGAAAAGGTGGTTTAAATCATTGATTTTAATCAAGACTTTCCACTTGGTGATTTAAACCAAATGATTTTAAAAGTCAATCCCACCCTCCCCCCAAAAGATTATATTAATATAACTTGTTTATTTGTTTAATTATGTGACTTAAGCTCCTTTGAAAGTTAATTCTATTGCTAATCCTTCTAGTGAAGAGAAACAACAGACTATTGAATACGGCACCAGATTGGAAAACTGAATCCTATTCCTTTCTCTGCCACTAACCTTGAGGAAGTCACTTCACCTCACTATGCCTTCATTTCTCTGCCCCACATTTTGTCTGTTGTATCGATTTAGAATGCACACAATTTACAATATGGACTGCCTCTTACGGTGTGTCAATATAGTGCCAAGCACTATGCAGTTCAGATTCCAGGTGAGATCTTTAGGTGCTATTGTAATGCAAATATATAACAAGCTAAAGCCAAACTATAAACAACCTTCTCCGCTGAAGTGGCCAAAATCTCTACTACATCTACTCCAAGAGGGAATTTCATTCCTATTGCACCCAGAAGCCTCTCCCCTCTCAACAAGTCCCTGTACATCCAGATTCCCCCTCCCCTACATTCGGATCCTCCACTGTGCTGCCTGCACACTCAGACTGCCCCCCCCCAAAACCCTCTCAAACCCACATCTGGAGGCCCCAACACCAAGCCTCTCCACACTTGGATCCTGCCTTGCTGAGCCTGCCCACATCTGGTGCACATGACACAAGGGACAGAGCTCTGGGGTGTTTCTGAGGCAAGTCTGGTCCTTGTGCTGCGTTGAGTGTAGCTTCACTACTGAAACTGTGTCCTGAGGGAAGTGGCACAATCACCTTCCACCTCTGTGCAGCCAGTGCCCAGGCTCCTCAATGCCATGCTGTAGCCTCCACAGGGGGTCTGCTTGAGAAGGCTGCTAGCTGGAAGTCAAGCAGGTAAGTCTCCCAGCCAGAGCATGCCTCTGACACCCCAACCCTTTGCCCCCCTACAACTCAAACCCTCGGCTCCCCTTCTGCCACAATATCCCTTCGCATATCCTGCACCCCGTCCCCTGCCCCAAGTCACAGCCCCCTCTTGCCCAAAGTCACACGCAAACCTCTGAACCCTAGTTCCCTAAGCTAGGTCACAACTGCCTTCTTCACCCAAACTCACTCTCCTACATCACAATTCCTTATTGCAAGCTCCCTTTGCACCCAACCTCCATCCCAGACTCCACACCTCTTCTGCTGATATGGAAGAGTGCAGCTCTTGACCACTTCTCAAATTCTTGGAGTACCTCTCCCCCTCCCCCCCATCACATATTATTGCCCACTCTGGACTAACTACTCCTTTAGAGACACTGCAAAATACCATGACAATTTGTACTACATTTTGTCCATCCCCTTTAATAGCCACCTATACTGCTATTTCCCTATCCATCAGGTCTCCTCCTCTTAGTTTCTCATGTTGATTCCTCCATATGCATGAGATCAGTCTTCTAGCATGAAGTCTATATGAAGCAATAACTGTACTAAGACTGGACCAGGTAAAAATACATTAAATGTCAGAAACAGTGTAATTAGGCTTATCAAGAGATATGGGATTGCAAAACCAATCTCTTCAACATTTGGATAAAGATAGCACATGGCTGCGGTATTTATTTGTTCAGGCATAGCACAATATATGGTCATTTCCACAATCAATGAAGTGGATTGATTTACTTGAAACTATGTAATTTAACAGATCTACACGATATTCTGCAGGTATGTATTTTAAATTGCTTCTAGATCTACTCCTGCCCTGAATTTCTGCAATCCATTACGTAGTTAAACAGCAAACAGATGTAGTTAGGCAGCAATGTTTGTATATGCATGTAGGTGTGTGTCTAAGTTTTTATTTGAACACTTCTATTTTAGAATTTATTTCCCATTTTCAGATCCTGTTCTCACTTCCTGATTGCTGTCTGAGTCTGAGTCATCAGTGCTCTAATATTACTCTAAGGAAGCTGAAAGAGAATTCTACCAGACGTTATTTCTTTTGGCACAGTCCCAACACTTTAAGAAGATATTATCAACTCCCCAAATAGAACAATTAGAAGATAACTCAATGGAAAATAATCTGAGATTTGTAAATTATCTACTGTAGTATAATGGTGATCTAATAAAAAATTAGAATCTAGATTTGAAGTAGGGATAAGAAAGGTTAATCGGTGGGGGCTGGAGCAGCTCCTTGTCCATTATGGGCAGGAGGCTGCTCCAACCTCTCAGGGCCCACCATGGCCAGAGGCTGCTTCTGGCCAGGCTGAACCATCCCCTGTCCGTGGCAGCGGGGCTGCTCCAGCCTGGTCGTGGCAGGTGGGGAGGCTGCTCCAGCCCACCTGGGCTGAAGCGTTCGTCCTTTAATCGATTAACCAGTTAAACATTACATTTAGCCAGTTAACCAATTAAATGGGATTTTACATCCCTAATTTAAAGAGATCTTACAAAAAGTGCAAGAAAAGCCTATCCATCTATCTCAGATTTTTTTCCTCTGAAAGATGCTCTTTACTGATTGTCTCTCATTTTTACTCCTTAGGGATACAGGAAAAATATTCAGTGTATAGGCAGACTTTACTAAAGTACTTTGTGTGTGAGAAGAATTGACTCCTTTATTTCGTAAACCTTACGTTTTAAAGTCCAAACGGTCTTTGTTTTTCCATCTTTTTCTCAGAAAGCAAGAAAGATAAAATGTGTAGCTATTTGTAGGTTTGGAGAGGGGAAAAAAACAGTCTTCTGGTTAAGGCCCTGGACTGGGATAAAGAGATGTGGGTTCAAGTCCTGCTACTCTTACTGAATCCCTGTAACACTGAGCAAGTCTCTTCATCTCTGTTTCAGTATAAAAAAAAAAAACACTTCCTTTTCCCTATACTTGGTCTACCTTGTCTATTTTGCTTCTAAACTCTGAAAAATGTGAAGGCTTTTATCTCTATTGGAACCTGTAAGCACTATCATAATCTGAATAGTGATTGTTGATTCAGAGATTAAAATCTTTTGGGAGAAATGTACAATTCTTTATCCTTATGATTAGCTTCTTAAGAAAATATAAGATTCATTTTATGATTATAACCTATAACCAGGGGTCGACAAATTATGGAAAACCCTACTCGCCAGAAAAAAATGGGACTCGCCACCCTCCCCCACAAAAAGTGTTTTTTTAATGGCATAAATTCCTAATAAGAATAAGAACAGTAATTACTAATAAGTTATTAATAAATATCATCCAGGTTATTAATAAATATCTTATAAACCTACACCTTTTTTCTCTGCTGCCATGTCTCCTCCCCTTGCTCCATCAGCTTCCCTGGTGCCTGCTGCCCCCCAACCCCTCACGCTATGCTGTCCTGACTCCTGCCCTTCTCACTGCCCTCAGCCTACCTGAGAACTGCCCCCCTCCACCAGCCCTTTTCTCCACCCTGTGCCCACTCCTCCAGTAGCCCCACTCTGATTGTGAGAGCTACCCCTTCTAATCCCCTCTCCTAAATCCTCCCTCTACACACCTGCCCTGCCTCTCTCCTCTGGTGCTGATCCCTTCCCTGCAGGTGTCTGCCCTTCTGCTTCACCCCCAGAATCCCTTGGCACCTGCACCCTCCTTGTACCTCCCCCTTTCCTCACTGCCCCTGCCCCCTTTGCTCTCTTTTTCTCTGATACCCACCCCCTCACCACCCTCTGCCCCCGTTCCCTTCATGCCCCTGTGCCCTCACAGATGCCTTGCTCCATCCCCGCCTTCCTCATGCCTACCCCTTCTTTCAAGCCTTCTCGCAGCACCTCCTCCTCCTCCTCTTGCCCTCAGTGGCCTTACCCTCTCCTCTCCCAGCATTACCCTGTCCCCGCTCCCATTGACACCTCCCCTCCTGCCCTTTTCCTCATTGCCTGCACTTGGCCCCCTGGCATTTGTCTCTCCTGAACCCCTGTCCCTTGGTGCCTTCCCCTTTCTTCTTCTTATTCTTCTCCTGACCTCCTCCCCTCAGCACAAGCCCCTTCCCCATATTTTTCCCCTCCCCTCCCCTCCCCACAGCCCGGGGGCCAGCTCTAAGTTTTTTGCTGCCCCAAGCAAAACTTCTTTGCCCCTCCTCCCCGCCCTTTGTTGTTGTCTTTTACACGTTTGCATTTTGCAATGGGGAAGGGGGGATTGTTTTCTTTTGTGTCTCGGCATTTTAGCCCTATAAATAACAAATAGCATTTTCATTCCTTTTTTTCCATAAAGGCAAAGGCGCTTCAAGTCAACTCCCCCTTTCACTCACTGCTGGGTCACAGCAGCCTTTTCCCTGGCCTGTCCAGCCCCTCCTTATGGGCAAGAACCCTTCACTCCCGACCCACAGGGGAAGCAGGGTGCAGGGACAGCACAGATACAGAGGGATGCAGGGATCAGGGGTAGCAGGGTATGGAGGAGACACGGGGAATGGGACGCGGGGAATGGGAGGGGTTGAGGGATGGGGGTCTAGGGGCAGTGCAGGGAATGGGCAGCACAGAGCTGGGGGGGCAGGGATCGGGGGGAGCAGAGTGCGGGGGTGCAGTGGAGGCACGGAGAATGGTACGTGGGGAATGGGGGGGCAGAGGGATCAGGGTCTAGGGGCAGTGCAGGGAATGGGCAGCACAGAGGTGGGGGGGCAGGCATCGGGGGAGCAGGGGAGGCACGGAGAATGGGACACGGGGAACGGGAGGGGCAGAGGGATCAGGGTCTAGGGGCAGTGCAGGGAATGGGCAGCACAGAGGTGGGGGGGCAGGGATTGGGGGGGGAACAGGGTGCGGGGTGTACGGGCGGTGCAGAGCCAAAGGGTTGCAGAGAAGAGGGAGAGCAGGGGGTCCGGGTGCAGGGGAGGCGTGGAGAATGGGCGGCGCGGAAACAAAGGGGGACTGGGGCCGTGGCAGGACTGGAGCCAGCGGGGTGGGCCCTGGCTGTGCCGTGCACCGCAGCCAGCTCTCAGGGACACACGGCCAGAGCCGAGCTGCCGTGGCCCTTTAACATCAGCGGGGCCAGGTCACGCCAGCGTCCTGGCGTCCCGCCCCGCCTCCTCGCGCCGGAGCTGCACGCAGGCAGCCCGGTAGGAAGAATCACTGCACTTCCCCCTTCCCAGCAGCACTGTGCTCCTCTGCCGGCTGGCAGATCAGATGGGGCTGCGCCGCCCGTAGTGCGGGCTTCGGCCAGCCCATCACAATGGCCCACTGGGCCAGTCCGCCCCTGCACTCACCAGGTGGAAAAATCTACTCACCAGGGGCAAGCGGGCGAGTGCATTTGTCAAGCCCTGCCTATAACTATTTCTAAAAGAGTAAAGAGTTAAACAGGAAACCTAATTATCTGAAAACACACAACTCGGTCTGGATTTGCTATATGCATTAATATATTATTTCAATTGTTTATCAGAGGTCAGCTGGTGAGTGCTAAGCTTGTCCGTACTGAGGCGGCACCTCAGAGATGGTGCTGGGGAGAGCCAGCTTTTCAGCCAGCTCCCCTTAACGTTGGCTCCTGCTCCCCTCTTCCCCCCCACTGCCTATCTCTGATAAAGGCAGAAAGGGGGGGGAGCGGGGAAGCAAATCACTACCCGACTATCCGCTAAGCTTATGCTTATCAGATAAGTGACTAGTTTCCACCCTTGTCACAAGTCTAGGGGTTTCCACCCCTTCCACAAGTCCTCTCACCTGAGCAACACAGCTGGGAGCCAGGGCAGTGGAGCGGGCTGGGGCCAGGTCATTCCACTTGTCACCACCATTAGTGAATGTAGGAGCACGACGGATCCCTGTTGCCTCCCTGCCCTGCTTGTGCCCCCGTGGCCCTGCAGTCCTTGAGACCACTTCTCTGGGTGAGGGGTTGCAGGTACTCAGGCTACATAGGACACCAGAACTGAAAGGAATACCTCAGACAGGCCCTCACCCAATAAAACCAGTCAGGATCAGGCTTTTAAGGATGTGTCTGTACAGCAAAAAAGACATGTCAATTAGACTCAGGGGCCAAGCCAACTGATTCAGGCTTGTGCTGCAGAGCTCAATATAGTAGAGTAGGCATTTTGACTTGTGCTGAAGCCTAGTCTGAAGCCAGGCAAGGGGAGAGGGAGGACCAAATCAGCTGACAGACTCCAAGGTGTTCTTGCTGTGTAGACAGTCTCTAAAAGGTCACTTGAGGCATACGCTCAACTTCTTACCATATCACCTTCCTCAACTGCCATAATTAATGGCATTTTACACCAAAATTCTACAGACCGCACTGTTATTTTTATAGTTTCACTGATTCAAGATGATCATGGTTTTTATTTAAAAACATGAAGCATAAAATGCATTTATTTCTATATGATTTAATCCCCTTGACAGGAAAAGCAATGGTATTTGGACAGCTTATTTTTCCTCATTCTAACCACATCACTGGTAAATGGATTGCACTTTATATAGTAAACAAAATCAAAGGCAGCTGAACTTTAAGAGAGGTTTTTACACATGCATTCAATTGAAAAGAAGCTATGTTGTGTTTAAAGGTTTCCTTACCTGTATATTTGTTCATAGGAGATAGGGATGTAGTCACCAGGACTCTGGGTTAAAAGCTGATCTATGGCACTGTCCAACTTTGGCCAATATGTGCTCTTATAGTCTTCAATGGTTATAACATTCATTACTATAAAGATAAGAAAAGACAAAGCTGTTTTACTGCACTTTTAGAGGGTGTTGAACTGTCTACAATTTAAGATTACAACTGATAAGCAGGCAAAGAAATTAATTGTGTTTAATGTGTCTTAGGATACCCTCTCTTCTGAAAGGTGGATGTATCTGAAGTTTACATAAGTGGCAAAGTTGCTAAATAGGTGTTTTGTGCCCCCCCCCCTGAAAAATTATCACCAATTCTGCTGTAAAAGGGAAAATCACCATTCTGGAAACTCCACCATCACCACCACACACGTGGTGGCTCAGTGACTTGGCATATCATGCAACCGTGTGGGAGATAAGAAATAAAGATTAACACTAAACTCTCCCATATCTGAAGAACCAGGGTAGGCTGGGAGCATCAGTTTCACAGAACATTCCTTCTCAACTGGTATGCAAACAACTACCATCTTAAAGGAGACCATCAAGTCTCTCGACCCTAGGCCTCAAGGATCAATGAAGCTACAATTTAGGACTTGCTACGTGGTGCCTTAGTCCACACTAGCCAACGTGTAAATTCTTATGTGCTCCAGCATATTTTGCATTAACTGGCCTTTGTAGACCCTGCTGGTACAAACTCAGGGTATGTCTATGCTGTTTCAAAATCTGTAGCAAGTCTCAGACCCCAGGCCTATAGACTCTGATTCATGCTATAATGCTAAAAGTAAACTGTGTAGACATTCAGGCTCAGGCTGGAGCTCCAGATCTGAAACCTGCCTCTCCTCACCAGGCTTCAAAGTTTCAGCCCAAGCTTGAACATCTACACAGCTGATTTTAGTGCCATGGCATAGCTGAACCCTCTAGACCAGGGGTCTCGAACTTTTTGGCCTGTGGCCCACCCTGCTTAAAAGCAGACCTTTCTGTGGACCACAAGCCATGACGACAAAACGGGTGCAGGAGGAGGTGGTAGTGCAGGGTCTGGCTGGGAGGTATGGTACAGATATGGGGGAGGGGGTCTGCCTGGGAGGAAGGGTGAGGGTGCAGGGTCTGGGTAAGAGGGGATGAGGGATGCTTACCTAGCTCCATTCTCTCAGACACCACTATCACCATCACACCCTGCTGCTCCCATTGGCCTTTGATTCTGATGAATGAGAGCAGCAGGGAAAGCCTCCAGGTGAACAGTTTCCTATGTTGCCATTCTCCCAGCTGGAAGGAGGAGCAGCAGCAGCAGCATGCAAAGCAGTTTCCTTCCCACACAAACTGGATCCAGCCCACAAGGCTCACCCCGCCTCCCAGCAGCATGAAGCTAGCGCTCCAACCTCGTGGGGGGCCATGGGACTGAAGTGTTAGTACAGGCTCCCTGATGTGGGGAAGGGGAGAGTCCCAAGCCTACATCCCACCATCAAGATGGCTGTGGACCACACCTTGAGATCCACTGCTCTAGACCCACTGTCATCAGTTTTAAAACACAGTGTAGACGTGCTCTAAAAAGTTCCCTAGTGTGTGTTGATATAGATCATCTCAAAAAGTAGGGTACTTTTTGTGCATGCCAGCAAGGGACCACGCAAGTCTGTTAGTGCACATGCTGCTGAACTTTAGACTTTACACCCCAGCCACTGGCAGATATGTTGCAGAATGCAGCACTAGATTAAAGATTGTAATTCATTCAGATAGTATAGTAATGGGGTGTACAAGTACTATACTACCACCATCCTACTTTTGTTCCTTTTCCCATCAGGCTTTGTACATCTATACAGGTGCCATCTCTAACATGTGTAATTAAAGCTCTCTCTTCTCAGACAAGAAAGCTTGATTAACCTGGGGAACAATTCCAAGGATCAAATGTTCTAGAAAGGACAGTATCTTTTCCACAAAAAATGCAGTATGTTGCATTAGAAGGACTATCTTGCTAGCTCTCACTCTCAGGGAGTTGAACACAAGATCCTACTAACCCAAAATCACCAGATAGTCAATACAATATAGAGAACACTTTTTACCAAATCTAAACTGATCAATTCAAAAGATTATCATCATCTGAGCAGGGAGTTTGGTGCTGTACACAAAAGCAGAGGAGACTATTCCAGCTCCAAATAGCTCACATTCTAAATGAACATTATAAATTCAAACATCATTTTGGAGAGTGATACAGTCAGAAACCATGAAGGTATTTTAAATGCATTTCTAAATGTAGCATTGCTACTCTCTTTGGTGGATTAACACTGATGGGATTAGTGAACTAAAAATGTTTTGGTTTGGGATTTGAACAAAGGAAGCGTGATAGCTTAGTGCAACAAGAGGGAGAGAATTTTGGGCAAAACAGACAACATGAAAGAAGGCACTAACACAAGAAAAGAAAGATATAAAGGACATGGAAAGATGTAAGAGTCAAGCAAGTATCTGAACAGCAGTAGCAGAACTGTATTGTAAAGATCTCTCAGAGAATGGTACTTTACATATTTCTTCCTACAGCATTTAGTTCAAATTCAGCAGTTTTGCTGACTGGATAACTCTGCAATACTATACTGCCAGCCCATCTTGGCAAAACTAACAATCTGTTCACTCATGCTTAGTATGTGTTATACATTCTGTTCTGTATAAGTGGATAGACACTACAGGCTTTAGGACACTCAGCAGTGCATGTAGCACTCCTATCAAAAATTGTAGACCGCCTAACCCATATTTAAATCTTCATTCTGATAGCATGCCACTATCCTCCAGCAGTTGCCTTATGGATCTAATCCTAAAACACACAGTGCAGTTCAGCGTTGGGTAGCTGTTCTCTATCATAGCATACATGTAGCTTTGAACAGCCTAATTTGCTTTTATTAACAAGAATGTTTGGATATTTAAAGTCCATTTGGTCACCAGAAAAAAAAAAAGAGACTTCAGTTTAAGGTTTCATCCAAAAGATAAACACTTCTATGTAGCCAGCACTAAAAATTAGTCCAAATCTTTGTGTAGATTGGAGTGTAATTAACTAAGCGATACTGACCCAAAAAAAAAAAAAAAAAGAGGGACCTAAGAACTAATTTAGAGCTACGTGGAATCAAATCTTAAACATACTGATAAACCCTGTCAAACTTTTAGTGGCACCACAAATAATTAAGCAATAGAAACCTGAAAACCTATTTAGTTTTAGTCTTGAAGAGGGAAAGAAAAAGTGACATTTCTATGACTAAATCTCTGACAAAAGGTAGCAGCAGCATTGTACTAAGTAGAGAGGTTAAACTGCAATTAATCAGCTAATCGAGCAGTCAATGGAATTTCCATTAACTACTCAATTAGTTGATGGGGGGTGCTCGCTACCCCTCACTGTGGCTCTGCAGTTTAAATGCTGTAGGAGCCAGGCAAGCAGCAATCCAGCTCCTATTACATTTAAAAGGCAGAGCCACAGTACCACTGCCTTCCCTGCTTCCCAGGGAAACGGTCCTGGGGGAAACCAGCTTTTAAGTTCCTGCTTCCCCCACCCTCCTTACTACCTCTGATATAGGAGGCAGCAAGGTGTGTGGGCAGGGAGGAAAGAATGTGAGTAGTCAACATGACTACACTTTTACAGCCCTAGTACTAACTGGCTAGAATATACAGATTTTGAAAGTATTGTGTAGTAGATTTTAATTAGAAAGCCATTATAAATAGTATTTATTCCATCCAGAGTAAAGTGCACTTGAATGCCACCACCACAGCTTTGAACTGAAGCCAACCAAAACGTTTATATATCAAACAGTCCAAGGACTACACACTACTCAATTGCTATTTTTTTAAAAAATTTTAAAGAATAAAACTAAGTTACTCCAGAGTTCTAAGAACTTTCATTCCCATACGTATTGCAGCCCTTTCTTTCTTATCCATATCTACTCAGAGTAAATGCTGAATTAGCACAATACTAATTCAGCATTGTGCAAGAACTAGATCAGGCCTGTGGAAGTAACATCAAGAAGGTATAAAACGAGTTTTATAGAGAGCAAGTGCAATGTGAGGAGACCAACTTAAGTGAGTTTTTAGGGAAACTACTTGTATTTTCCCCATTCATTTATGAATATAGCCAATATTTAAAATAAGGTTTTTGTTATTTTGTTTTTAAAACACTAACATAATTAGGCTTCAATTTCAATCTAAGTAAAAAACAGGACTATGTAGCACTTTAAAGACTAACAAGATGGTTTATTAGGTGATGAGCTTTCGTGGGCCAGACCCACTTCCTCAGATCAAATAGTGGAAGAAAATTGTCACAACCATATACACCAAAGGATACAATTATATGTCTGTGTATACACACATATAATTGTATCCTTTGGTATATATGGTTGAGACAATTTTCTTCCACTACTGTATTTGATCTGAGGAAGTGGGTCTGGCCCACGAAAGCTCATCACCTAATAAACCATCTTGTTAGTCTTTAAAGTGCTACATAGTCCTGTATTTTGTTTCAGCTACACCAGACTAACACGGCTACATTTCTAACACTAATCTAAGTAAAAACATTCTAAAATATTAGAAGAAAATTCTAGTTTGGTATTAGCTATACAAGTCTCCGTAGAGCAGCTGATACAGTTCTACATAAATCTGGCAACTTTTTTTTTTCCAGTATTGAATTCATCCAGTGGCTATCGCACATTCAAATCACAGTAAATGTGAAAGCTAATGGTTGATACTAAGCTAATGAGGCCAGCTTTCACTCTAGAATTTTATCTGACACACGATGACTACTGTTGAAACAAGTGGCAGAAAACTTATTGTGACTGAAAGGACAAAGTAAAACAAACAATTCTTCCCAGGTAAGTAGTCAACGTTGCAAAGATTTGAAAAGTAGCAAGACAGAAGGAATGTGCACTATGGATGTTAAAATGCAATTATTTGGCTAATCGTATTGCCAATATAATTTGTATCGACTATACAATAAGTCGATAAGCATCTCTGCAGAGCTGACTCCATCTGGGACTGACCAATCCTGGCTCGTGCTGGCTCCAGAGCCACTCACGCTGAGGCTCTGCATTTTAAGTGCAACAAGAGTCGCTGGGCTCTTACTACATTTAAAACAGAGGCACAGTGATCAGTGTGAGCCAAGACTGCTTGGTCTCAGCTCAGGCTGAGTCCAACAGCCCCTGTTCGTGATGGCCAGCCCTGACCACTGTGAACAGAGACTGCTTTGGCACCTGCCCCCATTCGCAGCAGCCAGGGCTGACCACGGACAGGGGCTGCTGCAGCCCTTGGCCACCACGAACATAGGGTTGTTTGGTGGCAACAGCCCGTATCTACGGAGGGGCCCAGCTCCCCACTGGCACTCCTGCGGACAGGGACTGCTTCACAGCAGCATCCCCCTATCCCCACCCTGCTGTCTCTGATAGAGGTGGGGGAGCCCCCCCACGGGAAGACGACAGGCAACACTCCAGAGATGGTACTGGGGGAAACCAGCTTTTAAGCCAGCTCCTCCCAGCACCAGCTCCTGTCTTCCCCCACCCCCTGCACTTGCTGCCTGAGTCCCTGCTCACCCCGTGCTCTCTGCTCTTGTACGTTTCAAAAGCAGAAACACCCACAGTGGGAACCGGTGCGAGTGAGGACTGCTTCATTGTCCGCTCATGCTGTTTCTCACTGTGCCTCTGCCTCCCCTACCCCCCACAGAGACAGTTCCACCCAGCACCGGCTCCTGCTCCCCTGCCTTGCTGCATCTCTCTGATAGAGGCAGCAAGGGGGAAGAGGGAGGGAGGGAGGGAGGGAAGAGACTAGTCAGTCAACTATTCAATAAGCATTTGCTTCTCAGATAGTCAACTATTTGCTTACATCTCTAATTTGTGCTGATCTCAGTAAGTGTAGAAATCCAGTTTCTTCAGAGCCTGAAGTCAAATGTGCCACTGAATGAAATGTTGTCTATTAAAGTGGAAAAAGTAGAATGCTTTCAAGCCAAGCTCCCCACCTGTACCGGCTTCCACCCAGCTGACTGCCCCCCACCCACACTGCTGCCTCTGATACAGAGGCAGCGGGTGAGGGAAGGCTGGAGCCAGTAAGCGTGGGGAGCCAGATTAAGCAAGCTCAGATGACACTACAGTCAACAGCAGAGCTTTTACAGTTTCTAAGTATCTGTAAGGGCCCACTCCTTCTCAGAGAGAAAGAACATCTAGTGGCTGCAAACTGTCACGATGGCTGAATGCTAAACCATATGATGTGCAGCTCTTGAGGATTGCCAAGTTTACAAAGGTTTCACAGTCCATGTGGATTTGTGAAGTGCATTATTGCAAAATGAAGAAAGCTCTATATAAGATGAGAGGAGAAATGCTGAAAATGCAGAAAAATTCTTCAGCTGTGTTAAATGAGAGAGGTGAAAGCTTGACAAACATTTGCATGGGGCCTCCATATTGCCAGCGGCAGCACTCATTTTTCAGCAACCATTACATTTTCCTGAAAGATCATCCAGAAATGCCAAGATTATGTAAATCTTTATTCTTAACTACAGCGCAAGCCCTATTTAAACAGACCTTATGTAATTCAGATCAGGAAGATCCAGTTGAAAAATTGCAAAGCACAGTTGAAAGAATTCCAACTAAATTTGCAAACCTTGCTAGACAGCGTCATTCAAATATATCAATATATCCAAGCAGACCTTGCATCTCATATGTTTGACCCTCATTTCAGTTTAATTACAAACAATAAGAGAAAAGTTAACTCTGGTTTTCCTCCTGCAATCACCATTCACAATTGTAACAAGTTAGTTCTAAGAATGAATGCTTTTGGAAAAGATTCTGTTCACCAGCTTTTCATACGGGCTAGGTCTAAGCTATAGATTTTTTTTTTAAAAAAAAGCTACGCAGATTGCGCTCTGCAATTTGTGTAGCTTTTTCCGATCACTTTTCCGCCATTTGGCCCAGTCTAGATGGGGCCAAATGGCAGAAAAGCCTCCTCTTCTACAGGGCTCCCCGAAAGAGCATGTTTGCTCTTCTGCAAAAAAAAGTAGATGAGCAAATGCGTTCCTTGGACATGATGGAGTTTTTCTAGGATACCTGTGGTATCCCGAAAAACCCCCGCAGTGTAGACATACCCACAGTGACCACTCACTATTGTCCTTTGGGTTTAAACTAAGTAGTATAGGAAGTTAAAAGAATGCACAAGGGCTTTTTCCTCAGCTACAACTCGGCATAATGTAACAAGATTATGCATCCACTCTGGCTGCATTACACACCAATTGCCACTCAGTACACAGAATGATTATTGAAAGTATATTTCGAACATTTTGTCTACATCAATGGATTTGTTTACACAAATTAACACAGAGACTGCTTTATAACTAGATACTTACATAATTTGGGTAAGCATGTCAGCATACGTATGTACCAGTATATCTGACAATCATGTGTACTGCTATCTGCACTGCCAAACAAGGATTTATTAAATTGAACAGCAAATCCATATTAGTAGAGCCGAACCAAATTTACAGCCATGAAACACACATCGTGCTCCATGAAATCTGTTCTTCCATTGGGACATCTGGTCTTGTGTGTACTTTAATTTTATACCATACAGATTTCACAGGGGAGACCAGCATTTCAAACTGAGTTCTGACCCAAAAGGGATTCAATAGAGTGTTGCAATGTTATTTTAGGCATCTCATAATATTGCAACCCTTACTTCTGTCTTCAGAACTGGGTGGCTGCAGAGCAGCAGCTGTTGGCTGGCTGCCCAGCTCTGAAGGCAGTGCCCCGTCAACAACAATACAAAGTAAGGGTGGCAACATTTTACCACGCCACCTTTACTTTTGCACTGCTGCCCTTATGCTGGATGGCCAGAGAGCAATACCTACTGACTGAGGGCCCAGCTTCACGGGCAGCAATGCAGAAACAGAGGTGGCAATATAATACCACTCCATCCTTACTTCTGCGGTGCTGGTGACTCGGACATAAAGCTGGAATCCTGGCTAGAAGCTGCTGCTCTCTGAGGGTGTGTCTAGACTACAGGGTTTTGTCGACAAAAGTCCACTTTTGTCGACAAAACTATACCTGCGTCCACACTGCCTTTGAGTTATGTCGACATAACGTAGACAAAACTCAGCAGTTTTGTCGACGTATGTAAACCTCATTCTACGAGGAATAACACCTTTTGTTGACAGAGTTCTGTCGATAGAAGGCATTATTGCATCTACACTGTCCTTTGCATCCACACTGTTATGTCGACAAAGTGGCTTGCTTTGTCGACAGAACTGGATGTAGTCTAGACGCTCTTTGTCGACAGAAGCTTTGTCGACAGTATCTGTCGACAAAACTTCTGTCAACAAAACCCTGTAGTCTAGACAAACCCTAACTGCCCAGCTCTGAAGGCAGCGCCACTGCCAGCAGCAGTATAGAAGTAAGGGTAGCAATACCGCAGTACCCCTACAATAATCTTGCAGACCCTCCTCACACAACTCCTTTTTGGGTCAAGACCCCTACAAATGCAAAACTATGAAATCTCAGATTAAATAGATGAAAACACGAAATTTACAATGTTTAAAATCCTATGACTGTGATATTGACCAAAATTGACCATTAATTTTATAGGGCCCTACATGTTAACTATGTTTACAAGTCGAACTAAAGCCTAACTGGAAACAGTTTACAGTCATATTGTATGTTGATACAAATTGCATTTTACCCATTTTCTCTATGATCATATTACAAACACACTAGATACATTTTCAATATGTCAAATAAAACAACACAAATTGACTATTTAATGACTTTAGGGAAACAATTCTATAAAATGAATGGCTTCTATAAATACTAGATTTATAATCATCTGGCAAGAAACACGACAGTTTCCATCAGAGAAATAAATCTATTTTAAATCTTTTTATGTGAACAGAAGGAAGATAATGTGAAATTAAATATGCAATATCAAGTCTATCTAGTTTAAGACTTACCTTATCGGAATAGCATTTATATATTACACTAGATTTCACCTTCTCTATGTATTTAAAAAAAAGATGACCCTTCAACATTTTTCCCTACTAGTCTGCAGAAGTAGTTTGGCAAAAAACACACTGGTCTGCAACTGAAACAGGAACAAAACTAACACACTGCAAGTAAATTAAATATTCCACCACCAATCATTATTTTCTATTCTGCAGGAAGGAAACAGGAAGGACAGATCTACTCAAATGTTACTGGATTTCAAATGTATCAAAAGATGGAAGAATCATTCATGGGTGTCCTGAGACTGTACACAGAAGAAGCAAAAAGTGAAATTAACAAGATCCTAGTCAATTCTACTCTGCTGCCTGGGAGTTCTCGGTTTGAAATCTTGTTTACTCCTGGAAAACTGCCCTTTGATGACATGAGTATCAGCAGTGCATCCAGTTGCAACCCTGCTGAAAACTGCAGATATTGACAGTCACAGATAAGCTGTTCTCCAAGCTGTACTGGAGATAACAAGCTCTAGTACTCAACACTTCATCCACTCTTGCCGTTAAAATATGTTCATCAGCATTTCCAGCTGCTCCTATTATTGGCACCCAGTGTCAACAATGAGCCCTTTTCCTAACATATGCAAGACTGAGGTAGGGTTGCCAAATTTCCTGATTGGATAGACCAGACACCATTGCCATGAACGGTGTCTGGTCAGGAAAGTTAGCAACTGTGCTACGGAAGAGTAGCGTAGACCAGAGTTTCTCAAAATCTATTGGTAGCATCATTGTTCCAGCCCTGGCAAGCCTCACAGCTTGGGCATTGTTGGGGTAGGGAAGGCAAAACAGTAGCCCCTCCCTGCAGCATCCAGCTGTTGCTCCTGAGTAGCTGCTACCAAGGGCAGTGAAATGCACTGCCTGCATGTTTATGCTGGTGTTGCCACCAGGATCAGCTCCCTGCAACGCGCAGCCTTCTTGGAGACTACAGGCAACACAATGAAACAAGTGGGGTCAGTGCTGAAGGCAGCTCTTATCCACAGAGGCAACTGCAGCACTTGGTCATGGGACACTCCCCTGGGCAACTTCCCTGTTCTCACCCTGCTGGGGCATGGGAAGCCTGGGACTCCACAGGTGGTCTGCAAGTTCCCAGCTCATCTTCCAAGAGGACGGGCTCTTGCTGAAGGGCCAGTGGGAGGCAGGAACAGGGAAATGGGTTAGCACTTCCCTTGCCTGGGACCAAATTCAGTTTTCAGTTGCTCTAGCTATGGAAGCAGCTTAAAGAGCCTGGCAGCTCCCCATCAAAGTGAGGAGCTTCCACTCCATGACCTGCTCCAAGCACAGAAATAGGAGTTAAGTCTGGGTGTGCTGAATGAGAAGCTCTACTTCCTACCTACTTCCTACTGCAAAAACAAATCACTTTTTGTACAGGTACATATTTGTTTTTCTTAAATTTAATTAAGGATTTTAGGAAAAATTGTCAGAACTACCACCTGTAAGAGTTGGTGGCCACACTCTTGGGCCACCAAAACCTGTTGAGAAGCCCTGGTTTAGAAAGTAAGCAACCGCTGAGGTGAGGAAGGCAAGAGAAAAATTGTTTCCCTTCTTCCACTTCCTCATTCCCACACCTGTCGAGTAATTATTATCCTCATTTTTCAGATGTACAAACTAAGGCAGAGAGATTAAATAGTTAAAGGCCAAGAATGTCAGAGCCAGGATTAAGACACAGGAGTGGCTACCTCTGCATTCAGATCACAGTGCCTCTACAGATGATGCCTTTTCATAGCAGCTGCAGAGGATAAGACCTATGTTGCTCATGTACACATACCAGCAAGGTTTGTCTTTGACAGGCAATGATGATTTATCACACTGAAGAGTTCTAGTGAACCAAGCACCTGCCCATGATTTCACAAATATCATGATTAAACCATTACATAATTTTCGCAATATTAGATAAGGGATTTCTGAATAAAAGTGAAGGTCCGCCTACCTCCTACATAACTATTTCATAGAAACTCTGGAAGCAAATGCTCAAATATGCTTTACAAGAATCTGCCATTTTAATGACAGATCCACATTTTAGAAGAGCCACACACGATGCAGTTGCTGTCATAGTAGTTCAGTGACCCTCACGCTTCAAATATAGAACTGTCTGAAAATTGAAATGCCTATCACGTGGCATTCACATTACACAGCAAATTCGGGGGGGGGGGGAAATCACTCCAAAATAAAATGAAAAATTAAATATCAAGATTTCTTACAAGACCAGAAACCCAATATTTAATTCAGAAGAAGTGGAATGAAACAACATTCTATTTTCACCTGCGATTCCTACACTTCCTGCTGCCCCCAACAGAGCCACCAGGTGGAAAGCCAGACCGCATGGGAAGGCCTAGTTTTGAGGCAAGTGGGAAGCATGAGTGTGAAAAGATGCTTTCTACTTCCAACAGTCAATGGTTCAAATATTTTTTGTTCGGAGTTCAGACACAAGCAAGAACTGAGGCAGTCAGGGGAAGTGAGCCACTTTGAGGAGGGACTCAAGGTTCATGCAGGTACTTATGGGAAGAGAGGCGCTCAAAGGGAAGAAGGAGCAAAAACACAGAGACAGTTCTAGCTGAGCAGTAGGGTGAGACAGGCTGACACAGGGTGGGAGAGGAGGCAGCTTTAGCCCTGACTCAAGAAGAGCGGAGGGAAGCGTAGCTCAGACACACATGTGAAGCCCCAGCGTTAGCTCAATGTCGCAGAAGGGGTTGGGGAAGTGGCAGCTTGAGGGCAGGCGGGTGGGACACAAGAGCAGGCGGCGAGACCCCAGGCACAGAGTGCGTGCAGGCGAGGGAGGGGGGCGATACAGGAGCCGACTGCAGGGCCCCCCCGGCCATGGCGCGTGCGGGAAGCTGGTGGGACCCACGGGCTGGGTCCAGGCACCTCGGCGGGGCGGCAGGAGAGGGGCGGGCCAGGCTCTGTCACTCACAGAACTTGGAGGTGGAGGTGTTGATGTTGATGGTGGCAGCCGCGACGGCTCCTCCCTTGGCCGCAGCAGAGTCACAGCCCCGCAGCAGGCCATTGGCCTCGGGCACCATCTGGATCTCCTCCGCCGCCTCCTGCTGCTGCCCCCGGGGGCCCTTCCTATCCAGGGGCCGGTCGCCGAGCGGGGCCTGGGCATGGCCCGCGGGGGGCTGCTGCCTGTAGCCATCCACGCCGGCCTCCCAGTTGTTATGGTTCTGATCGTCCATCATGGCCTCATAGCTGCTGCTGCTGCCCCCCTCCTCCTCCATGCTCTCCTCCTCCATCCTGCCCGGGGGAGGGGGGCCCGCGCGCTCCGGCGGGAGAGGCGGGGGGAGCTCACACCCGGCCGCCCATCCCGCACGTTACATCGCAGGGCTCGGGCCGCAGGAGGGCAGGGCAAAGCGGCGGAACCAGCAGGCTCAGGCTTCAGCCGTCAAGCAGCGCTCCGCCGTCGCGACACTTTTGCGGCGGCGGGCGGCTCCGCCTGCCGCCGCGGGGCACTATGGGGATCGTAGTCTCATCGGGACCAGGGAGGCCCAGCGGGTGTGTCACGTGGCTTCTCCCCGCTGCATTCATGTTTTCCCCAGCGCCATGACGCTATAGGCAAAGAAGCGAGGTGTTGAGCCTTGTTTATCGGGGTGCGTGGGAGGGGGGACTCCCTGGTGGAGACGGCCCCTCTCTCTGTGCAGGGGAGAGGCCCTGATGGCAAGGGGGAGAGGAGAGGCCCTGAGTAGAGATATAAAAGTTCGATTAATTGGCCAATCAGATAATCAATGTAATTTACATTGACTATTCAATTAGTCGATAATGGTGCCTCTGTCCAATTGTAGCAACAGCCCTAAGGCAAAAGCTCTGCAGGGAGCCTGGGGCCAAAGGGGCCTCAAGCAGTCTGCTGCAAGCCCCATGCGCCCACAGTGTTTCAAAGCGCAAATGCCACATGCAGCCCGGCTCCATGCAGGGCTCCATGCAGCTCGGCCACTTTTAAGCACCCCTTTCTCTTTCCCCCCACCCCGGCTACCTCTTTTTGATAGAAAGCATGTATGTCGACTATCTGATAAGCATTTGCTTAACGGGGTATGTCTATACTTGCAACCTATTTTGGAATAGGGCTGCAAATGTAGGCATTCGGAATTGCAAATCAAGCCCGGGATTTAAATATCCCGCGCTTGATTTGCATCTTCCCGGCCGGGCGCCATTTTTTGAAATTTACAAGTCCGGAATAACTGCCCGCGTCTACACGCGGCAAGCCCTATTTCGAACTACCTGTTAAACCTCATTGCAGGAGGAATAATGGATAGTTTGAAATAGGGCTTTATTTCGAACGCCCGTTTCACTGCCACGTATAGACACGGGCAGTTATTCCAGGCTTGTAAATTTCAAAAATCGTGCCCAGCCGGGAAGATGCAAATCAAGCACGGGGTATCTAAATCCTGGGCTTGATTTGCAATCCCGAATGCCTACATTTGCAGCCCTATTCCGAAATAGGCTTCAAGTGTAGACATACCCTCAGATAGTTGACTAGTTGTTCACATCCTTAGATGGGAGAGGTGGCCCCCTTTTCCAAGTTAGGACAGTCTCTCTTTGTGGGAGATGCCCCCATTTGCCCTCTGATGGAGACCGCCCTGGTAGGGAAGGGCTTTGCTTTGTGGTGTTCCCAGAGGCCTGGCTTGAAGAATCCATTGGAGGAGAAGGTGCGGAGCCAGGGCTGCTCACCTCTGCAGAACTTCACGTCATATAAAAAAGGGCTTTTAGCCCTCTTAGCAGCAAAGAAAACCTTTCCAATTGTGAACTGAGCGTAATCCAATTATTAGTAATTTGTATTGCAGTAGTACCTAGCCAGCCTAGTCAAGGATCAGCTCCCAGTTGTGCTAGGCCTATCTGATTGAAAGAGCATACACATCTAGCTTCATGACAAGAGACATGAAGATGCAGTGGACAAAACAGATGCAGTGTGGCCCACTCTCAGTTTTATCACACATCGCACACTGTTTGATGGTTTTCTTAGAGTCCCAGCTCCCGTAATCATGTGACTGTGAAACAGACAGCTTTCATTTTCAAAAACCCTCATGGTCATGGAGAAAAGTTTGAAAAATCGAAGTGAATCCACCCTCCCCTCCTGAAAAAAAGGTCAGGCCCTAAAAGGCAAATAAAAAGAACCCATAATGGTAGCCGCTCATGATTTTTGAAGACTTGGGTTTGTCAGTACTGATGCAAACGGAGACAAGGAAGAGGTAACATATAATAGTCAAAAAAGCACTTGTTTGCATAATCAGCAGTAGTCTCAGTTTACTATCTCCCTTTCCCTTGAAAACTGTTTCAAAGAGTCTACAAACGGTCTCCATGCCCCTGCTGCTGCTTCTCAGAGCTTTTCCAAGCTGCAGCAGAGTTAAAACCGATCTGGTTTATCACTGCGGGGAAGAGGGAGCAAAGTCTTCAGACGTTTTCTTCTGTTAGTAGGGCTATTAAATATTTCTCCTGTAACTAACAAATTATGGATTTAACTTACAAGGTGAGGGAAGAGCAAATTTCAGGAGTTCTCTTTCAATTCCACCCACTGGGATCCAGCAGCAATTACAGTAGACTTCCAATAATCCGGAACCTATGGGACCTAGATGGTGCCAGATTATCAAATATGCCGGACTATCAGGAGGTACTATAAGATGGTTATATATATACTGTATACGTTATGTACTGTATATAAAGTGTTCTTAACCCTTTTTATTGTACATACTGTATACAGTATACTGTGATGTTTTAGTTTTTTTAAGCCTTTTTTACCCTTTTTGCTCAGTTCAGCTGCTGCCGCTGTTACCTTGTGACTCATTTTTTGTCTTTGGTATATATGGTTGTGACTATTTTCTTCCACTATTTGATCTGAGGAAGTGGGTCTGGCCCACGAAAGCTCATCATCTAATAAACCATCTTGTTAGTCTTTAAAGTGCTACATAGTCCTGTATTTTGTTTCAGCTACATCAGACTAACACGGCTACATTTCTATCAGTAATCTTAGGAGTTACTTGCAATTATTACTATTTACTTATATTATTTTAGTGTTCATAACCACCAATCATGGTCCAGAACTCCAATGAGCTTGATGCTGTACAAATACAGAACAGAAAAATCAGTCCCTACCCCAAGAGTTTATAGTCTAAGCCAGTCTACACTACCACCTATATCAGCAAAATTTATGTCAATCAAGGTGTGACCAGTCTACCCCAATCAATGTAAGTTGCACCAACATAAGTGCTAGTGTGCACAGCACTATGTTGGTGGGAGAGTTTCTCCTACTGACATAGCTTCTGCCACTTGCAGGTGTGGGGTTTTTTTTGTGTGTGTGTGCCAACAGGAGAGTTCTCTCTTGTCTGTATAGCATCTGCTGTTTGCAGGGGTAGTTATCTTATGCTGGCAAGAAAGCTCTTTCCTTCACCATAGAGCATCTTCACCAGACATACTGTAGGGCTACGTCTAGACTGGCATGATTTTCCGCAAATGCTTTTAACGGAAAAGTTTTCCGTTAAAAGCATTTGCGGAAAAGAGCATGTAGATTGGCCCGGACGCTTTTCCGCAAAAAGCGCTTTTGCAGAAAAGCCTCCGTGCCAATCTAGATGCGCTTTTGTGCAAAAAAAGCCCCAATCGCCATTTTCGCGATCAGGGCTTTTTTGCGCAAAACAAATATGAGCTGTCTACACTGGCCCTTTTGCGGAAAAGCTTTGCGCAAAAGGACTTTTGCCCGAACGGGAGCAGCATAGTATTTCCGCAAGAAGCACTGATTTCTTACATGAGATTGTCAGTGTTCTTGCGGAAATTCAAGCAGCCAGTGTAGACAGCTGGCAAGTTTTTCCGCAAAAGCAAGTGCTTTTGCGGAAAAACTTGCCAGTCTAGACACAGCCTCTGTGCAGACATGGCCACTGCAACAATGAAAGGTAAAACATTCCAGACAGAATTGTTATTTTTCTGTTAATCATGTCTTTTTAAAATTGCAATCTCTTATCATTCAGATTGTACCACCCAACCTGAGACAATGGGAGGGCCTTTGTACATGAGTGAGGGCATTGGTACTGTTAGTTGTGTTTGATTCCAAACTTACTTTCCTGACATGGCTGAACTTGCCACTGACTTATCTCTGTTAGAATCTCTCGAGTGTACTTGACAAGCTGGTTTTCAGTGGATAAGCATGAGGTAGTGTCTTTTGCTATCAGCTTATACACAATGACATTTCAATTCCTTGTCAGTTTCAGTCAACATCAGACAAATGAAAAAGAAAAGTTGTACATAAAATCAGCCTTATTTGGAGATACCTATACATAGTTATATAGCTGTAGAGTACTCTTGAACTTTTCTTTGAAGACTGAGCTAAAACTAGAACTGCTAAAAAAAACTGTCAAAAACATAATTTGGGCAAAAGATATCTTTGAATTGAAAACAAACTTCCAAATATATTTCCTGTTTTTGAGTTGAAAATTGGATAATATTTTTTATCTCAAGCTGGAGATGTTATGGGTTTTGGATTTTCAGTGAAAAAACAATCACAAAAATTGTGGGAAGACATGACAAAACCAAAAAAGGAACAACATTTCCCATGAAAAAACAAGTGACAAACCTACGTCAAGAGAGGCCCAGCAAGGAAAATAACAGAAGACCACTAGTCATCGCCTACAGCTCCTAGTTTAAACCCCTCCAGCATGTCATTGACATACAACCTATCCTGGAAAATGATCCCTCACTCTCACAGACTAGGGATGTAATAGTATAGTTGATTAACCAATTAACTGATAAGCAAAAGCTTATCGGTTGATGCTATAGACTACACGCATTTCCTTCCCCCCCCCCACCTCCCACACCGTGCCAGTCAATTTTTTAGCAGGCTGGCCAGCAGTCCAGCTCAGTCCCAGCTTGCACTGGGTCCTGGACCTACCCCTGCAGCGGCTCTGCATTTGAAATGTATTAGGAGCCAGGCAGTTCAGCTCAGTTCCGGCTTGTGCCAGATTTCAGACCCCTTCCCCCCCATTCAATTAACCAATATTTAACATCCTCATCACAGACCTTGGAAAACAGGCCAATCCTCACCTACAGACAACCCCCCAACCTGAAGCAAATACTTACTAGCAGGTACACACCACTCACCCAGGAACCTACCCTTGCAATAAACACCATTGCTAACTTCATCTACATGTCTACACAACTAACACTATCACAGGACCTAACTACATAAGCCACAACACTGGGGTTCATACAACTACACATTCTCTAATGTGATATATGCCATCAAGTGTCAGCAATGCCCCTCTGCCATGTATACTGGCCAGACCTGACAGTCTCTGCAACAAAGGATAAATGTACACAAATCAGACTTCAGAAATGGTAACACACATAAACCTATAGGGGAATATTTTAACCTACCTGCACACTCAATCATGGATTTAAAAGTAGCCATTCTTCTACAAATGAATTTTACCACCTAATTACAGAAAGAGACTGTTGAACTGGAATTCATTTATTAATTTGACACTGTCAACCTGGGCTTAAATAAAGATATTAACTGGTTAATGCACTACAAAGTCAATTTCCCCTGCCTTTGACATTCACATTTTTATATCAAAAGCTACGAATGGGATGCATCCAGTCCTCTTAATTAACTTCATTAACATGTGTCCTACAATTGACAAGTATATAAATTGCTTTTATTTATATCTTGGATTCTGTATTTCCACTTCTGTTATCTTGAATTCTGTTATTTCCACTTGAACTCATCTGATGAAGTGGGTTTTACCCACAAAAGCTCATGATCCTACAATTTGTTAGTCTCCAAGGTGCCACAGGACAACTCATTGCTTTTAAAGTTACAGATGAACATGGCTACCCCATCTGAGACTTATTAGAAACGTAGTTTGTCTTTATTTGTATTGTATTATTTGAGGGAATTGTCTTACTGTGTGTGGATAAAGCTTCTATAATACTCTTCTAACACATAATATTACATGTAGTATGTGCCTACCTCCTATAATGATCTTCTGTCCTCAGTAGCACTGGGTTTCTGTTGCTTAAATGGTAATCCATGCTGACTGCGCAAAGAGTGCAAGCCTTCTGTTTGTCCACAAAATGAATATAGCATGAACAGCAGCCGTGCAAATGTCTCCATCCTCACTGCCATCACTGACGTAAATTGTAACTTGGTGAGGTAATCTCTGGAGAGGTGTGAAAATACCTCAGGATTCATGCCCATCTATTCTTTGGCCTGAAGGACAATGGGCCTGATCCATGTTTATTGAAATCAATAAACTCCAATAGTCATTGAAGCAGGCCTGTTGTGAAGGGCCTGGATGAATTTAGGGATTAAAACAAAACGACTCCATCAGGCTTTGTTCGAACCAGAATTTAATAAGCTGGAGTTTGCAGTTTCCTGGAGTTTCTCTGTTTCCCACAGAGTCATGGCTTGATTCAGGGACCAAATATGGCTCTGGTAAATCTCTTGTAGTGCTCAGATTACTGATAGGCAATGGTCCCTGTCCCACCATCCCGTTTTTGGTGATCTGTTGCTTTGTCTTGACCACAACAAGATGAGGGACAATAATTTACTTTGTTGCTAATGTGAGCTTGTGACTCCATCACATCTTTCTTTGTGTGGCATGTGGTGTGTAATAGTTAATATCAATAGAGCCCATTATAATGAATGTTATGGTGAAATCTAAATCAGGAAACAATTTTAGACTAGATTACTGTGTCGATTTTCTAGTAATAACAAAGACATTTAAATGATGTTTGCACAACTTAACTGCTACTAAGAAGTATGTGTGTGGTGTTAACCTGCAGATCAAGTCATTTCTCTTGCTGATCTAAATGCTCTCAGATCTGATGCCAAGTATTTAAAATTATGAGCCAAGGGGAGCAGTAAGCACATAACTATCCTCCGCACAATTTTTTCTATATTCTGTTCATTTATAAACTGTCTTGTCAGTGTTTGAGGAAAACAGAAAAGAAAATAAGATCAACATTTATCCCTTCCTAGGATTATTTTCTCTAACTCATTTTCCTTCTTTGCATAGGCCCGGTATTGTCTTTGCAGACCTTTTGTTTATCTTTGGCCACTTTATGCATCACCCTATCTGGGACTATGTGATTCCTTTTAATTTATGTGATAACATTCCCTGACCCTTTCTCCCCCTCCCATGCGCACACACTGTACTGAAAGCGGTAAGAGTCTATAAAATAAAATATTGCACCAAAGAGTTCCATATTTATTCTCTTCCTCCGCTCTGTGCAACAAATTGGTTCCTTTCACAAGTCAATTTTCTTTTCTTACTATGTTCTTTCTACTTCCTCCAAGGCAATGATAACTAGCTTCTCAAACTTATAGCTCATGCTTTGTAGCCCATGAGTGAATGCTGGTTAAATTGCTACCATCCAAAATATTTAATCATGGATGAAGCAGCTGTGCGTGCTTGCATTTCAGAGACCTTGCTGGAAGATCCAGCTGATTCAGGTTCTTCTAGCTAGCTACTTGTTCAGCGTGAGCCTATGGAGGACCCTGCAGAGGGTATGACTATATTTTTGCCTCTTATCTCAAAGATAAAATTGTAAGGAAGAGTCCAACTTGTACAATATGAAAGTGCCAGGATTAAATTAATATGGATGAGTTATGATAATGTATAGACCAGTCTGCTACTCACCGTAATTCCCATCTGAGTTATGTTCTTGTGTGGTCTAGCAGTGAAGCTGTGCAGACATCATGTTCTAGGGAACTTCAGTGCCCATGCCATCGATATCTTTTATGTGTTTGTTCATGTTCTCATGGCAACTGTGGGAAGACCTTAAAATGTTTCTGACTCATAACTGTATTCACATTCTGCATCTAAATTTTAGGACAGGATTGAAAACACAGGGTGTTAAAAGGAGGCGTTCATGATAGCTTGATCATTATCTGCTCTTGACTGAGTTTACTGCTGATCTTTGCCTCTGGAACATGAGGGCCTGTTCCTATGGAAACTGATGGACATAATGAGATTCCATCTTGTCCTAGGGCTGCTAATTCTCATCCACTCTCCTTCTTGTGAAACATAAATATCAGTTGCAGAGGGACATTGATACAGTGGTACCTGGATTCCCTTCTCTCCCCCCACCCACATTGTGCCTTTAGGTCTCAATGGTTTACAGTTGGAGAATAAAGTATTGGTGGAGAAAAAGCTGGTACAAGGAAGATAATCCATGTTCCATACTGAATTTCTATTGTGGTAGCAATTTTGATCATAGTAAAGTGCTTTCTCCTTCACCTTGTCATCTATAAAATGCAAAACAGCAGACTTTTCTCAATTGTGGGCAGGCCAATTGTCAACTTGCTTTAGCTCGATAGTTGATTTGTGTTTCTTGATGTAAGAAAGTCAATATTTTGTGGAGAAGAGCATTGAGCACTGGATCATTATGGTTACTTACCTAAGAAAGGAACAATATCAGAGCAGTAAGTGAGAAATGTGATGATCTCTTTTGTGGTTGGTTTTCACCTAGTTTCAGTTTCAGGGTTTTATTATGTGTATGGAGCTGTGCCAACATATCTCTGGAATGGACCCATGACTTTGATCCGTAGTTAAGGCCACTGGAGATTTTGGAGCTTTACTGATGAAGATTACTACACCATGCTTGTGGAGGCTAAATGCAAGCTGCTGTTAACCAGATCATAGTTAGTCTCTTGCCTGAGGAAATTATCTTTTGACTTTATTAAATTTGCTAATTACCATTATATTCTTAAACCTCCTTTTTTACGGGTGGTAACAAAGAAGGTGTCAAGGGGTAGCATCTGAATTCTGCATATTTCCCTGATTTCTATTGGTTTACTTTTTCATACCTGCATATGGAAGAGACTCTGTTTTTAGACCAGTGGTTGATCTCCTGATAGATCATGTTGATTTTTATTACATTTAGCTGCAGCTTTTGATGCCAAGATAATGAAATATTGACCATTCTCCTGTGTGGTGAATGGAGCAGTACGTCAGTGAATTTATTCTTCTTCTTGAGTGACCTCAGAGTTAATTTTAAGCAATGCTTTCACCCCTCTGCCCCAAGCTCCTAAGTTTGAGATTTCAGAGGGTTCCATTTTATTACCACTCCTATTCAACATGTATGTGCAACTACTACGATAGATCATTAGATATTGTGGGCTTCACTGTTATCAACATGCAAATAGACTTGGGTCTTCTCCTTTCCCTTAAACTCAGATTTTACAGTCTATTTCCAAATGAGGAAGATACCTAAATGAAAGTAAACAGACCAAGATTTAATTCTGCTAAATGGGAAGAAAAGGGAGGCATTTAATAAAGAAGTTTCAACTTTGACTTAATAAAGATCAAGTCAAAAGAGGGCATGTACCAACTATCGAGTGTGTTTGCCTTCCTTTTGACACAATGGTGTGCAAGTCTAGTGACTCTCCATTGAACTTAGATTGTCAGGTAGTGATATGGTCCATAATGCCTTTGATTGCTTACTGAAGTCAAGGTGGTATTACCTCTCATCTCTGCTGAAGGCTCCACAAAAGTTATTTATTCCTGTTATATGCTAGACTACTCCAATGCATTCTACTCAGAACTGAAGTTGAAAGCCCTTCCTTCATAATATATTGGCATAAACTGAGCACCGATGCTCAAACACATGCATTTCCTTTCTATTAATTTCCTGGGACAGTTCAGTGTATTGATGATTATATGTGAAGTTCTGAATAGTGTAGGGCCCAATTATCTCAGAAACCATCTTTTACTATACGTTCCCTTATGGCAGCATAAATCAGCAGTGTTGCTCTGGATGTTGATTCTTTTCTTCGGGACTCTTGGGGGGATTATTCTGCAAGGTGTCCTCAACTCCCAGTGAAGTTATTGGGAAGTTGAGACTCACAGCTGGCTTATGTATGGAGTGCAGCATTTGACTTTTGCCCAACACACAGCAATCGGGTCTGAGATCAGTATCAATTCTGAGTTATGTGAGTGTTTTAAAAACTCTTTATTCAGGAGGCCTATTCAATTCTGAAGAATACATTAATAAGCAAGTGCATTAAATGGTCTTTTTGGAATGGAAAGCAAACAGTCTGAAAACTAGCTGCTATATATGTGAGATATAATAATTATGTCACATAAAGAGTTTTTTTGCATAATCCTAGTACACCTACTGCCTATCTCATCTATTTATATTTGCATAACTCAACAGTTAATCCATACATACTTGTAAAATCATGTATTTAACCATCCAGAATCTAAGATTAATGTAGTTAAAATATTAAAATAAATATTTAATCAAAAACTCTAGTCTTTGATAAATAATAATAAGTAAAACTGCCAAAGAAGCATGTTTTTATCTTGGATGTGAGAGGAATTATACATGCAAATCCCCAAACACCAAGAGAAATCTTTTCCCCCTCAAAACATATTTAGCCAACGAACAAGAACAGTTCTGCGGCTATTTCAAACTATCAGTTAGCAAGGAATACAAAATTTTGTACCATCCCTGAAATGCTTTTTTAAAGGTAGACTGTCAAATCCAGCTTTGAAATTCCTTGGCTGATTTTGTAACATGTTACAACTTGAAAGTTATTTCATATCAGGTGTGGCTGAACTAGAAGCAATGCAGTCAGTTTCCTGTTTATTATTGACAGGTTTATTCATGTATTTTCCACTGTAAAGAAATTTGGGCAGAGAACTTAAAAACATGACTTAAGAAGATTAAGAAGGGCTGAAGATGAGAGTTGTTAGGCTGTAGAATAAACAGACAAATGATTCTATGTTGAAAACCTCATCGGATTACAAGTGTGTTCAATGCAGTGAATGACAAGGAAATTATTCGTGAACACACAATTGAAAGCTTGACTTTAAAGCAATATGAATGATCTAGATTTGAAATTAAGAGGATTAAAAGAGTGTAAATAATTCAGCTCTTGTGGGTTGCATTTGCAGATTATTTCCTTACAATTTATACATCTATCCACTCGGGGGAGTACTTTCCATTAGGTATTTCTTTTCATATATGTATGTGTTCATTCACTCTTCCTTGAAAATAAATGTTCAGAAAACTATAAACGTAGGGGGGGGGGAAAAGATAATAGAAAGAGCCCGGGACTTGTCCTGCCCCAAGAACTACTTCCAGGAATAAAGTCCATTCACAAATTTATTTATAAATTTCAACAGCTGAATAGAAACCACATCACTTAGTGCATCTGTTTTTTAAAATAAATATTTGTCATCGTTGACAAATTGCTATAACAAACTGTATGTGTGAATGTGCATATATTAATATCATAGCTTGTTTAGCTCCATACAATGAAAATGTAGCCTTGTCCTTAAGAACTAATATTAATATATTCTATTTTATAGACAATCGTATATTGCACTCATCACTATACTATCTAAATGCCTTCCACAAGTACTAAAAGCAACATGACCACGCATCTATCATGTGACGTTTGTTCTCTCAGGACATGTCTACACTACAGCACTATTTCGAGTTAATTTAATTTGAAATAGGTAATTCGAATTAAGCTAATACAAAATAACGCATCTATACACAAAAACTATTTCAAAATAGTGTTTTGCTGTTTCGAAATAGCACGTCCACACTGAGTTGACCCTGATCCGAAGTTAAGGCTGGCCGGAACCAGTGCTGGCAGGGCATCAAGTTAGGACTTGAGTGTGTGAGGCTGCTGCCTGAGGCTAACTGAGCTCCATGCTTAAAGGGACCCTACCCCCACCCCGGACAGACAGTTCTCAGGGTTCCCTGCTTGCTTGTCTACCTTGATGAGGGACACTACAACACTCGGCCACATGGAGCCAGAGCTGCCCCTGCCCAGTGCGTCTCGAGGGGTCGTTGCCATCAGCCCAGCTGTACTTGCTGCAAGCTGCCATCCAAGGCATCCATCGGGGGGCTGTCAGGATCCAGGAGGCCCTGAGGGAAAGCGTCCACCCCGAGGAGCCCACGGAGGCTCCCCGGTCCTCCCCACCCATCCTTCCACTTACCCCTCCCTAGCCCCCTTCCTGATGTCAAATAAAACACACGTATGTTCAAAAATACAAACTGGGTTTATTGAACAAAACTGGGGGGGGGGGATGGACCTCTGGGGAGACTTGGTAAAGGAGGTGGGAAAGGGGAAGAGAGAGAGTGGAAGAGGGGAGGGGGAAACCTGGGAGGAGGGAGCTGGAAGGGGGAAGCAAGGGGAAGAAGGAAGAAGGGAAGCTCGGGTCTCAACAGACCAACTTGACTTTCATGCTAACCTATTCCTGGGTTCACATGTGGCCTTTGGTGGCCAGGCTGGCAGCTATCCTGCCATAGACGGCTGCATTCCTCCGTCTAGTGCGGAGATCATGGATGTTGGGGGCATCCTCCCCCAAAACCTGAATAAGGTCCATGATCTCCACCCTGGACCAGGAAGGCGCCCACCTTCTCCAGACCATCAGGCTCCTGGGAGCTGGCAGACTGCTCCTAGGGAGCGGTGGAGGGCTGGCTGCCAGTGGCTTGCTGGCTCATGTTTTGGGGGCACTGGGTCAGGGGCCCCGGTGGACACTGCTGGCTCTGGGCTGGCAGGCTTGGAGCTGGCACAGGCACTGTGGCCAAGGTCTACCCCTTTAATGGCTCCGGGGGTGGGGGAAAGGAGGGTAAGTTTTCCTGGTTGTGCCCAGAGTGGCCACCAGGGCTCCCTGAAATTCAATGTCTACACAGCACTTAATTTGAAATAGCTATTTCGAATTTGGTGTTACTCCTCATAGAATGAGGTTTACCAAATTCGAAATAAGGGCTCTACTATTTCGAAATAGCAGTTTGCGTGTGTAGATGCTATTAAAGTTAATTTGAAATAACTGCTGTTATTTTTAATTAACTATGTAGTGTAAACATACCCTCATAGTCTCCCCAGGTGGAGAAGCATGTGAAGTGAGGCATCTTCTTTTAGTAGGATTTGGAGGTAGGGGGTAATTTTGTTTCATTATCCATGTTGCTATGTACTTATTGTAGAGAAGACAAGGTCAAAGAAATGTGCCTTGAAATTTAAGCGGAAGGTTGCAAGATTTGAATAGGTTCTTTACACCTGAAGGAGTTTTTTCTAGTCTTGGACCAGTCCCTGAAAATGTTCTCTGCTACATGGATGAACTTCATTTTCACCATTGTGAGATAAGTTGTTGACCATAGTCTTCATCCTGGAGCTTTAGACAGTCCTTTAAATATGCTGGGCTCAAGCAACTGATCACCTTAAAAAGACGGATTGTGACTTTGAACTTGATTCAAATTCTATGAGAAGACAATATAGTGATTGGAGGACGGGTCTAATATTCTCTTGGTAGCTTGCATTGCTGAGGAGATGCATTGCAGGGTGCTGTATTAGATGGAATTGGCTGCACACCTCACAATGTCCCATGGCAATAGTCCACCCAAGAAGTGACCGAGCTGTGAATAACTGAGGCCGGATTATCATGAGTCATTTATGGTAGTCAGGGATCACTGAGGTGCAAAGTATAATAAAAAGTCTTTGGCAATCTTAGTAAGGAGGAGTGCTACCCGCCCTACCTATCATATGTTTAAAAAACAGAGTTGATGGAAAGTCGTTAATTTAATACTGGTGAACTACACCAGTCTTTTCAACCTCCAACATGAGGATGCAGCCCCTGGTAAAAAATCCCCAACTGACAGCCCCAGAGACTCCTTTACCTGTAGAATAATTACAGCACAGGTAGCAGAAGTGCAGTCCTCTCAGTGTGCCTCAGATCTTCTGAGACTGAGAGATTACCAGGCCAGTGGTCTCCAACCTTTTTAAGCAAAAGACCACTTTTTAAATGTAATTCAGTCCAGGATCTACCTCAGACCCAAATACCCTTGTCCTGCCTCCTTCCCAACCCCTTACCCAAGGCCCTGCCCTACCCCTTCTCCCAGGACCCGCCTTGCTCACTCTGGAGACAGGGTACAAGGGCAGAGGGAGGGGGATACGCTGGTATTAGCCTCCCTCTTCCCTGCCTCCTATACCCTGCACAGAAAGCAGGAGGCTCCAAGGCAGAGGGCAGGAGCAGGACAGCAGTGGAGAGAGGGGCAATTGACATGCTGGCACGTGATAGCCTCCCAGCCAAACAGACAGGGTCACCTGCCAGTAGAGATGTTAGAAATTATTTATTTTAGTAATCATGTAGCCGCAACAAGTTTAAGTGATTACACGGTTTTTAAAATGCTTTCCACTGGGGGCAGGAGGCAGGAGCCACTGCACTCCTGGCCCCCACTCCCAGGGAGCCCACTGCCACCCCGCACTGTATCAGAGTCAGCCGCATGGGTTGGCAGGCGGTAGCCAGTGGGTTTAAAAATCAGCTCCCCGCACAGACCGGCTTCCGCCTGCCGCTCCGCATTGCTGCCTCTGATACACAGGCAGCTGTGCGGGGTGGCAGGCATCTCCCCTGCATTCTCTTCATTTAAAACTCAGATAGGCAGGCTGGGACTGAGCCAGCCTGCCGGCCCAAGTTTAAGATGCAGAGTGCATGAGGAGGGGTGTTGTGGTTAACTGGGACTGTTAACCGATAGGCAATTACTTATCAGTTAAATGGTTTGCGGACTAGCTGCTAACATTCCTACCTGTCAGAGGCTCCAAGATCTACCAGTAGATACGGATCCACTTGCTGGTGACCACTGACTTAGGGTGTGTCTATACAGCAAAGTTATTTCAGAATAACAGCCATTATTCCGAAATAACTGTGCAAGTGTCTACACAGCAATTCCGTTATTTTGAAATAATTTTAAAATAATGGACGGCTTATTCCAGCTTCTTTAAACCTCATTCTACAAAGAATAACGCCTATTCCAAAATAGCTATTTTTCATTTCTGCTATTTTGAAATAGACCCTCAGCAGAGCCATTCTAAGTTATTCCCCCTATGGAGATAGCATGTCTACATTAGGGAAGCCTGCCTCGGACTAATTTTGAGGCTTCCCTTCAGTGCAGACATGCTATTTTGAAATAAGCTGTTTAGGAATAACTATTCTGAAATAGCATATTCAGAAATAACTGTGCAGTATAGATGTAGCCTCAGTATCTAGCTCAGACTTCTCTGCAGAGACTGCCAGCAGGGGGTGCAAATTCTGTTGTTGAGTCTTCAAGATATGGATGCCTGAACTGTACAAACTTATTTCCCACATGCCAGCAGATGATAATGTCTTTTCACAACCCAGCTAAGCTGAATATAACGGGCCTAATGCTCACTTACTCTAAGCCTCCTTTAAAACCCCTTGTCACTGGTATAAAGAGGGTGTCCATTGCATCTCCATAGCAACTGATAGGGGCCTTAGCATAATTGAGAATTTAGGCCAATACGATTCCTCTTTGTCAGATTCCATGGCATTGTAGACTAATTGTGTAGGTGTTTATATGCTAGCTCTTCACATTTTGGTAGGCACCCTTGAACTGTGCTACACTGTAAAAATTCACCAAAAATGGCTATTTTTCATATCAAACCCTTTTGAAGATGTTATATCTTCACTACAAAATTTGCCTTTGTTCAAAAAGAAGTTCCATATTCACTTGAAAATTAGCTCTTCCTCCCCTCCCCCAGTAGTTTAATTACAACTTCACATTTTCCTTTTGTTGGAAGAAAAAGCTATGAATTTTCTTATTTTTAATGACATGTGAAGAGTACATGCTGTTTTGCTGGAAATATTTTGCACACCCCTGTTCATATGCCATTCAGTTCCATAGGTTGATAGGAGCTTTGGAGCCCATAGTTAGTACATTGTATTGTTAAATTCACTATTCATCTCACTTAAGCAATTTCTTACAAACTGGATCTTTTTAACTCCTGCCACTTACTCAACCACACACAGATCCATTGCCACAAACCCTAGTAATGAAAATAAAGAATTACAAACATTGTCTTTCTATTGCATTGGACCACCACAAGCAGGAAAGTGATCTCGTTGAAAAGTCAAGGCATGTCTGCACTACAAAAGCAGCTGAGTGCTTAGCAAATGTGTGGAAGCCTAATGTTCAGAGGGTAACTTGTGCACCTTAGTACTTATGTATTATAAAAAAAAAGCACAAAAACAAAGTACTTCTCATGGTATCCTTCTTGCTATATGTAATAGGTCAAGGATCTTCTGAGGCTTTGAAGCAAAGGCAGGAAAGGGGAAACTTTAGATACTGCCAATGTACTGCTCATAGCAAAATGCAACCTTGGTATCCATCTTGATTTCTGCATCATCAAAGTGAAAGTCCTTTATAGTCCTTTTTTACTTTTTCTCACTTATTTGAAGGATTTGCATAAGTAAAACATACAATCATACATGTGTTAATATGCTGGACATTAAAAACGGGTTTAAATATTCAATGAAAATATTCCACTCAAATGTACTGACAGTGGAACAACACTAGGCTATTGTAAATCAGGCTCCATATTTTTTGTTATCAATCATTTCCACCAGGGGGCCTTTATGTTTCACAAGTGAAAAGAAACATCTTCATACAAAATGAAAATTGTTACATTATGCAACTTGCGTACACTCTTTATTTAAATCAGTAGCTTTTAAACCAAGTCTGCTGTAGGTTTCTCATTCAGATTTCCCTTCTGAAAGGCTAGCTGCCTGTCAGGAGCTTGGCTTACGCCTATTCCTGCCTGATCGAAATGAGTTGGCTTGATTCACTGCATAATATGCACCACCTGTGTTCCAGAGGAACTGAATTGGCACCAATGTGTTTTCATTTAGGCCAGCCTATATATATATCATTTTTCCTCCCATCACAAATTTAGATTCTTTATGAGAGTCTGGCAGGTTTTATGTGGTAATGTACCACCAATGATATTTCAAAATTCCAAATGACCTTGTTTTTTATGGCCTTACATTAGACATAAACATATTTCACTAGGGTGGAAGCTGGTTTGTCTACCAATGCTGTGTGGGTCATTAGCAGCCAGAAACTAGTAACACAGTTCTTTGCTCTATAATAATACTACAAACATAATAATGTCCTTGGTCTTATTTTTGCCAAGGGGGACAACCAAAACTGTATATAAATCTTCTGCTGTTTCATCATGTTTTCTAATTTGACTTGCTTCATTATCTCCTGGTAATCTCCCTCGCCATTATTAAACCTTCATTTGTGTGTCCAGTCTATTGTAAGATTTCTAAAAGCACACCATTTATCATTCAAGTCCTTCTTGACTAAAAGTAAAAAGGAAACTATAGCCTTCTCAGGAACACCGTTTATTTCTTGTACCTTTAAGGGGCTTTGGGGTTTGTTTTTTTTCCATTTTTTCCTCTCTTACTGGAAGGATTTGCATGAGTGCTTGACTAACAACTTTGGTACTGTTAAAATAATGTTTAATCATGGAATCATGGAATAAAATAAAGTTTAATAGTGGAATAAATTAGGTTAGATTTTCTGAGAATCTGCCAGCATTTTACTGCTATGATTTTGGTTCAAGTTTTTTGTAGGTTCAGGTTTTTAATTTGACTCTATCAATTAAAATATAAAAAGGCTTTGGGTGTTATAATTAAAGTTACACAAATAAAAAATACTGAAAGCATTTACAATGCAACTCATTCCAATAGTATTTATTTAAAGGGACAGTGTCAAGAAGTTTAAACCTAATTTTTTTCAGGTGTTTTTGGTTTGCGGAGAGGGCAGAAGAGATTACAAAATACAAAAATGCCTCATCTTTATCAAATTGAAAACAGTTACCATCTTGCCTGATTTAAAAATTTTTGCCACAGAGCTGAAACTACAGTACTGTTATAGTTTGAGGACAAGAGAGTGAAATTGACTAGTTTAGTTCATTTTCCAAGATCAATAACTACAAAATGTCTACAAAGAAGAGTATAAATAACAAAAATAAGTTACACTTTACGACCATGGGTCATTCAACATGACATCAAGTACTTTTACTTGTGGGGCTAAAACTAGTAATCAGAGTGTAGTTTCATATATCAAATGATGCCAGGTCTACACTAAAGGGGAAGGTTGAATTAAGATATACACATCTAGCAATGTTAATTACATATCTGGAGTTGATGCACCTTAATCTGAATTTCCTCACAGTCCCCACAGTGCAGGAGCAGGAGTACTGGCTACCAACACAGACGCCCTCTGAGTTTGATTTAGCGGGTCTTTACTAGACCTGTTAAATTGAACTCTGGAAGATCGATCATGTCAGCATAGATCTTCCCCCAAATGAAGACGTGGCCTTAGTGTTAGCAAAATATGCTGTAGGACAGTTGGAATCCCTATCCCTTCCACCTGCTGTGCTTCAAGAATCATCCATCACCAGATATTTGATTTCTGATTTAGGATTCTATCATCCTGGCTTTATAAAAGTCTCATCTGATGTCAGAGCACAATTCAATCAACAGAAATAACCCATTTTGCATTAATATTGCGGGAATTTACTTTTTTTCTGTTTCAGAGCAAGTTTATTTTAATAGGACCATTCAAACCAACACTCTTTTCTAAAGCAACCTTTGCTGGCAGAATTACAGGGCATCAGGGCTTAGTCTGCACTGCAGGGTTTTTGCGCAAGAAGCCTTTTGTGCAAGAGTTTTTGTGCAAAAACTTCTTGCACAAAAACATGTCCACACCTCAAAGACACTGCATGGACACTCTTGTGCAAGAAAGCTCTGATGGCCATTCACAGAATACTCATCAGAGCACCTGTGCTTTTTCTGATAGGGGTTTCTTGCACAAAAATCCCTCTGGAGTGTCCACACCTGCCTTTTTGCACAAGAGCTGTAGTGCAAAAAGGAGTTATTCCTCGTGTGGAGAGGAATAACTCTACCAGCAAAAGCCCTCTGTTCTGTCGATTTTCTTGCCCAAAAACGTGCTCAAGGTGTGGATGCGCCGCAAAAACGGCCTTTTTTGCACAAAAACCTTGTAGTGTAGACATAGCCCAGTAGTCTTAACATTCTGGAAGGCAAAGCACTGAAGAGTCAATACGTTTCTTAGCTGGAGTAAGTCAGTGGAGAGCCACTGATTTCATTGATGCTTCACTGATTTACACCACCTGAGGATGTGCCTCAAGAACAGGAAGATGGTCAGTATCTTGGAAGATACTATCCAAGATTGGAATTAAAGTGCTGCAGAACAATAGAGTAAATGGAAAACAATGTAAGGGCAATAAAAACACAAGAGGACCTGTTCTGATACCAGGGCCCTGTTTACTATGAACAACTGGACACCTGCAAAAAAAATATTTTTGCCTGTTTGGCATAAGATGTATGACAATTTGTCATGAAAAATGCTGTAACTGATGTAGTGAATACTAAAAAAAAAAGCATTCAGGCTAGTTACTGTAGTAGCAGGAAATCTAAATTAAATCCAATTATCTTTAATGTGACTTTTTTAAAGTGTTCTTCACGGAGGTGAAATGTGAAGTATCATACTGTGTAAGTGAACTTCTACATGCTGCTTTTTAAAATAAGTTAACTGTTCTGTGAAAATCATTATTGTGTGTTTAATTTGCTACACAGAATTCAACCAAACACTATTAATAAACTATTTAGTGTAATAAAAGTAGCCTTTACCCAACCAGCTGGAATGGCTTCAAATACAAAAGTGACTCTAGGTTTCTTTTAGATTATTTGTATAAGCAAAATACGTAAAGAATAGACCTGAAGAATAAAGAAAAAGAATCAGATTCTGATTTCTTTTATACCGGTGTAAATGTGGAATACCTGCAGCTTATACAATTCAGAAAGAATGCAGAGTATTTGCATCTGAAGCCAATCTTCCATAGCTCCCCTTTCTGTTATAGGCCAGAGATCACACCTCACATAGGGTATGTCTACACTAGCCCCCTAGTTCGAACTAGGGAGGCTAATGTAGGCATTCAAAGTTGCAAATGAAGCCCAGGATTTAAATATCCCGGGCTTCATTTGCATCTTCCTGGGCGCTGCCATTTTTAAATCCCCCTTAGTCCGAACTCCGTAAGAGATCCTCCGTAAGAGATCCGTAGAGATTCTAATTCGAACTATCTACTCTGTGCCACGTGTAGCCGCAGGCACGGAGTTTGGACTAAGGGGGATTTAAAAATGGCGGCGCCCGGGAAGATGCAAATAAAGCCCGAGATATTTAAATCCTGGGCTTCATTTGCAACTTGGAATGCCTACATTAGCCTCCCTCGTTCGAACTAGGGGGCTAGTGTAGACATACCCATAGTGTCAACAGTTAGTTTCCTTTCCACTGTACCTCAGGCTACGTCTAAACTGCACGCTTCTTTCAGAATAAGCTTTTCAAGACGCGATCCTCCTTAAAAGCTTATTTCGAAAGAGAGCGTCCACACGCAAAAAGCATAACGAAATAGTGATATGCTATTTCAAAAGATAGCGTCCGCACTGATTGGACGCTATCTCGCATTTAAGGAGATACTAGATCCAGTTCAGGCAGGGCATTAGGTCAGTAGTTGCTTCCGGGTGCTGTTGCTTCCGGCTATCTGAGACATGTGCTTAAAGAACCCCCCTGGACAGCCGTTTCTCCGCTTCTTCTGCTTACTTGCCTACCTCTCCTAGGGACAGCAAGGCATTTGCAGTGTATGCTCTGGTTGCCCAGCTTTCAGACACCACAGCCCACTCCTTGCCGTGGAGCCTGGGCGTGCGATGGCAGCACATGGCCATGCTGCAGTTTCTGCGGCAGTTTCTGCAGGCTGCCTTCATGATCCTGCACGAGCTCGACTCCGAGCTCATCATCAAGTCCCTCTGCCAGTGGACAGGAGCAAGGCCCTTGCAACCGCACCCCACTGTGGAAGGAAAGTTCTGGAGGCAGGACACCAGTTCCAACTGGTGGCACCAGCTGGAGATGGAGCAGTGCGACGACCAGCAGTGGCTCCATAACTTCTGTATGAGGAAGGCCACCTTCACAGAGCTATGAGCCTGGCTCACCCCTGCCCTCGCTCAATGGGACACCCAGATGTGACCCGCCATCCCCCTGGAGAAGTGAGTCACCATCGCCATCTGGAAGCTCACAACCCCAGACAGTTACAGGTCCGTGGGCAACCAGATTGGCATGCGAAAGTCCACTGTTGAGGCCTTCCTCATGGAGATAATGCACTCTGCAGTCTTTGGGGGGGGGGAGTACTGCAAAGGGGGATCCCAGTGAAAGGCGGTTTGGTGGTACAGGGGTGTGGCCTGGGAGGGAAGCCCCGTCCTCACGGAGTTCTGCAGCCCTGCGTTCACACCGTGTTTCAGGGGAGGCCCTCACAGGGGGTGGCCCCTTGGGTGTTTGTGGGGGGGAGCGGAATGAGAAGGGAGCAGGGACCACCCAAGGGCTCAGCCCCCCCCCCCCCCCGATTCTCTGTTTTGTGTGTTTGTCTTCTTTTGCAGGTGGCGAGGGCCATAAACTCTGTCCTGCTGTGCAGGGTCATCCGCCTGGGAGACTTGCACCCCATCGTGGCTGGATTTGCCACCCTGGGCTCCCCCAACTGCAGGGGAACCATAGATGGAACCCACATCCCCATCTGGGCCCCAGAACATCAAGCCACCTAGTAGATCATCAGGAAGGAATACTTCCCCATGGGCCTGCAAGCCCTCATTGACCACTATGGACAGTTCACAGACATTTTTGTCAGGTGGTCAGGAAGAGCGCATGACGCCCATGTATTTAGAAACTCCAGCCTCTCCCAGAAGCTGGAGGCTGGCCCATTCTTCCCCCAGAGTGACTTCAGGGTTGGGGACGTGCAGATGCTGCTGTGCATCATGGGGGATGCAGCCTACCCCCTCATGCCATGGCTGATGAAGCTGTACACCAGCCACGTGGACCCGAGCAGGGACCATTTCAATGTCCGCCTGGGGAGAGCCCGCATACGGGCTGAATGTGCCTTCGGACACTTGAAGGCGAGATTCAGGTGCCTCATGACCTGCCTCGATGTGGGGGAGCACAACATCCCCCAAGTGGTCTCAGCCTGATGTGTTCTCCACAAAATTGTGGAGAGCAAGGGGGAGGCCTTCCTTCCAGGGTTGGGGGCTGAGGCCGGCCGGGAGGGACGGGCCTTCCAGCAGCAGTGCACTGCTGCTATTCACCAGGCTCATTAGGTGGGGGTGCATATCCAGGAGGCCCTGAGGGAGTGTTTCTCTGAAGGACCCCAGTAACTCTCCCCAGGGCCTCCCCACTAGGGGCCTGTGCCTTGCCTCTCTCTCTCTTTCCCACAACAATCCCTCCCTTCCCCCCTTCCCTGTATACTCAATAAAAAGACCAGTTTTGTGTTTAAAAAAAACTTTTTTATATATAATAAAAGTAACTGGAAAGGAAGGGGGCTAAGAACCTGGTTATGGGGAGAGAGGAGGGGGTCAGAGCTGGGGCTGAGAGTGGCACATGGTGTGGCTGGAAGTTCCACCTCGCGTCTGAGGACCTCAGGGAAGCTGGCAGTGGAAGGGTCCAGGGAGAACAGGGGGATAGGCAAGAAGGGGGTCTGAAGCAGGGTCAGGCATAGCAGGGGGGGCAGGGTCAGGAATGGAAGGGGGGGCAAGGACTGGAGCAGGGCCTGGAACTGCTGCCAAGAATACCATCATCTCCTGGATGGTGGGCACAGATGTTGCAGCCCTGCTGCACCAGCTCGGGGTATCGTCCTGGACCTTCTGGGTGAGGGTCTGCTGCATGTCATGGAGGACGGACACGTGCTCGCTCATTAGGTCCTCCTGGACCCTCTGGCTCCTGCAGCTCCCCCGAGGTCGAGTGGCTGGCTCGGCTTTTGGTGATTGCCCCGCAGTCATGGCTGGTCTGGCTGTGGAGAATAAAGAGGGAGAGGCAGTCGTCATCCATGCAGACACTGTCTCTGAGGCCTTAGTTTCCTCTGTTAGCTGCGAGCAACAGTCCTTGGGGCAGAGGACAGTGATGTCCCAGGAGCTGGACAACAGGCCCTGCCTCACAGGGGCCCAGAGGTGCCACGGGGACCATGCTTTCCACCCCCCTCTTCATCCCACAGACAGGCAGGCAAGGGAATTGTCTGGCCACACTGTGATCCCATGGGCGGGAGAGGGACCTCGAGCAAACTGGGCTTCCATCAGGGCTACACACACACACCTGCTCCTGGCAGCGCTGTCCCCAGGAGTGGGTGGTGCCTCGAGTGGGCAGGCAGGCCCATGTGCCATGTGCGGCACTCCTCAGTCTGTGTGCAGGCATCCGTGTGCCCTTGTCCCCAGCCTTCTTCCAGCGGCGGCTGGTGGGGGGAAGGCATCCTCCCGTGGGGTCAGAAGTGTGTGTGTAGCCTCCCCAGAGCCTGTGAGCAGGAGCCTGGGCTGCTCCAGGGCTGCTTTCTGGGGCTGTGTGGCACAGACTGGCACTGCATGTGCATCCACATGCATATACTGCAGCATGAGGACCAGGCCAAGAAAGCCGAGCAACAACCACACCGCAGTCCCTCAGCACCCGCCGCCCCCGCCCTGTGTGTGTGAAAAACTAATAGCACTCACCTGCTGATCCCTCCCTAGCCTCGGAGGATGCCTGGGAGACATCCAGGCCCTGGGGTACCGGCTCCAGGGTGCTGGTGCTGACTGTCTCTTCCTCCTCCTCCAGCTCGTTGACCTCCTTCCTCCTCCTGGGCTGGGAGCCCAGGGTGGGTGATGATGGGCGTCTCCAGCTCCGAGTCCATGACCGGGGGGGGGGAAGGGGCTGTACCTCCCCCCAAGTTGAGGTGAAGCTTGTGGTAACAGAGACAGGAGTGGTATTCTGCCCCGGAGCGAGAGCTGCTCTCCCTGACCCTGGCATACCCCTGCCAAAGTTCCTTGACCTTGTTCTCCTTGGTCCAGAGTCCTGTGGTGGTGGCCCTTCGTGGCCAGGGTCTCAGCCATCCAGCCATATATGTCCACTTTCCTGCATCTGGAGCGGAGATCCTGGAGGGTCCCCTCTTCACCCCAGACTTCAAGGAGAGCCAGGATCTCCACCCCAGACCAGGACAGTGAATGTCTTTTCCTGCTCCAAGCAGGCTCCTGGGAACCCTTTGCATGCTCCCTAGGATGGGCAGGAAGCTCTTGGGGGCTTGAGGCAGGACCATGGTGCCGAGAAGTGTGGCAATGTCAGCTGTGCAGTGAAGTGCAGCTCCCAGGGCTGGCTTATGTCACAAGCCTTGTCCCGGGTGCCTGCGGCTTGAAGAGGTCCCAGGACACAGGAACTATAGAGTTGTTATGAGTGTGGACAGAGTGGCCAGGAGGGCACCTATGTTATTTCCTGGAGGCCTCTTTTTTTGACAGAACTCTCTCTTCTACGTCCACACATGCCTTTTTCTGAAAAAGCATTATTCCTCGTAGAATGAGGTTTACCACCATTCAAAAAAGCCTTTTTGTTGAAATAATGCTATTACAGTTTTTAATAATGGCTGTTATTCCAGAAAAACACTGCAGTGTAGACATACCCTTAGAGAAGCTGATCTACCCTACCTATTCTCTGCACAGACTAGAATACCCATAGTATCTGCTGCATTCATTTGTCCAATATGGCTCAGATCTGAGACTCAGTTCCTCCAGATACCTTGGCCACTCACTGATGAGCCAAATTTATCTATGGGTTGAATTCAAGGAGATGACTCGTGCTTACAGTTAATCAAGTTCTTAAATGCTTGGTTGAACTGGGAGCTTCTATCATAACAGCACTTTTCAAAGCACTATCCCCTCTTCCCTTCACCACACTACTGCAAACTAAGTACAGTATTACTCCATTAAGAGGTAGCTGAATAAAAGGCGGCTAAGTCACTTATGGAGTTTGATGTCAGGGCCAGGGTTGGACCTGGCACTTCCTGAAACTACTTGCCTTTTTTTTAATTTCAAACTTGACATTTTTGTAAACAAAGTTTCAAATGTTGGCCAAAAACAAAAATAGAGGGAGGGAAGGGGAAAGAGAAAACATTTTTGTGAATTTCTCCTAATTTTCAACCAGCCCTGGCTCCCAGAGTATATGCCTTTTCAATCCATTAGGGCTCGTCTACACTGGCCCCTTTTCCGGAAGGGGCATGGTAATTTTTGAGATCATAATAGGGAAATCTGCGGGGGATTTAAATATCCCCCGCGGCATTTAAATAAAAATGTCCGCCGCTTTTTTCCGGCTTTTAGAAAAGCTGGAAAAGACCGTCTACACTGGCCCTGATCCTCCGGAAAAAGCGCCCTTTTCCGGAGGATCTTATTCCCACTTTGAAGATTTCTTGGTTTGGATGCATTGGCAGCTTTTAATCTTCTGCAATGAGCTTTTGTAGAGAGCAGTGTACTCTAAGGCTACGTCTACACTGGCCCCTTTTCCGAAAGGGGCATGGTAATTTTTGAGATCGTAATAGGGAAATCCGCGGGGGATTTAAATAGGAAGTAGGAATAAGATCCTCCAGAAAAGGGCGCTTTTTCCGGAGGATCGGAGCCAATGTAGACGCTCTTTTCCGGCTTTTCTAAAAGCCGGAAAAAAGCGGCGGACATTTTTATTTAAATGCCGCGGGGGATATTTAAATCCCCCGCGGATTTCCCTATTACGATCTCAAAAATTACCATGCCCCTTTCGGAAAAGGGGCCAGTGTAGACGTAGCCTTAGAGTACACTGCTCTCTACAAAAGCTCATTGCAGAAGATTAAAAGCTGCCAATGCATCCAAACCAAGAAATCTTTTTCTACACAATACAGTAAAGTTGAGCCAACCAAAAACTGCTCACAAGCTGACTTGTTCACAGGCTTACAGCCATTTGCCTTTATCATGCTGAAGCTGATGACTATATTTTCTCCGAACTCACATTTAGTTTAGTATTGTTGGCATGAAATTAACTGGAAAGAGAATAACAGCTGTATTGATTATTTGCTTTAAAGTAGCACATCAGAACTTGAACCAAGCTTCAGGTCCCAACTGTGCTAGTCGCTGTATGGACAAGTAATAGAGAGCTCCTGCTCTTTGGAGCTTACTGTTTAGGTACCAGACAGGACATAAGGGACAGACAAAACAGACAAGCGGAGTAGCAGCGGATAGTATAAAGAAAGCTTTATCATTTGGCACTCTGTTAACCAGAAAACTTTGTTAACTGACATTGCCCCCAGCCAAAATACCGCCGTGTCTTCATGTGCGTACCTGCTAGTCCACACGAGTGTTGTGGGGCTTCTGACAGCTGGCACTGCCGTCTGACATCATCAGCAGGAGCCTCCTTCCCCTTAGCCTGCCTCGAGATGTTGAGAGTCAGATCGGCCAGTAGAGGACGGGATCAGAGCAATAAGCTTTGTTCTCTAGTAAATTCATTTAACCAGCAACCCTCCCATTCCCATGAGTGCCAGATAACAAAGCTTTCATAGTATTGATATGGACTATGATATAGTATTTATACGGAATGTGGCATGGTTTCGTCACCACAGACTTAACATAGGTGAGCATCGGATTAACTATTCTGCAGGGAAATAGAGCGGTGGGCACTAAGCCTAAGTAAATGGCAATAAGTTACATTTTTATTGATGTGTTTTAGCATCCTTTAAATTGGGAAAATAACTAATATCTACAGCAGCTGCTGCTACTCCTGTTACTCCTGGTTGCAATCCAACCAGCTTCCTTTTTAAAAGAAAAGAATTCCCTTTGAGAGGCTGGTATCCAGCTAGGGAGGGCATAGGATTTATTCAGAAGCACCTCCTGAAAAGCGAGAATTAAAAGGTCCTCTTTTGAGGCAGCTGCTGGATAGGAATAACTATGGGAGACCATTTTCACAAAGAAAAGAACCTACTCCTCTGCTCCTGTTACTGATTCAGACTTGATAGTGTGCTGAGTAGATCTCCTGTTGGTTCCATTTTTGAGGATAAAATAAACCCACAAAATGGATATTCCAGTAACTAAGGGAGTGGCTAAAAGAACATATTTCTGGGTCACTGAAAACAAGAGAAGCATGAGGGAAATGTTCTCCTTCTCCCCCCAAAAAATTCATGCCACATAAATAGTTCTGTTTTGACACTACAAAATCAAAAATAAAAGTTTTCTCACTATATTTTTGGAAAGCTTTTCTTGTGTTGTATCTTGAAAAAATAACTGTAATTGCTTCTTCCAGATACAATTACACATATGAGAAAGAGAGACATTTTCAAAGAAATAGACATATAACCATTACAATGATTATTGCATGTGTTGCCTTTTTAGGATTAATACTGTGTCTTTTCTGAAATTATACTGAAAAGGAACTTTATCCTCCCTTCTCACTCTTCAAACATGCTTCAGAAACCAGAATATTTCAGAAGTCTGAAGTAACCAACTAGTCAAAACTCCCACAAGTAAAGGAAAGATATAATTATGGCTGGTATTTTATACCTATGTTGATGATCATCAAGTGAATAGATATAGTTAAACTATATTTTCAAAACTTGTGTTTTAAAATCCTATATTACTTCCATTATTACCAATATAACTAATCCATATATATATAAAAGATAATATGTGCATGTCTGTCTGTCCATGAATCCGTCCGTCCGTTTGTGAGTCCATTTGTGCACGAACTCCTCCTAAACCGTAAGAGCTAGGACCACCAAATTTGGGACGCAGCACCCTCTTACCCTAACTTAAAGCAAGGCCAGAGTTTGGTTGTGCAAAAAAATGGGATGTGCCTGGTGTGACGGCACGTTGGGGGTCCCCCGTCTCCTGCACCCCGAAATGGCACAAACAGACCGCACCAGCCGGTGGAGTAGAGGAAGTTTATTGCCTCTCCAGGATACAGCACAGCACAGATGGAATCTGGTCACAGAGCTGGGCTAGGATGCCTCAGGCCCCCTTGAGTTGGGGGGAGACTGGGCCCCTAACTCCAGCTCCTCTCCCTAGGCTGTCTCCTCCATGCTCACAGACAGCCAGCCACCAACTAACTAACTTCCAGCCCTGCCCCCCAGCCAGGGCAGCATTCCACCTTCCTTTGTTCCTCTCCATGGGGGGTGTCTGGCCACTGGTTTGCATAGTGACTCATCCTGTTTGGCTGGGTCCTGGTACCCACGGCAGCCAGTGGGGCCACCCCAGAGCCAGCAGCATAGAAACCAGCCAGGTACCCCACTACGTCACAGTTCTCCCCCTTCCGAGAGCGAACTGAGCAGGGTCACTCCGCTCGTGACCTAGGGAAGTTCGGGTCCTCTGCGTGGGAACCCGCCCTGGGGACATGGGTGCTCCCCTTGACTCGGGCCGCCCGTGGCGAGGCCCCACATGAGCTGGCTTCCCTCTGTCCACTCGCCACCCCACTCCAGGGTGACTGGCCCAGGCCTGTCCTCGGGGGTCACACCCACCCTTCCGCTGGCCTTGATCTCTGGCCAGGGTCTCTCGGGCCGGGGCCATGAGCCCAGCGAGCCTTCTCTGGACAGCCAGGGCGGCTTCCACCCCCGATGCTCCATCCAGGGAGATCTTCCCCTCCCATAACTCTCTCAGCAAACCCAGAGGGTCCTCTATCTGGGGTAGAGACCCCCAAGCCGCTTTCCTACTGTCTTGGGCCTTCCCGCCCCTCTGGCAGGAGTCACAGGACCGGCAGTACCGCTGCACGGCTGTAAAGATTCCCGGCCAATAGAAGTGCTGGAGCAGCCTCAGCCGGGTGCTCCGGATCCCCCGGTGGCCCCCAACGGGGACATCATGGGCCAAATACAGCAGCTTGAGGCGATACTTTTGGGGGACGACCAGCTGCCACTGGACCCTCCATGCCCCCACCTTCCTGGGGGGAAGCCATTCACGGAACAGGAGTCCACACTCCCGCAGGAATCTCTCCTGGACACCTCTCCCACGGGGCTGAGCTGCACGGAGGCCAGCCTGGTCCCTCAGCCTCTGCAAGGAGGGGTCTGCCTGCACCTCAGCCTGGAATTCAGCTGCTGAGGCAGGGATCGGGACCTGTCCCCCACCTCTGCCTAGGTCCGGAGTCCCAGCCTGGCTGGACCCCGTGTCCACTGGGATGGGACCCTGAGGACGCTGCCAGGAGTCCTTCCCTGGACCCACGTTGTCAGCCCCCCGCTGGCTCTGGCTCCGGGTAGTGACTAGAGCCCGCTGGGATTCATGGGGCCACTCCTCTAGGTCATTCCCCATCAGCACCTCGGTGGGCAAGTGCGGGTGCACCCCCACTTCCTTGAGGCCTTCCTTCGCCCCCCATTTCAGATGCACCCTGGCTACAGGCACCTTAAACGGGGACCCGTCTATGCCCTTCAGGGTCAGCTGCGTGTGGGGTAGTATCCGGTCTGGGGCCACTATATCAGATCGGGCCAGTGTCACCTCCGCCCCCGTGTCCCAGAAGCCCGTCACCTTCCTACCATCCACCTCCAGGGGTATGAGGCACTCGCTCCGCAGGGGCCGTCCTGCCCCCACCCGGTACATGGAGAAATCCGCCTCCTGAGAATCAGACCTCCCAGGGGAGGTGCACTGAGCATCCTTCCCCTCTCTCTGAGCTGAGGTTTGCCTGCTAGCCCCTGCCTCTGGGGCAGCCTGCCCTTCCTCCCACCCCAGCCAGTTAACCCTGGAAAGTCCCCGGTCCTGGGACCTGGTGCACTGAGCCCTCTTGTGGCCTTTTTGCCCACAGCGCTGGCAAGTTAGGCTTTGGGATGTCTCTGTCCAGGGCCTGGCTGGTTCTCTGGGGTATCGATGACTGGTCCTGGTCCCTGGGGCTCGTCTCGGAGGTGTCTCTCTCCGTTGCTCCGCCGAGAACCGGTCTCTGCGCGGTTCCCTTTCTCTCCGGGACTCCCGTTCACACCCGGACCGGCTCTCCATGAACTCATCCGCCAGCCTCCCGGCCTCCTGGGGGGTCTCTGGTCTCCGGTCCTTGAGCCACAGCCTCAGTTTGGGTGGGCACGCTTCATAGAGCTGCTCCATCATGACCAGCTTGAGCAGCTCCTCTGCGGTCTGGGCTCCGACTCCGGAGACCCACTTGCGGCAGTATTGCGCCAGGCGGGAGGCCAGGTCCACATAGGTCTCCCGTGGCCCTTTCTGTACCCCCCGGAACTTCTTCCTGTACATCTCGGGGGTCAGCCCGAACTTGTGCAGCAGGGCCTCCTTGACTCGGTTGTAATCCCCTGGCTGTAGGTCCTCCAGCTGACTGAGCACTCTGGCCGCCTCCTGGTTCAGTGCGGGGATGAGCTCCTGCAGCCAGTCAGCTGGGGGAACCCGCTGCAGTCCACAGGCCCTCTCAAAGGCACTGAGGAACCCGTCTATGTCACCCATGTCCTTCAATTGGGCCACCACGAGCCTCTCCAAGCGTCTGGCAGTCCTGGGACCCTGGGGCCCATCCGCACTTGGCGCAGCCGGTGCCCCGCCGGTTCTCCGCTTTGCCATGGCCAGCTCATGCTGTCGCTGCCTCTCTCGATCTTGGCGCTCCTTCTCTCGGTCCTGGCGGTCCCTCTCTCGGTCCTCTACTTCCAATTCCTTGATCCGCAGCTGGATCTCCAGCCGCCGCAGCTCCGCTGGGCTGGCCCCTGCCCTAGATGGGCTATTACTTGCGGGCCTCTCGGGAGACGCTGTCTCATCTCTCCGGTGGGGTCCAGCGCTCCTCCCCCTCTCTGAGCCTGACACACTCTCAGGGGGGGTCTGGCTGCTTCCCCTGGGGACAAGATCCTGGCCCTGTGGCTGGTCATTCTCTTCCAGCTGGGCAATCAGCTGGGCCTTGGTTGCTTTCCGCACAGGCAAGCCCCTCTCTCTGCACAGCCCCACCAGCTCTGCCTTCAAGAGTCGGGCGTAGGCCATCTGCCCGCTGGGCCCCTCGGTGCAGACTCACCAGTCTAGTGCTGCAGCGCCCCACGATTCCCAGGAACCGCTTCGCTCTGTCTCCAGCATGCCTGGCTCCAGGGCTCTTGCTTCTACAGCGCCTTGTCGCTCACCGCTGGAAGCTCCATCCACGGGGTGCAGTGCATCCCACCCCTGACACCAGTGTGACGGCACGTTGGGGGTCCCCCATCTCCTGCACCCCGAAATGGCACAAACAGACCGCACCAGCCGGTGGAATAGAGGAAGTTTATTGCCTCTCCAGGATACAGCACAGCACAGATGGAATCTGGTCACAGAGCTGGGCTAGGATGCCTCAGGCCCCCTTGAGTTGGGGGGAGACTGGGCCCCTAACTCCAGCTCCTCTCCCTAGGCTGTCTCCTCCATGCTCACAGACAGCCAGCCACCAACTAACTAACTTCCAGCCCTGCCCCCCAGCCAGGGCAGCATTCCACCTTCCTTTGTTCCTCTCCATGGGGGGTGTCTGGCCACTGGTTTGCATAGTGACTCATCCTGTTTGGCTGGGTCCTGGTACCCACGGCAGCCAGTGGGGGTTACCCCAGAGCCAGCAGCATAGAAACCAGCCAGGTACCCCCACTACGTCACACCTGGAATCTGATTGTTTTCCATAACATGGAAAGGGAGGGGTCCGAGAGCAGGGAGAGCTATGCTACACAATGACCACAGGGGCAGTGACCACAGGGGGCAGTTATACTGCTGAGTGACCCCAAATGGGCGGTCACTCCAGGAAAAGAGTGGCCAGCTGGGGCTGGGGTTTTCCATATTGCTGGCCACTGGCCATGGGTAAGTGGCCCCAGTGACCCAAATCCTTCTCCTCTGGCCCTTGGCTGCAGAGAGCACAGGGTGGGGAGCACCACTAGGGCTGGACAGCACAACCCGCCTTCCCCTGAGGAGTCAGCAGCCAGGGCCAAGCAGCACGGCTCTAGGCACTTTAAGGAGTCACCATCGCTGGAGAAGCACCACCCTCACTGGTGAATCCCCAAGACGTCCCTGTGCCTTGCCTTGAACCCTCACCCCCTGCCTTGAGCCCCCCACACCTCCCAGCCGCCTGCCCTGACTCTTGTACCTCCATTCCCTTCACTGAGCCCTGACAAGGGCCCGAGCAACACCAGGTACTATATAGTTTCTATATAGTTCCAAAACTTCACTCTACTACCTGCCCCCTCATGCCTGCATTCTATTATTTATTTTTAACAATATTGGGATACAGTGATCCCTGGTATAATTCCTCTGCAGTAAATGAATGGAAAAAAGACACAAGTTAGATACAAGGTAGGTTTTTTTTGTTTGTTTACAGGAAGAGGGCTTAACCAGGGAAACAAACTTCTAAGGGAAGTACAGCATGGATTCTCCACCTCAGTATAGATTGTCAGAGGTGAAAAACTATACTGAGCTGATTAGAGGGCTAAGTCACAAAGAGGGATCATCCCAATCCAGAAAGAGCAACCAAAGGAGGGGGCACCTGATCGCAAAGAGCTAATCCCCTGAGGTAGTCACAAGGAAGAGCCCCACCAGCGAACTCTATGACTGTAAATAAAAAACTTTGAGCTAAAAATTGAGCACAGGCCACAGCAAGTCCAACGCTATGGATGGCACTAATGTTACATCCCTTGTGACAAAGACAACTTTGTCCCCATTGCTTTTTTAAAGCTGAGATCCTTACACCCAACTCCCATTAGCTTTATGGGATTCAGGCATTGTCTACACTAACCCCCACCATCGATCTAATCTATATTATTTCAGTTATGCAAATAGCGTAGCTAAAGTTAACACACTCACTATGGTGTCTTGGGTATGGTAATGTCAGCAGGGCCTGCTCTCCCATCAATGCTGACTACTCCTCTTGTCTTGGTAGAGTACCAGCATTGATGGGAGAGTGCTAGGAGATCGATTTAGCGCATCTAAGCAGACATGATAATTAATGGCCATTGGATCAATCACTGAAGCATCAATTCCAGGTGTAGTAGAGACAAGCCCTCTAATATCCAAATTGCCTAGGTCAGTGGCTCTTCACCAGGCTCTGGGGCCTCCCAAGGAGCCGTGAGCAGGTTTCAGGGAGGCCACCAAGCAGGGTCAGCATTAGACTCACTGAGGCCGAGGGTAGAAAGCCGAAGCCCTGCCATGTCACCTGGGGGTGATGCTGGAGTCTGAGCTATGTAGCTTTGTGGAAGCCCCTGTGGCATGGGGCCTCAGGCAATTGCTTTCTATGCCCTAATGCCTACTCTGGCTTTTATATGCAGAAAATGAGTTATAGTAGCAGAGGTGGGCCATGGATTTTTTATAATGTATGGGGGCAGGGGAGTCAGAAAGAAAGAGGTTGAGAACCCTTGGCCACAGTGGCTTTGAAAATCTCAGGGTATGTCTACACAGCAGTTATTTCGAAATAACAGCCTTTATTTTGAAATAAATATCCTAACGTCTACACAGCCAACCCACTATTTTGAAATAAATTCGAAATAGCGGTGCGCTTATTTTGAATGTGGTAAACCTCATTCTACGATGAATAACGCCAAATTCGAAATAGCTATTTCAAAATAAGTGCTCTGTAGACACTTATTTTGAAATAGGGAGCCTCCAGCCTTCCCATGGAGCCCTGCTGGCCACTCCGGCCTCAACCAAGAACACTTCTCTCCCTCCCCGCCCTCCCCCCCGGAGCCCTTAAAGGGGTTGACTCTGACCACAGTGCCTGTGCCACCTCCAAGCCTGCCAGCCCAGAGCCAGCAGTCACTGCCCCTGACCCAGTGGCCCCAAAACATGAGCCAGCAAGCCACTGGCAGCCAGCCCTCCACCGCTCCCCAGGAGCAGTCTGCCAGCTCCCAGGAGTCTGCCAGGGCCCAGAGAAGGTGGGCACCTTCCTGGTCCACAGTGGAGATCATGGACCTTATTCAGGTTTGGGGGGATGCCCCCAGCATCCATGATCTCTGCACTAGATGGACGAACGCGGCTGTCTATGGCAGGATAGCTGCCAGCCTGGCCACCAAAGGCCACATGCGAACCCAGGAGCAGTTTTGCATGACAATAAAGTTGGTCTGGCAAGACCCCCAACCCTGAGCCCTGAGCTTCCCCTCCCCCATCTTCCTCTTGATTCCTCCTTCCAGCTCCCTGGTTTCCCCCTCTCCTCTCCTACCCTCTCTTCTTCCCTCTCCTGCCTCCTTTCCCCAGTCTCACCAGAGTTTCATTCCCTCCCCCCCTAGTTTTGTTAAATAAAGAGTTTGTGTTCATGAAAATACGTGTATTTTATTTGACATCAGGAAGGGGGGTTAGGGAGGGGTAAGTGGAAGGACGTGAGGGAGGAATGAGGCACAAGCCCCTAGTGGGGCAGACCAGGGAGGCTCTTAGTGCTCCTCAGGGTGGAAGCTCTCCTGCAGGGCCTCCTGGATACTGACAGCCCCCCGATGGACCTCCCAGATAACAGCCTGCAGAAAGTGCAGCCAGGCTCGAGCAGTGCGTCCAAGAGAAGCACCAGAGTGCCCAGGGGCAGCTCTGGCTCCATGTTGCAGAGTGCTGTGGTGTCCCGAGTGAGGGCAACCAGAGCACACAGAGACAAAATGCTTTGCTTTTACTCATCTAGGTTGACAAGCAAGCAGGGAAACCTGAGAACTGTCCCTTTAAGCACAGACCTCAGATAGCCTCAGGCAGCAGCCCCACACAGTAAGTCCTGACCTGGTGCCCTGCTGGAACTGGCTCCGGCCGGCCTTAAATGCGATTCAGAATCCACTCAGTGTGGACGCACTATTTTGAAATAGCAAAATGCTATTTCGAAATGTATTTTGTATGTAAACATGTTATTAACTATTTCGAAATAAGATATTTCAAAATAACAGAGTAGTGTAGACTTACCCTCAGTGTCTGTGTATTAAACACTTCATCACATTACTTCTATTGTGTTGTGTACACACAACTCAAGATTATGATAATGACAGCTTCTTGCTGCATAGAGCAACACACGGCTACTGATCCTCCTATTTTCCTACCGTGGTTTGGCACCGAGTACCAGCCACATCCATTAAAAGATGCTGCATATCAAGTGAAGTGTCAAAGCTTTGAGGCAACAATAATAGTGTTTATAGCCTCTGTCATTCTCTTTCTGCCGGTCCATTCTTCCCCGGGATAGCATCATTGCATTATGGAACTCAGAATACAACACACAATAGGGCTACCATTGGAAGATGAAAGCGAACACTCGGTTTGTGGGGGGAGGGGAAGTACTGAATAGCAGACGAATCAAAGTAACATGTCATTGCCAAGGTTTTGCGTCGCTGTTCAACAAACGTAACACATCAATTGCTGATATTATCAAAGGAAATAACATTCCTAACCACATGGGAAATATGTCAGAAAAAACAAATGGAGTTAAATAAACAGTAGAAGAAGGAACAGCGAAATATTGATTTACAGCTTTCTCTCCTCTATCCTTTACAAAAGGTCCCCTGCAACAATCCACTGCACAAGTAACTGAGATAAATTCCTCATCCCCTTTCTGCTTTCCTCATTGTCAGGGTACATATTCTTTTTGTCTTCTGTTCAAAGCAGCATTTTGACCTCCTATATCAGCAGTAAATCTGATTGCTTTGAACAGAGCCCTAATGCAGTGGTGCCAGATTTGTAGCAAGAATCTGTTCAGTGAAAGCAAGGTGCATACGAATAGTACTGAATAACACTATAAGAAACCTACAAATATGAGAACATTGTGAAAATAAATAACTATTGTGGAACTGAATGGCCAAAGAGTATTGGTGAAGTCCCTCCCCCAGGTAATGATCCTGCTAATCTGCAGAGTATTTTTTTTCCACATGCACGGAGGCAGTTGTGAATGTGCACCATCAGTAGAAACAAAAAACCTAGCTGTGGGCATTCTGCTAGTCAGCTGGGCAGTATCTGAGTCACTCCTGAGCCGCGGCACAAGTGCACAACTTGCAAGGAACAGTGCCCGCAGGTCCCCTGTTCAAGTCTAGCCCAACCCAGTAATGACTCTAGCTGGAGGTGGAAAGAGGGTGTAACAAGAGGACTCACAATCCTGAGTTCCCCAAGAACTGTCATAGATGGCCCAATGTGTTTCGTGCATAAAACTGACTAAAATACCACCCGTAAGCAACTGTCAACAGCCCCACATGCAAAGCACAGTTTTAGGAGAATGGAGAAGCAGATTTTGCAAGTGAACTGCAGCTGATGGTTGCATTCTCTGAGGTGATCTTGAAAAGCTCAGTCTTCCCTCTCCCATCCCTTTTACGGCCATAGGAAACATCAGCGTGACTACTTCAATCACTGTCTCTGATGGATTTAAGGATCATTAAACTGTACTTTAAAAACAGAAGCTATTAGCAAGTATCTGCTTGGCTAGTGACAGCTCAAAACAGTGAAAAGAATGACTATTTAACAGCTAAGGTTAAATATATTTCGCTTGTTTATCACTATTCATTTCCCTGAAATGTAGTAAATGTTTGGGCGGAGGACATTGTGAATTACATGGTATAGCAGCAATAACTAACAATAAATAGACTATGCTATCAAAGCACTTCTGAAACAAATGTGCTAAACAATGCCAGGGATCATCATATTATATTAATGACTTCATAATACCAAGCTCTCATGTGTATGTGATATATTGGAGGCCGTGCTCTGCTAGTCAATAATAGCACACCTGCCATGGTAATGATGTATGTACTGTATATTAAGCAAATGGAATGGGAGCTGTGCATGACACATCATGTATTTTACTAGCAGTTTTGTTTGGTTTTTTTTACTTTGTTTCTTACGGGAACAAGTGAATAAAGTCTTGATAGTACTTAGTGGTTTTGATCTGGGGATTTCCATGCATGGCGTATTAGCATTATTAAGTCAAGTTTTTACAGATGGGAAACTGAGGCACTGAAAATGTATATGCAATAAGTCAGTAAGTAAATGAGTCAGTAAGAGAGTCAGGAACAAAACCCAGCTGTCCTGATTCCTACTTCAGGCCTGTAGCCACATAACTATGTACCATGAATGACTCAGTCCATAGTTTATAATGATATTTCAGTTTATCTATGTGGATTCTTCTGACCCTACAAACTAGAATGATGAATGTTAAAAATTCCTTATTTGAAAGGATTCTACTGAATAACTTTTGAAACTGTATTTGCATACGAGCCATGAGCAACATTGTTCAAAAGTGTTTAAACTTTTCCAGGACATTTTCCCCCTATTTACAGTCCTCATCTCCGAGAGCTTGAATGTAGCAAAGCACATTAGTAGATGCTAGGAAGGGCATACTGTTTCTTTGGCAGGTTGGAGCAAAGACTCTATCAAGCAAACAAACAAACAAGAACTTCTGAGTTAAGCCACCATCTTGCTGAATTCAGCCGACATCTTCTATAGCACCTGATTACCAAGAAGAACGTATAATGATTATCCAGAGGGCCAGACTGTAGTACCTTACTCAGACTGAATAGCATCCTACTCTGCAACTCTTCACTAGAAGCAAAGTGTTATTTCAGCTTTACTCAGACTATCTGAATCCAGTCCAGGGATTGTAAATATCTCATTAAATTATATAAAACGAGCCAAACCATAACATCCTTACTAAAACAAAATTCCCTTTGACTATAGTAAGGCTATGTCTCCACTGTGGTTTTTGTGCAGAAGAGGATATGCAAATCGCATGCTCATTTGCATATTTTCTTCCGATTCTTTTTGCGGAAGAGGTTTTGCCGCTAAAAAGCTCCGTGTAGATGGGGCCATTTGTCAGGAAAAAAATCCCTTTTTCGCAAGATCCCTTATTCCACAAAAATCAAGGTTTATAGGATCTTGCAAAAAAGGGGCCCCACCTATACAGGGCTTTTTAGTGACAAAACCTCTTCCACAAAAAGAATTGGAAGAAGATATGCAAATGAGCATGTGATTTGCATATCCTCTTCCACACACACAAAAAAAACAGTGTAGACATAGCCCAAGAGTTTTGCCTGAGCAAGAATGAAGGTCTCAACCCTACAAGCTGCTCAAGGTAGAAAGACCCCAGCATCTGTGATTTCAATGGATCTTCCAAGAGAGCAGAAAAGTCCATCCAACATAGTGACTTGCAGGACTGGGGCCTGAGACTGTATATTCTTCAGGACAGGGACCAATGTTCCCTCTCATTTTTTCCATCCACGTGCAGAATACATTTTGTTATGTGCAGCACCAGTAGAGATACATGCTGCTGGCTGTGAGTGCTCTGCTAATCAGCTGGGTGGCATCTGACTCTCCTCTGGTGGCTGCCCAAGCGCTCAGCTTACAGGGAACACTGGCAGGGACTGTCTCTTCCCTCTATAAAATGACTGCCCCATTTTGGATAGCATGCTAATATTAACAAGGTGTTAGGACTTCAGGGTTTGGACCAGCTGATGGACTGTACTATCCAATTAACCCATAATTGAAGCTCAAAGTTCTAGCTGTGCTCAGCATTAATCCTAGAACTCAAGATCTAGGGAAGAATCTGAGCCACAATGTTCACATCTGGGTGGAAAACTTTTCCAAAATTCATGCAGCAGTGTCAGATCTGAGTGACGTGCTGTCTGGAGTGCTTCACAACCATGAGTATCAGGATCAGGGCAGACAGCCAAGAAGCAGGGCACAGACCCCAATTGTAGCCTGTATGGTCTCTAATTAGATTTCACCAGCCCAGAAACAAATATGAACTCCGAAGCTCTATAAGTCTTCCCACAGAGACACAGGCAGTCCCCTTGGGCATTCCTGTTTACCTGGCCACCCGAGCGGGACTTAGTAATGGATGGTTGCTATACACCCAAGATAAATATTCAGGCTGCTCTCTGCCCCAAGAAATCAGTCACTTACTCCAGTTCAATTTGTACCTTAGATCTCACACCAAAGACAACGCTTATAGCCAATCCTATAATAAACCGTCTAAGGATTTACCAGCCAAGAAAAGAAATGAAAGGATTATTACAAAGTTAAAGCAGTCATGCACATATATACAAATGAGTTACAGTCTGGTTTCCAAAAGTAACAAAGCTGTAATAATATATTCACTCTGAACATCTTTTATGGCTAGACCCAGGTTGTCCATTGGGGACCTCTGCTTCTGTTTGTAGCTTCTGCCAAAGCAAGAATACAGAAATAGACTTTAAACGGCCCTTTAAGTCGACAGAATGGGCTTGGTAGTGTGGACTAATAGTTTAGAAAACCAAGCAAATGCAGTAGAGTTCAACTTAAACTCCCAGTGTAGACCAAGCCTAAGAAATGTTTTCATCTTTTGATATCTGTACTCTCCCAGAGATATACGATGGGTGAGAACCAACATAATCACAAGAATACCTCACAGAAAATGTTTCTTGTCAACTATTTTTATTTCTTTCTTCCACAATTCAAACTGATGGGACAGGCCTTTTTGCATGTAACCTCTACATGGGGGTAAAGAAAGCAATTGAAGTCTTTGTATTATGACTTCTCACAATGGCCCAGTTAGTTTTGATAGGCGGGATTGTCTTTTGCCCATCAGGAAGGCCTAAGTGGGTTCACAGTTTCGGAGTGTGTTGGAACCAAGAGTTGAGGCAGAGGCAGAGCCAAGGGTCAGAAGCAGATTACCAGGAGACAGGGAAAGCAGGAGCAAGCCTGGTTCTGAGGCAGGATCAAGGCTGGAACAGGGTGGGAGCAGGGACAGGTGCACAGCAGGATTTGGGCTAGAGCAGTGGAGCCAAAAAACAAGAGCAGGGCTTGGAGAGACAAGTGTAGGGAGCCCAGGGGTAGATGCACTGAGGAGCCATATACGGAAGTGACACAGACTGGTTTCCAGCAATGAATCTGTCAGTACTTCTGGCACCTCATCTGCCACATCACATCGGGCTTCTCTTCCAAGTTCATTTCTAGTGGAAACCTTGTGGTGGAAACCTGTCTGTTTTCAGGTTCTCACCCAACAACTCAGTTCTTGATTGCTTGGATGTTTTGCCATATTTTAAAAAGTGAATCTGAGTCAAGTTCCAAGAGCACAACCTAATTAACCTAGCTCACTGGTCTACAATATATGCAGAATGAAGAGGCACATTGGCAACTCGGCAAGAACTTTGTGGCCGCATCTAATTTCCATATAAATGTACATAGCATTTTAATCACAGATGGAAGCACATTTATTCCTTTGCTTGTTTATGGAAAACTGCAAGTGTCACACACTTTAAAAACCACCCTCAAAGGCCTGATTCTCCCCTGGCTTGCACTGTGTGCAGTCTGTTACCCCGGGGCAGGGTGTAAAATGCTATCAAATCAAGTCAGAAATCTCCACTCGCTCACACCTTATGCCCCACTGTGTAAGGCGCAGGGCAGAGGGGAATCAAGCCTAGAAAGACAAAAATCTGTTGCGAAGGCTGCAGAAGAACAAGTGTCAATGGGAAGGCTGGCTCCACTTCTGTGGAGCTGCTTCAGGAAGACAAACTTTACCTTTCAGGTAGGCTGTGTCTATACTGGGCCACTTATTCCGGAAAAGCAGCCGCTTTTCCGGAATAAGCTGTGAGCTGTCTACACTGGCCCCTTGAATTTCCGGAAAAGCAGTGACGATTTACTGTAAGAAATCAGCTGCTTTTCCAGAAAAACTATGCTTGGGCAGAAGTCCTTTTTCCGGAAAACTGTTCCGGAAAAGGGCCAGTGTAGAAAGCACAGTAGTCTTTTCCGGAAAAAAGCCCCAATCGCGAAAATGACGATCGGGGCTTTTTTCCGGAAAAGCGCATCTACATTGGCCACGGACGCTTTTCCGGAAAAAGAGCTTTTCTGGAAAAGCATCCTGCCAATGTAGACGCTCTTTTTCCGGAAATACTTATAACGGAAAACTGTTCCATTTTAAGCATTTCCGGAAAAGGGTGCCAGTGTAGACACAGCCGTACTGTGTGGAATTCTGCTCCATATAGGGAAAGGGTGAAGCAGTTAGGAATTTTTTTACAGCTTTATTTCAGTGCTGACCCAGACCCACTCCTAAGGGTCTGCTTTAATTTATCTCTTTGGTAGACAGTAACTCCAGGATTCTATGCCAATGGAGAGTCAGCACAATGGCACTTTATTCAGCCATATCCCCATCCATACCCAACATGTCGCCTGTGACAGGGTGTGACTCAGGGCCAGAGAGCTGACATAGGAGTCTGCTCCACTGTCCTGTCATCATTGGGAAGTTCCTCATTCCCTGTAGCCATTTGCATGAGGGCAAAGTGGCCATTCCTCATTGTTACTCTGCTCTGGTAGTATTTTTGCACTGATGAACATTACTATACAAGGTGCAGGATAGCAGAGCATCAGGCCCCATCTGTATAAACCAAACTGTCTCTTGAAGACAAAACTACTGGGACAGCTATTCCAAGCACTGATAATTGCAAAACTTATTATCACATAGAGTTTACCGACCTGGACAAATCTAATCTTTGAAGACTGGCTGAAAGAATAAGAGAATGATCACAGATACCAACAAGTAGTGTGTCCACTGGAATTTAGCAGAGAGTGGGTGTGGGTGAGAAATCATGAGTGGGCTTTGGGTCTCAGATCATCTTACCTTTTGTACAACTTCTTTCCCTGGGGAGCAGCAAAAGTAGACTTATGTGTTGGCTAGAACCTTACACAAATTTGCATCTGCCATTCAGAATCTCTGCCTTCCTATTACATAACTGACAAAATGACAGCAGTAATTAATCTTATTGTGTACATAACTGATTGATATCAAGCAAAATTATACTACAGTAATCAAGTTAGCCAGTTGCAGATGTGTAACGTGCTACAGTTTATCAAATGATGCAAGCCCCCCAATGATTCCATATAATGATGAGGAACAATGCTAAGAAGAGAGCAGAGGGTCATTAATATGACACCTGATTTTTATTTATTTATAGCTCTTAAAAATTACCACACTTGTCAGCTGTACAAAAGGCACCAGGATGTGTTAATGCATATTCTGTCAAATTTGTCAAGAGTATGAGCCACAAGCTGGCTCCACTGGGATACGCGCTGTGTTTAAACACACACGTGCACACACACACATGCACACTCGCTTATTGGGAGATGTTGGCGCTTCAAAAGTTGAAAGCTGCTGAACATGAATAATGGGCGTAATGTGCAGAGCTGTAAAGGTGTGAAAAGCTGCCTCTATACGGGAGGCTGAAATAGAAACAAGATTCAACAAGGACAATTATCATCTCTGTCAAAGGCTTTCTGTGATCAGTGTCAGCTGCCATCACAGTAGGGAGGAGGAGGAAAATTTGCTACATGAATATTTGATGTTTTATGAAATTAGGCCAAGCTGAAATCTCTGTCAGAGTGTTTTGATGGTGTACATTTGCTGAGGAAGCGGAGAGGGGATCCATTCACAGATTATTTTTCATTACTGCTTCAATTATTTCCCTTTTGATGTAAGTGAACTTCGTGCACATGACAAGAATACTAGCCTGACGTCCCTGGAGACATCTTGCCTACAGCACAAGATTCCTCAGCACACAGTGCTCCACCAGCATGCTTGAAGCTGACTCAGTGGGACCACCACCACCAGATAAGAACCAGGAGATCCATGTCCTTATTTGTTCAGCCTAGGCCTTCCAGCTGAGACTACCAATATCTGTACTACCAATTACCACCTGTTGTATAGATCTCTTCCCTCCATCTTGGCAGAGATTGCTTCTCCCTGCTTCTTGTTATGCCATATCCAACCCTAGATGCAAGATCCTTTCTTGCTTCATAATGTTGAGCTAGCCTCTGTGTTCAACAGCATGGATATTTCATCAGAATGGTTTTTTCGGTGTCCCAGAGCAGATTAGCAGAGCATGCAGGGTGTCAGAGGCAGAGCTCTGAAAGGGGATATGTGCCTGCCTGCAGGGCAGACAGCCAAGTTCAAAGAGCAGAAGGGACTTAAGGGATTATGGGCCATTTCCAGAGGCCACTCACAATGCAGCAACAATTCAAGCATCCAAACCAGCCCTCTTGTGCTGTATTCAGACAGCAGCAAACTCTATACTCAGTGTCTTGCCGGTGTGGACACCTTGGGTATTACAGTCCTGAGAGCGGATTTACTGCACGTTAACTTGCCAGTGTAGACTTAGCCTAAGAAACAGGAGTTCTGCTTTGTGTGTAGGACTCTTTTGTGTTCTTCCCACTGGGCATGAAAGGTTATGTTTACATTTCTAGTGGCATGCAGAATACAGGCACACCATGGGTAGCTACATGACACAATAAAAAGTTCAGGTAGGAGGAAGTCAGTGAGGAAAGGATCTCCGTTTCCTGCTCCTAGAGTTCTTATAGGATCATAGAATTACAGAACACTAGAACTGGAAGGGACCACAAGAGATCATCAAGTCCAGTCTCCCGTCCTCCCGGCAGGACCAAGCACCAACTAGATCATCCCTGATAAATGTCTATCAAACCTGCTCTTAAATATCTCCAGTGATGGAAATTCCTCCCAGTAGCTTTCTCAACTTTCTGAAATAAAAAAATGTCTCCAATGCAGTACAAGAATTAATTGGATAATCTCTGCCCTGCTGTGTTAGTTTCCCAACATACGTCTGGATAGCTGAAAAACTTAAAAAACAATGAATGGTCTAATAGCTCCTTAATGAATGGTCTAATAGCTCCTTAGTGTAGGCCTTAGTGTTTAAGGAAATGGCATGCAGAAATTCTTGTAGGTACAATTCCCAGGAATAATTTTCTCTGTAGCTCCACAATGAAGTTCTCTCACAGCCAAAACTAATTCAGGAGTGAAAGTCATGAAGCGCCTATTTGTGCTAACCATGGAGCTACTCATGCAAAAGTTTTATAAAGACAGTGCTTAATCTCTTCTAAAGCAATTTCTTTTATAACTTTTATTCTTCCACCGAAGTGCTATATTTAATTCAGCCATCTTGTTCATTTCTTCCTTTTAACTCTCATTTGGCTCAAAGATGGGAATTGCAGTCATGAATAAAATACCAGGAAGAAAGGGCACATCATTCAGCCTGCTCTTAGGCAAATTATAACCTCATAGAAAGGACTGGATTTCTAAATTGTTCTACAGTACTGAGGGATTTTGATTCAGTTTACTGTTTAGAAGTTAAACTGCACAATATTCGGTGTTAAGGGAAGATCCTCAAACACTCACAAGGGCTAAAATTCTAAATGAGAGCATTGTTCTCACAATGTTCAATCGGCGTTTGCCTACTCAGGAACTTGGAGCATGGCAAGCCAGGCTGCGAATCTGTAGGGCACCAGCTTGCTATCCACGGTGTGGACACTGCTACGGCGCAGCAAAAGTCCTGGAGTGCCATCACTGTAGAGGTGTCCACCACGGCCACTGATGAGGGGCCAAAGGGGCAGCTGCTCTTGGGCCCAGTGATTTAAAAGGGCCCAAGACTCCCAGCAGCAGCAGAGGCCGGACCAGGGACTCTTTAAATCGCTGCCAGAGCCTCAAGGTTGGGCAGTGCCGAAGGTTCCTTATCCCCGCCCCTTCCTCTATTGGTCCATCCCTTCTGCCAGAGGCCTGGAGCCAGCACCCACCACCTTGCCCAGAAATTCTGTTGGCAGCCCTCATGTCTACACACCAAGTTAGTGGGTGGCAAGCTGATGCACTCAAGATCAACACCTTGGCTAGCCACATGCTCACTCCTCATGCAGACAAGCCTAGAACAGCACATCCTCAGACTGCTCTTTTAAACTGGGAGCTCTATTTCATGCACAAAATTCCCAACTGATTGTCCCCATAAATTAGGTAACCGCCCTTGCAAATAGTAGATTTGTGTCCAAGAGCAAATATTCTTAGGGCATATTTCCCCTTCCTTCACTGAGAATGTCAAGATATGACCCTGTTCAGTTTAACATCACATTTGCTATTACTTCCAAAATGGCCACACTCAGGGTATACTGTAGCCCAGTGATACTCAGGCCTCAGAGTATGTCTACACTAGCCCCCTAGTTCGAACTAGGGAGGCTAATGAGGGCGAACGAAATTGTAAATGAAGCGCGGGATTTAAATATCCCATGCTTCATTAGCATGTTCTCGAATGGTCGCCATTTTGGAAAGTGACTAGCCTGGAATAACTGCCCGCGTCTACACGTGGCAGAGAAGGGTGATTCCGAAATAAAGAGACCCCTTTCTTAGAATTACCAGTTAAACCTCATTCCAGTAGACGTGGGCAGTTGTTCCAGGCTAGTCAATTTCCAAAATGGCGACTGGGCGGTAGCATGCTAATGAAGCGCAGGATATTTAAATCCCACGCTTCATTTGCAATTTCGGTCGCCCTCATTAGCCTCCCTAGTTCGAACTAGGGGGCTAGTGAAGACACACCCTCAGTGATCCACATTACTCAAAAGAGCCACAGGAATGTGAATTCACTGTTTCATTGACCATAGAGCCAATCACATAGTGCTTTGATATCATGCACAGCAAAGAGCTGCAGGAGATACATCAAGGAGCCCCTTGCAGCTCAGTAGCTTCAGCCTGAGTATGACTGCTATGACCATGAATGGATTTCTCTGTGTTGTATAGGAGTCACTTTGAAAAGCAGGGTGAGGACCTGAGACCATTTAGAGGAGTTCTGCATGCTCGTTTTCTCCCTTCCCCCAGGTGCCGCTGCTGGGGGAAGGGAGATGGACATAGAGAAAGAAATGAGTTATGGGTCCCTGATTCTGACACACATTTTATGATAGTCCTGCCCTGATATAGATTGGAGCAGCCCTGCTCTAATCTAGACCAGTTGGCTCGAACTCCCAGGGGTCCATCTGTTAGCCGTGAGACCAGTGTACTCCTCTTTGAAACTGGGAGTTCATTTTCATATACAAAACTCTCACCTGATTGTACATATAAATAAGGAAACTTCCCGTGCAAATATAACACCAACAAGGACAATTGAACTTGGGACCTCTGGAGCTTTGTGCATGAACCTCTACCACATGAGTTAAAAGCCAGCTGGCTCTCAGCTAAGGTTATAGAGCAAACTCATTATTTTCTCTGCAAGTGCTTTTAATGCCACTAAATTGGACAGTACACCACACCCAGAAGGTGTGCAGGTTACACAAACAGACATGCCCCTCTACTAAAGTTAACAGGTTGAAATTGTGAAAAATCAAGATGGGGGTAAGGGTGCCTATAATAAGCAGTAATAGATGCCTATATAATAAAAAATCCCCAAATATCAGGACAGTCCTTATAAAATCAGAATCTCCGGTCATCCTGCCTCCTACAACAAGGACTGAAAGGGTGCGTAGCATAAAAACTAGCTAAGCTGATTTTAAACCCATTGGAGACTCCAAAGCTTCCTCAGTGTGGCTTTCAAGATCTCTACAATTCAGATCTATCTTTGGCCTTCTTCAACAGACATTGCCAGAAAATTAACATTTGCCTGAAGAGTAGTGCTTGTGTTATGAAAGAAAGAGTCATAGGTTTTCATGCATGGTTTGGTATCTAAATAAAAACTCCATAGCTTGGTATCTAAATACAAATGGCCTGATTTTCCAAAGATATGAAGGTCTCTTAAACTCTGCTGACATCTGGGAAAGCTAGTGGGACTTCAGTGCTTTGGAAAAATTAGGCCATTTTCATGTAGGTGCCTAACCATGAAATTTGGAACCTAACTTTGGGCGCTCAGGTTTGAAAATCCTGATCACATATGACAGATAAAACTTTGAACAAAATTCTTTAAATTCGGATCTCATTCCTGTTGTGTGTCAAGCAGATTTGATCATGGTGGTGAATGACTAGTTTTTATCCTTCAGTTGAGGATGTTGCAGCATTTTTGTAAGGTCTAAATTTCCCACCCCTTTTTGGCAAAGTTGGACGAAAATAGACAAAAAGATAGACAACAAATGAAATGCAAACGTTATCAGGAACATTTTTAACTGGGTCTTCATCAATCAAAAACTGAATCTGGAGAAAATTTTCATGGAAAATTGAAAATCTGGACAATTTCAGCCAGCTTCATTTAATACTTTCCCACTCATTCTGAACAAGGTCTATTCACTCGTTTAAATCTGTTCCAGATTTTTCCACGATGAAGGCATTGTTGTGCCATGCAGCAAACTAGTGAGCACAACAAACTAGCTATTCATTACTGAAGTCCTAGCTAATTCCACCTGTGACAGGGTGAAGTCACAAAAGACCTTTTGGGGATGCTTCTCAGAGCGCTGACAACACCATTGCCACTTGCCTTCCTGCTCTCGGGGGCTTCTCACCACCCTGTCCTGCTGGACCAGCTCACCTGGTCTCCCCCACCCAAGACACAGAGCTAAGATCACCCCGAAGAGCAATGCAGACACCAAAACACTTCAGGTATGAGGAAAAAAAAATTGTGGGGCCCAGCTTCCCAGGATACCAGGGTATGTCTACACTACCACCCTAGTTCAAACTATGGTGGTTAATGTAGGCATCCGAAGTTGCAAATGAAGCCCGGGATTTGAATTTCCCGGGCTTCATTTGCATCTTGCCAGGCGCCGCCATTTTTAAATCCCCGCTAGTTCGGACTCCGTGCCCGTGGCTACACGCGGCACGGAGTAGGTAGTTCGGATTAGGCTTCCTATTCCGAACTACCGGTACTCCTCGTGGATTCAAATCCTGGGCTTCATTTGCAAATTCAGTTGCTTACATTAACCACCCTAGTTCGAACTAGGGTGGTAGTGTAGACATACCCCCACTCTCCAAATGGGATCAGAACCCCAAATGAATTATTTAGGTAAGCCCCCTTTAACAATGAAAGGAAGATGTTTAAAATAACAAAAAATGCTTAGCTAATTCTAACATACAGTCAAAAATTGTTCTTATTCCAGCTAATCTTCCAAACCAGGGAAGTTTCCTTTTTTCTAGGGGCTTTAGTTATCCTCTTGGGTGTGCCATGCCTGCCAAGCTTCTCATTGTTTTATAGATTTCACTTTGAGCAGGAATTCTGTTTCTACAGTGCACCTTCACATGGAAAATTACTTGGCCAGCCCCTACAAGTTAAGGCGGTCACATGACTTCCTAGGCCCAACCACTGCTGAGATTTAACAGACAAAAGGGGCTGTTTCCAGGTGACCAGACCTTGAGGAAAACACCCTTGATGGCTTGCACTGGAATTTTAAAACTATAAAGCATTCTATGCTCCATATATCTAACTTTACACACGAGAAGGATACATACACCAAAATAAGATATACAGACCCAGTGGATTAAGTGACATTAAGATTGATGGGTCACACGAGGTAATTTGTCTAAAGCACCTTTGAGTTATGCATATTTGTGTTCATAAATCCATTTCCTAAAGCCTGACGGGGGGGAGGTGAACTGTCACACCACCACAATTTCTAAACCTCACACACCTACATGACGTGGGCACAGTATGTGTTAACAATACTCCCATGCCAAATGCTGACAAGCTAAACAGACTATCTTCACACTGAGGCTACGACTACACTATGAGTTTTTCCATAAGAGGCAATGCAAATGAAGTGTGGATTAGCATTTTCCCATGCTTCATTTGCATACGCTCTTTCGTTCCGTTTTTGCGCTAGGGATTTTTGCACAAAAACAAGCAGTGTGGCCGTGGCCCTTTTGCGCAAAACCCCCTTTTTCCACAAGATCTTTATGCCTGTACTCCTCTTCCCTCCCCCCACCATTTTTTTTTGGTCTTGTCTGTAGGCCTAGTCTGGGGTTTAAGCTAAGACCACAGCTTACCAAAACTAGTATGTGTGTGGTGCTTCACTGAAAGAGGAGTGGATTTCACATTACAGTTTATACCTTGCCACAGTTCTGACAAATTGAGAAGACTAACACTAGAAATATTGGCCATATGGCTGACTGGGAATCCAGGAGAAACCATGGCCCTAATTCTGTGAATTCTAGTACTCAGCTAGTATTTGTGACCGCATACAGCTGCACCATATCCCCAGACCCTTCTAACAACCACTCTTCCAAAGACCAGCATGATTGTCTCCCTCTGCACATCACAGAGGAACAAATAGGGAACAGATTATCAGGCACCTCCTAATGGTCAGAGGAGTCTCTGAGCCTAATAACAACAACCTGCTCATGAACAAGAGGGCAGGGAAAGAGCTGTTGTGATGCACTAGGCAGCAGGGTGACTGGAGCATCGCCAATGCCCCTGTTGTTCTGAGAGGCTGCACACAAAGCCCCTCTTTTTTGTTTTATGCCCTTTCTATTACATCCAGCCTGCTCTCAATAGGCACTCCCTTTGCTATAAATGGAATCTGCTTTAATTTCAAAAGTTCTGTTTCCAGGCTGTAATCTCAGCCCCAGACCAATTTAAATCTCTGTTGTGTCCATGGTGGACTCCTGGACTACCTCCCTCTCGCTGGATGCCAAAAACATAACAGAGAGATTTTCACCCACCGCTCGAAGCCATCTGGTTATGCTGCTCTGAAAAGTGAGACAGATAAGGAGCGGTATGATACCCATGTAAGGCAATTTGCTAGCCTGTTTACCATACCTGACTCTGGGGTGTGCAGCTTTATTTTGATTTGATAAAAAGAAAAGGAGTACAGCTGCAGTGCACTGCTGCTTCCCCAAGCCGACAGATGGGCATCACTGTGAGAAAGCCACATGGCATTTTTTGTTAAACTCAGCTCATTAGGTTTTATCTGCAATATGTGCTGCACTGGCAGGAAACATTTCGTGAGCAGACACATTAGCCAAAGTTTGTCAACAGCCATAGGAAAGAGATTCTATTGTGTAAGAATATGCACGTGGGTGGGGTATGATTGCTTTTAATGCCCATACATTTGTTCCTCAAACTCCAGAGGCTCTCTCTGTAACTTGTATCGTAATGTTTGCCCTGACTAGCATATTAATAGAGCGGCTATTCAAAGTTTACAGTTCTTGCTACATTTAAACCATTGCACAAATTGCTTAATCTGTATTGGCTCAGGTTTTTCAATAAAACCTAGAAAGTGCTTTCCCTCTTCCACATTCCTTTCTCTCCCAAAAATTCCAGATCCCCAAAATTCCTTAAAAGTGGTGAATGAATTTCAAGGCTGAGAATCAGCCTTTAAGGTTATGCATCATGTTATGACTGGGATTGTAGACCCGTGACGTTTCTTTCCCTTGTTTGGTGTGCTGATCTCATTCCAACATTCCAATTTAATTGCTGTATATTAAGATCAAATTAAGATTGGTGGCATTATTGGGAAAAGGACGTAGAGATCTGGGAAATTTCATGTTAGAAACTAAAGCAAAGTCTCTTCAAGCCACAAAACAAACAGAAAAAAGAACATTGGGCAGCCTCCATGTTGTTAAAAAATAGGTATTTAATGGCCTGATTTGAGAGAGAAGCCCCGCACCTGATGTGGGAAATGAGATCCTCAGCACTTCATAAGAGCAGGTCCTAAGTGAAATACTCTATAAAGGAATCTATGCTCTGATAAACAGGCCTCATCTCCACACGCACACATTTGCATGGTTTATTTAAGCCAGTTTAGTTAGTCCAATACAACACTCTGTGTGGACAGTCTTTTGTTTTTCTTTTAGCACCTAATACATTTAAGATAAATGTATAAATCAAAATACATCTGATTTAAATGAAATAAGAGTGTCCTTGAAGCATTTCAACCTGGTTTAAAATCACATCTTGACTGAAACCTGTTCCACTCTGCATGTAAATATGCCCTTACTAGCTTGAAAGATAAGGCATACTTCAGCAGTGTGTAGACTCACAGTGTATTGTTCCATTCACAGAAAATATGATTAGACTTAGAAATATTTTGTATATTTCAACTGGCATTTTCAGTCTTTATTTTTAGTTATTTCTATATTATAGCAATGCTCATTATCTGTGCTATAAATGGTCTGCATTCCTAGTGCAATCTCTGGCTGCAAAACTTCACCATACTGCAAGATCTTCACCTACAAGTGATACACATTTGGGTTTTCTTCATCAATTTCCACCTCACCCTTCTCCAGTAATTTACCTATGTTTAAGGCCCAACTTCCTGAGCAGGTCTAAGGACAGATCACTGGCCACTCAGCTTTCATGCTCACTATCTTCTGTTTTAAAATAATTTTAGGAGTGTAACTGAAGGGAGTTGTCACTAAGGGCTCGTCTAGACTACGCTGAAGTTTCGAAAGACGATATGCAAATTCTGCGGGATCTCACTTTCAAAAGCGGAGCTTTTTTTGGCAACCCCCCCTTTTTCTAAAAGCCGCTCTTCCTAAAAAAAAATGAGCTTTACGTGGCTTTTCGAAAAAGGTGGGGGGTTGCCGAAAAAAACACATCCCGATTACTTTCACTTTCAAAAGCTCTGCTTTCTGAATTTGCATATCTTCTTTCGAAACGTCAGTGTAGTCTAGACATGAGGTAAGAGATCAACAACTCTGCCCCTTATAGAAACTGCTCTGCTCATTATTTGTATACATTACTTGGATTGTGGGCAAGGTCCCCTTTTCTATTCCATGTTTATACAGTGCTTGGCCTAATGGGGTCTTGGCCTGTGACACAGGCTCTTAGGCAGTACTGCAATGCAAATAATAATAATAACTTGGACCAGTTACCAGCTGTCTGTGGGCCTTTTCCGGCTTTTAGAGAAGAGACTGAGAGTTTTGCCGAGCGTAAAATTGAGTCCTTTGAAAGCAAAAAGGGATTTTGTGTGAAGAACAGAATAGAGTTCAAGTTTGCTTTATGTTTTTGGCCTTTTTGTTGCCAGGAAGATTTGAAACTAACACATCAGATAGTACAAAATCAGAGAAGCATTTATTCCCTCAGAAACATCTCTGTCTCCCAGTAGTAATAAGCTCTGCCAGTTGACATCACCCACTCTAAACATCAGGAATTTTTCTTTCCCTTTAAACTTTGGTCTTCCAAAAAAATACAATGCTATCTGGTCACACATGAAAGAACTAAATCCTAGACTAATTGAACTACATGGGCTTATTCTCCTCCTGGGTTCCAAAGTCTATGGAAGCACTTACATGAATATTGCCTTTCAAGGACAGAAAGGGGAATTCCTTTTCCTGACAATCATCATATTCATAGAAACAAAGGAAAAAAGCAAGAAAATTCTACCAATACCCTCATGCTCTAGAGGGAAAGGTGGCAGACTTGAGTCAAGAAAAACACCCCAGAGAAAGGATTTGAGTAAAAACTATGGAATTGGGCCTCAGATCTAGCGAAACTAAGAAGAATCTTTTGGGATTCAAGTTTTAATTGATGTTCATGAAAGTGTGTGAAATTAATGTATTTATTCCATGCCGCCCTTCAATCTTAGCAGGAAAGCAGTCAGATCTCAAGGGAGATGGAAGAGAATGAAGAAGAAGAGGAGAAAAGGTAAAAAGAGATTTAAAAAAAGGAAGGAGGAATTAGAGAATATAGAATAGATACCTAAAATCTTTTCTGTCTATAGCTCAGGGGACAAATTCTACTTTCATTTGCAACAACGTAAATAAGAGACTACACTGAATTTATACCGGTGTGAAAATAAAACGAGGCACTAATTTACCCCTAAGCTACATATATACTGCAGGCTTTTTGTGCAAGAACAACTATTCTTGCACAAAATACTGCAGAGTGTCTACACTGCATGTGAGTTCTTGTGCAAGTAAATTTACAGCAAAGCGTCGGAACAGAGGCTTTCTTGTGCAAGAGTTATTCTTTTCCCCACAAGGAATAAGCTCTCTTGCACAAGAGCTCTTGTGCAAGAAGGCAGTGTGGACAGACAACAGGGGATTCTTGCGCAAGAAACCTTTATGGCTAAAATGGCATAAGAGTTTTCTTGCACAAGACAGCATCCACACTGCCATGGACAGTCTTGTGCAAAAGCACATCTCTTGTGCAAAAGCACATGGCAATGTGGACATGCTTTTGTGCAAGACCCTTTTGCACAAGAACTCTTGCGCAAAAAGCCTGCAGTGTAGACATAGCCCTAGACTGTCTCTGTCCCCTATAGGGACATAACAGAGGATACATCTACACAGCACCCTTGCTTAATAGCAATTTGTTTAATATTTACCTATTTGCTAAATATCCCTACCACCTATTGACCTAGTGACACCTATTGACCTAGAGCGAAGCAGACAGGGGACTGCAGACAGGGGAGTTGAAGAGGGAGAGCAAAGCGACCCCACCGCCGAAGAGGCTACCCGGTGAGAGTACAAGCTGTGGTGTGAGTGTGTGTGTGTGCCTGACTGTTTGAATTTTACAGTTTGAAGTGTGAATTGAGTCTGATTCCAGGTGAGTGCTAGCAGTTTCAGTTTCAGCTTCTGTGGCAGTTGGGACTGAGAGCCTGCCATTGTTCCCTTGATTGCCTCTGATTAGCCTCAGGCTCAGCCTTCCCCTGTGTGACTCAGAAGGGGGCAGGCCTGACCTAGGCAAGCAGGCTTTAAAAAGCCAGAGCAGTGCGACCAGGGGAGCGAAGCGGACAGGGGACTGCAGACAGGGGAGTTGAAGAGGGAGAGCAAAGCGACCCCACCGCCGAAGAGGCTACCCGGTGAGAGTACAAGCTGTGGTGTGAGTGTGTGTGTGTGCCTGACTGTTTGAATTTTACAGTTTGAAGTGTGAATTGAGTCTGATTCCAGGTGAGTGCTAGCAGTTTCAGTTTCAGCTTCTGTGGCAGTTGGGACTGAGAGCCTGCCATTGTTCCCTTGATTGCCTCTGATTAGCCTCAGGCTCAGCCTTCCCCTGTGTGACTCAGAAGGGGGCAGGCCTGACCTAGGCAAGCAGGCTTTAAAAAGCCAGAGCAGTGCGACCAGGGGAGCGAAGCGGACAGGGGACTGCAGACAGGGGAGTTGAAGAGGGAGAGCAAAGCGACCCCACCGCCGAAGAGGCTACCCGGTGAGAGTACAAGCTGTGGTGTGAGTGTGTGTGTGTGCCTGACTGTTTGAATTTTACAGTTTGAAGTGTGAATTGAGTCTGATTCCAGGTGAGTGCTAGCAGTTTCAGTTTCAGCTTCTGTGGCAGTTGGGACTGAGAGCCTGCCATTGTTCCCTTGATTGCCTCTGATTAGCCTCAGGCTCAGCCTTCCCCTGTGTGACTCAGAAGGGGGCAGGCCTGACCTAGGCAAGCAGGCTTTAAAAAGCCAGAGCAGTGCGACCAGGGGAGCGAAGCGGACAGGGGACTGCAGACAGGGGAGTTGAAGAGGGAGTGACTGATGGTGATGAAGACCCGAAGCGCTTGTGCCAGTACTTCTCCTGGCTCCTCCACCTGTGCCTGTATCCAGACAGAGAACCTGAGCATGGATGCCTCTACCCAGGTCCTGGTGTGGTCTTGCTGTATTTGTGGCTTGCAATTCCCACTGAGTGATCTCCAGGCTGGGGGAGACAACCGTTGTGAAAGGTGCCTGCTGGTGGAATCTCTCAGGCAGCAGGTGGGAGAGCTACAGGAGGAGGTGGCCAGGCTGAGGAGCATTCGAAGCCATGAGGAATTCCTGGACAGTATTCCTGTGGAGTCCACGGAGGTCACTGTCCTAGGATGTGGGACTGTTGACCAGCCAGTTATGGAGGAGGCGGTGGTGCAGGGTGAGAACTGGCAGCTGGTTACTTCCGGCAGCAGGCAGTGTTCCACCCCTGCTCCTAACCCTCCCACTGTGTTGTTACATAACCGTTACACTTTACTTTCAGCAGGAGACAAGGAGTCACCCCCCACAGTGGAGGAGACCAGGCCTTGCACCACCAAGGTTGAGCAGTCTCCTGCCACCACTGCGAGGAGGAAGCGTAGGGTAGTGGTGGTTGGAGACTCTCTTCTGAGGGGAACGGAGGCACCCATCTGTCGCCCTGACAGCTCATCTCGAGAGGTATGCTGTCTGCCAGGGGCCCGTATCCGAGATGTTACGGAGGCATTGTCGAGGATTATCCGGCCCTCTGACTACTACCCCGTGCTACTCATCCACGTGGGCACAAATGATACTGCCAGGTGTGACACTGAGCGGATCAAGTGTGACTACAGGGCTTTGGGAGTACGGGTGAAGGAGTTTGGAGCGCAGGTGGTATTCTCTTCTATCCTTCCTGTCAAAGGTAGGGGCCCGGGCAGAGAGAGGTGCATCCTGGAGGTGAATGCCTGGCTGCGACGATGGTGTCGCCAGGAGGGATTCGGCTTCCTTGATCACGGGGTGCTCTTCCAGGAAGGACTGCTTGGCGGAGATGGAGTTCACCTTTCCAGGAGCGGGAAGGCCTTGTTTGGACACAGACTGGCTAACCTTGTGAGGAGGGCTTTAAACTAGGTTTGTTGGGGGCAGGTGAACAAAGCCCACAGGTAAGTGCTGCATGTGCGGGACTGGGAGATGGGTTGGAAATGGGGGGGACTACGGCCTATAATGGGAAGGAGAAAGGAGGGTCAGGGCACAACAGGGAGGCAAGATCAAATCAGTATCTTAGATGCCTATATACAAATGCGAGAAGTATGGGTAATAAGCAGGAAGAACTGGAATTGCTAACCAATAAATACAACTATGATATCATTGGTATTACAGAAACCTGGTGGGATGGGACGCATGATTGGAATGTTGGTATGGAAGGGTACGGCTTGCTCAGGAAGGACAGACAGGGAAAAAAGGGAGGAGGGGTTGCCTTGTATATTAAAAATGTACACACTTGGACTGAAGTGGAGATGAATGTAGGAGATAGCTGTGTAGAGAGTCTCTGGGTTAAGCTAAAAGGGGTAAAAAACGAGGGTGATATCATGCTAGGAGTCTACTACAGGCCACCTAGCCAGGTGGAAGAGGTGGATGAGGCCTTTTTTAAACAATTAACAAAACTATCCAAAGCCCAAGATTTGGTGGTGATGGGGGACTTCAACTATCCAGACATATGTTGGGAAACTAACACAGCGAGGCACAGGCTATCCAATAAGTTTCTGGACTGCATTGGAGACAACTTTCTGTTTCAGAAGGTTGAAAAAGCTACCAGAGGAGAAGCTGTTCTGGATTTGGTTTTAACAAATAGGGAGGAACTAGTTGAGAATTTGAAAGTGGAAGACAGTATAGGGGACAGTGATCACGAAATAATAGAGTTCATGATCTTAAGGAAAGGTAGAAGGGAGACCAGCACAATTGAGGTAATGGATTTCAGGAAGGCAGATTTTGATAAGCTCAGAGAACTTGTAGGTAAGGTCCCATGGGAAGCAAGACTGAAGGGAAAAACAACTGAGGAGAGTTGGAAGTATTTCAAAGGGACGTTGTTAAGGGCCCAAAAGCAAACAATTCCGCTGTGTAGGAAAGATAGAAAATATGGCAAAAGACCAGCTTGGCTTAACAAGGAGATCTTGCACGATCTCAAAATAAAAAAGGAGTCATATAAAAAATGGAAACTAGGACAACTAACAAAGGAGGAATATAGGCAAGCAACACGGGAATGCAGGGGCAAGATTAGAAAGGCAAAGGCACAAAATGAGATCAAACTAGCTACAGGCATAAAGGGAAACAAGAAGACCTTTTATAAATACATTAAAAGCAAGAGGAAGACCAAGGACAGGGTAGGCCCACTGCTTAGTGAGGAGGGAGAAGCAGTAACAGGGAACTTGGAAATGGCGGAGATGCTCAATGACTTCTTTGTTTCGGTCTTCACCGAGAAGTCTGGAGGTGTGCCTAACGTAGTGAATACAAGCAGAGAGAGGGTAAGTTTAGAAGATAGGATACACAAAGAACAAGTTAAAAATCACGTAGGAAAGTTAGATGTCAGCAAGTCACCAGGTCCTGATGAAATGCATCCCAGGATACTCAAGGAGCTGATAGAGGAGGTATCTGAGCCTTTAGCTATGATCTTTGAAAAATCATGGCAGACAGGGGAAATTCCAGAAGACTGGAAAAGGGCAAATATTGTGCCCATCTATAAAAAGGGGAATAAGAACAACCCAGGAAACTACAGACCGGTCAGTTTAACGTCTGTCCCAGGGAAGATAATGGAGCAGGTAATTAAGGAAATCATATGCAAACACTTGGAAGGTAATAAAGTGATAGGGAATAGCCAGCATGGGTTTGTGAAGAACAAGTCATGCCAAACTAATCTGATAGCTTTCTTTGATAAGATAACAAGCCTTGTGGATAAGGGAGAAGCAGTGGATGTCATATACCTAGACTTTAGTAAGGCATTTGATACGGTCTCGCATGATATTCTTATTGATAAACTAGGCAAATATAACTTAGATAGGGCCACGATAAGGTGGGTGCATAATTGGCTGGATAACCGTAGTCAGAGAGTTGTTGTTAACGGTTCTAAATCCTGCTGGAAAGGGATAACAAGTGGAGTTCCTCAAGGGTCTGTTTTGGGACCCGTACTGTTCAATATCTTCATCAATGATGTAGATATTGGGATAGAGAGTACGCTTATTAAGTTTGCAGATGATACCAAACTGGGTGGGGTTGCAACTTCTTTGGAGGATAGGGACATAATTCAAAATGACCTTAGCAAGTTAGAGAAATGGTCAGAGGTAAACAGGATGAGGTTTAATAAGGAGAAATGCAAAGTGCTCCACTTAGGAAGGAACAATCAGTTCCATACATACAAGATGGGAAGCGACTGTCTAGGAAGGAGCATGGCGGAAAGGGATCTAGGGGTCATAGTGGACCACAAGTTGAATATGAGCCAACAGTGTGATGTTGTTGCAAAAAAAGCAAATATGATTCTAGGTTGTATCAACAGGTGTGTTGTAAGCAAGACTCGTGAAGTCATTCTGCCGCTCTACTCTGCACTAGTTAGGCCTCAGCTGGAGTACTGTGTCCAGTTCTGGGCGCCACATTTCAAGAAAGATGTGGAGAAATTGGAAAGGGTACAGAGAAGAGCGACAAGAATGATTAAAGGTTTAGAGAACATGACCTATGAAGCCAGGCTTCATGAACTGGGCTTGTTTAGTTTGGAAAAAAGAAGATTAAGGGGGGACATGATAGCGGTTTTCAAATATCTAAAAGGGTGTCACAAGGAGGAAGGAGAAAATTTGTTCCTCTTGGTTTCTGAGGACAGGACAAGGAGTAATGGGCTTAAAGTGCAGCAGGGGAGGTTTAGATTGGACATTAGGAAAAAATTCCTAACTGTCAGGGTGGTCAAATATTGGAATAAATTGCCAAGGGAGGTGGTGGAATCTCCCTCTCTGGAGATATTTAAGAACAGGTTAGATAGACATCTGTCAGGGATGGTGTAGACGGAGCTTGATCCTGCCTTGAGGGCGGGGGGCTGGACTCGATGACCTCTCGAGGTCCCTTCCAGTCCTATTATTCTATGATTCTATGATTCTATGACACACAACCCTTGGCAAGAAGATCTCAGTGCTTCATCTGACTGAGAAAAGCAGAAAAGCAGACTGTGTTTAATTTAGTTCAAAGGAGAGAAACAGTCATTGTAAAGAATCTCAGATGGACAAGGCTTTCTCTTCCAAATTCTGTGAAATCAACTGGGGGGAAGGGCAGAGCTCTGAACCAGCAGGATGCATGCCCTCCAGGCATGAGCTGTAAGACTGGTTCAACCTATTTCTCTCTCCCCCTCTCCCCGCCCTTTTAATGATAGAACTAAAACAGATTACATAAGGAGTCACTTTATTATTTTAAAATGTTATTCCAGTGGAAGCTGGAATCTTTTGGCTAGACTGTCATGTGGGCCAAGAGCTGAAATTACTGAGAAGCTGAAATCACTAGCTTTGGCCCAGAGCCAAATCCATCACAGGCCAGCAGTAGTGGCCAGCAGAAGCGGCCAGCAGAAGCAGCTGGCATGAGCAGTGGCTGGTGGAAACAGCAGCAGGTAGCTGGTGGGAGTGGCCGGTAGGAGCAGCACATAGGCGGCAGACATCATGATGATGTTCCTATGGACTCTAGGTCTGCATCGACTGGACAGAGCCATGAGTAAGGTGTTTGAAGTGTGGGGAGAACCACACCATATGAGTTGGGGGTTGGACTAAAGATCTATAAGCAAAAGACTCTGACCTGCAGACTCCAGGGATAGTACCATGCTTATGGGTTTTCTTTATTTGGGTGTGTTCCCGTTGGTTGATGCTAGATCACTGTTACTAAACAGACTGTTTCTATCTCCGACTCAGGGTATGTCTACGCTGCATTCCTCTTTCGAGAGAGGAATGCAAATGCAACTGAGCAAAATTGCAAATGAAGCGCGGATTTGAATTTCCTGCACTTCATTTGCATAATTGCATCCGGCCGCTATTTCGAAATACCCTATTTGGAAATAAAAAACACTGTGTAGACGCGGTTATTTTGAGAACAAACCCTTCTTTCGAAATAACCATTAAACCTCGAAAGAGGAATGCAGTGTAGACATACCCTCAGAGAGGTGAAGAATTGCCTCTAAAAGCGCCCAGGGGGTAGGTTGGAGTTTTCCCAGTTTACTGGCTGAGGGCTCGAGCCAGTTTGGTTACCTTGTTGAAAGAACCTCCCTCAACAGGGACAAAGCCCTGGCTAGGTTGATTTAGTTGGGATTGGTCCTGCCTTGGGAAGGGAGCTGGACTTGATGACCTCCTGAGGTCTCTTCCAGCTCTATGATTCTATGATACTGAACCCAGCCCTTCTGGCTGCCGACTGCTACCGGCAGGAGGGTTACACTTATATAAGGATGATGTATATTATCTTTCTTGTGATTCAGTCTTCTGTGATCAGAAAGGGAAGCCCATATCCATGTCTGATTTTAATCTGGAAATTTTCATTTGGTTACAGGCAGTCCCCGAGTTACACGGCTCCGACTTACGTCGGATCTGCAGTTACGAACGGGGCCCTCCCTCTCCCTGGTCTCCAGCAGACCAGGGAGAGGAAGCAAAGCGGCGGAACACGCGGGCAGCGGACAGCCCAGACGCGTCTGGGCTGTCAGCTGGCCGCGTGCTCCGTGGCTTTGCTCTGCTTTGGTACAGCAGCTGGGGCACTGCCGGTTGGTCCCGTAGCGCCGCTCTGGGCGCCAATGGACCAACCCAGCAGCACCCAAGCTGCTCTGCCCCAGGCGTCCTGATTCAGCCGCTGCTGTCTGGGCTGTCAGCTGGCCGCGTGCTCCGCGGCTTTGCTCTGCTTTGCTCCCCGTCCCCCTGGTCTGCTTTGCTCTGCTTTGCTCCCCCGTCCCCCTGTCCGCTGCCCGCGTGTTCCGCTGCTTTGCTCCCTGTCCGCCTGGTCTGCAGACCAGGGGGACAGGGAGCAAAGCAGAGCAAAGCCGCGGAGCACGCAGCCAGCTGACAGTCCAGACGCGTCTGGGCTGTCCGCTGCCCGCGTGTTCCGCCACTTTGCTCCCCGTCCCCCTGGTCTGCAGACCAGGGGGACGGGGAGCAGAGCAGAGCAAAGCCACGGAGCCCGAGGGCAGCAGGATAGCCACGGCGCGTCTGGGCTGTCCCACTGCCCCCGTGCTCCGCGGCTTTGCTCCGGATGCCTGTGGTACAGCAGCTGAGGCGCTGCCGGTTGGTCCCGTAGCGCCGCTCTGGGCGCCAATGGACCAACCCGGCAGCACCCCAGCTGCTCTGCCCCAGGCGTCCTGATTCAGCCACTGCTGGTCAGTTTCAGCAGCGGCTGAATCAGGACGCCTGGGGCAGAGCAGCTTGGGTGCTGCTGGGTTGGTCCAGTAGCGCCGAGGAGCGGCGGCGCTACTGGACCAACCCAGCAGCACCCCAGCTGCTCTGCCCCAGGTGTCCCCAAGTCAGCCGCTGCTGAAACTGACCAGTGGCTGACTACAGGAAGCTCCTGCCCCGGGCTTCCTGGAATCAGCCGCTGATCAGTTTCAGCAGCAGCTGACTTGGGGATGCCTGGGGTTCTTAAGTTGTAAGTCAGAACTGGCGTCCAGATTCAGCCGCTGTTGAAACTGATCAGTTTCAGCAGCGGATGAATCTGGACGCCAGTTCCGACTTACATACAGATTCAACTTAAGAACAAACCTACAGTCCCTATCTTGTACGTAACCCGGGGACTGCCTGTATTAACATCCCCCTGCCCATATCACAAAGTTATTAGATTTTTCCCTTGGAATTTAGAAACTAAATATACTCTCCCACAGACACTAAAAACCCCAGAGGAAAACAAAGCACTTTCTGACCTCTAAAAAATTTTCTGAATGAAACAGATCCTTTATAGTTCATCAGAGGCTGATGAATAAAGCTAGTAATGCTAGCTCTTTAAAATTGGGACATGTTTAATACCTGGTGACATTTCACTGAGTTCGCTGTGCAGTTATAACATGGATGAATTTAGCCCATTTTATGTTGCTGATTTGATCTCTCTCTTCTGTGGCTGCATTATCCCCAAAAGCCCACTTACTTATTCTGTTTTGAAAGCCATGAAACTATTAAGGTCCAAGCTGATCAACAGCAAATAATTTCCACTGCTGTACTGAGCCATCAAATGGTTCCTACTGTACCTTTAATTGACTTGTTAGGTCAATGAGTATTTTATAGGCCAGTTTTTCTTATCTCAAGAGCAATGTTGCACATATGGAATGGAGGCATTTATATCCTGCTCCAGGAACAGAGTGCTCATTTGATCCATCTTCCTAGCAATTGTGCCAGACTCATCATCATGGTATCTCTGGTGGAAGGACTTAAGCCACCATCTCTGGATAAGGAAACAATTCAGTAGCACTCACTCCACCTATAAGAAGCCCAGAAATGCAAGAGAGCCCTGATGCCACTACTGGTATGTAATGGTTTGGTGATAAAAATGTTTAACGTTAATTTTTTAACTTCCTGCCTCATCATATCCAGCACTATTGTGCTTTAGGACTGCATCAGTGTTCCCTCTGGACTGGAGTCTAGTGAATTATTAATCGCTCCACATTCAAATTTAGACATAATGGTAATTGAGATGGGCACCAAGAAGAGGAAGAGAGGGAAAAGAAATATACTTGTAATCCTTACGACTTGGAAGGTGGATATACTCAGCCTGAAGTTCCTTCCCACTCCCAACACAGCTTATGCTTCTTTGTGTCAGTTTCCATCATCTTCCCTTCTTTTCCAAAAGAGACAGCCCCCTGCCTCTTTGCCCTTCCCCAACCCAAAACACTCAGGGTATGTCTAGACTGCAGAGTTCTTCTGGGATATCTCCTAATGTCGGAAAAGCCTCTTCCGAAAAAAACAGTGGAAGAAGGTACGCATCTTTCACATTGGATGGTCGTTCCAGCCTGGATATCTGTAAGTGGGAATTGCAAGCCATAGTCCCTGCAAAACCACACCAGGAACTGGGTAGAGGCACCCATGGTCAGGTGGTCTATCTGGCTACAGGTGCAGGAGACAAAAGCAGAGCTGGCACAGGTGTTGGGGGGTCTTCTTAACCACATGAGGTGTTAAATGCAGAGAAGCCAGACACACTGGCAGCTGAGCCCTTGAGAATAATGGCTTGGATGGAGGCATTTCTGTGTGGTATTTATTAGGTTCAAAAGAAGAGTGGAGGATACAAAACATGTGCTTCAGGGGCAGATTTAATAGCTACAAAGGCATTGCTTTGGGCACACACAAGTTTTCCTGTAATGCTGAGCTAAAGTGAAATCTCTGAAAAACCATCTAGGTTTTCCCATGACCTCTTTTTTGGTTCTCATATCCTCCTCCAGGCAGATATTGGAAATATTTTAAAATGTCTGTGATTTTTCCTGGCCTTCCACGTGGGGTGACTGGAGAGCAGTGGCCACTGTCTGGCACCCGGTTTGGATGGCAGTGCCACTGGCAGCAGCAGCACAGATAGAAGAGTGGCATGTTATAGTATTACCAACTTTCCTTCCGCATTGCTGCTGGTGGGGGGGGGGGGGGCTGCCTTTTGAGCTGGGTGGCAAGAAAGCAGTGGCCAATGACCAGGTGTCCAGCTCAGATGGCAGTGACACTGCAAGCAGCAGCACAGAAGGACGAGTGGCATGATAACGTATTGTCATTTTTACTTCCGTGCCACTGCTGGTGGTGGCCCTGACTTCCAAGCTGGGTGTGCAGTAAGCAGCCTCTACTCTCTGGCTATCCTGCTCAGAAGTCAGTGCTGCTGCCAACAGCAGTGCCAGAGGAAGTGCAGCATGGTATGGTATTGCAACGCTTCCTTCTGCACCACGGAGGGTGGCAGTCCTGCTTTCCATGCTGAGGAGCTGGAGAGTGGTAGTTACTGGTAGACCATCCAGCTTGGAAGTTAGCACTGGGGACAGCAGTGCAGAAGGAAGGGTGTCACAGTATGTTAATGCCACCTTTCCTTCTGCACTGCTGCTACAGACAGTGCTGCCTTCTGAGCTAGGCAGCCATAGAGCAACGACCTCTTGTCATGTGCCCAGCTCAGATGGCAGCACCCCTGCCAGCAGCACAGAGGAAAAGGCAGTGTGGTATGGTATTGTCTCCCTTCCTTCTGTACTGCTGCTGCTGAGGGGTGGTCAGCAGCAGCACAAAAAGGAAGGGTGTCACTGAATTGTATTGCCATTTTTCCTTTTTCTGCCATTGTTGGCAGAGGCTCTATCTGTCAAGCTGGATGGCCAAAAAGGCAGTGCCGTCACCTGCAGTGGTGGAGAAGGGAGGGTGGCATGGTATGGTATTGCCTCCCGTCCTTCTGTGCCACTCCTGATAGCAGTGCTGAATTCCAAACTGGGAGGCCACAGAGTGGCAGCCTCTGGCCAGGCACCCAGCTTGGAGGGCAGCACATAAAGGGTGGCAGGTGATGGTAGTGCTGTCCTCCCCTCTGCACCACTGCTGGCAGCAGCTCTGTCTTCTAATCTGGGCAGCTGGAAAGGTAGTGCCGCCACCACCAGCAGTGGAGAAGGAAAGGTGGCATTAACATACTGTGGAGAAGGAAAAGTGGCATGGCATGGTATTGTCTCCCTCCCTTCCTTGTGTGCCACTGATGGCAGTGGCATTGCCTTCTAAGGGGAATGGCCGGGAAATGGGTAGTATAGTTACTTCTCTCCGGGCTGTGAGAAACCCACGCCCTGGCTGTGTCCAGACTCAGGGGTTTTTTCGAAAAAACTTCCCCTGCGTCCAGACTCAAGCCGTGTTCTTTCGAAATTAAATCGAAAGAACGCGGCTTTTCTTTCGATGGCGGTAAACCTCATTTCACGAGGAAGAACGCCTTCTTTCGAAAGTTCCTCTTTCGAAAGAAGGCGTTCTTCAATGTAAATAGGGCTTCTTCGAAAGAGAGCATCCAGACTCACTGGATGCTTTCTTTCGAAAAAGCAAGCCGCTTTTTCGAAAGTTCAATGTGCAATCTAGACGCTCTCTTTCGAAAGAGGCTTGCAGTCTAGACATAGCCCCTGAGAGATGCAGCTATGCTGACTTAACTCCCAGTGTAGACTAGTGTTATGCTGATGGAAGAATTCTTCTCCACCAGCAGCAGCAATGCAGAAGGAAAGGTGGCAATAACATGCCATGCCACCCTTCCTCCTGTCTTGCTGCTGGTGGTGGCACTGACTTCTGAGCTGGGTGTCCTGCCAGCAGCCACCACTCTCTAGCTGCTCAGATGGGAAAGCAGGGCTGCCACCAGCAGTGGCACAGAAGGAAGAGTAGCAGTCGCTGACCATAACATGCTACCCTTCCTTCTGTGTTGCTGCTGGCGGTTTGGTTGCAGCTGACCTCTGTGGCCGCCTAGCTCAAAAGGCAGCACTGTCTGTAGCAGCAGTGCAGAAGAAAAGGTGGCATTAACATACTGTGACACCCTTCCTTCTGCACCGCTGCTCCTAGTGCTCAGAAGGCAATGTTATGCTATTGCCACCTTTCCTTCTGTGTTGCTGGCCATAGTGGCTCTAACTTCTAAACTAAGCAACAAGGCTATGCAGGTGCCAAGTGCACAGGGCAGTCTGCCACCTGTTGCAGCGCAGAAGGTCAGCGACTGCTACTCTTCCTTCTGTGCCACTGCTGGTGGCAGCCCTGATTTCCCATCTGAGCAGCTAGAGAGTGGTGGCTGCTGGCAGGACACCCAGCTCAGAAGTCAGTGCTACCGCCAGCAGCAAGACAGGAGGAAGGGTGGCATGGCATGTTATTGCCACCTTTCCTTCTGCATTGCTGCTGACGGTGGAAAAGAATTCTTTCATCAGCATAACACTAGCCTACACTGGGAGTTAAGTCAGCATAGCTGCATCTCTCAGGGGTGTGGGTTTCTCACAGCCCAGAGAGAAGTAACTATACTACAGTAAATTGTTATTGTAGTCCAGGCCTCTGGCTGACATAGCTACATCTCTCAAGACTGTGAAAAAACCACACCTCTACGTGATGTACCTATGCCAATCTAATCCGCAATATTGAGTCAGGCTACGTCAATGGAAGAATGTTTCCATAGATCTATAGTTGCACAGTTCATGGAGGTAGTCTTCCTAAACTGATGGAAAAACTCTTTCCACCAGCATAGGAAGTGTTTACGTTAGGAACACTATGTTGGCATAGCTACTGCTCCACGCCAGGATAGCTATGGTAACAAAGCTACATTGGCATTGTCCCTGGTCGCCATAGTGTATGACATATCCTGTACAGCCATGACAGACAGACAGAGATTCTGGAGACTAGCAACATGAGAGTGGGGCCGTTATGCCACACCACAGTGTGCTAGCTGAATCCAAACACAGTCTAGAGGGCACCCATTCCTTTAGGAAGCCAGGCCTCAGAGGACAATCTAGAGAACCAGCTGGTTTCTTAGGTCAGATCAACTCTAGAAACTTTTGCCAGTATAACAGTGTTGGTTGGGGTTGCTATTTCTGGAACATGTTTATACTAGCAAAAGCCCAAGTGTAGACCCAGTTATACAGGCAAAAACAAAAAGCGGGGGAAAGCTTTTGGTCCAAAACTTATTTCATTTAGGTATCTGATATAAGCTCTGCCAGCAAAAATACACTTTTGCTAGTATACACTGCATCTGCACTAGGAGGGTTTACCAATATAGCTCTACCAGCAAACATTTTCTAGCATAGAGTAGATTTTAAGCAACAGGTTTTATGATTTTATACTAATCAATAGTGTCATTCAAAAGTATATATTTGCTCCTGGAGTCATTGTACAATGTTTACAATGCTAGGTCAAGAAGCTCAATAATTTTCTAACTGAATATGGCATAAAATAATAAGAAATGCTCCTTGTAATTATTTGTTCATGTGCTTTTTATGCAGTGGCACAAATTATTTTGGATTTTTTTTCCTGTTGTGCTGAGAAGTTTGTAGCTAATAATAATACATTTGCTTTTATGGTGCCTATTGGCCATGACATTCTAGGGGCCACATAGCAAAACAAAGCAGCTGAAATGTAAATTAAAGTGATGACTGAAAATTGGAGTAGTGGTTGGTCAATTTCCCTGCTTAGACAAGTCCTTAATCATTCAACCTTACTGAATCAGGGATCTGGGATAGGAAAGTTTCACAGAAGGCCTTCCCCATGAAGCCTGAAAGAAATATCAAGAATGGAGGCACATAACAGTGGCTTGGCCTGAGATGGCTTTTCTGAGACACTAGTCAAAGCATAGAGGCCAAATGTAGGTCTCACCTATGTCAGTGCAACTCCACTGGCTTCAAGGAATTTGCCCTGGTGTAACAGAGCAGATTCTGGACCATTGTTTTTAATCTTTCCTCAGATGCCACCTCTTATTCTTTTAACCCATCCCTGAGTAAATATTGCCATAAGCAAGACTGCTTAGAACAGCTCCCGAATCATCTATCTCCTGTTTTCTAAGAGCATTTGAATTAGACTGAGCAAATCACCCCATAGCCATATAAACTATACTTTGAGCATGCTCATTCGATTACAATCACTTTGGTTTTCTGGGCTAACATGTAAATGGGAAAAGACATTCAAAATGAACCAACATTAGATATAGGCCTTGTGGGCAAAATACTTATTGTGCTGAAAATTTAGAGTGAAGCAATATGAAAGAGGGAGAAAAAATCCTATTTCATGCAAATGATAAGACAGCAGAAAGAATGAAATCAGAAGCAACATTGAATCCCCCAGCTGGCATTCCTGGATGCTGCTTTGTAGCAGACATATTAAAAGAAAGATGTGAAACTGTACCTTATTTTGTTCACATCAAAATGGGGAAAATGCATTCATATTATATAGATTATGGCTTTGTGAAATATTACGGTTTTCTTTATTTGCCTTCGCAGATAGTTAAATTTAAGTGCTACTTATGATTTCCCCCCAGATTTACAAGGTAATAAATTGCCTTAGTGTTTTCAATCTCTTCTCCTTCAGATCTAAATTGGTTGCCTAAATCTCATAGCAAGGTTTATCTCTATGAATACAGTAGGATCAATTTACCAGGCCATTTGCCCCCTTTTTATTTCCCTCCAACCCCATCTTCCCCTGCTCAGAGGCCACCACTGCAACACTCCACATCCAATGAGACAGCAGAACAGGAGCAGCCTTCAAAACCTAACATTAATGCTGTTCTGTAGATTGGATGATGGAACAGGTACGTGAGCAGAATAATGTGCCTCTCAGCCTAGTGACATGGAAATAATAGAGACTGCACTCGGAGGAATAAAGGGATAAAAAAAGACCAGGCTCAGAGACACCCTGGGAAAGAGTCTGTACAGTAACACTTCTTGGGTTAGAAAAAAGCACTTCAAAAGAAGCCTTTTTTTATATATGAATTCAGAAATCGGACATGGATCTGTTTTTCAAATCCTCCTCCTGGAGGAGAGACAAAACCAGCTTCAAAGTAGACATAAAGGTAGCTTTCTAAATGAGAGGGAGAAGGGGCAAAGTGTGTGTGGGGGGGGGGAGTTGTATGGTAAGGGGAAATGCAAGCTTAGGCCAAGATGCATGCCTAAGAATCCACTGTAAGTGTGTGGGGGGGAGGGTGTGAAAGAGAGAGAGAGAGAGTGTGATGGACAGGGAAGGAAAGGAGCCACATTGCCACTGGAACCATCTTGATCAGTCCCTGGCCGGCAGTGCTCAATTTGTAAAGAAAGTGTTACCAAGGGTCAAGCAATAACAATGGCGTCCTCCGCATCATGCCGCACGGAGGACGCCATTTTGTTCCTCGACATGGCATCCTCCACACAGCATGACTTTGCATGCACCATACGTGCAAGGTCACATGCCTTGTACACGCCTGACAGAAGCGGTGCCAGGGCTGAGCCCCAGCCAGTTTTATGCCACCATTGTCTGTCTACAGATGATGGGTTGTAAAAACCCCACACTTCCGAGGGGAAGGCTCATAAGCTGCTGTGGATTCACTCAGCCCTGCCTTGTTTTATCCACAAGACCTATCAGGATTGGAAGAGGCAGTTGAAAGGAGAAAGACACCTCGACTAAGAGGAGGCTGGGTGGGAGAGCAGATCTCTTTTGCTGGATCCCTGAAAGGAGTCCTCAATCGGAGACTGGCAGATGCCAGAGCTTTCCGGAAGGAAAGCGGGTTTTGTGCGAGACTTGTGATTACTTTGTTACCTGGGACTCCTGAGTTCCAGTTTGGAGCTGAGGTATGGTGTTTACTATTCTACTCAGGACCCTTTTATTATCTAAATGGGATTATAGCAGTCAATAGCACCTCTTAAGAGAAGCGTCTTTAATAAACCTCTGTTGGTTTGTCCTGTTGTGGAGTCCAGGCAATGACTGGTCATGAGTTCTGAAGGGACACTGTCACACCGTAACTCTGTTCTTCTGTGCCCAGTGTCTGCGCGTGACACAGCAGAAGCAGCAACATTGTGGAGAAGGCAACGATGGGGATAAGTGGGAGAAGGGACGCAATGCACATGTCTCAATCCCCTCTTTGTCTAGATGACAATGGGCAATGGCCTGAAGGTAAGCTCTGGTTATGGGAAGCAATGCAGCTATACTAGAGCCTTGCTTTACACTGTCTGACTACGTGGATACCTCCTTCAGCCACACTTTCAGACAGAGCAGTTATTTCCCTCTCACTAACTGTGGTTTTGGAGACATCATCCCTCTAGATCCACCTTGCACACTCAGCATTTTCTGAACAGCAGCATCAGTTGGATATACACGTGCTTTGTACCTCCTCATGCTTCTGTGCGAGGGTAAAAAGGGCAGGGCAGCCAGACCTTCCCTGAGTTCTCTCACAGGTCAAAGCCTGTAGTTGCAGAGGACTCTCAAAAGCAAGGAGAAAGGGTGGTTTGTGGGATTCACATTGGCAATCTCAGAGGAACACGTGTACTATAAAGATAAGCAACAGGCATATCTTCTTGGCGTATGTGTCAGTGTGGATATTACTGGGGGGACCAGCAAGCAGCACCCCCGCAGGCTGGTGAGAATTAGGAGGAGTGCCAGCTGACTTAGTCCACTTGCAGTGCATCTCTCCCAGCAGCTGACCTAGCAGCTAAGTTCAGAGTACAGCATTTGATGAAAGCAATGGGTTTATTCCCTGTCACCGCCCGCCTGATTTCACATATCGGCACATTTCTGAAGCAGACAGATGAAGTTACTTGTGTTCTGATGGAGTGAGCCTTCATAATTTGAGCAGAGAAATATGCCCACCAAATGGTAACCACTGGAGCTGTGCCATGTGATCCCCTTGGATATTGTTTGTGGTGAAACAGCCTGACCTTTGGGACAGCTATCTACAGCTACAAATAACAGAAAAGATAGAAAGCTTTGGTTCTGTCAGTAGAAAAGAGTGAAGCTCTGGAAACACATACAGTGTGTAACTTCTTATCCCTGGTGCAGAGGGGAGGCTCGGGAAGAATACTGATCAGTTAATTGAAGGCGATGGTCACATGGAGACCTAAAGAATGAAGCTCCTGGTTTGTCAATTGAGTCACTTGCAAACCCCAATGGAGAGGTTCCCTGCTTAAGGGTGGTGAGCGATAATAGTGTGGCAAAGTGCAGTGCCAAGATGAATGGTAATTTCAGTACCAGTGTCTGGTTCTGACATTGGTGTTTATCTCGGTGCCAGAGTCTTAAAGTGAGCATGAGTTCTTCCAGATAGACTTTGCGGATACCTTGAGTGATTCTACCAACAGAGTTGATGTTGGTGGCCACATGCTCATCAGTGCCAGTACACTTGTCACCAGGGCGTGTTTCATGGACAGTATAGCTAACTCTGCCTCACTAGCCCTTGTTTTCGTTTAGAAACGAGTGGTCTTCGTCCTGGGCTGGGGGAGATGTCCTGATCTCACCTTGTGAGACAATACCAACCTATTTCTGGAGTCTCCACTTCTGGGCTCAGAACACTCTCTCTTTGTGCTGGGTTGTCTGATGCTAGCTCTTTATTTGATTTCAAGGGTTTCTTAATGCTGAATTTTAGTGTCATGCCTATTTCAGGAGGCAGCCACAGATGTTGACTTCTTCAGTATCTGCTTCTTTCGGGTCCCAGGTGACCTTCACAGACTGCTTCAGCAAGCAGAGCTTGGAGGTGAGTGTCACATGATTAGCATGCCCTGCTAGAAAAGATTCACCACCCTCTGCTTTCATCCAGGCAAAATAAGCACTTGCTGTGCCATGAGTGAGCAGGATTCAGATGGGCAAGGTTTGGAATCCACCATGGGGCTGGAGGGCCAAAGGCTCGGCCCCACTGTACAGGAGGATCTAAGCTCTTTTTCTCTCTTTTTAGTTTGTGATTGCCTATCAGAAAGGTGGAAAGTTATCCAAGTGAGTGACCAACCTCTAGTGAGTTTGGTAGAAGCAGCAGCAGCAGAAGTAAGTCATTGTCATGGTATGAGGGACAATGGTATGAGGGAACTGCATGAGTGCTGAAGTTGATCAGCCCCTTATCATGGGAGCACGAGGAGGCACAGGGCACATGTGCTGCCCCTGGCACAAACTGCTATTCAAAATACTTAGAGCTTTGATGCATGAGGCACGTGCAAACCTACCTTGGGGTCCATGCTGGCTACAATATCTTGAAGAACACCAAGAGATAGCAAATTCATAGTTTCCAAAAAAGTTATCACATTGCAGACAAATGACAGCCGGCTCTGTAGCTGAGATTTTTTTACATTGTAAATGCTTTGAGTTGGGGACCGTCTTTTCCTTCTGTGTTTATACAGTGTCTAGCACAACTGGGTATTAGTCCATGACTGCAACTCTTAGACATTCTCATAGGACAAATTATAACAGAGTAGAAACCAAGCCCTAAGTATCTGTCAGTACATTTCTATGGTGTGCAGTAGACCTTAGGTTAAATAATAAAATAAATAAGCAAACTACATTGGAAGGAAACAAGTTTATTGGAGGTGTTATTTGAACATGTTGGATCGTTGTCTTTATAAAATCAAAATACATAAGAATAGGGGGATACAAATCTTCTCAAGTTGTCTATTCTGAGACCGCGCAATCTCTCCAGGAATAATGGTTATTTCATAATCAACACCTCACTGACATTAATTACACACATTCCATAAAGCCTAATCAAGCATTCTGCATGGGAGTGAAAACAACAAGCATGCTTAATGTCGAACAAGAGAAGGAAAATGTGCCACTAGGATAAATCTGGCTGCAGCAGATTTGCAAGATGGAATGCTGCAAAGATTTAAAGGTATAATCTTCATGTCTTTCCAATTTTGTCAATTTCCATGCCTTGAGATGAGGTTATACCTCTTATGAGAGATACTGACATCTGACAGAAAATATCCAGACAGGTTAGGTAACACTGATGTGCACAAAGAGGAGGAGCGAATGCCTATAACCGACAAACAACGGCCATCAGAAGTCACATCTGCCCATAAGCCCTCATTACTTTCTTACCCTGCTGCACAGCACACAGAATATCACTGTCTGGGATTGCTTATTTAAAAACTCACGGTACACTACAGGAAGCAATCATTTCAATAAACTACATGAATGCAGATCAGTAATCCCATCCCCATCTCAGTTAGAGACATGGTACACTCCAAAAACCGCCCCTTCATTGAATTGTATCATATATAATATTAACCAACAAATCTGGGGTTTAATTAATGTTTGTCTTGACCATAAAGGAGGAAACATCCTTGTTCTTGCATTTGAATAATCAAAGATGTTGAATATCTTAGATACATGCTAGCAAATTAATTCTGAACTAATGAAGTTAAAGGGGGTCATTTGTTAGAGAAAACTGATTGCATGTCAGAATCTCATGGGAATCTAAACATGAAAATTGGTGTAATGAAAAGGCATTTGAACTGATGCGGGTCAGCCAAGTAGATCATTAAGGATACAGAGGGCTGAAAATATTAATGACACTTCTATAGAGCAAAGCCAGAGGAAAATAGAATATCATTGGTAAACAAGACATTAGTGGTGCCAGGTTTTATAGTGAATGAAACATTTGAACCTGGCTTAGTATCTAACCTAGACAACCTAGGTATTTTGCTGCTAGGATGATGGTCGTATTTTTTTTAACAGATGGATTTAGTGGCTAATCAAAAGGCACCAGTTTTGAGCATAAGCCTCTTAAATTACATATATTACACTAGAACCTAGAGGCTCAAGGCAAGATTGGAGCTCCGTTGTGTCAAGGGCTGAACAAACACACTTCGGGTTGGGTGTGTGTCTACACAGCAGCTGGGAGGATGCTTCCCAGCATGGGTAGACAGATGCACTAGCTCTACTTGAGCTAGCATGTGAAAAATAGCTGTGTGGCCACCGTGGCTCTGGCCAGCCTCCCAGATATGTAACCAGAGGACCGGAGGCTAGCTAAAGCCACTGCTTGTGCTCCTGTAGCCATGCGGCTAGTTTTAAACAGACTGTTAACCCATAGTGGGAAGCACCTTCCCAGCCCATGGTGTGAGACAGAGTCCACCAAGCAGGCCTTACAACCTAAGGAGCAGCACAGAGAAGGCCTTGTCTAAGGTCACACAGCAGCTCAGTGAACAAAACCCAAGAATAGCTTACAGGTAACCCCCCACTCCCATCCTGCCCCCTCTCCTCCAGACTACATCATCTCTCTCTCCAGCCATATAGTGCAGTTTGAGCAGCAGCTGTTTTAGCTCCCCCACATTAATCCACCAAATGTTTTTTTTCTGTCCCAGTGTAGAGAGACCCCATCTGACCAGAGATGGGGGGGTCCTAGTCACCAGCTCATACATTCACCGGCCTCCCACCCAGCCAATGGCCACTTTGTGTCAACTACAATACAGATTTTTCTGACAAAGAAACTAGAGTTGTTGCTCGCAGACATATCCTACTCGCTCCCAAGCCATCATCAGGTGTTAACTTGAAATGGCTTCTTTTCAAGCCGGGCTCCTGAAAATGAATGGCCTTGTAAACCATTATCAATCCCCTGAGCCATTCGTTCTCTGAACAGGCCTACGCCTCAAAGCCATTAGCCCAAAAGAAAAAGGACAACAAGCCCCCATATTCATTGGTTTATTCTCCACAATGGTCACTTCTGAATAGGACAAGTACAGCTGAGGCTACACTGAAATAACATAGTCTACGGCTACACAGCAAGTAGTTATTTCAAAATAATGTCAAAATAATGGTGAGCTGGAGGACTTTTACACCAGCACCTTAACCCTCATTTTACGAGAAGTAAGGGAATTCGGAGGAAGAGTGCTCTACCTAGAACTACCTGCTGTGTAGGCAGCGCCAAAAGCCAAAATAAGCTATTTTGACGTAAGTGACGCAACTGACATAGATCAAGTTGTGTAGTGTGACGGGGCGGCCCCGCCCCGCACTCAGGCCCAGGGAAACCACCTGGGGCCTGGGGCGGAGAGGGCCCCGCCCACACAGCCCTACTGGGCAGGCTCCAAAGGGAGCCAAGGTATAAAAGGCTGCTGGCCTGCTCAGAAAGGGCAGACTGCGACCCGAGCAGGAGCTAGCGACCACTGGCCAGAGAGGGAGTCGCCAGGGGAGCTGAGCGTGATGCTGCCGGGCCTCTGCCGGGCTCGGCCCCAACGCCGGAGCCGCCGACCGACCACCCGCGACCCGAGTGCTGGAACGGACCCCACCAACTCTGCAGCTGCCGGGGGGAGGACCACTACAGCCCATCGACCGGCGCCGACAGGTGGGACCGCGGCAGGCTGCGAGCAGGGGGTAGGAAGCAGCCCAGGGCAGGGAGCTGGAGAAGCCCCTGAGGGCTCGGGGCGTTGCGGGGAGGAGCCCCCGCCGAGCCGGTGGTGGGAACCACCCGAAACTACTAGGGCCCTGGGTCGGGGTCCGGTGGAGAGGGAGGGCCCGGACCCCCCTACCCCTGCTGCCTGAGACCCTGACACGTGGGAGCAGGGTAACAAACTGCAAACTGTGGACTAGGCCTCTGGGCCTGCAACTCGTGGACTAGGCCTCTGGGCCTGCAACTTGTGGACTAGGCCTCTGGGCCTGCAAACTGTGGACTAGGCCTCTGGGCCTGCAAACTGTGGACTAGGCCTCTGGGCCTGCAACTTGTGGACTAGGCCTCTGGGCCTGCAACTTGTGGACTAGGCCTCCGGGCCTGCAAACTGAGGACTAGGCCGGGAGGTCGTATTTCCCCTAGCACAGGGGCATTGTACTTTGGGACTAGGCCAGTGGGCCGTATTTCCCCTACGAGAGGGGCAGTGTACTTTGAGGGCTAGGCCCAGACGGGCCGAGTTAGGCCCCGGATGGGGGTGGCAACCCCAAGACAGGGGCGAGCCCCCCGACACATGGTGGAGAATGTGGGTGCGCGACCCCGCCCCTGGACAGAGGGGCTGGCAAAGGGGATTGGTAGATGCGGGCCGCGAGGACCCCGGGGACAGAAACCGGGGTTGCTGACCTGGCGGCAGCGGTATGAAGGGGACCTGACCGAACTGCGGAGGCAGTTGGCAGGCCTACAAGAGCGACAGGACCGATGGGAGCGGGAGGTCGCGAATCAGTTGGGGGCCCAGGGAAGGGCGGTGCCCCCCGGGGTCTGCCCCTTTGGGCAAGCGCCGATTGCCGAGCCTGGTAGGGGGCCAACGGACCCTGCTAAAATGGTGGTGAGACTTAGAGTAGAAGGGAACCCCACGGTGGCACTGGTGGACTCAGGGTGCAGCCAGACCCTAGTTAGGGCCGACCTAATATCTGAGCCAGAGCCAGCCGGGGGCCCCATCCGGTTGCTGTGCGTACACGGGGACGTACGGGCGTACCCGACAGCATGGGTGCGGCTAGATGATGGCCAGGAGGTGGGGGTCTATAGCGTGGGGTTGGTCCCGACGCTCGCCTACCCCGTGATATTAGGCCGCGATTGGAGAGGCCTAGGCCGGGTGTTGCGGGAGTGGGGCCAGCAGTCAGTGCCAGGGCGGGGCACCTCCCCACACGACCTGGAGGAAGCCGCCCAAGGCAAGAGTCTAAGGGGGGAGGAGAGGCCGAACTCAGGAACAGCGGCGGGCTTGCCACCGAACCAGGGAGACCACCCCGCCTGGGAGGAGGAAGTCGAAACCCTAGAAGTAGAGGGCGACTTTATGAGAGAGCAAAGGGAAGACCAGACCCTGAGTCGAGCTTGGGAGCAGGTACAGGACCCAGGGGAGGGGACCAGCCAAGATCCCCGTAAGCCCCAAGGCCCCCGGTTCTGTGTGAAGGCAGATCGGCTATATAGGGTGGTCCGGGAACCCCAGACGGGGGAAGACATCTGGCAGCTCCTGGTCCCCCACAGGTTTAGGAACGCCGTACTCCGGCTGGCGCACCGGCTGCCTTGGGCTGGCCACCTCGGGCGAGAAAAGACCCTGCAACGGATAGGGAGGAGGTTTTTTTGGCCGGGCATACACCACGCCGTGAGGGCCTTCTGTGAATCCTGCCCCGAGTGCCAACTCACCAGTAGAAAGGGGGTGCCGAAAGCCCCCCTGGTGGCCCTGCCCGTGATAGGGGTCCCCTTTGAAAGGATCGGGTTGGACCTGGTGGGACCCCTAGAAAAGGCCAGCTCAGGCTGTCAATACATCATGGTGGTGGTGGACTATGCCACCCGTTACCCAGAAGCGGTTCCCCTACGTAATACCACCGCCCGCACTCTTGCCGAAGAACTTTTTAAACTGTTTGCTCGGGTAGGGATACCGAAGGAGATCCTGACCGACCAGGGGACCAATGTGTCATCCCGGCTGATGGCAGAACTATCGCGGCTACTGAACATCCACCCTCTGAGGACGACGGTTTACCATCCCCAGACAGACGGCCTGGTGGAGCGTTTTAACCAAACGCTAAAGACGATGCTGCGTAAGTTCGTGGCTGAGGACCCTCGACACTGGGACAAGCTCCTACCAGCCTTGTTATTTGCCATTCGGGAGGTCCCCCAGGCGTCAACGGGTTTCTCCCCATTCGAGCTCCTATATGGGCGACAGCCGAGGGGAATACTCGACCTTTTACGAGAAAGTTGGGAAGAACAAGAATCGCGTGTCCAAGGGACAGTACCCTATATCTTACAGCTGCGGGAACGCCTGCGGAAGGTAGGGGAATTTGCCAGGGCTAACCTCCTACAGGCGCAGGAGGTCCAAGCCCGCTATTACAACCGAGGGGCCAAACTCCGCTCCTTTGAACCGGGGGACCACGTCCTCGTCCTGCTGCCATCTCGAGAGTCCAAGCTATTGGCCCGATGGCAAGGCCCGTTCGAGGTGGTCCGGCGAATAGGGACGGTGGACTACGAAGTGAGGCTGCCGGGGAGGAGGAGAGAGGTACGATTATACCACATCAACCTCTTGAAGGAGTGGAAGACCGCCGAAGGACTACTGGTCACCCCATATCCCCCGGATCCAGAGCTCGGGCCAGCCGTAGAGGACCTCCAGGGGGAGGCTCAGGTAACGATGGGCCCCGAGTTGAGTCCAGTACAGCGGGGAGAATTACAGCGAGTGGCCCAGAGGTTCGAGCCATTTTTCTCCACTCGACCCGGCCGCGTCCGCACCACGCATCACCACATCGCTACCCGGCCAGGCCATAAGGTGCGAGACCAACACAGGCCCCTCCCTAGGAAGATGTGGGGAACAGTCCAGCGGGAACTCCAGACCATGCTAGAGATGGGAGTGGTGGAGGAATCTCATAGTGAGTGGAAGAGTCCCATAGTTCTAGTCCCGAAGCCAGACGGCACGACGCGATTTTGCATCGATTTTCGAAAAGTGAATGCCATCTCGCGGTTCGATGCCTACCCGATGCCCCGAACCGAGGAGCTCTTGGAACGGCTCGGCCAAGCGGAATACTTCTCCATCCTGGACATGACGAAAGGGTATTGGCAGATCCCACTGACACCAGCCTCTAAGGAGAAGACGGCCTTCCCTACACCATGGGGCCTGTTTCAATTCGTGACCATGCCATTCGGACTGCATGGGGCAGCGGCCACGTTCCAACGATTAATGGACCGATTGTTACAGCCCCACCACGCCTACGCAGCCGCATATATAGATGACGTGGTGATCTATAGCCCAACGTGGACGGCCCATCTGCAGCATTTAGAAGCCGTATTGAAGTCCCTGAAGGAGGCCGGCCTCACAGCCAACCCGCGAAAATGCCAGCTGGGACGCCGGGAAGTAACCTACTTGGGGTACACGGTCGGGCAAGGGACAGTACGACCGCTGGTGGACAAAGTGAAAGCCGTGCAGGAGTGCAAGACACCCGCAACCAAAAAGCAGGTACGCCAGTTCTTGGGGCTTGCGGGGTACTACCGCCGGTTTATCCCCGGTTTTGCGGACATTGCAGCCCCTCTATCTGACCTCACGAAAAGTACCCAGCCGAACAAGGTACAATGGTCAGCGGACTGTGAGGTGGCTTTCAGGACACTGAAGGACCAGCTTACTAAAGCCCCGGTCCTGTTCCACCCAGATTTTTCAAAGCCCTTCCTACTGCAAACGGATGCATCAGAAAGAGGCTTGGGGGCAGTGCTGTCCCAACAGGCAGAGGGAGGGGAGCACCCGATAGTTTATTTGAGCCGCAAGCTCTTCCCACGAGAACAGAACTACGCTACTATAGAAAAGGAGGCATTGGCAATAAAGTGGGCTGTAGACGCCCTAAGATATTATTTATTGGGCAACACGTTTCAGGTGGTGACAGACCATGCCCCCCTGAAATGGTTAAATAGCATGAAGGAGACGAACCCCCGTTTAATGCGGTGGTATCTATCTTTACAGCCGTACAATTTCAGTATAACCCATCGCCCAGGGAAGGCGCACACGAATGCTGATTTCCTTTCCCGAGGGGGGGAAGAAGAGACGGGAACGGGCGAGAGGATAGGTACCCACTTAAGGGGGGGGGTGTGTGACGGGGCGGCCCCGCCCCGCACTCAGGCCCAGGGAAACCACCTGGGGCCTGGGGCGGAGAGGGCCCCGCCCACACAGCCCTACTGGGCAGGCTCCAAAGGGAGCCAAGGTATAAAAGGCTGCTGGCCTGCTCAGAAAGGGCAGACTGCGACCCGAGCAGGAGCTAGCGACCACTGGCCAGAGAGGGAGTCGCCAGGGGAGCTGAGCGTGATGCTGCCGGGCCTCTGCCGGGCTCGGCCCCAACGCCGGAGCCGCCGACCGACCACCCGCGACCCGAGTGCTGGAACGGACCCCACCAACTCTGCAGCTGCCGGGGGGAGGACCACTACAGCCCATCGACCGGCGCCGACAGGTGGGACCGCGGCAGGCTGCGAGCAGGGGGTAGGAAGCGGCCCAGGGCAGGGAGCTGGAGAAGCCCCTGAGGGCTCGGGGCGTTGCGGGGAGGAGCCCCCGCCGAGCCGGTGGTGGGAACCACCCGAAACTACTAGGGCCCTGGGTCGGGGTCCGGTGGAGAGGGAGGGCCCGGACCCCCCTACCCCTGCTGCCTGAGACCCTGACACGTGGGAGCAGGGTAACAAACTGCAAACTGTGGACTAGGCCTCTGGGCCTGCAACTCGTGGACTAGGCCTCTGGGCCTGCAACTCGTGGACTAGGCCTCTGGGCCTGCAACTTGTGGACTAGGCCTCTGGGCCTGCAAACTGTGGACTAGGCCTCTGGGCCTGCAACTTGTGGACTAGGCCTCTGGGCCTGCAACTTGTGGACTAGGCCTCCGGGCCTGCAAACTGAGGACTAGGCCTCCGGGCCTGCAAACTGAGGACTAGGCCGGGAGGTCGTATTTCCCCTAGCACAGGGGCATTGTACTTTGGGACTAGGCCAGTGGGCCGTATTTCCCCTACGAGAGGGGCAGTGTACTTTGAGGGCTAGGCCCAGACGGGCCGAGTTAGGCCCCGGATGGGGGTGGCAACCCCAAGACAGGGGCGAGCCCCCCGACATGTAGCTTATCTCGGCTTTAGCCCTGCTATGTAGATGTTCCCTGAGTCTCATCACCCTTCTGCAGCTCCTGTTAAGGTTCCCCTCTTTAGTGACTTCAAAAATAGGGTGTTATTGGTTTAAATCTCTCAAGAGTTCATTGTAAATGCCAATATTTACCTAGATGGCCTTATGGCTCAAAACTGCACGCTCAAAATCTGATTTCCATCCCCAGGGATGAGTTCATTTCTGCTGTGTCCTCAAAAATAGAAACAGGGCCTCTTAAAGAATACAGAAGCAGGCCGGAAGGTTGCAATAAAGCTAAAATTACTGAGTTGTATCATAATTAAGCAGGTTACTCAGAAGTAAAATATGGCTCTTCTCCCCATCAACCCCAGGAGAGGCTACATGGGATACCCTGATGATTAAACACATATATTTCTAGAAAAAATGAGAGAGACAAAAGTCCATCTGCATAAATCACTTCTGGGAACATAGCACAAAACTGGTACAAGAAAGGAGTGCTAGACTGGAGCCAGTGATGATATAGGGACCCATCCCCACCCTACCCATCCCCTACACCTAAGAGTATGTCTACACTGCAGAAAAGACCCACAGTATGGCTGTGACTGGCCCAGGCCAGCTATCTCAGGCCTTATCTACACTTACCAGGAGATCAATGCTGCAGAGATCCATCTCCCAGAAGTTGATTTAGTGGGTCTGGTAAGGATGTGCTAAATCAACCACCAATGGTATTCCATGGACTCTGGTACTCCTCTGGGTCACAAAGAGTAAGGGAAGTCAACAGGAGAGTTTCTCCTATAGACCCCCCCACAGTGGGGATGCTGTGGTAAGTTGAACTAAGGTACGTTGACTCCAGATATTCTAGTCACTTAGTGGGAGTTGTATATCTTACGTCGATTTTGCTCCCTAGTGTAGACCTGGCCTCAGGCTCACAGGGCAAAAAACTGCAGTGTAGATGATTAGGCTTGGGCAGCGGCTCTAGCTCTGAGACTCTACTCTCTAGCCCAGACTTCTACACGACAGTTTTTAGCCCTGTAGCCCATGCTCTGCAAGGTTGACCCAGGCTCCAAGACATTGTGCAGTGGGGGTTTTACTGAGTGACATACCCTGAGACTGAGACTGACACTGAGGCTGGGGAAAGATTTTCCTGCAGCAGGCACAAAAGCCATAAACTGGCCCCTCTTGCAAGGGGGCATGCCAGGGTCGCAGAATAGGACTTGGCAGTGGGAAAGGAAGTACACACACAGCATGACAGGGTGTGACAACGCGTCGGGATTTTCCCATCTCCTGCACCCCCGAAATGGCATGAACAGACTTCACCAGCCAGTAGAATGGAGGTTGTTTATTGTTCCTCCAGCACAGTGCAGCACAGATGTAATCTGGTTACAGGAACTGGGGCTAAGAGGCCTCAGTGCCCCCCTTGAGATAGGGGAGTCCCAGCCCCCTCCCCAGCTCCTTCTTCCCTGCCTTCCAGCCAGGAACTAACTCCCCCTCTTCCAGCCCTGCCCACAGCCAGGGCAGCATTCCACCTCCCTTTGTTTCTCCCCATGGGGGGCCGCAGGTCAGACAGGTTTTTGAGTCACCTTTGCATAATGAGGTTTTCCCTGCTGGGTCTTGCTCCAGACAGCAGAGGTCACCACAGCCCAGCAAGTACCCCCACTACGTCACACAGGGGCATCTGGACTTCAAGTGGCTGCTCTAACTGGGATCATGCCTGCCTTCAAATGCAGAGGCGTCAAAGGATCATAAGGCCACCTTTGCCTCAACAGTCCCTTGGATAGAGCCTTTGTGCTTTTTTTTGCCTGGAGAGACAACACAGCATTCTAGCTAGCAACTCTCCAGCCCAAATTCAAACCTGTAATAGAAATAAATAAATCAATTAGAGTCCAGGGAAAATCAATTTGCCCTGGAGTCAGGGAAAGAAAATCAAACAGGAGATAAGGGGAAGGGAAAGCAGAGACAGACTCTCTCTTTTTCATAAATAGCTTCAGTCAAAGAATTCTTTTCAGTGGAAGATTCTGAGTCTAGTTTTGAACAGAAGGAGCCTAGCCCAGTCAAGTCCCCTTCCCCATTCCTCTTCCAGGTAACACCAATAGCAAAGACAATACATTTCTTAAGCTTCCAGACAAAGACAAAAAAGAAGAAAAAGAAGAAGTGGATTCAATCCACAAAAAGAGAAATAAAATCTTCTGACATTTATACTTTCACTCCACAGAGAAGCAGATTGAAGAAAAATGGAATATCCTCCCTACCAGAATCAGGATCATGTATTGCAATCAATTTAAATGATTCAGTAATCCAGAGGAACCAGTGTCAATCCTGAGTATCTCTGGAAACCAGGAAGACACAGAGAGCCTGATTCACCATTATGTTACTCCAGTTGTATGCTGTTATAATGCCATTGGTATCAAGAGTCACAGTGGCATTAAAGTGGAGTATCACAATGGTGCTTCAGATCCCTGTTGTTTCGATTCTATTTGGCTTCCCAAGATATCCAGAAACCAGATCTTCTGACCACATCCTGGTAGACTATAAGCGAATCCTTGCCAGAGGTTGTGGTGAAATCTAGAACTCTAACAGGGTTGAAAAAAGAGTTAGATAGATTCATAGAGGTTAGGTCCATCAATGGCTATTAGCCAGGATGGGTAGGAATGGTGTGCCTAGCCTCCCTTTCTCTGGAAATGGGTAACAGGGGAGAGATCACGTGAGGATTCCGTGAGGCAGCCGGCTTTTAGCTCAAGATGTAGATGCAGAGGTTCATGCACTAAGCTTCAGAGGTCCCAGGTTTGGTTCTACCTGTCTGCATTACATAAGCACTTCAGTGAATCAGAACCTAATGATATTTTACCACCTAAGGGTCATCAGAAAAACTACTAAAATACCCTTGACTATATAAAATGTGTTTCAGATGAGTAGCTGTGTTAGTCTGTAACTTAAAAACGATGACTGGTCCTGTAGCACCTTAGGGCATGTCTACCCTAGGAAATCATTTTGAAACAATAACTCTCAAAATAACTATTTCAAAATAGCATTCCACACTACAGGTAAGCCACAAAATTAGTCTTAAAGCCCCAAGAAGCACAGGGGAATAATTACTTTGAATGACTCTGGGGAGTAGTTATTTCAAAATAGCTGCAGTGGAGCATCCACGCTACCGCTATTTTGAAATAACTATTTTAAAATAAGTGATATTCCTCATGGAAAGCAGGAGTTATTGTTTCAAAATAACCAGCCCGAATCATTCATCTGAAGAAGTGGGTTGTGCCACTCATGATACTGTCTATATTTTTTGGTTAGTCTCTACGTGTATGTTTATACTGCCACCCTAGTTCGAACTAGGGTGGCTAATGTAGGCATTCGAACTTGCAAATGAAGCCCGGGATTTAAATATCCTGGGCTTCATTTGCATGTTCCCGGGTGTCGCCATTTTTAAATGCCCCGTAGTTCAAACTACCTGCTCACTGCTACACGCAGCACGGGCAAGGTAGTTCGAATTAAAGCTCCTAATTCGAACTACCGTAATTCCTCCTGCAAGGGAGGCAGTGTAGACATACCCTAAGGTGCTACAGGACTATTCACTGGGGGCTTTTTTATATAAAACTAGACAATCCAGGGGAGGTTAGTAATGTTATTTTACGGAAAGTGGCCAAAGTGACAATTTAAGAGAGATTGTTTGTCATGGCTAATAAAGGGCTGAGGGGGAAACAGCTGTAAGATTTACTTTCTTTCAAAATAAAGATAGAGATAGGAAGCTCACCCTAAGAGCATGGAAAGTCAAAATCAATGTAAATATCTGATAAATGTAAGGGGAGAAGTTAAGATGTTATTGAGTCGAAAGGCAGAGTAACAAATAAAACTAGCTTTTCAAAAGCAGCAAAACATTGGCATGTCTCCTTGGAAGCAGAGCTCATGAGAAAACAAATTATCATATAAGAAATGAAAGGGGCACAATCTGCAGTTATAGATCTATTAAATCTGCCTGTCGGGATTTCTACACCAGTTCCTACACCTAGTAACATGCAAGGCCTCCAGACCAGATTCAACAGCATTAAATAAGTAAAATGACTGGTTACATCAGAAGAAACGACAGAATATTTTGCATATTGAAAATATTTTTCAAAATATTTTCAATATCTGTAACCTGAATCTTAAACATATGGATTTTCCAGGAGAGAGCAAGTTTTCACCAAGTGTCAGGTTTTAAATAAACTGAGTTATTGACTATTCTGACAAAGCCAAAAGCTACACAGAAGCTAAAATATTCTCTTTTCATTATGTATGTGACTAATACCTAGCAGAATATGACTCTTGTACTCCGTGAGACACTACATCAATACTGATGAATACGAGTGTCATGTTTCATGGGACTCAACAAAAACACTTAGGTGAATATGTAATTGACAAAACTTACTCACTTTGAGTCTGAAATTCCTGGAGGAAGCTACAGCTGCAAAAAAACAAAACAAAAAAAAAAAAAAAACCCACCCATGTAAATTGGTTAGGTGGCTATGAATTGGCGGTCTTGTGTGTTTGACATTTTATTTACTTTCCCAGCCCCACCAACGGGGGAAAGAGGTGAAAGCAAAGGGAGTAATACTCCCTGGGCCCAATGAAACAAAAGGGCCTATTGCTCTTGGATGCCACCGGAGCAACACTGTCCCCAGTCCACCCCTCCCGCCTGAGGTCCCGCCCCTTTCAAGTGTGTGGAGTCGGGGCCTCTCCAGTACATTCCCCATAGAAATACACAAGATTTCCTTAGAAAAGAAGCTTTTACTAGATTGTTGTGACCCTTTCGATACCCTCAGCTTTATAAGAAAGTTCCACTGTTAAGTGCTATAAGATTTAAGCGCTATTATTGAGCAGCTACCTTCAGAAGGAGTGCAACTAGAATCATGGAAAATGAAATTTCCCTTTGAATTCAGATGAGAAAAGAAACTGTCCAGTTTGAGGCCCTGATCCTGCAATGAACTCCACACATGTGGGGACACAAACATGCCCAAGTGGAGCGGGAACTGGATACTATATCTTCCTTTGCTCTTCCATGGATCGAGTGTGAGGAAAATGTATTTTAAAAGCATCCCTTAACTTATGGCACCACTAAAAATATTGGCCCTGATTCTCTTGCACATTACATCAGTGTAACAATGGAGTAAATCCATTGGTTTAAATGAAACTACTGAATTATACAGTAAAAAGCTAGAAAATCTTGCCCATGGACTTAAATAAAACAAGAAAGTGGATTTTAAAATCCCAGGTACTGTTAGTATTGAACTTAGCATTTTTTTCTCCAGAACATTTAAATAATCGAGAAAGAAGCTTAATAATTACTGCAGTAACTTCTTTAACAATAGAGAATTTATTACACTGAATAATGTAAGAACTGGGAGGTACATTAGAATAATTTTCCCTTATATTTATATTTCCAGCAGAAATAATAGTCAAATAAATCATGGATTAACCATGGTACAGATATTTTTATTCCTAACTTGATGTAGGGATATTACAGATAGGCTAAATAAAAGCCTATGCAGTTTGAATAAAATTAACAAAACAAGAATAAGTAAGTGGGAGGAAAGCTTTTTATTCCAAATGGAGGCGGGAGAATGGTTTGAGATAGTGCTATATATCCATCAGGAACCATGCCAACTTACTGGAAAGTCAATATAAATTGTTCTATTGTAGCAGTTATTCCGTAACTGAATCACATGCAGCATCAGAAAAACCATAATGGGGAAGGTAGTTTATAATATAAAATGTGCTACTCTCTCCCCTCTCCCCTGACCCCCGCCACATAAAGAGAAAATTACAAGTGTTACCAAAATATAATTAGAATTAAAAAAATATCGTATTCATAAAGCAGCATTTAGGTGAAGACAGCTTCTCCCTTTCATGCTGTGCATAGTCAATTACAACTGGCTTAATTGTATATAATCCATTAATTTTATATTTACAAGACTTACAGTAGGAGGTTACATTTAATTATGAGTCACATCAAATTGAGAACTGATGGTTGGTAGTTGGCTCCACAAAGGGACACCATGCTTACAGGATCCATGGCAGAGTCCTGCAATAATGCCTCCACATCATGCAAGTATCGGTACCTTGGGGTTTTTTTTCAAGCAGGGGATACTATCTACCATTATTGAAAGACATGTCATTATTCTGGCAATGAGTGTCATTTTTGATCTGACGTCCTAGTCCACATTTGTTAATACAGATCCACCCTTTTGTGCATGTCTGCCTTAGATGTGCATAAATGTCAGTGTGCATGATGTCCTAAAAGCATGGACAAATATAGGGTTGCAGGCATCAAAATTTGTGCACACTGAAGTTGGGAGAATACACATTTTGAAAGCTTGCGTGTTGAGTGGAACGGGAAAAAGAGCGTTAGGTTTCAGGAGAGCTTCATTCAATGTGGCAGCAGTGGAGGGTTAGAATGCAAGGTGCAACCAGATTGATAGCTCTCAAACCCTGAAGTCCCCACATGTAACACTGGCCGCTCAACATATTTAATAAAGATCTCTTTCCCGTCTGCTCCAGCCTCTATGTACATCAGAAACCACTGTGCCCACAGCAGGCCTGCCGACAGGGGAAAACAAAGGGGGCAATTGCCTGATGATTCAAAAAGGCCCAGGGCTCCGGGTGCCGTGCTCTCCCAGCAGTATTGAGGGTTGGGGGACCATGCCATGGTTTGAGAGGTGCTGAGGGCTGCCTGTTCTCAGCCCCACCCTTCTGCCCAAAGCCCCAACCCTTCCATCGAAGCTCCACAACTTCCACACACGGCCCATGGAGTGCAGTGCCGGGAGGGCCCCCCACATCTCGCACTGGGGTCCAGCGAGGCTGTGAGCTCCCCTGGCTCACAGCTATTCAGAGGACTAACGAAAATATTTTCGAACATTAACACGTTCCGGTAGTAAAAGGGAGACATAACTAATACTATATTTTTAACCAAAAGATACCACTGGGGCTTGCCATTTCAGCACTGTCCATAGGTGTTCTTTTTGTTCAATATGCAGATATGTTCATTAGGTTACAGACAGATATATAGTCTGTATTAGTACTAGTAAGCCTCAGCAGAATTTTACTTGTAGTAGTAACATAATGCAGTGCAATTAAAATGGACTACAGCACTATTATAACATAAACATCTCTGCCTTATGTTAAAAGATAGTTTGGATAATTTCTTTCATGGCAGACGTTTGCAGCAACTGTCTGCAGGGCTGAAGCATCTCTATTGGGATTGATTTTTTATGCATTTTCATAAGGAAGCAGACTGGAAAAGTACGAACACGTTTCCAAATACTGCATGCTTTATGGAATCGCCAAAAGAATTATGCAGTTTTACAACTTCTCAAAGCTGCAAGGCCAGGCAACATAAAACCAGATGACACCACACAGACATAGGATGGGGTAACAGTAATAAAATAGAATCCATAGATGAATACGGAAAGGAGAGACGGAGGGGAGAAAAAAGGAGGAGGGATTAGAAGAAATGGAAGCCTGGCATTCTTTTATCATTTTCTGTCCAAACATATCTAGAAACAAGGTCCAAATTTCTTCAGCTTCATATAATTGCTCTGTACATCAATAAGCCCACAGTAACATTTACAATAATACATACTGTAGCTGTCATTACACACAAGAATCTCTAAAACCACATTTCTTAAAAATGATCCTTTCAAATCCATATCTATTTTAGTGACATTATGCTTCATATAACTGATGAAATATTAAGCATGCAATTACTGAATGCTCTCTATAAATGGCTTTCCTGACATTGCAGCGGGCTGGGTTGAAGTGAGAGTTATGATAGTCTCTCAAATGTATCTTTTCCTACGGAGACTTTCAAGCTAAGGGTGAAAGCATTTCATTTAGAATAGAAAAGAGCCCTTACTGGATGCTGTGTTCATTGTAAAACAGACTGGAGGAAAGAACTGAGCAGAGCTCCTGACTGATAGAGCTCCGGAGTCTAACTACACACCTGGGACTCCCATCTGGTGCATGTGGAGTGGCTGACAGAAAGGGAACAAATTACATGGGATCTTCTCAAAAAAAGCTTGTTAGAACAAAAATGCAGCTTGTTCTTCATCGTGTGTACAGGAGATGAGGGAAGGCATCTGTGAGAACCCCATACAACGTGCATTTCATTGCCACTTCCGCTCTCTGGAAAAGTGTAGCCTTTGGAAAGGGAGGCATGGCCGGACACACATCTCTGATACCATCTGTGTGCCCAAATAAGGGTAGTGTAGAAATGGAGGTTCATGTGGTTCGAGTCCTGTTTCATTCCAAATGGGCCCCGGGCCCTTTAGAATCATTGGGCACCAGGGCAATTTTCCCCCTTCTCCTCTGCACCTTCCCCCTCCACCCCACCTCATCAGCAGGCCTGCCATGAACACAATGATTTCCAATGTACATAGAGGCTGGAGCAGACAGGAAAGAAATGTTTCAAAAATATGTTGCGTGGCCAATGAGTTGGACAAATAAGTGATACTTTGGTTCAATGGCAGTTCTAAATAAATGTTCTGTTTGGGTTAAAATTAATCTACATTTTGGTGAATCAGTAAAATCTGTTTGGGGTCTCTTTGGGTATGTCTACACTACAGCGACTGGTGGAACCACATCATCCTGGAGTGCTGGGAAGAGCAACAATGGACCCAGAACTTCAGAATGAATCATAGAATACTAGGACTGGAAGGGACCTCGAGAGGTCATCGAGTCCAGTCCCCTGCTCTCATGGCAGGACCAAATACTGTCTAGACTATCCCTGATAGACATTTATCTAACCTACTCTTAAATAGCTCCAGAGATGGGGATTCCACAACCTCCCTGGGCAATTTATTCCAGTGTTTGACCACCCTGACGGTTAGGAACTTTTTCCTAATGTCCAACCTAAACCTTCCTTGCTGCAGTTTAAGCCCATTGCTTCTTGTTCTATCCCCAGGGGCCAAGATGAACACGTTTTCTCCCTCCTCCTTATGACACCCTTTTAGATATCTGAAAACTGCTATCATGTCCCCCCTCAATCTTCTCTTTTCTAAACTAAACAAACCTAATTTCTTCAGCCTTCCCTCATAGATCATGTTCTCTAGAACTTTAATCATCCTCGTTGCTCTTTTCAGGACCCTCTCCAATTTCTCCACATCTTTCTTGAAATGCAGTGCCCAGAACTGGACACAATACTCCAACTGAGGCCTAACCAGCGCAGAGTAGAGCGGAAGAATGACTTCTCATGTCTTGCTCACAACACACCTGTTAATGCATCTCAGAATCACGTTTGCTTTCTTTGCAATGGCATCACACTGCTGACTCATATTCAACTTGTGGTCCACTATAACCTCTAGATCCCTTTCTGCTGTACTCCTTCCCAGACAGTCGCTTCCTATTCTGTATGTATGAAATTGATTGTTCCTTCCTAAGTGGAGCACTTTGCATTTGTCTTTATTAAACTTCATCCTATTTACCTCAGACCATTTCTCCAATTTGTCCAAGTCATTTTGAATTATGACCCTATCCTGCAGATTAGTCGCAACCCCTCCCAGTTTGGTATCATCTGCATACTTAATAAGCATACTTTCTATACTAATATCTAAATCATTGATGAAGATATTGAACAGAGCCGGTCCCATAACAGACCCTTGCGGAACCCACGTGTTATGCCTTTCCAGCAGGATTGTGAACCATTAATAACTACTCTCTGAGTACGGTTATCCAGCCAATTATGCCCCATCTAAGTTGTATTTACCTAGTTTATTGATAAGAATATAATGAGAGACCATATCAAATGCCTTACTAAAGTCTAGGTATACCACATCCACTGCTTCTCCCTTATCCACAAGACTCGTTATCCTATTAAAGAAAGCTATCAGATTGGTTTGACATGATTTGTTCTTTACAAATCCACGCTGGTTGTTCCCTATCACTTTGCCACTTTCCAAGTGTTTACAGATGATTTCCTTAATTACTTGCTCCATTATCTTCCCTGGCACAGAAGTTAAACTAACTGGTCTGTAGTTTCCTGGGTTGTTCTTATTTCCCTTTTTATAGATGGGCACTATATTTGCCCTTTTCCAGTCCTGTGGAATCTCTCCTGTCTCCCATGATTTTCCAAAGATGATAGCTAGAGGCTCAGATACCTCCTCTATCAGCTCCTTGAGTATTCTAGGATGCATTTCATCAGGCCCTCGTGACTTGCAGGCATCTAACTTTTCTAGGTGATTTTTAACTTGTTCTTTTTTTTATTTTACCTTCTAAAACTACCCCCTTCCCACTAGCATTCACTATGTTAGGCGTTCCTTCAGACACATTAAATGGATTAAAGTCTAGCTAACTGATAGGTTTCCAAATGTAACTATAAATGGAAAATAGCCATTAAGTGGGTGTGTTTCCTGAGGGGTCCTAGAGGGTCATTTCTTGGCCTTACACTATTTAACATCTGTATCAGTAAATGTGATGTGTTTAGACTCACCACACAAAACCTCCTGCTGGCCAGTCAGGGAATTAGCTTACTTCAGCCCTGGAACATCCTCTACTAGCAATGGCCCATCCACAATTACCTGCCAACTCCCTTCAGATCTCCTCCACTTCACCATGTTGGGATCTGCGTCCATCCCAGACTGTGGCAAACCCTTCCCCTTTAGGCAGTGCCCACATCCGAGTTCCTCCCCTTCCAGGGAACCCAGTTCACCTAAGTCCACCACTCGCCTCAGTGATTCTCTGCTGCCCTTCATCTACTCCTCCCTCCGGGGCAAACTGCAGTCAGAATCGGCCACTCTTATTGGTAAGGGTGGTGGGTCTGCTGCCTATTTTCTCCCTGGCTGCCTCCTGCAGCCCTAGTACTCTCCTGGGCAGTGCTGATCAGGCTAGAGCTCCCCTGTCTCTCCCCCCAGTACTGTTCTGTCTGTGGCACATTTACCTGTAGACAACAATTCCTTCCCTCTCCTGGTCTGGAGAGAGACTGAGCTCCCTCTGCTTTGCAGCCCTTTTTAGACAGCCAAACTGGTCCCTGTCTTCAGCCTCCTTCTGATTGGTTCCTAGCCCTAGCCCTCTCCAATGGCTGCTTTTAACCCTTTTTACTCCAGTATGAGGCAGCCACCCCATTTGACCCAGAAGAAAACATAAAATAACCACCGACGTAGTTCAGATAATATAAAATGGGATAGTGGTAAATAATGGAAAAGCATAGGTCACTGAGTCACAGAGGTCTGAATTGCCTGGTACACTGGGCACAAGCAAATGTATATTTTCATATGGCTAATGGTAAATGTATACATCTAGGAACAAAGAATAAGTCATGCTTACAAGATGAAGGATCCTGTGCTGGAAAGCACTGACTATGAAGAAGATTTGGGGGTCATGGTGAATAATGAACATGAGCTCCCAGAGGGATATTGTGACCCAAAGAGCTAATGCAATCCTGGGATACAAAAATACAGGAATGTTGAGTAGAGAAGTTATTTTACCTCTGTATTTGGCACTGGTGCTTAACAAATAGAAGGCTAATGGTGACTTGGTTACAGTCTACAAGTACCTAAATGAGGAACAAATATTTAATAATGGACTCTTCAGCCCAGTAGAGAAAGGTACAACACCATCCAACTTCTGGAAGTTTAAGGTAGACAAATTCAGACTGGAAGTAAGGTGTTAATTTTTAACAGTGAGAATAATTTCCACTGGGACACTTTACCAAGGGTTATAATGGATTCTCCATCACTGGCAATTTTTAAATGGGATGTTTTTCTAAAAAGATCTGCTCTAGAAATTATTTTGGGGGAAGTTCTATGGCCTAAGGCCAGACTAGAAGGATTAACATAGTGGTCTCTTCTGGCCTTAGAATCTATATTACTTTCAGTTACTTCATATTACTTACCATGGGAAACCGACAACAAGCATACCATACAAGATGAAATGCTTCAAAACCACTTTTCCCATAATAACAAGTAAATCCACTATGCCTGTTTCTAGTAAAACCTTCCCTCCATTATAACCAAGATATAAATTTCCCAGTGTAATTAGCATGCTGGTTTCTCACTGTAGTACAGATCTCAATATGACTAACAATGCCAATTTAACAGTATAATTAGAAAAAACATAGTATAACAGCTTAAACATAAGACAAGTTCCCCTTCATAACCAGTGAAATTACCTCTGTGATCAGCATAATTGGAATCTGTCACACCACATCTGATTGCTATGGTTATAGACAACCTGCTGTTCATTAAGTCACTAGACTATAAAAATGTAGGTACTTCTAAGACTCTTTGGCAAATGTCACCTCCTACTTTTATGAAGTATCCTGATGCCTTAAAACTACATCCAGTAGCTGCCCCTTCATACGGCAAATTCATATTATTATGAAGGGAACAAGGAAAAAAGGGGATCATTTAAAGTCTCCTATCTATGGGGCATCTTTTTTCCCTGAGTGCAAAAAGGGATGAAGCTGGTTGCCAGTTTCAATGGACACTGAACAAAGATCATTTTAGGCACTGACCTTTTTCAGTACTGAGGGTGTGCCAAAAAACACTGATTCTCCTTGGGCCTGAAATGGCTTCTTATATTCACAGCTACTGTCACACAGATTATCCTCTAAAGAAGCATCACCATTCTTTTCTATGACAGAAATCTCTTCAGGAAGAAGTATAGCTGGTAGGCACTCAACAGCTGGTATTTATCCAGGCCCCTGAAAATTATAGGCAACATGGGCCTTAGAAAATGAAAAGTAAGGACACCTCCTGCTTTATAAAGATCATTTGTTTTACTCAATGTCTCATAACTAAATTATTATGCTCACTCTTTCTCCTAGCACATTACTATCAGTGACAGATTTGCAAAATAATGTTGTTCTAGTCAAAAAGATAATACGATTTTTTCCCCTCTAGTACCAAGATATTATTACTGCAAGGCACAAAAAATATATTCATTTTGTTCTTGTCTTGTACAGGAGCATCTGCATCCAAACAAATGTGACTTTTGAAACATCTGAAATATTTCTAGGAGTATTGTATAATTAGTCATTTGCATTAAGGATCCTAGAAGCTTGGTTCTGGAAGTGAAAGCTATTCCTATTTGTTCACTTGGTACTTGGCTCGAGTGCTGGACTATAGTCTAAATATTTCAACCATGATTCAAATTTGTAATCAATTCTGCTAAACAGTCTTTATGGCCATATTCCAACATAAAATAAAGGCTTCACGCTGTAATTAAAGAATTGCAGCTAATCAAGGATTTAATCTTAAATATACCACAGAGTATTTCTTGATTTCTCAAACACAGACTCTGAAGGGCTGTTATTTTTATCATATTTGTATTTTAATGATAAGCATTAACTGTAGATTACAGGATTGATTCTCACTAGATTCTCATTGCATATAGGCAGGGGGGGGGGGTTCCCTCAAAATCTGTAGAACCAGGTTGTTCTTAACTAAAATTACTGCAAGGTTAATCATCTTTAACATATTTTTATGACTTGTCGCTCTGATTAGCCTTTTCACTGCAGCTACTTTCTCTGTTGCTAGGACAGATTCTGTGGCAACTGAGGGAAAAGTCTCTAGCAGCTGGAAAGACAAAAGACAATCACGGAGGATGGGCATGATTATGCTGAGGTTGGCAATGTGATATACAGCCTGAAACAGCCACCCACTGAACCTGCTGCCCTAAGAGACATAGCATAGCCTTGGGCATCTGAGTAGGAACAGAATCAAAGGTCTAGCTGGTGAGAGGCTACTAAAGACATGACTAATGATGACTGTGACTAGTGTGGGCAAAACCAAGTATGGTATTAAGAGGAAAAAAATCTGAATGTGTGTAACAAGGGGAGAGTGACTAGGTTTTAACAATGAATTGGAATGGAATGAAGCAGCAATCACAGCATGTTAAAATTAAGGCCCAGGGAGAAGAGGTATTTTTCTTCAGGCAAGAAATCTTCAAGGACAAGGAGTGGTGTGATTTGTAGCTGTTGTTTATCTTGTTAGCAGAACAGGATAAGAAAGAGGATGTGAAATAGGAAGTTAGGAATGATGAAAGTGATTTGAAAACAGCTTCTTGGCAAGAGTTACAGAGCAACTAGATATAGTTTCTGCAGCCGTTCCTATTTGTGAGATGTGGATTCAAAATATATTTGAAAAGGAGGTGGTGGAAGAGGAATCACTATTCCTAGGGCCAGTAAAAGGTAAAGCCCATTTGGGAAATGGTTGACAGGCAGCAAATGAAGACTCTAAGATGTGATGGGGAAAAGAGGCTGATAAGCACAAGGAAACAGAAAAGCATTGCACAATGGGAAGGTCTACTTAAAAGTTGGATTTTGTTAAAGAAAACAAGGGGAGGGGGGAGAATGAGTAGGTGGATTGCCCAGAGGAAGCCACTGTCAACTATTTCAGAGAAGCAGATAATGGTGGGTGGAAAGAAATGCCCCTGAGTTAGTTTGGAAAAAATCAAGATGAAGCCACAAAAACTAGGAACGGTTCAGAATATAACTGAATCTACGTGTACATGGATCAAGAAGGAATTAGTTCTGAATCTTTACACAATCAGGGCTTTTAGAGTAGCTTTGGATACCCCAACTGGAGACAGCTCTGTCCACATTAAGAGCTGTTGTTCACCGTGAGCGCCTAAACTGACGCTCACAGGTCCAACATCTATCAGAGCGCTGATGAATACAATATAGCTCAGCAGGCCCACCGATGGGGAGGGGCGCAAAGAGGGCAGTTGCTCTGGGGCCCAGTGATTACTGGTAGTGGTTGCGGCTGGACTTTAGGCCCTTTAAATCTCTGAGGGAGCACTGCGTGGCACACTCCATGCGACTGAGAGCTTTAGAGCAGGCAGCATGGTGCGTCCATGAGGTGTTGAGGGCTGAATGTCCCAGCCCCACCCCTTCTGCCTGAGGCCCCGTCCCTTCCAGGAGCATGAAGCCAACTCCCACCCGCCTTGCCTGGGGCCTGGGGCAAGTCTGTCCGCCCCCTGACAGCGATACTGACATTGAAATGCTGAGGAAAATTAGAGAGGCTACCAAAATAAAGAACTCTATAATAATGGGGGATTTTAATTACCCCCATATTGACTGGATACATGTCACCTCAGGAAAAGAAGTGGAGATAAAATTTCTCAATGGCTTAAATGACTGCTTCTTGGAGCAGCTAGTGCAGGAACCCACAAAGGGAAAGGCAATTCTCGATTTAGTCCTGAGTGGAGTGCAGGATCAGGTCCAGGATATAACCGTTGCCGGACTGCTTGGGAATAGTGACCATAATATAATAACATTCAACATTCCTGTGGTGGGAAGAACACCTCAGCAGTCCAGCACCCTGGCATTTAATTTCAAAAAGGGGAATTACACAAAAATGAGGAGGTTAGTTAAACAGAAATTAAAAGGCACAGTGACTAGAGCCAAATCCCTGAAAGCTGCATGGAAACTTTTTAAAGACACCATAATAGAGGCCCAACTTAAATGTATACCCCAAATTAAAAAACATAGCAAGAGACCTAAAAAAGAGTCACCGTGGCTTAACCACCATGTAAAAGAAGCAGTGAGGGACAAAAAGGTATCTTTTAAGAAGTGGAAGTCCAATCCTAGTGAGATAAATAGAAAGGAACATAAACACTGTCAAATCAAGTGTAAAAATGTAATAAGAAAAGCAAAAAAAGATTTTGAGGAACAGCTAGCCAAAAACTCAAAAAGAAATAAAATGTTTTTTAAGTACATTAGAAGCAGGAAGCCTGCTAAAAAACCTGTGGGTCCCCTAGATGATCGAGCTATAAAAGGAACAATCAAGGATGATAAAGCCATTGCGGAGAAACTAAATGATTTCTTTGCTTCAGTCTTCACAGCTGAGGACGTTGGGGAGATTCCTGAATCTGCACCGTCCTTTGTGGGTGATGAATCTGAGGAACTGTCCCGGATTGAAGTGTCATTAGAGGAGGTTTTGGAACAAATAGAAAAATTTAATGTTAACAAATCTCCAGGACCGGATGGCATTCATCCAAGGGTTCTAAAAGAACTTAAATGGGAATTTGCTGAGCTATTATCTGTGGTTTGTAACCTCTCCTTTAAATCGGCTTCCGTACCTAATGACTGGAAGGTAGCCAACGTGACACCAATATTTAAAAAGGGCTCTAGAGGCGATCCTGGCAATTACAGACCGGTAAGTCTAACTTCAGTACAGGGCAAATTAGTCGAAACAATAGTAAAGAATAAAATCGTGAAGCATGTAGAAGAACATAATTTATTGGACAAAAGTCAACATGGTTTCTGTAAAGGGAAATCCTGTCATACTAATCTGTTAGGGTATGTCTACACTACCCTCCTATTTCGAAATAGGAGGGTAATGTAGGCATACCGCAATTGCAAATGAAGCCCGGGATTTGAATTTCCCGGGCTTCATTTGCATAAGCCGGGCGCCGCCATTTTTAAATCCCGGCTGGTTCGAACCCTGTGCTGTGCGGCTACACGCGGCACGAACTAGGTAGTTCGAACTAGGCTTCCTAGTTCGAACTACCGTTACTCCTCATTCCACATGGACAGTCCTCTGAAAACTTCCACACACTGTGCAGCGGCGGTCAAAAAGGCAAATAGGATGCTAGGAATTATTAAGAAAGGAATAGAAAATAAGACCCAGAATATCTTACTGCCCCTGTATAAAACTATGGTACGCCCACATCTTGAATACTGTGTACAGATGTGGTCTCCTCACCTCAAAAAAAGATATTTTGGCCTTGGAAAGGGTTCAGAAAAGGGCAACTAAAATGATTAGGGGTTTGGAACGGGTCCCATATGAGGAGAGGTTAAAGCGACTGGGACTTTTCAGATTAGAAAAGAGGAGACTGAGGGGGGATATGATAGAGGTCTATAAAATCATGAGTGGTGTGGAGAGGGCCGATAAAGAAAAGTTATTTATTAGTTCCCTAAATAGAAGAACTAGAGGACACCAAATGAAATTAATGGGTAGCAGATTTAAAACTAATAAAAGAAAGTTCTTCTTCACACAGCGTGTAGTCAACCTGTGGAACTCCTTGCCAGAGGAGGCTGTGAAGGCTAGGACTATAATAGAGTTTAAAGAGAAGCTAGATAATTTCATGGAGGTTAGGTCCACAAAAGGCTATTAGCCAAGGGATAAAATGGTGTCCTTGCCCTCTGTTTTTCAGAGGCTGGAGAGGGATGGCAGGAGACAAATCGCTTGATCATTGTCTTCGGTCCACCCTCTCTGGGGCACCTGGTGCTGGCCACTATCGGTAGACAGGATACTGGACTAGATGGACCTTTGGTCTGACCCAGTACGGCCGTTCTTATGTTCTTATGTAAATTATGGACTTGTGGGTCCTCAGTGCCTTTGGAAAACAACGTCAGGCCACTTAAATGCATAGGTATATGGCTTTAGAACCCTAGAAGCCACATTTAAAATATTGGCCTGTTTAATGTACTGTGACTAAGGGGAACCTAGCATTAATTCCCTATTATCAATAGTAAGAGACACTACTGCAGTAGAGGCATACCACAGTTTTGCAGAGACTTCCACCCCTGGTAAAATATCAGATGGTTGCTATTCCATTGTTTTATATGTCATAGGCAGAACAGTCCCTGGTTCGTGTATTTGCCATTTCTTTAGGTTTCTTGTCAGAATCATCCACAACTTCTTTGATTTCATTGGGCATCTCAGTGTCAGTCACTTGGTGCAACATCAGCATCTCCATCAGCTAGGACCGAAGTTACATAAAAGGCACAGTAGTGGAGAGTCCTCCTCAGGCATTCCTGAAGTGCAAAAATGCTCTTAATATATAATTCAGCTCATTTTATATGGCTCAATGAGCATATACAGGAGCCTCACACCCGGCTGAATTGGTGCTAAATATTACCAGTTTCAAACAATTTCTGGGGAATGGTATTCAACTATCTCAGGAATGAAGGAAGACACCTCATTTCGTGTGAGCGTTATCTAGCTTCTATGGTTTATTTACTGCTTGCTAGACATGTCCCTTTACTGCCTCAAATTAGACTGATTTCTTGCTGGAGACAATTGTTATCTTCTATGCAGAAAACAGGAAGAGGAGTCAAGAATGCCAACCTTGTTGTTCAAGCTGACAACTGGCTTTCTCTGTGGCTTTGGGCACATCACATAATCTCTCTGCCTCAGTTTTTTCTACTGAAAAGTAGAGATAAGGCTCATATTTCACAAGTGTATTTGGGACAGACCTCTGGTGCCCTTGCTATTACGGCAGTTGGTGTGGAGTATACCAGGTCTTTAATTAGTTTATGGACCAGAGTAAGCAGCAAACTCCTAGAAACAGAACAATTGCCATTTAAGATCAGTAACAGATGCATTAACTTCCCCACCATCCAGGGGTGCTCAACTCTCTCCCATTCCTAGCCCTGCCCCTGCTTCACCCCCTCCTTGCTCCCATTCCATCCCTTCCCCATGCTCCCACCCATGCCCTGCCTTCTCTGTCAAGCAGACCCAGTCCTTAGCTCCTCCCCTTCCCTACCAGAACTTCCTCAATTCCATGAATCAGCTGTTTGCAGAACTCTGGAAGCACTGGAAGGGTAGGGGGAGGATTTGGTCACTGGGGCACTGGTGTATGAGAGATGTGGGGGGAGAAGGATCTAAGGGGGGAGCTTGGCTGCCAGTGAAAGTTCTGCCCAGTAGTTTTCCCTATGGGTGCTCCAGTGCTGGAGCACCCCGGGGGTTGGGACCTATGATCATTAGCCTCTCTAGTTCAGTACCCTGTCCTTGACAGCTGTCAGTACCAGAGGCTTCAGAGAAAAGTATAAACATCCTATAAACAGGCATGTAGTTGCAAAATGGTGCATGAGGGAATTGCTCGCTAGTCTCCAGAAGCTGATGACTGGTTTATGGCTTGAAGCATGAGACCTGATATCCCTTATAAATTTTTATTTTACTTAGCGTAGCAGCAGACAATATTCTTATTACCCATGCAAGTGTGTAATTCTTTTATGAAACCTATTAAGCTCTTTGCCACCAAAAATCAATGAAGCTGTTGCTGCTTTCACCAGGTCTGAATTGGTTTGTAAGGGGATATGAAGAAAAAGCACTGTGCAACTGCTAAGTGTTGTTATTAAGGAATCTAGCTCAGGGACACAGGCTGTCACTTTAATGCTGTATTGTTTCCTGTTTAAAGCCATCATTATCAGCATGAAAGCAGAAGCCAGGAAACACTGTGTAACCTGATAAAGCAATGATTTTTCTGATACATAAAAAGACAGGATCACTGTTTTATATATCATGTACATTCATAATCCCTTCTCCTGCAAACACTGACTTTTTAAAGTTTCTCTGAAATGCATTCCTGGCAAGTCACCATCCCAGCTTATCTTGAGATAATTCCCATCAGCATCGCTGGGTGCTCATGGTTCATAGGAATGTCCATTGAGTCCTGATGGCCCGGATTGCTTCAACACACAAGGGTTCCTCAGAAAGAAAAAGAACTGATCTTGAAAAGCTAAAGATGGTAGGAAACACTCAGGACTGAAAAACCCTCTTCCATTACACTGCAAATCTAGGGGAGGAAGGGCATACTCCCCACAAATACTGTATGTCAGTAGCTATAATTGATACATCCAGGTCCACTGAGAGTAATGTTGAGCTCTGGTCTGCTAAATCTGCACCCTTAGCCCTGCCTGTTTAACCATAGTGGTTGTTTTGGGGGTCAGAGTCTGAGTTTGGGACCCTGACACAATTGCCCCTTCCTTCACCTCCTCCCTCATCAGCCCTGCATGTTTTATATCTTTCATCCTGTTTCGATAGAGTGAAGGGAAGAGAGGAGAAAGAAGTGACTTCTGGGGACAGTGTAAAGGAAGATGGTATATTTGTACTGGCACTTGTAGGCTTGACCCAAAGCCCACCAGCATCAAAGAAAAGATTCCCAGTGATCTCTGAGGTTTTGGATTAGGCCCATAAAGGGCAAATACCAGGTTGTAGAAACAAATGTCTGAGTCTTCCCTGGGAATTAGCATATGGAAGCAGGTTGTAAATCTGAAGAGCAAGTAAATTTCACGTAACCCATGAAATACACATACGATATTAAAAATATTTTAAAGTTGACAATGTTCCTCTACGATAAATAGTGTCTAACTGTGTTCAACCACAAAATAACAATGCAATTCTTCCGTCAATTCATGGAGCTAAACACTTGCCATACATGGATTGAGCATCATTTTGAGCTGGTTGCTCTGAACTGGGTGTAAAATAATTATGCCCAAGGACAGCCACAGCTTAGATCTACAGAATTGTATACAACCACAGAATATAGCTAGGAGAACCAGAGATCCACTTTTTACCTTCTGTGGGAGGTGGATGTATAACACCACAGCTGAAGCTCTCATGAAGGAGATATAGAGGGAGCTGGATTCATGGTATTGCATGACAAAACATCTTCCACACAGTCTTTCAAAGCTCCCCAGCTTCTTCTTAAATAAAACCATAGCACATTTTATTAATAGTGGAACATCAAGAAAATTCAATATAACTCTTCTAGAGTCTGTGGAATTTATGGGTCCAATTTTTAAAGACCAGCTTCCCTTTTTGCATTCATGGCTGTAATAACAGTTCCCTTCCTGCAGAGGGCAAGCTTCATATTTGAGATGGAGGTCGGAGTAATTTAGCAAGCCAAGCATGGCTCCATCACCCCCCAACACACACAGGGGCTACACAGAGCCCCTACTCCCTAGAGAGCACAGGGTCTCATGCTCTGAGGCACTTGTTTCCTAAACTGATAAAGAGCAGGGGAGTTAGAGTGAATTAAAAGCAAAGGTTTGCTGCTACGGATATTTAATTTCCAAACACTATGTGAGTCATTTAGAAAAGAAGTTACAACATGCTTATGTCTTCTAGCTCCAATATTGTCATTAAATTACCCTAGCTGAAGTCTGAAAAGAACCTTATTGTGGCAATAGCTAAATCTGAAGATGAATCACATTGCCATTGTACACTGCAGGTGGTTTATCACAGAAGCAACCCAATTGGCTTTTTAGGACATGTGGCATTTATTTAGAATGAGGCACACTTTCTAATGTTTGTTCAAGCGCAAGATACAATCCCAGCCATCTTAATTTGCTGATGTTTTTCTCTCAAAAGAATATGCTGAAAAAGCAATTTAAAAAAAATGAAAAGTGGGACTTCCAGTGTTAAAATATTGGTGATTTAAACATAAGAATCTGAGGATTATTTTCTTGACAGAAAGAAATGAAAAATCAGAAGATCCAATATTTCAGCCTTTACTCAGGCAAAACATCCGATCACAGTGGGATTTTTGCTCCAGTAAACACTGAAGGGTGGCCCATAAATAAGCAGAACCTCTTGACATTTTGTGGTGGCAGAATGCGCCAACCTCACAATATCAGCTGTTTCATTCTATTAATTGCTTTGTGTAGTATGGGCCAGACTCTCAAGGGCACAGAAGTCCCATTTGGGCAAAGAAGCTCAACATCCAGTGTACTGAGTTCTTCATGTCTGACCACAAATATCCCACTAGGGGCTGTCCGGTGCGGAGCACTTGTGAAAATCTGGCCCAAAACAGTGCAATTTACTCACATGCATTTACCTCATCACATGCTTGCAAGTTAGGGAAACCTTAGTATTCCATTTACTAAGGATCAAATTCTGCCATCTTTTCACTGAGAGTAGTATTACTTCCTCACATGAGAAATATCATTGGACTTGGGACTACACAAGACAGGCCTATTCAGCCCAAACCTACCTGTTGCTGTGGGCCAAACATTTTTTTATCCTTGCCTGACAAAAGGAACTATGGACAGAAAACAGCCCTCAGTGTTCTGATCTTCCAGCCATGCTTTAATTCATGTCATGGTGATCCAGCCTGTTTTCTCACTTTTTAATCATCTCAGCTGTTCAGCTTTAAAAAAAAAAAAAAAAAAGCAGCCAGAGTAAGTCATGTTCAAAAACAATTCCTTAAAAAGGCAATAAAAAATAGCCATACCAAGAAAAGCAATGAGAGGAATGCAAGTAATATTAGCATTTCCTGTCGCATATATGCTTATTTCATATTCTAATGGCTGAGCGGCTTGCTAGTCCCTATCTATTACAAAAGGGATTCTTTGCATTTTTGTGTGGCTTTTGTTATAAAACTAACTACACAGTTTTACTACTTTGCCTTAGCTAGTTCATTCTTCAGATACATGAATTTTTCCATCCCCCCCACTAAGTGAATTCTCCAGGCTAAAGTTCAAAGTAAATTCCATTGCGATTATATAAACACATGCATTCTCTAGATTGACATCATACAATGCTCTTCTTTGTTACTATATTTTTAATTTGCAACAACTTCTGTATGCCTGGTTCTCATCCAGAAAATAGTAACCTATTTAACCTATTACACCCTGCTGAATAAGAAGGGACTTTATTTATTCCTGTGGAAATCTGGGTTTCAGTAAGATTTGAGATATAAAAATAGACCAAAAGGAAAAAAGAATAAAAGACCTTATGAATCTCCCTGTTTATTAATGCATGTGATTAGTGGAGTGGAGACAAAGCAGGTTTATATGTTTCAGTCCATCATGATTGTGAAATTGAACTGTAAATGGTACCTAGTGCAGTCAAGTGAAACAGACACCATGCAGTGAGTTAATGGAAATAGAGAGAGCTTTTCTTTTTAACAAAGTACTCGAGCAATTATCCCAGCACACCCACAGTGAAATGAGATAAAGTTAGTCTGTGCATTACAAAGGCTGTTAACTACAAAATAAATTTACTGACAGTCATTTGGAGCATTCGTTCATTGTTCCCTTTTTGGCACCTATTAGCTAAAAAAATGACAAGTAGTCTATGTCAGAATAAACCACCAGCACTTTAGGGGGCAGTAACATTTATTCTGGGTATATACCAGCTGATAGTAGCTTGCCCCCAGGTTGTTCATTTGTAGTTACAATAATATGTATAACTAATGAAAAAACAGCTAGTAGAGATTAGTGTCCACACATACTTCTCAAACCTGAGAGTAGAGTTATCCAGGAAAGGTCAGCTTTGGCCTAGTTTGCTCCTAGGTTAATTCACTGCTGAATGCTTTTGAAAATCCTCTTGTTAGGACCTAAGTGTTCACTTCAGCCTTTTTACACTGAAGGTAAAAAGATGCCTGAATCTACTTTGGTGCCCAGCGTGCCCCCTACTACTGCTGATGTCTGTAGCATAATGAAGGGAACTAGAGAAAAAGGATAAAGTTTCAGGCAGTTCCTAGTTTGCTGTGCACTGGGGGTTCAGAAGTGCATCTTGGGCCAGAAGCTGCTTGCACTCAGCTCTAGCATGTAAAAGGCCTCAGTGTGCTTAAAGATCTCTATCCTACAACGCCTGCCTATTCTCTTATCAGTAGTAAAACAATGTCAGCAGAAGCTTCAGAGGGGTAGCCATGTTAGTCTGTAACTGGAAAAACTTAAAAAACAATGAATACACCTTGGAGATGAACAAACACGTAGATGGTTTCATGAGCTTTCGTGGGCACAATCTTCTTCTGAGGAATGGAGTTATTAAAGGTCCAGTTTCTAAATAAATGGCGGATGGGAAGAGAGAAGGATAAAGAAGGGGGGAGGGAAAAAAAAGGGAAAAGAATAGTCAGTTGAAGTGTCCATGCTACATGAAGCTGATAAGAACACTTAGTACCTTCTCTAAGTATCCATTGTTTGGTTGTTTATGTCATTAGGATGTGGAATGTAGCGAGTCATCCACCCCAATGTCTTTGTTCATACCCCTGTTGAAGGAATCAATCAATCTTGGTTCTGGACTTCCGACACTCCAGTCATCTGAAGAAGTGGGCTGTGCCCACAAAAGCTCATGATACCATCTACATGTTTTGTTAGTCTTTAAAGTGCTACCAGACTGTTTGTTTGTTTTTTAAGTTTTTCCTGTTATAGACTAACTCGGCTACCCCTCTGAAACTTTGTAAATGAAGTTGAGTTCTGAGGCCTCCCTGTGGAGTTGGCTTGTGAATTTGGCCTGAAACAATATGGTGACATTGAGACCCATTAATGAGTGCCTGGGCAAGTTAAAATGTTTCCCAACAGGTTTCTGTGTGTTGCCTTTTTGGATATCTGATTTGTGTCCATTAATTCTCTCTCGTAGAAACTGTCCAGTTTGTCCAATATACACAGCAGAGGAGCATTGCTGGCACTTGATGGCATAGATCACATTAGTGAATATACAGTTTTATAAGCCCCTGATGTGGTGGTTTATGTGGTTAGGTCCTGTGATGAAATCATTGGTATAAATGTAGGGACAGAGCTGGCACCAGGGTTGATTGCACAGGTGGGTTCCTGGATGAGTATGATGGAGGTGTGCTGCATGGTTATTGGAAAGAATTTATTGGAGATTAGGGGTTTGTCTGTAGGCGAGGATTGGCCTGTCCCCCAAGGCCTGTGAGAGTGAGGGGTCATTTTCTAGGATAAGTTATAGATTGTTGATAATGCATTGGAGGGATTTAAGTTGTGGGCTGTAGGTGATGACAAGTGTGTCCGGTTGTTTTCTTTTCTGGATCTATCTTGAAGTAGCTGATGTATGGGTACTCATTTGGCTCTGTTGATCTGTTTTTTCACTTCTCCGGGTGGGTATTTCATTTTTAAGAATGCTCTATATAGATTCTGTAGGTATTTATCTCCATCTGTGGGATTGGAGCAAATCCGGTTAGGGCTTGGCTGTAAACAATAAATTGGGAAATGTGTCTAGGATGGAAGCTAGAGGTATGAAGGCAAGCGTAACGGTTGGTAGGTTTCCAGTATAAGGTAGTGGAAATGTGTCTGTCATGTAATTGTACTGTAGTATCAAGGAAGTGGATCTCTCGTGTGGGCTGGTCCAAGCTAAGGTTGATGGTGGGGTGGAAGTTGTTGAAATCTCTGTGAAATTCTTCAAGGGTCTCCTTCCCCTGGGTCCAGATGATGAAGATGTTATCAATGCAGCATAAGTAGAGTAAGGGTACTAGGGGGGCAAGAGCTGAGGAAACGTTCAAGATCAGCCATAAAGATGTTGGCATATTGTGGGGCCATGCAGCTGCCCATGGCTGTGCCGCTGACTTGAAGATATACATTGTCTCCAAATCAGAAATAGTTGTGGGTGAGGACAAAGTCGCAGAGCTCTGTTACCAGGTGTACAGTGGTGTCATCAGAGATGGTGTTCCTGATAGCCTGTAATCCATTTTCATGTGGAATGTTGGTGTAAAGAGCTTCTATATCCATGGTGGCCAGGATGGTGTTTTCAGGAAAATTACTGATGTTTTCAGGAAGATTCTGTAGTTTCCTCAGGAAGTCGGTGGTGTCTCAAAGATAGCTACGTGTGTTGGTAGCATAGGGTCTGAGGAGACAGTCAATATAGCCCAATAATCCTGTTGTAAGTGTGCCAATGCTTAAGATGATGGGTTGTCAGGGATTTCCATGTTTGTGTATCTTGGGTAGCAGATAGAAAACTCCTGATCAGGGATTAGGGGGAGTGCTTGTGTAGGTTTGCTTCTGGGTAGTATCAGGGAGTTTCATGAGCAGATGTTTTCTTAATATAGTGGAGCCCAAAACTGAGCTTTTTGGTAAAATTCGTCCCTGTGGAGATGGCCACCAAATAGGGTTACCGCTCGTCCCTAAAGGGGAGAGACAGTCCCAAAATGCACATGTCAAGTCCTGGTTCCAGCCTGAAGACTCTGGGACAGCATTTGTCCTGGATTCCCTGCAATATAGTTTGCATTTGCGTCATGGGTGGTACCACTCACTTCTTGGTGAGTGAGGCTCAGGAGGGCATTAGCTCTCCCTCACCATGTGGCCCCTCCTCCTGATCCTCCTCTTTCCCCAGAGGCCCTGACCCTAGCCAGACCAGAAGCCACATCTAGACAGTAGCAAGAGCCATTCAGTGAGCCTGCGCAACTGTGGGGAGTTCCTCACAGTCCCAGATCCTTCACTTGTCCTGAGGGTGTGCCCCAGGGGTGGAGACATGGTCTGAGAGCTGCTTTTAGGTTTCCCGTCCCCTCCATCCAAAGCAAATGGAGGGTCTAGGGCTTTCCACAGAGGCCCAGGCTTCTTGGGAAGCTCTCATCACCGCCTTAGCTCCAGCTACCTGCCTGGCCAGAGTGTGTGGCCTCTCAAGAAGAGGAAGGCAGGGCCAAGGAAGGGGCAGAGCTCTTGCATGTGTCCTGGTTTTGCATTTTGAAATGGTGGTCACTCTCCTACCAAGAAATGGACGCACAATTTATGATCTCAAAATAAGATTTAAATGGGGAGACTTAAGAGGTGCATCATACACAGGCCTTGAGCTGTGCCTCTGTGGGAAGGTGAATTTCTACCTGTGTCACAAAAGGATGTTTCCAACAACATGGTCTGATTTTTGTCGGTCATGTATTTTAAACAATAACTTAACATTTTCTTGATTCATAAGTCAAAACAATCATCTTTCTTCTTGCAAAATGGAGGGAAATTTGCAGACAGATATTTTGAAAAACTACATGGTGTCCACTCCTGTTGTCTAAAACTTAACAGGACTGGCCCCACCATAAGGCGAGCTGAGGCAATTGCCTCCAGTGCCAGACTGTGGGGGGGGGGGGTTGCCACTAGGACCCAGAGTGTAGAAAATTGTATCTGCTGCTGGTCCATATGGATTCTCTCTGCTCTAGATGCACAGAGATGGTGGAGTGCCGTGCTGGAGGAAGGAGGGCACAAGAGACCTTTCAAAGTTTTGGCCCAAGCGAGGGAGCGTGGGGGCATCATTTGAGCTCCCCGCCTCCGGTGCCAAAATGTTGTGGGCCAGCCCTGAAACTTAATGTACAGACATCCACTGAGTTCTATAGATTTTACACTCAAAGAAAAATAATAATCTCCCTTGTTAAAGTTCATTAAAAAACACTGCTGGTGTGTTACAAGTCACAGCCTTCCTGCTGAGATTCCATAAGGCAGATATTAGATGAGATTTTGCTCTTCAGTGCAGATTTGAAGCACAGCAAATCTCAAGTTGGGTATGGGAACTTCTCTCTCACGTATAGTTTCAAGTGGATAGCTCATATACAACAGTGAAAGGACTGAGAACAGGCCCACCAACCAGAGGCTATTGTGGCAGCTCTGAGGGCTGGGGGAATGCATCAGTGCGTCATAAAGGGCTGGCTGCCCCAGGCCCTGCCCTTTCTACCCAAGGCCCCATCCCTTCTGGGAGCACAGAGCTGACCCCTCACCTTGCCCCGGGGCCTGTGCAGGCTGTCGACTCCCCTGACTGAAAGGCTCCTTTTGCCATGTGCCCAGCTTGCTCTGCAAGGTGGTAGGTGCCCCCAACTCCCAGTGAAATTGCTGGAAAATGTGAAAGCTCAGCACTGTGCAGAGTAGCCCTAAAATAGCATTGTGTGAAAGATGTTAAAATATTTTGAAAGAGAACCCCATTTAAGAATCAGTTACAACCTTGTCCTACAAAGGGCCATATTTAGGGGCAGGAGACCCAGGTGACCGTCTGGGGTGCCAGGTTTGGGTGAGGGGGCGGTACCAGGCTAAGGGTGTTGGTTTTGTTGTTAGCGACAAAGGGGAAATTAGAATGTATGATGTAAACGGTTTCGAGTATTCTATTATGGGGACTAATTTTTCACTGACTTGCTAGAATGTTCTAGAATCTCCTAGAACTTTCCAGACTTTCACGGGATTACATTTTCCTTGAATCTCCTAGAATGTTGTCGGCATTGCCTTGGCAGTTATACAAGGGGTGGAGAGTCACCCCTTTAGTCAGTGAAATATAAGAATGAAGTGAAGTACAGTGAGAGCCCAGCTGTGATATTGTAAGCCTCATTTTATTGTGTTATTGTGAAAGTGTACTTGTGTTTTAAGACTTGAAGAGTATAAGTAGTGACTAAGAAAATACATATTTAATGAGACACCAGAGATAGCTTTCAAACCTCTATCTACAAAACAATATAAAAGAAATACTGCTACTTCTTTTACCATGCTCACCCTATAGTGTTTGATGAAGACTGTGGAACATAAACTCTTGCTCTAATACACTTGAACCTCTTTAATCTGGCAACCCTGGGAATGCTGGATTAAAGATTTTTAATCTGGCAACCCAGGGTATGCTGGATTAAAGATTTTGCCAGGCCAGGGGGCACTGTAAGGTCTGGGCATGAGAGGGATGGGGGGCGAGCACTTACCTGGCACTCTGTTCCTGGGGGCACATGTGGCTCTGTGCTCCATTCTGTTTCCTGGCACTGCCCCGACTGCTATGGGAGCAGTGGGGAAAAGTCACAGGAGAAACACGTTGTTGCACTGCCATTCCCCTAGCTAGGGGAGGGGAGCTGCAGCACACGGCGCTGCTTCTTCCTCCATACCGCGGGTGTTCCCTGATTAGGAACGTCCAGAGCATGGACATAGAAAATTATGGTACGCTCACATCTTGAATACTGTGTACAGATGTGGTGTCCTCACCTCAAAAAAGATATTTTGGCCTTGGAAAGGGTTCAGAAAAGGGCAACTAAAATGATTAGGGGTTTGGAACGGGTCCCATATGAGGAGAGGTTAAAGCGACTGGGACTTTTCAGATTAGAAAAGAGGAGACTGAGGGGGGATATGATAGAGGTCTATAAAATCATGAGTGGTGTGGAGAGGGCTGATAAAGAAAAGTTATTTATTAGTTCCCATAATAGAAGAACTAGAGGACGCCAAATGAAATTAATGGGTAGCAGGTTTAAAACTAATCAAAGAAAGTTCTTCTTCACACAGCGTGTAGTCAACCTGTGGAACTCCTTGCCAGAGGAGGCTGTGAAGGCTAGGACTATAATAGAGTTTAAAGAGAAGCTGGATAAATTCATGGAGGTTAGGTCCATAAAAGGCTATTAGCCAGGGGATAAAATGGTGTCCTTGGCCTCTGTTTGTCAGAGGCTGGAGAGGGATGGCAGGAGACAAATCGCTTGATCATTGTCTTCGGTCCACCCTCTCTGGGGCACCTGGTGCTGGCCACTGTCGGTAGACAGGATACTGGGCTAGATGGACCTTTGGTCTGACCCAGTACGGCCGTTCTTATTTTCTTATGTAGTTTCAAGTGCACAGTCTGGTTTTCCCTGTAGAAATTAGAAGATGCCCCTGAAGAAATCTTCAGGAGCTCAGTATAGGAAGCAAAATGCCCAACTGCAATCTGGTTTACGGCAAGGGGCAAATTGGATGAGACAATATTTGAAACAAAGCAACATAAACTGGGCTTTAGGCTGTAGCAATCGTCCCAGTGAAGAAATCAAGGATCAAAGCATAAACAATGGAAGTTTTATTACTAAGGAATTCACAGTTTTACCTGAAGATAAGGAATGAAAATGTGAGGAAAGTGATGGAGAATCACCCGGTTTTCCTTGTATCATAAAGGAGAATGAGGGAGTTTTTTTCTTCACTCATTGACATGCTTACTCATTGACATGTCCTCTGAAGAAAGTCCATTGGACAAATGGACATGTCAATTGGACAAATGAAGCACCAGAAAAAGACTGGTTGGGAGGAGAGGGGGGTTGTATGATTGGTAAGCTATCAATGGACAGGAAAACACTCTTGAACAAATGTACAGAGTTTCATCGGATGCTGACACACGGAGAATGTTTGGACATCAATGATAAAGAGCTCTATGTTCAATTGGACGACATCCGTCACATTTTGCAACATGGGAAGCACTCTTCAAATTCTCCAATTCATTCAGGAGGTAGAGAAAAAGGACATTTTTTCTAATGTGTGGGTAGCTTTGAGGATTCAGCTTACATTGCCAGTCACAGTCACAAGTGGTAAGCATAGCTATTTGAAGCTCAGGCTCATTAAAACGTATCTTTGACTGCCAGTGGCCAATGAGACTAATATCACTTGCTATTTTATCACCTGAAAATGTTTTGGGGCAGTCTTTGGATCTCTCTGACACTATGCTTCAGTTCTGGAGGGCAAAGATGAGAAAAGCGACCTTTTCAAACTAAAAGACTTGGGTTAATGTCCTATTGTAACACTATTTAATGCTAGTCCACCAGTTCAATTCCTTGATGTTAATACATCTCAATTATTCTGAAAATTAAGAAATTTCCATAAGCTTACAAGAAATGAAAATTTTGCTTATATATGGCATGAAAAAAACACAGATTTACAAATCCTAGCATTCAAATGTATTTGTTTACTAGATTTACCTGGCCGTGCTTGAGTCCTTAACTCAATTAATTTTTATTTTTCCTCATTTAAATCATTGATCCTGGGTGCGGCTGGGGATGAGGGGTCAGTATGCAGGCTGCCCTGGGAAGAGAGGGCTACTCCAGCCCTCTCTCATTGCAGCAGTTTTGGGGCCAGGTGAGAAGTGCCTTTCCATGGCCTCTGCAGCTGCAATGGGCACAGCCGGGGAAGGGTGCATGTTCCCCAGCTGAGGCAGGTCCAGATTCATCCTCCCCTTGTGCTCCCCAACCAGAGTGAGCAATGCAGCAAACTGTGCACTTCCCTCCCACTCCCTGACAAAGGGAAACAGTCAGCAATGTTCCTGTACAAATCAGGGGGGAGCTTAAGCCCCCTGCTGCCCTCCCTGAAGGGTACCTGGGGGTGGAAGGATGTAGCCCCAGCCAGCCCGTTTCACCTGCCTAGTGATTCGTTCTCTTTTCTGTTGGTTTTATGAGAAGCAATTCCATTCCAAAAACAATGAGAAGTCCTGGGGCACCTTATAGACTAACAGATGTATTGGAGCATGAGCTTTCGTGGGCAAAGACCCACTTCGTCAGATGCATGTAGTGGAAATTCCAGAGGCAGGTATAAATATACAGGCATAAGAAAAGAGTTCCAATCAAGAGAAAAGTCAGAGATAACGAGGTCAATTCAGTCACTACATATATCTGATGAAGTGGGTCTTTGCCCATGAAAGCTCATGCTCCAATAAATCTGTTAGTCTATAAGGTGCCACAGGACTTCTTGTTGTTTTTGCAGATTCAGACTAACGTGGCTACTCCTCTGATACTTCATTCCATTCCAGGTACATCCTATTTTCCTGGCACTTAACTTGCACTCAACTTCCATTAAGTTAGGATAAGAGGAAGCTGTATACTGAATTTGGTGGTCCTAGCTCTTACCATTTAGGAGGAGTTCTTGAACAAACAGACTCTCAGACAGACAGACAAACTCTCTCGAATATATAGTAGTTATGACAGGGATGAGTCATGCATGCAAATCATGCATCAAATTGAAGAAATGGGCTATACATGCAATCAAAATAAGGCATTTCCAGTTTAACAAATCGGGAGGGGGAGGGAAGGGGGGTGGCACTGAAGAGTCTCCTTTGGTCTAGGGCCAGCCCTGCTACAAAGTCTGTTCTTGCTAATAATAAGTATGCTTAATTCTCTTTGTTTTTTAATTCCTTTTGCTATATTCAGCCTCAGTGTTTAGCAGCATTTGATTTGCTTTTTATCACAATATTTAGAGGGTACTAGCATCTAGCAACACTAAATATAGTAGATCGGGACAGAAAGCCAAGACACCGTTTTATATAACAGCATCTCTTATTCTGGGAGCAATACAATTTAGCGCTGCATTTGCATTTGCAGTGCACATTAAGGAATGGAATATTTTCTTGTGAATCCCCAGTTGCCATTCCTCTCTCTATGTTGTAGCATCCTTCTGTTCAGCAGATATCTTTGGCTTTTTAATTCTCTGTTCTGAGTTTAATTCTGGGTTTAATTTCACTAAACCTCATCCCCCAATCTGTTGAACATTCTGTATCTATGTTGTTGGTTGTTATTCTTCCCAGCTTAGTATGATTTGGAGATCTGGCAATCTTGATCTCAGAGCTGCTATTTATTGTTACCTTTCAAACAACAAAAACTACAAGCTAACTAACTAATGACTTTCCACTTTCTCAGGCCTGTTGATGGAACTTCTTTCTCTTTCCCTTTAACCACTTCAATCAAACTTCACAACAATAGAACAATTTCTATTTTTCTCTGGTGTCATTTATAGCCATCTCCTTTATACCTCTAAATACAATTAAAACAGTCTCCTCTCTTGCCTCCTAAATCAACTTACCCACCATCTCTTCCTCAATTTTGACTCCTGTAAATAAATCTGTGTTTAAATCGGTGGTTTGTCTCAATGTCAGCCATCTGTAGCTAGCCATTTGCATAAATGCATTGAGGCCAGCTCTTAAAGTAAACAAGGGAAGTTGTACAGGCAGTCCCCGGGTTACGTACAAGATAGGGACTGTAGGTTTGTTCTTAAGTTGAATCTGTATGTAAGTACTGGCGTCCAGATTCAGACACTGCTGAAACTGACCGCCAGTTCTGACTTACATAGAATCAACTTAAGAACCCCAGGCGTTCCCAAGTCAGCTGCTGCTGAAACTGATCAGCAGCTGATTCCAGGAAGCCCGGGGCAGAGCAACTCTGCCTCGGGCTTCCTGTAGTCAGCGCTGGTCAGTTTCAGCAGAAGCTGACTTGGGGACGCCTGGGGCAGAGCAGCTGGGGTGCTACTGGACCAACCCAGCAGCACCCCATCTGCTCTGCCCCAGACGTCCTGATTCAGCCGCTGCTGAAACTGACCAGCAGCGGCTGAATCAGGACCTGGGGCAGAGCAGCTGGGGTGCTGCCGGGTTGGTCCAGTAGTGCCCACGGGCGCTGCAGGACCAATCGGCAGCGCCCCAGCTGCTCTGCCCCAGAGTCCAAAACAAAAGCCTGGTCTGCTGGGGGGGGGGGAGCACACTAGCTGCGCCCCCCCCCCCCCAGCAGACCAGGGACACGGGGAGCAGAGCCGCAGCGGCAGCGGGGTGCCGCGCCTCTGAGGCTTTGCTCTGGCAAAGCCTCAGAGGCGAGGGACCCCGCCACGGCTGCGGCTTCAGTCTGGGTGCCTGTGGTCTGCTGGGGATGGCCCCCAGCAGACCACAGGCACCCAGACTGGAGCGGCAGCAGCGGCGGTTCCCCGCGCCTCTGAGGCTTTGCTCTGGCAAAGCCTCAGAGGCGCGGGACCCCCCGCGGCTGCGGCTTCAGTCCCGGTGCCTGTGGTCTGCTGGGGACCGTCCCCAGCAGACCACAGGCACCGGGTCTCAAGGGGCAGCAGCAGCGGTTCCCGCGCTTCTGAGGCTTTGCTCTGGCAAAGCCTCAGAAGCGCGGGAACCCGCCCGGTGCCCCTGGTCTGCTGGAGACGGTCTCCAGCAGACCAGGGGCACCGGAGCAGCTTACGAACGGGGCTTTCTCGCCCCGACTTCCGGGGCGAGAAAGCTCCGTTCGTAAGTGCGGATCCGACGTAAGTCAGATCCGCGTAAGTCGGGGACTGCCTGTAATTTGCAATGATAAGAGCTTATTAAAACAACAAAAACAAACAATATTAAGCTTCCTACTGCAAATCTGCAAATCATAACTTTGCCTGTGCTATCATAACTGTTAGTATCCCTACCACACCTTAGATATGTTCATCCAGGAGTCTACGCCTGTAACAAAGCCCGTTACCAACCCTGTCCACATATCTATATAAGCAACACCATCACAGGACCTAACCACATAAGCCACAACAACAGTAGAGACTCATACAATTTCATATCCTCTAATGCAGTGTTTCCCAACTTTTTTTGGCCAAGGAACCCCTTCAGAATTTCAAGGAGCCCCATCCAGGAAAATTGGTGAGCAAAAAAAAAAAAAAAAGTGATAGCTGTCTCTTTAACCGGGGGGGGGGGGGGGGGGAGGGAGGAAGAGAGAGGTTCCAAGTTCTCGCAGAACCCTTACTTTCGCTTCACAGAATCCTGGGGATCCATGGAGCACTATTTGGGAAACACTGCTCTAATGTGATACATGCCATGAAGTGCCAGCAGTGCCCCTTTGCCATGTATATTGGCCAAACCAGACAGTATCTGTCGCAAAGGATAAATTGATACAAATCAGACATCAGAAATGTCATAAATCTGAACTAGACTTCATGTTTCAAGTACACACATAAACCCATAGGGGAATGTTTTAACCTACCTGGTCACTCCATCATGGATTTAAAAGTAGCTATTCTCCTATAAAGGAATTTCACCACCCAGTTACAGAGAGGGACTGAAGAACTGGAATTCACCTACAAATCTGAGTTACCCTGGGCTTAGATAAAGACATTAACTGGTTACCACACTACAAAGCCAATTTCCCAAGCCTTTAACATCCACATTTTCACATCAAAAGCTATGAATGGGAAATATCCAGACCACTTAATTATTTTCATTAGCATGGGTCCTACAATTGACAGATAGCTCTTTTGCTGTTACCTATATCTTGGATTCTGTTATTTCTACTCCAACTCATCTGATGCAGTGGGACTTATCCATGAAAGCTCATGACGCTATATATTTTTGTTAGTCTCTCAGGCTATGTCTAGACTGCAAGCCTCTTTCAAAAGGGGCTTTTTCGAAAGTATTTTTCAAAAAAGAGCGTCTAGACTACAACCAGTACTTTCAAAAAAGCAAGCCGCTTTTTCAAAAGAGAGCACCCAGACAGTCTGGATGCTCTCTTTCGAAAAAGCACAGTTTGCATTACATAGCACCTTTTTTCAAAAGAGCACTTTCGACAAAAGGTGTTATTCCTCATAAAATGAGCTTTTTGCAGTCGAAAAAACTACCATGTTCTTTCTATTTACTTTCAAAAGAACAAGGCAGCAGTCTAGACGCAGGTAAAGATTTTTCGAAAAAAGTAGCCTTTTTTTGAAAAAACTTTACCTGAGTCTAAACTGCAGCCACATTCTTTCAAAAATAAATCAAAAGAAAGCAGCAGTTTTTTTCAATTGTGGTAAACCTCATTTTACAAGGAATGACGCCTTTTTGAAAGTACTCTTTCGAAAAAAGGCATTATTGAATGCAAACTGTGCTTTTTTGAAAGAGAGCAGCTAGACTCTCTTTTGAAGAAGCGGCTCGCTTTCTCGAAAAAATCTGCTTGTAGTCTAGACGCTCTTTTTCGAAAGAAGCCTTTTCGAAAGATTCTTTTGAAAAAGCCTCTTTCGAAAGAGGCTTGTAGTCTAGACGTAGCCTCAGGCAGAGGCGGGGAACCTTTTTTTGGGGTAGGGGCTGCTGACCCACAGAAAAATCAGTCAGAGGCTGCACACAAGTGAAAAGCAAAAACAAACAATAAAAAACCCTTGCTGACTGGGCCCCCAACTGAAAGAAGAAAGACACTTCCCACATTCCCCTCCCACATCAGAGCCTAGGGAGGCCTAGCCTGGTAGATTTTGTGTTCTCCAGCTCTGCAGTGGGACAGTGGGGGGGCTGGAATGCCAGCCTAGGCTCCTCAATATTGGGGGGAGGACCTGAGCAGGGTTCCCTGTAAGGTACACAGCTGCACGGGCCCACACCAAGAATTTCAGTCCCACTCAACCCCTGAACAGAGCCACACAGTCACAGCCTCAGCTGCTACCAGGGGTGGGACACATGCGGCCTGTGTGGTGGCTGCCAGAGTGGGAGGCTGAGCCATGGTACTAAAAATAGCATTGTGGCCCTGGCTGCAATCTCAGCACACAGGGCAGCCGCCTGCCACGTGGCCCAGCCCCCATGAGCAGCTGGGGCACTGGCTGCCTGGTGGCTTCTGGGGCCGGAACCATGGTACTAAAAATAGCACTACAGCCCCGGTCCAAGTCTCGGCATGTGGGCATGCTGCCCCGAGCACTTTGAGGAGCAGAGATGGGCGGCCGTCGCTTCAGCCCTCAGCCCCGCGGGAACTGGGGAGGAGGCAGTGGCATGCTGGTAGCTGAGTTTGGCCTTCAGCTAGTGACCTAACTGTGTTTCTTTCTTCCCCAGGGAGGCACAAGGACCAGTCCTGCACTGCACACCCAGGCCACCTCTCCATGCCCATTGCGCTTCATGGCCACCTCACCATGCGTGCTGGGGCCATCCTCCTCCCTGCCTTCCCTTGTCTCCCAGCCCATACCCATCTCTTTACCCCTCCCCATGGCCCTGCTTTCTCTTCCATTTTCCTGGTCCATCCTTTCCACCCTCCTGGTCTCTGCCCTGCCTCTTGCCCTTTCCTTCAATGCCCACTGAACCTCTCACTAGAGTTGGCAGCTCAGTGATAGCAGCCTCAGTCTTTCAGGCCTGTTTCCAGGAGCCAAGGAGCTACAACTCAGCTCCAGGAATCCACCAGCCCAGAGGGGGAGCATGGTCTGCTGGCAAGCCCTAGTCTTCCAGCACAGCCTTTTGTTTCCCCAGCCTGAAGTTTGTGCACCGAGGCCCATCCACCCCTGCAACTGCCCCATATGCCAGGATAGAGCAGGGGCCATGGAGTTATTTTTAATAGCATGGTCCTGGAGCCGCGCCACAGTGCAGCTGCTCCTAGGTTGGGGCCGGGGTACTAAAAATAGCACCACAGTCCTAGCTCCAGCCCCAGCACATGGGGCAGCCACCCACCACTCAGCCAGATCTGGAACCAGGGAGCTAAAGGGGGCTAATGGGTGCAGATGTCAGGAAGGCAGAAGGTGAGGGAAGGGGCAAGGGAAGGAATAAGGGGCAGGGGGAGTGAGAGCAAGGGGCTTGTGCTGAGGAGGAAGGGAAAGGCACCAAGTGGAGGGTGGAGGAGAGATAAATGCCAGAAGGTCAAGAGGATACAATGAGGGGAAAGGGCAGGAGGAAGGGGGAATGGGAAGTTGTCAGTGGAGGTGGAAGAAGGGAGGGGACAGGGTGATGCTGGGAGATGAAAGGGGAGGAGCACATGGGAGGGGCAATGGGGCAAGAGGGAGGAAGAGGAGAGGGGAGGAGTGGGTGCCAGGAGAAGATGGGTTGAAAGGAGTGATGGGAATGAGGAAGACAGGGGAATGGAGCAAGTCATGTGTGAGGGCACAGAGGGATGTGAGAAGAACTAGGGCAGAGGTTAATGTAGGGGTGGGCAGCAGGGAGGAAGAAGACAAAGGAGGCAGGTGTTGGGAAGGCAGCAGCAGTGAGGGAAGGGGGAAGCACCAGGAGGGTGCAGGGGGTACAGGGAGGTGCAGGTGCCAGAGGAATCGTGGGGGTTAAGCCAAAGGGAAGACATGGGCAGGGGAGTAGAAGGAGAGGGACTGGCACCAGAGGGCAGAGAAGGTGGGTAGAGGGAGGTGATAGGAGAGTGGATGGGAAGGGGAGCTAGAGGGGAGGTGGGCACATGGGGAAGACAAGGCAGGTGCAGGGGTCAGAAAGGATGGGGAGGGAGGCAGGTCCCAGGAGGGCTGAGGGGAGTGAGAAGGGCAGGAACCAGGACAGCAGAGGAGGGTGAGGGGCGGGGAGGGGAGCAGCAGGCACTAGGGGAGCAGATGGAGTGAGAGGAGGAAGGGAGACATGGCAGCAGAAGGGGAAAGGGAGAGGTTTACAACTGGAGTGCCACAGTGGCACACATCCGAACAAGTGCACATGACGTCAGTATTGGAACACAAGACAAAACTCACTCCATGCATGGATGGAAAATTTTAGAGGGAACACTGGCCTTGAACCTCGGAGGCTGGATCCAGAAAAACTGGGGGCTGCATCCAGCCCCCAGACCTGAGGTTTCCCACCCATGCTCTAAGGTGCTACAGGACTACTCATTTTTAAAGTTACAGACTAATATGGCTACCCCTCTCAGACACCTTTATTGGTTCTGTCTTTTTGACCTTCCATTTCTTTACATGGATCTGCCAGATTCTTGCTTTTTCATTTCTGTGCAAGACAACAAGGTGCCACCATTCTATTTTTTGCTCCTTGGAAAGCCTGGATCTAGCATTAGTCTTAAGAGGCAATCACAGCAGCCAGATGTGACATATTTTCAAGGTTGGCCTCAAGGTAGCTAACTTGGGAAACAAGCTTTTCCATCATAATTAGAACCCCTTCAAATAAAAATTGATCATGGCAGGCAGTGGGTCCGTGTTATTACATCGTCTTTTTTCCCAGCTGGCTTAGTTAGAGAAACTGTCATCAGAACAGTGCCTAGCCAATCTCATACATGTTTGTTGGGGAGGTAGAAGGGAAAATGACCATTCAATATGGAGAAATGAGTGAATGATTCATCCTTTATCGTTTGAGCAACTACATACCTTTGTTGTATGATGTAGTCCCAGCATACTTTAAGACAAAAAAAACAACAACAAAAAAGATAAAAATCAATACAACAGGAGGGAAAAAAGAAACTAAGACACAGTTTAAGACACCTGATCAAAAGATAGTGACTTTCCAAATCCATAAGCAGCAATGTGTATTTTCTCGTGAACGGCAGAGTTCACAATTCACTTTGTGTTTGTGTGTGTTAAAAATACCAAGCTTTTTACCTTTAATTTGCTGCACTGATATAGATCAGGAAGTTTTGTAGGCTTTGATCTTCCTTTCTTTAACTACAGTTAGATGGCATGGACTTGAAACATGAAGTCTAGTTCAGGCAGCAAATACAGCAGGGGACTCTGTGGCCCAGTGGAGTTTTCACCAGGCTTTCATCTTTGTTGATCAAAGCTAGCTGCCCTGACCCAGCTAATGTAAAATTATTCTGATCAGACTCCTGATGAAGTACTGCCTTGTTATTTGTTACTGGGATTTCCCGTGAATGTCACAGGCATAGTATGTCTGGGCTGATTCACTATGTTTTACTATGCTCAGTTCAAAGTACATCAAAAGTACCCTGTGATCCTCCAAACATAAGAACATAAGAACATAAGAACGGCCGTACTGGGTCAGACCAAAGGTCCATCTAGCCCAGTATCCTGTCTACCGACAGTGGCCAGCACCAGGTGCCCCAGAGAGGGTGGACCGAAGACAATGATCAAGCGATTTGTCTCCTGCCATCCCTCTCCAGCCTCTGACAAACAGAGGCCAAGGACACCATTTTATCCCTTGGCTAATAGCCTTTTATGGACCTAACCTCCATGAATTTATCCAGCTTCTCTTTAAACTCGATTATAGTCCTAGCCTTCACAGCCTCCTCTGGCAAGGAGTTCCACAGGTTGACTACACGCTGTGTGAAGAAGAACTTTCTTTGATTAGTTTTAAACCTGCTACCCATTAATTTCATTTGGTGTCCTCTAGTTCTTCTATTATGGGAACTAATAAATAACTTTTCTTTATCAGCCCTCTCCACACTACTCATGATTTTATAGACCTCTATCATATCCCCCTTCAGTCTCCTCTTTTCTAAACTGAAAAGTCCCAGTCGCTTTAACCTCTCCTCATATGGGACCCGTTCCAAACCCCTAATCATTTTAGTTGCCCTTTTCTGAACCCTTTCCAAGGCCAAAATATCTTTTTTGAGGTGAGGAGACCACATCTGTACACAGTATTCAAGATGTGGGCGTACCATAGTTTTATACAGGGGCAGTAAGATATTCTAGGTCTTATTTTCTATCCCTTTCCTAATAATTCCTAGCATCCTATTTGCCTTTTTGACCGCCGCTGCACACTGTGTGGAAGTTTTCAGAGGACTGTCCACGATAACTCCAAGATCTCTTTCCTGATTTGTCGTAGCCAAATTAGCCCCCATCAGACTGTACGTATAGTTGGGGTTATTTTTCCCGATGTGCATTACTTTACACTTATCCACATTAAATTTCATTTGCCATTTTGTTGCCCAATCACTCAGTTTGGTGAGATCTTCTTGGAGTCCCTCACAGTCTGCTTCTGTCTTGACTATCCTAAACAGTTTGGTATCATCTGCAATACAGCTCAGTAAGAAGCTAACCCAGAGTCCATTAAGTCAATGGGAGTCTTTCCACTGAGTTGTATGAGTTTTGGACTCTCACCCATGACTAGGTAGCTAGGAAGGACATTCTAGCTGCCAAATTTGACCTTTTAGCTCAAGCTATCCATGAGCTCCTTACAGTTTGGGAGAAGTCAAAGCTTATTTGAATTATTTAGGTAACAAACTGCAAAAAGCTTCCAAAGAACTGAAGGAGGTTAAAGTAAAGAATGAGTCATAAGGCAAAGACTATTTTTTAGTAGAAACAAGAAGATCTTGAAAAATGATCCTGTGGGAATAATTTGCCATTACTGGGGTGTCCTTGAAGAACTGACGGAAAAAAATTATTAGTTTTCTCCAGAACACACTCTCTGTGATATTAAGATTGGATCCTGGTTTGCCACCCCTCGATGTTGAAAGGGCTCGTTGAGTGGCAGGAGGTAGAGAAGACAACAAAAAATCCAAATGCAACATCGTTAAATTGCTACGGTTTAATGACAAAGTTAAGCTGAAGTCTGCTCCTAGGCAAAAAGGAACTCAAGTATAAGGATTTTAAATTTTCTTTGTATCCAGACTGCTCTGTAAATTTAAGCAGAGAGCAGCACTTAATGGCATCAAATAAGCTCTCTGAGAATCACATACTAAATACAGCCTCAAAAATTCTACAATTGTCATAATGAATGTGGCAGATTCTATGAAATACTTCAATCCCTTATCGGCAAGAACTACAGGAATTTAGACCAGACTACAGGAAGAGTGACAGCACGATTCTCTCACAAAGAAAAGAAAATGGAAAGTTTAGGCCCTGAAGGAAAGGAATGGGAATGGGAAAACCAGGTAACATGCGCACATGTATTTGACATATTTAGGTGTCATAGGGTTATAACTAATACCGTTGAACAAGTTATTTACTATAGCTTGATAATCAATACTTTCAGAATATTGATGAATCAACATGAGCATATCTATAGTCATAACTATATATACTCTTCTTATTTCTACTTTTATTTATATCTATATTTATGTCTATTTATTTGTTTATAATATACTACAAGTTTTACCTGGCATTGCTTGAGTCCTTCAGGGAATGAGGCTAGAGGTATGGGATGCAGGTGTCTGGGCAGCAGCTCAGGGATGTGGGGGCTCAGGACAGGGGGCTGGGAGGGTGGGGTGTGCAGGAGTCAGACCTGGGGGGTGAGAATGGGCTCAGGGCAGGGGATGGGAGTGAAGGAGTCAGGGAAGGGGGGACTGAGGAGTTAGGACAGTGGGTTGAGAGGTGAGGGGGCTTAGGGAAATGGTTGATGGTGGGCAGCAGCTGCTCCCCAGGGCAGAGCTGCCCAGAACCAAATTAGGGCAGCCAACAGCTGCTCCATGGTTCTCTGGGCCGACCATGACCTCTTGACTGCGCCAGCCAGCATGGCAGGGACCTCTCCCCTGGACTGGTTGGGCTGGCAGGAGCCGCACTGTCCAGGTGACGGCTGCTTCACAGCTCTCCTGGACTGTCGGAGCAGTAGGTGGTGGGGAAGCACTTGCTTGCTGAACCTCTGTGGTCATTCTGGAGTATAACTGTCCCTACTATCACTGCCCTCCCTTTCCATTTGATGAGAAACAATCACATTCCATGCACATCCCATTGTCCTGCCACAACCAAATCCTTACCTTGCTTTAAGTTATAAGAAGAGGAACCTGTATACAATTTGGTGGTCCTAGCTCTTACCTTTTAGGAGGAGTTCTTGAACAGACAGACTCATAGACGGACAGACAGACAGGCACACGAACTCTCTCAGATATATACTAGATACATGATGCTAATATCTTCATAGCTAGTTATGTATTATTTGTGACTACATTTATCACTTTATAAGAGCACTTGTATATTTTTAAATTTCTACGTAATACTTACATTTTATAAATCGTAATGTTTATGGCAAAATATATTAATATTTATTTTTTATTTGCATCTTGTCAATTATGCCACTTCATGTTTACCTTTCTTTATTAGTCAACTGGTATAAATATTTAAACATCTTATTAAGATGTACATACTGTATACTACTCCAAGTGCATTCTTATCTATGAAGCAATAGGTTTCATTTATTTATATATCTTGAAACATCTAGGTGTTTTGGTAAATTTAGGCATATTTTGGCATTTTTGTAATATATTCATTTTGAACATAAGGGGAAGGAAAGGTGGGTGTAGGCATATGCCAACTGGTACCTAACTGTGCTCATAATGGAAGTGTGGAATATTAAAGGTAAGATGGGTAGTATATGGTATTGGGAGGAGGGTTTCAAGAGGCACTCACTGGCTGTCAATCTATTTGGCATCAATTAGTAGCTGAACAATCACTAATTTTTCATTAATATTAAGATTTGTTCCTGTAATTTATAGGGATTTAATGAACCCTCTAAACAAATCAAAACTTTGAGGCACTCAAAATCAAATGAATGTCATGCAGTTTTTCTTAAAGAGACACTTGTAAGGAATGATAATGTGGACAGAATTAATAAGCTACTGGTGGGACATGAATATGTCTCCTCTTTCAGCTTAAGAAAAGGGAAGTAGTAATACAAATCCACAAGACTCTATATTTTTAATTTATTGGGTCATGGTCAGATCCAGAGGGCAGTTACTTAGTGATTGCAGGCATTTCAAATACAAAGAGATTAATTTTGGACTGTGTTCTAGAGGTGGCAACACACCCTTTATCACAGAAATACTTTTCATTATTTTCAGTGGACCTGATGTGCCAGTGGTAACATAGGAGAAGAAAAAACACTGTCATGGTGGATATAGACAAATCTTGGTGTTCTAGGAGAAAATCTTCAGCCTTTGCAAATCATCCATTATTCCTACTGAAGGCTATTGGACTTGTGGCTATTTGGAGACTTGTGTGTATACACACACACACAAGCTCCTGGAAGCAGAAATCAGTAATAACATCTCTGATCATGCTTCACTTTTTCTTCATATACATACTTTTCATAGTACTACAAGATCCTCAAGATGGAAATTAAACACATCTACTTAGTGACTCTAAATTTCTTCAGATGACTGAAATATCCACTGCTGCTATCTTCACTCAAAAAGGTAGAAGCTATTAAAATGAATGTAGGACTAAGATTAATGTATATTTTTTATCTTAAATCCACTTAAATTTCTTGCTTCAACTTTCACAAGAATAAACGGAGTTTTGAAACAACTGTTATGGAATACAAAGACATCAAAGTTATTCCGCAAGAAAAGCAAGTCCATTACCACTTCTAATCTCACCAACTCTCCTTCCATGCCAATCTGGAATAATCTCTGATTTACATTGCCTAATAGCTTAAAAAGCTCAAAATCATCTGGCTAACCAAGGCAATATTAACCATACAAGACATTTTCGAAAGTGCAACTTTCACCTCCTGCACATGTCACTGTGATAAACACCAGCCTCAATGGTTCTACAATAAACATTGACTCAAAATTACAAAGGAGCTGGGGAACTGTTAGCAGGCCACAAACAGCACTCTGCTTGAACTGCACCTTAAAAAGTAGGTTAGCAAAAAAACATTTTGTGGGCTGAACTCATTGATTTATCCTCCTGACTATACCAAAGAAGAAAAATGGGACAAGGAGGTAACGCTCTCTGTTTCCTCTGACAAGAGGGATAATATCTGGTGTCATACTTGTATGCGTCTGTATTTCTTTCCGAACAAAATTCTAAGTCAATATTATTGGTCTCCTGAGCAACGGAATAAAGCTGGATGAGCTCCACGTAGTAAATACTGAAGATGTGACAGCTCCAATGCAAACCCATCTCTTATCTTTGAATGTCAAAGTATATCCACATTTGGGAGGGAAGTATGTGGTAACCAGGTTAGGGGATTCCCCTAATCAGTCCTCTGTGTTTTAGACTTTACGGAAGATCCACTGTGTTCACTAATGACACAAATGGATTGTTGCAGTGCTTACAGCCACCCAAAAAGTCGTTTTCGAAGTGGAAATCTGCTTTTCCCCCTTGGAGTCTTTGACTGGCTAACTGAGCTAATATACACAATCCTCATTAGAGGCACAACATCCAACTATGAAGACTTTTGGTCGGGGCAGTGAGTATAATAGGCGGGGGAAGGCATTGCCTTCCCAAATCACCAGCCTGACTCCATCTAGACTCCACACCCAGAACGCCTACTGTAAGCATACTGGAGGCAGTGTTGTGCCCCCGAGCACCTGTCCTCCTCATAATCCTGGGCTGGAGAAGCCGGGGCCAGGTGCTCCCTGCCCCCTCTATGATGCTGAGGGGTGGGGTTTGGCTCTGTAGTGGGCGGGGCCTGGGCAGAAGGGGTGGGTCTATCTTCACCCATCACATATACTTTTGGTCTTTCATGAGAGCTTTACAAACTGACTCCAGGTAGATTGGGATTCTGATATTTCTAATTTTTTCAGGAGAGGTGTTGTTAGGGAATTATTTCTGTCGTGATACTCAAGAGTATTTATCTATCAGTATTTCATAATGTAAATATATACTCCTGCTGTATTTCTGTGTCAATGTATTTGAATATATCTATATGGATATGTTAAAACTTCTGAAAGACAAAATTAAAATAAACAAACTGTGTTTTGTTACATCAAGCAGAATTGTAAATTTGCACCATTCTAATCAGACACAGATTTGGCACAAAATGTCATGCATGTTTATTATTAGGTTAGGCTGCAGCACGTTTAATTTTAGCTCTTTCGATTCAAGTGGTGCAATGAAGATTAAATGTTAGGCATAATTAAAGATGCAGCTGTAGTTATATTGAATTATAAACCTCATTAAGCGCAATGTCCTGGACATGCTCATGAAATAAGCTAGTAAGGACTTCCCTTACTTGCTACTAAAGTTATTAAAGTATTAGAAGGTAAATCTAAATATTAAAATATTATGATTAAAATGAAATTGATACTTTAAACACCTAATAACAAAAGACCATGCTTCTTTCATGTATAATTACTTCCCTTTATGCTGAGATTGCTAGATTTTATATTAAAATGCAAGTATTTTCCTCCCTTTTTCCTAAAATGCAAAAATTCCTGAATCATATCCTGTCATTGTTACTATCTAGTTACTAATACGTTCTGTCCTCACTGTAGTATCTGAGCACTTCAGAAGCATTAATAAGTGTAGCCTTCCAACATCTTCCATGGGGTAGGTAAGTACCATCGTCCTCGTTTTTATGGATAAGGGACTGAGAACCAGATAATGGAGCCTTGGATTATTTTACATTTTGCACAAGACTTTCCTTTTGAGAATTTCATGTGAACAGATATTGAAAAGACTGACAGGATAAATAAGATGGTACATGACAGAGCTACACAAAATAATGAACAGCATAGAGGAGATGTATGGGATGTTTCTGTTTATACTCTCCCATAGGATCACAGAACAGGAAGGAACCTCCAGAAGTGATCAAATCCAGTCCCCCGCACTCACGGCAGGACCAAGCTGTATATAGACCATCCCCACCACTTCGCTCAGGAGCCCAACATGACTGTCAAACCTGCTCATTAGCATCAGAAATTGACTGTTGGGCCTTGTAGCTGGGACTCCCCAATTTAATGTTTATCAGTTATTTGAACCAGCCCTGATGACCATTAAGGCGACCAACAAAATCCTTCTATGCAAGATCCATAGGTTCCCTTTCCACTCTAATCCACAGAATATTTCATTCCTCTAAGGGTATGTCTACACTACATGGCTCCGTCAACAGAGCCATGTAGATGAGCTTTGTAGACATAGCAAAATGAAGTGGCAATTTAAATAATCACTGCTTCATTTACATCAAAATGGCTGCCGCGCTGTGCTGATCAGCTGTTTGTTGGCTCAGCGCAGTAGTCTAGACACTCTGTGGTCGACATCAAAAGCCTTTGTTGACCTCCCCGGTAAACCTCATCCCACAAGGCATAACGGGGCAGTCAACAAAGGCTTTTGATGTCGACCGTGGAGCATCCAGACAACTGCGCTGAGCCGACAAACAGCTGATCAGCACAGCGTGGCAGCCATTTTGATGTAAATGGAGCAGTGATTATTTAAATTGCCGCCTCATTTTGCTATGTCTACGAAGTTCAACTATATGGCTCTGTCAACGGAGCCATGTAGTGTAGACATACCCCAAGTCAGTGTTTCCTAAATGGTGTTCCGTGGAACCCCAGGGTTCTGTGAAGTAAAAATAAGGCTTCTGTGAGGAAATCCCATTACAGTAACCTTTTTTATAATTTAAAAAAAGTAATTAATATTATGTGATTTTTCTTTTTAAATATGTGCAATTAAAGTAAATGTTGAACTTATGACCTTGTTGAGCATTTGTTTGTTGTTATCCTTACTTATTTATGGACTATTTTTTCAGCTCCTTATATTAGACTGTTATTAGGGGTTCCGCAAAATTCTTTTGAGTTTAAAAGGGTTCCGTGGCCAAATAAAATTGAGAAACACTGCTCTAAGTAAATGTTGCTGAGACATGAACACACTATCTATTCATCTGTTATATTATTTTGTTTTAAATTATGCCTGCACTTAAGAGCATTTTGTAAAGATGCATTATAAATTGAAAGAATAAAATAAATAAAACTGATTTGATTCATAGCACATTATTAGAATCTGCTTGTTCGCAAGACTTCCTGGAAAATAAACACTGTATTAAAATCTCCTCTCTGTGAATGAGCTCTAGAACTTATACTCCATTAAGCATGCTTAATGTGCATGCTTCTTTCAGATGAATCTGTGAAGAGGGAAAACACACACACACACACACACACATACTCTGGATTACTTTGTATTTTGTATAACACTTTCCTTTCAGGAGTCTCATAGAAGTTACCATTATTTACATCTATTTATCACTTACTCCATCCAGCTGATGCCAAAGCCAGTAAGATATAGGAGTTTTGTTTCATAAACACATCTTTAACAGCTGTAATTCATAGGATATCATATGCTGTCATAGCACAGTATGTGACTATTGGAATATTGCAGCTGTTCTAACAATTCAGAAATACTCCCTTGAATGTCTGAAAAAATAACAACTGATGGTATTGAGAGTGAATTTAGTGTATTGGGAAATGAAGTAAGCCTCAGTGAATGTAGAACTTCAAATATCAGAACACCTAATCTGGTATCTATACTTTTACAGTTGCACTGCTGCTTTGTTTTTGCTATTATTCTGTTTATTTTATAAATTAGACTCACTTTTAGGAGTAAGAGTTTCTCTCTGACAAAATCTAAATTTGATTTAGTTAATTTTTGTATCAACTGAATATTACAACAGTGAGATTTAAAAAAAAAACCCAGAGAACTTGCAATTAGGGCTTTCTGAAAAGTAGCAGCCATGGATATTTTTTATCTCATTTCGTGGTCTTCTACAATATTTCCTTAAGAAGAGAAATAAGATGTGAACTCTTCAGTAAATAAATCGTTTAAGAAAAAAATATGAACACAATAAAAATAAATATTGGGGATTTTTTTCCTAAAGACCAATTCTCATGTTTGTTTTGGTGTTTTGGGGGGGGGGGGGTTGTTTGGTTGGTTTTTTTTTTTTAACACAGACAGGTTCCTTACTTAGAGCAGATGCACTGGAGGAAGGCAAAAATGTGTTAATGCACATAATGAATTCAGGTGCTGAAGACATAGTTACTAAATAAAACACACAACTGGGAAGCTGGGATTAGAATCTCTTCTTTCTGCTCTATAAACACAAGCCTCTCTACCAGTTGGGTTGCTTCCTGAGCCAGAAGCAGCTGCAAGTCCTTTAATCCCCTTGAACTGACCCCAGCCAGGGCAGCATGATCTCTGTGCAGTGACTCAGATACTTCACTGAACCTTTGATTATCTAATTTTCTTGAATTCACCAAAGAGTAGATTTTCTCTACTGTTCAGTGAAAAAATAAAGTTACCAGGAAAGGGCTTGGGTTTCAGGTTAGAAAACCCAGTGGCTGTGTCTAGACTGGCAAGTTTTTCCACAAAATCATCTGCTTTTGCAGAAAAACTTGCCAGCTGTCTACACTGGCCCTTTGAATACTGTGCTGCTCCCGTTCAGGCAAAAGCCCTCTTGCACAAATCATTTGTGCAAGAGGGCCAGCGTAAACAGCACAGTACTGTTTTCCGCAAAAAAGCCCCGATCGCGAAAATGGCAATTGTGGCTTTTTTGTGGAAAAGCGCGTCTAGATTGATCATAAAGTGCTTTTGTGGAAAAGCATCCTGCCAATCTAGACACTCTTTTCCGAAAATGCTTTTAACGGAAAACTTTTCCGTTAAAAGCATTTCCGGAAAATCATGCCAGTGTAAACGTAGCCAGTATGTTCTCCACAAATCCTTGTGCTGGCAACAGCGAAGGGTTGGTTCAGAGGATACAAAAGGTGACATAAGCTATACATCAGGGAATGGTGTAAATTACTCTAAATCAGCTCCATACTCTGAGGTGCAACCCGCACCCCCTTACACACCTCCTCAAAATTAGCCCCCAATCTCCTAGAGCACCTTGTTCTTAACGCCTTCGCTATTCCTAGGGAATTAATCACAATTAACTCATTTTCAATTAATTAGCTCATGACTATCTGCATCTAGTGGGCCATTATATTGGATTGTCGTTATTGGGGCACTGGATAGCTCAAGGCATTAATAGGCATTAATAAATCCATCCACTGCATAGACATTTTTATTCATCACTCTTCACCAGAGCTGAGGATATGGAATCTTCCACTTTAAATTTAGCAATGAAAATCTAACCTAAGTTGGTAGTAACTGAAAATCATAACAAGCAGCTGTTACTTGGAGACCAGTGTAAAAGAAATTACTCAGTGCCATTCAGTTTCTAACAGATAGGCGTGGACTCTTCCAAAATATTGCCATGATTGGCCTAATAGTAGCAGCAGACTGAAGGGCTTGGCTGTTTATCCTCTTACCAGTCTAAGTCAATAGTCAAGCTTTCAGTGGGGTACTGTTGCTGGAACCAGCCTCATCTCCCCCTTTCACCCTCTTTCCATTGAGCAGTAGGAACTACAGAAACATCCACTTCTCTTGCACTCTCTGCATCACGAAGCTTACAGACAGGTATTACCATATAAGGGACTTTCACTATTCTGAAGAGTAATATTTAGAATCCTGTCCCTTTGCCAGATGATTAGCTCCACTTCCAAGCTAGGTTGTTTGCCTGTATTCAATAAAGGAAAAGGATGATCCATCACTGGCACATGCAATGTGTGCCAAAAAAAAAAAAACCCTCATTCTAAGTTCTTTTCTCCATGCATAAATATATGAATCCCAAAGCAGCTTGTCACTGTTTTTATTTGACTCAAGCTGATGATGAATAATTGTGGTAATTCAGGAAAACAAAATGTGTTCTCAGTGATATAAGTTTCTTCACCGCTGGAAACCCAGAATTTCTCCATTACTGTGATTTACAAGGACATTAAGATACTGCCTATATCTACTCTTCCAAATATCACATACACTTAGGAACTCTCTTTATGTCTCTATTTAGCAAGTTAAGTAGCAGCATAGAGATGCCCTAAGTTTATCTAACTTGCATTGTTCAGGGACGTGAAAAAGACACCCTTGGATGATGCAAATTACAGAGACCTAAGTGTTGCCCACACTAGTGCTAAATCAGAGGGAGACACTCTCCCACCGACACAGCTTCCACCTCTCACAGAGGTGAAGTAATTATGCTGGCAGGAGAGCACTATCCTACAGGCATAGAGCGTCTTCACCAGACACACTACAGCCATGCAGCTCCATTATTGTAAAGCTGCACCAATGAAGCGCTTCTAGTGGAGTCCTGTCCTGTAGAGACAGACAGTTGAGTAACTTCTAATAGTGAATTAATTACAGAATTAGGGAAGCAATCTTTTCCCTGCTATATTTTCTGTGACTATTCAGCACCAGATTCTTAAACTGCAGCAAGGGAGGTTTAGGTTGGACATTAAGAAATACTTTCTAGCTGGGCAGATGGTTAAACACTGGAATAAATTGCCTACGGAGGTCATGGAATCTCCATCACTAGAGATATTTAAGAGCACCTTTTGGCTAAGATCATGTGTTATATCTATCAGGGATGCTCTAGATCAGAGGTGGACAAAAGGGCCTCTGTGGGCCAGATCCAGCCCACCAAGCAGGTGGATCCGGCTTGTGGAGGCCCTGCTGCTCCCCGACCTCCAGGCCAATTCTGTACAGACTAATTCGGCTACTCCCATAAGCTACAGAGATCTTGTAACTTTACCTAAACTGCACCGTGAATGAATCATTCATCTGGGATATTTATGAACTCCATCTAGGTCATTTTACTTATTAACAGAAGCATTCTAGCCAAGAGAGCTTTCTGACAGCCTCAGGGTCATTAGTAGGAGTTTCCTCAAAATCTTATTTTGTCAAACTTCACATAATAGAGCTAAATAATCAGCAGCAAAGTCCCAGACATCATTTGTGTCACTGAACAAGTTAGGTGAAAGATAATATAGTAGATCTTGGCTGGATTTCCTGCCAAGATTTCCAGACCTTTGGTTTTGCTTCTGCAATACCACTCACAGTATCATTTTCAATGGGGCTAATGAACCCACATTCTTCTAATGGGCCCTTCCCAGTATGTGAGTTGTAGTTTCCATTTTGCTGGAAAGGTCCCTTTCTAAGGAAATCAATTTATTGAGCAATGCATAGATCAAGGCTTTCACAAAAGGCACAGCATTATCATGCCAAGGTCTCTACTCTGCCCTAACATGTACAGCATGTAGATAATTTCTGCCATATAATTTAAATGAAAGTGTAGTGTGTCTTTTCTTTAAGGAGTGAAAAAATAAATTTCTGCTGGTACAAACCCCCAACGCATGTCAAGTGATCACATTTAAGTGAAGGAGATGCATACTGTTGAAAAGGGACAGGTGTAGAAGGGAAAAGGATGGAAGAAGTTATGTTCACTGAACATACTACACACAGAAAAGAAGGGGGGAAAGCATTCTTTCTGGAACACTGCAATATAACACACTTTTGTTTCTTAGAACCCAGAACACTAACACAATGCAGAGAAGTGAGGCACACAGGCAAAACTCAACCCACTTGTTCAGACTGTCCAAGAGAGCCCAAATTACATGGCTTCTCCCTACCCTGCAGGCCAACCAGGAAACCCCTTATAATTCAAAGTGACAGTTTCTAATTTTGACAGTTTTCAATATATCCCAGATAACTTGGCAGAACAGGCAATTTACACTTATTCTTATTTCAAGATGAGAACAAAGACCAAAGGCTAGGGACTCAAACTAATCTTGATTCTCGGGCATGTCTCATCCCGATTGCTTCCCTAATTCTGTAGTGGAGAGAGAGATGCTACATAGGCACATGTGTAACTTCTACTTCTGCCTGCAGTCATCACATCATGATCTTGCTGATACTCACAACTCCAATATTGATTTGCATGTTTTACTGGAGGGTCAAATTAGTGAATTCAGACCTGGGGGGAGGGGATACTTTCATAGCTCCTCACTATTGCTAGATTGCTCCATCACTCTGTGTGTGTGCATGTGTGTGTAGATTTACTAGGTTTACCTCGGTCAGGTCCTTAACTCCAATAAGTTTTGTTTTTCTTCATTTAAATCACTGTTCTGGTTGGGGCTGGGGTGAAGGGTCACTATGCAGGCTGCCTCAGGGAGAGAGAACTACTCCAGCCCGCTCCCACTGCAGCAGCTTGGGGCCAGGTGAGAAGCACCTCTCCGTAGTCATTGACGCTCCAGCAGGCACAGCTGTGGGAAGGGTGCATGTGTCCCAGCTGGGTGGACAGACAGACACACAAACTCTGTGAAATATATAGTAGATAGCTGTCCCTATTTCCACTCCTGCCCCATGTTTGCCCAAGGGCTTATTGCTGTCCCAGTCTTTTATCTCTGGCCCTTTGGCTGTCTCCTCTGTGGTCATGCTGCAGTATAACTCCCTTCTACCCGACCCCCCCCTTTCCATTTTATGAGAAAATCAAATTCCAGGCATATCCCATTGTCCTGGCACAAGCAAGCCTTTACCTTGCTTTAAATTACGACAAGAGGAAGCTGCACACCAAATTTCATGTTCCTAGCTCTTACCATTTAGGAGGAGTACTTGAACAAATGGACGTACAGATGGTTGGATGGACAGACAACTGCACGTTTCTAAAATATATAGTAATGTATATATTATATTAAAGCTGTCAATCACATTTAACTCACGTGGTTAACTCAAAAATTAATTGTAGTTGAAATGTATTAAATATTGTTGGATGTTTCCTACATTTTCGAATATAATAATTTCAATTACACCACAGAATACAAAGTGTTAGTGTTTACCTTGTTATTTTTATTACAAATATTTTCACTGAAACAATGATAAACAAAAGAAATAGCATTTTTCAGTTCACCACATATAAGTACTGTAGTGCTATCTCTTTATCATGAAAGTTCAACTTACAATTGTAACTTTTTGTTACATAACTGTATTCAAAAACAAACCAATGTAAAATTTTAGATCCTACAAGTCCTCTCAGTCTTACTTTTTTTTCAGCCAATTGCTAAGACAAACAAGTAAGTTTACATTTCTGGAAGATAATGCTGCCCATTTCTTGTTTACAGTATTACCTGAAAGTGAAAACATACATTCAGGCACTTTTGTAGCTGGCAATGCTGGTTATTTACATACCTGATATGCTAAACAATCATATGCTACTTCATGATTTGGCCGTCATTCCAGAGGACATGTTTCCATTCCATTTTAATGTGGTTGTAAAAAAAACGCTTTAATTAAATTTATGTCTGAACTCATTGAGGGAGCATTGATTGTTTCCTGCTGTTTTACCCACAGTCTGCCATTTAATTCATGTTATAACAGTCTCAGATGATGACCCAGCATACACTGATCACTTTAAGAACACTTTCAAGGCAGACTTCATAAAATGCAAAGAAGGTACCAATGTGAGATTTCTAAAGATAGCTACAGCACTCAACCCAGGGTTTAAGACTCTGAGGTGCTTACGGAAATCTGAGAGGGATGAGGGGTGGAGCAATACTCTGATGTGGAAACTAGAGAACCCAAACCATCAAAAAGGAAAATCAACCTTCTGCTGGTGGCATCTGACTTAGATATCGAAAATAAACATGTGCTGGTCCACACTTCTTTGAATCATTATCTAATATCTTGATATTGGCATGGACCGTACAACAAATAGGACTGAGTGGACTTTCTAAGTTAAGCCATACATTGTTTTATTTTTTAATTCAGTTACCTTTGTACATAATTCACGTTTGTAAGCTCAACTTTCATGATAAAGAGATTGCACCACAATACTTGTTTGTTTTCTTTTGCCCATATTTCTGCCCCTCTTGCCTCATTTTAATTACCTTTCTAAACTTCAGTTTCCTTAAAGGATCTCTAACATAACATGCTTATTTTAATAGCATTTTTGACATGCTGTCTGGCAGATCACTGACCACTACCACTGATGCACAGAGACCTATGCGTACACCCAGCTGCCTCTGTTGTGCACCGTATTACTTCATTAAAAGTATCATTTCTGCCAGCTCTGTCTTCTCTAGATTTCCTCTATTCATAGGCTTCTCTCAGCCGGGTTTCATCACAAAGGAAGGATTTGTTTTGGGGGGGAGGGAGTCTCATTCTCCAACCAGCTTTGGTAAAATCTAAATGTATACATTCTTGTATGCACAATGCTTAGCTACAATGGGACGCTAGCATGACTGCAGCTTCTAAACACTACTAACATATAAATACCAACTTACAGATGTATCCAGCGTTGCTTGATTCCTTACTCAATTTTTGGAAAATAAAATGACAATGCACATGCTTTGTTTGAATCACTGCTCTGGGGCAGGAGTGGTGATGAGTGGTTCAGTATGCAGGCTGGCCTGGGGAGAGAGGACAATCCCAGCCCTCTCTCACCACAGCAGCTTGGGGCCAGGTGAGAAGAGCATCTCCATGGCCACTGCAGCTCCAGCGGGCACAGCCGAAGGAGGGATGTGTGTACTGCAACTGGGACAGGTCCAGATCCATCTGCTCACTCTGGCTGAGCAGCGCAGGGGGCAATGCAGCAAACTGTGCACTTTCCCGTTGCTGTACAGCCAGCAATGTCCCCATATGATGGGGGGAGAATTTCATCCCCCTGCTGCCCTCCCTAAAGGGTGACTGGTGGAGAATGGAAGGCTCAGGGCTAGAGCAATCCTGCCTGGGGGAGGCACTCCCAGCTAGCCTCTTTCCCCTGGCGATTCTGTCTGTTTTTTATTTTGGCTTCATGAGACGCAATCCTCTTCCAAGCACTTCCCATTTTCCTGGCACAAACAAAGACTCGCCGTGCTGTAAGTTCAGTAAGATGTAGACTGAATTTGATGTTCCTTGCTCTTACAGTTTAGGAGGAGTTCTTGAACAGACCAACACAAAGACACACTCAAATATATAGTAGATAAGAACTCTCTCGGCAATGTTACAATTCAAATGAATATAACAAACCTACATTCAAGTCATGCTTCGGCTGTTAACACTGAGCATGACTGATGAGAACAAGAGACTGGTAATCACAAGACACCTGGAAGTAAACATTCAATCGTTTCTACCATGTCAACTTACTATTTCCAAGCACACACCTGTGAAATTTAAAAAGTGGTCAGAGTGATGCATCTTTTGAGTAAGTGCATCTCTTAAAATACCTTTATTTTATAAAAGAATATTTATAAGACTTAGCCTTTGAACACCATGATATATTTGCTAAATATAAATCAATGTTTTAGATAGGCGACTGTCACACAACCCAGATTGGCAAATTCTTTAAATATAGTCAAGCATTTATGCAACTAACTGCAAATGAGAGGAATTCTGATGAATGAACATTGCACTTATATACAGAATACCCTTGCCTAATAATAATAGAAAAAAATCAAATTATTCCAGAGTCTGAATAAGCATTGAGTGCAGTCATGAGAGAATGAAAACTGGAGAGCAAAAGACCCATATTTTTACATTTCCTCCAATCTTTTGTAGGTAATGAATTGTTTTCAAAATTCAGTTATGGTAAAAGCTTTTGAATTGGAGTCTGACAGTCCTTCAGGGTATTCTTAGAGGTTATCTCTGCAAGGCAGGTGGAAGACGGAAAAGATGAGCTTAACCCTATCAGAATAATTATGATGTATTATTAGCAACTAATGGCAATCTAATGGAGCTTTTTTCAGTGAGGACACCACTGCCTATAATTTTTCTCTGTCATGTGCATAAAAAAGCTCCTCCTAATGAAGTCTATGTTCTGGCAACTCAGACTAAATGCAATCAAAGAAACTTCTTATATATGAGACTTCTTGAGCTTCAACTTATTTTCACGCGCTCAGTTTTGTCATCCTCACAAAAAAGTGACAATGTTGAACATTTTGAAATCAGATTCACACACTTGCAGAGACCGTGTGACCTAATGGATAGAGCATTAGCCAGGAGATCTGAGTCCTATTCCTGGCTCTGTTTGATTCCATAGATCTTGAAATGTATGTTGTGGAAGCACTTGATCATTGTGGAAGTGAAAATAGATCTGCAGGATTTAGCATCTGTTGTTCTGCCAGAGTCTGGTACCACTTTGAGGTTGGTTTTGGTCTGGGGAACTTGCTTCTGAGGAGGAGAAGCTGGGAGGCGTTGTTTGAAGGCCAGAAGTGGAGGTTTGGGAAATATTTCTTTCGGGATGGGGTTCCCATTGTATATTGGGTTGCAGTTGTTTGATTACAAACTAGGGAAATACAGCCCAGGTGCCACTACAATAAAGGGGGTGCATAACTGGTAGGAAAACCATTCCCAGAGAGTAGTTATCGGTGGTTCACAGTCAAGCTGAAAGAGGACACAGAGTGGGGTGCTGCAGGGATTGGTCCTGGGTCTAGTTTTGTTCAATATTTTCATCAATGATTTACATAATGACATAGAGAGTACACTTATAGCAGTGGTCTCCAATCTTTTTAAGAAGGAGATCACTTTTTGAACTTAAGTGCAATCCAGGATCTACCTCAAATCCAAATATCCTTGCCCCACCTCCTCTGTGCCCCTTCTCCAAGGCCCTGCCCCTGCTCATCCCTCCCTCTCCCATTTTCCCTCCCTTGCATCAGGCAGCAGCAGAGGATTGGGGCACAGGCTCTGTTCTTGGGCTAAGGGATTTGGAGTGTGAGGGGGGCTCTAAGCTGAGCCTGGGGCAGGAAGTTGGGGTGCAGGAGGAGGTTCAAGGTAAAGCAGTTTGAGTCCAGGGGGTTAGTTTACGGGTTTGGGGTGCAGGAGGGGTTCATGACTTGGGGCAGGGGTTCAGAGCTGGCTCCAGCTGGACACTGGTTATCTCAGGTGGCTCCTGGGTGGTGGTGCAGTGGGCTAAGGCAGGCTCACCCCTGCCCTGGCCCTGCACCACTCCCAAAAGCAGCCAGCAAACTCCCTCCATCCCAAGCCCCGTTGTGCCCCCTACTCCATTCTGTGGAGCTAGAATACAGGGTAGGCGAGGGGGCACCCTGACATCAGCGCTCTCCTCTTCCTTACCTGCTCTGCACAGCAAGCAGTAGGCTTCTGGGTGTGGGGGAGGGCAGCTCCAAGGCAAAGGGTGGAAGATGCACAGCAGTGGCAGAGGGGCAGCTGAAGTGCTGCACTTGATAGCCCCTTGGCCAAACCAGTCAGGATCACCCATCACAGGCTCCAAGATCTACCAGCAGATCCCGAGCCACTGGTTGGTGACCACTGACTTATAGGCTGTGTCTAGACTACATGGCTCTGTCGTCAGAGGCATGTAGATTAGACACATAGGCAAAGTCAAATGAAGCCGCGATTTAAATGATCGCGGCTTCATTTAAATTTACATGGCTGACGCGCTGAGCCGACAAACAGCTGATCGGCTGTTTGTCGGCTCAGCGCACTAGTCTGGACGCTCCCCTGCCGACATCAAAGCCCTTTGTCGGCAGCCCCGTTATTCCTCGTGGGACGAGGTTTACCGGGGCTGCCGACAAAGGGCTTTGATGTCAGCAGGGGAGCGTCCAGACTAGCGCGCTGAGCGGACAAACAGCCGATCAGCTGTTTGTCGGCTCAGCGCGGCAGCCATGTAAATTTAAATGAAGCCGCGATCATTTAAATCGCGGCTTCATTTGACTTTGCCAAAATAACAAATCTACATGGCTCCGTCGACGGAGCCATGTAGTTTAGACGTACCCATAGAGTCTGAGGACAATGCCAAGGTTAGAGGGGCTGTAAGTGATATGAGTAAACATATGAAATGACTACCTAGGATTGAGTACTGCAGAAAGGCATCTGGGGGTTATAATGGATCCAAAGCTAAATATGAGTAAACAGTATGACAAAACAAACCAAAAAAAAAAGCAAACATCATTCTGAGAGGTATTAGCAGAAGTGTTGTAAGCAAGACACAATAAGTAATTCTTCCACTCTACTCCATGCTGATAAGACCTCAGTTGGGGTATTGTGTACAGTTCTGGGCGCCACATTTCAGGACATGTGAATAAACTGGAGAAAGTCCTGAGAAGAGCCACAAAAAATAATAAAGGTCTAGAAAGCATGATGTAGAGGAGGAAAGATTAAAAAACGAAGGTTGTTCTGTTTAGAGAAGACTGAGGAGGGATATAGTAACAGTTTTCAAGTACATAAAAGATTATTACAAGGAGCAAGTGGAAAAATTATTCTCCTTAACCTCAGAACGAGAAGCAATGGGCGTAAGTTGCAGCAAGGGTGGTTTAGGTTGGACATTAAGAAAAACTTCCTAACTGTTGGGCATAGAACTAGAGATAGGGAGGTACTGCAGCGCCCCCTGACAAAGTAGTTTCCAAGCGGGTTTACAGTTTATTCAATGTCTCTCAGCACCCTCACAACCATACAAATTGTTTCTGCAATTCTGTAAGGATGATTAAGCACTCTGGAGGTTGTGGAAATTGCCTCTGGAGGATGTGGAATCTCCATCATTGGAGGGTTTTAAGAACATGTTAGATAAATACAGTAAAACCTGTGTTACCTGGCAAGCTCGGGGATTAGGGCGTTCTGGTTATCTGAAAATTCCAGTTATCTGAGGGTCCCCATCAACCTAGGAAAAAACAATGGACAATAATAGTAAAACTCAAGTTTTTAATATTGGTAGTTTTGTAGTGTGATGCAGTTGGTCTCACATTTCTATTTTGAGTTAAAGATGATTAGTACTTCTTAAATAAAAAATTGTTAAGCCAATCATGGTAAACCAAGCCAGGCCTGTGCGCCTGAAGGTGTGACAGTATTGTGGCTGGGGCAATGCCGGTTAACAAAGTTTTCTGGTTAACAGTGCTGGATAACAAACCTTTCACTGCACATATTGAGTAGTCCTGACTTGAGTGCAGGGGACTGGATTAGATGACCTATTGAGATCCTTTCCACAATACCCCATATGGGTTCCAGTGTGAGGTCAGAGGTGACAACCGGTGGTTTATGGTTGGGGGGGGGAGCGTTATTTCTTTATTGAAGCAAGCTCTCTCAGATATCTGAGTGGACTCACAGGGATTGCATTCAGAGTTTTGTTGTACTCCTAGATCTGTTTCTTCCTTGTACTCTGTTAAAAATGAAGAGACTCTGTATGAGTGTGCGTTCTATAAAGTAATTCTTTTGTTATGCTTGTGTTCCTTGTTTTACTGCCATATTGTCCCTGAAGGATGTAATTAGGTAACCAGAGTTTCCAAACCGGTGAACTTCAGTGAGGAATGTGTCTAAGCAATTAGGGGACTCAGGAGGACTGACCAATGGTTGTAGGGTTTAGGCCAACTATACAGTCCCACTACCCAAGAAAAGTATCACACACAGGGTCTGCTCCAGGGAATAAGCTTGAAAGAATCAGAGCTAGGAACAGTGACCAATCACTACCCAACAAAAACAAATTGGTTTCCTTCTTTCCATGGAGCTGGATCAACTCAGGTTGAAAACAGCAACTATTTATGTCACTTACAATCTAATGTCAAATGACTATTGTGTCACTAACATGGAGCAAAGCCCACACTGTGTGCAAAGTCAGATACAGTAAAACCAGTGTTATCCGGCACGCTTGGGGATTAGGGTGTTCTGGATGTCTAAAAATTCTGGTTATCTGAGGGTCCCATTAACCTAGGAAAAACCAATGGACAATAATAGTAAAACTTATTTTATTAAACGGAAACAGTACTGTAACTATTATAAGGCACAGTAACATACATTAAAACTAAAAGTTTAGTCATTCTCTGGATCCAAATCACTGGTACATGTAGATGTGGTAAGCACCCTCCCTCCACCAAGCACCCTCCCCCTGCTGGAGCTCTGACCACCAGCCTTGCACCAGCAGGATTAAAGCGGCATGCCGCATGGCCACACCCAGCCCCCGGTTTCTAAATTTTGCCGGTTACTAACGTTTTCCAGATAGGTTCCGAATAGCACAGGTTCCGAATAGCACAGGTTTTACTGTACTTGGATTTTTAACATTAACCCAGCTAGATGCCTCTTATCCACATTTTTTGGGCGGAGGTTCTATTCCTTTGCTGCCTGAATCCTCAGTTGTAAAGAAACCAAAATTCTTTACTTCTAATCGGATTATGTCACTAACTCATAAGAACCTTCAGTGCAAAATGTCATTGTACAAAAGCCAAGTCTAAATTGCAAGAAGAAAATTCGCACAAGGGGAATGAATTCATATTTGCTTCTTTAAAAGCAGAACAGGCTGAGGTGTGATACTTCCCAGATACTACAAATATCATCAGCAAAAATAGGATGTGTGAAAAACAGCAATATTTGATACGAATAAGTACCCAATACTTTATCTTAAGGCTACAGTCCCCTCTATGATCTCTAGGGCATGTAAGAGGTAGAGATAAGATCAAGTCATATAAATTTGGCTCTGGATTTCTGAATACCCTCTGAGGTTAAGAGAAGCCCTAAAATAAAGTTTAACCCAGTATGGAAATAGGGGCATTTGCAAATCATAAAATAACAAAATCTTCACATTTCTCATTTCAAGATGGTGAAAATCCAGATCCAAAATTTTGAAGCTTAATCCTCCAACTAAGCACTTAGAATTATTCATACAAACATGTCTGTTTCAGGAACATTCCCATTTTCTTTCATCTATCTAGTTATTCCGGAAGAGTTAACATGTTCTGTTTCTTTCTCTTATCCAGCCACTTGAACAGTATCTGTCTTCTTGCTCAATTTCCTAAAATAGCTGGCTTTGGCTAGTTAGAAGCAATTCCCCCCTCTATGCCCTCCCCATGCAAAATATCAGTCAAGCAACAAACAAGAGAGCATAACAAAACAAATATTTTACTTTGGCCAAGCACTAAGTTTTAACTGATGACAGTTCATCTTTCCATTCAAGTAGCTGGAACAGGTGATACACTTATAATGCAAAGACCTGGAGGTAAACAGCACTGCGCTTAGAAAGTGACTCCAGATTTTTGTCATGGCAATCATTTTTATTAAAACATCAGCCCAGTGTAATTGTATATTTTGTTTAGAGTGACAGCTGGAATTTTTCAGGTAGATTGCTGCCTTTTGACAGGAGATAAGTGGGAAGGGGAAATGTGCTCTCCACAGGCCTTTATCAAGGAAAATCACCGTCAGAAAATTGCACAATCTACAACAATATTTCCATACTTTACTGCATTTACAGGGCAAAAACTGTCATTAAGGCAAACAAAGAGTCATACAAAAGCATGTTTCTATGTACAGGTCCTTTATTTGGCAGAAAACTATTTCCACAATCACAGGGAGTGGAAAGTCATAAAAAATGGATTCAAAATGTTACGCTTTACTGCGATGTGCTGTTAATATTTTAACAAAGATCTCTAGAGGAACTCCCCACTAAGCATGTTAAGGACTAGTCGACTATTTAATAAGTAAGGGTATGTCTACACTACCCCGCTAGTTCGAACTAGCGGGGTAATGTAGGCATACCGCACTTGGAGGTAATACCGCACTAGGAGGTAATGTAGGCATAGCGTTACTCCTCGTGAAATGAAAATCCCGGGCTTCATTTGCAAGTGCGGTATGTCTACATTATCCTCCTAGTTCGAACTAGGAGGGTAGTGTAGACATACCCTAAATGCTTATCAGATAGTCAGTCATCCAATTGACTAGTTGATTACACACCCACCCTTGCTGCCTCTATCAGATAGAGGCAGCAACGGGGAAGGAAAGGGGGTACTTCAAAGTGGCAGCGCCACACAACTGAGCCCAGGATCAGCTGTGCGGCATTGCCCCGTTGAAACACTGAGGCAGCGTTCAAAGTGTAGCGCTGCACAGCTGATCCCTCAGCATTTCAAAAGGGTAGCACCGCACAGAGCCCAGGGACAGCTGGGGAACCCAGGATCAGCTGGCATTTCCCTAAGTTCTGGGGAAATGCTGCACGGAACAAAAGGAGCACTTAAAGGTGATAAAGTCATTGAGGAGAAACTAAATGAATTCTTTGCTTCAGTCTTCATGGCTGAGGATGTTAGGGAGATTCCCAAACCTGACCCGTCCTTTGCAGGTAACAAATCTGAGGACTTGTCACAGACTGAAGTGTCATTAGAGGAGATTTTGGAATTAATTGATAAACTTAACAGTAACAAGTCACTGGGACCAGATGGCATTTACCCAAGAGTTCTGAAAACTCAAATGTGAAATTGCAGAACTATTAACTATGGTTTGTAACCTATCCTTTAAATCAGCTTCTGTACCCAATGACTGGAAGATAGCTAATGTAACGCCAATATTTAAAAAGGGCTATACAGGTGATCCTGGCAATTACAGACAGGTAAGTCTAACGTCAGTACCAGGCAAATTAGTTGAAACAATAGTAAAGAATAAAATTGTCAGACACGTACAAGAACATAATTTGTTAGGCAAATGTCAACATGGTTTCTGTAAAGGGAAATCACGTCTTACTAATCTATTAGAGTTCTCTGAAGGGATCAACAAACATGTGGACAAGGAGGATCCAGTAGATACAGTGTACTTAGATTTCCAGAAAGCCTTTGACAAGGTCCCTCACCAAAGGCTCTTATGTAAATTAAGTTCTCATGGGATAAGAGGAAAGGTCCTTTCATGGACTAAAAACTAGTTAAAAGACAGGAAACAAATGGTAGGAATAAATGGTAAATTTTCAGAATGGAGAGGGGTAACTAGTGGTGTTCCCCAAGGGTCAGTCCTAGGACCAATCCTATTCAACTTATTCATAAATGATCTGGAGAAAGGGGTAAACAGTGAGGTGGCAAAGTTTGAAGATGATACTAAACTGCTCAAGGTAGTTAAGTCCAAAGCAGATTGTGAATAACTTCAAAAAGATCTCACCAAACTAAGTGACTGGGCAACAAAATGGCAAATGAAATTTAATGTGGATAAATGTAAAGTAAAGTAAGGCACATTGGAAAAAATAACCCCAACTATACATATAATATGATAGGGACTAATTTAGCTACAATTAATCAGAGAAGAGAACTTGGAGTCATTGTGGATAGTTTTCAGAAGACATCCACGCAGTGTGCAGCGGCAGTCAAAAAAGCAAACAGGATGTTAGGAATCATTAAAAAAGGGATAGAGAATAAGATGGAGAATATTTTATTGCCCTTATATAAATCTATGGTACGCCCACATCTTGAATACTGCGTACAGATGTGGTTTCCTCATCTCAAAAAAGATATACTGGCATTAGAAAAGGTTCAGAGATGGGCAACTAAAATGATTAGGGGTTTGAAACGAGGCCCATATGAGGAGAGATTAGAGAGACTGGGACTTTTCAGCTTGGAAAAGAGGAGACTAAGGAAGGATAGGATAGAGGTCTATAAAATCATGAGTGGTGTGGAGAAAGTGAATAAGGAAAAGTTATTTACTTGTTCCCATAAATTAAGAACTAGGGGCCACCAAATGAAACCAATGGGCAGCAGGTTTAAAACAAATAAAAGGAAGTTCTTCTTCACACAACACATAGTCAATCTGTGGAACTCCTTGCCTGAGGAGGTTGTGAAGGCTAGGACTATAACAGGGTTTAAAAGAGAACTAGATAAATTCATGGAGGTTAAGTCCATAAATGGCTATTAGTCAGTATGGGTAAGGAATGGTGTCCCTAACCTCTGTTTGTCAGAGGGTGGAGATGGATGGCAGGAGAGAGATCGCTTGATCATTACCTGTTTGATTCACTCCCTCTGGGACACCTGGCATTGGCCACTGTCGGTAGACAGGGTACTGGGCTAGATGGACATTTGGTCTGACCCCGCTGATCCCAGGCTCCATCCTGCACTTCCACTTTGAAATGCACAAGCACCCCCATTGGAAGGTAAACAAAACTTCTGTGAAGATGAACTTTACGACGTATTTATCCTTTGCCCCTTAAAATATAGATTATGCTGCAATGGATTCTGCTAACATAATCTGAAATGAAAGAGTTGGAATGAAGATCTGAGAAGAAAAGCTGGTGACAGCCTTTTCCTGGGTAAAGGTTTTGACAATAGGAATCATTTGGTGACTCTGGTCCTTTTCAAAGGCAGATTTGCTCTTGGGAAGTTTTATAAAAGTCAAGAGCATCTGAGGAGTGGGCGAACTCAGACAGAGGCAAGCAACCTTCCCTTAAATGGGGTAACGGAAGGTTAACAAGGCAGGGTAGAGAATTGAACTGTAAGTCAGGAGTCCAGGGCTCTGTTTCTGATACTGCTACCGAACAGCTGCGTGAATGTGGGCAAATCATTTAACCGCTCTCTGCTTCCATTTCCATGGCTGTCTGGGGTATTTGGACAAGCTATTTGGGGCCACACCTGACAGTAATGTAGTCAAGGCTTCAATGTACATCCACAGAGTGTACCCACTTTTCATTTGGGCAAATAGACAATAGATGTGTTTTTTAAACCACTACAGTATTGGCCTCACACAATGGAGCCTGAGGGCTTGTTTATATGGGACATCATTGTGTGGCAAACTGAGGTATAAATCTACAGCGCATGAGCGTACAGCACAGTAACATCCCACATGGACATTGCTACAGTTCTGGGCAGTCTTCGGCTAGCGCTACTTGCAAGTTGAGTCGCTGGGGCCTCTCTGCCCCACAGTAATCTAAATAATAAATCAAAACATCAGCTGGCATCAGGATCTTCCCCTTCCCCAAGAATCCCATCAATGACACTGCACTTTGTTGATATTTATGCAGCTAGGAAGGAACCTCTCCGAGCAAACTGCATGGATTTGCAGGCACCACTATAGCTGTACATAAAATCTCATCTTTATCTAACAAATAATTATGCTGCTAATTTCAGCAGACCATGTTTGTCGGTTTCAGCAAAAACAATGAGGAGTTCTGTGGCACCTGAAAGACTAACATATTTATTTGGGCATAAACTTCATCAGACGACAAAGTGGGTTCCAAACCATGAAAGCTTATGCCCAGACAAATGTGTTCATCTTTAAAGGTGCCACAGGACTCCTTGATGTTCATGCTGCTAATATTTCAATTCTTTGCAAATTATATAAACAAATATATTTTTAGATCCATTTCAAGATCCTCTCTCCTTCTCAGAAAGGTTGCAAGTTACCCATGGGCTTCATCCTTTAGGAACAGTTTCATGATGGAAAGTATTTTACCTAAAGGTGTCCTGTGCAAGATGATCCCTCCTTTAGCTTTGCCATATGATCTACAGTCCCCTTTATCCTTACCATGTCATAGTTCCTTCCCTATGCTCCCATTAAAGTCAGTAACAAAATGCTTCCTGAATCCAGTCACGCAGGACCAGCCCCAAGTGAAATTTTATTTCTGCTTTCCACAGATTATTACAAATAATAAAAGCAACAGATGCCCGAGGCAAGTTTATTTCTGCAGAGAGGTGGAAAATAGCAGAAACTTTGCTAGCATATTCCGCACACAAACATACTCCAAGTTTAAAGTATTCTCTCTCTCTCTCTCTCTCTCTCTCTCTCTCTCTCTCTCTCTCTCTCACACACACACACACACACACACACACACACACACACACAAGCCTAAAGCCAAGCAAATCAACAGACAGCAAGAGGATATCCAAACACCCTTAACTCTGCTCCGTTGCAAGTCATACAAAAAGATCCCAAAGTTTACTCTGCCACTTCCTTGCTAATCAGTATCAATTATTCTAGAAGCCACAACAATGTGCAAATGCTCCAGCCTAAAAGCAACACAATATAGTTCGGAAGTTGAACATTACCAAAAAAAAGTTAAACACCCTTAAAAACTACTGAAGTTCCAAAGGCCCAAACTAAAACCATGGAAAAAGAACCATCTCAAAGTTACCTGAGGGAAAGCAGAGTTAAGGTGACCTGGGTTATAACTTGTGACAGTCAGTTAGAACTTGACTGGAAGACTTACCTGGTGTTTCCCAGGTCCTTCCGGGCAGGGTGCTGGCAGCGTGGAGGGTGCAGGAGTCAGGACAGGGCAAGAGGTTCAACCTGTATAACCTCTAGACCAGGAGTCTCATTCTCACAGCCCGGGGGCCACAGAGTATTTTTGTAATCTGGTCTCCAGGGACTCCCCATGCCCAAGGAAATGTCCATCCTCATGCCTTCTCCCCCCCATATGCACACGCATACTGCATCCCTTCACCCGAGACATGACTTCAGGGATGACCAGCAGAGTCTGGCTCAGGGCTGCAACTACAGGCCTAGAGAACACACCAGTAGAGAGCACTACTTGGCTGACCATTAAAATGCTCTTCCAAAGCCTGCCTCAACTGCCTAGCTCCACATGCAGTTCTTGTAATGGTCTTTGTGTCTGGCTACTCAAAGTCAGCAGACAATTGTTCCATATCTGCCAACCACCCCGTCAGCAGCTTTTCCCCTTATTTTACGGCCATGATGCAGGACACGCAAGCTGCTATAACCATTAAGATATTTTTCTCATTCAAATTCAATCTAGCGAGTAAACACCGCAAGCACCCTTCAACCAACCAAAAGCACATTCAACAGTCATTCTACACCTACTGAGCTAGTAGCTCAACCTTTCCTGGGTGCTATTGGGGCAACCAGACTATGGCTTCATGAAACATGGGAGCAAGGGGTACGTTGGCTTGCCCAGAATTGCTAGCAGCCTTTCTACATCATCAATAGTTAGCCACCAGTTAGGGAAGAATGTCCCTGCCTGCAGCTTTCTGAATATCCCTGAGCTCTTCAAGATGTATTCATCATGTACCTTCCCTGACCAAATACAGGACTATGTAGCACTTTAAAGACTAACAAGATGGTTTATTAGGTGATGAGCTTTCGTGGGCCAGACCCACTTCCTCAGATTAAATAGTGGAAGAAAATAGTCACAACCATATATACCAAAGGATACAATTAAAAAAATGAACACATATGAAAAGGACAAATCAAATTTCAGAACAGAAGGGGGATGCGGGGGGGGGGGGGGAAGGTAAATGTCTGTGAGCTAATGGTATTAATTACCTGCCTGCTTCAGAAGCCTTTTAAATCTGCACTTTAAAGGGAATCCTCTGAACTGTCATTCATGCTAAAATTCGACAATCTACGCGTGGGTCTCAACAAAGACCCTAGCTACCTTACCCATTACAAAGATAGCTTTCCCAATTATCACCTCTAATACCATTAGCTCACAGACATTTACCTTCCCCCCCCCCCTCCGCATCCCCCTTCTGTTCTGAAATTTGATTTGTCCTTTTCATATGTGTTCATTTTTTTAATTGTATCCTTTGGTATATATGGTTGTGACTATTTTCTTCCACTATTTGATCTGAGGAAGTGGGTCTGGCCCACGAAAGCTCATCATCTAATAAACCATCTTGTTAGTCTTTAAAGTGCTACATAGTCCTGTATTTTGTTTCAGCTACACCAGACTAACACGGCTACATTTCTATCACTTCCCTGACCAGTCCACACTGAAAGTGTGGAAGTATCCGCAGTGATCCATCAACACTTGCATAAGCATAGAAAAAAGTAGCCCTCTCTCTTGATGCCTCTCTCTGCGGCATACTGGGCTGATGCTAAAATAGGGATATACATGCCATCTATCACCCCACCACAGTTCAGGAACCCCATTGCTGCAATTCCATCCTTTCTATTCTGCATGTTGCTGACAGTCATGGTCCTGGACTTCAGGAGATGATTAAATGGCCTTAAACTCTTACTGCCCCTGTGGATTTTCCAATACCAATATAATTTCCCACTGACTGGAGTTATACAGCCTCCACAGTGCAATTGCAACTTATTCTCCATTATCAATGCAGCCTTCCTTCTGGTGTCCATGCACTGGTGGGCTGAAGTGAGCTCAGCATACACATCCAGGTTTGGGGCCACTGCCCATCATCCTAAACCTGTGTTATGACATGATGCCACTAGTCAGGGCCAGTTTCTCAGACCTAGAAGCAGCATTTCACCATCTGTGGCTATTCTAGCAACACCATCAGCAACTTGGAATTGCTTTTTTGATGTGTGTCTCAGCAAACTGTCCTCAAAGAAACCCTCAGCTCTGTGGGGAATTTGAGAATTTTACGTCCTGTATTTGCAGTGTTCATGAGAGCAGCACTGGACTCTGCAGGTTCCTTGCTCCTATCAGAGATGGTGAACACCAAAAAAGTGCCACACACATTTTTAAGGCATAAAAATGGCATTATGGGCGGGGGAGAGTTGCACGCTGAATACTTGACCCCTCTCACTTCCAGATAATCCTGGTAAGTTATAACTATTCCATACAACATTCCTAAAATGTTACAAAAGGTATTTAACCACTCTGGGCCCCTGGGCAAGGTGGGGGGAGAGTGGCTCTGTGCTCCCAGAAGGAGGCAGTGCCTCAGAGCCAACAGCAGTCAGCCCTCAGCACTGCCCACACTGCAGTGCCCCTGCCCTGCCCTGCCCTGCCCCGCCCCGCCCTACCTGGAGCATGCGGTGCAGTGCCGTTACCTGACCAGGTAGTCCTAAGAGCCACCCGGAGTGTGATTTAAAGGGCTAGAGGCAATTGCCCCTTTGAATTGCCGGGTTACATGTTGTTAGTCTTAAAGGTGCTGCAAAGCTAGTTGTTGTTTTTAAGTTTTTTCAAGTTGCATGTAGTTGGAAGAGTCCTGGAGAATAACTGCAGAAGGATGTACACAAACCCCATAGGAATGATTTATTTCTTAGAGTCACAAAATATAGAAAAACACGGTATAGGTCATCAAGTCCATCTCACTGCCTATATCAGCTTGTTCCCAACAGTGCATAATACCAAATAATGTATCCAAGGATTTTTAGTGCTCTCTGTCAGTAGTAAGAGGACTACCCAAAAGCTCTCCTTCCATTTGTACACATCTGATCCATGATTAAAAAGATGTCCATCCTGTGTAACATTAGAGCTCATGCCATCAATTATAAAAGCCACATCTTTCCAGGCTTATGTTTACAGGACATTTTCACTGGATAAGCAAATAACCCGAGAGCAGGTTCCTTAGCTACATATAATGATATTATTTTTAACAGAACACTATAAGGTGCTAAGGGAGTTAATTAGAGGCACTTAGCCAGTTTCTTTGTGTGAGGCAGAACAGGGAAAGGTCAAGTGGCATTCTGCTAGAAGCTGCAAATACAATGGGTCTACACAGAGAGAAGGCTCCCAATATGAATAACCACCAGATTAAGAATAACTAGGAGATTAACAATTCATTTCACTTGGAGTGAGAGTTGGTTTAAATTAAAGGCACTATCAGTTCCTATGACTTTCATACTTCAAACACTATGAGGCACTGAAATGTACAAAATAAAAAGCTGCAGAAGAAGATTGTTTCTGAAGCTACCATAGCAATCAACGGTCAGCAGAATATAATAGCAGTTGACATTTTAGGTCAATATGAATGCAGTTTGGAGCCAGCTATTTTGGAAGCCATCCAGCTTGTCAGTTCAGTACTAATGAAGAAAATGCTGCAACATGTTTTACACAGTATAAAAACCAGGATAAGAATAAAGGAAAATTCTCCCCTCTCGCTCTCCAAATTTAATGGCCCTATTTTTAAAAACTCATTTATTCATATTGTTTCTTTGTATCAAGCTGACAGTTTTGCCACATCGCCCCCACTGTGCTTAAAAAGATGGTGAGATCCTTCTCCCAAATGCAGCCCTGATTGAACGGATACATAGCCACCCTTATATATTCCACTTAAAAGTGAAGCAGCTGTCACAAAAAAGTGGCAGCCCCCCCCCACACTTGCTATATTTCAAAGACTGCAAATTGCATCAATAAACAAAATGCAATGCCCCATCATTCGAGACCCTACGAAGTTAAAAGGTTTGAGTGCAATAAGGGAAAACATGTCATGGTTAGTTTAAGCAAGACAATTCTCTTCACAAAGTAAGATGTTTACCAGCAACCCTATCAGTGTCTATCTGCCCACCAGAGTTATGCAGAGAGGAAATGGAAAGCAGATGGAAAATTACTGTAGGCCACTTGCCAATAGTAAGGAGGAGATAGAGAAAAGTGAATTCACAGACCTGTGCAAAAACAAAAAATAAGACAGACGTTCTCCATGTGGAAGGCCCTGAATTGTTCTGCTGTGTGGGCAGGTGACACGGAATCGCTTGATCCCTCCTGTGGGCAGCAGGAATGTGATCCCTGAAGAGAGTCTGCTAGCATGAGAGATCCCTGCATGCTGCCATGAAAGGAGCAGATGAGAGTAGGAAAACCATCCCCGAAGCACTTGACAAAATTATTAGGTTTACTCCTCTGGGAAATACCTGCACATCAACAAACTGCCTCTCAGTTCACATAAGTCTTGCTTGCACACTGCTCCAAAGGCACCATGGGCTAGTGAACAGGGCACTGGACTGGAAGTCAGAGGAGAGGGCTCTTGCTAGTCCTGCCATTTAGGCAAGGCCTCTGTTTCCTCTTTCCGTGTTTTCCCATCAAAGCTGTGTAAATTCAAGCACAGAATCCACCACAACAGAATTCTGATCTTAGCTGGGACCTCAAGAAACAGATGTAACATAAACAGCCACAACAGACTAACACATTATAAAAGTTCTCTTTCTTGGCACACCCTCTGCACTCAGAAGAATACACACTTCAGATACATCAGTGGGATTTTTGTACACCTCTCTGAGTGAAGAATTATTTGGGCCAAAATGGAAGACTGGCCAAAAATAGGTAATGGGATTGGAGCTATTTCTGTTCAGGGTTTGCAGAATCCATATGCAATTTACAAATGGAAAATACCAGCCAGATTATTTTTCCCTGATGCAAAATCCTCCGAGAAGTGCTCAGCACTTTGAGAACAGTTTAAGAAAACAGATCCTTCTACCGGATACTGCTATAGGTCAGGGAGCAACAAACCAGAGACTGCAAGCAGTATGTTGAATCCTTGGATAGATATTGCTACCTTTTGATTCTTCAGGAGATAGTCAGTTTTCCTGATCATCGGCCAGTGACAGCAAACTTCTACACTCCTGAAGATCTGACATGGAGTTACATTACCCATGGAGTCTCCAACATCACTCAACTTTGGTCCGGCTGCCCCTCTGTCAGAAAGAAGGGACAGCCGGGCCAAATCTGTCATGGTAGGCAGCTGCCTAGTTTGCCTACAGTAAGAGTGGCCTTTACTTCTGGTAACTGCTGTTTTTTAACAGAGGTACTAGAAACCATTCAAATAACGTACATTCACAGCCATTTAAATGGGAGGCAGAGAAATGATCAACCCTGTCATTTAGTGGGACAAACCCCAAGGAGATGTTTCCCTATTACATTTACTGAATATTCTGTCACTGTAGCAGACAAACATAATAGTTCAGGCTGCTTGTTGAGACTAATTGCCCTGTCATTGACAATTAGAGTTATTAATATGGCCAGTAAGAGGTTACAAATGGGCATCCTGATGTACAGAGTACCCATGAGAGATTATATACGTGAGCCAGAGGTCAGAGCCCTGTTGCCAGCATATAGAAAGAGGGAGTGAAATCCAAATTGATGGCTGTTATATACAAAAAGAAATCTTTTTCTTTCCCATGAAATCCTGTGCAATGGAAGTAGGCTGGGTAATGAATAGTTTGGTGAATCCACTGACGGGAAACACAATCACTAAGATGTCTTGTCTACATTTTCCACATAGAAAGTTGCCCAGACTTATGCTAGGTTGACCACTTCCATGGGGCTGGAAGGGATAAATGCCATGTCAGCTCTGAGCTTCAACCAGTTTCGCTCTCTGAGGAGTTGTTGTGCAATGATGCCATGCTTGCCTCTGGCGTCTAGTAAAAACAAAGCATGAGGTATTGGTCCATTGTTGCCTGGGATTACTGGTTCCCACCTTGGCATTCCAGCAACATTTGATCTAAAAAACTTTGCAAAATTAGCAGGATCGGGCCAAAAGCTGTCTTCCATATGGGATAGGCTGACATGGAAAAGTCAATATGGGCAGTGCACCATGCTGCCTTTTGTACATGTTCCACTGGCATCTAATATAATCGTTCCTCATTTTGTGTAATCGTTTAGGTTAGTGTGTGATTGCCCGTATTTTGGGTTGTGTCCTGTGCAGACCTGATTTTATATAAGTAGCCATTTAAGCCATATGTTTATTTGAACAGTATTTTCCATTGGACATTAGGAAAAAGTTCCTAACTGTCAGGGTAGTCAAACACTGGAATAAATTGCCCAGGGAGGTTGTGGAATCTCCATCTCTGGAGATACTTAAGAGTAGGTTAGATAAATGTCTATCAGGGTTGGTCTAGACAGTATTTGGTCCTGCCATGAGGGCAGGAGACTGGACTCGATGACCTCTCGAGGTCCCTTCCAGTCTTAGTATTCTATGATTCTATGTTTCTGATTTGGGTTCTTTGTTTTTCTACAGCAGGCATTTTCAAACTTGGGTTGCAGACCCACCAAGGAAAGCCCCCAGCAAGCCCAGGATGCTTTGTTTACTCTAAAGCTCTGCAACCAAGGAGCTTTGCAGCTCCCATTGGCAAACCACTGCCAATGGGAGCTGCAAGGCTCCACGGCTGTGGAGCTATAGAGTAAACAAAGTGTTGTGGGCCCATCAGGGGCTTTCCCTGGCAGGTCCACAACCCAAGTTTGAAAACCTCTGTTCTAGAGGTTTCTTTTTAGAAGACCAGGGGGGAAAAACCAATTTATGAAAAGTTGGGTATTTCACTCTCAGGTTTCAGTGTCTGGGAGACAGAATGGTCTGTCTGACCTTGACTTTAAACCTCTAGGAGGTTCATATCTGACAATCAACTCACATTAGAAAACATTAATTAGGTAAAGAAGCTGAATGCAATTCAGACCACAAGGCTTCCAATGGTTGGCTTTGACTTCACAAAGATGGAGGGGAAAGAAGAGCAGACTGGAGATACAGGGCCTATTTCTTTTCCCAAGCATACCAGTTTTACACCAAACTGCAGTGGAATTATTCCCAAATTATAATGGTGAGAGAATCAATCCCTTTGCATATATCTGCTTCTGCAACATTTCTTATTATCTCCTTCCTAATTGCCATTTAGAGGACATTGTGATTTGTGTTACATCAGCCTTTGCCCATTTATTCTGAAGGTTGACTGTGTCAGTGCATCGAGGGCACCCAGCATTCAGAAATAAAATGTTTCTAAAAAACAGAAGTTTCCTATTGTAACTTCAGTAAGAAAATAATGCTCTCTTTGTAGCTATTTTCACTTGACAGACAGCTTAAATTAGGTTACTGAATAACTGGGTACATAGTACAACAGTAAACCTATCACAAAAGCATGTTAATCACAGCACTACTGATACTTGACATCCACTGGTGAAAGGCATTTTTACAGTCTTTCATTAAAATTGAAAGAGGGATTAAGAGGCCTATTTCTTGATTAATGTCTTTCTCTGACTGGGAGATATAATCCTATCTATAACCCCAAATTACTGGAAACAAAATTAAATTTCTGCCAGCAGATCATTCTAAGCACATATTACACCGAGCTCCAGAGGATTTGTTTCTTTACATACTTCAGATTCGGCATAAAGACATTAGGAGTTCTTCATGTTGTAGTGAGAGAGATGGATTCCAAGAACAAGCCAATGGGAAAGCCATCAGCACTCGTATAGAAACACCAGAAGGCTTACCCGGCATTACTCAGGTCCTTAACTCAATTCATTTGTTTTTTTGGAAAATAACATGAAAATTCCATGAGTCATTGAAAGCATTGCTCTGGGGTGGGACTGGGGATGAGTGGTCCAGGGTGTAGGCTGCCCTAGTGAGAGAGGACTACCCCAGCCTTTTCTCACCGCAGCAGCATGTGACTAGGTGAAAAGCACCTCTCTATGGCCTCTGCAGCTCTAGCGGGCACAGCCGGGGGAGGGGTGCATGTCCCCTGGCTGGGGCAGGTCCAGCTTCATCTGCCCTCTGTGCTCCCCAGTCAGAGTGAGGGATGCAGCAAACTGGGCACTTTCTCTCACTCCCTGACAAAGGGGAACAGTGAGCAATGTTTCCATATAAATCAGGGGGAGGGGATTCAGCCCCACCCGCCACCCTCTCTAAAGGGTGTCTGAGGGTTGGGAAGGTCAAGGCTGGGGCAGTTCTGGAAGGAGGGGGGTGCACCCTCAGCCACCCCCTTTCACTTGCCTGGTGATTCTGTCTCTTTTCTGTATGGTATTCTGAGAAGCAATCCTATTCCAGGCACGTCCCATTTTCCTGGCACAACCAACCCTTTACCTTGCTTTAAATTATGAGAAGAGGAAGCTGCATACTGAATTTGGTGGTCCTAGTTTTTACCGTTTAGGAGAAGTACTTGAACAAATAGACACAGACAGACAAACTCTCTCAAATATAGTCTCTTTAGATAGATATCTATCTATCCATCTATGATCAAATGTCCTAAAAGTTATTTTACTCTGAAAGTCCCTCTGTGAAGTAAATATGTTTGGTGCCAAAAAAAAATCAGTCCCGTAGCAGCAGTGGTGGCTCCCAGAGTAGGCATTACATTGCCTCTAAAGGAAGATTATGACAATGAAATATTGTGGCTGATGTAGAACATCAGCTTGTTACTCAGAATTCGTAAAGAACTCAAGAGGGGAAAAAATCCATCAGCCTGGGAGGAACACGATGGCAGGTATTTTGAGAGAATACTTCCTCTCACCCTTCCCCACCCAGATTCATATAAGGGGTGGGTTTCCTTTAGGAAACCTGAGCTTCTTTCCCCTTTTGAGTGGCTGCATGCTCAGATTCGATAGGCTTTCGATTCTGCAATCAAAACCGCCACATCAGGAATTGGGTGTCCATGTTGTGATACTGACACAGGGCAGAGTCTCAGCTAGCGTAATGTCAGTGGTGCTGCATTGATTGGCACGAGCTGAGAATCCAGCCCACTATATCCCAGGACAGCTCTGGGCCAGATTTCGCAACAATGTTTCTGTTGTACATCTGTTTCCCAAACCCAATGCTATTTGCAGTGGCACGGCTGAAACGAAGAGGATCCAGCAAAGCTGCCCCTGACTGCAGCCACTCTAACACCAGATGCGACAAGAACTTTATATGACCCGCCAGTAATTCCACCTGTGCACCAATCCTGTCTGTGCGTGGAAGAATATTCTATTGCAAAGTCCCACTACCTCTGCGACCAAAATCAGCCAGACCAGATTATCTGTCAAGCCTCAGAGCTGATTATGGTGTTGCAGTGTCATCCAGCCAGGCCTCTGAAATAAATGGAAGGTGAGAGGCACTTCCAAAAGTAATCGCACTGTGTGAATTATTGACAGCGTGATGATTGTGTTGGCTGGTGCTTCACACGTGCAGGCATAAAGCTGCCTTGCAAAGGAAAATCAGAATGATTGGATGGGCTCACAGCTCCGCCACCGCACCTGCTCCCATTCCTCAAGAATTCTCTGGCTGCTGAAAACAAAGGTTAGATTGCTCCAAAGAGCCTAGTTCACTCAGGAGCCTAAATCCCACTGGCTGTCATTGAGACGCAAGCACCAAAGTGGCACTTTAAAAAAAAAAATTACCCAAAACATAGTTTGCTCAGCACTCCTGCTTAGAAATGAACATAACATAAGAACATAAGAACGGCCGTACTGGGTCAGACCAAAGGTCCATCTAGCCCAGTATCCTGTCTGCCGACAGTGGCCAGCACCAGGTGAAATAGCACTGAGCAAGAATGCAGGTGCCACAAGCAATGTGCTCAGATCTAGCTACTAAGGTGTCACAGGTGGGTGTAGTGGTCCCCTGCCACATCATCTCATACTAGCATACTGCCGACATCCCTTGGACACAACTGTTTGCTACCATCATCCGTGACAGTAACATGTATCCTCCCAGACCACAGCTACCAACTTTCTGGAATGATATTTCACTGCATTAAGCTGTTACTAGCCAGTCATAGGGTGTGTCCTGGTTCATGGCCAGTTGCACCCCGAGACCCTTCCTTGGCCTCCAAGTGCTCCCCGCACAGGTATCCCATTCCAGGGCTGGGATCCCCACTGTAGCCCAGGGACTCATCTAACAGTTTATCCACTATGTTTGCCTGCAATTCTTCCCTTCAAGAGTCTGTGTTCAGTGGTGGATGCAATGGCCTTCGGTCTCCTTAAAACAAAGTACTGTTTAATCTATTTAAAAATAAGTGCTGTGTAGACGCTTATTTCAAAATAGGGGGCCTCCAGCCTTCCCAGGGTGCTCTGGTGGCCACTCTGGACACAACAAAGAAAACTCCTCTTCCTCCCCCCTCCCCAGAGCCCTTAAAAGAGTAGACTCTGGCCACAGGGCCTGTGCCAGCTCCAAGCCTGCCAGCCCAGAGCCAGCAGTCGCTGCACCTGACCCAGTGGTCCCAGCATGAGCCAGGCAGCCAGTGCCAGCCAACCTTCCACCGCTCCCCAGGACTAGTCTGCCAGCTCCCAGGAGCTCACCAGAGGCTGCAAAAGGCGGGCGCCTGCCTGGTCCAGTGCGGAGATCAGGGACCTAATTCAGGTTTGGGGGGGATGCCTCCAATGTCCATGATCTCCACACTAAATGGAAGAATGCAACCGTCTACAGGCAGATGGCTGCCAGCCTGGCCACCAAAGGCCACATGCGAACCCAGGAGCAGGTTCACACGAAAATAAAGGAGCTACGGCCGACCTATGTGAAGGCCACAGGGGGTTGCTCCCAACCAGGGGCAGACCCAGACCCCTGCCCCTATTTTATTCTGTGGACCACATCCTGGAGGCCAGGACAATCCGTGCCCCCCAGGCGGTCATCAACCCTGGGGCAGCGCTTGCTGACTCCTGCTGCTCCAGCCCCTGCTGCCTCCCCAGCTACCGCTCCTCCTTCCACTCCTTCTCCCCCCTCCCACTTCTTCCGCCACACTCCCAGGGATGCTGAGGCCCCCGCACCAACGGTGCTGGGAGACAGTTGGGCCGGCGAGACCCCCAACCCTCAGCTTCTCCTCTCCCTTCCTCCCCCTGCTAGCGCCCTCCTCCCAGGTTTCCCCCCCCCTCCCACCTTCTTTCCCCAGTCTCACCTCAGTTTCACTCTCTCCCCACCCCAGTTTTGTTCAATAAAGAGGCTTTGTTGTAATGAATACGTGTCTTTTATTGTACAACAGGAAGGGGTTTTAGGGAGGGGTAAGTGGAAGGACATGAGGGAGGAATGAGGCCAAGCCCCCAATGGGGCACACCAGGGAGACTGTTACTGCCTGCAGAACATGCTGCCAGACTCGCAGCAACACATCCAGGAGAAGCAACAGAGTGCCCAGGGGCAGCTCCAGCTCCATGTTGCAGAGTGCTGTGATGTCCTGAGTGAGGGCAACCAGAGCACTCAGAGAAAAAAATGCTTTGCTGTCCCTCAGAGAGGTAGGCAAGCAAGCAGGGAAACCTTAGAACCAGCTGTCCGGGGAGGGGGTCCCTTTAAGCACAGGTCTCAGATAGCCTCAGGCAGCAGCCACACAAGGTAACTCCTGACCTGATGCCCTGCCAGAACCGGTTCCAGATGGCCTTAAATGCGATTCGGCGTCCTATCAGTGTGGATGCACTATTTCGAAATGCATTTTGTGTCTAAACTCGTTATTTCGAAATAAACTATTTTGAAATAACGCTGTAGTATAGACATACCCATAGGAGTTTTCCACCTTTTTATCCTTGAGAAAGACACAGAACTGAGGTTCGCAGGTGTTAAGTTGGAGGATGACTATGTTAGAGGTAGAGCAGTAGCCACAACTATATTGAAATTGTCTATCATTTCCCAGTCTATCCACTTGTTATCTATTACTATTTTAAGTTTGTAAAAGTTCTTATGGGCTGACATTTCCATGTTGTGCATGAGGTTGGTCTTGGGAAAAACGTTTGTGGAATGCAGTAACTTCCCAATTGAGGTGGGAGATTCTGACAAAAATGTTGGTTTAAAAACTGCTTCTCTAATAATTAAAAAAAAAACTATTTCAGTTGTTTAAAAACCATGCCTATAGTACTGTATAGATTTCTGCAACACTGACTTTAAGTAGGTTTTAAAAAACTTGTCATAAAATTTAGTCTGTTGCCCTGATGAAATAATTACTCTCTCATTTATGATTTAATTCGTAAGAAAATATTTATATCAGGTGTGCTGGATTCATGTACTTACTTACTTATTGGGCCAGATGGCACTGAGACTGGGAATTTAAGAGGGACCACATCACCAATAAATGACACAGAAAGAATTACCCCACTAAAACTCAGCAGCAAGAGCCAGTATAGAGAGAGTTGACTGAAGAGGGGACAAATAATTTCCAAGAGAGTGAGAGGGCCTTTTATATGGGGAAGGCATCAAACCAGCAGACTGGTGTGTTATTCTGGCACAAGGGAGGGGTTATCACTGCAGAGCACAACCCCCTGAATCATTCTGGGTCCTACTGTTCTCTTCAGATCATTATAGGACTACGATTTACCTGCTTTCACTGGAGCTCTGCATTACCCCTTGGATCATTCAGTTTCTGCAGCTCTGCATTGCAGTTGTCTATTGTGGAAAGGAGACACGAGATGAGCAGAAAGGGAAGATCATGCAGGGTAGTGGGCTCCTGAGGCTAGACTAAGCCCAGCTCCCTGGACCAGAGCAGGTAAGCCCAGCCCAGCCAATCAAAGAAGGCTGGGCTACACTTGGGCCTGCAAAGGGCTGCTAGAGGGCAGCTGGGAGGGAATGGACTGAGGCAAGCTGTGCTCTGGAAAGGAATGCCACACCATGGAGCTAGTTCCTAGAGCAAGGGGCCAGGGAAGTAACACTTCGACTGCTACTCCAAAAAGGGTGCTGAGCAGACAAACGGGGAAGCTGTCAGGAGCACCAGACTGCTTTTCTGGTTGTCTGGTAACCTCCGTTCATGGCATAAACCTCCTTGGGAAGACTGGGCATGGCAGAGGAGAAGCCCTTGCAAAAAAGAAACCGTGCATTTCCTTGCTGCTCTCTCTCCTGCTTCTCACTTTGCTGCGGAAGTAAAAAGCAGCAAACAGGGTTATATCACCAAGTGCTTTTTGACAGTCTCTGACAGAAAGCAGCACAAATGGGTGTCCAGAGCAAGATCGTCTAAGCAGCAAACCCATTCCTTTTGAAAGAAGGGGGCGAGCCAGGCTGGGGAACCTTGAGGCCAGCTCCGTTTACTTGTCCAGCTCCGCAGACTTTCATCTTTGACTCATTCCCATAAGTTCTTCATGTTACACGGTGAAATTAAGTTCTTTACCCTGTCTCCAGATACACTCACTCATTTGTAAATATTACGCTCTTGTTTCTAAGGGCAGCTGCAATCCTCTCTCATTTATGCATGGGGGGGCCAGAGGGATGATCAAAGAGGGAAGGGTCGGTTCCTTATCGCTGATGACAGAAAGCACTCAAAAAAGATGGGGGGAAGAAGGGGGTTAAGAATTCTGCATTTGTCAATGGACTTGAAATCACATCCAGTTCTATGTGCCACTCCGTTTTGATTAGGAATGGGGTCAGAGAACACCCAATACAAGATATTTTAAACTCAGTTCAAGAGCGTGTGTGGGGGGGAGCATATGAAAGGGGGTGTAGGTGGGATATATAAGGTGTATGTGTATGTGTGAGAGAGAGATGTAGGGTGTGTGTGTCGGGGAGTGAGAGAGCCAGAGAGAGCGAGATACAGGGCAAGCAGAGCTAAGCCAGGAGGACCAGGCAGAAGCCAAGAAAAGCATGGAAAGTAATACAGGCTTACCTGTTCTTTTCTGGTGGAGGAGAGAAGGCTATTTCACAGTGGCAGGTAGCCAGCACATTAAAGGACTAGTGAAAATAGGAACTTGTTTGAGATCCTTGTGTCTATGCCAAGATAGGAGTTCTGAAGAATGAACATGGTCAGTTTTGCTGTATGCTGTTGCTACTTAAGTTTTCCTACTAGTGCCATAAACAAGCCCTGTGAATAACCAATCATTTGTCAGCATAATAAAAAGAGAGAGAGAGAAAAAATTTTCTTCAGTCTTGCCTTTCTGTTTACTACATTATTTATCATCATTCCATCCACTGGGGTTCAGTTTGGTCAGCAGGAAGGACTAAGCAGAGGTTGGCTCCTGAAGGAGAAGCCCATGAAGACTGCAGGGGAGCACAAACGGATAGGCCCAGGTTTTCCACCATGACCAGTGATTTCAGGGGCTGAACTTGAGTCAGGTCAAGCAACCCTGCTGATCAGAAAGGGCCCAGAACCCAGCCTGTGCAAATCTGACTCCTCTAAAGGTATTTCAAGGAAGGCAGTAAAGAAAAAAATTCTTTAGTCCCTTGACAATCTGGGCTGTAATTTGACACCAGAGCAAATATTCAGCCTGGCAGAAAAGCCAACTTCTTAATTTAGGATTCAACACGGCTCCCAATGAAATCAATGGCAACCAGAGGAATGGTTTGGGGTGGCCTCTCTGGACCTGCGCTTTGGGGAGCCCTGGGGACACTACTCCAAACTGTCCCATGGGGGGATGGCTCTGGTCCCTGTGGGTATTTCTACACTACCACCCTAGTTCGAACTAGGGTGGTAATGTAGACAACCGGAGTTGCAAATGAAGCCCGGGATTTGAATTTCCCGGGCTTCATTTGCACGAGGAGTAACGGTAGTTCGGAATAGGAAGCCTAGCGGACATTTAAAAATGGCGGCGCCCGGCGAGATGCAAATGAAGCCCGGGAAATTCAAATCCCGGGCTTCATTTGCAACTCCGGTTGCCTACATTACCACCCTAGTAAGAACTAGAGTGGTAGTGTAGACATACCCTGTATGAGTTGCCTCAACCTCATCCGTGGGGGATTATCGGGAGAGGCCTGGGGCTGGTAGCAGGGGCTGGGCCTGCCCCTGCAGACATAGGAGCCTGCTTCACTTGGCCATATTTCTTCCAGACAGATCACTCTGCTTCCCGCAGCTCCCACTGGTACAGTGGCTGTGGGGGTGTCTCTGACCCCTGCTGCCACATGCCATAAGCCCCCGGTAATTCCTTGGGGTGCATAACTCAGGGGAGGAGGTTTTGGGGAGGGATGCAACGGGGGTGAGTGAGAGTGGAGCAGGGACATGAAGAGGGGGGTGGGGGCACATCCGTGGTAGGACTTGGGAGAAGAGATGGAGTTGGAGTGGGGGGGTGGAATGGGGTGGGAAGAAGTGGTGAGCAAGGTGGGGCTCAGGAAGGAGCGTGGGGATTGTCCCAGGCCCTGCACACCCCTAGGGACAACCCTGATGTCAACTTTATGAAAATAAAAAATAAACGCAAGGTTAGGATTTTTTGGCAGCTTGATAGCACCAACATAGACATGGGCTACGTCTACACTGGCCCCTTTTCCGGAAGGGGCATGTAAATTTCACCAGTCGTCGTAGGGAAATCCGCGGGGGATTTAAATATCCCCCGCGGCATTTAAATAAAAATGTCCGCCGCTTTTTTCCGGCTTTTAAAAAAGCCGGAAAAGAGCGTCTACACTGGCCCCGATCCTCCGGAAAAAGTGCCCTTTTCTGGAGGGTCTTATTCCTACTTCAAAGTAGGAATAAGAGCCTCCGGAAAAGGGCACTTTTTCCGGAGGATCGGGGCCAGTGTAGACGCTCTTTTCCGGCTTTTTTAAAAGCCGGAAAAAAGCGGCGGACATTTTTATTTAAATGCCGCGGGGGATATTTAAATCCCCCGCGGATTTCCCTACGACGACTGGTGAAATTTACATGCCCCTTCCGGAAAAGGGGCCAGTGTAGACGTAGCCTTTCTGTGGAGGGGAGACAACAAGGAATATGCTGGCCAGTATCCTTTATTTTAATATAACACTGACTTTGCACTTCATAGCCTGCTGCAGCCAGCATTTTATATCTGATAAACTTTAAAAATCCAGTCCCTTGCAACAATCAGAAACAATGCTTGAGCCTCATCAGCACTGACTGGTAAGAAATTTATATTATGTAAAAGCAGATACAAGCCCCTCAAATGCAAGTTTACCAGAAAGTTTTAACTCTTCCTGTGGATACTGCTTTTGAGGTTGTAAGAAGTGCAAGAGTCACCAGGTAGTAAAGTGTAGAGGGTGTGAATCATCTCTTAAAACATCTTCAAAAAGAAACAGATCTACAGAGGTTTGGGTCTACAAAGGGACTATGCAGAAAGGAATAGCGAGGTGCCTGGAATTTTAAAAGGCTTGATATATAAACATTTCCACCAGCAGCCAATTTAAAAACCAAGAAATAAAAGGATAGTTTGGTTTAAACTTCAAGACACCTTTGTACTGTTTCTTGATTACCACATAACTGAGCAGCTGTTTAGATAGGGGAGGGGGGAGATAGTAATTTGCAACCGCTTTTTAAATAAACAATGTAAAGTGAAAGCTTTCTTCAGCCAGGATCCAAACATTAATCAAATGCTTGTGTTACCCCAGGTTCAACTACAAAGAAAATGAAGGAATTTACCACAACTCAGAGTCCATTACAAAATTCCATCCCACCTCCTACTCACATTCCCTGTGTCTTCTCCTGCCATCCTCTCCACTGAAGTTAGTCATACCCTTTGACTAATTCAGGTGACCTACCAAGCCTTTCCCTGGATAAGCCAATAGAATAGGTGGAGAGTGAGCAAAATGTACACCATATAGTGTCTATTGGCCTCAGCACATGTCACCACCAATACATGTGATTTCTAACACTGTTTAGTGACACAAGAACCCTATTAATGGCAGAGGAATCACAGCACTTTCCACTGTTAAATTATTTTTAATTTTTCTTCTAAATTTCAACATACAACTACAAAGTAAAATGTACCAGCTTTTCAGGGATATTTCAGGTGGGTCTCCCTTCAGCCTTGGTAGTGCAGAGACCTTCAAAATTGCCATATTTCCTGTAAACTGTGAATGAGTTCACCTTTCCACACCCATTTATCCTGAAAACTATGCAACAAAATTATATCATGCATCTAAAGATCAATTTGGAAAGGGGCCTTGCTCTTGGGTTCAATAAACTGAAGTGAGGAACAAATGGAGAACTACCTAAACAAAAAATAATCAGGTGGGATAACCTTTTACAAAGGAGGAGGAGCAGTAGATCAGGGTGCATGGTATAGCGATTACCAAAGAGCTGAGGAAATAGGAGTAGTCAGAGGTGAAAGTAAGGGTGTGCACCCTAGTGTACAGCTCCAGCAAGAGTTGGCTGAGCTGCGGCACAAGCCAGCAGGGAGCTATTTAAAGAGTTAGCAGGGACCCAAGTTGCAATAGGACAGTTAATGTAAGAAATTTTAAGTTACTTTCACCGCTGGGAATGGTCATCATGGACACAGTATAAGAACACATCTGGAACATGTATAGAAACAGATACCTACATAGTCTGATAAGGATCATAGAGACATGTACAGCGAATTAACTACCCCAATGTATTTACCCCTGCACAAACCCTTAGGCTTTGTCTACACTATGGCTTTTGCCGGAAGAGGCAATGCAAATGACGTGCTGATTAGCATATTGTCACGCTTCATTTGTATAATCTATTCCAAGCTATTTTTGTGTGTAACCCTTCTGCCAGGCCGAGTTAATAGCAGCAAGGGCCGGGTTCAGTATCTAGGGGTCTCCTCACAACAACATAATACAACACCGGCTCGAGCCCTCACCCAGTGACCTGGGAAATCTTACACACATCCCAGGGCGCCTCAAAGAGGCAATTCTTCCCCTCTCGTAAGCACAAGCCTCAGTATAACAGCAAATCTTTAATAACACGAGGTAAGCGACATCAGCATTAAAGTGGGAAAACACCACAACTTAGATTCATAAACCAAACATGAGCAAAGACCCACCCACCAGCCACGAATCACACAAAGTCCCCAAAAGTCCAACAACCCAAAGAGTCTCTTGAATCCAGCAACCCAAAAATCACCCAAAGTCCAACACCCCAAAAGCCTCTGCCCCGGGTCAGTGCCGCCCCAGGGTTCAAAAGTTCACCCAGCATGGTTTTACCATCCACCTGGGTGAAATGGAGGGGGCAGGGGTTGATACACCTTATGTGGTCCACCGGCAGCTCTGCCTCTCCATAGGGTTCTGCTGCCGCTGTTGACCTGAATCACTCCACCTGCTGTCCCGTGAGCCGCTCCAGACATCCCATGAACTGCCCTGTTGCGCCAGCCATCTCAGTCCACACCCCTGGCCACCAGCTGGTAGTTCCTGCAGCTGCTCCACTGCCCACCCGCTGGTCATCCCCGCCAGCCACTCTGCTGGCCGCCTGCACCCGCCAGACGTCCCCACAAATTGCTCTGCTAGTAGCTCAGCAGTATAGCGTCAGGCTCCCCACAGCAACAGTGATTTCAGCTCATAGTAGATTTCAGCTCTCAGCAGCATAGCACCAGGTTCCCCTCAGTACACAGCAATTTCAGCTCACAGTAGAAGAACATCAGTGCTAGTGCACTATTGGCCCATAGGGAAGTCAGCTCAGCAGCTTGCAACCAGACTCCTAATGGAATCCAAATTAGCTCTGATATTCCACAGTGGAGAGGGTGCAATTGGTGTGTTTTAGGCCCTCAGACAGGGCCCCACCACCAGGTACAAAGACCTGTCCCTAGCCTCTCTCAACTTGACTGGGTTTGGAACCCATGACCCTTGTTTAGCGAGTGCTACTTAGTTTATGGCGAATCCCTCTGTCAAACAGTTCCACTATTCCACTGTCCTTGATTCACATAATCAGGGTAACAACACTTTATCCCCCCTGCCTCAATAACAGAGAGACTGGGGATCCCACAGTGGCCAAAGTAACCATTTGGGCTGCTGTAAGGACATACTAGGTGGGGTGGGTGTGCCTATCCAAATGAGATCAGCCCCTGAAGTCTTTTTGCGCCACTCACCACAATTCACCACCAGATGTCAGGGTAGAGCTTATCCTGACCCTGCTTACATGCGCAAGGGGTTTTTGCGCAAAAACAAGCAGAGTGGACGTTTCCTTTTTGCGCAAAAACAGCTCCGAATAGATTATGCAAATGAAGTGTGACAATATGCTAATCAGCACTTCATTTGCATTGCTTCTTCCAGCAAAAACTGACAGTGTAGACATAGACTCACTGTAGATGCACTGCTCTAAACTAAAGCGACGAAGAGTCCTGTGGCACCTTATAGACTAACTGAAGTGTAGGAGCATAAGCTTTCGTGGGCAAAGACCCACTTCGTCAGATGCATGTAGTGGAAATTTCCAGAGGCAGGAATAAATATGCAGGCCAGGATCAGGCTGGAGATGACCAGGTGGATCCAATCAAGGAGGATGAGGCCCACTTCTAGCAGCTGATCTGGAGGTGTGAATTCCAAGAGAATAGAAGCTGCTTTTGTAGTTAGCAAGCCATTCACAGTCTTTGTTTAATCCAGAGTTGATTGTGTCAAACTTAAAGATGAACTGTAGCTCAGCAGTTTCTCTTTGAAGTCTGGTCCTGAAGTTTTTTTGCTGCAGGATGGCTACTTTTAGATCTGCAATTGTGTGTCCAGGAAGATTGAAGTGTTCCCCTACAGGTTTTTGTATGTTGCCATTCCTAATATCAGATTTGTGTCCATTGATTCTTTTACGTAGGGACTGTCCTGTTTGGCCGATGTATATAGCAGTGGGGCATTGTTGGCACATGATGGCATATATTACGTTGGTGGATGTGCAGGAGAATGTACCAGTGACAGTATGGCTGATCTGGTTAGGTCCTGTGATGGTGTAGATTTTGCAGAGTCAGACTAACACGGCTACCCCTCTGATGCTCTAAACTAAATTACCAGATTAAGCCACATCAGCGTATGGCCCCACTTCAAGTAGCAACACATGTCCACATTGGGAGATTGCACTCATATAACTGTAGCATTACACTGCTGCAAATTTAAATATTAGGGTATAAGTCTAAGGTCTATGCAGTGAGAAGCTGGGCAAGGCTAGAAAACTTCTTTATGGATGACTTTCAGCACATCTAATGAACATGAGCTGCAGGTACATGGTATGTGGATCCATTTTTTAAAGTAGGCACCTTCCTTCATCATCCTACCAGTCCCAAATGTTGTTATCTGACACAGGTGGCTGTTTCTGAGATATTAAATTAGCAGGTAGGCTGACAAACAAATAACACACAGTCAGCTTGGGTGCTTGGCCACAAATCAATGTGCAATGGACTTAGTCAGCTCTCTGTTTCATCATTGTATATAAGGTATTCCCTTGGAGCTAGTGGAGATCTTTCAAATTTTCTGTGGTAAAACTGAGAGGAGGGTCAGGCCCAGAGCCAGCAGAGGGAAAAAAGGCATTGGCTTAAACTACTATGTGTATATATAAATTTCCCTTAATGTAAAATATTTATTGCAGTTTTTTGGTATTGGGAGTTTGCTGCCATTGAAAATATTTGAATTTCAAAAAACACAAAATTATGCCGTGTGCGGTCAGACAAAACATCTTTACAGTGTTTTAGAAAGCCTGATATTTTTACATTATTTATGTTTTTCTTTAAGAACTTCATTGACTTAGATGTCCAAACACTGACATGACTGATGCAGCCAAGACATAATATAATAAGTTAATTATTACAGGCCTCTTTTCCCACACCTACACAGAGTTAAACCTCAGAGCTATGATGCAGAAAACCTTTGAACGTAGGTGTTAGTAAGTAACAGTTTCCAGTCAGCTTCAAAGAAAGCTGCATGTACTTACTAAACAAAGCAAACATTTAATACACGCACGAACATTGCAAATAGTATTTGGAATACTTAGGAATAACTTTTGAACAAAGGCTATTAGGCAGGAGACCTCTTGGAGTTATCAGAGCTGTCCACTTTGGCATCTTCTGCGTTGTACCCACTTTTATATTTTGGAACACACCTGCCGACACGTCCCCCTCTGGTCTCACAGGGATGCGTTCTCACAGTATGTGCACACTGTAGCTGAGGGCATCATTTCCAGCTCAAGTAGATGTACACACAGGAGCTTTGATCAAGCTGTGTACTAAAAATAGCAGTGTACCCACCACGGCTCAGGAAGCAGGTCAAGCTAGCTGTCCAGGGAGTTACGGAGGGTTCTCTTGGATAGGACTGTGCTCTGGTGACTAGTCCATGCCCTCACCAGACCACCGCTGCTACATGCTATTTTTAGTATGCCAGCTTGATCAAAGCTAGTGCATGTATGGTTACCTGCAATGGAAATTACACTTCCAACTACAGTGTGCACAGATCTGGGCTCACTAAAGCTTGGCCTCTATATATATATATATAGAGAGAGAGAGATTCATCACTTGTATTCTCCAGAACCTGAGGAGAATGGCAGCCTCTCAGTCCCCTCCAAATTCTCCAGAATCAACTCAACTAACCCCCGTCCAAAGAGCCATTCAGCGATTAGAACCCCTCAGGCAAATAGCCTGGGTCTACTTAGGTTTGTTTTCACTATCAGGTTACATTGGTGCAGGTGTATTGATGCAGGTTTGTGGATGTAGCACATGGGTGAAGATGTGCCCCGTTGATGGGAGAGTGTTCTCTGAAGCCTTCACAACACAGACGTATGGTGTTTAGTGCGGCCTGAGGGCTTTTCAACTAACATTTTATCATTGGAATATGCTGACTTGCCAAAGCTGAAACTTTGCACAGGAAAAAGTCCATTGTGATGAATCTCTACCTGAAATGTTTTGAAAAAGATTCTGAAATATTTATTCTGATTTGGAATTAAAACAAACTTACTATTTCCAGTTTGACGAAAATTCTGAAAAACATCCATTCTGAATCATTAAATAGTTTGGATTTTACTATGTCAAAACATTTCATTTCAATGCTGTGGAAATATTTTGATAACAAAATAATTAAACAGAATTATCATATAAGTTTAAAATGACTAAATCATTTAAAAATCAAAACTAACCACTGAAGTCAAAACAAAATGCTTTGACTTTATTAAAATTAAACATTAACAGGATTGAAATAAATTGTGTAACAAATGTTAGTGAAATTGACACATCCCTGCAAACCGTTTCAATCTCAGGCAACTCCATTTTTCAATGGAAATGTGTTCTGCAAAAAATAATTCTGGTTCTACTGCAGTAGAAGCATGTGAGTTCCATGTACATTGAACTAAATGTCAGCTTGATCAGTTTTCATTTGTTCTCTGCCTTTCCACAAACATATAGTTACATTTCAGAGTCTGGAATTTTGTTTCTTTAGAATATGCACATGTATCATCTGATTAAAACTGTTATTTATCGCTCTATAAAAACATATCTCCTAATAAGCCCAGGCATGTATAAATAACTTCATCTACTACAGCTGACTGCTAACCATCATGATTTAGGATGAAAGAATAAACCTTTCTAATCATTGTCCTTTAGTGGTTCTAACCCCATTTTTCATGTTTATTTGCTGTCACTGGTGATAAGTGATAGCGTAGCTGTATTGCATTTCCTCTGCATTGGTAGCTGCCTGCAAAAAGAACAGAGGACAAGCTGTCACATCAAAAAGAAAGGACTAAAACCCACCAGAAAGTGAAGCAAGGGTGTATGGCCTTTTGCCCTGAGTTTTGACAGTTAATTAGCTCTCATCCAATTTATGCTTGTATGACAGTTGCGCTAGGGTCAGCAGAAACAACTCCAAGGTTAGGCCAACACAAAGGACACCAGGCAGGGAAACTTGCAAAGGACCCTCAGAAAACTAACATGCGGGATTGATGGACTAGTTCCCTGATGCAGCTTCTGGTTTTCCTGGCCATATGGAGGCAATGTTCAGGAATTCAGCATACAGGTTTGGATGCCAGGGATTTGACAAAATGCTTTTCTAAATTTAAAGTTCAATGTAGTCTCATCCATGGTGGAAACAGCACTGTACCAGATGTTGGCTCACAAATAGAACTTTGCTTTGTCCAGCAGCACATTCCAGGTAAAACAGCAGGATAAAATAATTGAAAGCCCATTGCAATGAGTTTTAGGCTTCCCAGTGTCTAAGGGCTTGTCTACATGTGCAGTTGGGAACTTTTAAGGCACAATGAGCCAGTTCATGCACGATACATTGGTGCGCTTTAGAATAACACTCACAATCCTCATAACACTCGCTATCGCTCCATGCAGACAAGCCCCAGGTCACTGGGGAAAATGAATTCAAGAGCCTTAATCAGTTCAAGTCTGTTTGAAAATTGACACCCTAGGAGTAAGTATTTCCCACTTGGTCTCTCACTAATAGTATCGCTACACTATACTCCGCCTTTAGTGTAGACCAGAGTTTCTCAAAGTGGTCCGCAGACCCACTCTGAGAAAGCTGCTACCAGGCCGCTCTAGTCTGTTTACTTACCAGCTTCACAGCCACAGAACCTCACAGCTCCCATTGGCTGCAGTTCACCATTTACAGCCAAGGGAAGCCGCGGGAAGCAGTGTGACCCAGGCCGCTGCTTCCCACAGCTCCCCTTGGTTGCAAAAGGCAAACCGCAGCCAGTGGGAGCTGCCAGGCTCTGTGGCTGCGGAGCGGGTAAGTAAACAAACCGGAGCGACCCGGTAGCAGCTCTCCGAGACAGGATCTGTGAACCACTTTGAGAAATACTGGTGTAGACCAATGGTCCCAAACTTTTTAGATAACGCCCACCACTACCGGTACTGTAATCTATGACCCCACGTCCCCTAGAGACAGGTCCAGGAGAGGGCCGGGGCCAAGGCCAGGGCTGCAGCTGGGAGGACATGCCCAGAGTTTAGGGACCATTAGCAGACATAATCTGTACTAATGTAAAGGGTTTTTCTAATGTTGTATAGTCATGTGATGAGGTGGACGAGGTCCAGCAGCATCCTGCTCAAGGCCTTGTGGTCCTGCCTCACCCCACCCCAAAAAAAGAGCACTAGAGAAGTCCTCCAAGCTACTTAGAACAGTTGGGTGGGACACAGCCAATGGGGAGGGGGCTGCATAAAGGGACCAATCATAGCCCAGAGGGCTCATCTAAAAGGAGCAGCATGAATTCAGTCTGCTTGCAGAGACTGGGGAGCAAGAGGTGCTCCTGGCTGGCTGTAGGAGCTGAAAGACTGGACAGAGCAGCAGAGCTGCTGCAGGGCCGGCTGCAGGAATAGCCAAGGACTCATCAGGAAGCTCTAGTCAATTAACTGAGTCAAAGAGGAGTGCCTCAGCTGGAAGGCTGGGGTCACTGAGAACTCAAGTAGAGGCCTAGTGAAGAAGCCTTCAGGGCACTGTTCAGTTCCAAGTAGGAGCCTTGCAACCTAGGTGGACCAAGTGAAGGTAACCCAGGGAGGGCAGCACGACATTTTGGACTCACACCTCAAAAGAGGTTTGTTTGCACATGTACTGTACTGTGCATGACTCAGCCACAGGGCTGAGTCACTGAAGACCCTCTTGGCAAGTACAGCGGCCACCAGAGGATCCTGAAAGGAAGGAAAGCTGCAGGCACACACCCACTTGACTAGGGAGCACGCATGAGAGGCAGTGTTCCCTCTAAGATTTTCTGTCCATGAGTAGAGGGAGTTTTATCTTGTGTACCAATAATGAGGTCATGTACACTTTTCTGGATTAGTTCCACCAAATATCTTAGATCCATATATTTTAAAAATATTAGGGAAGAAAATACTAAAACAAGGAATAACTAACAAGGTGCATGACTTAAATGTTTATTTAATATGAAATCAAATGAAAAGAAAATTAATATTCCACTGTAGCCCAGAAAGGGACTGACTATCCAACGAATCACAGCTAGAATCCAAAATAGTTCCAGTTGGATATGCAGGTTTCTCCTCTCCCTTTGCCAGCTTACCAAAAGAAAGAATATAGTTCATATGCAGTTTACAGTAGGAGTAATGTTAATCCACACAGTCCTCCCCGGGAGCAGCTGGGCAGCCACCATGTGGTCCTGACCCCAGCTCCTCTGCCTCAGACTTGTTTTGTCTCTCTTTGCATCTTCAGACATGTAGATCCTCAGCAAGTGTGAATTGCATTAGCTCCACTGATTTCAACTTCTACCAGCAGAGAATCTGGCCCTTAATTCCCCACTCTGGCCACTAACCAAAACATTAAACCACCTTACACATAAGGCCTCTCTGACATTCTGCTCCCTCTTCTCACTAACTACATTAACTTCAGAGGAAGTTCACACACACTATTGAGACACGACACATAGCTGCTTTTGAAATGGTTACGATACAAACAATATTTCTGTTTCGGATTTAGTGTATTATAGATTAATGTGTCTCCTTTGTGAATCCTTTTGGAAGTTTAACTTTTAATTGGTGGATTGCTAATATTTGCAGGATTGCAATACTTTCTTTTTAGGACAAGCAATTGTTGGAACCGAAATGTGCACTTTATTGTTTAAATTGTATTTCAAAAAAATATTTAATAATATACTTAAAATTAAATTTGATGTTTCCAGCCCTTCATAACCAAACACCCAAATACATGATTAGCATTAAACACATGATTAAATTGTATTGACTTCAAAGGGATTTATGTATACAATTAAGTGCATCTCTGAATCAGTGTCTTCATTTCAGCATTTAAATTCTTAATATAGTTTAAAGGTGTACTTATCAAAGGAACTCTTTATTATTTTCTTTACACTGTTATTGAATCCAAAGGTATATTCATTCAGGTTAAACAATGTTCCATGTTTTGTGGTACAAATACAGTTGTAAAAAAGAGCAAGATAAGAAAAAGTGGATCAGATTCATAATTCAACACTTAAGACCGCCAGTAAAATCACAGAATAATTACATTAATTTATCTACTGATAATAAGTGTGATTTCATGATCTAGGAAAATAAACAAGAAGCTTAACTGAGCCCTTTGAGTATTTCATCTGTGAAACGGACATGTATATTATAAAAACAAATCAATCCTAGCTCTGTTCTACAGATTCATGCAAACTGTGCACATAACTGAATATATTTTTTAATGCCATAGACATTTGTAATGGGGTAGAAAACCCCACATTGAGCATGGCAGAAGAGGGAAGAGATCCTTACTTATTTATATGCAATCACAGCCCCCGCTCCAGTCCTGGCACACACGGTCCTAGCAAGCACAGCCTTCAGCTGCCTGCCAAAGTCTCACCATGCTCGGCTCCGGCCAGGGCAGCCACCCACCATGCAGCCCCACCAGCTGGGACGTATGGCTACCAGAGCTGGAACCAGAGTTGCAATGAGGCTTCCCCAGCAGGGACAGCCTCACCACGGCTCCAGCTGCAGCTGAAGCACACTGGGACAGCCACTCACCAGGTGGGCTGCGGGGCTGCTGCTGGAACTGGAACTGGGGCCTCAGCCACCTGCCAAAGCCTCAGAGTGCCCCGGCTCCCACAGCCCCGCTAGTGAAGCTGCGTGGCATCCACCAAGCAGGAACCCTCCACTCATGTTCCAACAGGAACATGAGTGGTGAGTGCTGCTACATGGCTATGCAAAGGAGGTGGGCAGGCCTAGAATGTTTTGTGCACAGCTGAGCAAGCGCACACCTTAGAGGGAACTATGATGAGAGGTGAGGCACCCATTCCAGCCCACTTCCTCCTTGATTGATGAATACTAGGTTGACAGAAGCATTCACTTGCAAAAGTGACTGAGGGCTTGACTACCCAGTGCAGCCACGTATACCATGAGGATGTGAATACTAAAGCAAGTCAAAGTGGCGTGCATAACCAGGAAGGTTCAAAACATACTACTTTTTTTTTTTTTTTAAGTGAAAGCTGAAATTTCTCATGGAATCACTTGATTCCAGAAGCTGGAGTTTTAAAAAACATCATGAGAATTTCAATAAAATCACAAGGCCTGGGAAGACTACTGCCATCACAAGGCCTGCCTACAATCACTATTTAAAGGAAGACTGGGTTGCTAGCCTGCAGTGCCTTAGATACTTAGTACATGTTTAGCTAAGGATATTGCTTTTTTACAAACAGCCTCTAGAAATACAAGTCACTGTTTCATTATCTCCATACAGAGAATGAAGCTCAGCCACCTGCTAAGATGGAAGCACAAACTCTCTCTCATTTCTGGAATATGCAGGAAATGAGATATATACAAAGTTATTGTGAGCTACGTTCTATTTTTTTTTAAATAGACTTAAAAAAAAAAATCTTTGAAAATCTCTTTACTCGGTTATCCTGGTAGCAAGACAAGTTTCCTGTGTCGTAGCCAGCAGCATTCTGCTCCCACAATGAGGGTATGTCTAGACTACATGGCTCCGTCGACGGCAAACGCAAATGAAGCCGCGATTTAAACGATCGCGGCTTCATTTACATTTACATGGCTGCCGCGCTGAGCCGACAAACAGCTAATCAGCTGTTTGTCCGCTCAGCGCGCTAGTCTGGACACTCCCCTGCCGACATCAAAGCCCTTTGTCGGCAGCCCCGGTAAACCTCATCCCACGAGGAATAACGGGGCTGCTGACAAAGGGCTTTGATGTCGGCAGGGGAGCATCCAGACTAGCGCACTGAGCGGTCAAACAGCTGATCAGCTGTTTGTCGGCTCAGCGCAGCAGATATGTAAATTTAAATGAAGCCGCGATCATTTAAATCGCGGCTTCATTTGCCTTTGCCTACAACCCTAATCTACATGGCTCCATCGATGGAGCCATGTAGTCTAGGCACAGCCTGATAATTACAGGATTTTAGCCCTATTCTAGCACTTTTTAAAGTTCGATGTAAAGTTTAGAAATGTGTTTTTAAAATATATTTCCGCTTTTCCCTGAACAATACTCTCAAACTCTACTGAATGATTCTCAATATCCCCAATACTTAGCACTTGTGTCACACTGTCATAAAATACACCTAACAACAGTGTTCCTTGTAAGCTGTGTGCATGTGCAGATGCTCAGAAAAGATTCAAATGCTACTCAGCTGATTAGAAGAGTGCCCACCTGTAGGGTTTTTGTTTCTACTGCTGGTGCACATTTGCACACACTTTGGTGCACATAAAAAATTATTCCACACGTGGCTGGAAAAATCCATATATGGATGGAAAAGATTAGAGGAAACATTGTCTAGGCATAGGAATCTAAAAGATTTGTTTTTCCCCTTTTCCCATCCGCCCAATTCTTTGCCAAATGCCAATATCCAAAATGCTTATCCAACCCATAGCTATTTCACTACATTGTTAGCCTTCTCTCTTCCCCCTTTAGAGTCATGTAGACAACCCTTACTATTGGCAACCTATTAGCTGTAACTTTGCCTAACCATGCTGCACCATCCTTGTTCAGTGTGTGCTCCCCTCTATGCCGCCATGGTGCTTACAGTGCATGCACTTCCCCCCCATCCCCATGGTTCGTTTGGTAAGTCTTGAAACTCCACTACAAAATGAACAGAATGTAACTAAAAAAGCAGAAACCGTGTCAAGTGCTTTTCCTGGAAATGACTTTCTCCTGCAGTCAAATGGGGGAAAAAAGAAGAGGTTACTTACCTCGTAACTGTAGTTCTTCGAGATGTGTTGCTCATGTCCATTCTGATTAGGTGTACGCGTGCCGCGTGCACGGATACCGGAGCTTTTTTTCCCTTAGCAGTATCCATAGAGCCAGCAGGGAGCCCCCTGGAGTGGCGCCGGTATACCGGTGCATATATACCCCTGCTGGCCCTCCCACCCTTCAGTTCCTTCTTGCCGGCTCCTTCCGACACGGGGAGGTGGGTGGGATGCAGAATGGACATGAGCAACACATCTCGAAGAACTACAGTTACGAGCTAAGTAACCTCTTCTTCTTCGAGTGCTTGCTCATGTCCATTCTGATTAGGTGAGTCCCTAGCCGTGTCCCCCCTCCGGAGGCGGGGTCGGAAGGTGACTAAGTATTATTTTATTATTCTGCAGAACACAGAACTGCCGTCCCGACAGCAGCATCCTCCCTGGCCAGCTGCGTGATTGCATAATGCTCTGCAAAGGTGTGCACTGATGACCAGGTTGCTGCCCTGCAGATCTCCAAGATCGGCACGCAGGCCAGGAACGCCGCCGACGTCGCCTGGGCTCTAGTGGAATGTGCTGTTATGCGCGGCAGTGGTTTACCCGCGCCCTCGTAGCACAGTCGAATGCAGGAAGTAATCCACGAGGATATACGCTGCGTCGAGACTGGCTGACCATACATCCTTTCTGCCACTGAAATAAACAATTGATTTGACTTACGAAACTCTCGTGTCCTATCTATATAAAAAGCCAACGGATAAGAGATAAGCTGCTAAGAGATAGGCAATAGCCTGAAGCACGCTCCAGCTACCGTCACGGGCGGTAAGAAGGAACTGAAGGGTGGGAGGGCCAGCAAGGGTATATATGCACCGGTATACCGGCGCCACTCCAGGGGGCTCCCTGCTGGCCCTATGGATACTGCTAAGGGAAAAAAAGCTCCGGTATCCGTGCACGTGACGCGCGTACACCTAATCAGAATGGACATGAGCAAGCACTCGAAGAAGAACTTCACTTTTAAACCACGTTTTACATTATTCTTCAGGTTCATTCTCATAATATCCAGCACATGTGAAAGTTACTTCACCTGCCTAATCTCTGGAGAAACAGCCAGGTCTCCCTCTCAGAAGAGTATGCAAGATTTGGCAACACTGGGACTCCCCACCAATTAATTTTGCATAGGACTCTGAGCAACCATCAAGTGGTAATGCTTGTTAGTCAGTTCCAACTCCACTAGATTCACAGTGGGTATGTTTGTCAGAGGCTGGGAATGGGTGACAGGTCACATGATGATTCCCAGTTCTGTTCATTCCTTCCAGGGCACCTGGTATTGCCCACTGTCAGCAGACAGGACATTGGGCTAGTTGGACCTTTGCTCTGACCCAGTATGGCCATTCTTATGATAGACTAGAGAACCTTTCGAAGGCCCTGTTCCAATCTTTCTTTCGCCCCAACCATCTTGGATATTTTCCATAGCAAAACAGGTGCATTGTCGCTCTTTCCCTTTAAATGACATGGGTTGTGGCTGCTGCTGCAGAACTGGACGCACAGCTTCCAGCTGCAGAAGGGAAGTTAGTATCTCTGGAAGGGTGAGAACAAGCCAAGGCTAGCATGCCTGTCCCTCGTTTTTTAGAAAGCTTTGAGAAACTGGGTGTGTGCAGTAACGCGCTCCCTAGGCTGTTTGAAAAGTCATAACTAGCATGTATCCCATGATTTACCTCAGGTCTCCCTAACCTTTGTTAAGTAATATGCACATATGGCAGAGCATGTGTCACCTAATTGCACCTCCAAGGGCTTTACAAACACTAATTCAATCCGACAGCACCTTGGGAGGAAGGTACTACTTCCCGTTTGGAGAGAAGTCCATCAAGTTTGAGGCATATGAGTAGAAGCTAGAAAGCTGGAGGAATCCCAGTCCACAGCTCAATGAACACAACTTCTTCCTTCTGCTCTAGTACTATATAAGCACATGGGAAACCCATCCCTGGAGAGTCGTGTCAAGATACTGTGCACACATGCGTTGTTCCGTACTTAGATACTAACTGGACAGTCCCTAGATAGAGGCTAAAGAAGGCAAATTGATATTGTTCATTTTTGCGCACTTTATCTTCAAATGCTCAAACTTCTGTCTGCTTTGTGACAATTACCTCATTGTTGGTAATGGGCATGAAAAGCTGCCACTTTTCAAACTGGAATTGAATAGTGACTGACAGAACAAATGGGACAAAACTGTTCCTGACAGGGCCGGCTCTAGGCTTTTTACCGCCCCAAGCAAAAAATGTTTTGCCCTACCCCCCCTTTTTGGTTGGCTTTTACACGTTTGCACTTTGCAATGGGTTTTTTTGTTTTTGTTTTCGATTTTGTCCTGGCATTTTAGCCCTATAAATAGCAAATATCATTTTAATTATTTTTTTTCCATAAGGCAAAGGCGCATCAAGTAAACTCCCCCTCCCCTTTCACTTGCTGCTGGGTCAGAGCAGCCTTTTCCCTGCCCTGTCCAGTCCCTCCCTATGGACAAGCACCCCTCTCTCCCGACCCACAGGGGGAGCAGAGTGCAGGGACAGTGCAGAGCCAGAGAGGCCTGGGGAACAGGGGGAGCAGGGTTCACCATGGGGAATGGGAGGCGCAGAGCTAGAGCGGTGTGGGGACCAGGAGAAGCAGTGAGACTGGGGTGCGCAGAGCCAGAGTGGTGCAAGGAACAGTGTGGGGGTACAGGGGTGGCGCGGGGAACAGGAGGCACGGAGCCAGAAGGATGCAGGGATTGGGGAGAGCAGGGTGCAGGGATGCGGGGAACGGGGGGGCAGAGGGGTCGGGATCCAGGGGCAGTGTGAGGAATGGAGGGCACAGACCCAGAGGGGCGCAGGGAAAAGGGGCTGCAGTGTGCAGAGAGGGTGCAGAGTCAGAGGGGCACGGGGCACGGGGACCAGGGTTCAGAGGCGGCGTAGGGAACAGGCAGCGCAGAGCCAGAGGGGCGCAGGGATTGGGGGGAGCAGGATGCAAGGGCAGCGCAGAGCCAGAGAGTCACAGGGAGAGCAGGAGGACTGGGGTGCAGGGGAGCAGGGTGCGGGGTGGCATGGAAAACGGGCGGCGTGGAGCCAGAGAGGCACAGGGAGGGACCGGGACAGCGAGCCGGGCAGCTGGCAGGGAGCGGTCTCTCGCCGGCGAAGGGGGCTGGGGCCGCGGCAGGACTGGAGCCGGTGGGGCGGGGCAGAGCCTAGCTGCGCCGTGCTCCGCAGCTAGCTCCCGGGGACATGCAGCCAGAGGGGAGCTCCAACGGCCCTTTAAAATCGGCGGGGCAGCGCCAGACATTGCTGGGGGCGGATGCTTACCTGGAAATGCCGCCCCTGGAAATGTGCCGCCCCAAGCACGTGCTTGATTTGCTGGTGCCTAGAGCTGGCCCTGGTTCCCAGACACCATCCCAGAAAGCATGGTAGAAGCTTGGTGGAATCAGATTTCAGTCATGCCGCTACTGAAGATGGTGTCCCATTTGCTGTAGCAGCTATCCTGTTTCAACACCAGTCCAGCAGGGACTCCTTGTCAGTAGTGGGTCATTTGCTTAGTGTAGTCATGTGGCTAACACCCAGCCCCAAGCAAAGCCGAGTGTCTTGACATGCTGCCCAGCCACGTCTATTTTAAAGCTGGATTTTTGTTTCTCACATCAGGCCTTGCTGGGAGAGCTGGGAGGATGAGCAGCAGGGAGATCTCTGCACTACAATACAAGAGCTAGTGTCACTTGTCTTCTCTGGCAGCATTGGGCTGGGAGGGGGACTCGGGTAGATTATTTGCCTTGCCACGTGCCAGTCCAGCAATGCCGGCAGAGAACAGGCTTAATTGTTTTCTGGGCTCCAGAGGTGCTCAGCCAGCAGATACATTGCATCAATGTGTCTCTTGAGGGACACTATCTAGGTTCTGCGCGGGGCTTCTTACAAGCTGGGTGTGTTGTCCACTGCGGCACTCCCCATCCTAGGGAGATTCTCTGCCAAAAAGGGCACGGCTGGGTTTACACAGACTTCTTCCTCGGTGCTGCCGTTCCTGAGGTGGCTTTGGGAATTGAGCTGCTGAGGGAGCTCAGGGAATCCCCAGGAGCTACCGGCCCCCAGAGCAGCCCCCGCCCAACTGACTGCAGGGGGCTCTGCAGCTCCAAGACCTCCTGGCCTCCCGTTCTCCAGAACGCATCCCCTCTGTTGTGGTTCAAGGAAGAGGCAGCACAATAGGACCATTTCCATCAATCAGATACAGCTCCACACTAGAGGGAATTTTTCTCCAGTCTTCAGTGTCCACTTCATGCCAGAGTCTTCCGATTCCACTGCAGCTGGGATCAGCACTCCAGCGAAAACACTCTGCCCCCTTGCTCTAGAAGAGCTGCCAGCAGGTTGTTCTCTGGAAGGGCCACTTTGCATTGGAGTTCCTCCTCCCCCCCCACCCCAAAGTCCAAAACTGAACCAGCAATGGGCAACCTAGGCTAGTGCGTGTACCCCATGAGTGGCCCTCCTCCATCTCGGGGGGCTGAAACATTGTTGTGACCAAGATGGCCACCGAGGATAGTTTTGTTAACTTCACTTGCGTACCTAGAATTGGTGGAGTGCACCAACTGAACCTTAGCAACACTTGGGTTGAATGCAGAGGGCATGCAGGGCTTTCACAGTCATTTCACGTGCCCTGGCTTTATGTCATTTTATTAATATCGGTAGGGAAAAAATTACACGGAAAAAATTACCCTGAGTGAACAAAATGTCTCGCAGGCCACTCACAGAACTCCAATGGGCTACTATGTGACCCTGAAGCCGCAGGTGGTGCACCACTGGGCTGGAACCTCTCTCGACAGACTGCAAAGTCTGTCTCTTTCAGTAAGCATGGGGAAAGGGCTGATGTAATTAAGGGAGGGAGATTTCAGTTTGGGTCAACAGTGTTGGGTGAGGTGGGACTTTCGATTCTCCCTGAATCTGCCGAATGTCCATGCAAGACGTTGTGAGAGTCTGGGGAAGAAGAACTGCCATTGCTTTGATTGTGTAACTCCTCTTTATGATGTTTTTAAATGTGCAAAGGCACTTGGCTCTCTGGCTGAACATCCCATCAGAGCTGAGTTCTTAAATTTAACTAAATAATTAATCTTTGGTTGTATAAATTGGCTAACACCGTTCTGGATGCTGTAAAAAAATGGAAAAAAAAAGGCAACTGACAAGAAGAAAATACATGTGTGTCAAGGAGGAGGCAGGCACAATAGAAAAAGATTCCTCACGAGTATCACCAGATCTGCAGTCATAAAAGCTGTTTCCTGGGCAAGGTTCAAGCCTCTTGCAAAGAATCCACTTTCCCTGTCCTGTTATGAAAGGTTTGGGGGAGAAAAATCCATCCATCCCCTCTCCCTTTGGAACATTCCATCTTTTCTGCTCCATAGTGTGTTGTCTGTTATTGGGGGAAAGTAAATGAGACATTACAAATTTCAAGCACCAGCATCTGCCCTTCTCTCCCCATCTCATGAGCAAAGTCCTCTGGACGAAGCTAAAGTCTGAAAGTCTCAGACGGGTAGCGTTGTTAGTCTGTAACTTTAAAAACAAGTAGTCCTGTAGCACCTTAGAGACTGAGGTTTTGTGGGCAAAATCCACTTCTTCAGAAGAGCTTGAGTTAAAAAAAGGGGGGGGGGGGGGACCCAGCATTTATAACAAAAAAAAAGGGAGGAGGAGGGAAAAGGAGACCCAGAATTTATAACAGAAAAAGGGAAAGGAAACAAATACTGGTCAACTGTAGTGCCGGTGCTAATAAGGCTAATTGAGTGGGCTGACAGTGTCCCATCCTTAGCTTTTGATGTCAATGAGGTGTTAAATGTAGTTAATGTCTTTGTTCAGGCCCAGGGAAACTGTCAAATTTACATTTCCTTGGGCCTGAACAAAGACATTAACTGAGCACCAGTACTAGTCTATCAGCGCTGGTATATCAAAAGAAGGGAGTTAATTACCAAGTATAGGACTAGTGTTAAGGGAGCCAGTTCAGTCAGGATAGAGGTGGCTCATTCCCAGAAGCTGATAGGGATTGTGGCTACCCAGAGGGGAAATTGCCTTTGTAGGGAGAGAACCATTCTAAATCCTTATCCAGCTCTAACTTGAGTGTGTTGAAATTTGAAATTTTCCACAAGAAAGTTTCAACTTTATTTAAAAAAAAAAATGTTGTTGTTGGGAAACTCAAAGAGGACAGCTCCCTGACTGGGGTTTCTGTCTTTGCATTTTCTGTCTGCAGCCAGCAAGGCAAAAAACTCCATTTCAATTCGTTCAAAACTGAAATTTTATGGAAATCCCCTCCTGCGAAGCATGTCCAAGTACAGGATGAAATTTCTGTCAAAAAGTGACGTTTATCACAGGAAGGCACTTCCACTTTACAGTTATCTATAATCATGACTCTTTCCACTCCCACTGTTCCTCGGGGCTCTGAGGCCCTCAAAGAGATAGAGAAATCAACTTGAATTCAGTGAGTAGAGACCAGTGTTCCCTGTAAGCTGAGTATTTAGGGAAGGGCGGCTACCCAGAAGAGATTCAAATGCTACCCAGCTGATTAGCAGAGTTCCCACAGTACCTATAGCATGTGTTTCCATGGGTGGTACACATCTGCACATGCCTCGGTGCACATAACAAAATTTATCCCAGGCATGGATGAAAAAAATTAGGACACATTGGTAGAGACCTGCAACTTGCACTCAGCTCTTTCATAAAAATTGATAAGTAGAATGAAAATATTTAAAATTATATCTTTGCGCAAATGGTGTAACAGCACTAGAAAATGGAAATGCTGTGTTTGCTATATAGGGTAATTGTTATGGCTATTATGTTTGAAAGCATCTGTTCTCTTTTCAGTGCTTTCTAACTACTAAAAAAAAGCTCAGTTTCTGACCCAAAAGACAGACAGACATAGTGATACTTGGCCACAGTAATGTAAAGGTCCAATAATACAAATTATTTTGTGTGTGTAAGTAATATCTACAAATTATTCCTGATTGCCCACAACCTAGTTGTAATCAGCCATTTTTCTTATAGGCACCACAGTCTTTAGAAAAGATTTAAATGTAGAAACGATAATTATGTTACTTAATATGGCCTTCAGCCATAAGGCCGTAGCCTTGCCTTTCCAAGGACCGCCTTCCCTAGTCACAGAGGCGCACTACGTGCTCCATGTTATTAAATCCCAGCACTTCGCCAAGCAATCACTGTCAGATATACAACACCAAGGCCCTTCCCTACCCTCCCAGCAGAGTCCACTTCTTGCTTCACACTTCTACATGGCTGGAAAGAAGATTAACTGAAAGCTGAATAAGAAATAAAGGGACTAAACCACTGAGATTTTTGAAGGCGGCTCCATGCCAAAAGGTATAATTTCTGAGCCAGAAGGTGGGGGTGGGGAGCATGTGTGTCCCTCATCCAGGCATATACCTTTTGTTCTGCAGCATTCCCCGTAGTCAAGTTCCCTACCAATAATCAGAATGTGAAGGGCAGCCGCAAATACAGACTTGTTACTATGGCATCTAAGAGCAGGCGGATAAGTTTAACATTCACAGCTAGTCTGTGCAACAGGAAAGCTGGGAGGCTGTTGCAATCCCAGGTTTTTCACCACCCCCACAGCAAAACTTTGACCTCAGTCTTATGTACCTACTCTCTCCCCCCACCTTTGCTGCTTTTCCTTTTTAAATGCTTTCAGAAAGCTCCACAAAGGTCCCAGGAAAGAGGTAACTGACACTAGGAGAGACAAATACTTTCAGGAAATTTACCTTCCCTTTGCACAAGAAAAAATGAACTTGGCTCCATCTAGCCACATTGGATAAAATAATCTATTAACTGTGTCCTTCATCTTGGGGAGTGACCCACAGTGGCAGATAATGCACATCACCTGCTTCTTATGGAGGCGCTGACTTGGGAATTCCATACTTATTTCACTAACATCCTCCTTGAGGTGAATTTTATTATCTGTGTTGTAATCTGTGGTTATGAAACACAAAGCCTGTACCACTCAGGCGGGGCAAAGCAGGAAGTTTTCCATTCACAATGCCAGCGGCGTAGATTGAGCATCAAGCCAAACGACTGTCTTGTTGCCAAGTCAAGGCTTTAGGGCCTGAGTTTCAAGGCCATCAACAGGCAAGGCCTCAGTTTCATGAGCAGTTGAATCGCCGGCCACACCCTGCAAAAGATAGCTGTGGTGAAGGGTACTGTCCGAAGCCCTGGGACAGATGTTGTTGCTGGAGTGTCCGGGGCAGCTGAGCTTAACTGGAAAAGAACACAAGAAGGGCCATATTGGGTCAAACCAAAGGTCCATCTAGCCCAGCATCCTGTCTTCCAACAGTGGCCACTGCCAGGTGCACCAGAGGATCATCAAGTGATCCCTCTCCTGCCATCCATTCCCAGACTCCTACAAACAGGCTAGTGGCACCAGTCAACTTAGAACAGGGTTAAGTGCATATTATTGTAAAGCTTTTCCCCTTTTTCTGAACCAGGCCATGGCTCATTCCCACACTGGCAGGGCCACTTGTCCCTACATCCAGGGGCGGATATAGGGCAGGGCGAGCGGGGCAGCCGTCCCGGGCCCCGCGCTTCAAGAAGCCCCGTGCATGCGCCATGGCAAAGGGGGGCCCCGCGAAATTGGGCTGCCCTGGGCCCCGCAAAATGGTCATCTGCCCCTGCCTACATCGCAACTAGGGCATGGTAAAGAGTTGCTTGCAAGCTTTGCTTCCATGCTGCTAACACTGGCTGACTGTATCACACAACATTTGTCAAAAATGGAGGCTCGACAAGCTGGGACCTGACTTACAGACCCTTCTGTGTTACAAACCCAGCTAAAAGTCAAGAACTACACATAGAGCAGATGATTAGCAGGGAAGTTCATCTTGCTGAGCAAACAAATCAGGCATGCAAAGATTTTTCTGCTTAGGGAAAATGTTTAAATTGTAATTAGAATCACTGGTGCATTGGATACACACCCACAACGAGAGGAATTCCTGGTTACCACTAAGCGCTGCAGTTACTATAATACCGATCTTGGTTGCAATAACATTCTTATTGTGTGTGCAGTGCATTTGGAGTGCATGGTGCTGTACAGACATGAAAGACAACAAGGACAAATCTTCTGTTGATAAAAGTCTGCACAACTCCACTGACTTCAGTCAAGTTGTACTCCCCATTTTTACCAACAAAAATTTTGAGATTTTAAATCTCTTTAGAGTGAAGAATTTGGACTTTATCCTCTACTCTTAGGGTATGTCTACACTACAGCACTAATTCGAACTAACTTAGTTCGAATTAGTTAATTCGAACTAAGCTAATTCGAATTAGCGCATCTGGACTTAAAAACTAGTTTGAATTAGCGTTTTGCTAATTCGAACTAGCATGTCCACACTGAGTGGACCCTGAACCAAGGTTAAGAATGGCCGGAAGCAGTGCCGGCAGGGCATCAGATTAGGACTTAGGGTACATCTAGACTACAGGCTTTTGTCGACAGAAGTTTTGTCGACAGATACTGTCGACAAAGCTTCCGTCGACAAAGAGCATCTACATTACATTCAGTTCTGTCGACAAAGCAAGCTGCTTTATCGACATGGCAGTGTAGACGCAAGGACAGATTACATGCAATAACGCTTTCTGTCAACAGAACTCTGTCGACAGAAGGCGTTATGCCTCGTGAAATGAGGTTTACCAGCGTCGACAAAACTGCTGAGTTCTGTCGACGTTATGTCGACAGTACTCAGCGGTAGTGTGGACGCAGGTATAGTTTTGTCAACAAAAGTCCACTTTTGTCAACAAAACTCTGTAGTTTAGACACACCCTTAGAGCGTGGAGCTGCTGTCTCAGGCGAGCCGAGGGCTGTGCTTAAAGGGACCCGACCCCCACCCTGGACAGACAGTTCTCAGGGGTTCCCCGCTTGCAAAGCAGTCCTGGCTTGGAGTGCCCTGAGTGCCCATACGCGGCACATCACAGCACTCAGCCATCAGCCCGGCTGCACTTGCCGCAGGCTGCCATCCGGAGAGGTGGGTCAATCAAGGGGCTTCAGGAGAGCTTCCACCCCGAGGAGCCCGCAGAGCCACCCCAGTCCTCCCCATCGGGGGCTCGTACCCCATTCCTCCCTCACCTCCTTCCACTTACCCCTCCCTAGCCCCCCTTCCTGATGTACAAAATAAAGGACACGTGTGTTCAAAAATAGAAACTCTCTTTATTGAACAAAACTCGGGGAGACTGGGAAAAGGAGGTGGGAGAGGGGAAGAGAGAGGGTGGGAGAGGGGAGGGCAACTAAAATGATCAGGGGTTTGGAACAGGTCCCATATGAAGAGAGGCTAAAGAGACTGGGACTTTTCAGCTTAGAAAAGAGGAGACTGAGGGGGGATAGGATAGAGGTCTATAAAAACATGAGTGGTGTGGAGAGGGTGCATAAAGAAAAGTTCTTCATTAGTTCCCATAATAGAAGGACTAGAGGACACCAAATGAAATGAATAGGTAGCAGGCTTCAAACTAACAACAGAAAGTTCTTCTTCACAAAGCAAATAGTCAACCTGTGGAACTCCTTGCTGCAGGAGGCTGTGAAGGCTAGAACTATAAGGGTATGTCTACATTACCCTCCTAATTCGAAATAGGAGGGTAATGTAGGCATACCGCAATTGCAAATGAAGCCCGGGATTTGAATTTGCAATTGCGGTATGCCTACATTACCCTCCTATTTCGAATTAGGAGGGTAGTGTAGACATACCCTAACAGAGTTTAAAGAGAAGTGAGAGAAAGTCATGGAGGTTGGGTCCATGGAGTGCTATTAGCCAGAGGGTAGAAATGGTATCCCTGGCCTCTGTTTGTGGAAGGCTGGAGATGGATGGCACGAGACAAATGGCTTGGTCATTGTCTTCGGTCCATCCCCTTCAGGGTACCAAGTGTTGGCCACTGTTGACAGACAGGCTACTGGGCTAGATGGACCTTTGGTCTGACCCAGTACAGCCATTCTAAGCTCAGGGCTCAGGGTCTCAGTGGACCACCTTGGTTTTCATGCAAACCTGCTCCTGGGTGGCCTGGCTGACAGCTATCCTGCCCTAGACGGCCACTTTCCTGTGCCTAGTGCGGAGGTCGTGGATGAGGTCCACGATGTCCGCACTAGACCAGGCGGGCGCCCGCCTCTTGCAGACCCGGGCAGGCTCCCGGGAGCTGCCAGCCTGGTCCCGGGAAGAGGTGAAGGGCTGGGTGCTGGCAGGCTTGCACCTGGCACGGGCACCATAGCCAGACCGTGCCCCTTTAAGGGCTCTGGGGCCGGGAGGGGGGCAGAAGAGTTTCCCTGGTGGTGCCCAGAGTGGCCACCAGGGAAAGCTGGGGAGGGCTAACCTCCTACTAGTTCAAATTAAGTGGCTACACAGCCCTTAATTCGAACTAGCTAATTCGAACTAGGCGTTAGTCCTCGTAAAATGAGGTTTACCTAGTTCGAATTAAATTCGAACTAGTGGATCGCTAGTGTAGCGCCTATCAAAGTTAATTCGAACTAACATCTGTTAGTTCGAATTAACTTTGTAGTGTAGACATACCCTTACAAATTGGCAGCACTTCACTGAAGTCAATGGAGCTGACTGTACACACTTACACCAATAGAGAAATAGGCCCCTTATGATCATCCTTTACATCCTCAGGTGTGATTATCCCTCAGAAGGAGTTAGTGCAAATTCCACTAACCTGCTTGACTGGGGTGAGTACTTATTTGATGCAGAAGCAATATATGAAACTGCTTTTCATCATCATGCCAAAAAAGTAATCAAATAGACTATGCTGGTAAATTTGTTAATAAATTCCTAAGCAGGCCCATCCAAAGGGTTTGCAGGGCCCAAAGCAGGATGCTAGGAGCAGGGCACAGGCCCAACTGATGGGTGGTGAATACTCAGCAGTGCAGGGCCCCAAAAGTGCAGGCCAAGGCATTTGCCTTGCTCACCTTGCCCTAGGGCTGGGCCTGTTCCGAAGTTTGTGTTAAAATTCCTGTTTCAACCCTCTCTCAAAAGTGTGCATCAAGTCCCAGTTTTGGAACCATATTGGAAGACCTAGTTAGCATAAGTCCATCTATAGATTTAAATGCTCCTCTTTCTCTCAACAATGCCAGATGGTTTGGAAGAAAGTATTAAATCCCCATAATGCATTTAATCAATAGTGCAGTTTTAGGCCATCAAGAAATAACTTACATAACCCCAGATAGGGATATGATTATGTTCGGTGGCATAATTAATAGCCCCGATCATTTTTCTTCTGCTGTAACCTGAAAATACTAATCCTTTTAAAAAATATTACTACCTCATGGACGTGAGTTCCAAAAGTAAGCAATATTACACAATAAGGATAAGACCAATTTTTTTGGTGAGACTACAACACTGGCAGCCCTCTTGCCCAAAGATGAAGGTTACCAAGTAAATAGCACAGATAGCAGAGTTAATTTTAGGATCTCAAGTAAACCTTGTCACAAAATGGGAAGAAAAGTATAAGCTTTGGTAGGAAGACATGAAAGATCACAGGGAACAAAACTAAAGTCTCTCAGTACGATTATGAATGTCCAAAGTTATAACATAACAAAGCCTTAGATGACACTAAGTGAAATTTAAACAAATATTCTTCTGTGTTATAATAGCTAGAACAAAACCCATTAGCAAATTTAAATTAATCCTGCTCCAGGCATTATGATACACTATCAGTTACTTCCTTATCCCACGGGAAATATTTCTCTATTGCTGTCAGTCAATTGCTTCAATGCTTAGCGTTTACCAATTGCATTATATATATTGATTTTTGATGAATGACATCTCTCTCTGGGCTATTATGCTTTTGTTTTCAAACCTTATTTAAATTGTTCAACTATTTTTCAGTAAAATAAATGCAAAATGTTTATTCTCCAAAGGCAGTAAACAGAGATCTCAGGTCTAGTTTCTATGACAACCCCACTTGATACAGCAAACCTAGATTATCTCTAATGACAGACATGAAGTTTAAATTGCACATTCTGCACAAACAGTGCACTGTTGACCTTTTATTGAAAAATGGAATACAGTATGATTAGCATAATGTGCCATGTGAAAAGGAAAGGCATGGAATAATGCAGAGTGGATTCCAATCATGAACTGCAATGCTAATCTTTAACAAACTATTTGCCAGGACATGAAGCTCTGAAAATTAAGATTTACCCAGATACAAATTGCAAATCCTGTAAGATATGACGTAATTGCATTAAATAGTTCTCTAATAACACTTGCTGCTTCTGCTGTTTTTGTCTCCGGTTGTTGCACCAAGCAGAGGAATAAGAATGGATGAGGAAATAGAGCCATTGTGCAGAAAACAAAACAAAAAAAACCCAGAACCTATGAGAACTATTTTGAAATTTCCTGAAGGCATATTTTCCTCTTGCTCACAAATACATTTCTAGAAAGACTATCGTTCTGCTCTTTTCAATCACGTGCTTGCTGCTAGAATCTGTTTGCTTCAGTAGGATGAGAATTTGCATGTGTTATTCACCAAACAGCAGTTCATCCATCTATGAGGCTGCGAGAAGATAAAGCAGGCACTTTGCTTCACGCAGCTGGAGACAGCTTTGGGTAGGACAGAGAGATATGAAATTGCCTTGGCTCCCTTTGAATTTACTGTCACTGCTGCAAGTTTCAGGAGGCTTTGAATAGCCAAGTAAAATTCATTAGCAGCACTCCTACTAGCATCTGCATCGATTTACAAAATGCTGATATTTTAGAGGGCTTGGCACGTGCATGGAGATTCCCATTAGCGTTTGTAAGAGTTGCAAGGCTTTAAGAGGCTAGCCAGCTATTGAGTTTGATCCTTTACTTCACTTGGTAGCATGCCTTTCATTTTCCTTCCTTTACCATTAATGGGGCGAAGGGCAAGGGAAGCAGAAAATACTTACAGCTTCTGAATGAAATTTCAACTCACTTATATTCAGTGCAACTGTCTGGAGACCATTGATCAATAATCCACATTTGGGTAGTGTGGTTGGTGGCTTAGGGGACTGGTAACAGCATATTGAGCCTCTCTTCTGAATTTGGCCTAGCACAACGCTGACCAAAAGTAGTTACATTTGACTGCTGATCTATGGTCTATACAAAGAGTTGGTGGTGTCAGTTCAGTTCCCATGGAAAAGTATGCACACCACAAAACAATTAAAAAGCCTCACCTGTACATTACTGGCAGCCTTAGGTTGACGAGAGACTGAAGGGCCAATGACCCCCCCCCCCTCCTCTGATTGCTCAAAGGTGGCCTTAGAAAATGGCTTCTTACTGTCAGCGATCAATAACAGTAAGCCCTACCCCAGTGATTTCCAACTACTGCTCTAGACAGTTTTCAACTCTGTTACAGGAAGCCTGAGAGGTGCCGTGTTTCACGAAGTCTCTGTCATTGCAATGCCATTCAGAGTGGTTTCATGCCCTCCACACTGGCAGCCAAACTGTTTTCATTGCTTAGGAAGGCACCTTCTGCAACGGATCGCATCCTTAGTGTAGATGAACCCTAAGAGTTCACGGGCTCTTAAAATATGAACTGTTGCTTCTATGTTTAATCTATTCTGAGGACAGGTGGAGGACTTCAGGCTTCAGGGCTGTCCACTGGGCATCTTTCAACAAGCATAGTACAATCTTTATAAATTCCAACAATGAGATGTCTTGGATCGCAGCCGGCCCTAAGGAAGGACTGACTCAACTACAGACTTCCTCCAATAGGAATTTTACTTGCAATAAATACACTGACCTGATTTAGGATATAAGATAAGGAAGCGTGTGGACATTCTGCTACTTCTCCCAACCTCTTTTACTGCTGCACACCAAAGTAGCACTTGCACACTTCCATACTGAGGGTCTTTAATCCCACAAGATCTTGTGCAGATGAACGTTAGCTTTGGTGAACCCATTCCGCAAGAGGACTACATGGCTTGAGCAGTCTGTCACTCAAAATCTGTTAGACTATTGGTATATGCTTTAATGAGCTCTGCTAAAACCAACACATTCTGAGAAACAAAAAAATTACAGTAGAAGTCTTGCTTGTTTTAAACATATTTAAACAGAACTTTGCAAGCATTTGCCCTCTCCTCATATGTCTAAACATAAGCAAGTGAGTGTTGGTACAGACAGAAAAGGCAATAAGTTATATACTATCTAAGTAGTATCTCATTATCAGCTTCTTTAGCAAGCCAGTATCTTCCGTCTCCTTTTGTCACGACAACATTTCTTCAATTTCCCTTTTAGTATTTTTAGACAGGACAGAGATTGAATAGTTTTGGTTCTTCCTGGTACAATTCCTTCCCACTTCACATTTCTTTAAGGTGCCCGTTCTCATACCTCTTGCCACTTGTTCTCATAGCTCTTGCCCCTTAAAACCAGCCAAACAACTCACATGTAAAAATCCAGAGAAAACATTTCCAATATAAACCCAACGTTATGATTCACCCTGATCAGAGCATGAAGATACTCCATACAACTAGCCTTCCTCAACCCATTCCCTCCAAGGCTGGAGAAAAGGAGTCCTAGGACCACTATACAAGGGGTCAAAGGATCCGAGTCCCTACATAATCATATGCACATTTCTACCTCCTCTACTCCTTTATGTCCATTGAAGGAATACAGCAATTATATCCTGAGCCTGAAAATAGACCATTAGGGCAGGCAACAGAGGTTGTCTAAACCTTACACTCTCAAACAACAGCAAGAGCTTCAACACAATCCCACTTTCTGCGCTTTGTTCTGACCCCTGGTCCTCCCACCCCATAACATATCAACTCCTCCTAAAAGTACACCATTGACTAGTGCTTCCATCTCTCCTCCAGCCTCCAGATCTTACTCCCCCACACCTGACCTCTTGCTATCACTTCTGGAAAGGCCAAGGTGACGGGCAATCTCGATTCGGTAATAAAGAGATGCTTAGAAACCTACTTGCGTGAATTATTCCCTGTCTAGTAAACTGGGTCTATTAAAAACACTGAAAGTTCATGCTCATGCAACAATCATCTTTCTACAATTAAGCAAACACCCCAGCTTCTGAAAGTCAAACGACTGAATCACCACTTGCTTTTAAATGGTTTTTAGCCCCACAGCCCAGACAAGCGTCTTCTTATTCCTGCCTGTTTATTCTTTGAAATGTAACTGGCTTTCTGAAATGCTATATATGTAAAAAAAGGTTCTTCCTGCTAGGTGTAAAAGGCAATTATTTCCATGAGCCAGCAAGAGCCATTACTGCTATTTAACCACCTCCCAAGTTTTCTGTATGATTGTACCTGTAATTGTGTTGTCTGTCAAGAGTGATTGTTTTTCCATTAAAAATGGAGAATACTTGCCGTAAATACAGTCAGTGGTCAGACTAAGCACATGGCAAAATGAAAAAGACATCTAGAAAGAGACATTAACAACAGAGCCAAAGCACCAAATTTGATGGTTTGTTCACAGAGGCTCTCAACAGCACCTTGTTAACATGGTGCCCTTTGGGCATAGACTCTCTGATTTCAAACACGAGTTCCTAACCTTGCTCCTTGTGAAGCTAGCCCAGAAAATTCAAACCTAGCCCAGAAAACCCAAATAAAGGGAGACCCTGTGCATTACTGACTGTGGCAGACATCTTTTGGGAAAGACTCTTGCGAGAATTTGATAGCACACCACTATAAAATTTACATAAGAACATAAGAATGGCCATACTGGGTCAGGCCAAAGGTCCATCTAGCCCAGTATCCAATCTCCTGACAGTGGCCAATGCCAGATTCCCCAAAGGGAGTGAACAGAAACAGGTAATCATCATGTGATCCCTCTCCTGTCACCCATTTCCAGCCTCTGACAAACAGAAGCTAGGGACATTCCTACCCATCCTGGCTAATAGCCATTGATGGACCTAAGCTCCATGAATTTATCTAGTTCTTTTTTGAACCCTGTTAAAGTCCTGGTCTTCACAACATCAGGTTTGGTGGTCCAGTTACTGGACAGTTTCCTGGCAACTCACTTAATGGGCTGCCATAGCGGTGAGGAGACAAGAAGCCTCTCGTTCCCATCTCCCCAGAGAAGTAAATGAAGGTGAAGTGTACAGGTACAATATCAAAATCATTTAATTTCATGTTTTACATAACTCAAATACAATACAATTCTGATTTGATGAAATGGTATCTATTTTAACTCTGAATATACTGAAGCTAGTTGCAAGATAGAGATTATTTTAACAATATGAAATCAAGCCAGTTTTACAGGTCATGTTTTTCAGGTTATTTTGAAATGTAAAGACAAAAACCTACACACACACTCACAGGAAAGGCAGCTGCATGAAAAAAAAGATACTCATCAAAACAGTTTCTGGTTCAAGTGTGATTTGAAAGGATGCCAAACAGTATGAATAGTTAATGATTGTGTTTGGCATCTAACACTCCATTCTTGGTGAAAAGTGTATTGGATTCTAAAGTATTTGATCATCAGCATTTGAGAAGTTCTGGGAAACAGCTGTTTTCTATAGCACAGATTCTTAAACAAAAGGCAGAAGAAAGCTCAAAAGCTGAAAAAACTTTTTCTTCAGCATCTTCATTATTTGCTGTGTCTTATTTTTCCTTTTAGGCATGTTTCTTCATTGGAAACAACAGATTAGTTCTTTGCTTGAAGACACAGTTAACATAACAAAATGGCTAATGGCCTTTATCCATACAAAGTTTCAAATGACTGCAGATATTTCTGACTTGTTAAAAGGCTGTAGCAGAATTTGAGAATCATAGTTGTTATTTATCATACAGCCCATAGAAAACAAATTGAAGCCAGGCACGACTGGACTGGCAGGTGAAGGTGTCTGTAAACTTCTATCGACCCTTGACACCAGACAGGACCAAATCTCTTTCATTAACTTTAATGCTTTTTGTATTTAAGGCTTCACAAAGCAATCCTGCTGGCTGCCAGGGTCAAAGAGTTCGAGATGTTTTGGCCACATCAACATTGCCCTGATGATTCTTTCTGACATGACCACAAGCCTAATGAAAGGCTGTAAGAGGATTGTCTTTCAGATGCTGGAGGTTTGGAATCAAGGTAGAGACACGTGGATAAAGGCAGGCTGTTTCTTTCATAGTGCTGTAGGGAAAGATGACTCTGGGCTGCTGATTGAGACTTAGATTTCTGTGTCTGTGTCTGTAATCGACATGCACGTCCCTTGGGTTTCTTTCTTCACTCTCCCATTTTGGTAGATGTTTCTGAGCTCCCTTTTCTGCATTGATTAGAGTCCCCATCTCAGGACACAAAGGCCTTCATTCCATGGAAGATTGCCACTCCCGTGATCAATCTCCCGGAGTTCAATTTTGCGAGTCTAGTCAGACTTAATAAATCAACTCAGAGGGTGCCCCCCCCCCCCCCCCCCCGCCCCCCCCGGCATCCAGTACTCCTGCTCCTGCTCTTGGCAGGAATAAGGGAAGCTGACGGGAGTGTCCTGCTGTGGGGATACCACCAAGCTTGTCTTAAGGTAAGCCAACTATGTAGGTAAGTATGTAGCTGGAGTCACAAACTTTAATCTGAGCTCCCGGGTCTAGTGTAGACCTGGCCTTAGGCATCACTCCCTCCTTATTCAATCCTACCTTCAAAATGCTTCTCCCAGGAGATTAGAATTTTAAAAACATAAATCAACCCGCTAGCTCATCTTCACCTCTGGCTTTCTTAAAGAATCCCATCGATGATGTATCTAGATTTTAGTCCGCAGTAAATTACATCAACAGGACACAGTGTAGGAGAAGACGTCCAACTGATCTATCAAGGACTATATTCGTGTACGGCACAAACGGCTGCTGAGCATGTTGTCTGGGCTGAACAAGTGAGCATATTTGTATATATATGGTCATTTTCATCACAGTCCAGTCTATCCATAGACGATTAGGTTTGGAAGAGACCTCAGGGGTCATTGAGACCAACCCCCCGCTCAAAGCCAGACAACCCCCAACTACACCACCTCAGTCAGGGAGGGTATGTCTACACTACAAAGTTAATTCGAACTAACAGACGTTAGTTCGAATTAACTTTCATAGGCGCTACACATACAAACCGCTAGTTCGAACTTAATTCGAACTAGCGGAGCGCTTAATTCGAACTAGGTAAACCTCATTCTACGAGGACTAACGCCTAGTTTGAATTAAGTAGTTCGAATTAAGACTCACTGACTTGGACTATTTTAAGGCACGATAGGGTAGTGGGGTGGAGTGGCCACCCACTACACCAAAGGCGGAGGAACCCCTCCCGAAGGCATACCAACCTACAACCAACCAGCCCTGGAAGGGGGGGGAAGCGTGGAGGCTGTTGTAGGTACTGCCAGAGGGCAGTGTCCCGCAAAGGATCCCGCCATCTGACGTCTGAGCTAATTCCCAGGACCAACGGCTAGTGGTGCTGTGGCGGTGAGTGTATCCCATTACAGGGCAATCCAACCCACCATTCAGATCGTTAATAAAGATGCTCAACAAAACTGGCCTCGGGACTGACCCCTGCGGCACTGCACTTGATACTTGCTGCCAACGAGCCATTGATCACTACCTGTTGAGTATGACAGTGAGTACCTAGTCAGGGTTCCATTCACCTTATAGTCCATGCACGTAGTACTTCTTTAACTTGCTGGCAAGAATACTCTGGGTGACCTTACCAAAAGCTTTGCTAAGGTCATGGTCTGTCACATCTACCACCGTCCCCATATCCACAGAGCTCATTATCTCATCATCAAAGGCAATGAGGTTGGCCAGGCACGATCAGCAGAGTGAACAGACTTTCTGGGCCCCAGGCAAAGGTGGGGAGGGCCCAGCTCTGTGCTCCCAGAAGAGGTGGGACCTCAGGCAGAAGGAGCAGGACTAGGGCAGTCAGCCCTCAGCACTGCCCAAAGCACACCATGTCAGCCCCAGCCCCCAGAAGCCCTCAGCACTACCCAGACTCTGCCACACGGTGATTTAGCAAATATTTAAAGAGCCTTGGGCAGCCACCACCACCACTTTTGCAGTAGTGATGGCTGCAGCAGCCAGGCACCCTGGGCCTTTTTGAATCACTGGGCCCCAGGGCAACTGCCTCCTTTTCCCCTCCTGCCATGGGCGAGCCCAAGCATGACTTGCCCTTAGTGGCTATTCCTGGTCACTTTCCTCCTCTCCTCCAAATACTCCAAAATGGATTCTTTGAGGACCTGCTCCATGATTTTTCCAGGGATTGAGCTGAGGCAGACCAGTCTGTAATTTTCCAGATTTTCCTTCCTTCCTTTTTTCGAGATGGGCACTACATTTGCCTTTTCCCAGTATATCTGGGACCTCCCCTGATCGCCACAAGTTTTCAAAGGTAATGGACAGTGGCTCTGCAATCACATCAGCCAACTCCCTCCGCACACTCAGGTCCATTAGATCCGGCCCCATAGACTTGTGCATGTCCAGCTTTTGTAGATAGTCCTTAGCCTGTTCTTTCATGGGGAGATGGCTGGCCTCCCTCTCCCCATACTGTGCTGCCCAGTGCAGCAGTCTGGCAGCCGACCTTGTCTGTGAAGATCAAGAGGAAAAAGCATGAAGTGCTGCAGCTTTTTCCCACGTCATCTGTTACTAGGCTCCCTTCCCCATTCAGTAAGGCTCCCACACAGTCACTGGCCTTCCTGTTATTAACATACCTGTAGAAACTCTTCTTGTTTCCTTTCCCATCCCTTGCTAGCTGCAACTCCAGTTGTGCTTTGGCATTCCAGATTACACCCCTGCACGCTTGAGCAATATTTTATACTCCTCCCTAGTCATCCGTTCAAGTTTACACTTTTTATAAATTTCCTTTTTGTGGGGGAAAAAAAAAAGCTCACTGAAGAATTCTCTGTTAAGACAAGCTGGTCGCCTACCATAGTGACTATTCTTTCTGCACATTGAAATGGTGTGTTCCTGTGCCCTCAATAAGACTTATTTAAAATGCAGCCAGCTCTCCTGAACTCTATTTCCCCTCACAATAGCCTCCCAAAGGACCCTGCCCATCAGTTCCCTTCCGTGATGGAGTCACAGTCTGCTTTTCTGAAGGCCAAGGTTTGTATTCTGCTGCTCTCCTTTCTTCCTTTTGTGAGGATCCTGAATTCAACCATCACATGGTCAATGCTGTCCAGGTTTCCACCTACTTCTACTTCTACCACTTCTTCCCTGTTTGTGAGCAGCAGGTGAAGAGGAACATGACCCCAACTTGGTTCCTCTTGCTCTTGCACTAGGAAATTGTCCCCAACCCTCCCCAAAAACTTCCTGAATTGTCTGTATGCTGCTGTATTCTACTTCCAGCAGAAGTCTAGATGACTGAAGTCCCCCATGAGAATCAGGGCCTGTGATATGGAAACTTTGATTAGTTGTCCAAAGAAAGCCTCGTCTACCTCATCCTCTTGGTCTGGGGGTCTACAGCAGATGTCCACCAAAACATCACCCTTGTTGCTCTTGCCTCTAATCTTAACCCAGAAAACCTCACCACAGCCTTTTTTCCAGTTTCATACTGGAGCTCTGAGCAGTCATAAGGCTCTCTGACATACAGCGCAACTCCTCCATCTTTTCTATCCCACCCACCCTGCCTGCACAGTTTATATCCATCCTTGACAGTGTTCGAGCCATGTGAGTTTCCCCAGCAAGTCTCCATTATTCCAATCACATCATAGTTCCTTGACTGTGCCAGGACTTCCAATTCTTCCTGTTGGTTTCCTCAGCTTCTTGTGTTCATGTACAGGCACCTAAGATAACTAGCCAACTGCCCCACTTCCTCAGGAGGGACCATGAGGCTTCCTCTGTTGCACTTGCTTCCTTGTGTTTCCTCCTGGTATCTGACATCTCCACTTACCTCAAGGCTTACGTCACCATTCCCTGGTAAACCAAGTTTAAAGCCTTCCTCACTGGGTTAGAAAGCCTGCCTGTGACAATGCTTTTCCCTGTCTTCATCTGGTGGATCCCTCTCTTCCTAGCATTCTTTCTTCCTGGAATAACATCCCATGGTTGAAGAATCCAAGGCCCTCTGACAGCACAGGCCCATCAGACATTTATCTCCACAATCTGATAGCCCCTCCCTAGGCCTTTTCCTTCAAAAGGGAGGGTGGACAAGAACAAGTCTTGTGCCTCAAACTCCTTTATCCTTCTTCCCAGAGAGTCCACCCATTTAAGGTTATTCTTGGCAGTATCATTGGTGCCCATGTGGATAAGTAGGAAGGAGTAGCAGTACTATGGATAGATTGGTCTCAGCAGGCACTCCATCACATCCTGTATTCTAGCTTCAGGCAAGCAGCACACTTCGAGTTTCTCAGTCTGGACAGCAGATGGAGAACTCCATTCCCCTTAGGGCTGAGTCCCCGATCACCTCTACCCATCTTCTCCCTCTTGGGAGTGGTGGTCGTAGAATCCCCACCCCAGCACCGTGCATCCCAGGCCTTCCAGTTGATTGGGTCTCCTTGTGATCCCTCCACTCAGGCAACCCTTCCAAACCATTCTCTGCCACAGTATCTGTGCAGAGAGACTTAAAGCAATTTCTTACCTCTACCTGCACTGCAGGTACATGAGAGTTCTCCTCTTTCTTCCTCTGCAGGTCATATGCTGCCAGTTTTCCTCCCTGCCCTGCACATCCCTCTTTGATTCTTCAGCATGATGTGTCTGCAGTATGAAACACTGTGTCTTCCTGTAATTACAGTAATGCCCTTTGTTTTATTGTAAAGGGGTCAGAGAGCTGTTTGTGATTCTTGGACAGACAGTCTTCCCTCAGAGAGAACCTCTGTAAGACCCTCTTACAAGGCAGCAACTTTAGTCCTGTATGTTCAGTCTTTTACTGATTGATGGTTCTCATTACCTAGTAAGTGACCAAATGTGCCACAGAACCCAGCCTTGGCGGTTCTAGCCATCCCTGTGCTCCATAGCACAGAGGAGACCAAAGCCATAGGAGGAGGTTCGTGGAAGAGGAAATGTGATTATTTCCCCCTTGTTAGAATCTACAGCACAGCCAGGGAGCTGGATGGAAAGCAGGAGAGGGCAGGGTTATAAGCATGCAGGTCTATTGACAGAGAAGTTAAGGGGGGCAATTGCCCCAAGGGCCAGCAATTCTAAAGGGCCCAGGGCTTCTGGCCATTGCCACCATTGCTGCAGCCACAGCAGCTCACAGAGCTCCAGCCCCTTTAAATTGCAGCCGCTCCAAGTGGCTCTAAGGTCTGGGGGGTGGGAGAGGGTGCTCTGGGTGGTACTCAGGGCTGGCTGTCCCCAGCCATTCCCCTTCCAGCAGTGCAGACCCTGCCCAGAGGCCCGGAGTAGCTGTCAGCTCCCCTATAAGCAAGCTTCTCTTCCTAGTCTTGACACCTGTGTGACGCCTCAGAAGGAGGAGTCCGAATGCAGCCTCCATTGTTGGAGTGGCAGAGGCTGCAGCTGCTTTGGGGATCTAGAGCAGTGGGTTTTTTTTCCAAACTTTTTTTCTTGTGACCCAGTTGCAGAGAATTGTTGATGTCCATGAGCCAACATAATTTGACCAGAACGTGGGCTCCAGGATGGGGCTGAGGATGAGAGCTTTGGGGGCCCTGCCTGGCTGTCAGGGCTGGGGCGGGAGGGCTCACCTTCAGCGGCTTGTGGTCAGTGCTGCAATGGGGGTGCTGAGGCAGGCTTTCTGCCTGTCCTGGCACCACAGACCATGCTGCGCCCCAGAAGCAGCCAGTAGCAGTGTTCCAGCCAATGGGAGTGCGGAGCTAGTGCTCAGGGCAGGGGCAGCGTGGTGAGCCAGTGAGGAAAGGCATGTTATGGCTACACGTTAGTACTTCATATGCCACGGCCACCAGCAGAGCCTCCAGTTACTGCAGTGACAGGGTTCTGAGCACTGCACTTTTGTGATTTGGAACGGTCTATGCTGGCAGGTTCAAAGGGCTTGTCACTGCAGCCAGCGCTTACGTGGAAACTTAACCTTGGAATGATGTGGATCCTGGGCATAACTTATGAACAAGGACCATCTCACTGCACCCTTGATCAATTTTTGCTGTTATAGGGTCTCTGTTGTTCAAATATCCATGTTTGTTTCCAACATAAATACGTTCCAGCTTTGGTAACAGCACAGAGGTTGGTTGATTTATATTGATCACAATGTTGTTTCTACACGAATCACATATACATGAACCACATTCATTAAGCAACTTTAAATTACATCTACATTAAAGGGTGCTAATTACTGCCATTGAGGTGGTAATTATTGATTTTGCTTTCTTATGCACTAGAAACTGCACTGGAACTACCAACTCATTTAATATGGAAAACAGCTGCCAGCTGGCAATGACATTAAAAGTCACTATCCAAGCTGATCTGCATTCAAATCCACAAGCTAGAGGTGAAAGGCCCAGTAGCCAATTATTACTCCTCGGAAGCATCCAGTATGTCCATAAATATCCATCCTTCCCCTTAATTAGATCCTGGCCATTTTTCGGGAGAAACAGAGCCCTGTGTAAGAGGAGTATGTGTCAACGGGGAAAGCTGTCTCAGAGAGATCCTGAGAGAACTTGTGCTCTGCACAGTCAGTGTAAACAAGATTCTTTGTGCCAATGAGCATTGGGCTGTGTGGGCAGAGTCTCCCAAATTAACAATTCTGACTGCAATCCCCATATCTTTGTCAGATTTACAGCACATACCTACTTGGGAGTTTCGGGTGTGTGAAGAACATGCCTTTGCACCAACCCTTCACAAGGACATCAGGTTAATTTCACCACTGGCAACTCCATTGATGTTAACGAGTCTGGCCAGGCCTACTGTGATAAATTTGCTTACCTACTGGTGTGACCCCTCATGGCAGGGTATGGCACAACAGGCTTTACCTCTCAGGCAGCCTACACACTGACAGCCACCATGGTCCTGGTATGTCTCCTTCTCATGACTCAGCCTTCTTGCTCAGTTACATGTTCTTCCATCTCTTCCCAGATAAATCAAATCCTGTACATCTCTAGATTGCACTAAGGGCAGTTTAGGTTGAACATTGGGAAAACTTCCTCTCAGGCTAGTTAAGCACAGAAATAAATTGCCTAAAGAGATTGTGGAATCCTTTTAAGAGCAGGTTAAACAAAACTATCAGGACTAGTCATACTTAGTCCTGTCATGAGTACAGGGGACAGAATTAGATGACCTATCTGTCAAGGTCTCTTCCTGACCTAGGATTCCATTATTCTAGTCCAGCAGCTTCATACCAATTCTTCAGACCAACTTCATTGCTTAATAGCTTTTTTCCAGACTTTGGTTCAGACACAACCACACTGCTTTCATCAGCAGGGAACACCTTCTATTCTGGGTTTTAGCACCGGGACTACAATAAATAGCTACAGTCTGTTTACTCAGACCACCACTTCCTCCATAGAATCCTTCCGATCCACAACCAGCCTGCTACTAGCCTTTATCATCAGCCTCTTCCCTCACACTCTCCTACACATGCAGGTAGAGAAAATCCTGTGTGACTTCACCTTGGAAAAACACTTCTAAAAATCTCAGAATTTAGGAATAGGTGTGAGTGGGAACAAGGGGGAAAGGAAGAGGGACAATATACCCATCCAGAACTGATCCCAAAAGAAAAAAATACCAAAGCCCTACTAAAAGCACAAGGGAAGGTCCCATGCCAAACCTACTTACCCACCCACGTCTACAGAAGCTCTTCCAGTCTGTGGTTATCCTTTGGCCCTTGCCAGACCTCCCTCCAGGCACCCCTACTGTCACTGGGTTGAGTGAAGCAATGACAGCAGAGCTACAGAGGAGTCCTTGCAAGGCCACTCTTGCCCCCTGCATTATCCAAACACCGGCTAAAATCCAGACGCCCCCGTGCTATTTGGATAACCAGGAATAGACGGTGTATACCTGCTTATATGTTTTAAATACACATTGAAACCCACAAACAGATTAAAACTAAACTTAATTTCTGGACAGTAAGAGGCTTATAATTTACAAAATATTGTAATATAAATACGATCACAGCAGTGCCGGGGCTGTTCACCCTTTTCTTCACATGCTGTGGTACTGCAAGTCAACACGAGTGATGATGCTGGATATTCATTGGTTTGTTTTGAGCTTTATACAGTGACAAAAGCTGACTGGCCAGGGCATTTGACATTTCACCTTCAAAACTCTGTGGCTACATCTAGACTGCCCCCTCTTGCGCAAGAAAATATGTAAATGAGGCAAAGCGGTGAATATCGCCGCGCCTCATTTGCATACTTAATTTTTGCACAAAAAAACCCTATTGTGCAAGAGCCATTCTTCCTGAAAAAAAGCAGCGGAACGGCTCTTGCACAAGAGGGGTTTTGTGCAAAAAGGAACAGTGTAGATGGCTCCTTTTTGCACAAAAGCCACTTGCGCAAAATGGCGGCTCATTAAGTATGCAAATGAGGCACGGCAATATTCACCACTTTGCCTCATTTGCATATTTTCTTGCGAAATAGGAAGCAGTCTAGACGTAGCCACGTGTCTCCCCTACCCTCCCTTAAATTGGTAGCACTTTCCATTGTGATCCCATGAAGTACTTTGATTGCAGAGGGTCAGGAGAGTGAGATGGGAAGGAATTGTGTATGTAGAGAAAATTCTGTGGGACTTCTCCTTGGAAAAAAACTTCTAGAAAAACTTAGAATTTAGAAACAAGTATGAGTGGGAGCTGGGGGAGGAGTAAAAGGGGCAATATATTCATCCAGAACTGAGGCTCAAACTGATGAATTATCTTTGCTTGGTTAATTTTCTGGCATTACTAATCATACAAGAAGTATAAACTGTGGAGTTCATTAGCAGGATCATAAAAGAGTCACACTGCCAGAGATCATTTGCCTTCCTGACAGAAAGGTCAGATGCTTACGGGAGCGGGTACATTGCATGCTCTGGGGTTATGTTGGTTTTTTACAAAATCTAATAGAGAAAGTCTAGAAAGGGTCTGTGCTGGAGTTATGCCCAATATTCTGGTTTATTTTTGGCAGATAGGTGGGTGAACATTTCCTCCCAGGGAAGATAAACTAAACTTTCCTTAATCCCCCTAGGCTTGGCTCAAAGCCAGCTCTGCAATGCAAGCTTTCCCACACAGTTTACCATTTAGTTCCACTCTGACTTGGGCAAACTTCCCCTTTTCCATAGGGGAAATTTCAGCCCCCTCGTCTCTGTCTGAAGATACTCTCAGAATCAGAAATTACTGTGTCAAGCGAAGCAGGAAGTTTTCCAGTATGGATCACTGCCCACTGGGGATTAAATGCAGATCGCTGAAGTAATTTCTGTGAAGCCTTCAAGGTAATGCAGAAATCCCAGTCCCCTGGACTGTAGTGTGTACCCACATTCTCAAAGTAACTACTTGCAGACTATCATTGTGCTTTAGAAAAATAGAATAGCTAGACAAGAGTGAAATGGTTTGCTGTTCTGGGTGTGTTTATTTTAATGTATTTACCTAGGAAAGCTCCACTCCAATGAAGTAGCTGGGTATTTCACAAGGTTTTTCTTACTCAAACCAATTTTCCAGCCAAGCTGACTGAAGCACAAAAGGGTTGAGAAACTTGATCCAGGTTATATACTAAATCAGCATCTTCAGAACACACTATCTGTAATCCTGGGCTTTCCTGCTATACAGTTCTTTGTTTTAAACACCAAGCGAACCTTGTTTCTTTGCTAGAGACTGTTACTCAGGTGACATGAATAGTCGTACAGGCAGTCCCCGACTTACGCGGATCCGACCTATGTCGGATCCGCACTTACGAACGGGGCTTTCTCGCCCCGGAGGTCGAGGTAGCGGATTGCTACCTGCGAGCTCCGGGGCGAGAAAGCCCCATTCGTAAGCTGCTCCGGTGCCCCTGGTCTTCTGGAGACCGTCTCCAGCAGACCAGGGGCACCGGGCGGGTTCCCGCGATTCTGAGGCTTTGCCAGAGCAAAGCCTCAGAAGCGTGGGAACCGCCGCTGCTGCCGCTTGAGACCCGGTGCCTGTGGTCTGCTGGGAACCCGCCCGCTGCTGCTGCTTGAGTCACAGGCACCGGGACTGAAGCCGCAGCCGCGGGGGGGGGGGAGGGTCCCGCGCCTCTGAGACTTTGCCAGAGCAAAGCCTCAGAGGCGCGGCACCCCGCTGCCGCTGCTGCTCTGCTCCCCGTGTCCCTGGTCTGCTGGGGGAGGGGGGGCGCGGATAGTGTGCCCCCCCCCAGCAGACCAGGCTTTTGTTTTGGACCCTGGAGCAGAGCAGCTGGGGCGCTGCGGATTGGTCTTGCAGCACCCGCTCTGGGCACTACTGGACCAACCCAGCAGCACCCCAGCTGCTCTGCCCCAGGTCCTGATTCAGCCGCTGCTGGTCAGTTTCAGCAGTGGCTGAATCAGGACGCCTGGGGCAGAGCAGCTGGGGTGCTGCTGGGTTGGTCCAGTAGTGCCGAGGAGCGGTGCTACTGGAGCAACCCAGCAGCACCCCAGCTGCTCTGCCCCAGGCGTCCCCAAGTCAGCCGCTGCTGAAACTGACCAGCGCTGACTACAGGAAGCCCGAGGCAGAGTTGCTCTGCCCCAGGCTTCCTGGAATCAGCCACTGATCAGTTTCAGCAGCAGCTGACTTGGGGAAGCTTGGCGTTCTTAAGTTGATTCTGTATGTAAGTCAGAACTGGCGGTCAGTTTCAGCAGCGGCTGAATCTGGACGCCAGTTCCAACTTACATACAGATTCAACTTAAGAACAAACCTACAGTCCCTATCTTGTACGTAACCCGGGGACTGCCTGTAGTTCCAACAGAGCTACCATTGTGGACACAAGTTGAGTAACTGGCCCAGTAAATGAAAACCCAAAACATTGGTAAGAAGCTTTCAAAGAAAAAAGAGGTGGTGGGTATTCACCAAAAGTTATTTTGGTTTTTGGCACTAGGCAACATGTTAAGCACCTTCAACTCATGACGCCAGTGGAACTTTTGGGCACTGTGCACCTCACGAGATGCTCATTTTCTTGCAGGGTTGGGTCCTAACCAGATTTTCCCCTGAAAATACTCACTTGAATAATTGTTATTTTTTGCAAGCACAAATGAGATCATTACGGGGCCCTGTTATGCAGGGTGCAAGGAACCAGAGCACAGGCAGTGGTTACAGTTAAGCTAAACTCCACACATCCAGGACTGTAGTTGGTGAGGTGGGATGAGAGGACTTGCTAGAGACGGGTTCCCTAAGCAAGAGTCAGGGTCAAAGACTGGAGATCAGAGGTACTGCCAGGCTGGAAACAGGAGGCAGGGCTGGACTCAGACCAGAGCCAGGGCCAGTTCAGAGTCAAGTATGGAGTCACAGCAGGCCCAGAAGCTGTTTGCCCAGACAATTTCTTGAAACATTCTCTAGGGTTAAATAGAATGGTTGGCCAGTCGAGGTCCCTGGAGCAGCAGGTGTGTACGTTCTCCACTGTACTCCCTGGTTGCCGGTCTACATGGCTCTGTGAGGACATGAGCACTCTCAGGTGCCACAGACCTGGGTTGTAGGTAATTGCATTCAGTGTCCTGCACGCAGGTGGCAAATTAGCCACTGGTCCATAGAGCCCATGCCCAGTGGTTTCCACTGCCCGGAGAGTGAGGCAGGAGGAGCCGCCACACTCCTTTAACCCTGTCCCCAGCAGAAGCCGTGGGATGGGGGAAACCCCTGCAGTAGCCCACCCATCTTGACCCTGTCCCTGGCAGAAGCTATGGGCAGAGGGAAACCCCCACCCTATCCCAGCAGAAGTCACAGAATGGGGGAAGCTCTCCCACAGGAGCCCCCTGTCTCCCTCCCTGGCACAAGACTCTAAGCAGAGGAAGCCTCCCAGTGTGCCCTGACTCTGTCCCCAGAAGAAACCAGAGGGCAGCAGGGGAAGCCCCCATGCCTGACCCTGCTCTCTGACAGAAATGTGAGACAGCAGAAGCCCCAACACCTTGACCCTGGTCACGTGCAAAAGCAAGGGCAAGGACAGGGGAAGCCCCAACATCTGGGTCCCCATTCTAGCCCGGGGACTGGATTTGCTCAGTCCCTGCTACAGCTGTGATCCAGGGATAGAGATTTTCCTGGCCACAGTGTAGGGATTCAGAAAGGAGCAAACGTATTGTGGAGCGAGTGGAATGGGGGGGCACTGGGTGGAACAAGGGCAGACAGGAGTGGGGCTGCAGGTGAAAGAGGCAGGACCACATGCAAAAGAGACGGGGAAAGTCTCTCCACATGGTCTGATCTAGGGCTCTGGGAAGCATTAATCCACCTCTGCCTGCAGGATTAGCCCATAAAATAACAGCAGTGTCAATACCAGGCAGTGTTTTACACAGCAAGGGTACCCAAACTATGGTACTTATAGCCCTGGGGGTACACAAGACATTTTGGGAGGGGGTGAATGGGAAAAAATGTACAATGGTGTATTTTATTTATTAGCTTTTTTACTGATTGCATTTGCATACTAGACTGTTCAGATACCTTAAAATTCTGTGGGAATTTGTTACATAAAATATGGTAGCTAATTTACTTCAAGATGTACCCACGAGGACACAGATACTCAGTAACGCCGATGTACAAAGCCCTCACCTCCAATCACTGTACAGAGCGGGTTCAGTTGCCCAGCAACTGTCCAGTCTAACGGAGCTCAGAACTTAGTTGGGGGAGGGGGGGGCACTTGATTGTATACATTGCACTCCAGATCTGTCCGTAACAGTGAAATAGACAAGCGGCTAAAGACAGGTAGTGTTAAGAACACACAAACCATCAGTGATAAGAAGGGTGGGGGTACATGGGCAGCTGGTAGATCTGGAGGGTCTGCAATAAGAAGAGTCTGGAAACCTATGGTTTAAAGATAGTCATCTATGGTTAACCACTTCCAGCCTAATGCAATTGGGGAAGGTATCCACTCCTTATGATGAGGCAGGCAGCTTTAAGATAAGGATCTCTAATGTGCTACCTGGTTAGCTAGAAAAAGGCATGCTGGTTAAAGCACATAAAACTGTTGTAATATTGAAATGTGTCTCATGGCTGAGTCCTTTAGATTTGCTAGATTGACTGGGGCTATACAGCTATTAGCATTCTACATTTTGGCTTCAATTCCTCTTCACAGTAGGGGAAACATAAAAATGAGGGTCATTGCCTGGTCATTACATTACCCCTGGCAGAGAAATGTGTTTTGTGCAAATGGGGAAATATTTTAGATTTCGATTGATTTAATGTTGATTGACAAAATAAATCCCAAGTGAAAAACAACAGTATTATAATGGTTATTTTGTCAAATAACATTAAAATAATATGCAGTGTAGAGTTGGTCTCATCAAAAAAGCTATTATATTTCATTGTCACCTTTTTTAAAAGACCCATTAGCAGAAACTCTTTTAAAAAATGTATTACTCTAGCTCAGAGCAAAGCAAATGAGATTGACCAGTAATTCAAAGACATTTAACTGTTTACAGTTTAAAAAGTACAATAAATAAAACCCAAACCAGAGCATTTAGGCAGATTCTTTTATGGCCTCTTGTTTGCTAAGAAAATAGAATTTCAATCAAAGAAATTAATTCAACTCAGAAATGAATTAGATGAAATCTCAGTTTGGAAGATATGCAATTTCCTGCTGCAAATATGAATTAGAGGAATATGGTCATTTCTGTAACACAAACCTATCTGGGCCAGTCAGGTTACAGATAGCAGGACTACACTCAGAAGTGCAATTTTCAGGGTTAGCATCAGGAAAGGAAGGGGAAGCAAAGACCTAGTCCTACAGTATGAGCAACTCCATGGAAAAGTATAGAGTCCCATTTCAACGCTGATTGAAGAGCACATGCTGGGTAAGGTGGTGGAAGCTGACTTCAAACCACAGTTGATTTTTAGCTCATACAAAATGGTGATCAGTGCAAAGGAAAGGCACAATTAAGGTTCTTCAGTTGTAATCCTTTTCACAGGCCTGTTACCACAATTAATCACAACTGGAGCTAAACCCAGCACAAATGGTAATACGGTTCCAAGTCTGTCCTCAGAATTGAATTGTGACTGTTTCTAATGATCACTTATTTATAAAGCAACTTTCCACCCAAAGGGCCTCCAGGCACAAAGGTTCCACTCCTGTTCCCACTAAAGTTAATAAATTCAACTTGGGTCCCTAAAGCTGGGCTTCAAAATCTGTATATAGCTACCCAGATAAAAGCACCTTAATTTTCAGAGGTCTGAACAGTGCTGTAGGAAGGAAATGGGGCTTTATATTTTTGCTAAATGAAATCAATGGGAGAGGTGTGGTTCATCTCTACTGTAGAGCCACGTAACTCCCAATGAGTTTATTGCAAACTGAGGCTATGTCTACACTGGCAGCTTCTTGTGCAAAAACTCTTTTGCGGAAGAGTTCTTGTGCAAAAACTCTTCCACAAGAGAGTGTCCACACTGCCATGTGCTTTTGCGCAAGAGCATTCACAGCAGTGTAGATGCTCTCTTGCGCAAGAAAGCTCTGATGGCCATTTTAACCATAGGGGCTTCTTGCACAAGAAATTCATGCTGCCTGACTACACTGGCCTCTTCTGGAAGAGCTCTTGTGCAAGAGGGCTTATTCCTCATGGGGAGAGGAATAACTCTTCCGGAAGAAGCCCTGTTTTACAAAGCTATACTGTAAATTTACTTCTGGAAGAACACTAGTGCAGTGTAGACAGCCAGCAATTTTTTGCTTAAGAATGGCTGTTCTTGCGCAAGAAGCTGCCAGTGTAGACGTTGCCTGAGTGTTGCTATGTGACAATAGTAGGTAATTTTTCATAAGGAGGAACACAATATTATCAATACAGCTGTTCTGCTATTATCTTTTCATTTTGGTGTAGAACTTCTGCCTAAACCCTTCCTCTATTTCCCACACACCTCCCCAGTACCTCATCTGATTGTTCTGTTATAGTTTTAAAGAAACAGAATGCATCTGCATATGCACCCATAACCTCTGAAAATCTGCAACCTCCCATGAAGCAATGACAGTATTTCTCAATGCTTGTTTATTATTAATCTAGGGTTACCATATTTGATTTTTCAAAAAAGAGGACACTCTTGAGAGAGTATATCTGTTTCAGTATCTACTAATGCAAGTTGTATTAATGTGTTATATAAATATAATATTTTATTTTTATAATATTTTATAAACACTTTATTATACATTTGGGGAATATGTATTATACATGTCTGGAAATATTCAGGCACCAAATTAAGTATGTAGATGCCTATAAGTGTACGCATATACATTTTAAATTTTGTGTATATTTTTTAATATTACTTTCATAAGACTCACACAAGTTTTTTAAAATCAAGAATATTTATATGCTAAACAAAATCAGGTGCTGATATGAATTCTGAGAAAAGAAAATATATGTAAAATATATTACACAACATGGATGGAAATCAGTTGTATTGTGCACAGGTTACTACTGCATATATCATTTACAACAAGTTTTATTGATGTATGCAGGATATTCTATTTAATTTACTGGCTGAGTGTGCATGCAAAAGAAAAGGCTTTTGCAAGCAATTCCGTATGTTTTGCACCTGGCTGTGCTAGACTGCTGGTTCAATGAAATTGCACAAAAGATATAAATGCCTTGAAAGCACTGACACACCTCTCTGGATGTTTAATGTGCAAAAGGGACTGAATGCACATCAACTGTTACATATTAAGAGCAATATGTTGTTAACAGTTAAGTTACAACCTCTCAGTAAATACATTGTAATCATAAACACAGACCAGACAGTTTTGTCTAATGAATATTAAATCAAAAGAGCTCAGGCAAACAAGAAAAAAAACCACATTTTGATCTGGTGACTTTGAAGGCATTTCCTCTAATATGTTTTAGTTTCTCTCTAAAATTTTTCATCACGCAGCTTTCCACTGTGATGCATGCTGTGATATAGCTAATACAATAAAGGCATAGTTCATTTGTTACATCAGTTTAATCAAGTCTTGCATGTTCCACAAACCAAGACTATGGCTCAAAAGTGACATTATGCACATCCATCCAAATTTCACAACAATCCTCTTCCTCCACTTGCTGAAACACTTAGTCCATAAAATGTAATGACCTTACTGTGATAAACTCATTTGAGAGTTAAGTACATAGCTTTTGGTCGTTGGAATGTTACCCGCAGCGAGGCCTTGTTGTGTGGAAAAGAGGCAGGAATTGTGTTTTGTCTTTGATTTTAAAAGAGGAGATAAATGGGATTTAATTATTTGACTCTCTAATTACCCAGTACAAGTCTCTCAATGAGTGGGAATCTATTGCCTCTATTGGGAATTGAATCTGACTCAAAAGAACTAGAACCTCTTGTCACACAGAAAGTACTTTCATTCCTTTTTCAATCTCTCTCTCCATAGACACAGACTTATTTTTTCCTGGGGATGCTCCACCCCTGTTCTGCCCTGAGCGTCCCCCTCCCCCCCTCCACTTTTGCTCTCCCTCTTCCCACCCTTGCTCTGCCCCCTCCCCAAGGCCTCTGCCCACCGGCCAGTCACTGGTTTCCACACTACTCCAAGCCCCTCTCCAAGCCACCAAACAGCTGTTTTGTGTTGGCCCCAGTTAGCTATTCCAGGACACTACCAATTAGCTCATCTGAGCCCCTCCTCCCCCCAACCAGCTGATCAGTGGTGCTGCCAAACAGCTGTGGCTGGTGGGTGCTGAGCTCCCACTATTTTTTCCCCCCATGGGTGCTCTGGGGTTGGAGCATCCATGGAGTTAACACCTATGCTTCTTTACACCAAAGAAGAGGATAGGATGGGAGAGAGAACATGAGGCCCAGTTCTTCAAAGCATTTAAGCTCCTAACTTCCATAGGAAATCAGTGGACATTAGGAACCAAGATATATTGAAGATTTGGGCCAAAGTTTCTTACCCAAGCCCAGGGGTGCCAACAGACTTGCTGGGCTCCTCGGCAAAGGAAGGGGGCAAGCTTCATGATCCCAGAAGGGGCGGGGCCTCAAGCAGAAGGGGCGGGGCTGGAGCAGCCAGCCCTCAGAGCCACCTGGAATGTACTGCATGGTACTCTGGCAGCAATTTAAAAGGCCCATGGCTCCAGCCGCCACCGCTCCTTTTGAATTGCCAGGCTCCAGGGCAAATGCTTCCTTTGCCCACCCCATCAGTCGGCCTGCCCAAGCCTGTTCAGCCAGTCAATGGCAAAACCAGGAACAGAAGCCACCTCTGTTGACTTCCAGCCTGCAGGGTACTAGAAGAGAAAATGTTCTGAAACATTAGCTGTGGGACTGACAGTTAAACCGGAACCTTAAACAAACCTCATGCCTTGTTTAAAGGCAGACTCTAGTTCAGTGGTCCCCAACCTTTTGGGGCTGCCCATCGCCTAGGGGCGGGTCTGCGCATGCACCGTGTGTCTGGGGACAGGGCTGCACATGCACCGCACGCCCGGGACACAAGAATGGCATGGGCTGGCCCTGGTCACTCGGCGGGCACACATAAATGCCCCAGCAGGTGCCATGGCGCCCGCGGGCACCGCGTTGGGAACCACTGCTCTAGTTCATGTTATGAGAAATAGTTTGGAGAAGCTTATAGATCTTTCCTGCCGGCTAAATTTCCAAAATAATGGAGGGACAGAAGGAGGGCAGGAGAACCCACCATGCAGAGGGTACTAGAAACGTAATGTTTCTGCTCTTTCTAGGCAAGATACTATTTACCAGCAGCAAACTAGATTTTTAAAAATTGGATTTCTGAAAACATTTTTATTTAATAACTTTGATCAGATATGGCGTTTCTTCCATGTAATTTGTGTAATACAAATACAGCACAAGAGGGGTTTTTTTTCCACCATAGGAAATGAGAATTATTAAACATGGCACTGGAAAGCAAAGGAATGTGTTTATTGACATGAAAAATGATCTTGCAGATCCAAAAGCCTTTGTATGTTAATTGCTAGATGCCAGTGTAATTTAGAGACTGGCTGCAGCAAGGAAAGAATTTTTTTCCAAGAAGCGCTGGCCGTTCCTTAACCACCAGTCTAATTCAAGACTACATCTTGAAAGTATTTATGGTTGTGTTTTGAACTGTGACATTGGGTCAGTACCCAAAAAGCACCCTCCCTTCATATTGATGTGGTTACTAGCTAGGAGGCATAAAGGAAGTGAAGGATTTCCTCTCAGCTTTATTATTGAATGCTCAAAATGTTTCCTGAAGTAAACAACACTAAAGCCATCTGGTTTTTCTAAAATAAATAAATAAATTAATTTAAAATTTTTTAAAAGAAAGAGAGAGAGAGAGAGAGGGAGAGAGAGAGAGAGAGAGAGAGCGCAACACCAGTGGCAACCAGTGAATGGAAAAATACGGGTTTAGAACCAGGTTTAGAACCACGTAATGAAACTTATCTTCATCTGAAAGGGGGAAGAAATTATATATACACACACACTAAACAAGATTAGAAGCCTTCAAGTCTTATGTCTCTGGTACTGTATATCTCACCTCATAAAAGGGGAAGAGAGAGAGAGAGAGCATGACTTATTTGCCAGCTAGTTAGAGGCACTTCAGAGATGCTCCATCGTATGCCAATTGAATACAATTTACCAAGTTCTTTAACCACAGCCTGTTGATTTAGAGTTTAATGGAATGTTTATACTCCAAAGAGAGAGAGAGAGGAGTCAGCATAATCAAGATTTCCCAGGTCTGTATCCCTGGGACTGTGAAATTATGAAAGATTTCCTTAGGAAGGAGAGTGTCTTTCATCTCAAAGCCCTTCAAAAACTCGAATATACAGAATTGCAGTACTGCAGCCAACTGGAACACTTCACTAAGCCAACAGGAAGAGGAAATGTTTGGCCCGGGCAGATCTGATCCTCTCTCTCATAAACTGTGCCAATGGGTCTTTACTGTACATGCAACACAGATGGAACCTCAACGTATACAGTCAACTCACGAAAACAAACAATTGCTTGGACTCAGTTTCTCCACTTCAGGACAACTATGGTCCAACACACCTAAGGATTTGGACCTCTGCTTCCTGAGCCAATGAACCCAAGGCTTCACTGAGTCATCCTTGCACATATTTAAGAAAGGGAATAACTCTCACTAACAAGCCAGATCCAGCATTGCCCCTGAAGACTTATTTCAAAGATGGTGCGAGGGGCAGATTGCACCAAACCAGGCTCTGGGGAGAGAGAGCAATGGAGGGTCCTTATTCAAGGTCATAAACAAAGGCAAGCCATAACACCTCATAGAATCAGAGAGCTGGAAGAGATCTCAGGAGGTCATCAAGTCCAGCCCCCTGCCCAAAGCAGGACCAACCGCAATTAAATCAACCCAACCAGGGCTCTGTCAAGCCGAGACTTAAAAACCTCTAGGCAGGGCTGGCTTTAGGAAGTGTGGGGCCCAATTCGCGGAGGCAGCGCCGCGCATGCACCGAGTGCCGGGGAGGCACTGCGCATGTACCGCACACCCGGGAGCGGGGCCCTCTTAGGCATGGGGCCCCCTTCTTAGGCACGGGGCCCAATTCGGAGGAAAAAGCCTAAAGCCAGCCCTGCTCTAGCGATGGAGATTCCACTATCTCCCTAGTAATCCATTCCAGTGCTTCACCACTCTCCTAGTGAAACAGAAAGAAACGAAGGAAGTGAGATTCATAGGTGAAAGAGGTTTGCCCCTTTCTCTCAAGTGTCACTTAAAAGGATGTTCGGGCATTGTTTCTGCAAACCTAGGAAAAGGCACTTAGGTACTGAGAAGCAGACATGAAACCCAATGGTTGATGAGAACAAGTTGTGGATCTGTTCCAAACAGAGCATCGCTGTCCAGCCCACAGTTTAGCCAGCCTGCAAAATGCACCCAACTGCAGCTGGTTTATATATTAACCTAAATTCAGGATTATGTAAAAGGGGAGGGAAAAAACTTAACAGGATGGGTTTTGGCTTCTCACCAGCTGAATCAGATACACATACCACTGATGAGGACTGAAAAACAGGCTCTGGCTGAAGTTTTGTATGGTATGTGGTATCCCTAGTAATGTTTGAGGCTCTTCCTATTGTCTGGTGAAATAGTTCTATTTTCTGTTTTCTTTGGAATTGCTGTTATGTTCTGAATTGTTGGAATCTGAATTCTGCTGGAAAAACAACATTTTTTCATGGAGCATTATTACATTTGTGCATATGACAGACTCAAGAAATGTTCACATGCTTTTCATTCAAAGGCTATTGCTAGAGTGGCTTAGGAAATAGGAACATACTTCCCCTTTGCCTTCCCACCATAAATTTTTTACATAAAAAAGGTTTTTCGTAATTTTGAAGTTTTACTAAAAAACAAAAGATAAGCAAGTTTTGTTTTCAATAACTGTAAACCAAAAAAGTTTACATTTAAAACAAAGAGATCCAGGAGTTAGTTGCCCAGAAAACCCCCAAAACTTGTTTGACAAAAGTTTGTGTGCTAAAGGGTCCATTTTGTTATAAAGCCATCTTCCCCCCCAAAAAACGGACAAATAAATGTTTTGATGACTAAAGCTGGAATGACATTTCTGAGCTCTAGCGATGCAGATCTAGCAATTAGGCAGTGGATTTATTTTGAGGGAAAGAAAAGGCTGTTCACTAAAGCAAAGAAAGGGGAAAAAGGGAGGGTGCTTTGCCTAGCTCTGCCACTGATCACTTGTGACACCTTGGGCATGTCACCCACCCTCTGTCTGTGAAAGTTTTAATGCTGCAAGGCAGTCTTGTGTGATTTAGTTCCTTAGTATTTATAGTATAGAATAAGCTTTCATTTGCTACTTTGAGAAACACAGCTAAGGTTATGTAAAGTCCTTCACTCATCTGGAGTAGTATGGTTGTGATTTACAGAGGTGCCTACAGCAATTAAACTCCTATTGAAATTCTATAAGTCTCTCTTAGTCTCTTGGACCTTTTTGAGAACATTATCCCTGTTCTAATGCAATACGCCATATTCACCTGGTCACGATGGTAGAACTAAATGGCTGTACTCTTACTATGTTCTTACTCTTCTATTTATCTTTACTTCTTCCTTGCTCTAAGGATGTGCTTATTGCTGTCTAGCTTTTGTAGTTTTCTTCCCCACTTTTATCATTATTGGTAGGTAAACAGGCAATAAGTGGATTGAACAATTGTGTTTCCCTATCAGTTGCACTTCTCCCCATATTATGGGCCTTATTGGATTCCTGTGTCTAAATCAATAATCTGCACCCAAATCTAATATAAAGCCACTGTAAATTCATCTCAGAGGGAAGAGGAGAAGGAATATAATTCAGATCAGATTTTCTGTATTGGTTTAAATCACTAAAAGGTTTTAAAGTGGAACCAAAAGATGCCGCTAGAGAGAACATTAGTAATTGTGTCCTGTACAAAGATAGCAATTTCATGAGTACTTGGAAGTTAAGAACCTTAGACAGGGTGTAAAAATTAGCACTTTCCCTATATTAACACCAGAATATGCTAATAAAAGGATACAGCGGTTGATAAACTGAAAGACCAGTCATTACAGCAACAGGACTTTCATTTATGGACTAAGAATACTTTTATCTTAGCTGAGATAACTTTAAGCAAATGATTGCCTTTTACTGAGGCGAAGTTATTTTTACTCCTATTAAATGGCCACATTGAGACTCGATAAAAGTAAATCAACATGGAAATGCTTAATGTAAGCACTTTAAGAAATTCTCTATAAGGGACTCAGGCACAAAGGTCTTACTGAAGGTTTAACTGCTTTGGAAAATCCCACCTCTAGATTTTAGGGCAATTATACAAGAAGCCAGTCATGGGGGTTTGGGCCTCTCTGCCATTTATAGCATGGGGCCAATAGTTTGAAAGTTGCAGTTCTGGTGTTTGGTCTTATTCATGCTAATGGAAGAAGAAATTCAATGTCATATTGCCATCAATGTCCAGGTACCCTAAAGTTCTTGTTTGCAGTGTAGTTCTGAAATATTTCAAACACCTGCTGTTTATTTACTCAATCTAGCCATGTTTCTGTGTGGAATTTAAAACAACATCTTGAAAGTTTTAAGTAGAGGGGTTGGAGTGGCAACTGGCAAGAGCATTTCGGACTCCTGGGAGACTATGGATCTATTCATAAGCAGGACAGATGATCCTTGCTGAAGTATCTTATTTAACGTGTCAATCTAGTCACCTGGAAAGCATAAGACTCATGGTCCCACAGCAGCATAGACTTTGCTCAAGTGTGCCTCGCCCAGGACCCAAAGAGAGGATTTTAGCAGTAAGCAAGAGTTCAGGTTCCATATTAATTTACTTGCCTCAGCTGATTGGCCAAGGAGGATGCCAATTCATGCTTAGTTTGATATTGTCAGCACTTGTCCACTAGGAACTGAATAGAGACCACCAACTCAGCTGATCATCACTTTGGGATGAAATCTCTCATTTCCTGTTCGCACAGAAGTTTAGAAGAAAGCCCCATCCATTTTACTTCATGCAAAGCCAAATTATGCAGGGAGAAGCAGCTGGTCAGGTCATAAGTAGGAGGAGTGAGTTATGCTGAAAAGTAGCAGGCCCGTAGAACACATAGACTGCGTCTAGACTGTCAAGTTTTTCCGCAAAAACAGCCGCTTTTGCGGAAAAACTTGCCAGCTGTCTACACTGGCCGCTTGATTTTGCGCAAAAGCACTGACGTTCTACTCTCCGAAATCAGTGCTTCTTGCACAAATGCTTTGATGTTCCCGTTTGGGCAAAAGCCCTTTTCCGGAAATGTTTTTGCGCAAGAGGGCAGGGTAGACAGCTAAAAACTGCTTTGCGCAAAAAAAGCTCCGATGGCAAAAATGACGATCGGGGCTTTCTTGCGCAAAACCGCGTCTAGATTGGCCACGGACGCTTTTCTGCAAAAAGTGCTTTTACAGAAAAGCGTCCGTGCTAATCTAGACGCTCTTTTCCGCAAATGCTTTTAACAGAAAACTTTTCCGTTAAAAGCATTCCCGGAAAATCATGCCAGTCTAGACGTAGTCATAGGACTTTAGAAATGCACTCTACTTCCTGCAATTTGAAGAAAAGCCAATGAATACCCCCATCCACCACCCATCTGTAAGTTCTAGTTTGCCTGCAGAAGAGCCACATACAGGTCTTCACAAACCTGGATATGTTATGCCCACTTCCCATTTCCCCCTCTTCAACTTTTGCAAAGAGTGGAAGCTAAAAGTAGTTGCAAAAACATTAAATGGAGCCATTTTCTGTTGGAAATTGCAATACCATTGAAATGCTTCATGAGATCGGGTCCCTTGTGCCAAAATTTCATTCTGGAAAAAAAATGGGAAAAAGCTCCTATTTTGACATTTTTGGTCTTGGAAGTTTTGATTTATCAGTTTGAAATGATTTTCTGTTTGAAAAATATTCATTACCCCTTAATAGAAATGGACCAAAACTTTTTGTGAAAAAAGTCAAAACCAAAACTTTTTGTGAAATTTTTCACAAAACAGAATTCCCCAGACTCCACACAGCTCTAATGGAAACATATTAATGCAAGTGCAGCACTTATTTGAGCAACAAGCCAGCAGACAGGATGCCTTTGATTCTGTTCTGGCTGGCAGAGACCTGGTACACAAGATATCTTTGTTCATTATAGTTCAGCCAAGAAAGGGAGGAAGTAGCATCTCTCCTCTTTTTGCCAACATGATCAGTATCTCTCTACTACTAAGGCCACATTTACACTAGCCCAGGCAGCTCGGCTTAATGTACATAACTCCAGCTACATAGACTACCTCTCAAAAATAGGAGTACTGGATGCCAGCGGGAGCGCCTTGTGAATTTGATTAGAAAGTCTTAACTAGACTTGCTAAATCAAACTCCAGAAGATCGATCATGGCAGCAGTGATCTTCCTTTTGGTATAGACAAGGCCTAAGTCTTGTATTCCCTGCCACAAGTACTTTGAACCAGGCATTTCCAGAACTATTCCAGTGTGTGTATGCCTCCTACGCTTCTGGTGCCTTCCGGCCAGACTATGGCCTGTGTTTTGCCTCACAGCATTCTGCCATTGTTTGTTTCACAGACAGGAACTTTTAAGAATTTGACCCATTAGTCTTCCTGTCCAACATGCAATTTACAAGACTGTGCCACATTACATCTGTAAGCAGGGGCTGAACTGCTGCTTGCTATCAGCCAGCTAAAAGGAGGGGCGAGTGTGCCCACTACAATTGTTTAGCTCGGCAAGGTAATTAACTGCTGATCTGTAAATACAGCTCAGGAGAGAATACGAGGTGTGGCTATGTAAATCCCATTCAGCCAGGGCTGATGGAGGGTCAGTGTTGGAATGGAATGTGGAGAATTGTAAATAATTTGGGACTGTTGTGGGGGTCACTAAGCATGCTACCCCTAAATGTGGGAACTGTAAACCACATGCCCAACCCTTCTCTGCACCCCACTCCAGTTGCTGCCCGTGGTCAGAGCAGACTCAGAGTTCAGATGTGCAGCCGTAAAGTTCATCTCCCATCCTGAGCGTGGTGGGGGGAGGTGAAGAGGCATCTTACTCACTTAGCTGGTCACTCACCAGCCGTCGCTTTCTGCCAGTGCCCTGCTGGCCATTCGTCTCACCTCTCTGCCGCGAACCTGCTGGTTGCTCATTATGCCTCTCTGCCACTGCTCTGCTGGCCGCTTGTCACATCTCTCCATTGTTGCACTACTGGCTCTCAGTCACCAGCTGCTGCCATCCATTTCTTGGCTGTGACTTCTGTCCGTCAGTCTCAAGTGACGTCAGCTCCCAGTGATTTCAATTCTTAGCAAGCAGGGTAGAAGCAACACAATTTCAACACAAATTAACAGTAGAAAGAGGCACCTGATAATGCCTATTTAGCTCCATGCTTTGAACAGTGTGGCTACGTCTACACTGGCATGAATTTCCGAAAATGCTTTTAACGGAAAAGTTTTCCGTTAAAAGCATTTTCGGAAAAGCACGTCTAGATTGGCAGGATGCTTTTCCGCAAAAGCACTTTTTGCGGAAAAGCATCCATGGCCAATCTAGACGCGGTTTTCCGCAAAAAAGCCCCGATCGCCTTTTTTGCGATTGGGACTTTTTTGCGGAAAACAATACTATGCTGTCTACACTGGCCCTGTTGCGCAAAAGTCTTTCGGAAAAAGACTTTTGCCCAAACAGGAGCAGCATAGTTTTTCCGGAAAAGCACTCATGATTTTACATGAGATCGTCAGTGCTTTTTCAGAAATTCAAGCGGCCAATGTAGACAGCTGGCAAGTTTTTCCGGAAAAGCAGATGATTTTCCGGAAAAACTTGCCAGTCTAGACACAGCCTGTGTGTGTAGTGGTGGGGAGAATGACCCAGGTCAAACCAGTCCAGACTGAGGAGCTCATATAGCCTCCTAACTAGAATAACCTCTCCTCATCCTCTCCCCTCTCACAGATCTCTGAAAGTCGAGTTCCTGCATTAGCAAGATGCTTTCTGCTAACTGTGAGCCCTTTCATTTGGAACAATGTAGCACAGTCCTACTTTTCTGTGGTCCCCGAATTTTAGTTATCCCTGCACTGACTACAAAATATCAGGTATTGGATCACAAATTCAGTTGATTACAATGAGCAAAATACCACTCCAGCTGCTGAATATCTAACACCTCTAAGCAAAGCAGGAGCAAACTATTTACATCGACACACCCAGAGTCTCTCTCCACTTCCAGATAGCTGTAAGGGATGCATTCCTTCAATCCTGCTTACACTTTTATTACAGTACCATCAAGAGGCTTCCCCTGAGGACAGGACCTCACTGTGCTAGACACCTAAGACAGTTCTACACTACCAGGGAAGACTGATCTAAGAAACAATTTCAACTACATGGAGAGTGTAGCTGAAGTTAACGTACCTAGATCTACTTAACTGAAGTGTGTCTGCTGCCGTGTGCCAACATAGGACGCTCTCCTGTCAACTCCTCTTGTGCTTCTCATTAAGGTGCAGTACCAGAGTCCATGAGAGAATGATCGGCAGTTGATTTATCATGTCAATACTGGATGGCTACGTCTAGACTGGCATGATTTTCCGGAAATGCTTTTAACGGAAAAGTTTTCCGTTAAAAGAATTTTCAGAAAAGAGCGTCTAGATTGGCACGGACGCTTTTCCGCAAAAGCACTTTTTGCGGAAAAGCGTCCGTGCCAATCTAGATGCGCTTTTCCTCAAAAAAGCCCCGATCGCCATTTTCGGGATCAGGGCTTTTTTTGCGGAAAACAAATCTCAGCTGTCTACACTGTCCCTTTTGCGCAAAAGTTTTGCGCAAAAGGGACTTTTGCCCGAAAGGGAGCAGCATAGTATTTCCGCAAAAAGTCAGTGCTTTTGTGGAAATTCAAGCAGCCAGTGTAGACAGCTGGCAAGTTTTTCCGGAAAAGCGGCTGATTTTCCGGAAAAACTGGCCAGTCTAGACGCAGCCGACCAGATAAAATGACCCCTGTTGGATCTGGCCAGTAGTGAAGACAAGCCATAGTGAGAACCCTTGCACCAAGAGCTTGCAGTGTAAATAAATAAGACTGACAAAGGAAATGTAACCTCATGTAACAAATAGGAAACTGAGGCATAGAAAAATTAAATGATTTGCCCAAGATCACACATCTAGTCCAGGCTAGGACCAAGAACTTAATCAAGTGATCACGAGTCTCAGTCCAGTCCCTTCACCGCATGATCAGGCTTCTGCCGACCTTCCAAGTTCATCTAACTGAGAATTACTGCAGTAAGTGCTACCTTACAGATCAGGAGAGAGATCCATGCCTTTCGTGTTTAATCACCGTCACTGGATTTCACACTGATAGCAGTTGTGTGCCTGCATCAGCATTGCCTTCTGGGAAAGGCCTGAAAGAAAAAACCTGCAAGTGGGACAGAATAGCTTCTCTGCTAGAGACACAGAATAAACAAGTTGTAATTCTGTGTCTCCCCCCCCCCCCATTCCAAACAAGGATATGGCAATCAGCACTGCTGGGAGAAAGAGAAGGGAGTAAAATACAGCACAGAAAGAGGTCTGCATAAAGACACTGCACTAAAAGCCTCTTTTCTACCCCCCCTTCTCTCCATCTGCAGGCTTGTGGTTGTCTAAAAGGCGCTTCGTAGTCTCGACACAACAGCTCTGAGCTCCCCACAGCACCACCCTCTATAAACCAGACAGCTTTGTGCCGGGGAGGGCTGAAGAGGCATTCCAGAAGCCATGTTCTGGCGACAGGCTTCCCTCTCCCCTGGGTAGCCATGTATGCAAATTGCCCAACCCAGAGTTGAAACACTTTGACTCCGCCCCTCTCTTCCAGACAGACTGAGCAAAACAAACTGGGTTTTGCGAGAGAGCCCTACAGACAAAACAGCTCCACATGGACTCTACAGCTGCAGCACTAGGATTCTTTCCGCTCCCTGCCTCTCGCAGGGAAGCTAAGCACAGAGCAGAGATCCCAGTGGAGCAGAGGATATGGGTCACATGGGCCCTGCTGAAAGTTCCTTTCATTGTCTAGGTGGGAATCCATTTTAAAGAGGTGCAAAGCCCCGTTATATATCAAAGTCCTTGCAGAGTACTTTGAGACCTTGGATCAAAGGCACAGACACAAAGCGCAGAGGATTATTATACAGCTCCTTTCTCTTTGGCTGGTAGCAGTCACCTTCAGTGCAGAAAAATGCACTGGCAACCTGCCATCGCCATACATACCACTTGAACAAAATTATTGAGAGGGGTGTAGCCACAACAGAAAGGCAAATATTCATCGGAACATGCAGCTCTGGTATTCAATATTTAGGGGGATGGGAAGAGGGTGCAAAGCAAAACCTTTCGGAAGCTTCTCTTCCTGCCCCTGATATGTCTGAGCCGCAGAACACTTCACTCCCTGGTTTCCTTTAGTGGTGGTTTCCTCCTTATCCAATCTGGTAGCTTTTTTTTTTTCTGGCTTTTGCTGGCACATTTTCCCCCCATCCATAAGTCACCATGCTTCAGTGAGGAAAAAGATGAAAAACAAACTGCAGTCTGTGGAGCCCCTTTGGCTTGTATGGGTCATTATCTGGGTTAACTCTCATAGCATTTTCCTCTGTAGAATGAAAGCAGGAAACCCTTCTTCAGTCAGGGGTAACTCAAGTCAAACTCTGGTCATCTGAAGAAGTGGGCTGTGCCAAGAAAGCTCATGATACCGTCTACATGTTTTGTTAGTCTTTAAAGTGCTACCAGACCATTTGTTGTTTTTTAAGCTTATTCTGTACAGTCTCACTCGGCTATCCCCCTGAAGCTTCAAGCTCCAGTGCCAGTCAGTGCTATCCAGGAATTGATGCATGATGACATCTCAGGACTGACATCTAGAATGTAAGTTCCCACTGGGACTGACACAGCATGTGCTTGCCATCAGCCTGGTCACTGCTCTACAGCCAAATAAGTGATGAACTTTGCCCAGGTCTGGCCTCACCATGAGGCGAACTGAGGCGGCCGCCTCAGGTGGCAGACTGTGGGGGGGCACCACTAGGACCCAGAGTGTAGAAAATTGTGTCTGCTGCTGGCCCAAGCAAGGGGGCATGGGAGTGTTATTTGAGCTCCCCGCCTCAGGTGCCAAAGTGTTGTGGGCCGGCCCTGACTTTGCCACTTGGTCAATTTTGTCTATTTGGACGATGAACTCTTTGGGGCAGGGATTGTGTCTTCCTTGGTGAGTGCACAACCTGGCTAAAGCACTAGTCTAAGATTCAGAAGACTTCCGTTCACATCCCTGTTTTGCCACAGACTTCTCATCTGTCCTCGGACGAGTAAAGTAGAACTGGTAAAGAACAGCTCATAGGCTCAGGTTTTCTGATGAACATTTGACTTTCAGTTGTGGTTGCGCACCTCTATCCCGCAGGGTTCCAGCTGTACAACAAGGATAACAGTGCTTCCATGTCTCATAGGGTAACCAAGAATTTATACATTCAGAATGGATGCACTCAGTTACGGTTGTGATCACCTCCGTGGGTCCCTGGTGGGTCCCTGCCTGAAATATGCTGCCCCCTTCTACCCTCAAAACCGCATGGAGCACATGGCTTTGGTGACAATTTAAAGAGTGTCAGGCTCCGGCTGCCACCATAGCCACAGCGGCAGCTGGGAGCCCTGGACCTCTTTGAATTGCTAAGCCCCAGGGCTACTGTCCCCTTTCCCGCCTCCCACCGTTGGCAGGCCTGCGCGCACTCTCACTCATATATATATATATATATATATATATATATATATATATATATATATATATATATATATATATATCTATCTCCTGGTCAGAACCTTTGGCTGCTCGCACAATTCACAGAACTGAATTTTCTGCCTATAAGGTGACTGTGAGAACAATATTCACTCATCTGGCCCCATAATGATCACACCGAAAGGGCCTATATCAGGCTGTCCATGCCAGAAACCCCCCTCACAATAAGAGCTTCCTGCAAAAGTTACAAAGCTGGACTGCAGACAGCAATTTCACTGCTCACTAAAGCAGGAACTAAGAATGCCAGGCATGCACACCACCAAATACCAGCTGAAGCTGATCTGAGAAAACAATTCACGTACATGCCGAGTCAAGCCTGAATCAAGGGCTTTGATTGAAGCTTGGGTTCCTATAAACACTATGCAAGTGGGTCTCTTTTATTTATAGGCGCAACCTAACGAAGCCTCTCAAGAGGCAGCCACCCCATCAGCACGCTCTTGCTGAGAGCAAAATACAGTCTGATAGTTATGTTGCTGAACTGAGCATTCTTGTGCATTTTGTGGGCATATCAGTAATAATCGTCTCTCCATTTTGCCTCTCTGCTTGAGAGCACCTTCCTTGCAGTCTGTCTGTTCTGTATTCAGCTCACATCTTGTCATACACAGAGTATGTACACCTTCCCCTTACCTTCCTGAAGCCACCAAAAATGGCTCTGTAGAAATTTCACAGCTTAAGCCCACACTTCCAGCTAGAAGTCACAAGCAAGTGAATTTGACTACATGCTTTGCTTTTTGCAGCTCTTATAACCAAGCATTGTAGGAAAGGTTCAAGCTTTTAATAATATAACTAGGGAAAAGGAGAATGTTTCCCTTATTCTCTTTGCCTCTCTACATTGCAACAAGCTGCCTCTTGTTCCCGGGAAAAACAAACTGCTAGGCAATTTGCAAGTAGTACTACTGAACCTTGTATTCCAGCATAATTGTAATTATTAGCACAAAGTAGAACATAAGAACATAACATAAGAACAGCCGTACTGGGTCAGACCAAAGGTCCATCTAGGCCAGTAGCCTGTCTGCTGACTGGCCAACACCAGATGCCCCAGAGAGGGTGGACCGAAGATAATGATCAAGCGATTTGTCTCCTGCCATCCTTCTCCAGCCTCTGACAAACAGAGGCCAGGGACACCATTTCTATCCCCTGGCTAATAGCCTTTTATGGACCTAACCTCCATGAAATTATCTAGCTTCTCTTTAAACTCTGTTATAGTCCTAGCCTTCACAGCCTCCTCTGGCAAGGAGTTCCACAGGTTGACTATACACTGTGTGAAGAAGAATTTTCTTTTATTAGTTTTAAACCTGCTACTTTAAACCTGCTACATTAACTTCGTTTGGTGTTCTCTAGTTCTTCTATTATGGGAACTAATACATATCTTTTCTTTAATCACCCTCTCCACACCACTCATGAATTTACATACCTCTATCATATCCCCCCTCAGTCTCCTCTTTTCTAAACTGAAAAGTCCCAGGCGTTTTAACCTTTCTTCATAGGGAAAGTATTCTTCCTTCTTGATCAGTCAGTACAAGTCTTTCACAGATGGGGAAGGCCAAATACTGATTTGTTTCAGACTAGTCTAGTTTTATTTAGAATTACACCTGGGGCTCGTCTACATTGGCCCCTTTTCCGGAAGAGGCATGTTAATTTCAGAGATCGTAATAGGGAAATCCGCGGGGGATTTAAATATCCCCCGCGGCATTTAAATAAAAATGTCCGCCGCTTTTTTCCGGCTTTTAGAAAAGCCGGAAAAGAGCGTCTACACTGGCCCCGATCCTCCGGAAAAAGCGCCCTTTTCCGGAGGATCTTATTCCTACTTTGAAGCATGAGTGGTGTGGAGAGGGTGCATAAAGAAAAGTTCTTCATTGGTTCCCATAATAGAAGGACTAGAGGACAGCAAATGAAATGAATGGGTAGCAGGCTTCAAACTAATAACAGAAAGTTCTTCACAAAGCAAATAGTCAACCTGTGGAACTCCTTGCTGCAGGAGGATGTGAAGGCTACAACTAGAACAGAGTTTAAAGAGAAGTGAGAGAAATTCATGGAGGTTGGGTCCATGGAGTGGTATTAGCCAGGGGGTAGGAATGGTGTCCCTGGCCTCTGTTTGCGGAAGGCTGGAGATGGATGGCACGAGACAAATGGCTTGGTCATTGTCTTCAGTCCATCCCCTACAGGGTACCTAGTGTTGGCCGCTGTTGGCAGACAGGCTACTAGGCTAGATGGACCTTTGGTCTGACCCAGTACGACCATTGTAAGCTCAGGGCTCAGGGTCGGGGGTCTCACTGGACCACCCTGATTTTCATGCAAACCTGCTCCTGGGTGGCCAGGCTGGCAGCTATCCTGCCCTAGATGGCCACTTTCCTGTGCCTAGTACGGAGGTCGTGGATGAGGTCCACGATCTCCGCACTAGACCAGGCGGGTGCCTGCCTCTTGCGGACCTGGGCAGGCTCCCGGGAGCCGCCAGCCTGGTCCCGGGAAGAGGCAGAGGGCTGGGTGGCAGCGGGTGGCTGGTTCGTGTCGTGCCAGGTGCGGGGTCTGCTGGCTGGGTGCTGGCAGGCTTGCACCTGGCATGGGCACCGTAGCCAGCCCATGCCCCTTTAACGGCTCCGGGGCCAGGAGGGGGGCAGACGAGTTTCCCTGGTGGTGCCCAGAGTGGCCACCAGGGAAAGCTGGGGAGGGCTAGCCTCCCACTAGTTCGAATTAAGTGGCTACACAGCCCTTAATTCGAACTAGTTAATTCGAACTAGGCATTAGTCCTCGTAGAATGAGGTTTACCTAGTTCGAATTAAGCGCTCCACTAGTTCGAATTAAGTTCTCTGCTAGTTCGAATTAAGTTCGAATTAAGTTCGAACTAACGGTTTGCATGTGTAGCACCTATCAAAGTTAATTCGAACTAACATCTGTTAGTTCGAATTAACTTTGTAGTGTAGACATACCCTCTGTTCACTTCAATAGAGATTGAAGGAGGGAGAGCAGCAGATCCTGGAGCAGGCTGAAACAGTACCTCGGTCTTTCCTAGGTGGATGGTCAAACCAGAGAGGCAAGTGGCTTCAGCAAACTTGTTGACAATAAGCTAGAGATCAAATTCCTCGTGTGCCATAAGTGCACAGTCGTCAGCAAAAAGGGCTTCAAGAATGAGTCTCTCAAGCATCTTGGTTCCAACATTCAAACGACGAAGGTCAAAAACTGACCCATCAAGCCTGTACTTTATGTAGACTCCATGGTCCAGGTCCCTGACTGCGAGGCTGAGGACGCATGTAAAAAGAGGTTGAATAGCACTGGGGCCAGCACACATGCTTGCTTCACGCCATTGGATCTCAAATGGATCTGAAAACTCACCATTCGAAAAAACAAAGCCAGTCATGTCATCATGGAACAGGCGTATGAGGCTGACAAATCTTTTCGGGCAGCTCAATTTTAACAGGATAATCCACAGGGATTCTCTGTTGATGGTGTCAAATGCCTTGGTCAGGTCTATAAAGACAGCACATAGATCCAAGTTCTGCTCTGTGCACTTTTCCTGGACCTGACAAACAGCAAAGATCATGTCAATAGTGCTGCAGCCTGTACGGAAACCTACTGTGCCTCTGGTAGGTTCTCCTCTGAGATGCTGGTGATCAGACGGTTAAGGATGACTCGAGCCAGTATCTTCCCAGCAGTAGAGAGAAGGAAGATGCCCCAGTAATTTCCACAGTCAGCTTTATTGTCCTTGTTCTTAAGGAGCGAGATGACTGTGGCATCCCTAAAATCTTTGGGCAGGTGCTGGTCAAAATGCTGTGAAAGGCTTTGAGTGACACTGGTCCTGCTGCCTTGAAAATTTCAGCAGGAATACCGTCCGTCCCAGGAGCTTTGCCAGAGCTAGTCTGGCTGATTGCCTTTTTGACCTTATCCATTGTAGGGGCAGGTCAAGACTATCTATCGTGGGTTTCTGAGAGATCTGATCTAGGGCCACAGGGTCGACAATGGAGGGCCTATTGAGAAGGTTGCTGAAGTGCTCTCTCCACCTTTCATTGATGCTGCTCTTCTCCCTCAGGAGGGTCATGCCATCTGCAGACTGGAGTGGTACAGTACTTGGCTTTGAAGGTCCATATATAGCTTTGACAGCACTGAAGAACATCTTGGAGTTCTTGGTATCAGCATAATGTTGGACTTCATCAGCTTCTCTCTCCCACCACTCATCTTGCATTTTGCAAAGTGCAGTCTGCGCCAGACTCTGAAGGTGCTTGAAACGGTCACGTTGGGAGATTGAGGACTGGTCATTTTGCCATACCAAAAATGCGTTCTGTTTTTCCTCTAAGATCTTCATGATGGTCTCGTCATTTTCGTCAAACCAATCTTGATGAACTCTCTTTTTTAGTCCTAGTGTCAACTTAGAGGACTCCGTCACCAGGGTTTTGAACTGGTCCCATTTTTGTGTTGGGTTTCCAGTCAAGGGTCCATGGGATGTCAGCATGTCGTCAAGGCAGGCTGCGAATTGCTCATGATGACCAATATGCTGCAGCTTCCCAATGCTGAAGCAATTTTTGGGACACCTTTTCTAGTCCCCTCCCTCATTTGAGGGTGAGCAGTGCTACTCCTAAAAAGGCCTGCTCAGTCGCCTGGGATGTTGCCAAACTCCTCTGTTGTCCCAGGATCAGAGTTGAGCGACCAAAGTCCACAGGCTGCCTACGTTCAGGTTTGGGACTACGACTCCCAGTGGCCATCTCCACTTGTCACTTCGCCCCTCCCCTACCGCCGCAGGACTTTGAAGTAATTTTTTGTAAACTAAAAGAGATGAGAATGTGCAAAGAACCTGTGCAGGAAAGTACTTAAAGTGGAAAAGCCGTTGCACAGGGGCAGTTCCACTCCTTTGGCCTAAGAAGCCTGGTTCCAGTGGTATGAAGTCATCACGGCTGGAGATTTCCTAGGCTGCAGTGGATGGCCGTGATGTCTTCAGTGCCTTGTCATGTCCGTCGCTCTCCACAGAGTGTGGCAGAACCGCCTTCCTGGTCGTTGGATCTCACTGTTGATCTCATCCGCACAGTCCGCCGGAGCCGACTTCGCATGCTGGGGGTAGGCAAGCTCTTATGTCACCAAAGGTTTCAGACCTGTCGGCTACCCTCACCTGGTTTATCCCACCTGTCAAAGTGGTTTATCGGGGTGTGGCCACTGCGCATGCTACAGCTTCTTGGAGCCACAGGTGAGGGGACCAAAGATGCGTGAACTGCCCCCCTGAAGAGACACACCAAGTCCTCACACCAGAGGTGCTACCGCTCCCTGGGCACCCCAGACAACCCAATGGGGGCATTAATGGAGGCATTCTTTTGACCTTTACACCATTACAGACCAGAGTGAAGCTGCTGAATCTGCTAACCAGGGTCCAGCAGTCCCCCAAATCCCCATTTGCCCCTCCTAACCATCTGATTTTCATCACCATCAATAGGATTCTCTCCTTTGGTGTTTAGAACAGTGCTGGAAGTTGTGGAATTGAGCAGATGTAATGGCCCAATGTTATCACACTACACCCAAACACAAATGCATCAGTTGTGCGAAGGACCTCACTTCAAACCCACTGAAAGATGGGAGTAAGAAAGGGAAAGAGAAAACCGAGGTTGAATCTGGGCAAGTGGCTGAGAGAAAGTAGTCAAAAAAATTGACCCCGGCAGTTTTAATAATTATCTACTTGCTCTCAAAGAGAACAACGTTAATTTCAGGGATTTTGTTCCTATTAATGAGGAAATAGCTCACAAAAGTGCATTTCCCTAATTAGATTCAGTCAAGTAACAATTCTACACAGCAGCCCATGTATCCACGATCCACGCTAATAGTTCCATTTTCTATTTGGGAAGGTGCGAGAGGTATGGGAATCAGTAGTGAGATCCTTAGCATGTCTTCTGTGATATATTATTGGCAGTATCATCCATGGCTACAAGGTTTTAGCATAAGCGAAGGTGTCATAAACAAACATCAAAGTCTACTGGGTTTTGCTAACACTATGCCATGGCTAAGGATAAGATTCTGTCACAGAACTCATGTGACTCTCAGAGACCTGAGATGGCAGGGCCAGAGCTGTCAGCCAGTGGGTGACAGGTGGTGGGGGCCCCACTGCTCTCAGGCACGGTGGGTGGTAGGAGAACATCACAGGTGGTAGGGGAACACAGCGCTCCAAGCTGTCATATGCAGCCAGGACCCCAGAGCTGTTAGCTCCAGGGCCCCTGTTGTCCGTGGCAGCTATCAGCTGCTCCAATGGTGGATACTAGATTCACCTTCCCCCACCTCAGCGAGGCTCAGAATTTCATCCCTTCCACATACAGCCCCTCAGATGACAAAGATCCTCCCGTCACCTCTCCCCCATTATTTTTACTAGAAGTCACAGACAGGTCACGGGCTTGCATGAATTTTTGTTTATTACCCCCAACTTGTAACTTTTCTAAAAATATCTGAGACAAAATCTTAACCTGAACCAGAACACTAAAACTCTTCATATGCATGCCAGTAGCTGTGACAGGGAGCAGAAAATAGTTAGAAACTCCAGAAACAGAGCTGTGCTAAACACTCAGGCAGAACCTGTAATGCTCAGCTATGCAAGTAATCTGCCTCTAGTTAATCAATTCCTCCTCCTCAACTTACCCCATGAAATCTTAGAAGTCACCACTACGATGGAACAGGCAACATTCCATAGTAGGTCATCCTCAAATTAGCTAGCACTTACATTGCCTGGAGGAGAATTAACACCATCTGCACCAGAAGGAACAGGATGCTCAGAAGAGGTTCAGGACATGTTGGACTTTGTGCCACACTTTATTCAGTTTCAGCTTGGCAGTGTTCAAAACCAGTCACAGTTTCCCATGTGTCTTTCCTCAGGCTATAACTCAGGTCAGAGTGGCTCTTTGCTTCGCTCAGACTCAGCAGCAAGTTAGCAAGTTTCACCTGACTTTGGGTTGAATTACTGCCTCAAACCTCCTCTCTTCTCAGGAGGAAAGACAGTCCTTTCCAAAGGAAGCTGATGTGAAGATCTACCCAAAGGAAGACATTTGCCCTGCACAACATCATATTTTACTGCTCCTATACAATCTAGGAACTATGCCACGTATTCCTGAACATCATCTACTGACCCCTCATCTAATCGCTATTTACCAGACTCTCATAGCTGAAGGCCTTCTCTGCCAAGGAATCAAAACTAGAGACCTTACTCTGAAACATCAGGAACCGCCATGATGAGAAATGGGACATTGGTCGGTTGGGCCAGGGCTCTAGGATGGGATCAGACAGTCTCCTCTCAGAGCTTGGACTGGCTGGTTATTGCTCAGGGTCAACTGGTCACTATGGGTTGGGAAGGAATTCTCTCCAGATCAGATCAGTAGTGGCTGAGACCAGCGTTCCCTCTAAACTGTGGGGCGGCAGCACAGCTTCACAAGTGATTAATCAGCCCCACCCAGTCTGTCAGATCCCTGCAGGGAACCCTGAGCCTCTGACTGGATGGGGCTGATTAATCACCTGTGAAGCTGGGCGGTCCCACAGCTTAGAGGGAACACTGGCTTTGAGAGATTTCACCTTCTTCAGCTCGTGCGTGCAGGTTACTTGCCAAGATTTTCTGGGTCTCTTTCACTTGCTTCCCTGCTCCTGCAGGAACCATGGGCACTGGTATAGCTTGGTTCCTCCTGTCCTATGCTTGTGGCGCATGATAGTCTACTCTTCAGTGGGCAGAGCCATCCCATCCATTGGAGGAACTGGGGCCACCATCCTGTGCCCTGCACTTTAGGGTGATGCAGAGATGAGGGATATTTGGGGGGGGGGGGGTCTGGTGCTGCTCTGCTCCACTCCACCCCACTCTGCCAACTCCCAGCATTGTTCGGGAGAGAGGGTGAAAGATGGAAAGAGGTGGAGTAGGGGCAGGGGCTTGGACTTAAGGGATGGAAAGGGGGCAAAGACAGGACACAGCAGGGGTGGGAACAGGCGGGGAAAGTGTGGGGGCTTGGGGTAAGGGGTGGAGTGGGAGTGAGGCCTGGGGCAGAGAGGACCTGCCGATGGGCTGTGGTACTTAGATCTAATTTCAATGGTTGGGTGGTGTTGGTGGCCTATGATATACAAAAGGTCAAACTAGAAGATCTGGTGTTTCCTTCTGGCCTTAAACTGCATCACTCTGTCACTCCTCTTCCACCATCTGATTCTGCTATAGGCAAGATGCTCTATAGCTCTCCCGTCCTGTGTGATATATGCCTATTATGTATGGCTAGTAGTCTGACAAGCTGCAGCTACCTTAATCTAGGAGATCTCTTACATGGAGGTGCAGGTAACCTCCAGCCACTGCTTAATTTCATCCACCCATGATGGAAGCCCTGTCCTTGCAGCCGCTGGGGGCAAGGGAGATCAGGAAAGCTTTGCATGCTGTCCCTGCCCCCTTTTTCCCCCCGCCCCGGGCCAGCTCTACAGCTCCCACTGGCCAGGTACCATGGAAGCAGTGCCTGCACATACAGGCAGCTCACATCACAAAGAGCCTCCAGACATGGCAGCTGCTTCCGGGAGTGGCACATGGACAGGGCAGGCAGGGAGTCTCCCTTAGCCCCCTTGCGCTGCCAGCTGGGAGCCGCCCCCTTAGATAAGTACTACCAGGGCAGAGTCTACACCCTGATCCTTCTGCCCCAGTTTGGAACCCCCTCCAGAACCCTAACTCCAGTCACAGCCTCACTCCCACCCACATCCCAGCCCTGAACCCACTTCTGCCTCCAGAACTTGCCCCCCCCAGCCAGAGCCTTCACCCGTTCACATCCCAAGCCTTTGCACCAGCCCCCCCTCCTGCACCCTGAAGCCCTCATTTCTGGCCCCATCCTGAGCCTCTATGTTCCCCCTGTAGGGCTGGAGCCACGAGCGCCAGCTCGCTTGGCTGCAGGGGGAAGCCCTGAGCCGCTGCGCCCCCCCCCTCCCCGCCTTCGCTCCTTGGGGTTGTATGTGATCCAGGACTGATTTTTTTCCCCCTGTGGATTAATGGCCTTGGGTAGAAAAAAAGGTTCCTCACCCCCTGCCTTGCTGCTTTTATGCCACACCTTGACTCTGGCCAACAAGCACAAAAAGGGAAGGATTTCTGAGCCTTCACAGCCCCCGTGGCCACCATCTTAGGAGGCCTAGGTGGATAGTACAGCCCATCCCAGCTACAGGAGTCTAGCACACCACTTGCACTTACACCCTTGCACAAGCAGCTGTACTTAATCAGGGTGAGGGTCTGTGTCCTGCTATCCAGGAGATCACAGTAGGGCTACGTCTAGACTGCAAGCCTCTTTCGAAAGAGGCTTTTTCGAAAGATATTTTTGAAAAAGCCTCTTTGGAAAAAGCGCGTCTAGACTGCAAGCAGTTCTTTCGAAAAAGCAAGCCGCTTTTTTGAAAGAAAGCACCCAGACAGTCTGGATGCTCTCTTTCGAAAAAGCCCTGTTTGCATTCAAGAACGCCTTTTTTCGAAAGAGCACTTTTGAAAAAAGGCGTTCTTCCTCGTGAAATGAGGTTTTCCGCCATCGAAAGAAAAGCCACAATTTAATTTTGAAATAATGCGGCTGTAGTCTAGACACAGGAGAAGTTTTTTCGAAAAAAGGCTACTTTTTTTCGAAAAAACCCTTGAGTCTGGACACAGCCTAGGTAATCACAACGGTCTCTTCTGGTCTTACAATCTAGGAATCAACATCCGTTCTTTTTTTACAACTTAAATGTGCACACGCAGGTCTTGAAAAGAGAGTCAGAAGAATGCAATAGAAAGCACCAGTAATGTTCTCATGCAGCTATTCTCAAACTGTGGGTCAGGACCCCATTTTATTGGGGTCACCAGGGCTGGCTTAGACTTGCTGGGGCCCAGGCTAAGCCAGAGGGCTTCAGTCCTGGATGGTGGGGCTCCTGCCTGTGGTTGAAGCCATTGGGGCTCAGGCTTTTGCTTTGCGACCCACTCCCCACCTCCCAGCACATGGGCATTCAAATGAGGTGCTTCCAGGACCAGGGCCTTACAGGTGGTATACTGAAAATGTGTTGGGTTATAGCCATGAAAAGCAAGACAGTTGAAGGACAAAGTTTTCTCCTTTACTCACTGACTTTTTGCCCACATTCAGAGGCTCTGTCTGACACCATGTTGTAGTGCCAGCTCGGTAAGATTCAAATTATGCTTTTGAGTTGAAAAGGAAAGTTAGAAGTTGGGGCCCTACTGAAGTCTGTGGTTGTCCTGAAGTATTAATTTTAAGACTGATGGGGAAGAGCTGGGGTAGGCGGGAAGGGTCTATGAATAAACCAGAAGAGGGGCCATAAAAAGTGGGAGCTATTTAATTTTATATGTGAGATTTATGGTCAAATACTTCATACACATTAAATGCCCACAGTTGTACCTGAAAGTCCTTCCTTCGAAACTTAGATAAAAATAGATTTCCTGTCATTTTAACAAGCGTATACCATTGATTTCTGGGAATAACAAGATAGTTCTCTCCATCTGGGCCATTGTCTGTCCCTTGAAGTTGATAATTATTGAGAGCCAGAGAATCCCTAATGCCCAGAGTTTGGGCTCCCCACCTTAAACTCTCCCTCATCGAAGGAGATTCTTGGTTGCATTTTTAAAACACAATTTAGCCAGGTTATGGTGGTGCTGCCTCACACCCTGATCCTGAAATAGACTGTATGTGGGCAAGGCCCTCTCCATACCTGGAAACACATTGACAATAAGGGGGTACCATGCAAATGCAAGCATCTGCCTAAGAAAGGTCAACTGCAGAGTTGGCACCTTCCTCGTCACATGCATTAGCCTTTCATATGGCTACTGTACAAAAGCCCTGATCCTGCAAATGGACCCCACACATGTTCATTGTGGCACTCTGTGCCTTGTTTAATAGGGGCTGGACTATTTACATATGTTGATGAGCCTACTACAGCATTCGTTACCTAGCTACATTCAGAGGCTTATGCTTTAAGATCTAGAGATCCCAGGTACGATCCCTACTCCTCTGGACTTGTCACCCAGTACCGTTAGTGTCCCACACGTTCATGCACATGTTTAATTTACTCCAATCATCCTGTTGCCTTCATTTGCACTATTCATTGTAGCAAAGTTGAGCATCTCTCTAATCCCATTTCTCATGTGGTCCAGTGGGTATTGGAAGTAACAGTCTTGCAGGGATCTACAGTGGTTATAAAAAGGATGTTCGTGACACAATTGCTATGTCAGAACACATTTTTAGACAAGAGATACGATCCCCTTAATTATTCAAAAGTGCACAAAGGACCATGGGATTGCAATCTGAAGTTTAGTTCTGCTAGTCAGAAGAAATCCATTCTATATTTTTCCTTTACTGAGGGTCACTGGCTTTCAGGAGAGTCAATTCTGGTACCTGGATGAAGCAAGACAGGAGAACAGACATGCCAATTTAGCAGTCAATCACTGATACTGCAAAAGGAGCTGTCAACTGAGTGTTTGTAGAGAATTTTAAATGTTTGTTTCATAAGTTCCTGGCTGGAAGGATTTTTTTCATCAACTAGGTGACACGTTTTGTATTTCATTTTCCATTGCACTAGGACATCCATATTTTTCTGTGTATATTTTTCTGTGTATGAAGATTCCCTGAGTCAAGGTGACATTCTGAACTACTCTGCTTTTCTGCCATTACTGTTTATTTTGGTGACTACAGTGTGTTGTGGTTTTGGGTTTAACAAGTGACCGTGTCAGTTTTCAGACAAATGAAACAGAAACAAAGCAACAACAACAACAAAAATCTATGCATCTGTCATGCTTAGATCCCAAATCATATGAAAAGAATGAGAATCAGACTTAGAACCAATTTGACATTGGGCTGGAGAGTAAACATGAAAATTTCATCCCAAAAAGCAATTTTCATGAAGACAGAAGCATCTGAAAGCAGAGACAAATGGAAGGATGTCGTCACACTATAGCATCATGGCTGTGTCTAGACTGGCAAGCTAGACTGGAAAAACTTGCCAGCTGTCTACACTGGCTGCTTGAATTTCCTCAAGAACTCTGACTTCCTACTGTCTGAAATCAGTGCTTTTTGCGGAAATACTATGCTGTTCCCGTTCAGGAAAAAGTCCTTTTGCGCAAAGCTTTCGCACAAACGGGCCAGTGTAGCCAGCTCAGATTTGTTTTGCGCAAAAAAGCCCTGATCACGAAAATGGCGATCGGGGCTTTTTTGTGCAAAAGCACGTCTAGATTGGCATGGACGCTTTTCCGCAAAAAGTGCTTTTGCGGAAAAGCGTCCATGCCAATCTAGATGCTCTTTTCCGCAAATGCTTTTAATGGAAAACTTTTCCGTTAAAAGCATTTGCGGAAAATCAGGCCAGTCTAGACGTAGCCCAGTAGCCCATTAGTACAGTGCTATAATACATATGTGCTGCTGGGAGACAGATATACACATCTATGGCTATATATATATATTCCCTTCCTTTTAACCTTCTAGTAAAAATAAAGATAAATATAATTTGCATTTATGATGTGCATTAGGAGAGCCTGCCAGATGGGCAACCATACACCAGCAGGGCTGTTGTTTTCAAGGAGAGGAAAGCAGTAGCACATCCCAGCTGTTTGGGGCCTGTGATGTTCCCATATTTAGAAAACCATAGCCCTTGGCTTTTCCTTATAATTAGAGTTAATACCCTGGGTGAGTCCAGGGAAGAGTCACATTCTGAAAGATCACCCCCTGAACAGCTGTACTCAAGAGACAAAGCATCACCACTCCAAGCTGTCAGCTGATCCATCTCCAGCAAAAGTCAACTGGGCCATAAACTGGGAGTTGTTTATCTCCGTCCTGCAGGCCGAGCTTGGTTTAATTGCACAGCTATGCTAATGAGCCTTGTTTGTGACACAAGGTGCTTCATGGTGGCTCTGTTTGAAAACATGCTATTGTAACCCCCCTGAGGGCAAATACAATCAAGCTAAAAACACTGCCGTCTGGATACAGAAAAGAAATCATGTAGCAGTCCCTTCAGCATGGCACATTATCAAAGGCATCATTAACAGCTGCTTCATGTAATGGCAGGAAGCTCTCTTGGGTGTACGCTGTTCATTTCACTTTTTTTTTTTTTTTTGTAAGCTTCACATTTTGAATCCATGACCATCAAATCAGCTGTCAGGGAAACAAAAAGAAATCCAGATTTGGGGTCTTTCCCAGCCAAAAAAGCCTCCATTTTTCAAAGGAAATAAAAAACCCCAACATTTATCAAGAGAAAGAAACCGAGGTAAACTGTCACTCCACTGAGCTCTTCCAAACAAAATCAATCACAGCTCAAATTTGGCTTTGTCAGTTTAGGCTTAGGAGTTGTAGTTTTAGCTTTGAAATGTAGGAGGGAAATAGCCCGAAAGGACATGAAGCTACACATTTTCCTGTCCAGTTATCGGCTGATATTTTGCAACATTGTTTGAAAAGGAATGTATGTCAATCTCTGCTTAGAGGTGCGAGGGGGAATCATTGTCACAGGAGAACAGGTCGACCATTGGGAGCAGCAGGGGCTCAGCATCTTTAAAATCAGATAACTTATTGACATGCTTCAGCATAGGTATGTAATTAAAGAAGTGGCGCAGGGCGCTGCACAAGCATTCAGTAAAAAGACAGACTTTCTCTCCGGGTCTGATCCGAGGGCCCCAATTCTACAGATACACACCAACCTGAGTAACAGTAGGCATCTGAGAGCCCCTCTTGAAATCAAAGAACGGATTCCACGTTATGAACTCCGCAAATACTCATGCACTTATTTATTTGCAGGACTGGGGACTAAGGGCTGCATTGCAAGGTTCATGTTTGAAACTGTTGGCTTTAATCCTTCTAAGCCTCACTTTTGAGCTCAAACCTGAAAGATCTGATTAAGCAAAGTGCTTAAGGAAGTGCTAAACTTTAAGCATATGAGTAGTTCTGTTGACTTCAGTGTCCTCTACTTAAAGTTAAGCATATACTTTAAATGTTTTCTTTAACATGGCCAGGATGCTCAGCCCCAGGCAAGATAGAGCCCTTTATTTCTTTCCCCTCTCCCCCAATATGATAATACCTACCTGGTGAGAGTAGTATGATTCTAATTAAAGATCTTTGAGGCTGTCCAGTGAAAGAAGACAGACATGCAAAGAATTCCCCCCTCCCCCCCCATCATTGCTCAGAGTACTAACATATGAACCACACTTCCGTTTGTGTCCTGATGACTTTGGAAGGACAAGGGTTCCCGTGTTAGGCCATTTTGCTTGTTTTCAGTTTCTATTTCTGGACCATTTTCTAGTTTGCACATTTAAATGGGGGCAGAGAGGGAGAATTAGAACAGAAATATGAGCTGCAGGTGTTTTTTAATGAACAAGCTAAAAAAAAAAAGTGTTTTATGCCCAAGAGACTGGGAAGGTTGCTCTATTAGCACATCACTCATTTCACACAGGTTTGTTTTCCCTTCCTTTCAGCTGTCTTGACATTGTGCTCACCACAAACTCTGCTCTGCTGTGAGGAGAGAAGCCAGAGAACCACAAATGACACTGGCGCCCTACTGGAGCATGGATCTTGCCAGAGGATTGGCCGTATGGGGACATTCCTTCTTATGTAACTATGCTCAGAGGTAGCATAGCCTAATGCTCTGACCTGGAACTCAGGAGACTCTATTCTATAGCCACTCCTCTGGGTGTCTACCTCTCTGAACAAGTGGCCACCACCCTACAGTCCCCAGTGGTCTCAGGGAGGCCTGCAAGCCACTCCTCATTTCAATTCTCCTCTCGGTTTCTCAGATTCACTCCCTGCAGACTTTTGAGGGCAAGAATACTCCTCTTTGGGGCCTGGGCTTATGAACATAAAAATAAACACCAAATAAAATGCCCCATCCAACATTACAGGCCACAGAAAACAAGTTTCACTTCTTCCTCACCCTGTTATACTCCTGCTGGTCTTTTTCTCTTTAGACTGTAAGCTTGAGACAGAGACTATGTCCTTGTCTATGCTATGCGTTGAATTGTCACTGCAGCAATCGATCCACCAGCTGTTGATTTCTCAAGTCTGCTAAGACACAATAAATCAATCTCCGAGCACACTCCTGTCGATGCCGGTATTCCACCAAGATGAGAAGAATAGGCAGCAGCAATGGGAAAGTAGCCCCTACTGACCGTACCTCACGCAAGATGCTGTGGTGTGTCGACTTTGTAGATCAATGGTGCCAGTAAGTGTATACAAGGTCTGAATATATGTGCAACATTGAGCCCAAGGAAGCCCTGATCTTGGCTCAAGCCTCCAGGGGCCTGCTAGAATACATCTACAAATAGCTTGTTTTTGCGCAGTGTTATTTTTTGACCTTCCAAGTATAAAATAATGAACACACCTCTTAGGAAAAAAATCCCGTTGGGTGAGTTTAAAATGGCAGATGTGCTGAGTGCCCCACTTACTCTTCCTATATGGGGCAGCTAGTGCATAAAAATACACTGGACTTGTTTCAGTCTCGTTTGCGCTTCCCTTTAAATGAGCTAATGGGGAGATAGCTGGCGCCTCACCACAGGGCTGGGGGTGTTTATGCTCAAATTCCCACCTGAAGTCACTCCCGTGGCTGTGCAGTAGTACGCTTCATGGAGCTTTTCCTGCGTGGAGAGGCAGAAGATTGTGGAAGAAGGGGAAAGGGGCCCTCCCTTCCTTTGGAGAGGGGCCATCCAAATCACCAGTGACGAGGCCTGGAAGGGGTGAATGACAGTGCTAGTCTCTCCAAAGGGTCTGGAGAGTGGCTAGGAGAGGATTAGTTCCCCTCCAGTCTGCAGAACACCTGGTTCAGAGGAGTTGCAGTCACTGGGGTAAATACACACTCCCTACCACTCCAGGACACACGAGCAGCAGGTAGCATAGGCTAAACAGCTTGGCGTGGCCCCGCTCATACTCTACCCCCAGCCTCCCTCCTGCCTATTTCCATTTCCCTTCCCTTCCCTTCCTGCTCTTCTGTGGCCAAGAGACTACAGCAGGCAAGCTGGGGGCAGGGCGCACTGCTCCTTTGCCTGCCCAGCAATGGGCGCACTGGGACTGTACCACCTGCCAGGCACTCTGGGGCTGGGGCAAGGGCTATGCCAGGGGGCCCAGTGGCCATGGGGGGGGGTGCTAGCTCTGGACTCTGGTGGGAGAAAAGGAGTGGAAGGGAAAAGGGGCCACAGGTGGAGGAAGGGACCAGGGGCTAGCCTACCCCAACGGCATGTGCACCCACCCCACCCCCATGCCAGGACAGATTGCAGCTGAGATGCCCACTGCAATTCACACACAAACGCCTCCAAATGAAACACACTTTGAGAGAGAAAAAACTCCCCCTCAAGAGTGACATTATTACCATAATCTAATATTAGTATAAAATATGACCTCTATGCAGGAGCTCAGAGGAGAATGCTGCCCTGGAGACCTGTTATCAGCCCAGGTGAAAGCCTGCTGTAATAACTCATTCGAACTTAGAGGGGACTCTAACAGTTACAATGAGATTTTTTTTCCAATGGAAATAACATTTTCTGACATTGCAGACTATGCAATTGCTGAGGTAGATGGCGAGGGGGTACCTTCACACACCCAAATTGCTGATGCAATAGCAGACACTACAGAAGCCATTCCACGATTAGAAGATAAACTCACTTAAGGGAATAAAGATTCAAGATGCTCTTTCCATAAGGCCAGCACATTTATTTTTATGTTGCTCTCTATTCCTATTTTTCAACTCAAAGCTTTTTTTTGCCCCATCTAAGAGCTTGCTCCTTATTCTGCAGTTCATGATGGGTTGTGAATGGTTCCAATTCTGACATCTTCCCCACTGAAGTAAAAGAGTGCTCAAAATCACTATTGGTTCTGACCAAAATATGTATTGCATGGACCAACTAGCTGAAAGAGGAAAGATTCACTAAACATGAATTAATACAAGAGGAGAAATAAAGCTGCCTGTGTAACAGAGTACAGCCCTAAGAAACAAAGCAACAATCAACTTCAGTCAACTAAATCTGCAGCTGAGACTGTTTTCCTATAGATATATTTTCCCCTGACAGGCACATGAAGTTGTGTTGTTTTTTTACATGGCACATTATTCTGTTTAAGTGCTTGTGCATATTTATTAATAGGGAAAAAATGAGTGAATAATGAGTTATGCCAGGGCAGCTGAAAGCCTGCACAACTGCAGTGAATCAGAGGAACAAAATCAATTTAGCAAAATGCTCATTTTAAGAAGGGTTCTTTCCATGCCTGAACTGTCTTTCTCCCCTGTACCCCAAACTTAATTACAACTATGCACTTCAGGCACTGAATGCATCTGTCTGATCTAGTCCTCTATATCACTTAGGGTATGTCTACACTGCATTCCTCTTTTGAGAGAGGAATGCAAATGCAGCCGAGCAAAATTGCAAATGAAGAACGGATTTGAATTTCCCGTGCTTCATTTGCATAATCACGTCCGGCTGCTTTTTCAAAATACCCTATTTCGAATTTAAGAAAAAAAACAAAAAACACCACTGTGTAGATGCGGTTATGTCAAGAAAAAAAAAAACACACCTTTCGAAATAAACCTTATTTTATAAGGAATAAGGGTTAAGGGTAATTTCGAAAGAAGGGTTTTTTCCTCGAAATAACCGCATCTACACAGTGTTTCTTTTTTCGAAATAGGGTATTTTGAAATAGCGGCCAGACAAGATTATGCAAATTAAGCATGGGAAATTCAAATCCGCACTTCATTTGCAATTTCGTTCCTCTGCATTTGCATTCCTCTCTTGAAAGACGAATGCAGTGTAGACATACGCTTAGCGATCAACTCCATGTATACTGACACATTTTGAGCAGAACCCCTAAGACACACCACCAGATACTAACATCCAGCAGGTAGAGTGTGACTGGATACAGTTTAGGGGTGACATAACTGCTAACAGTCTGATTCAAATCCCACTGAAGTTGAGCTATGAGGGAAGGCTGAAAGAATTGGGCTGGTTTATTTTGGAAAGGAGAAGCCCGAGAGGGGACATGAGAGCTGTTTTCAAGTATCTAAAAGGGTGTCACAAGGAGGAGGGAGAAAAATTGTTCTCCTTGACCTCCGATGTTAGGACAAAAAGCAATGGGCTTTAATTGCTGTCAGTATACATGGAGTTGATCAGTAAGTGATGTAGAGGACTAGATCAGACAGATGCATTCAGTGCCTGAGGTGCATTAGGAAAAGCTCCCTGCCTGGCAGGGTGGTTAAACACTAGAATGAAGTGCCTAGTGTGGAATCTCCATCACTGGAGATATTTAAGAGTAGGTTTGATAGACATCTATCAGGGATGGTCTAGACAGTGCTTGGTCCTGCCGTGAGGGTAGGAGACTGGACTCGATGACCTCTCGAGGTCCCTTCCAGTTCTAGTGTTCTATGAGTGAACAGAAAGGCTCACATGACTTCAGTGGTACTAGGCTGATAAAATGAATTGGGCCTAATGCTGCCCTCAGAGACACGGATGCAACTCCAAGTTAATGAGTGCTACATCCGTATTCAGGCTGGACCTCTATAGTCCAGACTTCTGTGGTCTGGTACCATGTATGGTATGGCATCCTTGTGGGTGCTCCCAGACTGGAGCACTCACAGGGAAAATCTGGGCCCCTACCTGCCCAGAGCTTCTGGAGCACTTTGGACAGCTCATATGTAGCCCTCAAGCTCAGAAAGGGGGGGGGGGAAGAGAGCAGGGACAGGGGGCGCTCGGGAAAAGAGCGGTTGTGGAGCCCTGTGGGGATGTGCTCCTAGTCTCTAGCCACAGGGCTCCACAGCCATCTGAACTCTTCCCCGAAGCACGCCCACAGCTTGATCATTGCTGGCCTCTCTGTTGCCACCAGCAGCAGCAGGGCCGGCACTGACCTCCCCTGGTCTGGCAGGTCCCAAGGGTGTCGGACCAGGGAGGTAAAACTTATATCTGGAAAACAAAGCTGACCATTGAGCACTGGGGCTGATTCTCCACTGCTTTACATCTTGTGCCATTTTTACACCTGGGAAAACCTAGTAGGTAAAGAACTACTGAATCAGGATCATTTGTGTGTGTAGTTGGCTGATCCTAGTCAGGAGCCAGACCCCACTGTGCTAAGTGCTGCATACACATGCAATGAAAAGATGCCCCCAGCTTCCCAGAAGCAAATGTCTGCACAAGATCCAAGGCACTGGAAAACAGGGCCCAATATAGTGCACCACTGCAGGTCTTGAAAAGAGAGTCAGAAGAATGCAACAGAAAGCACCAGTAATGTTCTCATGCAGCTATTCTCAAACTGTGGGTCAGGACCCCATTTTATTGGGGTCACCAGGGCTGGCTTAGACTTGCTGGGGCCCAGGCTAAATCCTGAGCACCTCTGCCAAAGCCAAAGGGCTTCAGTCCTGGATGGTGGGGCTCCTGCCTGTGGTTGAAGCCATTGGGGCTCAGGCTTTTGCTTTGAGACCCGCTCCCCACCTCCCAGAACATGGGCATTCAGGCAGGCTCAGGCTTCAGTCCCTCCACCTGGGGTGATGTAGGAATTGTTGTTGTCAGAAGGGAATCGTGGAGCAATGACATCTGCAGACCTCTCTTCTAGTGCAAGGAATTCCAGGTGGAGAGTAAAACGTGGGTATTGGAGAACTGCTACCGAAAGGAACAAACACAAAGGAGGAGATTTGCCTATGGCTCTTTCACCCTCCTCTCCCCATTGTAAACAGAATTGTATTAATTGAAGACTAGTATGACCATTAATTATGTTTAATTGTTATGTGATGATGGTAGTGAGCCTAATGTAACCTTGTATCTATGTTGGCTGAGTGTGGATACAATAATAATGTGTGTATATAAGAACATTGCATTGCTGGCTTATGTACTGACTTGTTCCATTTTAAAATTCTAAGCTGATGAATATTCATTTACAGTTTAACTTTTAACTCAATGAATATTCATAGGAACGATTGTTGTTTCATGAATATGTAATTAATAATTCCCACAACCAATCATTTTAAAGCTATGCAAAAGAGCATCTTGTACAGACCAGTCACTTCAAACCAGAACCCTCATGCAAATGCATGAGTCTAACCTATAAAGGCCTGAGCAATGCCCGTTTCAGTTGTTGCGTCAGGGCGTCAGGCTAGGTGTAGGTTAGACTAGTGCATGCATGAGAGGGTGTATGTGTGTGGTCTAGCGTCTTGTCCCGGGTCGTATAAGTGAGGTTAGCATCATCTACGAGTTAAGCCAAGTGGAAGGCTTGGTCTTATACTCTGATAATCTTACTTAAGTAGGTTTAGATTAGCTCTCGTCATCAAGTCTGTCCGTCAGGCAGCATCGGTCACAGCAAATCAGCCGGCCTTGTGTCTGTTCAGCAAGTGCGTCGCGAGTTAGGGTATTATTTTAGGATAAGTGTAGTATAGGTTAGTTTAGAGTCTCGTGTCCATCGCCGTTCCAGCTGCGCCGAAATGCAGGAAGAGGCTGAAGGTCTTCCCGGAAGGGGAACACATCGCTCCCGATTCCAGCGCTTCGCGGGACCTCCTGGCTGCTCCTCTCCCGAGGCTTTCAACTAGCCAATGGATTGAGGTCGCCAGCGTCGGCGCAGTCATCCATCGAGGGACTCCTGGCTGTTCCTCTCCCGAGGCATTCAATTAGCCGACGGATTGAGGTCGCTAGCGTCACACCCATCACCTCAGTGCCGCTAGACTCTGGTAAAGTTATTAAGTGTTTGAGGGGACTGCCCCCTTGCTTGTTTGAGATTACTATATAATAGTTTAGTTATAAACCTTATCCAAATTGTTCAGTTTTTATTTATGCGCCATATCTAAGGATAAAGAACAAAAACCGGTGATCGATGCGGAGTTTGGGGTCGCACCTTAATCTTCTCAATAATTTAATTAGGCTAATTGGTAGGTAAATATATACAGTCGCCCCATCGGGTAACACCATTACACCACTAACCCTGTGGGGAGCATCTGAACGCCAGCCCCACACAAGTACCATTCATCTGCACTAAAGCTGCCTATGGTTATTCATGTCACAATGCCAAAGGGATGTGTTATCCCAGAGCTGATAAGAGCTGCTTATTGATCAGCCTGGTTTCTTTGGTGGACTCACCCAGTCTCCCCGTGCTTTCAGCCAGATCCCGGAACATTGCAGTCCAGGAGAGTTTTGCCGTTGACTACCACAAGTGCAGGGTCAGGCTTTGCTGTACCAAAGACATAAGGCAAATGCCCTATCAAAGAATCTTGCTCTAGCACCAGGTTTTGACTGCTCACACAAGAACAGTTTCTGTATTCATCCCAGTGAGATTATCCGATTTCAAACAGCTCCCAATGGAAGCGGAGTTTTTCTAAGCCAACATTCCACTTTCCTGCAAACAAACACATGCTTGAAAATTGGGCTGGCATTTAAATTGGATCATGTGACTGTTTTATGCAGGAGGCCGGCAAAGTAGAAGACTAAATGCCACAAGTCCCAGAAACCGTTATCTGATGGGATTTCAAATGATTTTTTCTTTACAGAGGAAGGATGGTCTTGTGATTGAGGCATAAGACAGGGAATCTAGTCTGGGCTGTATTTGTGACCCTGTCAGTCTTACTACAGGATTGTGGGCAAATGACTTATCCATCTCTCTGTGCTCAGGTTCCGCATTTGTAAAATGGGGATAATATTCTTCTGTCTCATGTGGCTGCAGTCAGGTGCTACAATAGTATGGAGGTGGATGTATTGTAAATAGGGACTAATGGAGAAGTTTATTTCAATACCCTCCACCATTCTGACAAACAGCAGTTCTTTGCCTGACAACTGGAGATGAACAAATGGTCTCTACAACCAACACAGAGGCTGTACTAGAGAAACAGAGGGCTGGTTTGAGACATGGATTTCCTCCCCGTGCAAGGCCAGTTTGTGACATGGACATGGGTGGTCAGTACAGCTGAGGTAGGGGAGGCAGGCCCACAGCCCTACCTACAGCCCCGCCTCCTCTGCTGAGGCCCTCCCCCCAACAGGGCGGGGAGGAGCAATGCACCAAGCGCACACCCCCACCACCATGGGGAAGGGAAAGCGTAAGCAGGCGTCAGCATTCCTGGAGCAGCAGGGAGGAAAGAGGCCATGCAGCCTGAGTCTCTCTGGCCCTGTAGCAGTGGGAAAGGAGGTTGCCATGGCCCGAGCCAGCCCAAGTCTCCCTGCACTCAGGAACAGCAGGAAGGGAGGCACTTCCTGCTGCTCCTCTTGGCTGCAAAGGACAAAACGGAGCCAATGGGAGCCGTGAGACTCTGTGGCCAGAGTGCCAGTAAATAAACAAACCCGGGTGGCCACTTAATGTGTTTGAGAGTGATTCCGCGGAACACTTTCAGAAATTCTTCAGTTCTCTAGTCCAGTGAACAAAATCCTGCCAGACCCTGGGGTTTCGCAGACCATCGTCAGGGGTTCCGCAAGAAATCGTGGAATACTTTTTTTTTTCCTTACAATGTAAGCTGACATATATAACAGCTCTTTACAAATTAATTTTCTTGAAAATAATTTGGCAGTAACTGAATTGCACTCCCCACTGTCAACTTTTTCTGGCCAAGCAAACGTTTTCATAGGTAGGGATATGAAAAATTTTAGGGAAAAAGGTGGGAATCACTGCTCTAGCCCTTCCTTAAAGGGAGATCTTAGTTCTAGGAAAGATCAGATTCTTAGGCCTAAATCTATTGCCTCTCATTTTCAGTAACATACAGCGACACTTTTGCGGCGTCCTTTTAAAACATATTTGGGTTTTGTTAAAAATTTGGTAAATTGCATTCCATTCTCTGCTTCTGCGCAGTGCGGAAGCTAGGGCATAACCCTGACTTCACATCGAAGTGTCTGCTTAGGAATTCTGCGGTGACATTTGTGGTGCCAGATAAGTAGGATGCCGTAGGTGTTATTCTGTGGCGAATGCACCAGTTCCAGAAGCGGATAGCTTCTGTGCATAGGGAACAGGAGCGAGCACCGCCCTGGCGAGTCACATAATACATGGCTGTGACGTTGTCCATGAATAGCCTCACTGTGGTATTTCAAATATGGATGAGGAAGGACTTGCATGTGTTGAAAATGGCACGTAGTTCTAAAAGGTTTGTGTGTAGACGAGCTTCTTGTGGGGACCATTGGCCCTGCACTGAGAGGGGGCCCATGTGAGCTCCCCAGCCCAATAGAGGCATCTGTTGTGATCTGGTGGAGGGGTTCTTATTGATGAAAAGGTACCCCTGATAAGAGATTCTTGGGGCTGGTCCACCACAGGAGTGATCGGGTAATGGCGGGTGGAGGTGTTACCCGTCTGTGGAGGTTGCATCTGGTGTGGTCGTATACGAGTGTCAGCCAGTACTGAAGGGTGCGCAGGTGTAGCCTGGCGTGTTTGACCACGTATGTTATGGCAGCCATATGGCCCATCAGTCTCAGGCATGTCATAAGCGAGACAGTGGGGCTGACGGTGATGGTGTGAATGAGGTCCTGGATAGCCTGAAACCTTTGTAAGGGCAGGAAAGCTCTGTCAGCAAGTGAGTCCAGGCGGGCCCCTATGAACTCGATGTTCTGTGTGGGGTGCAAAACGGACTTTTGCTCGTTGAGGAGGAGTCCGAGAGATTGAAAGGCTTGCCTGGTGAGCTGAACCATCTGAGAAACCAAGTGCAGAAGGACCCTCAAGTAGGCAATCGTCCAGGTATGGGAAAATGAGTACTCCTTGGTAGTCACGGCCTTCCTCCGATGATGATAGGACCCTTGAAAATACCCTGGGGGCTGATGATAGCCTGAAGGGAAGGACCTTGTATTGGAAGTGGTCCTTTGCCATGACAAAGCGTAAGAACCTCCTGTGAGCTGGATGGATCAGGACGTGGAAATAGGTCGAGGGCGGCAAACCAGTCTTGTGGATCTAACGTAGGGATTATGGCAGCTAAGGTGGTCATTCTGAATCGTTGTTTCCTGAGGTATTTGTTCAAACGGAGGTCTAGGATGGGACGCCAACCTCCGGACCTTTTCTGGGTGAGGAAGTAATGAGAGTAGAAGCCTTTGTTTCTGAACTCATTTGTGCCAGAGTCAGTCCCAAAGAAAGGTGATCAACTTCTGCTTGGAGGAGGGCTTCGAGAGAGGGATCCCTGAAAAGGGACTGGGTGGGAGGGGTGGTGAGTGGAATGGATGTGAAGGAAATAGGGTAGCCAGTTTGGACAATTTCAAGGACCCATCTGTCCGTAGTGATTTTGGCCCATTGGTGGAAAAAGGGCCTCAACCGGTGGTGAAAGAGTTGGGTCAAATGATTCATGGTGCTGCCTATGACTGTCTGCTCACCCCCACCAAGGCATCAAACCTGTTGCTTGTTGTTGGGAGGCATGTTTGTCCTGCCGTTTGGGTTTTGGCGTCGCTGGGGTCTCTGGCATGAGCGTTGGTTTTCAAACGACCTCTGCTGCTGGTAGTGCTGCTGCCATTGATGTCTAATGTAAGAGTAGTTGTATCTGCGTTGGTATGGGGAATACCGGCGCCTCCTGAAGGGGGGTGTACATCCCCAGTGTTCGGAGAGTTGTTCGGGAGTCTTTAGAGGAGTGTAAGATTGTGTCCGTGTTCTCAGCGAAAAGCTTGTCTTTGTCAAAGGGTAAGTCCTTGACTCTGGCCTGGAGCTCCTTTGGAACTCCCTCCACTTGAAGGTAAGAGGCTCTCCGCATAACGATGGCGGTGGCAATAGAACATGCGGCAGTGTCAGCGACGTCCATGGCCATTTGGAGGGGCATTCTTGCTGATGTGTAGCCCTCTTGGATTACTGATTTCAGGATAGATTTCTTTGAATCCTGAAGATGATCCATGAGGTGGGTGAGATGGGAAAAGGTGTCGAAGGTATGGTTGGATAGATGCGCCGAGTAACTGGCGATTCTAAGGAGTAGCGTTGCTGATGTGTAGACCTCTCTGCCCAGAAGGTCAAATCTCTTTATGTCCTTGTTGGAGCCCTGTTGTTTGAGGTGTGGGGCTCTAGCCCTCTGTTGGGCTGTGTCAACGACTAAGGAACTAGGTTGCGGATGGGCAAAGAGGAATTCCATGCCCTTTGGGGGCACGAAGTATTTCCTGTCTGCCCATTTGTTAGTTGGAAGAGCCGATGCCAGAGCACGCCGTATTTCATCGGCAATTTCCAGGATGCCCTCATCGAGGGGAATGGCCAGGTGCGACCTATGCTGTGGCTGGAGGTTTCTGAAAAGCTCACGTTGCTTGTCCTTGAGCTCCTGCAACAGTATCTCCTGTGTGATGGCTACTCGTTTAAACAACTCCTGGAATTGACATAGGTCATCTGGTGGAGAACCCTCGCCTGGCATGACTGCGTCGTCTGGCAGGGATGAGTCTGGGATAGCGGTCCCCGGTAGCTGGGCCACAAAGAGGGTATGCTCCGATTCCGATGGAGGATGAGATGGTGATGCTGAATGATGCAGAGGAGTAAGGGGAGTCGGAGTTGGAGAGTGCCTGCATGGGACATAGTAGTAGGCAGATCGTGATCGGTAGGAGTAGCCGCTGCAGGAATCTTGGGAATAATGGTCGCTGCGGAGGTATGTGCTATGTTGTGGTGAGCGTCTGTCGTGACAGTGAGAACAATCGTGATATCGATAATGGTGTGGAGAGTAAGGTGAACAGGAGCAGCTGTCTGATGCCCTGGAAGGAGCAGGAGACGCAGAGAGCTCTCTGGAGCAATGTCTCTGATGAGAGGGTCTAGCAGCCAAGAATGAAGAAGGCAGTCTGAAGAAGCATGGGGAGACCTATGCCAGCCGGTATAGAGATGTGGGGACAGTGCCGGGGAGAAGAGACAGGAGCGAGAGCAGCTCTGGTGCGGAGAGATCAAGGCAGCAGGGCTCAGAGCTCCTGCTCTTGCGGCGTGCGCTGAAGCACTAGCCAGCGCTGTGCTGCTCGGCGCCGGCGGCTCGGAGACAGCAGCGATCGGTGCCGTGCCCATGGTAGACCAGGTTGGCACTGTGTACTCCGGCACCGTGCGGTGGTTTGACAGCGGTGCAGGTGCCGGTGCCGTAATGCTCGGCTCCGAGGGAGCTCTCACCAATGGCTCAGCACTCTGTGCGGGCGGCAGAGAGAGAGGCTGAGACAGAGCTGCCTGGGGTGCGGGCTTTTGAGAAGGCTCCTGTTGCCACTTTTGGCTTTTGCACCGTTGAGGTAGGGGGACATGGCTTTGCGGTGCCAGACATCCCCAGTCTTTCCGCCTGACTCTCTCTGCCATGTAAGGCAGTCGGCAGGGATCTCGTAGGGGAGAGTCTAGGCTTTTTTTGAAGCCCCGCAGTTGGGGAAGGAAGCCCGTCGCTTGTGGGGCTGTTGGTCAGCATCAGTGTGTTGCGGCTGCAGGGCTTTATCAAAAAGGATCATTCAGAGGTGCCTCTCCCTGTCCTTTCTAGCCCTGGAAGTCAGTTTGCTGCAGTGAGTACATTTCCGCGGGACATGAGATTCCTCCAGACAACAGATGCATTCCGAGTGACCATCGGAGGCCGGCACTGCCTCCCGGCAAGAGCCACATTTTTTTAAGCCGGTAGCTGCCGACATGTTGCCAGTTCCTGAGGCAGTTCTTACGGCCGCAGAAAGACGGCTACTTGTCTGATTGCTGATGTTCTTCTATATGTATTTGTGCTATTATTCTGTTAAAAAAAAAGATGACAAAGCAGACAAATTAAGGAGATGCAACTATGTACAAGGAGCGGGACGGGAGAACATCTGAGAGGCGGAAGGTAAGAACAGTACTGTCAGTGTCTATTCTTCCTTTCGTTTGGCTTTTTTTTTTTTTAAATAAGGAGAAACAAAGGGGAAATATAGGGAACACACACACACACACACACACACCACACACACACACACACGTACGTCAACTAGAAGTCTAGTTCAGCAAGTGAGGTGAGGAGCGGTTCCAAGCGTCTGCAGCCGGAGGCGGTCTAGAGGAACTGGTGGGAGGCCGGACCGTGCACTAGAGAAAAGAGCTTGAAAACCATGAGCTCATGGCACATGCGCAGTCCGGCCGAACACTGCACAAGCTTCCATCTACAGCCCCGGGGCAAGGCCAGCACCCATAGTGGAGCACCCGTGGGGACATCCCCGAAGAACTGCTGCGTTCTTTCTATTTAATTTCAAAAGAACGCCACAGCAGCCTAGACGCAAGAAGTTTTTCTGGGGGAAAAAAGGCCACTTTAAAATTTAAAACAATAAAAAACCCTGTAGTCTAGACGCACCCAAAGTGACCCAGACACAGCTCATTCCTTCCCACACTTCTCTATAGCTCTCACAGATCTCTTCCTATTATTAGGCATGGGGGTTACACAAGCCACAGAGAGTGGCATGGACTACACAGCATTGATTATACACTTGACTGGCCAAATGCAGCGTCAACATTTTTCATGACAGGGGTGTTGGTTGTGTTAGACACACCGGTGGGCGAGGCACTTCACAGATATGTACATCAAAAGGAGGGGCTTTTGGAATGCCACACATGTGCAGGGTCTGCAAACACAGATCAGATGGCTGGGTTAGGGGGCCAACGGCCCAATCTGTCAAGATACATTAGCTAGCACTGTGTTTAGTCACGTGAACGGCTCCATTACATTAATACTATTCACTGCAACAGGCAAAGCGCCTGTTTAGAATTCACAATATTTAAGAATAACCAAGGCTGTAGGGTGCTTGCATACCGCGATATGTAATTTATATTACTACATTCTGCCATACCAACTAAACATTATGATCTCCTTGATATCCTCTTACCAGCGTCTACTACAGGGATGGGCAAATGGCCCTCTGCAGGCTGGAGCTGGCCTGCAGTCACCCTGCACTCCCCAATCATCAGGCCAATCAGAGCCCGAGGGGGAGGGGGTGTGGTACACGAAGTCTCTCACATCCTGTCTCTGCCCTACCAGGGGCACACAGCGGCTAGACACACACACACACTGGCTGTTTTAAAACAGTTGGGCTACGTCTACATTGGCCCCTTTTCCGGAAGGGGCATGGTAATTTTTGAAATTGCAATAGGGAAATGCGCGGGGGATTTAAATATCCCCCGCGGCATTTAAATAAAAATGTCCGCCGCTTTTTCCCGGCTTTTAGAAAAGCCGGAAAAGAGCGTCTACACTGGCCCCGATCCTCCGGAAAAAGCGCCCTTTTCCGGAGGATCTTATTCCTACTTCAAAATAGGAATAAGATTCTCCGGAAAAGGGCGCTTTTTCCGGAGGATCGGGGCCAGTGTAGACGCTCTTTTCCGGCTTTTCTAAAAGCCGGAAAAAAGCGGCGGACATTTTTATTTAAATGCCGCGGGGGATATTTAAATCCCCCGCGCATTTCCCTATTGCGATTTCAAAAATTACCATGCCCCTTCCAGAAAAGGGGCCAATGTAGACGTAGCCTTGGTGTCTCTAGCCGCTGTGCGCTCTTGCAGGGGCAAGGAGACTTGTGTGCACTCCTCTGCCCCCAGGTATTGACAGACCTGGGGGCAGGGAGAGTGTGCGAAGTCTCCTCCTAGTAGGAACCTAAAGGGAACTGCCAGATGTTTTAAAACAGCTGGGCTGTGTCTACATTGGCACCCTTTTCCAGAAAAGGGATGCTAATGAGACCAGTTGGAATTGCAAATGTGCCGGGGGATTTAAATATCCCCCGCGGCATTTGCATGAACATGGCTGCCGCTTTTTTCCGGCTCGGGGTTTTGCCGGAGAAAAGCGTCAGTCTAGACGGTATCTTGCGGAAAATAAACCCTTTTCCGCAAGATCCCTTATTCCTACTTTCAAGAAAGGGATCAGCCAGTTTGGGTTTATGCAGGGCTCTACAGCCCGTGAGTGGAAGCCAAAACAAAAAAGTAGTCAATATAATGGCCTTCTGTTGATATGTGGTTTAGCAGTTAAATTCCTGGACTGTCATTGCTCATTAAAAGTGCTGTCACATAGGTAGAAATCAGGTAAATATTGCCTTTTATTAATATCAGCAGAACTGACTTAGATGGGGCCTGCATGTTGTGTAGTTCTGCCTTAATCTTTGTATTCATACCCATCCGTGTGAAAGAAGCTATTTACATGTACAGGCAGTCCCCGGGTTACGTACAAGATAGGGACTGTAGGTTTGTTCTTAAGTTGAATCTGTATGTAAGTCAGAACTGGCGTCCAGTTTCAGCCGCTGCTGAAACTGATCAGTTTCAACAGTGGCTGAATCTGGACACCAGTTCCGACTTACATACAGATTCAACTTAAGAACCCCAGGCATCCCCAAGTCAGTTGCTGCTGAAACTGATCAGATGCTGATTCCAGGAAGCCCGGGGCAGAGCAATTCTGCCTCGGGCTTCCTGTAGTCAGCCGCTGGTCCGTTTCAGCAGCGGCTGAATCAGGACTCCTGGGGCAGAGCACCTGGGGTGCTGCCGGGTTGGTCCAGTAGCGCCAAGGAGCGGTGCTGCGGGACCAACCGGCAGCGCCCCACCTGCTCTACCACAGGCCCCGGGCTTTGCTCCACATCTCCCTGGTCTGCTGGGGGGGGGGGGCGCACTAGCTGCGTCCCCCCCCTCTCCCCGCCAGCAGACCAGGGAGACGCTGAGCAAAGTGGCGGAAGACCCGGGCTGGACCCGCGGTGCTTCCAGATCAGCGCCTCGGGTCCGGCCTGGGTCCTCCACCGCTTTGCTCCCCGTCTCCCTGGTCTGCTGGCTCCCCCAGCAGACCGGGGAGCAGCTTTTCTCGCCCCGGAGGAGGCGGGCGGCAGGACTAGGCGTCCCACCGCTCCAGTCCTCCGGGGCAAGAAAATCCCCGTTCGTAACTGCGGATCCGACATAAGTCGGATCCGCGTAACTCGGGGACTGCCTGTATATGCAACCACACTTAAGTTGCGGCCCTCAGCATGTGCTGTGGGTATCATTGTGGCCCCTGGAGGTTCCAAAGTTGAGTAGCTCTGGCTTACAGACAACACTGCTTCTAACCACCTAGTTTTAGGATTCTAGGATTTCAAGTGGAACAAAAACATTGTTTGATCCCATATGGGTGGGTTTTTTGTTTTAACTAATTTGCTGAACCCTTCCACAGCCCCCCCGATATGGGGTTCTCGTTGATCGAAAACAATATCATATTTTCAGAACTGCCAGCAACCTCTCCCCCTCAGAAAATCAATTATTCATACAGCGCAGCTCCACATTGGGATCAATTTAAGATCTATTTGGTTCAACTGTGACCATTTTATTAACACTGTCAAACAGTAGAGGATTTTTGTAAAGAAATTTTTTAATTCTCTGTCCTCCTTGCTGTCACACCCATTTTGAAGCTGGAAAATAATTTTGTTGCCTGTCACTTCCCAGCCTCTCAAATTTAATCGGTCTGGTTTTCCAGAGGGTGAAAGCTAACCTGGATTTTCTTATTTTACTTTGTTTTTATAAGAAGCTTTAACAGAGTCACAGTCCTGGGATTCTATTTGTTAGTCTATAAAGAAAGCACAAGTTAGCAGCTATATCCAGCCCAGAGCAAAATAGCAAACACATTGTGGTCATGCATTAAAAATTGAGTTGTGCTGCAGTTGTTGGAAGGGGATGGTTTCTGAGTATTTTAGTAGATGTGCATTTAAAACAATATGTAGACCAACAATATCAGATGACGGATTATATCTATAACCATCTCAATTTAATCCAGATATGATGTGTTACACACACACACACACACAAACTACAGTCACATACAAATTTTGCATTTACTTGTTATAGCCCCTTCCCTCTGACCATAGCATATGAATTTAGCCTCACAACTGTATTATGCCCATTTTACAGAGAAGGAAGCCGAGCTGCAGATTCCTCATCCATTACTGCCTTTGTGTAGTCATTTATGCCTGTGCAAAGTATACCTAGAACACTGCCAAAGGAGCGGCCATTTCCCCTAAAAGTGTCATCCTACTTTGGAAGATAGGACTTGGCCATACAAGGTGTAAAGCAGCGGAGAATCAAATCTAAAGACTAATCTTTTCAAGTATTCCCTCTGACTAAGCAACTCCATGTGGGGATCCACAATTTGCAACATCATGTTGGAACCCCAGAAAGTAGATATTTAAACAAAAGTTAGTGGGCACATGAAAATTGTAGCTGAAGTCACTTGCTTAAAAAGACCAAGAAGTTGGTCAGACTGTTGCAAAGGAAGCCAAGTTTCCTGACTCCTACTTCTGGGTTTCTTCTCTTTCCTCAATGTAGGTCAATTTGTGCACGGTTGGCAGCATCCCTAGAGTATCTAATACTTTCCATAGCATTTTAGTTATTTATAATAAGATAACGTGTGAAATGAGTTTGAGTATCCTAGCAAGAAGTCATAGTAAGTTGTAGCCACACACACACACACACACACACACACACACACACAATAGAAAAATCCACAGGTAACCAATAATGTAAGACAGCTTAAACCCAAGGGCCAAATTGTATACAATACTATTAATGAAAAATAGCACCTTACACAATCAATAACCCTATTGAAGCCAGTGGGACTACTTGTGGAGAAAAGTGCAGTTCATTGTGAGCAAGGGTATAACAATCTGTCCCTATGCTGACAAGGGTCACTTACAAGACTAAGACTATGTATACACGGTGTTCTTTTTCTGAAAAAGATTTGCAAACCTCAATTTGTGTACCTTTTTCTGTTTGTTTTTTCGGAAAAGGCTTTTCTGATATTTGGCTTATCTACATGAAAACCCTCCATGTTGTGAGGAATACAGAACTTTGGAAAGAATGCGCTCGCTTTTTCGGAAACGGTTCTGAAAAAGCAGACCCGTTTCCCTGGTATCCCAGAAAAAACTCTAATGTAGACATTACTGGAGAGGCATTGAATTTTTAAGCAAGTATATCCTACAAAAAAGCAGGAGTTGCATTTTATCAGTGTGATTCCGGGAGGAGAATGATAAACTGATGTGGGGATACAGGGTGGGATTTCAGCAAGTGTGAGGTTGAATGCTCTAATAAAAAAAAATTAAATTAAAAAACAAAACATCCCCATGCCTAAAATGTCAGATTGATCCCATAGCCAAAAGATGGCATTCGTGCAGATCCCTTCTACATTAAAATGTTAATAGCAGTCTCTCTATTACACCCCCCCAAACAGTAGCAAACCCCAGTACCCAGTGACTTTTGAACCATAGGACACCAAGTTCCATTCACTGGGCTAGATTTAAGGACAGTTATTAAAATTCTTATTTGTTTCACTCCACAGTAACTCTAATGCTCAGATATTATTATATTTCAAATTATAAAATCATGCTGTAACATGCTGCATAATCTCACAGTTTTGAATTCCTGTGTCATGATTGTCTGACATTTCCCAGGCCTCCAGCAGCAATGCAAACAGCTAGTTTAATCTGCGAGCTGAAACAGCAGCAGTGAGAAGCAGGACTTGTGGCAACTATTAAGTCACCATAACCAGTTGTGAAACATCCTTTTTCCACAATGGATTTTCAGCTTCCCTTTCATTCTCAGATGAATGAAAGCTGTCATCATGGCCATTCTTTGCCGCCACCACCACCATCACCAAGTTTCATCTGCATCTAGATGATGTATAAGCCTTAGCATTCAGAGACAGGGTGGCTGTGTCTAGACAGCTGATTTTCCGGAAAAAAACAACTTGCCAGCTGTCTACACTGGCCGCTTGAATTTCTGCAAAAGCACGGACTTCCTACTGTAAGAAATCAGTGCTTCTTGCGGAAATACTATTCTGCTCCTGTTCAGGCAAAAGTCTCTTTTGCGCAAAGCTTTTGAACAAAAGGGCCAGTGTAGACAGCTCAGATTTGTTTTCCGCAAAAAAGCCCCGATCGCGAAAATGGGCCCCGATCGCGATTGCAGAAAAGCACGTCTAGTTTGGCATGGACGCTTTTCCGCAAAAAGTGCTTTTGCATCCGTGCCAATCTAGACGCTCTGTTCCAAAAATGCTTTTAACGGAAAACTTTTCCATTAAAAGCATTTTCAGAAAATCATGCCAGTCTAGATGCAGCCAGTAAGTATCTGAATGATACCCTTTTATTCTGAATTGATTAACTCAAAGCTTACATTAAACTGAGGCTGATACACAGGCCAGGTGCAAAATCACCCCCCACCCATGGTCCCGTAAGTAAACATGCTCTGGCCAGCCGGGGGGGGAAAAGCAGGAACAATGTGCTGCCTGAGTCTCCCTACCCCATGCTTTGGCTTGCTGGGGGGGAGGATGGGGCTGATTTCTACGCTTACTTGAGGGACTATAGGAAGTGCATTCATAGCCTTGCAGTCCACATTTACAAAAAAGCACCCCTGACCCAGAAATTCCTGGGTATGTGCCTGAACCCATATGCTCCTCTCAGCTGCCATGTGTTAAAGGGTGACAACACAAAATTCCTACTGGAGACTCAATTTCCAATTCTGAACTTTCATCTCATATCAGAAGGAAAAGTCAAAATTCTCACAATAAAAAAATTTGGTTTTGAAATAAACAATTTTTAAAAGGTCAAAGACTTTGGTTTTGACTTATTTTTGAATGTTTGTGATATGCATATGTTGGAACCAAGCTGAAATGAAGGGCTTTAACCTTTTCAAAACAAAAACAATTTTGATTGTGTCAAGCATTTCAATGAAATAGATATGTTTTTACAACTTGTTCTTAAGTCTCACATTAGATTATTTTTCCAGGGACACTGTCAGTTTAACTATCACATACTAGAAGATTTACCTGGTGTTGCTCAGGTCCTTAACTCAAATAAGTTTTGTTCTTCATTTAAATCACTGTTCTGGGGTGGGACTGGAGATGAGGGGTTCAGTACACAGGCTGCCCCAGTGAAGAGGATAATCTCAGCCCTCTCTTACTGCAGCAGTTTGAGGCCAGCTGAGAAGCGCCTGTCCATGGCTGCTGCACCCTTCTCCCAGCTGTACCTACTAAAGCTGCATATCCCCTGGCTGTAGGACAGGCACACAGACAAACTCTCTGAAATATATAGTAGGTAGCTGTCCCTTTTGCCACTTTTACCTTCTGCTGGTCCAATGAGGCTATAGTTGTCCAGATTCTCAACTCTGGCCTCTTGCTACTCCTCTCTAGTCATTCTACAGTATAACCCTCCTCCTAACAGACTCCTCCCTTACCATTTGATGAGAAAGTCAGATTCCAGGCACATCCCATTGTCCTGACACAACCAAACCCTTACCTTGCTGTAAGTTATGTTAAGAGGAAGCTACATACCAAATGTGGTGGTCCTAGCTCTTACCATTAAGGAGCAGTTCTTGAACAGACTCAGACATATGGACACAGACAGATTCTAAAATATATATATCAGACATTAAACATTTCTTTATCAGTGCTACCAGTAGCCAGAAGTTGTTAAAAAGGGGAACTTTTAAAATGCAATTTATTCACTTCTGTTTACTTCTTACATTCTTCTGATCTTGGGCAAATGAAAATCAGTGAATTCAGCTTCATTTTTATGGATAGCCAGTTTTGCCCTCTGGCTCTCAGTGCTATAACATTTGGGTTTCTGACTTAGCTGAGAGCTAGATTTTTGTTGTTGCTGCTGTTCAAAAAAAACCCCTCAAACATATAATTGTTTTTCAAAGGATGGCATATTTCTATTAGTCTTATAATTGAAGCTATAAAAGTGTATTCACAAAATATAAAATTGGAATCAAATGTGAGTGGACTCTCTGGACACTTGAAAATGCAAAGGAATCATCTTACCCATGCATGTGTAAGAATAGCCATCTTTGCTTTCCTCAAACATTCCTGTAAAACAAAAATTTGCTAGTACAGATCCTCCACAGAAAATAAAATTTTTCACTGTGTGGGCCATGTAAATTTTATCCAGAGAAACTAGAAGGAGCCTATGGAACACCAGCAAAATGAAGTTACAGTTCCTGTTTGTAAGTATATTCACAAAAGCATCTTTGCCATATTCACCCACATCTACGCAACAGCATGCCTGGAGGAAAATAGCCTGCCCCTGCATACTCCTTAGAGCATGTGTTAGGAGCGCCTCACTGAAAGACCTCAAGCTTATCACAAGAGATTGGGTATGTCTGCACTGGAATCAGAGGTGTAATTGCAAGTTAGGTAGACATACCTGTGACAAAGTCCCTTGGTAGCTCCCTGGGTGTTCTGCACTTCCTGGCAGTTAGGCATGCACCTCAGAGAGCTTCCCCGTGTTGCTCTGGGGTTTCCCTAGAGACAAGGGTTCCCATTTACTGAGTCACTCTCATCACAGGCCAGTCCTTAGGATTCAGCATTACCTTGCTCTGCTATGTGCACCTTCCATAAACTCCTCTCCCCAGTGCCTGGGAGGAATCCTTTTATAGGAACCCCAGAGGCCTTAATTGGCAGCAGGTGCTTAATTAACCCCAGCTGCAAGCTGCCTCCTAATTAGGCCTCTATTTTCTACCCTGGCCCCTGGGCTGTGTTCAGGTGAAGCTAATTTGGAAACAAGAAAGCATTAACCCACCTCCCAATATGGCTGCCTTCTATAGGGCTACTTCTAGACTGGCATGATTTTCCGGAAATGCTTTTAACGGGAAAGTTTTCCATTAAAAGCATTTTCGGAAAAGAGCATCTAGATAGGCACGAACGCTTTTCCGCAAAAGCACTTTTTGTGGAAAAGCGTCTGTGGCCAAACTAGATGCGCTTTTCTGCAAAAAAGCTCCGATCGCCATTTTCGCGATCGGGGCTTTTTTGCGCAAAACAAATCTCAGCTGTCTACACTGGCCCTTTTGCGCAAAAGTGTAGACAGCTGGCAAGTTTTTCCAGAAAAGCAGCTGATTTTTCGGAAAAACTGGCCAGTCTAGACACAGCCTAAGAGTTTTGCAGTTTGCAGGGTGTGGTCTGTCACATACCTGTACTAAATTTGTGCTAGCTAGCACCGCCACAAATAGCAAAAAAGATGCAAGGGCACAGAGGATGAGCAATGTGAAAACATACCAAGAGTACTGAGTGTGCTTGTGCAGCCTGCACAGAAGTTCATGCTAGTGCATCTTCATGGCAATACGTATCTGCACTAAGTGAGTGCTAGTGCACAGATACCCACCTGAGCAGCAATCACACCTGTGCTATGTAGGCATCATTTGAGACAACCACCTGTAATGCGGATACAAAACTCTGGGCACAGGCGTGGGAAATAGGATGTTTCTGCACACTGCTTCTCTGCACCCAGGGACCAGCTCTGCTGCTGACCAGCCACTGGCTTCACCAGCCCCAGACCCTGGCCTCCAAGTGGCCCCACGGAGTCCTGCCAGGCCTCCAGGGTCCTGCCATCCAGCTTTGCCGCCACTTGCCAGCCTCAAGACTCCACCACCCCTCAGGGTCCTGTCGCCCACTAGTCCTGCCCACGTGAGAACTGCAGCCTGCCAGCTCTGCTGGCCCCAGGGTCCAGGCTGCCAGTCCTGGAGACTCCGTTCCCACCCAACATCCCACCACCAGCCTGGGGCTCTGCAGATGCCCCCAGCCGTGGCTCCTCTGTGGGCACCAAGGAGCGAGGGCTGCAAATTCTCCTGGACTGTACCAAATGGCATCCAATCGTCCAGTCCATGAGAGCTGACACCCATTGAAAGGGCTTAAGATTCAGCCTAATTCAGCACCCCTGCCTGCAGTATTGTTCCAGCCCCCACTCACTCTGTGCTTGATTCTCTGCTTTAGTTTTGACTGTTTCTTCCTCTTGCATGCATCAATACTCCTGTTGGATGGATCAATCAAGATCCTGTTCTGACATCTCAGAAGGAGAACAGGCTCCCTTCCCTTATAACCAGGACATGGGTGTTTTTCAGTGGCACTAACCCTTCAGTAGCACCTGCCAATTATTGTTCTGGTTTGGGCCATTTCTCCCAGGTGTAACCAAAAAAAAGTGAAATATTTTGGTAATATGGCTAGAATTTGCCTTGTCTTATATTAATTACACTGATGGCCTAAGAAAAAGCATTAAGTGCCATCTTGGCTCTACTGAAGTCAATGGGAGTTTTGCCATTGACTTTAATGCACAACTCTCCAGCCAGAGTGAGGAATGCAGCAAACGGTCTTTTCCCCTTGCTCTCCTGTGTCCCGGCCCTGTCCCCGCCAGCCCTGCCCCTCCCATCCTGCAGCCCCCTATTGTCCCAGCCCTGGGCTCCCCCAACCACCACGGTCCCCTTTAGCTCAATGGATGCCCTGGGTGCGGTGGAGGTATCGTGGGGCGGGGGGGACAGCCCTGGGTGATGAGAGGGTGGAGGCAGGGGGGTCTGGGTGGTAACAACTTTAATATCACCCTGCTTGTTTCTTGGTATTCAAGACTCTTTTGGCAAATAGAAAATTAAATTTTATGTTTTTACATTTTTTATGATCTGTGTTTGCTGTGCAGATAGCACGTGACGACATTAAACTGTCTACCTCTTTGAAGAAAACTAATCCACTATGTATTTGAGAGAGAGTATCTGTGTGTCTGTTCGTTCAGGAATTCCTCCTAAACAGAAAGAGCTAGAACCACCAAATTCAGCATACACCTTTTATCATAATTTAAGACTGTGTCAGGAAAATGGGATATGCCTGGAATGGGATTGCTTCTTATAAAACCATAGAGGGGGGAAAAAAAAAAAGACAGAACCACCAGGCAGGTGAACAGGACTGGCTGGGGGCATATGCCCCCCTCCTGCCCAGGACTTCTCCAGCCCTGAGTCTTCCGCCCCCTCCCCTCCCCTCCCCTCCTCCCCCCCACACCCCTCCAGGCACCCTTTAGGAAGGGCAGAAGCTTCCCCCTCCCCTATGGGGACATTGCTGGCTGTTCGCTTGTATCAGAGAACGAGGGGAAAAAGACAATTTGCTGCATTCCTCACTCTGGCTGGAAAGTTGTGCATTTTGCTCTCCCTCCCTGACAGACAGTAAGGGGAAGAGCAAGCAGGCCTGGTCTGAATTTTTCTTTTATTTACCAAAAAAAATTGAGTTAAGGACCCGTGCAATACTGTGCAAATGTGCTCATGCTGTATACAAACAATTCTTCCATATATCTCACCTGTACATTCTTGCTGGCTTCAAACAGCACCAGTCTTGTCTTCACGTCCTTAAAACAACCTTTATGTCTTATTTGTTTTTATAGCATCGGGATCCATTTTCCCATCCTTGTTCACTTAAGCTATTGATGCATGAGCAGCATCTTAATTTTAATACTCCACTTAGATGACACCTGCCCATTCCTTTTTCGTCTAGCACTTCATGCATATTTTGGGTCTTTCCCCCTCATGGAAAGCTTCCAGGAAAGCTTCCATAGCCCAACATTCTGGAACACTGTTATCCACATCTTTACTTTTGCTATGCTGCTGCTTGAACTGTATAAAATAGCTATCCTGCCATTCGTTACAGTGAAATCAGGAATGCCTAACATACAAGCGAAGCTCTTAGTTTTCTCCATTAGTTGCCTGCCAGGGAGATCTTGCCAACTTTCTGCCTGGATGAACCAACACAGCATCTTCCACATGTCCCCTCCTCTTCTCCTCCCCCTCACCCCGCATTTATTCCATCTGGAGTTCTGGAGATTTGGTTCTAATTTGTTTCAATCTCTTTGGAACTTGTTTGAGCAGAATCTGGTCTCAGATCTGGTCTATGTGTCTGTAAAGCACCAGATTCATCTGTGACACTATACAGTGTGTCATTATTATAGTCTGCTTTCCCTTTGCATTGAATCAATGAAAGTAGGCAGTCCAGAATCTCAAAATCTATTATGTATATCTGAGAGAAGAGTTTTTCCTGTTTTTTAGAATTACATCTACTTTCAGCCACTCAACATTTTGAAAGTTCTTATTACCATAATACTTCGTTTCCTAGTAATAATGAGATTCTACTGCATGCATTCCAAGAAATCACAATCAAGGTTGCACTGAGTAACCAAAACTCCTGGTAAATGACTGAAATGCACAATCATGTATGTAATCTTAACACCCTTACCAGCCACTTCTCAATTGCAATTATATTGTTAAGAAAAAAATTGATACCATTTTGGTATGCAATTAGTTGTTTGTCTTTAGGAGGAAGTTTTCCAAATACAGTTGCCATGTGTCTGGTTTTGAACTGGATAGTCCAGTATTTGAGCTTTCTGTCCGGGAAACAAATTGAGAAAATACTGGACATATAAATGTCCGGTATTTTCTAATTAATTAAGTTTTATTATTATCATCAGGAGTATCAGTACGTAGTTGCGTACTGCCTGGCTGGTAAACACTCATGGTCCCAGCCAGGCAGTACGCAACTACACAGTAGAGAGGAGGAGGGTGGGGGCGGGGCGGGATGGAATCCCCGGGGCCGGACTTGCCCGTGCACCCCGCTGGGACCGTATGCAGGTGAGCAGTATCCCGGGATCTGCTTGTGCCTGGGCCAGCACCGCTCCCTGCCAGCTGGTTCCCCCCCATGTTCCCCCCGCTCCCCTTCCGGCCAGCACCGCACCCCCCAACCCCTTCCCAGCCAGCCCTGCTTCCCGCTGGCTGGTTCCTTCCCCTGATCTCCTCCGGCCAGCCCCGCTCCCCCTGACCTCCTCTCAGCTAGCCCTGCTCCCTGCTGGCCAGTTCCTCCCAGCCAGCCCTGCTCCCTCCCCAATCCTCTTCCGGACAGCTCTGCTTCCCGCCAGCCATTCTCCCCGACCGCCAATCTCCTCTGGCCAGCCCAGCTCCCCCAACCTCCTCCCGGCCAGCCCAGCTCCCCTCACAGCTGGCCCCCCACCCCCATCTGAGATCAAGTGTGTCCGGTATTTTTTTGATATCATCTGGTAACCCTATTTCCAAAGCACGTAAGAGGTTTAGGAGAACAATACTTATTGAAAAGAATCCAAGGGACTACTGCTTCAAATCCCTTAGGCACTTTTGGAAAATCTCCCCATAAACCAAAATGCATTTAACTTTCATAAAAGACATATAATCAGAGACAGACTGGGATGTGGTATTGGTCTTTCAAATGAGGCAAAACTGAAGCCTGTGAATCTGTGGTCATTAAGATCCAGTCTCACTTTCCACAACAGTCGGAGATGCCCGACCTGGTGCACTGGTCTCTCTTGCTGGAGGGCCTAATTAGGGTATGTTGTCTATATCACAATGAAAAAAAAAATCCACAGTCGGACCATACCAACTGACTTTGGGTTGTAGGGTGGTTTCATTGCTGTGTAGACTTCACACTCAAGCTGGGGCTCAAGACCTGGGACCCTCCCATCTCGTTGAGTCCTAGTGCCCGGGCTCCAGCCTGAGTTCAGATATCTATACCACAGTGATACAGGCCTGCTACCCACGCTCTGCCAGCTCGAATCAGCTGGCACAGGCCACTTGCAGGCAGGGAAGCCACACAGCACCGCCACCTCCCTAGGCGGCCCTAAGGGATGCCCAGAACATGCGGCACAGCAATTTAAAGGGACTGGGGTTTGAATGCCTCTGCTGCCACAGCAGCAGTGCAGGCAGCCAGAACCTGGGCCCCTTTGCCTCACCAGGCACCAGAGCAACTGCCCTTTACCCCCTCCCCGCTCGTTGGCAGGCCAGCCTGCAGGTGCCTATTTGCTGTGTAGACATACTCCTTAGATGCTCCACAACGTGTTTACTGTAACCTCTCAGGGTAGCAGTGTTCCATCGTTAACCAAGGTTCCTTTATTCAAAATGTTCATTGATCTCTGAAGTTTAATGGGCATTTAAATCAATGTTGAAAGAAACAAAGGAAATAAATGCAAATGATACTCTCGTTAAAAATTCCTTCCCCTCTCAGTTGCATCATTTGAACTCTCGACCTCTGTGATGTAATCATTTCACTAATTTTCCCATCCATCTTCCCTGACAGACAAGACCTGAATTTGTAATATAAAACAAACAATAAATGATTCTCATTCTACACCCTAAGGAAGCAAAAAAGTGAGGCACAAATTCATATCCTTTGCAGGTTACCTTTATCTTGGATTTCCAGCGAGTTTGGAAGATTGTTTTGGGTTTGTTTTTTAATTTTGATACTTACTATATTTAATAAAACATTGTGTGGGAATTCTCTTATGTTTTTAAGGAAGTTGTCAAGGAAAAATACCGATATAAATTATAAGTTAGATTGCTTCCCTAAATGACACTTTTGTTAATTAATTAGGCTATATTGATTACTTGCTAGCTATAACTGCACCAAAAATTCTTCAAAGCTAAGTATTCAGACTTCCTGAGGTCTCAACCTGGCTGGTTCTCTTTAGGGACGCTGCTGGAGTACCCTCTGCACTTAAGCAGCCATGTAATACCCCAAAAATTCTAGAATCCTTACAGACATTAGAAATATGCATTGGTATTCAATGATATTCAGAAACTAACAGCAGTAAATCCAAACATAAGTATCGGGCCTTTCCAGAAATCCTCCAGGGCACTAATTTTCACAGAGGACTGATGAATAAAAGGAATGTGGAATTTCTAGGATAAACTTTGTTTGAAATATTCCTTTCAAACAAGACATTCAAAGGCTTCAAAACCTGAAACCCCTCTTTATTCAACTCCCTTAACAGAGCAAAACACACACACACACACACACACACACACAAGCCCCGATCTGCCGTTTCCTTGAACTCTGTATCATCATTTAGGTCCCTGTTCAACAAAGCATAAGCATATGCTTAGGTCCCTTTGAAGTAAATAGATGAAATCCTCGCCCCTTTGGAATCAGTGGGAGTTTTCCATTTACTTCAATGGAGTCAAGATTTCACCCAGTGTCGCAAGTCCACATTGTTTCCCTTTATGCCTGAGCTCTGCAGACTTCTGAAACCAAACAGCTTTATGAATCTGCTCAACTTCTCCCCAGTTCAGAAAAGCTCTTAAGCATGTACTTAGAAAGTTTTTCTGAATTGGGGGGCTCCTCCTTCTTATCCCAAAGTTACCAGCAGAAATGGAGCATCCATTACTGGCTGATAGTCACACTGACATTCCTAGTTCAGAACTGTGACACTTCCAAAAGTACGGCAACCTCGCTTTTATATTCCAAAAGGCATTAATGGTTCCTAAGTTGTAACAAGCAAAACTCCATAGGCATTTCTATTTCAACATTCAGTCTGACACCTGATCATCATAATCATTCAGCCATGATAAACTGTGAAGATTAAATCCTAGTCGCACTGAATCAATGGCAAAACTCCCACTGACTTCAGTGGGGCCAGGATTTCACCTGGATATTTTTATATTCTCATGGGATAGATCCACAGATAGTGTCAGCTGGCATAGTTACATGATCTTCAGTGGAGTCATCCTGACCTACACCAGCTGAGAATCTGGCCCTGGTATCTCCACATTGGCCTGGCCAATGCACCCAAAATAGCCCTTCTGGACCGCAACTTGCAGACCAATTTGTAGGACAAAGGGACTTTCTAGAAGCATTATAGAGGGGTAACAAGTTGTATCTACCATGGAAAAGTGGTTGTGTCTTTACAGTCTGTGGTGGCGTATGCAAACCCTGTCACAGGCACGAGGATGTTCCAGAGTGCAGATGCCACCTGCCAGGCTGTGAGGCTGCTGGCTGCCTCAATAATCCATGAATATTCCCTCATCTCAGGGTAGCACAGAGTCCGTAAGCAGCCCTGCTCACAGGGCAGTATGGCCTATTGTCCAAAATCAGTAAATAGCCCCTATCTTGGGATAGCCCAGAGAGTCCATCAATTGCCCCTAGTGCAGGGCAGCATGGCCTACTGGCCGGAGTCAATATGCCACCCTTGGTTCAGGGCAGCCTGGCCTATGGGCCAGAGTCAGAAAGCCTGGGGTTTGCATTCTGGTAAGGAGACCTTGGTCCACCCTGCTCCACCTGGACCCTGTGAACAACCAATCCATCTACTGCTCCCTTCCGCGGGGAATCTGGTCAAAACACGCTGAGTGTACCTGGACTGAAGGGGCTGATCCTGCACCCTCCCTGGGTTGCTTCCTACCGGTTCTGCGGGATCTTCCAGTTCCCCAGCAGCACCTTCTCACTGGGGCCAAGTGGCAACAGTCTCCTGGACCGTCAGTTTCCACTGTCAGGGTCACTAGCTGTTGTAGTTCTGGCTGCAGGTCCTTCCTCACTGACCAGCCCGGACTGAGCTGCTCTCTTGCCTTTTATGCTGCCCCAGCTCTTAGAGCATGCCCAGTCTGGTTGAAGGGGCGGGACTTCCTCGGCCCACAGGGTTTCCCCCCCTCCCTGTTCTAGTGAGGGCTATGCACACCCGTGTCACAGTCCAGATAAATATAAACACTTTTTGCAAGCCAGTTTTAGATATAAACAAATACAATGAAAAAACCTTGCTCTATCATGCAGAAATAAGTCATTATAATACTCTATGGATTGATCACCACTAATTTTAAACGTGTACAATGTACAACTATATTAAGCTGTTTTGTAATTAATGAGATCTCTAAGAAGGAGTATTTTTTAAATTTCAAACAACTCATTTTCTTTAAAAGTAAAATCATATTTATGAACTGACGTGGTTACAGAATTTGTCATGTTTTGCTCCTCTCACATATTTGCAAAATGCATAAGCACAAGTTGCTCTGAAATAAGAGATCCTTTTCAGTTTCCATAAAAACTGTTTGATTTTCATTAAAACAGAATATATGAATTTCTATGCTACTTTCTTATTCTCCTCTCCCCGCCCTCAAGCTATCAGTGTGAGTTATAATAACCTCAGGAAAATATACTTGTGATGATAAACATTAGCTTTCTGGGTTGCATTTATATTACACTGTAGCTCAGGTAGATAAATCTGAAATTCTGTTAGTTTTGATAACCTATGTTTTCATTTTTATGTTCAATATATATAAAGAAAAGGAAAAAATTATAGTGTGTGTATGTTATAGGGGGATCTGGTAGCAGCCCCTCTATTTAGTCTGGCTAATATTTTCCATTATAAAATATTTTGGGGCCTTTTATTTGTCTAGAGCCACCGTCCCCATTACTTGCAGAAGGCCTTTTAATTTTGTGCAGGAGAAAGCCCTGGGAGTAGAGAAATGTCTTTTCTTTCTCCCATGGAATTCTACTCTGAGCTGCTGAGCAATAAACTTTTGAAAAATCACCATTTCTCTCTGTCACTTGTATTGCCAACACATTTTTGTCATTACACCAAAAATAATAAATGACGGTGAACATTCTAATCTAAGGTCATGCTTGTGCCATCATCAAAACAGTGATAGCTTAAGCATGCACTGTATGGGAACCTCAGAAGCAGACAGCCTCTCTAGGAGTTCAGAAAAAGCCTGTTCAGGCTCCTCCATCAACCCCTCCTGAGCCATTACAATTCCCCAGGGGCCCACTGCCCAGTATGGGGGCACCAAATGAGGAAGGGACCACCCCAAAGCTCCAGACATAAAGAGATTATTTCAGAACTCACCTCAGAGCCTCCGAAACCCAATTCCTGTCATCCCCATGGCATGAGCCTTCTGCTGCCAGATAATGCTATTACTCCCATTGCTCAGGCTGGGCGGCACTGCTGGAGGTTTGGGTTCAAATTCTGTGGATGATGTGAACAACCTAAATTCTGGCACTTACTGTCTTTGATGTGTTGGAGTTTGCAACTTAAAAAAGAGTGCAATTTTCAAGTGGAAGGTGCTTACTTCCCCCAAACAACTGCTTTTATTCCAATCCAAAGCATTATTTTTCTATGATCTTTTATTTTGCTGTGTTTGCAGATGTAGAGCAAAGGTGCTCAGATCTGGCTAGTTATGGTGCCTTGTGCTGCTCCATGTTTCCAGCTGCTGAATAAAAGTAAAAGGCAGCTAAAAATAAATTTAATTCCTGGTGGGTGTCACTTGTGTACATTAGCGATTACTGCAGGTGCCACAGAGTTGTTATGTAGTTGCAAGAAGGGAATGAGTGGATTCAAGAGATTGAGTGAGGCAGGTGTGGTCCTTACTAACAAAAAAAAGTTTGAGAATCCCTAGTGTTGAAAGATCGGCATCTGACATCTTTCATCAGCTTCCTTGCTTATCACGAGAACTACACTGTTGATCAAACCTAAGTCAGGAAGAGCCTTAAGAGTATTGTCAATGTCTCTGGTCCAGTGTTTCTCAACCTTTTGTGTATATATATATATATATATATATATATATATATATATATATATATATATATATATATATATAAACTACCCCTTTTAAAAATATATATAAGTACCCCCAGTACCTACATTTTTCAGACACACACTTTTTTTTTCTACCGTTGCAACACATTTGTTTAAACAACTTAATCATAACCGGGTGGGTGATGACATTTTTGGGTGTAAAAAGTACAAAAATAATAAAGCACTGTAAAACTTTAAACAAAAATTCCGTTTTCTCCAAATTTCAGTTGTGTTGACGTACCCCCCAGACTTCTCTTGAGTACCCCTAAGGGTTCTCGTACCACTGGTTGAGAAACACTGCTCAAGTCTAATAGACCAATTTCATGGAAAAATGACTCTTCATGACTCTTCTAACATGGAAGCTTCCTGTGTTTGTACGGCACCTAGCAGAATGGAATCCTGGTCTCTAACTGGAACTCACAGGCACAATGGAAATATAAACAATATAAACAAAAATCCACTCAGAAACTTTGGTCAAGATAGAATGACTGTTTTTGCAGTTAGCTTTTAAACATCACTCTTTCCATCGAGAAAGAGAGCATGTAACAGGATCTATTCTTTACCCAAATATTTAATATTAGAACTGGAGCACTTGAAAATATTCCAGTCATTGAGCCCTTGCTTTCATTACTCTTCTGTTTACATCTTTTGTAATAAATCTAACCTATTTTTGTCCCACCAGCTGTTCCCAGTCTCTTACCCAAAGGAGAACACTGTACTATAAACTTTCATTTCCAAACAATGCATGATCTGTTCAACCCAAGGCTTTGGACGGGGTCACTAAATGCTACCCCAGAAATCCTGGGCAGAGCCGTGTCTTTCTTAGGAGAGCACCAAATGTATTTTTCATTGCTGACAGAAACAAGCAGCTCCTTGATCCTTGGGGGGCAGGAAGAGGGGGGGAATCAAAAAATGTCAGTGAAGCTAATATTTTAACCACAAAGATCCTTTCAAGAGATCTCCACTCTCTTGGGTGGGCTTGTCAGCATCTCCCACATTAAATAAAAGCAGCTTCATTATTCCAGGGAGGTTTCAAAGAAAAGCTTGATGATATCAAAGTTGCCAGGACTGCAGGCTTCATAAGATACACCATACATCAGCAGATTCTAAAGATACTAAATCCTCCCAATCCAGAAAAAAGCAAATAATCCCATAGAGTAAGATCCCTGTCCCAACTGAATCTCCAGTTTGACAGCTCTCCTATTAGATGATATTGGCTTTTGGATATAAAGAGTTCACTGCCAGTTAGTCTGTATATTGTCTGTTTCTTTGCAGGTGGCAACAGCGAACTGGCTCTGGGTCAGGGAAAGGAGTGGGACGTTCCATCACTAAATGTACTAATGTACATGTATTAATGTGATGACCCCACAGATGGATTTATCAAAAGGAACTGAACCCAGGACCTGTGGATCTAAAAGCAATGGGCCACTAGTGCCTGAGCTAAAGGCAGAGATCTATTGGTTGCACACATATGAATTAAATATCACGCCTATTATAGTGCCAAGGTTTAGCTAATGACACATATGTCCCTTGGTGGTGTAATACATGTACTTGCCTACTGTTACTGCACCACATGGCGAAAGATCTCCATTCTAACCCCAGCCATGCCAGATGAAAATTTGCAAGAATGGGGCATCAAGGCCAAGGACATGTTTACATGCACTTGTTCCCAAACCCAACAATGGCTTCTCCTCGCACCTCCTGTGCAAATTATTCATGTCTCTAACATAAATAATCCATTCTTTGTACATGGATCAAGAATATGAGGTCTCCTTGATTTTAGGGGATGATTAAACCACTTTTCATTGCACTGGTTAGAGTTTGGCCCATAGTGTTACTTTCACAATGTCGAGGGCCATTTCTTCTGCAGCTTTCAATACTCATGGTATCTATATTCTCCACCTCTATAAATCAACATGAGGATGAAACAAGGCACCCAAAAATGTTCATCCTACTATTGTCTTAAATGTTTAAGTTTTTCCGGGGCTATTAAGGGAGCACATTTTGGGGTGATTGAGATATAGGCTTCAACTTAAATGCAAGAAGGAGGGAGGATTCATTTTTAAATAGAATTTTAAAGGCCCCTTTGTCCTTAGTGTTCCTAGGTTTCATGTTATCAAGCAAGATTAAACCTCCAGATTTTCATTTTTATTTCAAGCTTGATTCCCTGTTCTGTTCATTCCCTCTGGGGCACCTAGTGCTGACCATTGTCAGAAGACAAGATACTGGGGTAGATGAACCTATGGTCTGACCCACTGTGGCTGTTCTTCTGTTCTTAAGCTGCAGCTCCTCACCCAGCAGCTCCTTATCACAGGCATTTTTGTTTGCAGTATGGAAACGTCCAATGAAACAGTTTCAATGATACACTAATCCCTCCAATGTCAACAGAGATGTTTCCTGCACTTTGGGTGACCAGACATCTCGATATTAGGGACTTTGTCTTATACGGACAACAATGCCCCCCTCTGAAAAAAAATCACATTTGCTATCTGGTCATCTGCACTAGAACTAACACAGTAACATGGCACCCAACAAGCCAATTCAAAATCTATAGGAAGAGTTAAATCTAAAGGTTCTGAAGTTAGATCTCCAAAAAAAGAGAACACTCAGTGAAGGTGTCTTATTAAAACTTGATAGGTTATTAAAAGAAAACATGGACAGGGAGGGCAAGAGAATAATGCTTTCAGCCTGCTTCTTGCACAGTATTTGTATTGTCATCAGACATAAGCTCCACCAGAGTTCTCGGTGGACATGATGTTGATGCTACTGCAGTGCTAACAGCCATATATTTTATAATACTTTCAGGGTGTAGATTTTTTCATGCTATTCCCTACAATAGAATGGAAACTGACAGAATGAACCAAAGCCCTTTCCCGCTCTGATTTCTGTAACATTTGGCCAGAAGTATCAGCACAAATGACAGGAGATTCTCACTGTCTGAGACCCAAGGCCATAAGTGCCCCTACACAAAAAGCGGGTGAGCAATGCCAGCTGCATCAGGGCCTGATTTTCAAGAGTGCTGATCTCCTGTAGAGATGAACTCATTGGTGCTTCTGAACTCTTCAGGTGGTCAGCCCCTCTGAAAAACTGGGCTATTAGTTAGGTTCTGGAGCCTAGGTGAGAGACTGGCATCTACACACTAACTAGGGGTGGAACTGCACATACCTAGAAGCAGAAACAGGGGAAGAGGGAATTTCTACCTTGAAAGCTTAGGTGCTGAGTGAGTTTAGGTACCAAACTGTTCAATAGAAGGTTTTTTGCATCATAGGAAGCCTGGAACTGGAAGAATTTAGGCACATAAATGACTTGCTTGCTTAACATCACAAAGGGAGTCTGCATCAAAGCAGGGAACTGAAACCAGTCCTCCAAGTGCCAGGCTAGTATAGAGTTGCCAACTTTCTAATCACAAAACTGAACACTCTTGCCCTGCCCCACCCATTTTCTAAGGCCTGCCCCTTCTCCAAGGTCCCACCCCGCATTCCCTCCCTCCTGTTCCATTGGTCACTCTTCCCACCACCCACCCTCATTCACTTTCACTGGGCTGGGGGTTAGCACTGGGAAGGGGTGCAGGCTCTGGGGTGAGACCAGATATGAGGAGTTCAGGTGCAGGACAGGGTTCTGGCCTGGGACCAATGAATTTGGCATGCAGAAGGGGGCTCAGAACTGGGATACAAGGTTAGGGCGTGGGCTCCAGCTAGGCTGTGATATTGGGTTGCTGATTTTGGCTGGATATTCCTGGAGGTTTCATCACATGACATAATCTCCAATTCAAGATTAATCTTTAATTCCTGAAGACTCCAGGAGAATCCTGGGTGGGGGTGGGGATGAGGAGATTGCGGAGCAAGAAAGGATTCAGGTTCAGGGAGTTGGGATCAGTGTTCTCTGGAAGCTGTCTGGAGCCACCGGGAGGCCTTTTTTACAGGCGTTCTGGTTAAAAAACAGACACCTGACAACCCTCAGCTAGTAGTGCTCTAGGCTTGTGACCAGCCTTCCTCGCCAATGCCCCTTCAAACTGCCAGAGTGGCACAGAGCAGCCTTGGTATAAAGGAGAATCAGACACTTGAGGTACTGATATTTTATTGGATTCAATTCCAAGTATTTAAATAACACACCATCTAAATTCTAATCCTTATTTAATTACCAGGAAAATGTCTGTCAGCTAGAAACCACACTGCTCTCTGGCAGTTGGGAAGAGAGATTTATCACTTAAAAAAAAAAAAAAAAAAAACCCAAAGCCTGAACCTGCTTTACTTAACCCAGCAGTTCTTACTATAAACTTGAAATAGATGTTTTTAGTTGCAGCTGCATGTCTGACCCATCTTGCATTCATTAGCTTCTCATGCTGGTAGGGTCACATAGGTAACGTCTATGGGCCAGATTCTCCCTCACTATAGCACTACTAGAATAATCCCTCTGTAAAGGCCTGATCCCAAACCTGTTGTATTATATTATTAATTCAGTTTATGTATATAGTGAAACCACCTCTCAAGGACCAGCATGCCTTCAGACTAGACACTTTGAAACACTGGGCAAAAAGGCATTAAAATCTTCTCATTGTCACTAGAGACCAACACTGATTTGATCTCAAGTGACTGTATATCAGAACTGCATTGCTATAGCTCTCTTACACGAGTTCGATGCTGCTGGAGACTGTGATGTTCTGAATCTGCATATCCCCACTTGCCTAGGTGACCCCTTTTTTCCAGACCAGTTCCACACACTTTTCAAGCTGCACTATCTTTAGGTTCCTCGATGTAAGGAAAATCACAGCTGTTTTCTGCAGATGCCATATTCCCTTCCCCCTTCAAGACTTTCTTCTGCCTCGGCATATTCTGACAGGGTCCAAGATGGCAGGAATTAAGCTCAGAGAATATAGACTGATAAAAGTTCCAAGCTGCTTACAAAGAACTTCATTGTTCTCTATTTTAACCAAATGTTATTTTTTAATGAGAGTTACACTAGTATAAAGACAGGTTGGAAACTAACTGGAGCTCAGTGTTGCAAGTGATGCTTTGTCTGCAAGATGGCTATCAGCAGCAGGCAGCCAGGAAGTGTAATTAAAAACTTTATTTTCAAAGCTATTTCACAGTTTCTTCCTTGCCGGATGGGTTCCTAACAATTCTGAATTTGCAGAAAGATACGCAGCCTAATCTTGGACAATACATTTTCCACTTCTACAAACTCTTTGCTTTTGTCTGTCTTTCTTATAGTTTATACAACACAGGCACTGGCTCCAGTACTTTTTATAGGATTTGTTTAAAAAAATAGGAATGCACCTTTCAGCTGCTCAAACCCTGGGCCCACAAAAGGGTGGAAATAAACAGTGATCTTAATTTGCTGAATTAAAACCAATGTAATACTGTTGAGTTCAGAAAAACTGAACCTAGTTTGCACCAGTGTAAGTGAAGCTACAAGCTAGCTAGCTTAAGGTTTTATCACTGTAGTGTCTTCCTTTGTAAAATCAGTAGCAATAGTGAACTCCTCAGCAGTATTCATAGAGTTGCCAGCCCGTCTCCTTTTCTGGGGTTATAGCTCAGTTTGTGATTGATATTATCAGACCTTCTTTTTTGTGTGTGTTTGGAAAGCTCAAGTTGCCCTGACAAATACTTACATCTGCTTGAGGCTGGTGTTGTTTTATTGCTGCCCAAGTTAGTCTATAAGCTAGGGCAATTCTGTTTGCAGGTCCCTGTGAGGTGACGTTTTGGGATGTTTTTTGAAGGTTTCTATATTTAGTCATATTTAGCATTTCACTATCAGCATTTTATAACTAACTGAAAAGCATCAAGTGTCCTGCTCCTGCTAGCTTTTCCATGCAAGGACCCCAGAACCTGCTTAGAACCCCACTAACATCAAGGGGGCTCTTCAGGGATGCAAGAACCTGTCTCCAGCAGTATCTTTCTACAGGATCAGGGCCTCATTAAGTCTCCCAACCCCCTATCCTTGGAGGCAGGCCAGCAACACTGCACCCATCCGACATGAAATACAAACCGCAGAAAGACAGCCCAGTCCTCCTTCCCCATGCAGGAAGGTCAATAGCCAGGGCAGTGCCCAAGCTTGGCAGGAGGATGCTGGGTTTTGCACATCATCATGCTCAGCAGCTGGTGGGAGGCTTGGGCAGGGGCCTGGCGGCCACACGTGACGCAGCATGTGAGTGTGCGCGCATTCCCCAAGCCACCGCCGCAGAGGGCCGGCGGCCTCTCACCTGCTCCGAATCAAAGGCGGGGGGCGGTGCCGCCCGTGCACACACAGCTGCAGCAGACGGAACGCAGCTTCCACGCATCCACCAATCGGCGGCCGGAGCAGCGAAGCCGGGTCGGGAGGGGCTGCTTTGGCTGGTGGCCAATTAGCGCGCGGCCCCTGGGCTGAGCCTCCTCCCCTCTCCCCTCCCCCGAATGTATCTAGCTCAGCCCCAGCTCGCGGCCGCCGCGTAGAGCTAGGCTGGCTGCGGGCGAGCCTCGGAGCCGCGGCTGCAGCGCGCAGGCGGTGGCTGGGACTCGGGTCCCACGGCCCCGGGTGGGAAGCAGCAGCCGCGCGCGTGGTGTGGCTCCGATGGAGGCTTTCCCCGCCAGCAAGCTGGAGAAGCGCCCGCCCGTGGAGTTCTTGCAGGGCGCCCGCTACGGGGCCAAGAGCCATCACGCGTACGGGAACGCGTTCAACTCGTGGAATGACTACCTGGGGCTGGCCACGCTGATCACCAAGGCCGTGGGCGAGGAGAAGGGCTTCGGGGCCAAGCCCCCCTCCGTGGTGGTGGCCGCCGCCGTGCAGCCGGCTCCGGAGGAGGAGGAGGAGGAAGAGGAAGACGAGGAAGAGGAGGAGGAGGAGGAAGAAGTGGGGACTCCCTATTTCGAGGGCGCGCTGCATTTGCACGACTTCGACCTGTGCGGCCACCACCACGGCGAGAGCTTCTTGGAGGAGCGCTTCGCCGACTTCAGCCCCTTCTCCGGCCGCTCCAGCCCTGCCGCCGTGGTGTTCAACTGCTCCCCGGATCACCTGCAGCGGGACCGCTCCCCCCACGCGTGGGGCGGCGGGCTGGGCGCCCACGCAGCCCAGAAGCCCGGCTCCCGGCTGCTCAAGCCGGAGCTGCAAGTCTGTGTCTTCTGCAGGAATAACAAGGAAGCCGTAGCCCTCTATACCACTCACATCCTCAAGGGCCCCGACGGCCGGGTCTTGTGCCCCGTGCTGCGGAGATACACGTGCCCCCTGTGCGGGGCCAGTGGGGACAATGCCCATACCATCAAGTACTGCCCGCTCTCCAAAATGCAGGCCAGTGCCGCCAAGCAGCAGCTGCGAAACGCCAGGACCGCCTTGGGCAAGAAACTCCGCTAGGGGGCTGCCGCCGCCCGGCCTCGGGACTGTTTGTTTTGTTGGCGATGGATTTGGTTTTTTTTTTCCTTTTGACTGAGGCCACTTCAGTGGAAAGTGACCCGACAGCAATATTTTGGTGTGGCCCACAAAGACTCTTTTCCCAGTTTTTTAGAAGAGTGTCTTAAAGCGGATTACATTTTTGTTCTTTAACACATTAATATATAAAACATGGAGACTAGAATGTAAACAGCTCCTGGGCTTATGTACGATAATGATGATAGTTTCTAGTTTGTATACTTAGCATCCAGGGAAGCTGGGCTCTGAAGTTAACTCTATATAATTAATTATAAATATGCAGTTTAGATGCACTGTATTTGTTTATTGTATAATATATATCTAATTTTTAAAAAGGATTAAGATGAAATTGAATAGTAGAGAGCTCCCATTGGGGGTGCTCATGTTGGTTTATTGGAGAAAAGGAGGCATTTTAAACACTATTTTACAGAATCTGAAGAGAAGGCCTCTGTGTACTGCTAAGCAAATGAATTTTTGTTTCTACAGTATCCTAGCCAAATGGAGAATTGATGTTTTTAAATTTTGTGTTTAAAGGGTGAGCTCGACAGGGGAGGGGAATTATGCTGCTTGTGGTTGTTTGCATTGTCCTAACAAAACAACAATGTTGGTTGTAAGTAGGTAGTATGATTGTTAGTCTGGTGTTTGTGGGGGATTTTGAGATCAAGAATGATCATATGACATTTCAGCGTGGGGAGAGCTCCCCTTTGTGTACACATCTTTTTTGTATTGATCTACAGTTCGTGTTATTTTAATTCTATTGCCCTCCTTCAGTTAGTCTATAAATTAACTTTAATTCCTCTAAATTCCCTTTCCTTTCCTCCCCTTCCAATAATAAACACTGTCGAGATTGTAAAGCCCTTTACTGGCCACAGGTGGCAATGGTGCTGTTTAAATTTGCATTTTTGTTTTATAGAGTGAAGTAAAGACGACACAAATTTAACTTAAGCCTGTTCTCTTCTTTCCCTCCCCATACATGTACAGCAAAGGCCAGATATCTTAAACAATGACAGCCATGTTTTCTAGGTGGTTTTGTTACCCTGTTGCTATATTTATAGTCACTCAACTTAATATTAGCTGCCATGTTCTGTATCCCTAATGCGTAATTAGTGGTATCCAAAATTCTTGTTGGCTTTCCCTCAGATTTATAGCATAGATTCTGATAGCTACCATGCTCTTTTGCTTGTGAAGAAAACACAGCTTTTAATGGGGATGAAGGAAAGAGCCCTAGGTAGATTTTAAGTGCAAAAGCTGCTAGAAAGCCCTTGCAAGAAGTGCTCTCTCAAACATGAGAGAATGCCCCCTACTGCTTTCTGTGCAAGGCTTTTTTCAAACTACCTCAGGTCTATGTGCTGAGATACTTTTCACAAGGGAGGTCATAACTTTTCACAAGGGAGGTCATAACTAGAAAACAGTTACTACAGAGCAAGGCCAAACTGTATTCTGATTCTCTCAATCTCATATTGAGACTACAGTAGGTAAGCAGCAGTGGTCCAAAAAGTTAATTAAATTTGCTCAGGATGGAAGTCTAATCTCAGCATAGTACATTTAGATTCTACCAAGCAAAGTGTTCACTTTCACTGTTTGCATTGTAAAGGGGAGGGGGAGAGAAGACTTGCTAATGTTTCATGGAGTGAATCTCTCCCTTTCTAGTAATCTACTGTGCACATTACATTTTACAGCTAAAAGGACTGATGAAGTTCTAGAGCCTTGCAGATTAGATTATACCTGCATTTAGATTAATGCCATGTGTGACTTAGGCTAATTTAACAGTAGCAAGTAGACTGATCATCTTAAAGCAACATACCTTCTTGCTTGTATGACAATACTATTTATACTCTGAAGTACATATGGTCAACCTTCCAAAATTCTTAAGCTAGGGAGCTTTTAACAGTGACTAAGCAACTATTTGTTTCTAATGGGAGAGTGCTGTAGTCTAATTCATTGAATTTCAAAGCTAGTGTTGGGTGTGTTTTGCTTAAAGGAAGATTCATTAAGTAACACTTAATCAACATAACTTAATTAGCCATATGCTGTTCTTACTTTCCTTTAGATGTCAGTTGTGTACTATGTTTTGCCTTACAGATAAACAGACCTCACTCTCTCCAATTTGCACTTAAAGACTCTCCAAAGAGCTTGTTTTGTGGGATTTCACAGCTGATCTTTGTGTTTACATTGCTGTGTAGATGAGAATTTAGAAGTATAAACAGTTCAGGTTGGACCACATGACCTCTTGAAGTCTCTTCCCATCCTAATCTGATTTCATAAATAGACTCTTTGCATTACAGTAGCACATGCCAGTGGAATGTACCTACTAAAACAAGTAGTTTAAATAGCAGTCTAGTGTACAAATTTGCTTATGGCAATTGTATTGTAATATCAGGTTTCCAGCCCCTCAATGTCAGTTCTAAATGTGGGTATCACTTAGCATGAGTTTCATGTGGAAACTGTCAATGCACTTAATGAACACTACATCCAATGCTAGAATCTAAACTGCAGTCTTCATCAGAAGAATGTCTGAACTGGGAGTGCTAAATTAATGCTGTTGTAACTCAGTATTTCCATCAGCAATGTTGTAGCCATTAAGGTGGTTATTGTAGGTTACCCATTATGCTGCTGGAGAGGGCAAACACCCTTCTTTGTCCAAAATCCTGTTTAGGGGATGCATAAAACTGTCAGTTGTATGTAGAGTTGTTCACAAGCAGCTAGTATAACCCTTACTATGTGGTGTAATAGAAAACATACTCTATGCTTACAATCACTAATGCTGGTCTTTCAAGGAATCAGAATAACATTCTTGATGCTATTGAGTATGACCTAACAACCTCCATAAGTATGTGCCAATTCTTGACACTTCACTCATTCTGCAACACATGCAAGCCTGGCAGCTGTAAGAACTAGAGTTGTTTGAAGACCCCAACTCATGTACTAGCTTGTACTAAAGCTTCAGGGGATAGCTGAGTTACTCTGTACAGGGAAAAAACAAATGGTCTGGTAGTATGCTAGTCTATAAACTGCTACCAAATCATTTGTTGTCTTTTAGCTTGTACTAGTAATTAGATAACAATGGTCAGCTAATAGCTTAACTTGATCCAGCAGAGTTACGTTCCAATAAACAAACTAGAGATTATCAACAAGATGTATGTTAGGCCTGAAAGGTGAAAATTGGGATCCATCTTATGAACATGTTACACCTTTTATAAAAAGTATTTTGTGCTCTGAAGAATGATTCACTTTAACAATAATTTTAAGGAACAAGGGGATTTTTAAAAAAAATCTAATTTAATTATCAAGTCTGTTTCTTTCTCCCCTTTCCAGCCTATTGTAGTTAAGCATAGTATTTACATGCACTGGGGTAGGTCACTAATGAGGTGGGCAAAAGCTACTTTTTAAACCAAATTCTCCGGTGAAAGTGAATTTTACACTTTTTTTGTCAAGTCGTTCTATTTAATCAGATATTTTTAGATAATCTAAACCCTAGGCATCACGGGAAGGTTAAGCAGAGAGGGCTAGTTTAAGAGTAACTTAGTCTTTAAGTTGTGTGGAGTAGGGATGTAAAAGCCTGTTGAGTTAACTGGTCAAACATTGTTTAACCAGCTGCTTCAAGGGGTAGCCAAATTAGTCGGTACAGAATAAATGTAAAAGAACAAAAAGTCTGGTAGCATTTTACAGATAAAACCTATAGCTGGTATCATGAGTTTGTGGGCACAGCTCTTCTTCAGATGACCAGTTAACAGTGCCCCTACTAGTGGCAGGACCTGCAGGACTAAGGCAGACCCCCTGCATGATGTAAGAGGTGAGGGTAGGGATTGGGGTTGTTTCCACTCATGATGATTACACAACTGAAGCATCACCCATTCACATCCCTAGTGTGAAGTACAGAAGCAATTTCGGCATGTAATATAGTAAATGGAAGTTCATTTTAAATGACCATAGCAAGATGGCTTCTGTCACAAAGATTCATACTCCATAACCAGTAAGCTAACCTGGCAGCCACATCACATGAACATTTTAGAGGGATACTTGTAATACATTCTACAGATACTTGGCTGTACAACAAACAGCAGGATGACTCAGCACTCTAGTAGCATTACATTATTGAAGTAAGATTCTAATTATGCAATGGCAAATCTTGTCCTTAGAGCTGCAATATAAGCATTCCACTACTACAAAAAGTAGCCTAGTTTCAAATGTAAATGAAAAGCAGACAAAGTAATAGCATTCCCCCTGCTGGCTAGGTGTTCTACTACAGATTCATCAAAAAATGTATACATTTCACTATTAAGTGATCCTCTAATGCACTCCTTTGGTGACATTTATAAAACCTATGTAACTTGCAATTTCAAGATGACTCGAAATACCCAGGGAATTAATAAACATGTAGCTAGGAGTTTGCGTATTGAGACCCTCTAGCAACAAAAGAGTGGCAAATAATCAAAATCAGAAATTTTTAAAAACTGCATCTCATTGCAATCTACCCCCTCTCATCACAAATATAAGAGGCAAAAGGAGTAATCTAGCAGTGATTTAACACCTGAACATGTTTTATACATCCTTAAAAATGAGCAAGCTGGACCTATGTTCTCAAACAGTTTAAACAAAAATGAAGAGTTAGTGATGAAAGCAAATCAGCTCAATTTCCATCAAACTGAGCTTTATCACAATTATTTAAAAAAATCTTATGTATTAATAATGCATAGTTGTATCTCAAGCTGTTGGGAAGGAGGCTTCAGCATCTGAAGAAGCATGGGAGACATATCTAGTAAAATAAAAAACATAACATTTAAAGTGGTTATCTTTTAATTCAAGTTAGTAGGCCACTAAGATGAATGGGAACAGTTCACATCTCAGAACTTTTCTAGGGTGTGCACAGACCTCAAGCCTGTCTGTACTTGATCTGTATTTTCAAGGGTCACACAGGCTCAATTTTTTAAATGTAAGCTTTAGATTCTGGAACTGATTTTTGCTATAAGAGAAGAATTCCATGGTGGAAGAATCTTAGAAAAAAGTCATGTGTATATATGTAACATGTACCCCAAACAAGTACAGTTTTATTCATGAAAAAAGGGGAAAACAATTGGTTTGTTATAATCACTTTTCAGTCTAGAAGTGCATGGTAGGAACAACTACAAATATCTAAAAGACTAGCCAGTGTGTACTTGTGGTCAGTACACTGTTATCACAAAGGGTTGAGTCCTATTCTCTGGTTCCACCTCTCTCAGGATAAGATGATACAGAGGTGGTGCAAGGTCCTGCTTTGCTAAGCAGCATAGTGTTGCTTTGAAGCAATTGCTATGACCAACTAAGGAACAGAGCTGACCAACCTTCATCTGACCCTCAAAAGAAGATAATGGTGTAAGTGAAGGTTTTTCATGGAGGGTGCAGAAAAAGGGACAAGATGAAGGGCATAACTTTAAGTTCATGTTTGTCATAAATTAATCACTGCTTCCCAGTAAGAAAACCATTCAAGAAGCAAGTTACTTTCAATTAGCACAGAAAAGGGAAGGGATTAAGTTAAGCAGCTTGCCTTTTTTTGTATGAAAATACATCAGTAACGTTAATTAAAAAGTCAAACTATAGAAGCTAATTCTAGAAGTTGTTTATTTATCATTGAAGAAACACACAGTAGCAAGTTCTGTGTTGGCTTCCATTAGACCAGATAGTTAATGATTAACAATGTTACTGCACCCCCAAAATTGAAGTCAGTCAACACAGCCATTACTACAAAGCACTTGTTGAAAAGGAAAGCATTTACCCTGAAGACAAAGAGTTGGGGGAAAAATCCGAACAATTCCTCCAAAACCACACATTTTAAATATGACAATATTTATAAATGCTTGAAAGGCTTGAATTATCCAGTAATGGAAAAAGCAGTTATGCTATTGGCAAAACAAAGTACCCAGCAGTATGTTGACCGTCATGCTTGAGTTCTAAAAATCTAATGATGTTTTGTTGTTTCGCACTGCAGCAGTATTCTTTATTAGAACAATCACTGCAAAATGGCTTCATAGGCATACACATTCAAGTAAAATCTATAGAAAATATCCCAGTGTAGCTAATGTTCATAATGTTTATTGTAATTGATTTAAATTTAAACAACTTACTGAATTCAGATAATGATAAAATACCTTACCAAAGCCTCTTGCCCTCAAAAATACCTAAATAGGGGAGGGGTTTTTACAGTTCATCTTGGCCAATTATGTATCCAGCTCCATCTTTTCAATAATGTGACCACTTTATGTGAGATCTGTTTTCAACTGCATATTCTGTGATATAATCATACCCCATTCCAAATTAAGATTTTTTTTTAAAAGTAAGTTTTAGTTTGAGATATAAGTGTTGCTCAGGAGAGCTACAGAGTTCACATTTTTATTTTAGCAACAAGTGATCTGTGAAATATGCAGCATTTGAAATGTCAGAAACCGGCATTCAATTTCCAACCTCCTGCTGCTAGTTTTGTGCATGATCAATCTATTATGAGTAGGTAATACGGGCTCATGCTTTCATGTTACCTCAAAACATCTGTCAAAGAATACGAATTCCGAATGTTTATAAGCACAAATATAATAATCTGTGTATTTGATCAAATCAACACTAAAACTCCTGTTTAAACTGTGTTTAATTTTTGACTTAACGTCGTACAGTTGTCCATCCTTCTTCGTCTGTTTCATTTTTTGCACGACGAAGAGGTTCTCGCTCTTTTTCTGTTCTCCAAGGCCCCTTCTCTCTCTCTGCATCTTTCTCCCTATCTTTTGAAATAGGAGGAGCAGAAGTGGGAGCAGGAGGAGTAGAAGTAGGAGCTGGAGCAGCTCGCCGGATAGTTTCATGTTCTTCCCCTTGTTCTTCCTTTCTGTCATCACCACGCCTCCATGAATTCGCTAAAAACATGCAAGATCATTAGAAACCACTTTTGGCATTATTATAGTCCCTTACGAGAGCTTAAATCAACAAGTCTAGCACTGATTGTTTAATTCAGTAGTTCTCAATCTTTACCACGCTGGAATCACTGCTTCCATTTAAGCAATACAGCAAGATGAGGGTGACACCCATGTCCAGAGCCCACAATGTAATTTTACAGTGCTGTAGTGAAAATCTGCCACTAGTGACCCATTTTCAGTTGCACAGAACCAGCCTTAATCTAGCTAGAGCACTGTGTAATATACATTATAAACTCACTGTTTATGTAGCTAAAAAGCAAATAAAATAAAAATTGATAATTAGCCAATACCACCAAATCCTGAGATACTTCAAAACTGACTAGAAAACAGTTGAACTTCATAACACAATGAATCTGAAAAATCCAAATTTTATATAAATATGAAAAAAACGGTTTTAGATGTGCCCCATGTCAAAAATAACAGAAGTTTCAGTGGATTAATACCTCATTCTACACATAAGAATGCTCTAGAAATACTAAACTGTATAGGAAACTATTTCAGAGTAGAGAGAAGGTGAACACAATTTGTTTTCCAATAATGTGAAAGTTAAATGGAAGACACTTTTGAATACACAACTAACATAAAATAAAACAATCTCAGGGCTGAAAACAAGTTGTTCCTCCTCCTTTCAGTTGTCAGAATGTCTTGCACAGCACTTCCTACTCCATTTTATCAGTGAGGGCCAGATACAGGGCAATAGCCCTATTCTGGATTGAAGCAAATGGGATTTAAGCACATTCACATACACTGTGGCTGTAATGAGGACACTTACTTACCCAGTGAGTCAGATGTGGATTCAAATGACCAATTCAGAGGTAGGATTTGAATCCACATCTCCAACTCACTTTGGCTCAATGAATATTTAAGTATTTCTACAAAATGGAACTGCTTTAAGAGGAAAGATTAAGAGCAATCCACCACAGTGCAGCCTATAATCTGGTGGTCAAGACGCTCACCTGGGAGCGGAGATATGAGTACAAGTCTCTGCTCCTGAATGGGGATATAAACCTACATCTCCCGCATCCCAGGCAAATGGCTTTAACTACTGGGTTAAAGACTGTAAAGGAGGACAGTTTACTGGCCACAAAAAACTTTTCCCCAGCCAACACTGTTGGGTGAAACCTGTGAATAGCTTCATGTCAGACAACAGTATGTTTTTTCACTAAGAACTCCTAGTGACATTTTTAATAGTGGAAGAAGTGGGCTATGCCCACAAAAGCTCATGATACCATCTACATGTTTTGTTAGTCTTTAAAGTGCTACCAGAAAATTTGTCATTTTTTAAGTTTTTCCTGTTACAGACTAACTTGGCTACCCCTTGGAAATTTGTAATAGTCTTATTCTCACTGATCTAACAACCCAAATGATGAAGGTCTACTGGGGTAAAATTATTTTTTTTTTAAAGATTCAGGGCCAGATGCATTTACATGAAACCCCCTTCCTTTTATACCATCTGGCAGTGGGGATTGACAGTAAAAGGGACCTTAACTACACACGTTAAGTTACTCCACTTCAAGGCCCTTTTACATTGTCAGAGTATTGTAAAGGAGCCTTATTGTAAATGAGCCCCAGTGACAAATATTTCAACTGGTAAGGGGAAACAAACATACTTTCTTCACGCTCTGTTCTGATTGGAGGTCCTCTTCTGTCTCTATCATCAACACGCCGATCTCTAAGATCACGACCACCCCGGTCATCTCTGAGGTCACGACCACCTCTATCCCATTCATCTCTACGACTGGAATCTCTCCAGCTGGAAACTTCTTCAGCTGGTCCTCTCCTCCAGCCAGGCTCATCCCTTTTGTCAATTAAAAAGAACTAAATGTAAGTAACACTTTATACTCTGGCTTCTGAGACAGTGAACACAACAGTGTAAAAAATTGCAATAGTTACCTGAAACACTGTTTCAATATGATAAGTATACCAGACACTGGGCAGCATTTGAGAAAAATTTATTGGACTGTTTAAAGTTCAGATCTTTTATTTTAGTGAAACCTAAGGTCAATGCTCAGTATTGATTAAGAAAAAGATTGCAACTATTTTTAAAAGTGACCAGTAAAACCACTTTGTGGTTGCTCTGGAAACAATTCGTTTTCTTCACAATATGAAAAAATTTAATTTGTTTATTGCTTTAAAGATATGACTAATTTCATGAAAGGAAAAAAGCCAAATGTTATTTTCCCTTTACAAAAAATATCAAAAAAATAAAAGCCCTACCAATATTAATAGGAAAATCAAACCTTGGACGTCTGAAGCGATCATCCCGATCAAAGTCACGATCTTTGTCAAACTCACGATCCTTTTCGTTCTCATCACGATCTTTATCTCTATCCCACTCACGATCTTCTGAAGGTCTGGAGTCTCGCGGGGGTCCCCAACTGTCTTCACGAGCTTTTTCTCGTTCTCTCCATCCACCTATTAGTAACAAAAGGAATCACATTATTTTCTGACAATCAAAGTAGTCAAGAGAGAACGGTTTTCTTGCCTTTACAATGATTCTGCTTCATGTTTTTGTTCCTGTGGCTCCCACCGCAAGTGGGAACCACAAAAAACAAAGATTTGAAGAAGAACCTATAGTCAAATCTCTTTCACCTAATAGAATGCCAAACACCTCAGAGACCTCACTGGCAAACGTCAAAATAAGCACTAAACAACAGGTCATTAGTATAACCTCTAACAGCCAACACTTCCTCAGCCTACTCTATCAGGGCAAAAGATTTTAAACAAGATGAACTTTATCAGAAATCAACATTAATTTTGGGGATCATAGTTACTACTTTTAAAATCTGAATTACTATTTCAATCAATTTGTTTGATACTCTTGCCATACCATTCCATGATTTATAATTCTTAGTTGCATGTATTAGTAGTACTCCTCTATTACACATTGTTCATCCCGTCTTTCTTACGAATGGAGAAAGGAAAGCTTTTGAAGGGTGAGTACTGGGGCTTATTCACTTACCATATTAGAACTGGATTTCAAAATTATTACATTTATTGTTTAAATCTTTGCATTTAACATCTGTGCTTTTTCTTAACTACAACATTAAAAAAGTTACCAGAAGATAATAAAAGTATTGACGATACCCTCAATAGTTCAGACCTAGCTACGCATATGTGTACAGAAAACAACTGTTTTAGCCATTATTAGCTAAGACTTCAAATAAATGACTCGAAATATTTTGTGCATGCTATACATAAAAAGGCGCACAAAACCACAGAAATACCAAAGTCCGTTTTGGCTGATGAATTCCAAATTCTCTTTAAATAAGGTTGAGCTCTGGGACAGATTAAAAAGGGAGTCAAAACTATTAATACAGTATCTGATTCTGCCCTAGCATTAATATTTGACTTTTAAGTATTTGCTACAGAAGCAATAAATACTGATTCATTTTAAAAAAATTAATAAAATGGAAAAGGATCATTTAAAAAGAGCATCCAGATTAACCTGTTTGATCCAGTCATTTACAACAGAAAATTATTTGATTCATATTAATTCCTCGTTTCTAGAGTGAACAATAGCATATCTTTCAGAAACACATCTAATCTTGGTTTTAAAATAACAGTTATTTCTGCTCTCTCTCAAATATCTAATACTTAATTATACATCTTACTAAACTCAGCAAATTTTGAAAATGGAAAGAAAGAACCATGAAAATTTTAGAAAATGGAGAGAACCATGAATAATCCATAGTTTAATTACAAAATTATTTTACCTGGTTTACCAAATGGTCTCCAAGGTCCAGGTCTTGAATCATCACCACGTCTAGGCCCTCTGTCATCATCCCCACCACGCCATGGACCCCGGTCATCATCACGCCTTGACAATCGATCCTCATCTGCACTACGCCAGGGTCCTCTGTCCTCATCTCGTCTGGAAATTCTATCCTCATCCAGGCCTCGCCTAGGCCCCCTATCCTCATCCAGGCCTCGCCTAGGCCCCCTATCCTCATCCAGGCTTCGCCTAGGCCCCCTATCCTCATCCATAGTGCGCCAACTCCCCCTGTCGTCGTCCAGGCCGCGCCGGGGACCCCTGTCGTCGTCCAGGCCGCGCCGGGGACCCCTGTCGTCGTCCAGGCCGCGCCGGGGACCCCTGTCGTCGTCTGCAGCACGCCAACTCCCCCTGTCGTCGTCCAGGCCGCGCCTGGGACCCCTGTCGTCGTCCAGGCCGCGCCTGGGACCCCTGTCGTCGTCCAGGCCGCGCCTGGGACCCCTGTCGTCGTCCAGGCCGCGCCTCGGACCCCTGTCGTCATCTGCAGCACGCCAGGGACCCCTGTCGTCGTCCAGGCCGCGCCTCGGACCCCTGTCGTCGTCCAGGCCGCGCCTCGGACCCCTGTCGTCGTCCAGGCCGCGCCTCGGACCCCTGTCGTCGTCTGCAGCTCGCCAGGGACCCCTGTCGTCGTCCAGGCCGCGCCGGGGACCCCTGTCGTCGTCCAGGCCGCGCCGGGGACCCCTGTCGTCGTCCAGGCCGCGCCGGGGACCCCTGTCGTCGTCCAGGCCGCGCCGGGGACCCCTGTCGTCGTCTGCAGCACGCCAACTCCCCCTGTCATCATCCAGGCCACGCCTGGGTCCCCTGTCGTCATCTAGGCCGCGCCTCGGTCCCCTGTCGTCATCCAGGCCGCGCCTCGGTCCTCTGTCGTCATCTGCAGCACGCCAACTCCCTCTATCCTGATCCACTCCCCGCCTGGGTCCCCCATCCTCATCTACACTCTGCCTAGGTCCCCCATCTTGATCCACACCCCGCCTGGGTCCCTCATCCTCATCCTCATCCTCGCCCCGCTTGGGTCCCCCATCCTCATCCACGCCCCGCCTGGGCCCCCCATCTTCATCCACGCCCCGCCTGGGCCCCCCATCCTCATCCACGCCTCGCCTGGGCCCCCCATCCTCATCCACGCCTCGCCTGGGCCCCCCATCCTCATCCACGCCCCGCCTGGGCCCCCCATCCTCATCTACATCCTGCTTGGGGGCTCTGTCTTCATTTGCTTCCTGAAGAGAAGGGTCTTTTTCTTCAGCACCACCACGTCTAAGGAGATCATCTCCTCTTCGAAAAGGTCTTTCATCATCACGTGCTTCTCCACGGCGCCATTCCCTATGAAACCACATGAAAAGAGTGAGAAGTGGAACTTTACATACAAGAAAGATTTATGTTTCAGAGCAGTGGGTTGACACACATTATGAAGAAAGTGTGCGATGCGCTCCCCAACCAGTCCCATTGCCATTTTTAACTGGAAGTGTCTGATTCAGCCTCATCACTGTCAAGAGGAGGTAGGAGGCAACATCTCCCCTCCTATCCCAGGAATTGCTTGGAACAACTGTTGTCCCTTCCAGACTACATTTGCTCCCCTGCTAACCACCTGCTGAATTACAAAGAGAATAAGTCTGGCTGCTTCACTACCTCTTCCTTGCTCATTTGTAGGAATCGAAGAAGAGCAGAAAAGGAATTTGAGGGGCCAGAGTCTAGGCAAAGGTCTCTAGGGGTGTGCTGAGGAACATTTGGGGGGGGAGGGGGCATGACTGGGATCTAGTCACTGTTCCAGCTGTCGGACCCAGCCTCAACCCCCTTACCTCTGTCCACGTTCCACCCACCCCTCCCAGAGCTGTAGCTGTAGAAGAGAGACACGTGGGCAGCAACCATAGGAATGTATTTCCTTCTATTTACCTGTCTGGTGGTGCTCGCCTCCTATCTGGTTCTGGTTCAGTGCCTCGTCTCCAGGTGCCTTCAGAATCACCCCAACGAGATTCCTGTAACCACAGGTAAAGAGTAGCATCAGCTTTGGTAGCATAAAAAAAAAAAAACTTTTAATGTTTGCGGGCCATTTACATAACACCATGCTCTGGCACCAATTAATCTGATATTCTCTACAATGTAAAACTTGAATAACTGTAAATTAGGTAAGATGAGGTACAGACCTATCAGATGAAATGATACAAATGATCAGGGCTCGCCAAACCGCGGTGAGTCCTGCTTGCCGGCCGCGTTGTCCGGCGATCTGAGCATGTGCAGATCGATGGGACCCGGCTCTTCCGGGTTACAATCTACTCGCCATGGGCAAGTAGATGTATAATTTGTCGAGCCCTTCAAATTATATTTCTTTAGGTTTAATTTCTAGATTCACACAAGAATCTAGTGTGATTGTGAAGGGTGTCACCTGTATTAAATGGGGTGGTGGATTTAGGTAGCAAAAAATGTTTGCTAAGAACCACCACTTTTTCAAAAATATTTATAGAAAAATACTTCTACAAGTACACTTGTTTCAGTATCTCCGTGAACAACACATCAAAAGGAGGACCTAAAACAAGCCTTCCCATTAGCAAGCATTAAAAAATAGAAAAAAGTTCAATGTTTTGTATAGATAAGATGCAGGATGTAACACACATTTTTGGATTGCCTTTATAATTAAACTAGTCCCAAAAAATGACGACACAATTTAACTTAAAATTTTGGATTTTTAAATGATTATTTTCAGTGTACTCTACTGGGAAAGAGTATTATTTCAGTCCCATTTCATATTACATTTTCAAAATAAGCTCACTTTTTAAATATATTTTTAGTCCTGATAGATTGAGTAGATTATTATATTTAGACTGGAGTTTTCCTTTAATGGCTATTGTGATTCACAACTTTAGCATAAGCCATTACAGTTTTGTTCCTCATTGGTCCCTCCCAATTCATCTGTGCTTACCAAGAAAATCTATTCTCTATTCCTTTAAACCAGGGCTACTCAACTTGGAAAGTCTGGGGCCACAATGATACTCACAGCACATGCTGAGGGCCGCAGAATTAGGTGTGGTTGCATATTCATGCAAATATATAGAGAAGTTACTCACTTCATGCAGTAACGATTGTTCTTCAAGATGGGTGACCCCATGGATGTTCCATAGTTGGTGTCAGGCTCGTCCTGGCACCACAGATCGGAGACTTTGCAAGTAGTGATTGGATGGGCTGCTCATGCGAAAGTGGAAAGCGGCGCTCCCACTTCTCCCCTGTTTCTTCTTTGACGCCCTAGTGGGCTGCTATTATTGCCTGAAGAACTGGGGAGAAGGGCGGGTAACTGAGCATCTTCTTTCTTCTTCGAGTAATGTCCCCATAGGTGCTCCACTGTTGGTGACTGTGTCGCAGTGCCCATTGAGATGGACAGTGGGCTTCCATCAATTGATATAGATTGTGGAGAGAACCGCGTTGGCTACTGCGGTATCTGTTGTGGAGCACGGTGGAATAGCGTAATGCTTTGTGAAGGTGTGATTAGACGACCATGTTGCTGCTCTGCATATTTCCTGGAGTGAGACTCCCTTTAGGAAAGCAGCCAATGTCGCCATAGTTCTGGTAGAGTGGGCCTTTGGATTCATTGGTAATGCCCTATTCTGGAACAAGTAGCATGTAGCAATGCATGTTATGAGTTTTGATATGCACTGGGAAGACAGCGGTTTTCCCTGGGACCTCTCAGCCAAGGAAACCATCAATCTCTGGGATGATCAAAAGGATTGAGTCCTATTGAGATTGAAGGCAAATGCCCTTCTGACGTCCAGGGTGTGTAAAATGTCTTCTTCCCTGGAATTATGGGGTTTTGGATAGAAAGTGGAAAGGACTATCGGTTCATTGATATGGACTTCTGAGTTTCCTTTGGGTAAGAAGAACAGGTGTGGCTGCAGAATGACCATATGGTCGTGTTTGGAGGCGAGGACGTGAGAGCTGCGAGTTCATTGACCCACCTTGCAGAAGTGATTGCCAGATGGAACAACATTTGCATGGTAAGAAAATTAAGTGGTACGGTTGCCATTGGTTCAAAAGTCTTGTGAGTGAGTGTAGGACCAATTTTAAGTCCCACATGGGGGGAATGGGTTTCTGAGGAGGGTGACGGTTCTGCAGGCCCTTTCACAATCTTTTTGAGATGGGATGGGCAAATATGGAGAACCCATCAATGGGAGGGTGGAAAGCTGTAATGGCGGCCATGTGCACCCTGAGCGGTGAAATTGACAAATTTTGTTATTTCAGGTGCATGATGTACTCCAGTACTTGGTGGAGCGGAGCCCTGAATGGCTCGAATGCCCTGGGTGTACATCATTGTGTAAACCAGGGCATTTACCAAAATAGGTAAATCTTGTGTGTTGTTTGTCTCCTGCTATGCAGCAGAACATTTTTCACTTGTTGGGAGCACTGTTGCTCTGCTGCCGAGAACCAGATAGGTACCATGCCATCAGGCGCAGAATTTGTGGTTGGGGGTGAAGTACTGACCCCTGGTTCTGGGAGAGCAGCTCTGGGGCAGTTCAGAAGTGAGTAGGTAGAGCGTAGAGACAGGTGATAAAGACATGTGAACCATGTCTGTCGGGCCCTGGCTGGGGCTATCAAAATCACCTGGGCCCCATCCGTCTCTGTCTTCCGGGAGACTTTGGGAATGAGAAGAATGGGTGGGAAAGCACACAATAGGTGGCTCCCCCCAAATGAGCTATGCCCTGTGCCTGCTCAGGAGCAATACTGGGGACATTTGGAGTTCTGCCTGGTGGCAATGAGATCTCTCTGTGGTCGCCCCCATCGGTGGAACAGCTTCTGGGTGATCTGATCATGTAGTTCCCACTTGTGTTCTGTGAGGAAGTTGAGGGTATCTGCCATAATGTTCTTGTCTTTGAGGCCGTTATTGAGGAGGCTCGAGACTTTGCCGTGCCTGAAGTGCCTGGCTCCTCTCCTTTGCTAATTCTTGAGGGGAGGGAGCAGGCTGGTGAGGGTCTAGGTTCTGAGCGTGTTCTCTGAGGAGAAGGGCTTGGATGTTTTCCCTGAGGAGAAGCTGCACTCGAGCCCTTATTGCCCCTTTGATAATTATGGGGGTCCAAGGATCCATAGACTGCGTGCACACTGAGTTCCTTTTCTTTGCAAGCTCTGATTGTGAGGCTACAGCAATGGACACATTTCTGAGGTACATGTGTGTACCCCACATAGCATATATGTTTACTGTGGGCATCAGTGGCGGGCATAAATTCTCGGCATTTGCCACATCTTTTCTCCTTAGCAGAGTCTGGCATGTGTCCCAGAAGCTATCTATAACTGTACAAGCATCGGAGACTGACTGTGGGTCGTGGGTTTCTGTTTCCTTTTTCTTTTGTTTGCTTGCCGCTGCCTGGCGGTAAACCTGGTGGCGGCGCTGGCTTCTTTTGTTTGTTTTCTGTGTAAAAAGAAGGTAGTACTGAGGCACCTAATCTGATAAGGTGGTTCTGCTTTGTCCTGCAGAGCACACTGAGGAGGAGAGAACTGAGCTCCGTCTGTGGCTGAGGGCGGCAATGAAGGAACTGAGGAGAAGCGGGCGGCTCGTGCTACTTCAAAGGCAGGAGCACTGCTCTCCACTCACACATGCGCAGCCCACCTGATCACTGCTCTCGAAGTCTCCGATGTGTGGTGCCATGATGAGCCTGACGCCAACTGTGGAGCACCCACAGGTACAACACTCAAAGAAGACATGCAAATAGCTTCTTTCATGACGGGCATGAATACAAAGATTAAGCCTTAAGCTGCGATGCCGGACTCAAATGTGGCCAGTGAGAGCCATTCAGCACCTCTAACGCTCTGCCCACAAGGCTAAGCAGCCAGCACTTCCCATAGTGCTCCGGCGCTCCCAGCACCTCCTTTCTGGGGGCTAGAAACGCCAACACCCTGTACCTGTCTGTTCCAGCCAGTCTGTCGACTTGTGTCTTTCAATGCTCATCCCGCCTAGGAGACACCTCGCCATTGTGGAGAATGTTCCCAGTGGTGGCCATGTTCAAAGGATCCCACCTGCGGGCCACATGTTGTGCCCCGTGTAAACCCAAATTGTGCTGCAGGCCACAAACAAACGGGCCACGGGCTCCATGTTGAGTAGCCCCGCTTTAAACATATTGGTGTAATTTGTTGACAACTAATTTTCTATGGCAAAGCAATGAATAAACTGTCAATTGCTGACACCCCAGTAATAACTTCTAACTAGACAAGCAAATAGTCACAGAGAATTTAACTAAACTTTTCCTTACAAGCTGTGCACCCCTACACTGCTTTCATGAGCTCACCTAAGCTGCATTTTCAACTCCTTGCAAAATATAGAAGAGCAACTATCCCATTAAAAAAAAGCGCACACAATACCCTTCTTGAAAGTGGGTCATCAAGACCTCTCCTCTCCTCTTCTCTGCGACGCTCCCTCTCTTCAATTTCCTGCTCTCTTTGACGTTTTTTCCTCTCTACTTCTTCTAATTTTCTGACACGCTCCTGATATTCACGCTGTTCCTGCTCTCGTTTTTCACGCTCAACACGTTCCTTCTCTTCGCGCTCTGTAACAAGAATTTGTATTTAAAAAACTAAAATAAAATAAACTATCGATATAGCATGTTCTCTCACAGTTCATTAACTGGAAGAAAAGAGAAAGGGTACACAATAGTCCTCCTCAGGCCCACAAAAATCTAAATAACCACTTTAGCAACTGTGAACCAGGGATATAAAATCCCGTTTAATTGGTTAACTGATTAAACATAATATTTAACTGGTTAACTGATTAAAGGAGGGGCAGGCAGGATATCTGCTGCAACCCAGCCTATGGCATGCCTGGTCCTGCCACGGACAGGATCTAGTTCAGCCAGGCTGGCATGCCCCTGTCTGTACTGAGCCCCATGGGACTACAGAAGCCCCCTGCCCAGAGCAGGCAGGGAGCTACTCCAGCTCTCACTAGTTAACCTTTGACATCCCTATTGTGAACAGCAGTACAGGCAGTCCCCGGGTTACGTACAAGATAGGGACCGTAGGTTTGTTCTTAAGTTGAATTTGTATGTAAGTCAGAACTGGCGTCCAGATTCAGCCACTGTTGAAACTGACCAGCAGCGGCTGAATCGGACACGCCTGGGGCACAGCAGCTGGAGTGCTGCTGGGTTGGTCTGGTAGCGCCGACCCTTGGCACGGCGGGACCAACCCAGCAGCACCCCAGCTGCTCTGCCCCAGGTTCCCAAGTCAGCCGCTGCTGAAACTGACCAGCGGCTGACTACAGGAAGCCCGAGGCAGAGCTGCTCTGCCACGGGATTCCTGGAATCAGCCGCTGATCAGTTTCAACAGCGGCTGAATCTGGACACCTGGGACAGAGCAGCTGGGGCGCTGCCGGGTAGGTCCCCGCTAGCTCTGCATCTCCCTGGTCTGCTGGGGGGAAGTGCCCCCCGCGCCGCCAGAGGCGGCGACAGTGGGGGAGGCACCCCGCACTAGTGCGTCTCTCTCTCTCCTCCCCCCCACCCCCCCATTCGTAACTAGGGGTCCGACTTAAGTCGGGCTGACGAAACCCGGGGACTGCCTGTATTCTTCTTTTGAAAATAATTAACATCTAAGTGACAGAAAAAAACAAAAACAAAAATAGTTGAATAACTTCATATCTCAGCTGTTGGATATTTAACAAAGGAACTATACACATACGTATATGCTTCTGCACAAATCAAATTTATTAAAACTAAGTTGTGAAATACTAAACAATCTTGATGTACCTCAAGCATAGGCAAGAAGCTCTTCTCAAGGACATATTAAAAAAAACCAGCACATTATTTCATAAGGCAGACACAAAAATCCTGAATAAAGATAAGATTTTGTAGTGTTTTTATAAAGGAAAAACAACTGTCACTTCAAGACTTCAGCCACCCACTAACAGGCTGGGAAAACATTTGCCTTAGGAAAGCTACTTCATAACTGTCCAATTGAAGGGCTTCCAAGCATCATCTTCTGTCATCTCAGGTACTGACCACCACAGACAAAAGAAGTAGGACTAGAAAGAACACTGCAATGATCCACAATGTTCCCTCTATTTTTTCTGCTTACGTACTGAAAGACTGAGAATTTTAATTTGAAACCTATAAGCAGAGAATATCTAGCATTCTTACTCTATACCCTCCCTCATTCATTACTGCCTCTTTATTTTTGTTTCATCCCACACACCTCTGTCCCCATTTTCAGAGAGAGAGTGACCAAGCGAGTGAGCAAGCATGCATAAATGCAGAAAGGCTGCCAGCAGGCTGGGTGGCTGCACAAACATGTAGTTCGCAAGATGCACCATCTGGTTGCAATGGATATAGAACCTTCTTGAACATAACAATTTCCTACTATCCGGTGAAATATGGTGACCTATGTTTGACTCTGAAAGATTTTTGGATGGTTCAAGACAGAGATATAATATAATATCAGTCTGTTTACTCAATACATGTCTCAATTTTTACCTTTAAGTATTTTTTCCTCTCGCAATCTTTCCTCTTCCTCCTCCTTTTCTCTGTAATAAGAAATACGCCTCTCCTCTTTACGTTGTCTCTTGCGTTCCTCCAAACGATTATGCCTCTCTTCTGCTAATCTTTCTTGGAACTGTTTGAGCTTTTCCTGAAGAATAGCAAGAGTACAAGAAAAACTTTCAGAACTCAATCTAAATGGCTAGAGAGCTATTTAGGTCACTCAACACAGATGCAAAGAACCACAAAATAGTAACGACAAATAAATTATGCAGTAATCAACTACTTTCCATCTGCTGGCCATTTTACGGGGTAATGGCTGAACTTTTCTCCTGCCAGCCCTCTTCTGGGAAGGAAAGCACACAGGGATGCAATGTCCACCTCTCAGAAACAGAATAAGCAGCCTCAGTGCTGATCAGAAATTCAAGTATGATATATGGATGCCCAATCTTTCAGGAATCATATGAAGTTCCCCGCAAAAAGTTGTGCGTAACTATCAGAGAGCTGCTAAAACCTCTTCTTTAACAGTAGTTAGAACAGCAAAACAATTTAGATTCCTACTTCTGCAGAATATTAAGTTTAACAATTTCTCATATCCTTAATAATTATAAGAAAAAACTCTGTTGAGGTAACTCCTAAAGAGTTACTCCACATATAAATTTTTGCATAATAATTTTCCCTTCTAAATTCCATAATATTTACAGGAGGAAAACTGCTAAATCTCTTGTACACCAAAGAGAAATACAGTACAGTTTTCAAAATGCTAGAAAAGGAAACCAAGTCATACAATTTCTAGTGCATGTCTTCTCCCCTTTCATTTATCTAATTTAGGTATGACCTCTTCAGGTCACAAACCTAGTCTTTCATCTAAAATACCAGTAACCTCAGTAACGTACAGGTGATCTGCTGAAGCAACTAACAAGATACAAATGAAACTCATTAATTGTGTTAAATTAAGTCTATTTTCAAAATTAAGTCTATTAAACATTTTCAAGATTACTCTAACCAGAGGAGCAACTCCAAACTGTGGTCCATGGATCATCTGTGGTCTGGAAGAGCTGACTAGTCACATCCTGCTGTTCCCCTTATTTACAGCTTCTAAACTGCATTAAAAGGCAGCTAAAATAAACGGAATGTTTTAATAATTACTTATCCATGTAAGCAAAAGTGGGAGCTGCCACAACCATTTCAAATGACGGTATGTGGGAAGTAGCTCCGCTAGATAATCCTATGGACATCTCCACTCCCATTCATACTTCATTAACGTTACTCTCAATTAAAGAACCATGGCTTTCTGGACTTAGAAAACTGTTCTGTGGCTCAATGTCACATTGTGGCCACCACTGTTTGTCTCTTAAAGGGACTTCTGTCAGAACTGGGATTGTTCTAGATTGTCAGAAAGGACTTTCCCCCATAGTTTCTGAAACACAGCAGAGCATTATCATTGTAATTTAAACAGACATCTTTTCTAGGCCTATTTCTTAATTCATCTGTATTTTTCAAGTGGAAAACTGATCTCACAAATTAAGTCCTGTACTTTATGGAAATGCTTTTGCAACAAGAACACATGACGTTTACCTGATAAACTGATTGTCGTGCTGCCTTGAGCCTAGCTACAAACATGTCTTTATCCTCCAACATCCTTGACATTCTGTTCTTATGCTCCAGGGCTTTTTCTCGTTCCAGCTGCATTGTCGTGATCTGCAAACATGCAAAAGTAAAAAATATTTTTTTTTAAATTACATAATATTTGTCTTTATAACACACAGCAAATCTCCTCAGGTTGTTCCAGCCTTAGTATCCAAATCCAGAGGCAGTTTATCAGATAACTGCCTCTTTACTCTATCTTGACTGCCACAAAATACTCTGCTGTCCAGGAGTGGGAAGGAAATAACGATAAACTGAAAGAATCCCCTATGAACTAAATCACATCTCCTCTTCTTGGATTCAGCTGGACAGGGGAAATGGCACAGAGCCAGCTAATATAATTAGGACCAAATGATGCTGCTATATGAAATCAAAATATCTTTACCCTTTCTTCTTCTTGCTGTTCCCAAAGGTCCATATCTCGGATTCTTTGTTCTTCATACGCAGTCTTTATCAGGGGAATTTCTTCCAAGCGTTTTGCTCTTTCAAAATAGTCAATCTAAATATAAAAAAATAAATGTATAATTACAGTGACCATATTTTCTGAAGCAAAAATAGGGACACATTAGCCATGCCCCTGACCTTTTAAGGCCCCACCCTCCTGTCACAGGAAGTCCCACCCCTGGCGATAGTACTTCTGGGGTCAAGAGGTTCACATGACTGGAAAAGTGTCACGTGACTCCTCCAAGTACTCCCACTGTCCTCTACCAATAGGGATGGGTTTGGTCACTGTAGGAGTCCCCATGCAACTATACTGCAAACGCATTAACCCAGTCCCCAGACCTAAGGTCTCATGACACTGCAGCACTTCAGATCCAACCCTATTGTTCTGCAGTGTAGATGCAGCCCCATTTGACTCAGGGCCAGAACGATCTCACAATTTCACGGGAAAACTTCCTTAGTCCTCTTAATTGAGCCTAGTAGGCATCATAAGGTAACAGGTAATCAGGGGGACTGGAGCAGCTCTCTACCTGCTTCAGGCAGGGAGCTGCTTCAGCCCCGCAGAGGGCTCACTGCAGACAGCAGCTGCTCTTGTCCGTAGAAGCCCCTGTCTGTGCAGAACTCAGGGGTCCTACAGGCAGGGAATTGTGCCAGTGTCCAGAGCAGCCTCTTTCCGTGGGGAGTCCAGCCAGTGGCAGCCCCAGTGTGACCTAACATTAACTGGTTTACTGATTAATTAAATAGAAATTTACATCCCTAATGAGATGTGCTGCAACTGCATTTTTTGAAGTTACTGCAAAACTATCAAGCATCCTCTGTTTCCATAAGCCATAATGACAATATTGAACTAACCATGACAATTACAGGGTGGAGAAGACCATTTTACTTAACCCCCTCCACCACTGCTTGCAAGGTACATTTCCCATGGAGATCAATGGGGCTGGGCTATTTTATATGTAAAGCTACTGAGAAATGTGTATGTCAATACCATGATAGCAATGCCTATATTATGTAAATAATATCTAATAATAATTGCCAAATCAGACCACTTCCTAACCTGCTTACAAAGGGCCTGATATAATTTAAACTTTAAGCTAGGATTGGGACCAAAGCAATCTGCTGACATTACCCAAAAAGATTCAGTTAACATTTAGTCACTCTTCAAAAATATAAGGGACCAATCAGTAAAAGTCCCACTGCCTGGCTGAGGTGATCTTTGAAGAAAATTGGAGAGACTTTGAATTGATTTCTTTTGATAGCAGCACTTTCTCTCACTTGACGTGGGGTCTTTCACACAGGTTTCACTGTGTCTCAGAATAACTCAGAAATACATTGTCACAGATAACTCCATTTAGGTCTAGGCAACATACAGCCCAAAGACAGAAGAACAAATCCCTTGACACTGGAGGTCAAAATATCTCATCAAGGACTTGTTTACCCAGACACACAAGTCATGAAAATAAGAAAAGGAAAAGGAAAAATATACATCCTGCCTCTTTGTGGACGCACCAAGTGTTTTCATGTGGCATCTTAACATGATGTTTAAATCATCAACTGCTTGGATGAGGGAGACTTACAGAAGAGTCTGTCCATCATCCACACCGGGGTGACCCGGTGATTTCACTGCCATGGTAACAGATCCAATCTCTCTGTGAACTCTTGTGGAGCAGCAGGGAGCCGAAGGAGATGGTGGTGGGGGTGGGCGGCGACATGGTGCCTCTATTTCAGGGTCTTCAAATTTTTTGACCCGTGGACCACCTGGCTCAGTGTAAACCTTTCCAGTTTACAACTGGACTACGAGTTGCTAATGGAAACTCACCGTTAATTACATAATTACACCCCAGCCATTTTGCTAGTTCTATACAGCAGGGGAGAACAGCTTAATTTAAATTATTAAACAGATTAGGCATTTTAATTCTCATGTTAGTTTATCAAATTTCATTTTAAATAAAATGAAATATGAATTTATGTCAAACCAAAAGGTTTCAATGTTTTCTTTATTTATAGCAGGGGTTGTCAACCTTTTTTGGGTCAGGGGCCACTGACCCACAGAAAAGTTAGTTGAGGGCCACACAAGTGAGAAGCAAAAATCACCTCCAAAAACCCCCAAACCATACTGAGGTAGCCCCCAACTGAGATACCTCACTCCTCTGGTGCTCCAGCCCCAAGGGGTGAGGAGAAGCGACATGGAGGACTGAGGATCAGGTCTTCCCACAGGTAAATCTGATCTTTCTGGTGTATTTTATGGACCCCCTTAAGGTTCTGGGGTGGGGACAAAATTGAGGGATTCAGTGTTTGGGACAGGGCTGCCAGTGAGTGGAATAGGGACGACGGGGTGTAGGATGTGGGAGGGAGATGGGGGGGGGGGGCGGTTGCAAGGTCTGGGTGGGAAGTAGGGTGCAGAAGCAGGCTGGGTATAGCGTGTCTGACCAGGAGAGAGGGTGCAGAGTCTGGACAGGAAGAAGGGTTCAGGAGCGGACTGGGTATAGGGGTTGGACTTCCCTGGTCCATCATCCTCAGAACCTGACTGGTGCTGGATGAGGGTTTTTCCGGATCAGGGGAGGTCATTTCATGCCCCTTGCTGCTTCCTTCCCCCTCATCCCCATTGGATTTCCCAGAATCCCCCATCCCCACAGCCCAGCTAAGCCAAGTGCTTGTTACCAGCTTCCCCCACCCCTCCCTGCAGCCCAGCTGAGATGTAGTGGCCCAGCACTCCCCCACCCCCACCCCAGCTGAGACGCACCAGTCCAGTGCCTCCCACTCCCCAGGTGACCCAAGTGCTGGTTACCAGTGCCCCCTCTCCCCGCTAATTCCTTGCTTTTGCACGCTCCCAACAGGCAGGCCTCCCACTGCTCCTATTGGAAGATTCCTGAGTAGCAGGGAAAGCCTGCAGGAAGTCTCCCTAACTCTTATTCTCCAAGCCAAGGATGGGAGAGGGGAAACAGTGCACCGCTGCTTCTAGCTGCCTTGGAGTCTCTGGGCTTTTCGGGACATTTCAGTGTTTCATGGGGACACCAGAACAGGAGATTAAAAATCAGGACTGTCCCGGAAAATCCGGGACAGAAGGTCAGCGTATGTATAACACATACTGTACAAAATAAAAACCAAACCAGATATGCTAAAAAAAAAAAAAAAAATCTCTACCTCAATATATTCACTACCTCAGTATTTTCAGCATACTGGTTTATGAAACATGCTTACTTGTACCTGTTTAATTCATGGTCTGATTTTAAATCAATTTTGATAAATTGGTGCAGATTTATGTGTGGAGACACTAGTCAATTAAAACCTGGCTTATATCAATTCAACTTATTCCTGTATCTCTAGAGCAAGGTAAACGGGTATTGTTTTAGATTAAAATAAACCTACACAGCAGTTTCCAATGGTTTAACAAAACCTGTGTAAATGTCTGTGTGGCAAACCCATACTCGTATTGCTTTATATACCTTCTTTTCCTGATTCTTCAGACGTTCTTGGAGTTCTTTTTTTTCTTTCTCCAGCTGTTCAACCTGTTTAGCCATGATGAAGTCGGGATCCAATTCTTCAAGATCCTACAATCAGATATTCGAGTTACTAAACAGTACAAAAAGCAAATGAATGTAGTTTCCCTATGCCAGGAAACAACTATGTTTACTTCAACTTTTATGCAATCTCTCATTTAACTTTCAAACTAGCTGACTTTCTGAACAATTTTAGACTCCTGTTAAGATCTGTTGTGTAACTTGCATTATACTTTGACAACATCTCGTGGATTTTTATCTCAACTCTAAGATATAGTCAGTTGTCACCAGTAGAACTCTACGATATAGTCGGTTGTCACCAGTTGTCTATTTCATGTTTTACTAGTAGATAGGTATCTAGATAAAAGAAATCTTCAGTCCCCTCTGAAATGGCCGGACATCTTTCCTCTATGTAAATAGCTCCTCCCCCAATGACTGAAAAAAATCAAATATTTAAGTTGCCCAAATAGGTAGCCTCATATTTTTAGGAACATCTTATTGACATAAAAACAAAGCAAGTGAGAATATGAAATTTAGGCAGTTGAGTAACAGTATAAGAATCTAGAATAATTCAAATATTCCAGTAATAAGTTGCTTACCTCAATATCAATATCTTTGAATGCCTTGGCTCCCAGTTCAGTCTTTTTAATCTGTTCCAAGCGTTCACGAACAGTCTTCTTTTTGATTTGCTCATGTTCTTGCAGAATACGCTCCTTCTCTCTCTCTTTTGCCTCCTGGCGCAGTCTCTCTTCTTCTGCTTTACGAACTTTCTGAAGTTCAGCTTCACGCTGTTCCAACTCTTCTTTCTCACGTTGAATGTTTAGACTTTCAAGACGCTCCTTTCTCTCCTCTATAGTTTGACGACGGGCAAGGATACGCTGATGCTCTTTCCTTGAATTCTTTAAGTAAGCAGTGACAGCCAACTGATGTTGTTCTTCTTTCTCTTGCTGAATGCAAATCAAGAACCAGAAAGCAAATTGGTTAGCATCCCTTTAAAATGCCCAAGTAATGGGAAATAGGGACTAGTAAGTGACTAATCGACTATCTGATAAGCATGTGCGCGCGCACGCATGCACATACACCTTGCTGCTTCTATCAGAGAAAGGTAGCAAGGGGGGCAGGAACGGAGCCGGTGCCGGGGGGGGGGGGGGGGAGCCAGCTTAAAAGCCAGTCCCCCCCCCAGGACCATCTGGGGTGAGGGGCAGGGGTGCAGCAGCGAACTGGCAGTGCTTTCGCCTTTGAAATGTAGTGGGGCTCTTACTACATTTCAAAAGCAGAAATGCAGTGGAGGGCACAGGGCGAGCGGGGGACTCAAGCAGTCCTCCCTTAGCCCTATGCTCCCTGCTTTTGAAATGTACAAGAACCCCATGGGGCTCTTACACATTTCAAAGGCAGAGGCGCCCTTATCGACTAATCAAGTAGTCGATGGAAATTCCATTGACTATTTGATTAGTTGATTAATCTAAATTTAACATCCCTAATGGGAAAGTGAAACATTGTAAAACAAATACTGAAAGTGGTCTTATTTCCTATATTTTGGTATAAAAAAACTTTACTGAAACTGAAATCCCAGTAGTCTCAAAGAGATTATTCACATGCATGAAGTTAAACACATCAAACACAGTATTAGATCAACGCACTATAAAGTGTGCCCTAGTTGTGAAATGTTGAACTTCCTTAAAAAATACCAATTTGGTCTGAAAATATTTTACATATTATTATAACAAGAACAGTTATGATTCTACAACTTAGAGATGGAAAAAGAATACTTTCTTCAGTTTGTTTTTATCCACTAAATAGCACTTTATGTATAGCCAGTTTCACTTGTACAATCATTTACTCAGTTTTCCATGTTTCTTTATATCTTTAATACAGCAACAGAGGACAGAAAGTTGTAGGACCATAAAAATTAACAGGATGACTCAGAAGCAAGTGCAGTATCTGAGACTATTTTTAATTTATTTATAAAAAGAACCATATTTCACACAGACTGTGTCCTTTTAAGTATCGTCCGCCACTTTCTTTACTTGCTATTCATTACCCATTTTCACATTAGTTTATCAGGCCCTGCAAAGCTTTACAAAAGAATAAGTATGTACATTTTTTGGAAGCCCTTGAACCACTTACAAGTCCTACTAAAGGGAGAGATGACACGGGAGTATGAGGGAAAAAAAAGAGGAGGGGGAGGAAAGGCTTAAGATTTATTTTAAAAATCACCCATATACACTGTAGTGAATTTGACCCACTGACTGACAGGGTGTGTTGATACAGAGTAAAGTTCTGAATGTAACATAAAAAACAGTGTAATTGGTTTACAGCTTCCCCAAGATAACCATTGTAACCACAAAGGGTGCTTGATTTTAAAATCAGAACTCTGCAGTTGTGAATTTCTGCAGATTTAACTGCAAGTATTTACATGTCTAGTTAGCTCACTCAACCCGCAAGTCGAGCAGGTATCTAAACTGCAGGTCAGATTAGGCAGATTCATAAAAACTAGCACACAATTGGTTGTCCCTCATCATAACAAAACTATATTTGGAAAACATTATTTAAAGCATTATATAAAAATGTTTTAAGCACAAAATTTCAGGATGTGTTCAGTTAACAAAAGCATTGGATAACTTGCATTACACAATGTGCACTCATATGACTAATGAGCTCTGGAATACACTCTGGAATAATGTTTATTGCTTAAGTAATACTTAAGCAATAATAAACTGAAACTTGATAAATCATGGTTGAAATATTAAGATGACTACCAAAAAAAAGGAGTAATACTTCAACTGTTCACTCACTCTCTGTTACGAGAACACTGTCCCTATGGAGAAAATATTTATTATTTGATGAATCCTAAAAATAAAAGTACACATTAAACACTATTATAATTGAAAATTTATTTTAATCTCCACAATATAAATATGGGCCATAATACATGGGTCAATCATAGTGAATAATTATACTTTTTACTCCCTGAAAAAGGGTTTAAAAAGAGTAATGAAGTAATTCTCACATTACAATAGGTAATTTCTCCTTCAGGTACTCTCAACCTTCTCATCACTGCTAAGACACATTTAACCATCTGCTACTAATAATCATTTTATTATTACATAATTTTTTTACATACTGACGTTCCTGATCAGTTGTTTTGTCTGAAGGGGACTGGCAACAGTAACTACATATAGTTATGCTGCTAATTAACCTTCACCTGTTTCTTTAGCACATCAGAAATAACACTGCTCAGCAATGCAATGAGAGCAAGTCAATGAAATGTGCTTTTGAAAAGTTGAACAGAAGCAGTATAAGAGACACACACACAATTCACTTCATAGAATGTTGATAGTTTTGTTGACAAATTCAAAAGCTTAAAATATCTTACCACTATGTTTGGAGGTTTAATGACTTCAAGAGCCTTAGCAAGAGCAGAGGACATAGCAGTCAGCTGATTTCTAATTTGCTCAGAGGGCATGCTTTGCAGCTGAGGGCCAAGTGGGGCATCTTCCCGAGTTGAATAATTTAAATCTGATCCAAAACTCAGTGTTCGAGAAGTATGATCAAGACGAACCTTTGCAAAATAAATTGAAAAAAGATTATTAGATTAAAGCACGATGAAATATTTAAAATGAGACATTAATGTGAAATACAGTCAGTTTCAAAAAGTGAGTTAAAAGTAGTGACCTCTATTTACGTCTAGCTTCCTCATTGTGATTTTATAAAAACATTTTTTTTAACTATTACATTTAAATAATGTGTGTCTCTTCATTGTAGAACAAGCGACCCATAGCTGGAAACTGTAAAACTGAATATGCACAAAATATGAACCAATATAAAAAATGAACTGGAAAAAAATAATTCTACTATCATAAACAACTTCATTGCTGGAAGTGTGATTTTAAATTGACAGTGTCTTCAAAACCAGATCAACACACAAAGATGTACCAATTTAATTTAACATGTGATTTTAAATTGACTGATTTAAAGAGGTGAAACTGCATGTGACTGGTTTAAATTCAGCTTAAATTTACAGACACAAAATGAAACAATTAATAATTTTAAGCAAAAGAAGCTTGTCCACATAGGGGTTTGCCGAAGTTTAACTAAATTTGTTTATAAACCAAGTTAAAAAATGGTGCAACTTCAGCATGCGACAAGCTCTAAATGTAGGATACTTTTAAAAAAAACACCTAGATATTGGAAATTTGTCTGAACAATTAGGGAACAAAATTACTGCTGTATCTGGCTTATATTCAACAGAACAAAAAAAGCTCACCCCTAAAGAAGTGTCTCTCCAAAGTTGGAATAAAGAGAAGTGCGGAAGCATGATTGTAAGTTGCAGTCTTTCAATGATTTTATGCAGGGAACATTGCATGAGGTGAAAACCAGCGACATGAATAGTTTGTGCTATTTCCCATTCATTACTGCCAGCTCACTTGTCCTACTTTATTATACTTACACTTGGCAGTAGAAACCAAGGGTATGTCTAGACTACAGGCTTTTGTTGACAGAAGTTTTGTCGACAGTATCTGTCGACAAAGCTTCTGTCGACAAAGAGCGTCTAGACTACATTCAGTTCTGTCGACAAAGCAAGCTGCTTTGTTGACAAAACCCTGTAGTCTAGACACAACCCTAAATGCAATAACACCTTCTGTTGACAGAACTCTGTCGACAAAAGGCGTTATGCCTCGTAAAATGAGGTTTACCAGCATCGACAAAACTGCTGAGTTCTGTCGACTTTATGTCGACAGAACTCAGCGGTAGCGTAGACGCAGGTTTAGTTTTGTCGACAAAACTCTGTAGTCTAGACACACCCCAAGAGTGAAAGCCCAAGTCCAATGTACCCACTAGAAATCTTGCCGCTAACTTCAATGAGGCCTTCAACTGCATGTGTTTTATTTTAGGTACTAACTAGACTCTACATCTTCCCTACATTAAATGAATGGATGTAAAGTGCTCTGTAATATATACAGTTCGTTTCTTCAAGATCATATGCAAAAATATGGTAGTGCAGGCTATAGCTCAGGATATGTTTAATACATAGGCATATACTTTACTTCCAGTGGCAATACATCTATTATCTACAGTGGAAGTTAAAATGCCTCAAGCTATCCGCTGCTTTATTTCTGTGCCTACAGATAGACAAACTGTGCATGAAGTACAGCTTTTGGAAGTTCCCTAAATGATTACTTTGGAGAGATGCCCAAAGTTTCCGGTATGGTTTTGTTAAACTTTTTGATTAGGGCATTGTCTATTATACAATCTGATCCCTTGGGCAGACACCTGAAGTTTCACTTTTTCTTTTTTTTGCACTTACATTACATACTACACTCCTCTTCATGACTGTAAGTGAGCAATACAATTCAAGAACTTTAAAACAGTAACAAATTAACCTATCAAAAAAGATCATGTCCTCAAGCTTCTCGTTCCCTGTATATCAGCATCCATTCTATATTATTGGGGTTGAGGGCCTGCTACTTTTCATCTGACCCCAGAGCTTGGCCACACATTTGAAAGCCACAAGTATAATCACACACACAAATACACTTTTTCGGTAGTCTTTTTATGGCACTTACTTGCAAGTCACAATGTCTGGCTGCATCAACAATAGCACGTTCCAATTGGAAAGCATCAACAAAAGGAACCAGGGTAGTCAAACGAGAAAAGTCGATGGTCTGATAAATCTGCGCCACCTGCACAATATAACTATTCAGTTTTCATCCCATTAAAAAGCAGGGTTAATAGAGGCGAAAATTGTTGCACAGGCTATAAAACTAGCCTGATTAACTTGGACAATAGATTAACCAAGATGTGTTTAATTATGATTCATATTTTACCAACACTACTGTAACACTTAATTCCCACATTTCATTTAATCATAAGCTAGGATCAAGTGATTTTCTTGACTAGGTCCTCTGTGTGAAAGAGACTGGCAGCAGTAACTATATACAGCAATGCTGCTAATTAACCTTCAGCTATTGTCTAGCACATCAGAAATAACACTGCTCACCATTGCAATGAGTGCAGGTCAATGAAATGTGCATTTGACAAAACAAGCCTACTTCATATCAACTACAAGGAAACAAAGGATTGAAAAGAGAGAATAAGACTGAAAAGCTAAGTAAAGGAACAAATAAATCTATATAAAAAATCTTACACCAGTGTATACCACTACTATTTAAAATAGGATCACAACTTCAGTTGCATTTAACACCACAGTACAAGACAAGAAGGGTGGGTTATATGGATGAGGGGAAAAGACTGTTTAAAAGTCATATTAAGAGCATTTACATTCAATGGCAACATTTTTACTTAGGGCGTAAAACAAAATGTTACATTTTTGGCTTCAGATTTTGCAAAACAATCTCAAACTCAGACACCTCTTACAATTATTATTTTTTTTTTTTAAATAATCATACCTGCTGCAGAAGACGAAGGATGGTGTTATTTTGCAGATGTGGGACATACAGTTGCAATTCAGGTTCCTTTTCAGCTTGCTCTTTCACCCAGTTTAGAACCTGTCACAATATCCAGAAAGTTACAATATCTATTTCATCTGATAGCCTGCAAAAAACTCTTCACATTTCAAGTAGAGACGTAAAATCCTGTTTTAATCAGTTAACCCATTAAACATTAGGGCAGCGTCTAGACTGGCAAGTTTTTCCGCAAAAGCAGGTGCTTTTGCGGAAAAACTTGCCAGCTGTCTACACTAGCCGCTGAGGCTGTGTATTACTACTTAAAGTCAGCCACCAAAAGCTTAGCTTAACTGCCTCCCCCAATAATCACCTTCACAGTTGCTCCTAAGGATGTTAACTAGTGGTTAATTTACTAGTTGATGGAATTTCCATCAACTACTCAACTAGTAGATAGGCACTTCCACACTCCTCCTCTGAAATGTACAAGAGCCCCTGCTGGGCGGCCCGGGATCAGCTGGGGAGTCCTCAGCTGACCCCGGGCTCTATGTGGTGCTGCCACTTTGAAACATCAAGGGCAGCATTTCAAAGGAGCAGCGCTGCACAGCTGAGCCGGGGATCAGCTGTGCGGCGCTGCTGCTTTGAAGCACCCTCTGCTTCCCCCCCTTTGCTGCCTCTATCTGACAGAGGCAGTAAGGAATGGGGGGAGGGAGGAAATCAACTAGTCAACTAACTATCCAATAAGCATTTGCTCATCAGATAGTCAACTAGTCCTTAACATCCTTAGTTGCTCCCAAAACTCTCTCCCCTGTAGCTGCACTTGAAGGGGTGCCAACACATATACCAGGTTAAAAATGCTTTTGAAAACGTATGTAGCAAAACAGGCATGCACAGCAGTGTATATAATGTTAACACAGAGCAATAACGAAAGTGGGCTAAATGAAGACCCTGGCCCAAAAAGTTGACAATCCATCCAACCTAGCTAGGTATCATCTGCCCAAATTAATGTTTCTCAATATACTCTTACCTTGGTTACACGGCCACATAGTTTTAGTGGGTGGAAATCTACTTCAAGCCAATTGTAAAGTTCCTTTACCTCTGGAACAACATGCTGCACAACATTGAACCTCACCTAAAGTCAACATAATGGAAGAAAAAAATATTTGTTCAAGATACTTCAATATTTGTTTCAGTACTGCAATAATTACACTCGGAAATTTTGCATCTAAGAAATTAAATATACAGCCAATGAAATGCTTAAATGTATTATGCTTTAATTTATATCATTTTGTTTCCAGTTGCAAATATACATTTGCAGAACAAACAAAAAAATCTAGTCTATGATAAGTATTTTGATAGGTTAGTGCGCATAGCATGTGAGGCACTTCTCAGACAAATGAAAATAGTCCTTGCATGAGTATATTCTAAGGATGTAAAAATTAAAAAACAACAAAAAAACCCCACTGTGTAACAGATTTAAATTCCTGATGGCTACCAGCCCCATGGACTCCAGTGGTGGCTGGGAGTTTAACCAATAAGGTTAACTGATAATCTAATGCTTATGGATTAGCCAGTTAAACTCTTACATCGCTAGTATATCCATGAGTAAATCTAAACTCCAGCTGCACATGTTACTGCTTATTGGTAAAATCCCAAAGTTCTAAAATTAAAAGTGGCAAAAAAACTGCTAGATACAAAAATAATAATGCTTAAATTATGAGAGGTAATAGGAGTTCAGTTTTCAATGGAGAAAAACTATATTTTTGTTTCCTATGAGAACCTGGAAGATATCACCAGAAGGCAAACTGTATCTTGCTAACCTCCTCTCAAATCAAAGGCAAATGTTTCTAATTTCCTAGCTCTTTGCAAACCTTCATTCAGATTAATGTACTAATCTTACCTTAGTAATATTAAAATATCTGAACTAATTAACTACCCTTCAATTTGGGAAAGCAAAAGAAATAACTGAAAATTATCACACTTTCCAAAGATACTTGCTGCAAGATCATTCACAGCAAGCCTCTGGTTTGCTTTTTGTCACAAAATGGACAATATTTATCAATATACAGTGCAATATTAAATTTCACTGGGTACAAAGACACAGAGTTAGGGTTAGTCTATCCATGTTGGTTTTCAAATGCAACAAGTCCATCTCCTTGGTCTGTATTTCTAACTTCAGCCTATTTTTCTAGCACATCGGAAGAAAGTTTATTACTACATAGTTAAATTATGAACTTTACAGTTAATCATGTTGAATTCTTTTACTTTAATGTACTTTTTAAATTTACTGGCCTGTTTTTAACAGCAGCTCTACATCTAACTATATAGATTACATATAAAATCTTTTACTCAAACACCATTACTTACCATATCGTTAATAAGACTGATGCGTGTAGGCGGGGCCTGGAGGCCTAGCAGCGTGGCTAGACGTCGCTGCTTTTCAACAATGATACCATCCATATCCAGAAGACGAGCAATATCAGTTCGTTCCGGAGTTATAGGAATTGACAGAGTAGCCAAAAGAACTCGGGTTGACATCCTGTTGGTAAAGTATAATTACAAACAATTAATTATAAAAGAACAGAAATCTCTTCGTGTGTGCATTTTGTTGTACTGTGTGGTGTGTGTGTGTTCCCCCCCCCCCACACACACATATATTTCAGGTGTAAAACAGAAGCATCCGATCAGTATAAGAACTACGGGGTGAATGGTGTATTCTTTCAAAAACTATGCCATATAAACTAGGGATGTAAAAGAGTAGTCGAGTCAACTACCCACATTCCTCCTCCCTCCCTCCCCCACCCACCCCTTTGCTGCCTCTATATCAGAGGCAGCAAGGGGAGGCAGATCAGAGCAGGAGCCAGTGCTGGGGGGAGCCAGCTTAAAAGCCAGTTCCCCCCCCCCCCACCATTTCTGTAGGGGAACAGGGGAGGCAGAGGCACAGCAGCACTGCCTTTTAAATGTAGTAAGAGCCAAGTGGCTCTTTCTACATTTAAAAGGCACAGCCACAGTGCAGAACCCGGCACGAGCTGGGACTGCTGCAGTCCCAGCTCAGGCCAGGTCCCAGACCTACTCCCACTGCGGATCTGCAGTTTGAATGTAGTAGGAGGCAGGCTGTCTGCACATCTGGCTCTTACTGCATCTAAACTGCAGAGCTGCAGCGGCCACTTATCAAATTATCAAGTACATGATTAGTCATTTACTCAATTCTTAACACTCTTAATATAAGCAATGCCAGAAAACAAGACACCTCAGCAATTTTAGTGTTCAGACTAATTCTGAATGCTTCTTAACTTCTATAGGTAAGTACTTAAGTTAATATCCGTTCTTATTATTCAACCTCCTAAAAGAGAATCCTCCTCTCCAAATAATAATAAAAAAAAATAACCATCCAATAAAGGACTGGTAGCCAGTCCCATCTCAGTCTGTCTTTTGGTGCATAGCACCTTAGCTATGGAATAGATTTTTGTATGTCCCTAAGATTAATTGTATGCAATAATAATAATTAAAAAAAAACTCAATCTAACTTAATATGTTGCAGTAGTAGAAAGGGACATTAAATAAAATTTGAAATATGTGCTGAATGCCCAGATACATTTATTTAAGTGGAATGTAAACATATTCCTTAAATTATACCTTCCTACCATTTTTGAATTTACAAGGGCTAACATTTCAGATTTACAACAGAGTTCATCCCTGGATAGACAACTGCTGCTTAGTGAGTGCCCTAGCATGCTTCAGAAGCCTTTTGAACATCATACCCAGCACTTTGTCTGCCTGAATCACATAACTGGAAGGGACCTCTTGGGGTCATCAAGTCTAGTCCCCTCCATTCATGGCAGGACCAAGCACCATTTAGATCATCCCTGGCAGGTATTTATCTAACCTCTTTAAAATCTCCAGTGATGGAATTTCCACAACCTTTCCACCCAATTTATTCTAGTGATTAACCAGCCTCAATCACAGTTAGCAAGTTTTCCCTAATGTTCAACCTAAACCTCCCTTGCTGCAATCTAAGACCACTGCCTCTTATCCCCAGAGGTTAAGAATAATTTTTTTCTCTCCTCCTTGTGACAACTTTTTAGACACATGAAAACTTGTGTCTGCTCTCAGCCTTTTCTTTTCCAGACTAAACAAATTTAATTCTTTTAATCTTCCCTTACAGGTCATATTTCCTAGACCTTTCGTCATTTTTGTTGCTCTTCTATAGATCTTCTTCAATTTGTTCACATCCTTCTTGAAATATGACACCTAGTACTGGTCACAATACTCCAGTGGAGGCCTAACCAGTGCAGTCTGAATGGAAGAATTCTTCTTGTGTCTTGCTTATAACAGCCTGATAATACATCCCAGAATGGGTGTGTTTTTTTTTTTTGCAAAAGTATTTCACTGTTGATTCATATTTACCTTGTTATTCCACTATGAGAGTCTTAGAGCCCTTTCCATAATACTCCATCCTAGACAGTCCATTTCCTATTTTATATGTTGTGCAACTAATTGTTTCTTCCTTAAATGGAAACTTTGCATTTGTCCTTATTAAATTTCATCCTATTTTCTACATACCATTTCTCCAGTTTATCCACAACATTTTGAATTATAATCCTGTCCTCCAAAGCACTTGATACCAAACTGGGAAGGGTTGCATCTACAAACTTTAGATTTGAATGTAGTCTTTAGGCCATTATCTAGAATTCTAGATCATTAATGAAGATATTGAACAGAACTGGTCCCAAAACTGATCCCTGTGGAGCCCCACTAATGCCATTCCAGTATGAATGTGAACCATTGATAATTACTCTCTGGGAACAATTATCTAACCAGTTATACACCCAATTTATAGTAGCCCCATACAGGTTGTATTTCCCTAGTTTATTAATGAGACAGTCATGCAAGACTGTATCAAATGCTTTACTAAAGTCTAGGTATATATCTACCACTTCCCTCTTATCCAGAAGGCTGGATATCCTGTCAATGTCAAAGCAACCTGACAGCTTTCATGATTTGTTCATTACAAATCCATGCTGTTATGTATTACCTTGTCTTCCAGATGTCTGCAAACTGATTCCTTAATTATTTGCTCCATTATCTTTCCTGGTACAGAAGTTAAGCTGACTGGTAAGCTTCCCTGGTTTGCCCTTATTTACCTTTTTTATAGATGGGCATTATATTCGCCTTTTCCAGTCTTCTGGAATCTCTCCCATCTTCCATGACTTTTCAAAGAGAACAGCTAATAGCTCAGATATCTCTCAGTCAGCTCCTTGAGTATTCTAAGATGCATTTCATCAGGCCCTGGTGACTTGAAGATATCTAACTTGTCCAAGTAATTAACGCCATGTACGTAAATAACATATATTTACATAGTAGCTTTCAATTCAAAGATCTCAGAATACTTTAGTAACAATAACTAAGTCATGTGGAGTATTTGACCATTTCACAGAATGGAAAATGGAGGCAAGACAGAGGTTCAGTGACTTCCTCTAATATTTAGGTTTCGATCTGTGGCTAAGATAATGTAACATCCAGGTCCCATTGCTCACCTTAATTTCAAAATTTGTTGAATGTCCTTCTTGCCCTAATTATTGAAACATTCATAATTTATCCCTTTAAACAAAGCTGTTCAGTGTCTGATACCAGCCTCTCAAATACACATTCTATCTGCTTCTTATTACACACTAAATTTATACATAAGTGGATAAAACCAGAAGCTAGGTGAAAAGCATCTCTGCCCACCTCTGCATCTCCTCTTGCGTGAGATTCTTTCGCATTTCTCTTGACAGGTGGTACAGTCGGTGAAGTGTTGATGCATGAAAAAGAGCATTTCCTGATTTCCAGAAGACAGTTGAAACTTTGTGATAGTAATTTGCCATCAGTTGAGGTTTGGGTGGTTTCTTTGACAAGGAGAATAGCCCATGAATATCCTCCACTGCTTTGAAAGCTTCCTAAAATAATGAACAAAAGAATTACTTCCAGTATATTACCTGCAATAAAATTAGAGCTATAGCTTTTAGAAGCATATTTAATATATATTTAAATTCTATTACTTTTATATAACTGACTGCAATTTTCAGTTTTGTCAGTTACCCAAAAATCAATATGTTCCTTTCTAACACAGAAATGATTTACACAGTTTTAAACATTTGCAATATATCTGCTAGAGCTGGACAGCAAAAGGAATTATATTTCCTGGAATAACACACAAACTCCCTGCGAGACTCACAGCTCTCTCTCTGTCAGCCCACCAGGCGGAATGCAAAGCAGCAGGTGGGTGAACTGTCAAGAAACCAGACATACAAGGTTTCAGAGGCCTAGCTGATTTCCATCAGAACTTCATCAAAATTGAAAGATCTTTGCAAAACATTTTGATTTTGACAAACTGACAAATTCCAATGATAAAAGTCTCGTCGGAATGTTTTCCAATGAGCTCCACTATTTGCCCTTTTCTCCACCTCCCAGCTAATCAACAGTGACCATAATTGAATAAAGTAGCTTACAAAAATCTAAAATATTCTCAGAAATGTTTAAGATTTACTATATTAGAAGCATGACAAATCTATATCTGAAAAAAGGAACAAACTGGAAATATTTTTCAGATTAATATAACAAAGTAGGGATATTAAATTGTGTGTAATCAGCTAACTAAGAAGTCAATGGAATTTCCACTGACTACTCAATTAGTCGGTGAAGGGGGATACTGCAGAGCTACAGCAGAGTTTGCTCCAGACCCCGGGTTGCTCCCGAGCTACTAGGCTAGTGGCTATAAAGACATTTAAAAGGCAGAGGCATAGTGGGGGAACTGGGAGTGATCTGGGCATCAGCTGCCCCGGCTTGCTCATGGTCCCCCCACCATGCCTCTGCCTTTGAAATATATTAAGAGCCTGGAAGCTCTAAATACATTTAAAAGGCAGAGCCACAGCAGGGTTAGCTGTCCTGACTCACTCCCAGTCCTCCCTTCCTCACTGCTGCGCCTCTGCTTTTTAAATTAAGCTCTTAATACATTTAAAAAGCAGAGGTGCAGCATCTAGGACTGGGTGAGAGCTGGGAATCAGCTGATCCTGATTTGCGTCTGGACTCAGCTGCCCTTCTTCCTCTCCTGCCCCCCCAGACAGTGCTGGGGGAAAATGGCTTTTAAGCCACCTCCCTCCCCCCCAGCACTGGCTCCTGCTCCCCACCCCCCTTGCTGCTTCTCTCCAATAGAGAACATGGTCCTGGTGAGCCCTGGTGTCCATAGTGGGCTGAGGGAAAGTAAGGTCAGCCAAAGCCTCATTGGGCAACAAGGAAGACGACTCCCTGATTGCATTGAGGGTTCAGTGAGTGGAGCGGATGGAGGGAGGTTGCCCTCCCCTTCCACAAGGGGTCTCACCACATCCTTACTGCAAGACTGGGCAGATTCTAATGCCAGAATCCTCGGTAGGGGGCTGGCCAAGGGAGCACTCCTAGAATGTGTAGCCACAGATACCGTCCTGGATGGAGAGGGGCCTCGGGCCTGGTGATAGGGGTCCAAAAAGGCAGGCTGCAGCTGCAATCTAGGCGGCTAAGCCTGGTGGACCGATGGGCTTTGGTTCCAAGACCTGTGCCCTGAACTGGATCGGTACCGTGACCTTGACCTAAAGGTGGAGGCCTGGGAGTGCACTGATTCAGCCTCTGAGTTGGAGGAATATTTGGAAACTGACCATGGTGGTGCCAGTGAGCAATGTGATTGCCTGTGGTGAGACATGGCAATTGGCTTTCCCCTATGCGCTGGTCCTGGTACCAGTGGGGACATCATCTGAGCTGCCATCACCGTGGGAAGCAACTGGACTGATGGCTCGTGCTGGTACAGTTCCAGGAGAGCAACATATGCTGGTTGGAATGGTGTCCCTAGCGGCGCTGGCAGTATGGTCAGGGCTGGATCTCTGGGCACTGGTGCTGTCGCCGATAACTGGACCGGTGCCGATGGTATCGGTGCCAGAATCCTGGTCTGGACCTGCTGACATGGTACCGAAGATGAGTGTCGACTTGCCTCAGGGCATGGGGATGTAGTCAGCTTGTTGACCTCCCATGCCACATCGAAGGTCTCGGGGATCAATGGTTGCTGAATCTCTTCTATCATGACGACTGGCACCAGACTCTCCCTAGGTGCCGAACTCCACTGGTGCCTCGCTGGCACGGGAGCATCGTGGTGTGATGTAGAAGCCGAGTGCTCCTCCAAAGGGTGCACTTGTGGCTATGCCGCTCAGGGAATCTTCCCCTATGTTGTCTTTTCTTCCCCAGTGCTGAAGACTGTGAGCGGTGCCTCGACACGGATGACTTTTTTTAAGAACGTCGCAGTTTCCTGCACCAAAGCTGGTGCGACGTGCCAATTCCATCAGGATGAGCTTTGAATGGCAATCACATTCCCACTTAGTTCTGGGCTTAAAGCTCTTGCAAATTTGGCAATTTTCTATGCAAAAGCCCTCACCAAGACAAGAGTCATGCGGATCACCGCAAGGTACAGGTTTAATGCATTTAGCACCTGGCTTGAATCCCCGCAGCACGGGCATTCCCGCCCCAGCCAGGGAGAGCCAAAGAGAAGGGAAAACTCCTCTCTCACTTATCTAAAACTATTAACACTATCTACACTACAAAAGACTCGAAGGACTAGTAAGAACTATGTACACAAGCTAAAAGTAAGAACAGCTATGCAACCATCACGGGTGGTAAGAAGGAACTGAGGGAATGGAGAGCCAGAAAGGGTATATATGCACCGATATATCGGCGCCACTCCAGGGGGCTCCCTGTCTGGCCCAACAGGTACTGCTAAGGGAAAAAAGCTCCAGAATCTGTGAACACGGCACTCGCACACCTAACTGGAATGAACATGAGCAAGCACTCAAAGAAGAAATTCATTTTCCATTACAAATAGTGGCTTATCTTGATGCTCTGCTTCTAGACAGCAACAGAATCAACAGATGTTTGATATGTAATACAAACATAACTCTAAATTCAACATATTAAAGTGTCACTCTACAACTCTGCATCCCCGTATGCATTTTAGACCTAGGAGTACATGCTATGGAATTCACAATTTGATACCAGTTTGGGACTGAGGGTCAATGAATCTTGATACAGTATTGGTGCCCTGTTAACAAGCATACAGTTTAACACATACCTGCCACAATTCCATACTAATAGCACTATCCAGCTGTACAAGTCTTGTCTCCAAGTGCATAGACTGGCTCTCAGGATTACTGAGGTTAATTGCTGTACTTTGGTTATGGTGACGTTGGATCTGCCCTAAATGCATCCTCAGGTTATCGCAGAGTTTACGAAACTCAGCCTTACGAGTGTATTGCAAGCAAAATTTAAAAGCTGTAAAATTGAATGACACTTACGTTAGCATTAAGTTACATTTCTGTTGAATAGCTATAAAATTACCTAAAGCTTCAAACTGCATTATATGAAAATCAAGTTGCCTTGATTTGAAGAAGTCCACTGAAAGACTTTCAAGAGACAAACCAGATACTATACAGGATAATGCTACATTGAGTGCTTTTGCAGAATTACTCAATTGAAAACCTGAAAAGATCACTTTATTAGACTTTTTTTTAAATGTTCAACAGGAAACATGGTTTCTTGCTCTTACTTTGTACCAGGCTCTCACAAGGTGTCCAAAATAATTCTGAATAAAACTATCTGGGTGGCAGAATCTAAAAGTTTCTGGTTCCATGAAAAACAGGAAAAGGTTCTCATCAAACTCTGACAAAATTCAGATTATCCCATTGTGGCAAGTTACTTCAACATTCACAAAAAGGGGGTAAATTCTTGTTTTCTACTTCACCCCCTTTAAAATTATCTTTTTAAAATAAGAATGCCTGCATTCGGACACTTCTGCTCTAACTTACTACTGGAAATATCACCTTCCCCCAGTGATCAGCAGATTTATTTTGGATGAGAAAAATCAGTGTGGTAGTGAACAGTGGATGAGTGACAGGAAGATCTTTTAAGGAATAAAGGAACCCATCCACAATATACACAATTTTGGGGGATGGACAGACGGACGCATGCACACCTAGTAACTTGTAGTTGTTTCTTTTAATAGAGGATACTGATAAAAATATCCATGTTATCATGAAAATGGAAGAAGACAACCCTAGATTATTTCTTCCACATTCCCACACAAAAAACCTCTTAAGGAGATTCTTTATTCACCCATTTCTCTTCTTTCAATACTCAGAGATTAAGGCCATTAGGACCATCATGATTTTCTCATCTTTCCTTCTTCTCAGCAAAGGGCATTACAGTTCATCCAGTTATTCCTGCATGGAACTCAATAATTTGTGATTGAAAGAATAATGTTTCAACTAGTAAACTATTGCACCTTAAATAAGTTGTGTGTCAGATCTCATAAGGGGACAACACTGGCCATAAAGAACAACAAGAGGGAAATGTGCCTACTGCTTGTGATTAAGAAAAGAGATTAACACAGGTACAGCATTAACTAAATATTCTTAAATAGAGGAAACTCCTGCAAAAAATAAAACTGTTCTTGAAAGATCTGTTAGAAAAAACTACTTGCACCAGGTAAGATCTTAACTACAGATTCAGCAATCCTGTAATGAAGAGGCCTCGGGTATTTCTAAAATACTGTTTGCATTCACACAAGCCTGAGAGAGTAATCTTATTCAACAATAGCTCTATTCAAGCAAAACTAACCTTTACGTTTTCAGATGAGAACGTGCACAAACAGACGTAAATTACAGTGTGACTTAGCACATTTCATGCTTTCAGTTTACCTTGCTGAGCAATATCATGGTAAAGGCGTTCCACTCTAGAATTGTTTCGAAGAAGGTCCAAACACTGTCTGTATGATTCCCATAGAAATTTAACCCAGGGAGTCAAAAGCAGCCGATCTGTACGATCTTGAGTGTCTTCTCCACTTACAGCACTTAAGAGAACACTATAATTGAGAAAGTGACATGTTTAGTTCTCACAATTTCCACTATCATTGCTCACCTCTTTCTTATTAGGACCTGCAAAAAAGCCTAATCAAACTTGAAATGACTAAGGTTTACTGTATGTTTTACATATGCTCCCAAGACTTTGGCTGTTGGGAAGAATTTAAAAAGAACTCACATGCTTGTCAATGAATTTCAAAGCTAGATCCAGCTCAAGATGGCTCCTAAGTAGATAGCCAATGGTACTGGGTGGCACCCCTGAAAGGCCCAGGTTTCCTTGCTTCTGTCACTCACACCACCAGACAAAAAGACTATTTTGGGAACACCGTATCTAAAAAGATTTTCCCCCTTCCATCAAGCGAGCTACAGACTCATCTACCAGATTCAAACATCTAGAATTCTGTGATCTGCTCTCTTACGGGCCCAGACTTCCTCTCCAACAAACTTGCAATGGTACCAGAGGCACCAGCAGCCAATTCAGGTGCTTTCTGGTACTGGCATATGACAAAGCAGAAGTTAAAGCAATATGCCTAAACAATATCAGAGAAAGCATTTTGTATAAACCTAGAAGATATGCAGTTAGTGACAGCTTCAATGGGTATTTGCTCAACATTCTACTTACTTAAAATATATATTTTTCTACTTCTAACTAAATCCACCTATTAGTTTAAAATCTGCAAGATATCAAATGCAAGGAAAATTTACATTTTTTATAATATCATAACACATTTTAAATTATTTGTGAATGTATATGTACTAGACCAAATAATTATTGACTTGCCAATGCCTCACCAACTACCTATTCCCTGGTACTGAACAAGATCATGCTTGATCAAATAATCATTTTTGTTAGGGTTACCTTTATCGCAGGTTATTAAGCTTGTTTCTTCCACACCCTATCATCAGGCACATCTCTTAAATAACTGTGTTCAGGTTAAATCTCTCTAGTTCAGCACTCTCTGGTCCGGCAACATCCGTGGTGCAGCATGATTTTAGTTAGCAGGATGTCCACTTATCATAGGTTTCCTGTTGTCCCATAAAGTTTGTTTACAGCCACAGTCCTGGGTCTCAGTGTTCTGTGTTGTTATTTAACTCTATTTTACTCCTAAATGTCTTCTAAGAGTCCAACAAGCAGTGAAGTGTTGGTTATGCTGCTAGACAATATTGACCTCCCATGGTCTGACAAATTCTATGGTTCGGCACAGGTCAGATCCTGAGGGTGCCAGACTAGAGAGATTTAACCTGTAGTTTGTTTTTCTGAAGGAAACACAAACACAAACACACCCCATAAACACTCCTTCTTAAAATCTAATTTAAGATTGACATTATTTTAAATCTGTAATTAGGCACAGATTCCGTCAACTCCCAGACACTCTCAAAACCATTTACATCGGGACTACTCGGCCCACGGTGCGGCTTGGATTTACGCAGGGCTCAACACATAGCCTGCCACATTTACCCTACAAGAAAAGTCAGATATGTCATTTATAAAACAAAGCCATTTTTTCTAACACTGATGATTTAATTTTACTCAAAACTTCTCAAGCCTAATCATAAATTCAAAACCAGGATCTATAAGTTAATTAGAAATTCTATTTTTAAAATGTACACTTGGTAAGAGCTACACTAGGGTGTATATACACTAGGGATGTAAGCGACTACCATACTTTACAAACCCCGCACCCCCTCTGCAGGGTATACTTGGGTGCGGGGTATACAAAAATTTTTTTACTCACCTAGTGGTGAGCAGCGCACTACCCCACCCATTCCCCCGCTGCGCAGCCTCCAGGTGGGGGAGTGCTCATCCCCCGGGTCCTGCGCAGAAGCGCTTCCCCAGCCCCTTCCTGCAGCTGTCAGCCTCCAGGTGGGGGGCGCACTTATCCCCCGGTTCTTGTGCAGGAGCGCTCCCGATGCGCAAGAACCAGGAGATGAGCGCTCCCCCGCTCGGAGGCTAGAGGCTGCGCAGCCGCAGGAAGGGGCGGGAGAGCGCTCTCATTCCCCCGCCCGGAGGTTGTGCGGCTGTGCGGGAACCAGGTGGAGTGAGTGCTCCCCCGTCCGGAGGGTGGCTAATTCCCCACCCCCACCCCCTCCTCTGCACAGTTTGAAAAAAATGTCTTGTATACCCTGCGGGTTATACTCGTACGCGGGGTATACTCGTACGCGGGGTATACAAGATTTTTTTTACTCAAACTGCAAAAACCTCGGGGTATATTCGGGTGCGGGTTATTCTTGGGTGCGGGGTATATTCGCTAAAAGACGTAGTCAACTATCTAATAAGTATAAGCTTATAAGTATTGTACAGTTGAGTAATGACTCGACTAGTCGTTTCCCCCTTCCTTTGCTGCCTCTATCAGAGAGGGGCAGCAAGGGTGGGGGGGAAGCAGGAACCAGAGCTGGGGGGAGCCGGCTTAAAAGGAGGTTCCCCACATCACCATCTCCGCAGAGGAAAGGGGAGGCAGAGGCACAGTGAGGAAACAGCACGAGTAGGGACTGAAGCAGTCCCTGCTCAAGCCAATTTCCATGGGGGGGGGGGGTCTTGCTACATTTCAAAAGTGGGAACTAGGAATGTTAGAGAATAGCTACCTATGAGAGGCACAAGGGGCGGGGGGGCCACACAAGAGCCAGTGTTGGAGGGAGCCATCTTAAAAGCCGGGTCCCTCCAGCACCGTCTCCCACAGACAGGGACTGGTGCCAGAGCAGCCTCTATTTGCGGTGGCCACCCTTGTCCGCCACAAACAGAGGCTGCTCCGGAATCAGCCCGTTTGCGGCGGATAGCAGGGGCTGCTGGACTCAGTACGAACCAGGACCGAGCAGTCCTGGCTCGCGCTATTCCAGGACACTGAGCCTCTGCATTTCAAATATAGTAAGAGCAGAGTGGTAAAAAGGTAACCACAATTAAACATCCTTAATCTACACTAGTAACTTGTAGTGACAAAGCTGTGTCGATAAAGCCCAGTTGCTATAAGTTGGCACTTTTGCCAACAGAATACTTTCACCCCCAGTGAGCAGGTTTCGCTTTGACAAGAACACTCTCCTGCCAACAATAAAGCAACTCTCACACGTATTCTTGGGGGACGGAGGGACCAAAAGTTTTGTCAAGCAAGTGCAAGTATAGATACAGCCTATGTCTTATCTAAAAAGATAGCAAAAGCATAACCACCGCCCCCCCCACAACAATCGTAAATTTGTATATTACAACAGCACCTAAAGGCTCCATATGGAATTAAGGTACGCTTATGCTAGGGGCTGTAAAAACACAGAAGAGATAAACCCTTACAAGGGATTACAATTGAAAGAATGATCTCCTACCTCTCTGGAGTTTGAATATTATCCAAATCTTCTATATCTAGCACCATCTGCTGGGACTCTTCCTTGGCAGCTTCAGTTTTTTCCTCAGCTAGTTTTAAGTAGGCTCGAACAACATCCTCCAAAGATTTAATGTTCACCTAGAAAAAGAGTAGAACGTTTGAAGTGGCTTTCACCTCCCCCCCCCCCCCCCATGGAAAGCAAATATTAAAAGCATATATCCTAATTAGAGTAGTAAAATCTAAAGCAGGCTAAGACAGAATTAGATTATAAATCTAAGATCTAGTTGTTATTTTTATCACTTTGATTACATTTGTAATAGTGCCCAGAAACACCAACCAAACCTGGAGATCTACTTATATTGGGTTTCTGCTATCTAGACGCTAGCCCTGCAAGTTGTTTGGCAGACCGTAGCAACTTGCAGGACTGGGGATCAGGATACAAAACAATTTCATGTTTTAGGAGTAAAATAACTCTAACTTACATCATGCTGTGAGTGGTAAAGAATGAACAATTCACAAACCCTACCTGTTGGCAAATGTTCTTGTACTGATACAATCCTTCCTTGGCCAAGTGACTCTTGCGGAGGTCCACACAAAGCTCCAGGTACTTCAGCATAATTGGCTCGTGGATTTTTTGCCATGTTCGATGTTTTTTGCTTTTCATAACATCATAAAGAACATCGAGGGCAGGTTGTTTCTTGCCAACCTCAAGAAATTCTGAAAACAAATTCTTCATCAGATCACTTACATATGCCAAAGAAGTTCTACTTACGGTATGCATTTTCTCTATTTCCCATTGTAATTTAGAATTAAGCAATAATTGTAACAGTCAAAGTAAACCAATGGTCACATTTAATTGGCAGATCTTTTTTTTCTGACTGGAGTAAAAATATCAGTGATGTAATTATGTCTACACTACAACATAGCCCTTGGCTCAGACTCAGGTTCAAGCCCAAATCTGCTTTTCACCCGTACACTTAAGTCAGACAGATCTGGGCTAGTACACGCTCAGCAGTCCAGGCCTATTGCTTGGCAGTGGGCAGGACTCTGTGCCAAAGTCCCACTGGGACTCGAGTCTTAACTATCATTTTGCAGCGTGGCCACGGGTCAGGCCAGGGTTCTCAGCATGGTGTCTTCCAACGCTATCTCACAATCCGATGGGCCACGGTCTCCTGACCTTTCTAGGCCAAGTTCTGAAAATTGACACTCCCTCCCAGGTTCAAATATTTTCTGTGTTTAATCCTTCCATTTTATTCTGACTGCTCAACTGAACTGCAGGAGATTGAACTACCTCCTGCGTTAGCTATGGCCAACATTAGGAAGTCCTTTGCCAAACATGCTCGTACACCTGGTCACAGGACCACAGCCAGATTCTGGTACATCTTTAGTGTGAGGAAAAAAAGACGTTTGATTCTAGTAAGAATACTTAGAAATAACCACATGTGAAGCTGGCAGTGTTGGGGATTCAGTGCAGAGGGTAGATCCAGACACAGTATTGGAAAGCCATCAACAAGAAGCATACTTCATCCTGCCTCTTATGACCACCAGGTGCTGGGAATTGTGTCAAGCACTGAGCCAACTAATCAGCTAGGATGGTGACCTTACGACCTCCTGAATCCACTACAGCACCAGAAGGGACTCAGGTGCTCATGGCCTGTCCCTAAGGATACTTTGCTCCCACAGCAGCTACAGCACATCCTGGGGCCATACTCACAGGACCTGTGTGCTAACTTCCTAGAGGAGCAGCCCACCACAGAACAAGCAATAGAAATGGAAAAGACAAAAGTAGTCCGAGGCTTGGTAAATTTCAATATCCATGACTGTTATTAATATACCAATGAGAGATTTCTGGTTTATGACTAAGGTTAAGATTTTGTCTCAGCTGTTTTTAGCAAAAGTTGGGGGAAAAGAAGGGAACTAACAGTTGGAGACCTGACATGGTGACTTTCAACTGCTGTTCCAGCCCCAGCCATCCCACTGAAACTGTTGTTGCAAGCTGCATACACATAGCAGTATGTATCTGCTAATGACAGACTGTCGCAAAGTTGCTTAGGAGCACTAAAAGCTAGCACTTCCCTGACAGTACACAGCATCATATAAATTAGCTATGCCAGAGCATAATAAGCTGCCTTTAAATGGAACTGGCATAAGAGGAACATAGTTCATGTGTGATGAATTAACCATTGGAAATAATCTCAGAGGGATAGCTCTGTTAGTCTGTAACTGAAAAACTTAAAACAAAAAAAACCCAAATAGTTCTGCAATACCTTAGAGACTAAAAAAAAATGTAGATGGTATCATAAGCGTAAGGTTGTGCCCACAAAAGCTCACGATACCATCTACATTTTTGTTAGTCTCTAAGAACTGTTTGAAATAGATCAGGTTGTTGTATGCAGTCCACAATATCTGCTGAGAATGAGGACACATTACAGGTCTTAGTTGCCTAAGTATATTGGGGGGGGAGGGAAAAGGGTAAACTGCATTCAAAGAATGCTATGGAGCAATTTGTATCGACCACACAATTAGTCAATAAGGGGAGCTGTTGTGCAGAACTGCAGTGGGGGCAGCTCCCAGAACCCGCGTGAGCCAGGACTGATTAGTCCTGGCTCTCGCCGGTTTCAGACCACTGCTGCGTTGCATTTCAAATGTAGTAAGAGCCACTGGGCTCTTGCTACATTTAAAATGCAGAGCCGCAGCACAGACAGATCCCAGAGCCGGTGGATCTGGGACTGACAGAGGTGGGGGGAGGTGGCACCGCAGAGCTGGAAGGAATCAGCTTTTAAGCCAGCTCCCCACTGCAATAGATCCTGTTTCCAAGCGACAGGGAGTGAGTAGTTGAGTACTCAACTTGACTACACAATAAACTTAGCCTTATCAGGTAGTCAAGTACTCAACTACTCACTCACATCCCTATTGCATTCCCCATTATTATGCCAGAGAGTCCTTGTGATATGTATATAGTCCATGAATGCAATTAAGAGTCCATATTGTCCAAGGTATTTGCATCTAGTAGTCTATGGACTACATATATCTAGACAGGCTATATAATTATGTGCTAGCTGCATGGGGCTTTCAGAGAAGCAGCAATCCACATGGGAGATAACATAGAATTTTGTTCATTTCCCTACAAACGGTGATCCAATCAGGGTGCTGATAGCTGCAAATTTTTCCCTTGGTACAAACACCAAAAGGAGAGTCACATTTCAGAACTGGGTGTTTTTTCTAGGCCCTCTTCTTCAGGTCACCAGCCTATTCAACTCAGATGTGTGGTTCACTTGCTGCAACTTGAAAACCTCTTTAGCATAAATGGCTGGCTTGCCACCAGCACACTAGAACAGAGTATCCCTTTGACATTCAGCAATCTCCAAAACTGTTATGTTCCAAAATACTAATAACCTGAAAGGATAGTGAACCTATAGGTAGTGAACCACAGCAAGTTTATTTCCATGGTTTATTTCCTTGCCCTCCAACCCCAGGCTGAAGTGATCAGCAATTTTTAAAGATAAATTTCACCTTTTTGTCACGTGTGAAGGCTTTATGTATAATGCTTCTTAGTGTTCACAGAGCATTTAGGAACTAAAATTTAGCTTTCTAAACACACTGATGGAGTTATTTTTTGGTTTGGAGATTCTAAAAACACTTCTGTAATACTGAAACAAACCTGATTGCTTTCAGTTTTTAAGCTGGTCTCCTTCTGCATGCCAGCCACAATCCAGAAGGAAGTTGGGGTTTTGCACTATTAAAATGTAGTCAAAGAGAAAGTGTGCCTGCAACAATCTCATGGTGAACATTCCGGATAAAGGCAGGCACCAGTACCAGAGGGAAAAAATCATGACACAGTAAAAGGCAAAAAGGATGCAGAGTGAGAGAAGAGACTGCCAGTGCAGTTCTTTGAGGGGGAATGTTATGTGAGAGAAAGACCTCGTTGAGAGGCTGCTGCTGCTGCTGCTGCTAACAGCTGCAAGAGTGCAGGCTCCTGGCTCCACCAGCACCTGTTAAGCCAGTAGCATTATCCTGCAGACCAGGAACTCTTTGGACAATTCTATGGTTGTGAGACCCATGCAACCAGGACCTAATCCTAACTGGGATGGGAAAATGTACACAGTGCAAAGTCCTCCATCCTCATGCAGCAGCTTTGAGCGCAAAAAAATGCCTTCAAAGGACAAGAATGGAGGGGTTAGGGACACTCAGACGTCAGAGACGTTCAGATTTTTTTTTTTGTACTGGTTTCATGGTTTTGCACTGCTCGCTTTTTGTGTATGCACATGACTTTATTTAAATTCTCTTTTGGTCATTTCATGACAGCTGGCCAGTTTACAGCCTTGTATTACAGAATGACAAAGGTGCTGGATTCATTAACAAATGTTATTATCATCTCTAAAGATGAATTGTATAAAATAAATGTTTAAAAAAAGGTACAAACATGATGAGGCATAGTGAGAACTTGTATGCAACAAAACATCTCATATTTTCTCAAATCTGTAAAAAACACAATTCATGGTAGGGATGTAAAAATATAGATAAAATATTAACCATGTAACCAATAAAAATTCTGTTACACTGTTAACTGTGGGTTAACCAGTTACCCATTCACATCCCGAGTTCAATGTGTGTTTCTTGATGCTGGAGGGTCAGGGCAAACTGCTCACAAAGCTCTAGAAATGTTGTTTTCTTCACACACAAGTTCTGGGCCCACTGCTGGACATCCTATGTCTATATAATGAGATCCCACCAGTTTCTGCTTATGGCTCTGTTCCAAAAGTGCCAGTCTACAAAAGGAGCATCAAGAGCCACAAGCAGCATTTGCCACTTGGAGTTTGCAATAGGGATATTATCAGCTAGTTGGCAAACTGTTTAACCAATAAGTGATTGCTTATCTGTTAATGATCCTGTTTAACTGAAACAACCTTCCCTCCCTGCATGCTCTGCATTTAAAACTTGGACCTGGCTGGCTCAGCATAGGGCAGCAGGTGTGAGCCAGTCTGCAGAGGGAGCCAGTTTAAAAACCAGCTCACACCTGCCATTCCACATTGTTGCCTCTGTATCAGCAGTACAGGGCAAAGGCAGCCCCTGTCCACAAGGGGCTGGAACTCCCAGTGGATAGATGCCACTCCAGCATCCCACGGACCAGCCTCTGTCAGCGGCAAGCCCAGGTCCACAATGGACAGAGTCTGCTGCCACCCTGCACTGCTGCCTCTCTGATACAGAGACAACAGGGGATAGCAGTGGACTCCCCAGGAGTGGGGCCAGGAGCACACTGGTTGCCAGCCCCACCCCTGGGGAGGGAACATTCTTAGTAACTGTGTAACAGCTAAGAATTGTTGCAGCTACACAATCACTAAAATAAATTATTTCTAACATCCCTAGCTGCAATATTTGTATCATTTTCCTCCTCCAAGAGGTGTTTTGGGAACACAGAAAACGACAACCGAATGCCCAACACTATCTCCTGGATGAAAATGCCAGTTTCCTGAGGCAAAAACATAAGCAGTACAAGTTCTTCAAATGGTGCCTCCAGACTGGCTCCAAATGCCTAGAACATGCAGACCCAAAGATGGCTCAGCTAGATGTGCTGATGAGCAGAGGCAACTTATGGTAAAGTGCTGCTGGCTGGAGAGTCAAGTTTTCCCATAGTGCACTATAAACCAAGGGCTACCGCTGGGGAGGGCACTAAACAGCCTTGGATAGGCTGGTTGGACTTGGGTCTGTGCAGTGCACTTGGACATATTAGTGTAAGTCCAAAACGCAGACCTAGAAATTCTAAAACCACGGTCACTATGAGCTTAGAATCACCTGGTTTGTGAACTTGAGTCTCATGGATCTAGGCTTACACTGCACTGTAGGCATGGTTCTGTTCTTTCAGTGCTGTTAGTGATAGACGATCCTCATAATGAAGTCAAGAGTTCCATTCAGGCTCAAAGCAAAGCTGGCTATAAATCCAGGATCAGGATCTATGTAAGTATTATTAATAATATACAGGAAAATATATACACCCAGTTTTAAGGATCATTTCTCCAAGGAGGACAGCCAATTACCACTTACCAACCCTCAAGCACAGAGGCTAAGTGCAGTTATTAACAGGATCTCACATTGTAATCATGGCTCAATTCTGTCCTCCCTGTAGCATGTATAAAATGGAGCATGAAATACACCAAGCCACTCAGGAACAAACTACACTGGAGCTCTTTACAAAACTGCCAAGACATACATAGGCACTAGCTGAAGGCATTTTTAAACTGCAACAAAAATTAAAAAAAGGAAATGGGAGGCAAAAGAAATGAGAGGATGAAAAGGACAAAAACGACTGAAAAAAGGAGGAAGAAAAACAGACCAAGTAAAGGGTCAAGGGACCAAATCCTATTTATTTTCCAAATCCTTAAAAACTGGTGCTATACCACACAAGTGAGGAAAGAGGCAATGGAGGAAGGGCTCAGAGAAACAAAGAAATGACAGAAAACTAACACAAGAGCAGAAAAAAATCCAACTTGCCAGAACAGCACATTACCTGCTTTGTCAGTCTAACAATTAGAGCTAACCTCAAAAAACATCTAGTTGCCAGAAAGTGGAGAAAGAGCTAGCAGCTAGATAGGAAAATTACATGTGTATTAGGTCTTGTCTTGTCTCAGAATTTTAACATGAAAATAAAGTTATAATATGGCTAACATTTCCATAATATAATTCTGGAACCATAGTACTAAATACTAGGTAATAATTTTATGTGAGCAATCATTTTGCATAAAAGGAACTGACTCCTCTGAAGGTAAAACAGTATATAAATTACAGCATTCAAAATCTGGATAGCCCATGACATTCAGCATTATTTTAAATTTACCATGATGTTTTAAATAAAAGTACAGGCAATGTAAAATTTAGGTTGTTCCTACTGCTTGAACACAACCTATGGGGCAATACTATTCAGCTCTGGAGGTTTTAACATATGAGAACAAACATGACAGGCTAGTCCAGTCCTGGAATGAGAATGCTAGTCTGCCCAGTCATGATTCTCAGTGCTGACTACAGCACACAATTAATGCCTCTGATTTTGGAGCTTTTAATTACTAAGCTCATGTATGGCAAGTCTTGCAGAAGATCAAGTAATTAATGGTATTTTAGCAGAAACTTTTAACAAAAGCAAGAACACCCAAAGAGTCCTGAAGGGCCAAATTGCAACAAAACCTTTCTATGTCACTATATCTGGAATGTGGAAGATCAATAATTCTAAATGTAGCCAACTTCAAATTATTCATCCTTCACTGGTTATGAAAACACTCTCCTTGGAACAAATTAGCCAGTTTCTATACTAGTCTGGGAGCTCAATTTGACAAGATAGAAATATTAGAAAACTAGCAAAAACTAACAAAAAAACATTTTTAGGTACATCAGAAACAGGAAGCCTGCCAAACAATTAATATGGACACTGGACTATCCAGGTGCTAAAGGAGCACTTAAAAGATATTTACAGAGATGCCAAATGAATTTGTTGCATCAATTTTTACTACAGAAGATGTGAAGGAGACTCCTACACCTAAGCCATTCCTTTTAAGTGACAAATATGAGGGACTCTCCCAGATCAAGGTATCAAAGGAGATTTTGGGACAAACTGATTATTTAAACAGTAATGAATCACTACTATCCATCCAAGAGTGATGGGGTATGTAACCTATAATTTATATCAGCTTCTGTACCAGATGTCTGGAGGATAGTTAATGTGACTTCAATATGTTTAAAAACCTCTAAAGGCAATCCCGGCAATCACAGGTAGGGATGTAAAATCACATTTAACTGGTTAACCAGTTAAATATTATGTTTAACCCGTTAATTAAATAGTGGGGGCACTCCAGCCCAGAACTCTCCACACCTGGGGCAGGATGCTGCTCCAGTCCCCACTAGTTAACTGTAACCGGTTAAACATTCACATCCCTAATCACAGGCTGATATGCCTGACTTCTGCTCCAGGCAGACTGCCTGAAAAGTAGTAAAGAAGAAAATTATCAGACAGAAAAAAGATGAACACATTTTGTTGAGGAATAGTCAACACAGCTTTTGTAAATAGACATCAAACCTCACCAATCTACAGTAAACTTCCAATAATCTGGCACCTTTAGGACCCAGGGGGTGCCGGATTATCAAATATGCCAGACTATCAGAAGGGGGGGGGCTATGAGGGGTCTGGGGTGGGGTGGGGGGATGCTACCCCAGACCCCCTCATAGTCCTCCCTTCTGATAGTCCAGCTCTGCCCCAGGAGTCCCCAATTCAGCCGCTGCTGGTCAGTTTCAGCAGTGGCTGAATCGGGGATGCCTGCAGCAGAGCAGCTGGAGTGCTGCCGGGTTGGTCCAGTAGCACCGACCCTTGGCGCCGCGAGACCAACCCATCAGCACCCCAGCTGCTCTTGGGGACGCCTGGGGCAGAGCAGCTGGGGTGCTGACGGGTTGGTCCCGCAGCACCGCTCCTCGGCGCTACTGGACCAACCAGCTTCTCTGCCCCAGGTGTCCCCAAGTCAGCTGCTGCAGAAACTGATCAGTGGCTGACTCCAGGAAGCGGGAGACAGAGCTGCTCTGCCCCAGCTTCCTGGAGTCAGCCCTGGTCAGTTTCAGCAGTGGCTGAATCGGGACGCCTAGGACAGAGCAGTTGGGGCGCTGCTGGGTTGGTCTGGTAGCACCAAACCTCGGCGCTGCGGGGACCACCCCAGCAGCACCCCAGCTGCTCTGTCCCAGGTGTACCCTAGTCAGATGCTGCAGAAACTGATCAGTGGCTGACTCCAGGAAGCCAGAGACAGAGCTGCTCTGCCCCAGCTTCCTGGAGTCAGCCCTGGTCAATTTCAGCAGCGGCTGAATCGGGGACAGCTGGGGTGCTGCCGGGTTGGTCCCGCAGCCCCGAGGAGCAGTGCTACTGGACCTACCCAGCAGCACTCCAGCTGTTCTGCCCCCTGCTTCCCGGATTCAGTGCTGGTCTGTTTTAGCAGCGGCTGAATCGGGGAAGCTGGGAGCAGAGCAGATCCAATGGTCCGGCTGCCCGGAGCACTTCCGGGTTCCTGATGGTGCCGGACCATCAGGAGTGCCGGACTGTCAGATGCCGGACCATTGGAGTTTTACTGTATTAGAATTCTTTCAGAGTGTCAACAAACACAGAATGATAGTTCAGTGGATACGGTGTACCTGAACTTTCAGAAAGTCTTTGACAAAGTTCCTCACCAAAGATTCTTAGACAAGTATGCAATCATGGGGCAAGAGGGAAGAATCTTTCATGGATCAGTAACTGATTAAAAGATAGGAAACAAAGAGTAGGCATAAAGGATCAGTTTTCAAAAGGAAAGAAGTAAATAGCAATGTCCCCACTGTGCTGGGACCAGTGCTATTCATCATATTCATAAATGATCTGGAAAAAGAGATAAACATTAAGGTGGCAAAATCTGCAGATTTGGGATGTAAGTGTCTAGTTGACTATCAGATAAGCAAAAGCTTATAATGGACTAGTCCTTGATTAGTCACTCTCCCCCACCCTTGCTGCCTCTATCAGAAACAGCAAGAGAGGGAACAGGAGCCAGTGCTGGGGGAAGCTGGCTTAAAAGCCAGTTCTCCCCAGCACTGTCTCTGCAGGCCCAGGGAAGGAAGTGGGGATCGGGCACAAGCCGGGAATCAGCTGATTCCCGGCTTGCACCCAGTCCCAGAAGCGCAGCAGGGGGACATGGCACGAGCCAGAACAGCTGACTCCTAGCTCAAACCAGGTTGCCCCACTGCGCACCAGCCTTTTAAATGTATTAAGAGTCTGTTGGCTCTTAATACATTTTAAAGGCTAAAGCACAGCAGGAGGGACCCAGTATAAACTGGGATGGCTGATTCTTGACTAGTGCAGGGTCCCCCTGCTGTGCACCAGCCTTTTAAAGGCTGGACTGGAGCCTCCCTCCCACCCGCCTCAGACAGGGGCTGCTCCGGCTGGACTAGCCCCAAGGAGGGCAAGGAGCTGCTCCAGCCCCCAAAAGTTAACCAGAAGTGGTGAGCCTCACCCATAAGGAACAGCTTCCAAATGAGAAGAGATTAAAAAGAACAGACTTTTTAACTTGGAAAAAACTCAAAGAGGATATGACAGAAATCTACAAAATGATAAATGGTGTGGAAAAAGTGAGTATTTACTATTTTAAATAAAAAAGAAGCAGAAATCACTCAAGTGAATTAATGGGCAGCAGATTTAAAACAAACATAAGCAAGTATTTCTTCATACACCACTTAATCTGTGGAATTCTTTGCCAGGGACGCTGTGAACAGCAAAAGTATACTTGTGTTTAATTTAGGGATGTTAGGAAGTGAGTAAATAGAAAAATGTGTAGTCGATAGAATTTCTAGCAACTACACAATTAGTCAATAAGAGAGGAAGCCTTCAGGAGATACCCCCCACTGCGGTTCTGCAGTTTAAATGTCATAAGAACCAGACGGGCAGGCAGCTTGGCTCATACTACATTTAAACTGCAGAGTTACAGCAGGTCCAGCTCCTGGACTCAGCACGAGGTGCGACTGAGCCAGGCTTTCTCAGTCTCAATTCACGCCAGGTCCAGTAGCCAGTGTCTGCAGGGGCTCTCACTATGGAAGGCCCTATGGTCAGGGCTGCTCCAGCTGCAGCCAGCCCCAGCCACCATGAATGGAGCCTAGGCCCATCGTGGGCAGAGGCTGCTTCATGGCAGCCTCCTCTGTTCCTTTCCCCACTCCCCACATGCTGCTGCCTCTGAAAAAAGGGGGAGGCGGCACAGCGGAGACAGCGCTGGCGGGAACCGGTTTTTAAGCTGGCTCCCCTCAGTACCAGCTCTTGCTCCCCCCTCCTTCTGATATAGAGGCAGCAAGGTGTGGGGAGGAATGCAAGTAGTCATCTCAACTACCTGATAAGCCTACGCTTATCCTGTAGTCAACTACTCACATATATGCCTAGTTCAATTAAGAATTAGGTAAATGTGTGGGGCAAGGATAGATCAATCAATGACTGCCTGTTCTATTAATTCTTTCTGAAGATTCTGGCATTGCCCTCTATAAGAAGAAAAGACACTGGGCTAGACCATTGGTTTGACCCAGAATGGCCATTCTTCTGTTTTTAAAAGCTGGGCAACACGCTTCACTGAGGGAGCATGTCCACTATATGCAACACAGAAACTATAGTAAATCTTTGGCCATTTATCAGTTCTCCGATTATTATTAAATATTTGTATTGCCACAGTGTCTGGGATCCCGTCACAGGCCATGAGTTCACTGCGAAAGACACTGTGTAAATAAAAAAGACAACCCCTTCCCAAAAGAATTTAGAATCATCATGTAAAACAAAACAGGTGGACAGATAAGGCCCAACAGGCTGGGGCCATGGCCAGCAGTGCCCTGTGGGCTGGAACCAATGCCAGCTGGGCTGGAGTGGTCCTTGGCCTGGATCCTGCTTAATCGGTTAAGTCTAACGTTTAACCGGTTAACTGATTAAATAGGATTTTACTAGGGATGTTAGATCACGGGTAGTAGAATGGTCAACTAACCACATGAATTCTTAGCGGTTAGTCGACTATTCTATATTCCCAGGGCTAGCAGACAATGTGCTCCAGCCCCACTCCTGGGCAGCATCCTGCCACTTTGCACTGTTGCCTCTGATACAGAGCAGGGTGGCAGCAGCCCCTGTTCACAGGAAGTCTAAGCTCTCCATGGACAGAGGCTGCTCCAGAGGGGAGCTTGGACCTCCTGCAGACTGGGGCTGCTGCTGAGCACCAGCCTGTCTGTGGTGAGCCTGGGCCCACTGCAGGCAGGGGCTGTTTTGTGGCAGCTTCCCCTAAGCCCCTCACTGTACTGCTGTCTCTGATAAAGGCAGCAGTTGGTGGGGAGAGGGAAACAGGCAGCACTGTGGAGCTAGTGCTAGCGGGAAACTGGCTTTTAAGTCAGATCCCTCCAGCATTAGCTCCTGCTTCCCTTCCTCCCCTCCTCCCAGAGGCAGCATAGTAAAGGGGATGCAAGTAGTTGACTAGATTAAACAATTAACCTAGGGTTGACAGTTAATTGTATAGTTGACTATTCTTTCACGTCACTAGATTTCACATCCCACATCTTGATACACCAGTGGTCTAACCGTGGTCAAATTTTTGTAGGCACTATGACAAAGAAGAGTTTTAAGGAGAGATCTGAAGAAGAATAGAATAGCTATGAGGGTGTGTACAGAAAGCTGTTCAAAAGCATATGGGGCAGCATGAGAGAAAGCACAAAGGTAACTATTTGAATATTTAAAAGTCGGTGATGGTATCTGACATCACTGATGAATCAGAAGTGGGAGTTGTCATTTTGCTAGTGCATGAGACACAATATGTAGAGCCTGCATAAGTTTTGAAAGATTTTGAAAATGAAGTGAAGCAGCTTACATTTCATAAGGGATACCAGTAGAGGGATTCAAATAGAGTGATATGGTCTAAGAAACAGGCTAGGAAAATTATATTTGCACAGCGTTCTGAATGAGGTGAGACTGTATTTGTTAAAATTAAAGCAAAGGATGTTTCAGTAACTAAGATGTGAGTGCCTGGACAGAGTTTTCACTGTGCAAGTGGACAGGAAAAAACAAATGAATGGCAGTGGCCATGTGTGACTTTTACCCCATCTGTTACTAAACAGGAAAACTATCCTTTTTTTACATAGATCGTTACAATTATCTGTGCCTTTGTTTCTGCAAGATCAGATGACTGGAACATTATCTATGAAAGGCTATATGTATTGCTCATTCAGAAATGGAACCAAATATAAAATGCAACCACCTCTTTTCAATACATTGCATACAAAATACAAACATCAGATCTTCTTTTCCCCCATACCATGGAGTTACAAAGATCATTTATTCGGCTTATTTCACCATGACAATCCTATAAATATTGATTTAAATCTTAAATTAAGTATCATTTAATTTGTGTGAAGTACCATAAAAATCAAAACAACGAAAATTGTTAAGTTTAATTAATATTTGTGATGTGCTTTCAAAATCTTATGAGGTGCTTATGCACTCTGTCATCAGGTGAATGACGAAGGCTGACCTACCTGCGTATGCTGAGAGTAGGAAATACAGAACATGGGTAGTTTGTCAGACCGATGTAATTCAGGGTACGTCTAGACTACAGGCTTTTGTAAATAGCTTCTGTCAACAAAGAGCGTCTAGACTACATTCAGTTCTGTTGACAAAGCACGCTGCTTTGTCGACATGGCAGTGTAGACGCAAAGGACGGTGTAGATGCAATAACATCTTCTGTCGACAGAACTCCATCGACAAAAGGCGTTATTCCTCGTAAAATGAGGTTTACCAGCGTCAACAAAACTGCTGAGTTCTGCTGACGTTATGTCGACAGAACTCAGCGGTAGTGTAGACGCAGGTTTAGTTTTGTCAAAAAAGTCCACTTTTGTCAACAAAACCCTATAGTCTAGACACACTCTTAAAGACTACTGTATAATCATTGTTTTGGAGGGAAGATAGCCTTCTTTGAAAATCCCATCCGAAAAGGCTAAGAATCAGGTGTCCTACTCCATTAGGGGCTTTTGACAATTCCAACCTTCATTATTAAGTTGACAGAGAAATCTGTACTCAGGACCGTCTTCAAATTACAAACTAGTGTGGCACATCGAACCCACATGCCATCCAATAAAACTTTGTGCTGTTTTCACACACAGCGCATCTAGTATTATCAGAGCCTTAGACAGACATCATCTCTGTTAGATAGTTTTGCTGGCTATTTAAAACAGGTTACACTGAACATAAAAAATGTTAAGTCTGCATATTCAATTTGGCAGGAGTTTGTTGATACCCACAGCCAGTCAGGCTTTACTCTTGGAAGCTGGTAAGGGATACTTCAGCAGCAGTCCTTAGTGATATTTGCTTTAAAACCCTGTGCGCATTAGGAATGTTAAATTTCAATTAATTGAGTAATCCAATAGTCGATGCAAATTGCATATTTGATTAGTCAATATGGGTGCCTCCGCCTCTGAAGTGTAGAAGCGGTCCCAGAGCTGTTGCTACACTTTAAACGCAAAGGTGCTGGAGGGAGCACGGAACCAGTGGGGCAGTCCCCCACTGGCTCCATGCTTCCCGCAGCATTTGAAAGCGGTAGCACTGTGTGGAGCCCAGGGTCAGCAGGGGAGTCCCCAGCTGATCCTGGGCTCCACGTATTGCTGCTGCTTTGAAACACCACGTGCAGCTTGGGGACTCCTCAGCTGTCCCCCATATTTCTCCCCCTTGCTTCCTCTTTCTGATAGAGACAGCAAGGGGGAAGAATGACTAGTCTATTACTGTGCTGACTATCCTATAAGCATGTGTTTATCAGACAGTCAACTACTGGTTCACATCCCTAGTCTGCATTTGTCCTAGGATATTATTTATACATTAAATAAAAAACTGACATTTTACTGTCTATAAAATAAGATCAGTTAACTAGGGGTGGGCTGTTAAACATGGGACCTGCAAAGAACACTATGAGGAAAGTAGATGACTGCATAAACATCTCAAATTGTAGCAGGCCTGATTCAGCCAAAAATATCGAGAGAATTCTAGAATGTATTGTGAAGATGTCTCTCAGACAAGACCTTTAATAAAAAAAGCTCTGTTCACTCTGCATCAAGATTAAAAATATCATGACAGATGCCTCAGGACAAGTGCATGCAAATGAAGTGTCCTACACTTTGTCCTACACTTCAGTTTATCAACTGGCTAGGCAGAGGTCAGAGTGATGTACAGCACCTTGCCCATTTCATTGAAGCCTCATCCCATTGGTTTATTTCATCCATCTGGCAGCGTTTTGTCACACTCTGATGACATGTGATTGAGGGCTGCGCGCCCGCCCGCGGAGCACATAGTACAACAGTCTGATTGCGGATTCATGGTTCAAGAGGCTGCTTCAACACAGAAAAATAGAGGGGGGAAGGGGTGCCCTTGACCTGCCTTCCGCCTGGTGCCACGCAGAGTGCTGGACAATAGCTGCCAACTTCCCTTCGCTTCATCAGAGGCAGCCGCAGTGGGGGACAGTCCGTGCAATGCCGCCGCGTGAGAGGCCGCGTTTACACGGGATCGGGCTGAGGGCCAGCACAACCTGCTCCGCGCTGCACAAAACCCGGGCAGCTGCGGGCCCGAGGCGGCTCCGCTGCAAATCGGCCGCGGGCAGCGCCGGGCAGGCGCGAGGGCTCATTGTCACGCTCGTCCCGCCCGCGCCACATGGCCCCGCTGAGGCGGCGACTGCCGCGGCTGCCGGGAGCGAGGCCCAAGACGGGGAAATGCTGAAAACGCCCCCCCCCCTTTCCGCCCCCGGATCCTCCGCGCCTGGGACGGGTCCTGCCGCGGCCTGCCCGGGCGATGGTCCCTGCGCCGGGCCGCGGCTGGGCCTAGGCCCGGCCCTTCGCCGCCAGGCAGGGGAGCGGGGCGGGCGCGGGTCCCGCCCGCACTCACCGTTCGCCCGCTTCAGGGCATTCTCGGGCCGCTGGAAATACACCGGCATGATGGCGGCGGGGGCAGCGGCGTCTCCTCACGGGGCGGCGGCGGGCGGCTGCGTGCGCCCAGACAGGCAGCCTGCTGGGCCGGAAAGGGAGCGCGCCACGTGACCCACGCACACCGACGTGTCCAGAAGCGGAAACCCCTCCTTCCCCGAGAGGGAGGGGGAAGCGGGAGGCTGGGGTGTAGAGATCCGTCCCGGCATGCAGCGCTGCATTCGCCTAGTAGCCCGTGGTGGAGGGGTTAGCGACAGGCAGTAAGAGTTTCGGCAGGTGTCGGTTCGAATCCTCTGTCCCCATGGTAGCAATGCGCCACCTGTGACCCTGTAAGGGACAAGCCTGGCTGGGTGATGGAGAGGGTGTGTTGCAGGCACTAAAGGTGCTGCAGGACCTTTCCTAAAGGAATAATTCAGTGCACATGTAAAGAGCACCTTACCATAGACTCCTGGGGCTGGAAGAGACCTCAGGTCATCTGGTCCAAAGCAGGACCAACCCTAACTAAACCATTCAGCCAGAGCTTTGTCAAGCTGGGACTTAAAAATCTCTAGAGATGGAGATTCCACCATATTAAGTGACCCAATCCAGTGCTTCACCATCCTTCTAGTGAGAGAGTTTTTCCTAATATCCAACCTAGACCTCCCCACTGTAACTTGAGACCATTGCTTCTTGCTCTGCCATCTGTCACTACTGAGAGCATCCTCTCTGAAGCCTCCCTTCAGGAAGTTGAAGGCTGCTAGCAAATCCCCACTCACTCTTCTCTTCTGCCAACTAAACAAGCCCAAATCCCTTAGCCTCTCCTCATGGGTCCTGTGCTCCAGACCCCTAATTATTTTGGTTGCCCTCTGCTAGACCCTCTCCAATGCATCCACATCCTTTCTATAGTGGGCAGCCCAGAACGGAATGCAATACTTCAGATGTGGCCTCACCAGTGCCGAATAAAAGTGAATAATCACTTCTCTAGATCTGCTGGAAATACTCTTCCTAATGCACCCTAATATGCGATTAGTGATAGAAATGTAGCCGTGTTAGTCTGGTGTAGCTGAAACAAAATACAGGACTATGTAGCACTTTAAAGATTAACAAGATGGTTTATTAGATGATGAGCTTTCGTGGGCCAGACCCACTTCCTCAGATCAAATAATGGAAGAAAATAGTCACAACCATATATACCAAAGGATACAATTTTTAAAAAAAAAGTGAACACACATTAAAAGGACAAATCACATTACAGAACAGAAGGGGGATGTGGGGGGGGGGGAGGAAGGTGAATACCAGTGAGTTAATGATATTAGAGGTGGGGACAGGAAGATGTCTGTGAGTTAATAGTTTAAGAGGTGATAATTGGGGAAGCTATCTTTGTAATGGGTAAGATAGTTGGAGTCTTTGTTAATTCCTCTGTGGAGAGTGTCGAATTTTAGCATAGTGATAGAAATGTATCCGTGTTAGTCTGGGGTAGTTGAAGCAAAATGCAGGACAATGTAGCACTTTAAAGACTAACAAGATGGTTTATTAGATGATGAGCTTTCGTGGGCCAGACCCACTTCCTCAGATCAAATAGTGGAAGAAAGTAGTCACAACCATATATACCAAAGGATACATTTTAGCATGAATGCCAGTTCAGAGGATTCCCTTTCAAGTGCAGATTTGAATGTCTTCTGAAGTAGGATGCAGGTTAGCAGGTCATTCAGACAGTGTCCTTTCTTGTTGAAATGACAAGCAACTGTTTTTTCTTTGTGATCCTGTCTAATGTCTGTTTTGTGGGCATTGATTCTTTGGCGAAGTGTCTGAGACGTTTGTCCAATGTACATAGCAGACGGACACTTTCGGCACATGATAGCATAGATTATATTTCTGGAGGCGCAGGAATATGTATTCTTGATCTTATAACTCACTTGGTTAGGCCCAATAATGGTGTCAGCAGAGTGAATATGTAGACAAAGCTGGCAGCGGGGTTTGTTGCAAGGGAAAGTACCAGGGTTGGTATTAGTGTGGTATGTCCTGTGGTTGTTGGTAAGAATCATCTTGAGGTTAGGTGGTTGTCTATAGGAGACTATGGGTCTGTCTCCCAGATCTTCTTGTAGTTTAGTGTCCTATGTGATTAGACTTCTTGGCTACAAGGGCACACTGTTTATTCGTATTCAGCTTCCCATCCACTGTTATCCCCAGGTCCTTTTGTGCGGCACTGCTGCTAAGCCACTTTGCCCCCATCCTGTAACAGTGCTTGGGATTCTTCTGTCCCAAGCGTGCAACTCTGCACTTGTCCTTGTTGAACCTCATCTGATTTCTTTTGGCCCAATCGCCTAATCTGTCTAGGTCACTCTGGACCCTATCTCTACCCTGTAACATATCTACCTCTTCCCCCTAGCTTAGTGTCATCTGCAAACTTGCCAAGGGTGTTATCCATCTCCTTATCCAGGTTATTGATAAAGATGTTGAACAAAACCAGCCCTAGAACCAATCCTTGGGGCACGCCACTTGAAACTGACCACCAACCAGACATTGAGCTGTTGATCACTGCCTGTTGGGCCCAACAATTTAGCCAGTTTTCTATCCACCTTACAGTCCATTTTGCTTATCAGATAGTTGACTAGTTGCTCACAATCCTACTTCCAGCACTAGCATCCCTGAACATGAGCACATGTGATTTTACAAAACTATATAGAACATATAGTAAAGGGAAGACTTGGGTCTGAAATCTGGCAATTTATAGTGGCAATGAGACAATTTATTATTGTTTTGTTATATTTCAATGGAATTTTTACTTTATTGATAATTGTTGGTTTCTTATGTTTTCTTATTGTTTCAATATTGTGCAGCCACAAAAACACATATAAAGTCTCAAAACAATTACAATGCAACCTGAATAATATATTTCAAATGGTGGTTTAATAATAGAGTGAGAGCCCAGAGGCACCTTGCACTCACTCCAATTGTTATTTTACCAGAAATAAATACTTGTTTCTGTTAATAGCAGGAAGAGCAGGAGGAATTGAAACAGGCTGGGTGTGGAATGGAATGTTTCTGATAAGCATTGTGACTGTACTAGAAATATTTTCTTTCCCTTTCTCCACCTCGTACCCACACTATCAAGAAAGAATCAGATAAAACATAAGAATTGTCATTCTGCATTCCATGTAGTCCAGTATCTTATCTCTGGCAATGGTCAGTAGTAGGTGGGTCAGTGGAAGGTGTAAGAACCCCAAAATAGACAGGTGTGGGATAGGCTTCTACCTTATCCTCTATGGTTAGAGACTGACATAAACCTTGAAGCTCCGAGTTTAATTTTCCTTAAATTTTTGTTATAATTAATTATAACTTCAGATATTCTTATTCATATCCAAACCTGCTCTGAATTTTTATAACAGCTTCCTGCAGGTTGAGTTCTTCAGTCTAATTACATATCATGTAAAAAACTATTTAATCAGTTTTGAATTTACCAGCTTTTAATTTCACGGAATGTCCCCTTGTTCCTGAAGTATGAAAAAGGGAAAACATTGATTCCCAATCTACTTCCTTTCATTATTTTATATACTTTTGTCGTGTTCTCTCTTACGCGTGCCCTCTCTGAGGTAAACAAGATCAATCTTTTTACTTTTACTTTTATGAGAGTTTTACTATGCTTTCCACACAATCTAGTGAAGAGGTACTCAAAACAGAAGAAAACTGGTAGGCCCCAATCCTACATTTATCCATGTGCTTAATTGCACGCAGACTTTGCAGGATCATTGTATGTGTTTGTATAATGCCAAATACTCCTGACCCAGATTCTGTTTGTAGCCTTTGGATGTAACTGTAATAAAAGTAATTGATAATAAGTAAGACTTCTAAGCAATGTAATTGTATTCTGTATAACAGTTTGCATATAACTGTACCCAGCAATGATTCACAGGGTTAAATAATACACATAGTTACAAAGTTAAAACAAACAGAAAAAGAGAAAAATTCAGGACAGTCAAAAGTAAAAAAGATAGTTTTTAACTTTTACTTGAAAATAGATCAGAAAGGTAATGAGATGGACATTCACTTGGTCATAGAGAAGAAGGCTTTAAGAATGTGAAATGCTGCCCCCCACACATGCACACACACCAGAAGAGTAACTGAGGAAAGAAACCCACCCTAAGTAAACATCAAAACATGTTGACAGTTCACCATGAAACATAAGTGGAGTTCTGGTGCAGCTCAAGGTGTGCAATAGAACTGGGCAAAACTTTTTGATCATACAGTAAATTAGTTGAAATATGTAGTTTTGAACAATGTTAAGAATTATTTTTAAGAAAAGAAAAAAGTTCATTTTGACATTTTTTAAATCAACCATTTTGACATTTTGCTTTTAAATGAATCACTTCATTTTGCAAATGTCCTGTCGGGCCAACATTTTATTTCAACATTTTGCTTCAAACCTCACTGTTTTGTTTTAAAACACTGTTTCAGAAGGACATGCGAAAAGTTGCAGTCAGCCTGCCTAAAATGCTTTCAGTTCTGCATTTTGGCAACTGGTGGGAAAAATAACCCACTTATTTGGGTTGGAAAATAACCGATTTTCACTTGGAAAATAACCGATTTCATTTATTTATTCAGATTGTTCACTCCAGCCATCAAACCAAAAAAATCAATCATTCAGTGAGCCATAGCGGGGAATCACACAGGGGAGAGACCCCCCAGAGGCGTAAGCGGGAAAGAGGGAGCCATCCAAAAGATCTAGGGGTGTAGAGGCCACACAGAGGGAGTCAGAGACGCAGCCCCAGGGGCAAGACCGAATGAAGGAGAAACAAAATACAGGACTATGTAGCACTTGAAAGACTAACAAGATGGTTTATTAGATGATGAGCTTTCGTGGGCCAGACCTACTTCCTCAGATCAAATAGTGGGTCTGGCCCACGAAAGCTCATCATCTAATAAACCATCTTGTTAGTCTTTCAAGTGCTACATTGTCCTGTATTTTGTTTCAGCTACACCAGACTAACACGGCTACATTTCTATCACGAATGAAGGGAGGAGCGCCAGGAAAACGACCGGCGGGGTGGGGAGACCAGACCGCCCAGAGCGAGACCGGCTTGGGGGGAAGCCAGGCCCGCCGGAGGGGCCCGAGGAGCGGGGCGAAGCCAGGCTCGGCTTGCTGCTGCGGCAAGCCCGGCGCCTGCCGCCTCACTGGTCTCCCAAGGCAGCCGAGAGGCCGAGCCCGCCTCCTATGTGGGCCTGGGAGGCGGGGAAACAGCGGGGCCGGGCCCAGCGCCGAAGGCGGGGCCGAGGCAGCGGGCGGAGCCGGAGTGAGGCGGGGCCGGGCCTGGGCGCTCAGGCGGCGGCGGCGGCAGCAGCAGGGGATCCGGGAAGCGGGGGAGAAGGCCGGGCCGCGCCTGGTGCGCTCTGGCCGGGCAGGGAGGCGAGTGGAGCCGGACGGCAGGAAGATGGCAGAGCCGGAGATTCAGCAGCTGCTAGGCGTGGGGCTGATCGGTAAGGCGACCCCCCCGCCCCCTTCGCCCCTTGCAGAGCCCGGACTCCAGCTTCTTGCCAGGCTCCTGCCCCTTCAATGGAGGGTGGGGCCCTTGTGCCAGTGGGAGCAGACGTGCTGCCCCACCCCCTGCCTTGAAAGTGGTTTCCAGCGTATTCAGACTTCGCCGTGTGGTTCAGTGGCCCTCAGTGCCCAGGGCGGTGAGGGCAGCACCTGTCAAACAGTCCCCACTCTTTGAGGTGCACCCCTACCCCTTCTCCTTCACGTGCGGGGGCTGTAACCAACCCGCGGGGGGAAGGGGAACTGTTCCTCTTTTGCCAACTTTCCCTATCTTTGGCATGGCTTTTGACACAGTTCTGTATGAAGTTCTCATAAGCAAATTGGGGAAATGTCTAGATGAAATGGCTGTAAGTGCACAAGTGGTTGAAAGATCACACTCAAAGGGTAATCAGTGGCTTGCTGATAAATTGAGAGACTGTCGGAAGGGGGGTCCCCACAGGGTTTCATTCTGGGTCCTATGGGATGTTTACATTTGATGACTTGGCTAATGGAGTGGAGAGTAGGCTTATTGCAGATGACACCAAGCTGGGAGGGGTTGCAAGCACTTTGGAGGACAGGTTTTAAATTCAAAGTGACTTTGAAAATGTGGTCTTAGTTCCAACAGGATGAAATTAAATAAAGACAAGTTCAAAATAGTTCACTTAGGAAAAAAATCAAATACACAACAGCAAACCATCTAGTTTGGGGTGGGCAATTTTTTTTTGCCTGAGGGCCTTATCTCAGTACAGAAATTGTATGGTGGGTCATGAATGCTCACATAATTGGGAGTTGGGGTGTGGGATTGGGTTAGGGCTCTAGTTGGAGCAGACTCTGGAAGGGGGGCCAGAAATGAGAAGTTCAAGGTGCGGGAGGGGGCTTTGGGCTGGAACGGGGGGTTAAGATGCAGAAGGGGAATTAGGGCTGGGCTGGGATGGGATTGGGATTCAATGGGAGGATGAGGGCTCTGGGGCTGAAGATGAGGGCCTTGGGGTACAAGAGGGACTCAGGGGTGCAGGCTTTGGGAGTTGTCTACTTCAAGCAGCTCCAGGAAGCAGCAGCCTATTCCCACTCCCATTCCACTGCCTTATCCATAGGTGCCACTCTAGTAGCTCCCATTGGCTGTAGTTCCCAGCCAATGGGAGCTGAAGAGCTGGAGTTTGGGGCAGGGGCAGTGTGCAACACCCCTGGCTGCCCCTGTCTCCAGGATGTGTTCACAGCTAAGACATGAGTGGAGTAGGGCAAGCAAGCTTCCAGCCCTGGTGCCCAAGAGCTGGAGTAAAAAACTGAGGGGTTTGATACAGCCCATGGTTCATAATTTGCCCGCCCCTAGCGTAGGTGATAATGCTGCTGAAAAGACTCTGGGAGTTCTAGTGGACCACAAACTCAATATGAGTCATCAATGACTCATGACATAGCTGGAAAAAAAGCTAATATGATTCTGAGATGTATTAATAGAAGTGGTGTACAAGAGATACAGGAGATACAGGAGATAATTGTCCTCGTCTACTTAACAGTGGAGTACTGTGCCCATTTCTGGACAGCACAATTTAGGAAGGATGTGGACAAAATGGAAAAAGTCCAGAGGAGAGCAACACATAATGAAAGATGTAGAAAATCTGACTGATGAAGAAGAGTTAGAAAAACTAAAGCGGTTTAGTCTTGAGAAAAAACTGATAGACAACCTGATAACATATTGGAAGACTGTTAAGGGCTATGATAAAAGACACACTGATCAATTGTTCTCCATGTTCACTAAAGGTAGGACAAGACATAATGGTCTTAATATGGAGCAAGGGAGATTTAGGTTAGATATTAAGAAAATCATTCTATCTATAAGGGTAGTTAATTCCTGTAATAGGCTTCCAAGGAAAGTCATGGAGTCCCCATCATAGGACACTTTTAAAAACAAGTTGTACAAACATCTATCAGATATTGTCTAAGTTCACTTGGCCCTACCACAGCTCAGGGGGCTGGACTTGATGACTTTTTGAGGTCCTTTCCTGCCAAATATATGATTCTATACTGAGGTGTAAACTCCAAAACTGCCCACAAAATTTAACTAGCCACTGATAAAAATGGGACTAACAACATATCTTTGCCTTTCTGGGGTGTAGTTAGGATTGATTAACTAGTGGGAAAGAATCATATAAATGACCAAGTGTTGCTTGTTTTCATTATTTGTCAGTTTATCTTAAAGCACTTAGCGAGGAAAAGATTCCTGTAAAAAGCCAGAGCCCGCCCTCTGATACAAGCCATTGGGAATATGTGGGGGGTATCTGAAGGCAACATTTGGCATGTGGTTAGTAGGGATGTTAAAAGTTGTTTAATAAGGGAACCATGTAACCGCTAAAAATCTTAGCAGTTACATGTGCTGTGGGCTCTGTAGTATAAAGCTTAAATAAGCTTCATATTGCAAAGCCTTCCCCAGAGCAGGGTCACCAGCCATCTCCCACGGAGTGGGACCAGCAGGAGCAAACAGCTCAGCTGCTGGCTCCGCTCCTGGGGAGGAGGTTTTGCTGCCACAGTGAAGCCATCCGGGAGCAGGGCAGAGTTTAACCAATAACATTACCTGATAAGCATCATCTTATTGCTTAACTGGTTAATCGATTAAATTCTAACATCCCTAGTGGTTAGTATGGAATCTGGGAATGAAGTCTGTCTGAGTATTTATAATATAGCCCCTTTTGTAGCATATAGATGCCATATAACTATAAAATTTTATTGGCATACAAAGTGAAAGTATTGTTAATTAAGAACTATATCGATAATGTAGTCCAAACAAGTCTGTTAGTTTAACAATGAACAATTAATACTTAAATGATGCTTTACCACTTCAAAGCATTGTGACAGTTTGAATGATGGAGATTTTAAATTATGCAAGTTAGGATTCTGAAAATACTTTGTTCATGCTTATTTTCAAGTAATTAAATAATTCCATTGGAGTCAGTTAAGTAAGTGTACAGGAGCTGCATAACTGAGAATAGCACCTTTGAAAACAAAAATTCTTACTTTTCTACATACTCAAAAGCCTCACCAGCCTAGGACTTTGCATGCCAGGAGTTAGCCAAGAGCAGACTTTTACAACAATATGTGAAAATAAAAGTTAATAAAAGAAGCACTCACAGACAACTTTTAACAGTTGAGGCATGAGTGGGTAGTGCTGTAGTTAGTATAAAAATGGGATGTTAAGCCGATTCCAGTAAACAGATCTGATTAACCAATCAATTTACTTCCTTGCTGCTGTTTGGCATTCTCACAGTGAACATCTTTCCACCATAGAAAAAGACACCAATGGAGATACTCTCTGGGTATGGTGTTATCCTTCCACAACAGCTGAAATGAGGGATCTGTTGCTGAGAAAATGCTGCCTTACAGATGAAAATAAATTGCTTCACACCTTTGTATTTGGCCAGTATAGAAGATCGTGGTTCTATATCACAACAGTGGAAGTTCAAGATTCTTCAGTTTTGGAAAAGGTGGGACTAAATCACCAATAAAGAGATCTAAAGCAGTCGAATTCCATGCACATCCCATTATCCTGGCACAACTAAACCCTGACCTTGCTTTAAATTTTGATAAGAGGAAGCTGCATACCAAGTTTGGTGGTCTTAGCTCATACTGTTTAGGGACTTCTTGAACAAATACTCGCAGGTGGACAGCCAGCCAGCCAGACATTTCTAAACTATATAGTAAGAAGAAGATTGGTATTCTGTGTGTATGCAAAACAAGTGTAATATACACTCCCCATTTGGCCTTTCTATGAACAGCAAAAAAGGAAGTGGCTGGATAAAAAGAAAGGGGGACATATGCAGCCCTTGAGTAAGTGGATGCAATTTCCTTTGATATCAGTCGGATTGCATCAGTTTATACTTTCGGGTGAATTTGGTTCCTGAAGCATTAAAGATATATTCTGTGGAGTAGTCATAAATTACAGTAACAATAAGGAGAACTCTTATTATTTATATGTAAATCCTACATATATTTTTCCCTGCTTACAATTTGAAGTTAGACCCCAAAAGTAACAAAAAAGTAACATAGGTCATTGTGGGGAGAAAATTATTAAAGATATGGAGAAGGATGAAAAGGAGAAAGTTGGGTGAATCATGGATTTTTATTTTAGGGGTGTTTTAATAGATGGTCTGTTATTTGAGAACAGGAGAGCTACTCCAGGGCCAGTCAATGTAGAAGGAAGAAGTTATATAGGAAGCTTTGAATTGTGAAAGGATAATAAGCTGATATTAGGTAAAAGAGAGAGGCAGAAACACTATGCATATTCTTGTTTTATTTTACATCCTGCTCGTTTTTCAGCAGTTTTCATCACTGCATGATAGACTTTGTAGAACTCCCCTTAGCTTATATTTTTAGCAGTAAATACTCACTTTCTTATTATATCCCTCCCTGTTTCTTTCCCCTCAGAGTGCAAGAGATTAATTTTGCACACACAGAATGCCACCCCCAATGGTATCACCATCTTATGCTGTGTCTCTTAATAAGACCAATGGAAAGGGTTTGAGGCAATTTGTTAGATATTATAAAAATGGGCACATAAATGAGTCTTTGAACAGTATTGTTATATCTCACTCTTTATTTATAATTATAACAGGTTTTTCATTGATGCATTCTCAACGTTTCTGCTAAAGTATTTTAAATGCATTTTTGAAATATTGCAGCTGTACTTTTATTTCATCTGTATTCTGACATTCAGGTTCCTTAATAAATTGTTGTAAGACCAGTGGCATTTCATGTTCAGTAACAATCAGTGGTGATTCTTCCTGTCCTTCTCACATTCTCTCCACCTGAGAAGGCTTCCCTCCTCCTCCCCTTTCTGGTTCTGTCCTCCTCTCTCTGCCATAGCTGCAGTATTATGTTAATAGGGTGGAGAAAGTCTGGGTCTGGTGTTTTGAGGGTTTTTTTTACTCTGTTAATTTTTTGTTTCATTTTGTCTGCTAAATATTGATAGTTCTGATTCAGTGAAAGTGGGTCAGTTCAGAAGCCATTTGTGATGTCTTTTTTACTGAATATAAATGAGATTTGCAACTGTGTCAGTCTCCTGGTACTGTAATATCTTGTTTGATAGTTGTGTTAAATTTAGTAATATAAGAATTACATGCATTAAAGTGGAGATATATAATACATTAACCTACATGTTTTTGTATATTTTGGACAGGTGACTCACTTTTCTATTGTTCTGACTGCCAAAGATTTTAATCCGGAGAAATATGCAGCCTTCACTAGGATATTGTGTAGGTCTGTATAAAAGCTGTATGTAGTATGAATGTTTAAATACTTAGTCCTTGCTAATTTGGAAAATTGAACTATATATGTGGTCTAACAATATGAAAATGTTTTCTGGAATTCCAGATATTGCAATTCTAAGTATATACTTATTTAGAACTGTCTATTTTGTGTCATGTGATAAAGTTAAGAACATAATGAATGTTCAACATAGTTAACCATACAAATAAAATTCCTCGTTTTCCCAGCTTTTTTTTTTCCCAAGAACATAATTTAAAAATGTAACAAACACTGAAGAATCTCTATGATCTTTCTTTTTCATGGTTGCATAAACTATTTAGGTTGATTGTGACTTGTTTGCTTTTTTTGTTTGTGGATCTTTCTAAACTTGACATAAACTGAGTCTTTCTAAATTATCTGAAAATTATAACTGAATTTAAAAAATAAATGTGACAACTCTGTAGGGAAACTAAAATGGAAAATGGCAATTTACAACTATCTGCAACCCTATATTTGAAATAATCTGTTTGAAGCTTTAGGTACGGTGTTCCTACATCTAAATTCTATTCTTTCCCCTGGGCAACTTAGTTAAAACTCAGAGGAAGAGAGATGATTAGCAAACGGATATTAAGAGAGCGGAGAGTTTCCTTTTTCCATGCATAGGGGACAGACTGAGAGTTCTTGTGTTTGTCCCGTGGCAGGTTTCCTGTCAGCCATTCTTTGCTAATGTTTTTTTGATAATCATGAAGGTATGATCACATGATTAGTTAAAAAAAACAAAACAGACAAGATTTGTGCACATGCTATAAAAGGCTTTTTATTCTCTTATTTAAAACTAACATCAATCATGGGTCTTAAAATCATAATTTTTACAAATCAGTGTCTTGGTGGTACCATGACCTTTTCATATGCCTAGCTGTACTGTTCGCACCATCACAGACAAAAACTAAATATTTTCTCTTTTTTCATGCAGAATTTACTTGAAGTATGGGAGTCCAGTTAAAATGATGGAGAGTTATATTGCAGTTCTTACAAAGGGGATCTGCCAGAGTGAAGAAAATGGATCTTTTCTCAGCAAAGACTTTGATGCACGAAAAGCTTACCTCGCAGGTTCAATCAAAGGTTAAAAACAAATCTATAGTCAACTGATTATATATGTCTTTTTAAAATATGAAACCCACAATGCCATTCTGCAGTTATATAAAATAGATTTTTATATCAAGTCCCAAATTCTGTTCAGATAAGAAACAGGTCATATTTGTTAATTTATATTCTGAGTATAGTGATATCTGGTGACTAATCGACAAGTTTTAAAGAAATATTGCCATATACTTTTGATACCATAATGTCTTTCTTGTTCCATAGATATAGTATCTCAGTTTGGCATGGAAACAGTTATTCTATTCACTGCACTGATGTTAAAGAAAAGAATTGTTGTATATCACCCTAGAATAGAAGTCATCCAGGAGTTTACCAGGTATAGCACACACCTATAAAAAAAATTGAATTAAGTCCTGGTTCTGAAAAGTATCCATATTCAGGAAAGCACTGATGTAAATGCTTACAATTAAACATGTTCTTAGGTTCCATTGATTTCATAATATGTGCTTAAGTGCTTTGCTGAATGGGGGCCTTAAAAATAAAATGAATATGCTAAGTCACTGATTAATACAAGAAAAAATACTTAGTTTCAAATCCTAACTTAATTTCTTTAGGACTCTGCCCGCTTTAGTGTGGCATCGACGGGACTGGTCAATTCTTCATTCATATGTTCATTTACATGATGATGAACTGGAAGCATTAAAGACCTGCACAGGTAGTGATAATAAGTTATCAGTCAAAACCTTGTTCATAACGTTAATTTCATTTGCATTGGAACAACACCTTTTAATAATACTGTCATGAAAAGTCTGTTGCTATTTCCATAATAAATTCATTTTGAGGATTTTTAATTCTTTAAATCTGTCATAGAAGTTAAACTATATATATTTTTCTTTTTAAAAAGTATTTTTCATTTTAAATTACAGATTAGATAAATAGTTCTATTGGTGGTTCCATCCAGATGGATTGTCTTTTCCCTTCCCCCAAGGTGCTGTAAATGATTTTCTTTAGTTATTTAGGAGATACTCTCTAAGGATTGGCTCTATTAGAATGTAATTCATATTACAAATATTACAAACTGTGAAATAGTTATTACCAAATCATCTTTTGCTAATCTTCCTGTGGCCTCTAAATGGAAATGGTCACACAAAGTGAAACAAAGAATTAATCTTTCATCTGCTACAAGCTGCTCAGCTATTTGTAGACTACAATTGGGAGAATACAGTATAGCCCAACCATAGGGGAATGGTTTAAAAAAATGTGGGAGATTGTTGGTACAGAAAAATTAATACCAGTTCTGTATCCAGCAACGTAGACAGGACAAAGGGATATATAGATATTTAGTTACCTTCTGTTCAGAACTCAAATTAGATTGTCCTAATCTGTTCACAGCTGTTCAATTTTTTTGAATAGCAACGTTTGATACACATATTTAACATATTATTTATAGAGATTTCACTCAATTTAATAAAATCACTAACAACATCATAGGTGTTGTAATGAAGCTCACTTTATAATATAGTAACACCCTGTTAAATAGGCTTGATTCCTGTATAATGTCTCTTTAAACAAAAGGTAATTGTTGTAATGATGTTTTATTTCTGATATTTACAAATCCTTGCCATGTAAACTTATTAATTTCCTAAATAAATCGCTTAATAGGTAGGGAACTGAGCTTGTTTCCTTTAGATGTTGATTTGGGTCAGATAGCATGAAACATTTAATGCACTGTTAAAGGAGGGGTTAATAATGTGCTTTTCACTCAAATAAGATTATCTTCAAAGTATATACATTGTTAATGATTAAGTTTTTCTCTTTTTTTAACTACAAAATAGCAATTTAGGGTATTTCATTTAAATTAATAAGAAGCAATTCACTTTAAAAGGCTGAACTGCTATTTTGAGTGTGCTCTACTGTGTTAGTTGGTGATTGTGTATTCTACTCACAAATGGACTTCATAAGCTGTAAGAGTCTGAATTGTGACTTCTATTGAGTGTAGATGTTATATATCACATCAACAGACTCATAAGCTTCTACTCTTTCCCTTCCCAAACTGGACACAACAGTGTAAACAAAGGACTTAGTGGTATTCTTAGCACTGAATTTCCTCACTTCATCTCTTTCAGATGATCATTTTTATAGTTAAGAAGTACAGGCAGTCCCCGGGTTACGTACAAGATAGGGACTGTAGGTTTGTTCTTAAGTTGAATCTGTATGTAAGTCGGAACTGGCGTCCAGATTCAGCTGCTGCTGAAACTGATCAGTTTCGACAGCGGCTGAATCTGGATGCCAGTTCTGACTTGTATACAGATTCAACTTAAGAACCCCAGGCATCCCCAAGTCAGCTGCTGCTGAAACTGATCAGCGGCTGATTCCAGGAAGCCCGGGGCAGGAGCTTCCTGTAGTCAGCCACTGGTCAGTTTCAGCAGCGGCTGACTTGGGGATGCCTGGGGCAGAGCAGCTGGGGTGCTGCTGGGTTGGTCCAGTAGCGCCGCCGCTCCTCGGCGCTACTGGACCAACCCAGCAGCACCCCAGCTCCTCGGCGCTACTGGACCAACCCAGCAGCACCCCAGCTGCTCTGCCCCAGGCGTCCTGATTCAGCCGCTGCTGAAACTGACCAGCAGTGGCTGAATCAGAACGCCTGGGGCAGAGCAGCTAGGATGCTGCCGGGTTGGTCCAGTAGCGCCCAGAGCGGCACTACAGGACCAAACGGCAGTGCCCCAGCTGCTGTACCACAGGCATCTGGAGCAAAGCCGTGAAGCACGGGGGCAGCGGGACAGCCCAGACGTGCCGTAGCTGTCCTGCTGCCCTCGGGCTCCACGGCTTTGCTCTGCTTTGCTCCCCGTCCCCCTGGTCTGTAGACCAGGGGGACGGGGAGCAAAGCGGCGGAACACGCGGGCAGCAGACAGCCCAGATGCAGAGCAAAGCGGCTGAACACGCGGGCAGACCAGGGGGACGGGGAGCAAAGCAGAGCAAAGTGGCTGAACACACTGTCTGCTGCCCGCGTAAGTCGGATCCACGTAACTCGGGGACTGCCTGTATATTTAATGTTTGACTGTTTTATCGCTAATGTATACCTCAAGTCATTAAAACCACACTTTCACAGAAAACTACTGCAATAATGGAAGGCATTTGGAGATGAACCTAGTTGTCATGTGGAACATATTCTGAATTAATACTGTCACAACCATCATATTCCTGTCACAAATACCAACTCAGGGCAACTGAATGGAGTCTCTTAGTCTATAGATCTTCTATCTATTCCACCTTTGGAAAGTGAACACAAAGCCATTTTTGGACTCTTCTGAGTAGTAATAAAGTTTTGAAACTGAAAACATAACATTCCTTACTACATAGTGTAGTTTGGTTCTTAATTTCAATTTCCATAAGTAAAAAATACCCAGGTGCCTACTCAAATACCCCAAGAAGTTTTAACTTCAATGGGTGGTAGATCAAGTCCTTAATTTTTAAAACAGATTTTACTTTATACTACATCTCTTTTTTCATGTTTAAATCAGAACTTGTCTTGGTAAATCTCTACCACCTAGGTTACATTGCTGGATTTATAGACTCCAAAGTGAGCAATAGACCGGATCTATATGATGTGTATGTGAATTTGGCAGACAGTGAAATTACCATTTCCCAGCAAGCGAAAGGTTGGTTGTCACATTTGTTTTTGTTTTCTTGGGGGGTGGGGGAAGGCAGGGAAGGGGAAGGTATTTGTTTGCAGATTTACAAAGCAGAGAGCCAGGTTCATTACCATCTTGGTCCTGTTTCTAGGTTAGGTGAGAGAGAGTAATTATTTTAGAGCTCTCTCACCTGGGAGCCTGGAAGTTCTTTGGTAAATCTGGGCCATAATGTCATCATGTACAAATGCCTAAGTAATTAAATTAGAGAAGGGTGGTCTGTCTATAATACAAAAGTCTTAATTAAAAACATGTGACTGAGACAGTTCACATTTTCATAAAGTTACATTCTAAATCATGGATGGGTTGTGGATCCAGCCTAAGACTAAGTCTTTATAAATATCTCTTCTCATTTTCATCCCCACTGAACTTTGGGTTGTGTATCACCTCTCAAGAGGAAATGCTGCTTGCAAAACTCAGTGCATAGAGGATAAAATCTTTAGAGCAGGAGGAAATCTTAATTTGGTTTTATTGATAATACACAAATTAATTCCTTCATGGGTGAACAACAACAGAGACAGATCATGAGGTCTACTTATAATTCGGCTTGCCATCAGTTTACCAGTTGACAGTTTGTCTCTTAAATACGTGCACATTTCGCTACTAAAAATTCATAACAATCCTTTAAAATATTTATAAGCTCTTATTTTTAAAGGATAAAGAAGAAAGCCTGATCTTGGTTAATCTTGATTTATCTTCACTTTATAGTTAGTTGTATAAAAACTTAAGCATACTTTGTGGACTAGTAGTATACTTATTATCTGTAACACTGTTGTAGGATCTAAAATATTTTGTTGTCTAATTGTACCTCTGCATATTAATTTTATCCCAGCAAGAGCAATAAAGGTGATGTGATGGGAATACATGAAAATACAACAAAGTTCACTTTTTTGGAAAAGTTCTTATAGGCAGTCCTATTCTTCTTCTTCTTCCTACATAAATATTTTCAGGAAGTTCCAATAAAGAGAGCATATAAGTAAAAGTAAGAGGTGCCATTGTTACATGTCCTGCTACTACTGTTCTTGGATGAAGGGTACAAAATACTATCTTTTAGATGGGTTAGATGATCAGAATGAATTCATTATACATTTTCTGTATCCCAAGATGCAATGACTATGGGAAAATTGCATAAAGAAATTGGTCAACTCATTGTTCAGTCTGCAGAAGATCCAGATAAATCAGATAGTCAGGTCATTAAGGTTAGTCCTTTTATGTTTACATTTCTTCTTTCATTAACATTTTATTTAAAAAAGAAAGAACAAAATGGAATGTCAGGTCCCGCTTCTCTGAAAGTCCTTTTATCTTTTGCAATTTTTAGTTTATAAATATTATACATTACAATCCTTAAAATAGTTCTGCTATGATCATTGGGTTATGATAGCATACAAATAAAGTAACTAAAACAGTGTGTTGGCACTTCATGTTGCTGAAGAAATTTCAGACATTCCTTTGAAATACATGTAACTGGCATTAAAATAAAATGTTTACAGTGGTGTAAGGTTTTATTATCAGTTATTTGTTTCACTTATAGTATAACTTGTTGACAAAATTCATAGCTAACAGTTTAATCCCTGAAATATGCTTTTTCAGTTTTAAGATTGGGCTACAATATATTGTGTCTTTACCCTTGTTCCTACAGCAGTAGCGTCTGTTAGCAATTGCACAATTGCATTGTGGTAATCATTTTGAAATATAGATTATAGACCAGGGGTGGGAAATAATTTTTGAAGAGGGGGCTACTTCACACATTTTAAAAGTGGCTGTGGGCCTACTGGAACGGGCGGGGCTGAGAGCTACCCTACCGGGAGCTTTGCTTGGCCTGGGGTCCCTCCCTCCAACTTCTGACTAATGGAAGGGACCTGGAGCAGATGGGAAGGTGCTGGGGGCTATCCTCCTCCCAGAGTTGTCTGGGATAGAAGATTAGAATTCACATAACACAGCTCGCAGCTCCTGGCCTCCGCTGCTAACTTGTTGCTTGGCAGCTACAAGCCCTTTGAACAGAAGCAGCTGAAAGGGCTCGTGCCTCCCAGGCAACAGGCCAGTGGGACCGAGAGCTTTGAGCCCTTTCAATTACTTCTGTTTAAAGGGTTTGCTCCTGCCAGGTGGCTGTCAGGCAATGCAGCCACCCAGGAGGCATGAGCCTTTTAAATAGAAGCAGTTGAAAGGGCTCGCGCTTCCCCAGCTCCCTAGCAATGCACTAAAGGCGCTGGGAGCTGGGAGCCCTTTTAACTGTTTCTGTTTAAAGGGTTCTCGTGTTCCCCACGGCTGCCAAGCAACACATTGCCTGACAGGCGCGGGGGAAGGCACGAGCCCTTTAAATAGAAGTAGTTAAAAGGGCTCACATGTCTCTGGTTCCCAGGCAATGTGCTAGGGGGTGAGACCTGGAACTGCTTCGTGGGCCGGATCAAAGCTCTAAGCGGGCCAGATCCAGCCCACAGAGAGGCTTTTGCCCACCCGTTATAGACCTTGTGAAATGCAGAGTACTCCCAGCTACTCTAGAATTAAAGGTTCAGCCTCTCACATGATCAGATCTGAGGAAAGAATCTTCCAAATTTATCATAATTGACAGATTGATGCATTCTGACACATTATTTCCACTGCATAGTTTTTGTATTAGTGTCTTATTTAACATTAATACCTCTGTATAATTTTCCTAGTGCTGTATTCATGCTTGAATATTTATCTGTTCTTATTTGAAGGATATTTCACTGAAGACAAAAGAAATCTTGACTAATCTGGCATCATTTACTGAAGTATCTGATGATGGTGAGAAACCAACACTTAACTTTGAAGCTCTAAAACAAAAGCGATATCCACCAGCTACAGAAAACTTTCTTTATCATCTAGCAGCTGCTGAACAAATGCTTAAGATCTGACTTCGTTGATAAACTTCAGTGTTGTGGACCAATATGAAATTATTCCCTTTACTATAAAATTAGGACTATCTACTACTTATATAAAAAAATAAAAGTAGCAAAGAAAATGTTACATTTTCAATGATGTAATGCAAAATACAGACATTTCACATGTAACATGCAGCTAGCTGCACATTTGGAAGTATTTCTAGTCTTTTTACTTTTCCTTGACTCTGACTTTATATACACAAGGACAGATACTCAAAAACATGTGAGTTGGGCACCTGACTCTTGTTTGTGCCTTTGACATCTTCCCCCTTACTCTTGGAGTACTATAACATTTTAAAACTGGACATACTAGTATAAACAAATTGAAATCAGACACATCGACAATAATATTGAAAACTGGATATGGTTAGAGCAGTAAAAATGTACCTATTTGTTTTGTTGCATAGCCATAAAGTGACAGTTTTTCAATAAGCAGTCTGAAACTAACTTTGCTTTGTAATCTTCTGGGAAGAACTTAAATTCCTTGTAAGGAAACCTACTTTCTGAGCCAAACATCCAATGTTTCTGCAGAAATGTCCATGAAATCAGTCAAAAGATTCTGCAGTAGCACTTTTATTTAAAAAAATGGATCTCTTTTTCCTGGCCTTTGCACAGATGGTGATAGCATGTGGTTTTACATAGAGATTTTATACTTATGATCAACAATTTAGTAATCCATATTTATACTATTAAAAATTGAATGTTTGGTATCCTGAAGCTGTTAGAACTCATAATTATGTACAAGCAATATTAATTTGAGAATGTTTTGTGTTTATGTATTGTAAACTAAGGAAAACTATTTTAGAATATGGATGAGGAATTAGGTATCTATATATAAAATAGCTACTTACTACAGTTAGTCTGAGAGAATTACTGCTATAATCCCCTATTTTCAGGGGTGTATAATCCTACTTCGAAAATTTACTTGACAGAAGCTTTGCAGTTAGTCTAGACTCAGAAGCATTTTTTAAATGAATGATACCTGAATTATGTTTTCTTATCAGCGCTCTTAACTTTTTTCCATTTGTATAACTTAACGGGTATTTTTAATGGTCCAGATAAGTTTAAAGGTCATACAAAAAGAAATGCAATCAGGGCCTGATCCTTAAATCCATTGAACTTAGTCTTTCCATTGAGTTCAACATGCTTTTGATAAGGTCTTGAACATCTCGAGAGATTTTGTCTGTGGGTTTCTCAAAAAGAAAAATGCAAGCTTTATTACAGCAACATGAAATAATATGCATAGTTTAGAATAACTCACAAAAAAGCAGAGTTCTCATTTGCCAACTAAATATTTGATATTATTTTATGTTCTTAAGAGACTCTGTAGTTGCACATTTCCTTATTGTTTGTCTTGGACTTTTCATTCTAATGTTTTTATATGAAAACAAATGAAACTTAATTTTGCACTTCAGGAATGTATACCCATAGTAATGTTATGCCTATAAAAATTATGATCTTATTTTTTCCTGAACCCCCTGCTTTGTGTAGTTCATGTAAATTGTGCATGGATGGTCATGGTCATCATAAGTCAAAGGCTTCCATTCTTAAATTATAATAAAAAATAGAAATATTTAGTAACATAGTAACTTAACATATTATATTTCAACCACAGTGTCTAATTTAAAAAAGAAATTGTGTTGTGTGTGGTGTTTGTTTGTTTGTTTTTTACATTGTACCATAAGGTGATATAAGCAAACTCTTGTAGTAGGTGGGAGACAGAATTTAAATGGAAGGTGTGCAAAATTAGGTGAAAGTCCCCTCCAGGCCCCAGGGGATACACTTATTCTGGGAGGAGAAAATTGGGCCATTGAACTTATGTAACAGTTAATGGCATACAGTACTACCTTTATTCCATAGTTCAAAAAACAGAACTGATGTAGGTTGTTTTGCTAACTTTCAAAGAGACAGATTGTAATGTCCTCATTAAAATTTAACTTACTTTTTCTGTCTCCAGAAATCAGTGAACTATGTTCCTCTATGGACACACCCTATGGCTGTGTCTAGACTGCATCCCTTTTTCGTAAAAGGGATGCAAATTAGACATATCGCAATTGCAAATGAAGCGGGGATTTAAATCTCCCCTGCTTCATTAGCATAAAAATGGCTGCCGCTTTTTTTCAGCACCGAGCTTTGCTGGAAAAAAGCACCAGTCTACACACGGATCTTTTGGAAAATAAAGCCTTTTCTGAAAGATCCCTTATCCCTCTTAAAATTTTAAGGGATCTTAAAATCTTAGCTTGAGATATGAGTTAATTGCATATACAAAAAACTGCATTAAGAACATTAAGGGGTGCAAAGTCAAGCACTTCTAAGTTAGGAAATGTCAGAATTAAGGTCACCTGTACAACATTAATTCAGTCCCTCTAGTTTGTATGATACTGTCTTTACAAGACATGCTTGCTGCCCCCTCCCCGGGTCCTTTTTATTCAATGCACAGTATTTAAGTAACAGCTGTTGAATATTTTATTTTCTCCTTGTTGTTCAGTGTGTGACCTCCTTGCCTTACTGCACCCTATCCAAACCCTGCTCAAAGAATTAATTTCCTCATAGGCTTTTCTGTGGTACCAAATATTGTAATATTTGAGTGTTTCACATATGTATTTATTTTTACAACACACATCTGAGGTGAGAGGGTATTATCCCACTTTAAAGACTGGGAGCTAAAGGAAGATTAAGGTCAAAATATTCACTAAATTTGGATGCCTAATTAGAGATGCTTGGCTTGGGTTTTCAGAGTACTTGGGTTAAATAGCACTTTATAGATTCAAAATGCTCTTTGTCTTCAGTTGCAGCTGGGAGTGCTGGGCCCTTGTATAAATCAGAACCCAGGATATCAAGTTGGACACCCAGAAAATGTGCAATGCAGAATTAGTGAATACCTGAGACAAGTTTGAGAGTAACATGATTAGCATCATATAGGAACTCCGGCAGAGGCTGGGATCTCCAGGGTAGAAGCATTCAACAGCCTTAACCATGAAACTGTTCTTTTGTCTTCCTGTAATCTCCTGCCTTATCTACTTACATACCTTTCATCCTAGTGTCCTACGCTATCCCCAGAGCAGGTTCAGCGTATGCAGTTGATGAAGCACAGAAAAAATAAGTTTCTGATCATGTATGTGAGCATCTCATGAGGTATGTGCCCAAGGGGACACAATTCACTTTGCACATGCCAACCTTGTACTGGCATTTTCTCATTTAGGAGTGTCTGACTTGACATCTTTAAATGTTTGCTTTTTCTAAAAGCCTATAAAATTGTACACACGATCTAAAACAATTTCTATACTATGACATATTGACATCCACATGGTTCATTAGGGTTGCAACCTTTAGATTCATTGCACAGTTCTCTGTCATTTGAGCTAACAAAGTAAAGGATCCTGCCTCTGGACCAGCACTAGAGGGGGAATGGGACTCTACTGCTAAAGGATTTCACAGGAGTTTTCTGACAGCAAAAGAACGAGACTCAGAAATCTTGGATTCCAATCCAGATACCAGAGGGAAGTGTGTCCTAGTGGACCCAGATGCTTCTGCCCATTTACTCTCAAGCACAACCCCTTCTGCCCCATCCCTTCCCACCTGTGCTGTAATCGGTGCTGTCTTCCCCCCCCACCAGCAACTTCTGACAGTCTCATCTATCCATTCCCAGTCTCCACTGCTTAGGCTTCTTATCACAAGCTGCTGGATTCTGAGCCCTTCCCCCCCATATCAGTTTCAATGCTCAAATCCCTCTCATTGTGGCTTCTAGTCATACCTGCTCCCCTGGACTCTCAATTTCCCCATCTAGTCTCAATGTGTGTCTCTGTCCCATACCTTGTTACAGTCCTTTATTGTGCCCAGTCCCAATTTTTCCACCTACATCTCAGATCTGTCACCCTTCCCATCATCTTCCATCACCTCATTGGTTCTCATTATCTCCTTGCCTCTCTGGCTGCTCATCTAATCTCAATCTCCTCCACTCACCAACTGGCTCTGAGTTTCCCACACCACATCTATTCATAATTAATTAGCTATGAATCTCTTAGACTTGTTGCTCAGTTTATCAGTCACTCTTCCCAGTTAATTTAATCCCAATCTCTCCACCCAACTCCTAGTCTCAATTTACCATCCTTCTACCAATCTCCAGTTCTACTCCCCACCCCCAAACACACACACAAAAGCAAGTCTGTCTCTTCCCAGCCAATGGGCTCTGTGTTGGCAGTGCTTACACATGAAGGGACTGCTTGGACGTGCTGCCCCCTGCTTCCCCCACCTCCCATGGGCCAGGAACAGAGAACCACAGTCACTGGGAGTTGCAGGGGGTGGTGCCTGCAGACAGTCAACATCAGCAAAATGTCTCACAGCCTACAATCAGATTACCCCAATGGTCCACATGTAGCCCATGGACTTCCCACCACTGGTCTAGACTAGTGTTTCTCAACCTTTTTTTTGCTCATGGCCCCCTTCTGAGCCTCATCCATCATACGTTTGGCAGTTAAGTTTGGGTGCCCCCCCTCAAAAACTTACTGTGGCCCCCTAATGTTCTGTTTTTTTCCACGTGGCCCCCCTGGGGAACCATATGGCCCACGTAGAGAACCACTGGTCTGGATGATCAAAGTGGTCCCATCCAGCCTTGGAATTTATGAATCTGGGTTTGTTTCAATCTTGTCCATTATAGCACTTCTGCTTTGCTTTCTAAATTGTCCACACTAGCCTTTACTGTGGCTATTAACCATTGTAAAAAAAAAAGGGTATACTCTTAACAACAACAGGTGTTACATAGGTGCGTCAAGAACACATCTAAGGCCCTTCTGTGTTTACCTTCAGTATATTGCTAGTAAAGGAATAATGATGAAACAACCCTTTTATAAACAGTCACATCAGTGAACCATCACCTGAATCCATGCAGTACTTTTTTGCAGCCACTGCTGTGACAGAAGAGCTTTATTTTTCTCTCTATTACTAGCTGAGTTTTTACAGTATATTTCTTTGGAAAACTGTGTATTACCACAGCCAGAATACATCTGTAGGAGCAGCAAAAGCCCTAATGTAACTTTAAATATAAACAGGCAAGAGGAAATATAGAATTGATTATGGAAAATGCAGCAATATTAAGTGGTGGTCGGGATACTGTAATGAGATTAAACAGACATTCCTTTACCTTCCTAGTTTACAGTTTTGCTAACATGCCACAAATTCTGAAAAAATAGCTGTTTTCCTACCAGCTGCTTTTGTGCCTTCCTCTGTTCTGGGCCTCTGCTTTCCTTTAAGGAGGAATTGTAAGGACTTCATGATGGTTACACAGGAAGCGAAAATGAGAACCTTCCCATTTAAAATGGCAGGGATTTGCCGTATGCCTCTTTCAGGTGCAGTGGCACAGACAGGGCCGAAGGTGCTTATGTGAGAGAGGTATTTTCTTTAGACTAGATCTGTCAAATCCATTATTAAATAATTGATAAGCTGTAGGCATTATCACCTGAAGCCTGGGTAGCCTCACACCTTGTACAGCTGCTTCAGTAATGGAGTTAGAGGGCCCCTTGCTAACCATGATTCTGCTGTGTTCCATTTCCCATACAGCTCCATAACTACCTCGCAGCTGGATACTCTTATTTGGTGGTGTGCTGTAACTACTTGCCTTACACACCATGAAAGATCGGTATGTTTTTCCTCATCATTCTCGGTTACGTGGAGGAACAGCGAATAAGAAATAACAAACAAGGTTAGGGATTAACCCATACCTTCCCCACACGTGTTCAGCATACTTCCCCGTCTCCTTATAGAAACTCCTGCATATTGGAGGAGCTACTTGCTCTGGCACCCTTTTCTCCTTAGTGTAGATACACCTGCCTACGTTGTTTGAAGCAATAATAATGCAAGAAATAGGCCTTAATTCTCTTCTCTGCAGAAGTTTTCACAGGCAAGCTAATTTAGATAAATACAGCCAGTCTGTAGAAAGAAGAATTTATTTCTAACCCTTCTTAACATAAGATCAGAAAGCCACGGTTGCTGTCTTCTTCAGGTTTGACACAAAGCCCACTGAAGTCAAGGAAAAAGACTTCCTTTGATTTGAGGGGCCTTTGAATCAGGCCTCAAAACTTTCATCTGAAGAGTGAAGAGAAGTTCATGAGGTTCATTCTGTAGTTTGTTTCTGGACACTCTCTCTCTGAACATCTTCCCAATTACGTCGAAGCAAAGTTGTGTTACCATCAGGGTTGCGCTGTTTTAAAGTCATTTCATTAACCAGTAAATCCAACCTCACTTCCACAAGTCACTAATTTTTTTATCCCTTGATCAAGTCTATTGACTTCTATTTTTAGAAAGGGAATGGGAGAGACATAATCTTGCTGTTATTCTACATCCTGGGCTCAAAGTCAGCTCCCCAGATGGAAATATTAATACAACTTTGCTACTTGAGTCACTAAGTGTGAAGAAGCATTAAAAGCTTTGTATGAAAGGAGAACACCTCCCTTCCTTAGCTGAATTTTATCCTTTTACCAGTCATCTTCCCTGTGTAGCATCTCAAAAGAATGAACAATGGGAAAATAAAGCTTTTTCTTATAATTAATGTGCAGTTATAGGTTTTAATAAGTAGGAAATCTACCACATTGTTATGGGAGGAAGTACAGAATCATGGATGTTTCTGATGGGTATAGTAATACAATATTTTTCTCTTTCTGGAGTTAATCACATCTAAAGTATAGACATTATTAAGTTGCGTTCACACACTGGATTGTATGGGGGAATCCTGCAGTTGGCTTAGATTAGTCTGCCCATTTAAAAACATACTGTTCCAAGCCCAGTTCAAAGTCCTACCCTCACATCACCTATGACTTCATTATTCAAAATGCACTATACACATTACTTTCGGTTTGAAGTTTTGTATGGACCTAGAAATTCATTGTGAACAAAAGCACACTTATAATAAGTTAAAGCCATTCCCTAAAACCCCCTGTTGTAAAAAAGCTCAGTTTCTTCTGTAGATGACAAAATCTCTGTTTCAAGATCATCTCGATTTATCTGAAACAAACAAGAGGATTAAATTTAGGACACCAGTGACATAACAGATGCCAAGTCAAAACTGTATCTACACCAAACTTTACATAACTTAAAACATGTAATAAAACTGAATTAAAAACAAGACTGACAGGTGTGGGTTTTGGCTGCTGGGTTGTTGTGGGTTTTTTTAAATTATCTTCCCGCAAATGTAAAGAAATGCTTTATCTATCTTACAGCGTAATTTCTAACTCTGAGTATGAGGCAGTTGTCATTTGATATAATTTGGGTGGCTTTTATACTATAACTAGTAACTTCCACTACATGGTGAATAAATCATAAAGTGGAAAAAAAAGAACAAGCCACTTATATTTTCCATCATATGGCTTCAGAAATTCCATCAATCTAACTCTACCTTTGCTACTGTAAAAGATATAACAGGATACACTAGGCCTTTAACATTAGCAAGGGACTACTCCCGGATCTGTGCTATCCCATGGGATGGTTTTCTGGATGAGTTCTTTGAACATGGGTACTGAGGGACAGAACATGATCTTGGAAGGAATCCCAGACTCCTCTTTCTGTTCAGGGCGTAAGACTGGAGTTCCAGGGTACTTAATTGGAACTCCCATTCACAGACTTATGGAAGTCTAGTTTCCAAGGTTGCTGGGACTAGTTAGGTGTCTAGCAAGGCATTGATGGGAGGAAAGTAAAGGACTGATTTAAACATCTCCCTTTGTGTGGAATGGGAAACAGAGTTATACAGAAGAGAATATAATCTATCCTCTGGTTTTCTTGTTTGATATACTGGCTTTCAGTCTGAGGAAAAAAGAACTGTCATGATAAGTACAAGCATTCCAGAGGACCCTTGCTAATTTCAGGACTGAAATTAAAAAGTAAACAACCCTAGGAGGGAAGTTTTGTTGATCACAAAGAACTCTAGGGATAGAGCTACATTGCTTGCTTCAGCCTATTGTGTAGTATTGAAAAGACAAATTTGAATGATGTACATAAAATAACTACTCTCACCACACATTAATTGTACACTGAATCTGGGCCTCACTGAATCTAGCAAGCAACATCACAATTTAAAACCACGGATTCATTTTGAGTACTGTAGTCATTTTAATCCTGCTGATTATCACCACCTCATCTTAAGGTTTTGAGATGAGACATATGGTCGATGTTCCATCTAGCAATCAGTCCTAGAAGGTTATCTAGAAAACAAGACGACCAGAGTTTGGATAAATCGACTTACCTTTCCCAACTGTGGGAATATGCTAAATGAAACCGGTAGCATCATGCCCAATACTAAAAAAGTCAGAATCATTCTCATTCCAGGCAACGCTTGCGGATTTCTGACTAAGTAGTGTGTGCTGTCAAAAGAGTTAGGAAGATGAATTATTGTTCAAAGCAAACCTGACATGCTTAACTGTTAAACCAGAACAGCTAGTGAAACAAATGACATTAAATACTATTTTTACAGGGGAAAAATTAAAGCTATCGCGCAGTAGTAAGTCAAATAATTTTACATTCATTGCTGGGTGTTTTCTTTATTATGTAACTTAGGTTCTTGCTCTTCCCTTGCTCCCTACCATGTGCATATAGTTGTCGTTAGCACTATTTTGGCTGTGATCGTGCATTAATGTCCAGCAATGGACAATAGTGGGACTAGGGATGTAACATTATAAACCATTTAAACTGTTAACTAATAAATATGAGCTCGTTGGTAACAATGATGGTTACAGGCCAGCTCCTGGCCCCACTTCTATGGAGCCTGCTGCTCTGTGGGCTCTGTGATATAAGCTTTATACTCCTGGCCCAGCTACCAGGGAGCCAGCTTCCGCCCCGGGCTGTGGGCTCTGATACAGCTTTATACTGCAGCTTATACTGATAAGCTTTATACTGCAAAGCAAGCAGTTACACCGTTACATGCTGCCAAGATTTTCAACAGATACACGGTTACCTAATTAACCGCTCTTTAACGTCCCTAAGTGTGACATAAGCAGCAAAACCAGAAAGTACTATTATGGATTTAAAACGTCTCAGTCCTTTAATTCAGATTTGTTTTTCTTTGATCATTTTATCTATTTCTGTTCTATTTAGCCAGTACTTGGAAGCATGATCCTGTCACACTGTACACAATTACTAAACAGCCACTTCCCCCGGCTCCCTTTGTCTGAAAACGGCAAACTGGAGACAATAGGAGCCACGAGGCTCCGTGGCTATGGACCTTTTAGGTAAACAAAGTGGCAAGGGCCTGCTAGCGGCTTTCCCAACACAGGCTGCATCAAAAACACTGATAAGCAGATTAGCACATAGGAACCCCAGCAAAGGATTTTTATTGTGTAAGTCAGTGGACCCCAACCTTTTGGGGCTGCCGGGCGCCTGGGGGCAGGGCTGCTCACTTTTGTGCGTACGGGGGCAGGGCCACTCACAGGCCACGTGACTGGGGGCGGGGCCAAGCATGCGCCACACGCCCGAGGCCGGCAGTGGCATGTGCAGCGATCCCGGGCAGGGACTGCCCAGGTTCCGCGTGGCCGTGGCCGGTGCAGGCACGCACGGCGCCCCCAGGGCCGGCGCCAGGGCCGGCAAGGGCATGCGTGGCGACCCTGGGGCCGGGGCCGGGGCCAGGGCCAGGGCCGGCAAGGGCACGCGTGGCACACCCGGGGGCGGGGCCAAGGCTAGGGCCAGGGCCAGGGCCAGGGCCAGGGCCAGGGCACGCGTGGCGCACCCAGGGGTGGGGCCAAGGCCAGGGCCAGGGCCAGCAAAGGCACATGCGGTGCACCCGGGGGCGGGGCCAAGGCCAGGGCCAGGACCAGGGCCGGCAAGGGCACGCGCGGCGCAGCTGGGGCCGGCCTTGCGCCTGGGGCTGGCACCTGCTGCACGCCCGGGGGTAGGGCCAGCCCAGGTTGCTCTGTGGGTGCACGTAAAGGGGCCCGCGGGCGCCATGGCGCCCGCGGGCACCAGGTTGGGACCACGGGTGTAAGTTCTCAGTTCAATGAAATTGCTTCCTTGGCATTGTCTATACACAAGCATACACTGTAGCAATACAAGTAAACCTCAAAAAGAAAAAGAAAAAGCAAGCAAGCAAAGAATAGTTAAGGATTCTAATGCCCTTCCCAGTGGAATAGAAAGCAGCTTGGTATTTATGCTTCTGAGGAATCATTAAAAACTAACAACTTGCTATGTACATGCTGAAATCTTCATAGTAACATGATATAATAATGTATAATGTTTTTAGGACATGGTCAAAAACACAACAGCCCTTCCTAGACAGAAGCATCTTAAATGAAGGAATGTGTAAATGTGTGTTTACCTCAATTTACATGTAAATAGTAAACAGGGTCCTTGAGAAAGCAGGGAGAGGAGATGGTAGCAGACAGACCAAATTAGTAAACACAGTTGAAAAGAAAGAGCATGGAGCCTCCTTCATCATCAGACCAGGTCACCTTCTTTACTGTTTGAATAAACTTTGCTTTGTGTGGCAACCCTTGGAAGAACCCACTTCAAAAGTTAACTGGTCTATAAAAGAAAGGGGCTGAAAACCCCAGCTGATCTCTCTTCTCTTCACCTAAGATGACAAAGGAACCAGCCCTAGGACTTTAGGGGGCTGGAGGGAAGACAACGACAGAGGGGCAGAACAGATTCTGTCCTGAGAATTTGGTCAGCCAAATTGCTGGGAATATGTGGTGACTAGTAAAAATTTTACCTTGAGCCAACTCCAGTTGGTCAAATTTTAGGCATTAGGAAGTGTTTTATCTTTAATTTCTCTTGTAGCTACTTCTAACTTTTACCCTGGACATCTGAATTCACTTAAAATCCTATCTTCTTTTGTTAATAACATTGATTGATTAATCTAAACCAATCCAGTGTAGTGTTTAAACTGAACTGCTTGGGACTCCAGCTATGCAACAAACTGTTTAATATTGACCCTTTACAGGGGCCACAACCCATTAATAACTGAACTGTAAAGGAGAGGACTGGACAGTGCAGAACTCGGGATGTTAAAATTGGATTAATCAGCTAATCAAACAGTCGTGCCCCAGCAGGGGCTCTTGTGCATTTCAAATACAGGCAGTCCCCGAGTTACGCGGATCCGACTTATGTCAGATCCGTACTTACGAACGGGGCTTTTCTCGCCCCGGAGGATGCGGGCGGCGGGACCGCCCAGACGCGCCGCGGTCCCGCCGCCTGCGTCCTCCAGGGCGAGAAAAGCTGCTCCGCGTCTCCCTGGTCTGCTGGGGGGAGGGGGGGGGCCCAGCAGACCAGGAAGACGCGGAGCAAAGCCACGGAGGATGCGGGTGGGACCCCGGCGTGTCTGGGCGGTCCCGCCGCCCGCGTCCTCCACAGCTTTGCTCCGCGTCTCCCTGGTCTGCTGCCCCCCTCCCCCCCCCCCAGCAGACCAGGGAGACGTGGAGCAAAACCGTGGAGGACCCGGGCGGCAGGACTGCCCAGACGCGTCTCGGTCCCGCCGCCTGCATCTCCATGGTCTGCTGGGGGGAGGGGTGGGGGGCACAGCTAGTGCGCCCCCTCGCCCCCCAGCAGACCAGGCTTTTCTCGCGGACGCCTGTGGTAGAGCAGCTGGGGCGCTGCCGGTTGGTCCCGCAGCGCCGCTCCTCGGCGCTACTGGACCAACCCGGCAGCACCCCAGCTGCTCTGCCCCGCGTCCTGATTCAGCCGCTGCAGGACAGTTTCAGCAGCGGCTGAATCAGGACGTGGGGCAGAGCAGCTGGGGTGCTGCTGAAACTGACCAGTGGCTGGACCAACCCAGCAGCACCCCAGCTGCTCTGCCCCAGGCATCCCCAAGTCAGCCACTGCTGAAACTGACCAGCGGCTGACTACAGGAAGCCCAAGGCAGAGTTGCTGGAATCAGCCGGTGATCAGTTTCAGCAGTTTCAGCAGCAGCTGACTTGGGGACACCTGGGGTAGAGCAGCTGGGGTGCTGCCGGGTCGGTCCCCACAGCGCCGAGGTGCGGCACAGCGGGGACCAACCTGGCAGCGCCCCAGCTGCTCTGTCCCAGGCGTCCAGATTCAGCTGCTGTTGAAACTGATCAGCGGCTGATTCCAGGAAGCCCGGGGCAGAGAAACTCTGCCTCGGGCTTCCTGTAGTCAGCCACTGGTCAGTTTCAGCAGCGGCTGAATCTGGACGCCAGTTCTGACTTAAGTACAAATTCAACTTAAGTACAAACCTACAGTCCCTATCTTGTACGTAACCCGGGGACTGCCTGTACTGAAACGTCTCATGGAGCCTGAGGCCAATGGGGACTCTGACTCTGAGTCCCCTGCTGGTCCCAGTCTCCCTGTGGCACTTCTGCTTCGAAATGTACAAGAGCCCCAGCAGGGACCCTTGTACATTTCGATGGTGGAACGCCACTGCTGTGCCACTGCCTCCTCCCATGGAGATGGAGGAAACTGGCTTTTAAGCCATCTCTCCCTCCTCCCACCCCCCCAACACCTCCACCTCTGAAAGAAGCGGCAAGGGGAGGGGGACAACTAGTTGACTAGTGTGCTGACTGTCTGAAAAGCTTTTGTTGGATAGTTGGCTAGTCACTTACATCCCTATGCAGAACACCTGTTTTGGGGAAAATTTGGGACTGGGAGCTTGTTGGGGTCATGCTGCAAACAGTAACCAATGCTGGTGGAAGCCAGACTGTGAGTAGCATGTTGCTGACAGACCCCGGGGGGTTAGAATTAGTGAATCAGCCTTACAACTACAAAAAGACTCAAGGTGTGATTTATAAGTTGGTTGTGAGTGGTCCATGTGTGGAGCTGAAACAGCAAAGCACTGAGAGGCACCCAAGCTTGCAGAGCAGGTAGTAACAGAACCCTTCGCTGGTCTGAACTACACCCAAGAACTTGACAGCTACACACCTCAGGAGTAGCGCCTCTTACCGTTTTATGAAGTATAAAAGAGAATCCGGAATAAGTATTGCTGTCCCAAACAAGGCTGCTCTTGATAAAGCTGTTTCTCGTACTGCCTAAGAAAAATGTGATTCAAGTTAGAGCTACCTGCACATGCAGCTTTGCTTTTAGTCTTGGTAACTTATTTGTATTACCAGAGCTAGTCATGGGCCATATTCCCATTTTCCTAGGAGCTATACCACACTAAGATTTCATGCAACAGTTACGTGCAGGCTCAAAATGTTTGGCAGGATTTCTTTCTAAAAGGGAAACTAAACTATTGAGTATACCACTTGTAGGATGTATGTTACCTCAAAAAGAGGAGGTTCCCATTGATACATTATATGACTCACTTGACATAGCAATTATTTTACAATTAGTTCAGCCTTGCATAAGTAGCCTGACTTTTAAAAGATACTGAGTTTTACCTGCTCCATGGACTCCAAGTGACTCATCTCCCCCTGCATCTCCACCCCACATGCAGCCTTCTCCCCCCTTTTGTGGCCGTCTGCACAACGAAGGTTAGGAGGACAGAAGGAATGCCTGTGCTTCTGCCACTGTGGCTGGCCATAGCATTGGGTACACTGGGATTGACGGGGGTCTCTATCCCCTGTAAATCTGTCCAGAGCTGGTTTGAAGGAATTTGTCTAAGTATATAGAACAGATCTGTGGCTAAGCTTGGATTAGAACAGGGATGTTTCTGGCTCCAATACAGTTAATTCACTTTATTCTCAATATTAAGACAAGCTTTTCACTGGGAGGGAAAACAAGCCAGTATAAACATCTCTGGTTTGCCTACCTTCATCCCAGCTTTTTGTGACACTCCGATGACATTGCCATTCTTGTCCATCACTTCGATTCCATCCTCAAACTCAACTCCTCGGGGAATCATCACATTAAGTGCACTCAGGCCAGCTGCAAAAGTAAAAAGGTTTTGGCTTGGTTAGTTTTTCCAAAGTTGTTTTGCTTTGATTAGATTTTACCAACTCAATATTAGGACATTTATAATTAATGCACTTTTAAAAATTCCAGGGATGAATCCTGTGAGTTGTACTTTGGATTAACCAAAGAAGAGACCAACCCCTGAAAATCCATCTTAGGTTTTGCACCAAATCTTGAGCATCTTGATACAAGAATGTGAGCAATCCTGCACACTGCCCTATGCTGACAAATCCCTGTACGGCTTTGTGTAAGTTCAAGGATCTGCCAGTGGGCAAAGTTTGCAGGGTTTAATGTTAGTACTTCAGTAATGCTCATATAGAGAAATAATGGCTAGCTGTTTAGTGCTTTTTATCAATAGATCTCAAAGTGCTTTACAAAAGGCGATCATTATCCCCATTTTACAGATGGGCGACTGAGACGCAGGGAGGGGGAATGACTTGCCCGAGGTCATCCAGCAAACGAATGACAAGAGAGAGTAATTGAATCTAGGTAATCCAAGTACCAGCCTGCTGCACTAAGCTGCCCACTGCTCAGCAACAGGATCAAAAGAACCCAATCAGGTACTTCACTCCATAGTTGCAAGCCTCAAATAATGTGCTTCAGTGCTTTAATTCAGAGCACTCCCACTCACCTGGGACACAGCCCAAGAATATTTCACTTCCTTCTCAACTAGCATTGTCCATGGTCTTAAAACGTCCAGTGTCATGTCAGTCACTGACAAAAGTTTTGCAACCCTAGGCTAACAACACAAGGGGATACAGACTAGGAAGAGTGGAGAGACCAGTGGGTTTCCTGCCTCAGCTGTCATAACAAAACTCTTAACAAGAATAAGCTGTAAGCCAGGGCTCTCAAATGCATGCCTGTGGGCCAGTCCCAGCTGCAGCGATTGTGCAATCCAGTGCAGGACTCCTTGTAGGCTGGGAGGGGACCTGTCCATGACTGGCCCCCAAGCACCGCCCCTTCCTGCCATCACCACGCCCTCTCCTTCCCATTGCGCCCCATCCCCAGAGCACGCAGCTTTTGGGATCACCAGGGGGAGCAGCAACTGTGTCCCCTCTGCTACCTGCGGTGGCAGAAGCTGCAGAGGAAGTGGAGTGAGTGCACCTACCCAGTGCATTCTGCTTCCCCCGGGGCTCCTTCTCTTTTCCCCCTCAGGCTGTCCAACTGGCCTGTGGGTCACAAGTTTTAGACTGCTGTTCTAAACTCTGTAGGTGACTGAAGAGCTGTGAACAGCAGCATGGTCCAGATGTATCAGGGAAATCCAGTCGATCTAGCCTTTTTTGAAATATTAGGTTTATCTTTTCATTCAGTTTTTGCCAGGCTGTTCAGTAACGCTGGCAGCACAATACCTCGCCCTTTTCGAAGATCAATAGTCGCCAATTACCCTCAACATTCCTATCACTAAGGAAGTTTCCAGATGGGGGCACATAGTTCTAAGTGACTAGTCCAAGGGAAGGGAGTCAGTGCCAGAACTTGAAGTAGGTTTAGACTCTCAGTATTTTCCTTTCTCTTCCAACGAAAGCGGGCTTCTAAGCAGATCCGAAGAACACATTTGGGAAGCCACAACCCTACTACATTCCATGTAACAGACAAAAAAGGGCTGCAACTTCCTTTTAATGGCAATAGGAAACAACATGCCAGTAAAGAGCGCAACTTCAGCCATTAAATTACAGGCCAAGTTCACCCCTAGTGAAATTTCACTCATCTTAATGGAGTCGTACCACTGATAAATTTAGGCTGACAGCTTCACAAAGTTGACTAGAAACACTCTTTCCACAACAGTAACTGCAAGGATAACGTCTTTACTGACAAACGGGTCACACATTGGAGAAAAAGCTGTGGCACATCCATGCATAGGAAATCATGCGAATACTCCAGGATTTTATGACAGTTTATATCCTGGTTTGGTTCTATGTAAAAAATATAAACATTCTAAAGAAAGATTGATGGCAGAACATGGTCCGTAACAGATACAAGACCAAATCCACAGCGATTTATTTGTAATTTATTTTTACTCACCAACCAGTGGAATGGGCAAAATTCTTCTGTAGAACGTTTTCACAGTAGGACTATTCAGTCCATATCGTTTCATGGCAAAGGTAGGGAATGTCTAGGAAATTTAGAAGAAACACAATAAAATATGCTGTTAATAATTAAACCAATCATGAAAGTTAGGTCACAGATTGGAAAAGGAAAACTTTGTGGCTTCGTATTTTAAATGCTACTGATAAAATTAGCCCGATAAAAAAAAAAAAATCTGGTGTTAAGGCAATCAAATTTTCTCTAATAGCTGGGTTTTTTTGTGTGTGATTACATGTTTTATAGAAAAAAAATGGGAAAATGAAAGCTTTATCAGATAAAATAGTATTTAATAATAACTGCATTGTGGACAGTATTCTGTACTACTCAGTATCAGCACATGTACTACAAAAATGTCAACTGTGAAATTAAAAAAAGTTCTGAGTGGGAATAAAAACATTTGTTCAGTTTATTTAGATATTTATGAAACATGTGGTCTTTATGGTAACTAGCTGTGGAAAATGAAATAAAAACCATCTAAGTTTATTTAGCAATAAAAGTCATGCCACAAACATGTAGTTTTGCCCATTACAGTGTAACACAGGTTGAACTGCTGTAGTCCGACACTTTTGGGACTTGACCGACCAGAGAATATGTCAGATTATGGAAGGTCAATAGTCTCTAGAAGCATTACCAACACTTCCACTGTTTACTGAGCTCTTAGAAGACATTTAGGGGTAAATTAGAGCTAAATAATAGCATAGAACACTGAGAACCAGGACTGGTGGTTGTAAACAAACTTTGAGGGACTGCAGGAAACTTAGTCACATCCATGATAAGTGGACATCCGGCTAACTAATATCATGCCGGACCACAGATGTTGCCAGACCAGAGCGTACCAAATTAGAGAGGTTCAGCCTGTACAATCAATGAAGTTATACAGGCAGTCCCCGAGTTACGCGGATCCGACTTATGTCAGATCCGCAGTTACGAACGGGGCTTTTCTCGCCCCGGAGGACGGGAGCGGCGGGACGCCCAGATGCGCCACAGTCCGCCGCCCCCGTCCTCCGGGGCGAGAAAACCTGCTCCCCGTCTCCCTGGTCTGCAGGGAGACGGGGAGCAAAGCCTTGGAGCACGCCCACAGCGGGACAGCCCGGGCGCGCTTGAGCTGTCCCCCTGCGGGCGTGCTCCGCGGCTTTGCTCCCCGTCTCCTGACCAGCAGACCAGAGAGACGAGGAGCAAAGCTGCGGAGCACGCCCGCAGGGGGACAGCTCAAGCGCGCCCGGGCTGTCCCGCTGCAGGCGTGCTCCGAGGCTTTGCTCCCCGTCTCCCTGGTCTGACCAGCAGACCAGGGAGATGGGGAGCAAAGCCTCGGAGCACGCCAGCAGTGGGACAGCCGCGGTGCGCCTGGACTGTCCCTCTGCCCGCATGCTCTGCGGCTTTGCTCCGCGTCTCCCAGGTCAGCAGACCAGGAAGACGGAGCAAAGCCGTGGAGGACTTGGGCGGTCCCGCCACCCCCGTCTCCCTAGTCTGCTGGGGGTGTGTGCAGCTAGTGCCCCCCCCCCAGCAGACCAGGCTTTTCTTGCCTACCCCTGAGGTAGAGCAGCTGGGGGCTGCCGGGTTGGTCCCGCAGCGCCGCTCCGGACCAACCCGGCAGCACCCCAGCTGCTCTGCCCCAAGCGTCCTGATTCAGCCGCTGCTGGTCAGTTTCAGCAGCGGCTAAATCAGGACGCCTGGGGCAGAGCAGCTTGGGTGCTGCTGGGTTGCTCCAGTAGCGCTGAGGAGCCGCGCTACTGGACCAACCCAGCAACACCCCAGCTGCTCTGCCCCAGGCGTCCCCAAGTCAGCCGCTGCTGAAACTGACCAGCGCTGACTACAGGAAGCCCGAGGCAGAGTTGCTCTGCCCCAGGCTTCCTGGAATCAGCCGCTGATCAGTTTCAGCAGCACCTGACTTGGGGACGCCTGGGTTTCTTAAGTTGAATCTGTATGTAAGTCAGAACTGGCGTCCAGATTCAGCCGCGGTTGAAACTGATCAGTTTCAGCAGCGGCTGACGCCAGTTCCGACTTACATACAGATTCAACTTAAGAACAAACCTACAGTCCCTATCTTGTACGTAACCCGGGGACTGCCTGTATTTCTTGTGTGCTTGAATTTAGTGAGGACTGAACTAGTCTGAAATCCGCATACATCTAAAATGTTGAATCCAATAACAGATTAAGGCCAAACCCCCAAAACTGAACATTCCCAAAGTTCATAGCTTCAAATCCAAACTTCTACCAAGCTTGGGGCATTTAAACTGAGTCAGTTATAGAGGTAGATGTGAACTAAGAACTTGGATCTAGAACCTAAGTGGTAATATTTCATGATGACCTGCTAAATTAGTTTATGTTTTAGCAGAAGCAAAATTCCTTCTGTGGTTTCTTCTCTATTTTCTAGACTAAAAAACAGAGAATGATAAAAAAAGAATTTAATACTAGCAAGAAAAAGCTACTAAATTCTAACCTCAGCGGAAAATGAGTCAGTAGCAAAGGTAGAGGTTTGCAACAGAGGTACTGGGACGAAACTAGCAAGATAACTTGGAGCTCTAGAAGAACTGACTTGGAGGGTACTAGGCCTTGTGACAATCCCATTACTAGTCCCCCAAGCAAAAGTATCAGAAAGTAATTATTGAGATCATGCAAATACGTACTCCCACACTCGCTGCATAAAAAACGGTTCCTGTGCACAAAAGGAGTTGCTTTTGTGGCAATGGAATGTCCTAAAAATCAGAACACATACACTATGTAAGTTCAGTGTCATCAGCTCATGTTCAAAGCAGCAATCAGGCAACTAAAAATAATAAATTTTAAAACCCTACATACTTCAGCTTTAGCTGTAGCATTTCCATTTGCTATGGTGAATCCAGCAGTGTATGCGTAAAACAGGAACTGCAGAAAAGGAAAATGTAAACAACAGTGTATTTTTGGATCATGTGTAACACTTATAATTGCAGAATGAAAATGGTTATTACCTGCCAAATAAACATGTGCTTTGCTTCTCTGTGTGGCAGTAAACTAGTAAAAAGCTAAGAGGAAAAAACAAGGGAAAGTTAGTTTCAGTGAATCCAGGAACCTATGGATAGTAGTGGCTAATTTAAGTGTGAAGGAGACCAATTTATTATTATTATTTACAATGGCACCAAAGGCCTCTAGCAAACGAGCTGAGTCATTAGGAGAGCTGATATGCAAACACACCAGTTACTTCTTGCTGGGAACGCTCCCCCTTTCGCTCTTAGAGACCTAACAAGCCCTATATCCCTTCCATTTCGCTGTGCATATTTACTTTCCCATTTACTAGAAAAGAGAAATACAATCAGTCAAACAGTGGATACGAGACTAGCTGGGTGATATACTCTGACATCAGCAATAACAAACACCTTCACAGCTGGGGGGTACAAAGAGAAACAAATGCAGTCAGACAGAAATATTAGATACAAAGAAGAACATAATTATGAGTCAGATACTCAGTCTTCATTAGAGGGCAAAGCAGGGGTGGGCAAAAGGGCCTCCAATGGCCAGATCTGGCCCACTAAGCGAGTGGATCTGGTCCGCGGAAGCCCTGCTGCTTTCCTGCCCCCAGGCCAATTAGGGTCTGGGGACGGGGGAGCATGCGAAGCCTCCTCCCGGCCTGCCAGGAGCACGTGGTGCTTTGAAGCACCATGCACTGCTCGCGGGATCAGGGGGGCGGGGGAGGTGAGTGAAGGAGGCTTCACATGCTCCCCCGCCCCCAGGCCAATCAGGGCTTGGGGATGGGGGAGCTGCGTGAAGCTTCCTTCGCCCTGCCTGGCCTTGTGAGTAGCCTGTGGCACTTCTAAGTGCCATGTGCTCCTCGCAGGGCAGGAGGAGGCTTCCCATACTCCCCGCCCTCAGGCCCTAATTGGCCCGGGAGTGCATGCCAAACCTCTTCCAGGGCATGGGTGCCTAATGGGAAGGGGTGACAAAAGGGCTCCCCCCAGACCATGAAGTAGCCCCGCCCCCTTCCCATTTAGGCCCTGCCCCTTCTGGGGCTACTTCAAAAATGTTTGAAGTGGCCCCTGGGCAAAAATTATTGCCCATCCCTAGGGTAAAGCCTAGTTTTGATCCCAGGCCTGATCCTTAAAGTTAAGGATTTACTTTTTGATGGCCACAGTTTTAGATTTATAGACCAAATTCAGTTACAGCAGAGAGGGATCCAGTTTATTTATCCTGGATCCAATCTGTCACAGTTCTCAGCTACGTACTCTTTGGCTCAAGCAGTCAGGAGTGATGCTTTCAGTTCTGGAGATGACTAGATCAATCCATGATGCCAGCCAAGATGCAGCAGTTATTAAATGAATGGAGTCGAAATCCACAGAAGGGGATGTGTAATGCACACTTCGTTTAATACCCAGCACTTGACAATGAGGAGCGGTACTTGTTTATGCCAAGGATTAATCTAGCCCTATTTTTTGAAGAATACTAGGTAGATATTCAATAGAAATTTCTTTCAGTTTTACTGTTGCTTTTAAATGCAATACCTATGCTGACCAGACATTTTGGTAATACAGGTTAGACCTCCCTGACCTGACACCCTTGGGACCTGACTGGTTCCGGATGAGGGATTTTGCCAGACATGGGGAGGTCATTTTTGGACACCTGCTGCTGGCCCCCTTGGCGCAGCTGCTGGCCTCCCAGTCGGCTCCCCATGCTGCCCTGCCGACCCATTGGGCAGCCATCACTGCCATGGATCTGCAGGGCAGCCCAGGTGCAGGCAACTGTATGCACCGTGTGCTGGGGCTCTGGACAGCTGGGCATGCCACCGCAGCTCCCAGCCGTGTACCAGGTCTCCCAGCCCCGACGTCAGCTCCCTGCGGGAAGCCCACTACCCTACTGGCCCTGCAGGGATCCTTACTTGCTGCTAGCCATCCACCGGGACGCTCTGGTCCTGCAACATCCACGTCGGACCACCGTTGTTGCCAGACCAGAGAATCCCAGTTAAGAGAGTTTCAACCTGTATCACAGATTGTACAATAATCTGGACATTTAGCTCAATAACTTAACACTAGGGATGTAATAGTGTATCCAGTTAAACAATTAACTGATAAGCGGATGCTTATCGATTAATGTTATTGGCTACGCACGCTCTCCTGCCCCCCCCCCCCCCCCCCCGGCGCTCTGCATTTACAGTATTTTGGGAGCCAGTGCACAAGCATGCTGGCTCAGTCCCAGTGCTAGGTCCAATAGCGGCAGGGGTAGGTATCCGGCTCTGCAGCAGGGGTAGGTATCAGACCAGGTGTGCGCTGGAACTGAGCCAGCGTGCTTCTGCACAGGCTCTCAAGCTCTTTTAAATACAGAGCTGCTTATCGGTTAATCATGTATCCAACAAAAAAATTTGTCGGCTACACCATTATTGAATTACATGCTTCTAACACCCCTACTTAACATATGGACTCTTTCATTAAACTCCCCAAATTGTGACATCTATACCAAGTACATAAACTCTGGGGTATTATTACAATAATTATTTTCCATCCATAGGTTTTTTTTATTAGTACCCTGAAATGTATGTACCAAGCAGAAGAGTGTGAGGCTTTCTGTGCCTCTCTCTAAATCCAATTCAGCTGTTCTGGGTAAATAAAGTCAGGCGTTGTTCTAAGTGCCTCATGAATTACAACAGATGACTTCTGAATGATTGACCTTCATGTGTGAAAAACATTCTAGAAAATCTGAAAAGCAAAGTGAGCAGCGGTTTGAGGTGTCTCAATTTTTGGATGTCCAACTCAACATCTAGTATCTAGAAACTGAGACATCTAAAATGACTCATCACTTCTGAAAATGTATATAATTATAAATACACACATTGATCCATTGCAATCTTCCATCATTACTCACCAGTGGGGTGACTATGGGGAGGAAAGCTAAAAGAAGAAACAACATTTTTAGTAAATCAACTTGTGGGGCCAAGTAGTTGGCTTGGGGATGAGGGGAAAGGAAACATGTACGACTAGTGCAAAAGAAAGCATCATGGTCTGTGGTTTGAATCCTGACCTTTGTGTCTCATTCCCCAACTAGGAGGCACAAGCATCACCAAGGGCTTGTATTCACTTACTGGGAGATCCAAGCTGCAGAGATCAGCAAGAGTCTAGTAAGGACTGATTAAATCAACTGCTGATCGTGCCCCTGTCGACTTTGGTAGTCCACTGGGTCACAAGGGGTGTGTCTAGACTACATGCCTCCGTCGATGGAGGCATGTAGATTTATTTGTTCGAAAAAGGGAAATGAAGTGGTGATTTAAATAATCGCCGTTTCATTTAAATTTAAATGGCTGCCCTGCTCTGCCGACAAAAAGCCGATCAGCTGTTTGTCGGCAGATCGGGGCAGTCTGGACGCGCCGCAGTCGACAAGGAAGCCTTTGTCGATCGGCGCAGGTAAACCTGGTTTCACAAGGCATACCTGCGCCAGTCGACAAAGGTTTCCTTGTTGACCGCGGCGCGTCCAGACCGCCCTGATCTGCCGACAAACAGATCAAAAATCTGCTGATCAGCTGTTTGTCGGCAGAGCGGGGCAGCCTTTTAAATTTAAATGAAGCGGCGATTACTTAAATTGCCGCTTCATTTCCCTTTTTCGAACAAATAAATCTACATGCCTCCGTCGATGGAGGCATGTAGTCTAGACACACCCAAGGAGTAAGGGAGGTCAATGGAACAGTTTCTCCCATCAACCTTCCGCAGTGAGGATGCTGCAGAAATTCAACCTAAGGTAGCTGACTCCAGCTATGTTATTCATGTATCTTTGGTCAACTTTCTCAAAAGCCTTTGTGAAAGTATATTTGTGTCTCATCCAGACTCTGCAATCCTAGTTTACTATTTCATTACCCCCAACCAAATTCTACCCACAGAACAGACCCCAGCTAGTCTGGAATAAATCAGGGTGTGACAGATCAAAGCTCTGTGGATGAAGTAAAAGTCCAGTGCACCACAATACACTGAGAGATTTGGGTACTGTTCACATAGTGCCAAAAAATATTGACTGGCCTGTATATTTCCCCCTAGGGAGTTTGAGTTCAGACAGTGCTCTGAGTAGATGAACTTTGTGAAGGATGTATACAAATACATTTTCTTTAAAGAACTACAGGAATAGTTTTCAACTGGTAAGATAAATATAACTAACATAAGGAACAGTGAACGCGTTTTTCTATAGTTAGATGGGGTCCCCCATCTGTTTCAGTCATTGGAAACCGTTTCTATTACAGCAACTGACCTGGTGGTCTAAACGCAAAAGGAATTATCTCGCCAGTACCAGGTTGCACAGAGGACTTAAAGAAAAAGAAAAGAAAGTTAGGACATCTCTCTCAGTCTAAATGAAAAATATGAACAAATTCCAACATCTTTTATAAACTCACCAGACTTAGCATCCAGGCTTGTTTTACCTAAATGATTAAAAAATAAGATTAGAAATGGCATTTAAGAAGAGGTTTATTGGCTAATATCTTATTTCTAACTTTATTTGTATCATCTTTCTCTAATGATAACTGAAATGCATAGCATGTCACACACACATCCATTTAATTATATTATCCCTAAAACTCTCCCTAATTTCTACTGAACATAACATTTCATTTACTTTGTCTTGACATGTTGGGCATTGTCATCTAACAGGATTAGAACACAGAAAACCATCAGGTCAGAGAATGAGTAAAAATGGCAAACGAATTTTAGGACATAATGCAACCAGCTCTTAACATGGCTTAAAGTCTAGACACATGAGCCCATCCAAAAAGGGCCAGGAAAGTCTTATTAATTACAAATGGTCATGACTTAATTTTACATCTCATCCCAAAGGCGGCTCTTCTAGCAACACAGCACTACCAAACACCACGCTGGGACAGTAAGGAACCAAAAGGAGAATTCCACCTAGTGATTCAATAGTTCAGTACAGATTGTACCTCCCTTGACCAGGATTCCCTGGTCTGGCAACATCCATGGTCCAGCATGGACCACGGATGTTCCTGGACCACAGAGCCCAGGAACAGGGAGGGCTGGCAGCCGGGGCAGGAGCACAGTAAGGTGCCCTAGCAACACAGTGGGGGGAGGCGGGGAGGGAAGAGAAGAGAGAACAGCGGGGAGCTCCAGCAGCAGGGTCTCGGAGTACTTTATAGTATTGCTTATGGAAATCAAAGGCTACATACTTCATGAATGAAACAGTTATGATGACTGAATTAAAAAAGCAAGTACTCAAACAGAAACACAGGTATTAGCTCTTAAACAAATATTAGCAGCCAGCAAGCAGCTAGGGATGTTAAAATGTGATTATTTTACTAATTGAGTAGTTGATAAAAATTCTAGCAACTACTCGATTAGTTAATAGAGGCAGTCAGCCGGCTCAATCCCGGCTTGCGCCGGGACCAAACTCCACTGCAGCTTTGCAATTTAAATGGCAGTAGGAGCTGAACAGCTTTCCCCCCAGCTCCTACTGTGTCTTCAATGACAGAGCTGCACTGGGGTTTAGTCCCAGACCTGGCCCAAGCTGGGACTGAGCTGGCTGCCGTCCCAGCCAACAGCAGCCTCTTTCCAAGGGGGGGTCCCAGTGGGGAGTTGGGAACCCCTGTGAACAGAGGCTGTTGCCAGAGCAGCCTCCCCTGCCACTTCCCACTCAGTCTGCTGCCTCTGCAGCAAAAGGGGGAGTGGGGAAAGGTGGCTGGCGGCACTGTGGAGACAGTGTTGGGGGGAAATGGGCTTTTAAGCCAGTTCCCCCCAGCACCGGCTCCTAAGGTTGCCAGGTGTCCGGTTTTGAACTGGACAGTCCAGTATTTGAGCTCTCTGTTCAGGAAACAAATTGAAAAAATATAAATGAGAAAATAAAAAAGTCCGGTATTTTCTAAATAAGATGTAATGTAGATTGTGATGTAATGTCAAGTGTGTCCGGTATTTTTGTTGAAACCATCTGGAAACCCTACCGGCTCCTGCTCCCCTCCCCTTGCTGTCTCTAATATAGAGGCAGCAAGGGGGAAGTGGGATAATACGAGTAGTTGACTCGACTACCTGACAACCCTAGGCTTATTGGGTAGTTGACTACTCACTTACATCCCTACAAACAGCCTGTGCAAATTAATCACAGTAGAACCTCAGAGTTATAGACACCTTGGGAATGTAGGTTGTTCATACCGCTAAACAAAACATTATGATTGAACTTCCGAAAATTTGCAAGTGAACCTTGACTTAATATCACTTTAATTCTTTGCTATGCAGAAGAAAATTCTGCTTTTAACCATCTTAATTTAAATGAAGCAAAACCAGAAATGTTTCTTTACCTTTGAAATTTTTTTTAACCTTTCCTTTTTTTTTTGTAGTTTACATTTAAATGCAGTACTGCTTTCTATTTGCTTTGTGTCTCTGCTGCTGCCTTCTTCTGCTTTTCCAGTTCCAAAGGAGGTGTGTGGCTGATCAGTTTGTAACTCTAGTTTCCATAACTCTGAGATTCTAGTGTTAGAGCAACTAGTGGCCAAAAGCTGTGCGGTCGGGCATAACTTGTATCAACATGCATGCAAAAATGCCAAAAAGTGCTAAGAACTTAAAAACAGGGTAGTAACAGGTTGTGATTCCTGGTGATAATGGAACCAGGTAATGTTCCAAATAAAAAGAGCTCAAACAACACTTGTAGCTGTTTCCATTGATTCACACAAACTCAGGCATTTTAGGCTGTTGAGTAACACGCAAAGTGACATTCCTATAATTTTACTATATTTACTGCACCTAGGAAGTCATTTTAGAAGTCCAGCAAGAAGGACACTCTTCATTTATCACTCAGGAAAAACCTTCCAAGCCCCAAGAGTTAAATCAGGCTGCTAAAAGTCAAATACTTCAAATGGGATGTATACAAACATATATTTCAATGGTTTACTAGAGGGTAAGTATCACATACCTGTTTGTTCCGTAAAGGCTCTTGAAGAGTTTGAGGATTGGTTTCTAAGAGTAATCTGGAGTCTTCTATGTCATTCTAAAACAAAACAAAAAAAAACCCAGAAATAAAGATAATAAAGATCAATCATTCTTTTCCAGTACATTCCTCCCCATCCCTGCTCTTCCATCCAAAACTTTTTGTTGCACCAGCCCTGTTGTGCTGGCCTGGTGCTTGTAAAAACAAAATTAGAATGTCATGCTCATTAGGAACATTAGATAACATTTAATTTTAAAATTGTGTAATCGCACCAAATCTTAGCAGTTACACAATTATTTGACGGTCCCTGGGGGTGGGGGATCGGAAAACAATGTGCTCACGGCTTCACTTCACTCCATTCCACCCCACACTACTGCCTCTAATAAAGGGGTAGCAGTGTGAGGCAGCAGCAGCCTCTGTCTGTGACAGGCCCGAGCTCCCCTCCGACAGAGGCTGCTCTGCCATCAGCCCCCAACTGATTTTTCTGTGGATCAGTGGCCCCCCAACCCAGAATAGGTTCCCCACTTCCGATGTACACAAACAAGTAGCCACACTGATTTCACTGGCATTTATCTCATTAATAAGGATTATTCATGTATGTAAGTGTTTTATTGGACCTGGTTTCCAGGGATGAAAGGCCATGAACTTCAATGGAACTAAGCCAATTTACACCAACTGAGAATCTGCCCTCAGAGTGGAATTCCTCCCTAACCTTTTATGTGGCATAAAGGGGCTCTTAAAACCAGCTAGGTAAGAATTCCCCCAGCGTAGACACTGTGTAGGTCAGACATGGGGAAGGGGTCTTCTGAGCACCTCTTCACAAGCCTATTGGGGACCAGGCTGCAACAGGCACCACTTCAGAGATTTCAGGTAGCAGAACAGCTCAAAAAGCATCTGAGAGAAGTTGCTTTAACTTAACTTAGACAGGTCCATAGCGGAAAAGGACCGCAGAGAAGCCCAGAAGTTTGCACTGCATCTTCTTGTACTGTACCTGAAATGGGGCGGGACTATTGTTCCCCCCTCCTCCCAAATTCAATGATAAATTTCACAGAAAAATGCACTTAAAAGCCTGTACAGCTTATGCTGTGAAAGTCTAAATAGATTGTAAGAGCTAATATTTAGATAAAGGCAGACTATGTAGGAAGGCTCAATACAATGTATTTTTAGAAGCACTGACGATCTAATGTAAGAATTCAGTGCTTCTTGCGCAAATACTTTGACGCTCCCGCTCAGGGATAAGCCCTCTTGCGCAAGAATACTTGTGCAAGAGGGCCAGTATAGACAGGCACCTTAATTTTTTGCACAAGAAAGCCCGATGGCTAAAATGGCCATCAGAGCTTTCTTGCACAAAAGTGCGTCTATACTGGGCACGGATGCTTTTGCACAAAAGCACTTTTTGCGCAAAAACATCCGTGCCAATCTAGATGCTCTTTTGCGGAAATACTTTTAACAGAAAAACTTTTCCGTTAAAAGTATTTCCGTAAAATCATGCCAGTCTAGATGCAGCCCCTGTGTTTACACTGCCAACTTCACATCACCCACACATTCAAGTCACATTCAAGTCACTGTAGTTTTGTAAAAAGATGTAAAGTACTTACTTTAGACTTCAGTAAGTGTGTAGGGTCTAAAATATCTAACCAGTGAAGATATCTTTGGAAAAAAGACTAATAAAAATACACAGTAAGAAAACTGTACACATATTTTGCAGTTCCACTTAATTAACTCTTTTCTGTAGCTGGCAAAAAGAAACCAAAAATCTCGTCTACTTTGGTTCTTCAGCCTTTTTTTTTTTTTTTAATTTCCACTAACAACTGCAGCCTCCTTTTTTGTTACAATCTGGTAGATAGAATGACATTCACAAGCTCAATGCCACCTTTTTCTAGTCATTACGAGAAAAACTTTTTATTTCCAACTGGTGTGGCCTTTGAGGTCATCAAACTTGCAACAAAGCAAGTCTGCCTGCTAAGGTTCTGGGGAGAAATACACTTTATCTTGGCAGGGGTTTGGTTCCTTTCCTTGCCTTATCCACTTTGTGTAAAAAATACTGGCTGTGGCATGAGTGACATCACCGACTAGGAGCGCTGTATCAACCAAAAAAGAAGACAAACCCCACCAATGAATCTCATAAGCTAACTTACAAGCTCACTCTACTAGACTCATTTAACAGGAACACTATAATTGACAGGTTCCACTCTCTCCCCCCCCCCTTCCCGCTGCCCTTTTTTTCTGCTTTGAAGTTTGGGGTTTCTGTGCCTTTTGCTCCACTCATCTGAAGTGGGTTTTGTATGTATATTTGTTAGTCTCCAAGGTGCTACAGGACCACTTTTTAAAAAGTTTTTTAAAGTTACAAATGAACGCGGCTACCCCACTGAGAGCTATAAGCTAAAGCGAGGGTAAGAAGACAGCCGGGGTTGAAAAACGTGGACACTGTTTATGGGGTACAGTGACATATATCAGACCCTCACTTGGGGAGGGCTGGGACCCTAAGCACAGCTGTAAAACGGGCCAGTTACGCAGACAAGGGAGGATCTGCAGCCAGCCTCCCCCCACATCTCAGAGCGGCCGCTGCCCCAAACCTAAAGGGCCGGGACCCTGGGGTCCAACCTGTTCAGTGGCTACTGCCACAGCAAACCAGCCACGTTAGTCTGAGAACGCGGTAGCGAACTAGCCCCGCTCCACCTGGAGGCGCGCAGCGAAGGGCATTTGCAGGAGACAGTCTCCTTCCCGCAGTGCGCATGGCTGACCCCACGCAGCCCCAGCGCGGGCATGCTCGGAGAGGATCCCCAGCCTGCGCCCGGCCGGGCCGTGCCCCTCGCTGCCCTCTGCCCACGGGCACCCCGCGCCCTCCCCGGCCCGCGCCCTACTTTGCCCTCCACGCTCCAGAAGCGCAAGTTGAGATCCATGGGGCTGGGCTACACGCTCCCGGCAGCGCCGCGCCCCTTTCCCGTGACTGCGGCGTGGTGCGAACAGCGGGCCCCGGCTCAGCGGGGCGTGCCTGGGCAGAAGCGGCTGCAGCCAGGCCCAGCCCCTGCGCCAGGCGAGGCCTCTGGGCGCTGCCTCTGCGCAGCAGCGCTCCCACGTACGGGGAGGGATTTTCAAAAGTAGGGCTGAGCTCCACGCCCCCAGCGGCCCAGTACCAGCATCCCCGCCCCTGCTCTGGGCAGAGGGCCGGATTCCAGGGGTCTCTTCCAGCCCTAGGATTTTAGGACCGTGTTTCTCAACTAGTGGTACTCGAAAGAGGGCTGGGGGGTACCTCAACAGAACTGAAATCTGGAGCAAACTGAATTTTTGTTGTAAGTTTTACAGCGCTTTATGATGTTTGTACTTTTTAGACCCAAACGTGTCATCGCCTGCCCAGTTATGATTAAGTTGTTTAAACAAACGTGTTGCAATTGTAGAAAAAAAAATGGTGTGTGTCTGAAAACTAGATACTGGGGGGTACTTACAATTTCTTTTTTGAAAAAGGGGTACTTTATAAAAAAAAGTTGAGAAACACTGTTCTAGGATACTGCTATAGCATCTGGTCTGGGAGAGTTGGCAACCCTGAGGCTCACCTGCAGCCTCAGGCCAGAGGTGCAGGCAGCAAGTAGCGGTGCTGCAAGCTGGAGAGAAGCAGTGCTTTGAAGAGGAAAAATCACTGCTTCTCTCCAGCTGCATGGCCACCTTTTGCTCCTCCTAAGTCCTCTGGCCTGCACCACTCAGCTGCTGCCTGGTGAGCAGGGGCTGGGCTGAGAGTCTGCAGAATGTAGGAGTGTGCCAGGGACTGGAGGGGGACTACCAGAGCCCAGGCCAAGCCCACAGGGGGCAGGAAGAGAAGATGGCCAGGGGATAGGGCTGCTGAAGCCCATGCTACCCATGACTGCTTAAAATCCCATCCCTAGGCACCTGTATTATTAGGGCACCGCTAAATCTGGGGCACCAGTCGTGCCCTATCTATGCTGGGTATGCCTAAGGACGGACCTATACAAAAGGTCTGTGGAAAGGTGGGCACTTCATTTCTTTTGAACTATAAAGGATTTGGCTTAACTCTCCTAAAGCCATTTGAAAAGAAATGTTGATACTTGCATTGTTTAATTTAAAAAAATATTGCCCTTTTACAAAAGGCAAAAATAAGACTACTCCCTAGACATAACCCACTGCTCTCCTCTGTTCCCAGAAGATGGCCCTTGCACTGAAAATTGAAAAACTTACAGCAAAATAAAAACACCAGATTTAAGACTGCTTAGTTTTTTAATCCTAAACTCATTTGCATTCACAGAATCAGAACTGGAAGGAACCTCAAGAGGATATCAAATCCCCTACGCACATGGTAGGACCAATCACCATTTAGACCATTCCTGACAGGTGTTTGGCTAACCTGCTCTTAAAAATCTCCACAACCTCCTTAAGCAATTTATTCCAGCGTTTAACCACCCTGAGAGGGAGGTTTTCCTAATGTCCACCCTAAACCTCCCTTGCTACAAGTTGAGCCCATTGCTTCTTTGGTCTTTCTAATTTTGCTTCTATGTATTTGTTATATGTTTGTATTCATTCTTTGTAACTTGACCTAGTTTTCACTTTGTAGGACTCCATTTTGATTTTTAGATCATTCCAGATCTGTTTAAGCCCGTGGTCTCCAACCCGGTGCCCACGGGCGCCATGGTGCCTGCTGGGCCCTTTACGTGCACCTGCGGAGCAATCTGGGCTGGCCCTGCCCCCGGGCGTGCGGCAGGTGCCAGCCCAGGGCACGTGGCCGGCCCCGGGTGCGCCACGCATGCCAGTGCCGACCCTGACCCCCGCCCTTGCTGGCCATGGCCCCGGCTCCGCCCCCCCCGGGGGCGCCGCGCATGCCCTTGCCGGCCCTGGCCCTGGTCTTGGCCCCGCCTCCAGGGGCGCCACACGTGCCCTTGCCGGCCCTGGCTGCACAGAACCTGGGCAGCCCAGACCTCGGGTGTGCGGCGCATGCTTGGCCCCACCCCCAGTCACGTGGCTTGTGAGCGGCCCCACCCCCAGGCTCCCAGCAGCCCCAAAACGTTGGGGACCACTGGGTTAAGCTATGCTGATCTCTTGCCTTACTTCCAATCTTTTCTACACTGTGGAATAGTTTGCTCTTGTGCCCTTAATAATGTCTCTTTGAAAAACTGCCAACTATCTTCAATTGTTTTTCCTCTTGACTTGCTTCTCATGGGATCTTACCTAACAACTCCCTGAGTTTGCTAAAGTCTGTCATCTTGAAACTGTCTTTATTTTGCTGCTCTCCGTTACCATTTCTTAGAATCATGAATTCTACCAGTTCACTATCACTTTCACCCAACCTGCCTTCCACTTTCAAATTGTCAACCTGCTCCTTTTTTAAAATCAAATCTAGAACAGCCTCCCCCTACTGTTATTTTCCCAATAAATGTCTGGACAGTTGAAGTCCCTCATCACTACCAAGTCCTGTGTCATGGATGATTGTTAGTTTAAAAAAAAAAAGTCTCAACTACTTTTACTTCCTACTTAGGTGGTCTGTAGTAGATCCCTACCATGACATCTCTCTTGTTTCCCCATTCCCCTCCCTTTTATTCTTACCCAGAGACTCTTAACAGATCTGTGTCCTATTTCCATCTCAACTGCAGTCCAAGAATATAAATCTACTATATAAAGTTTCTGCCTGATCAAGACTTCTTCCTAAATGGCAAGAGCTAGGACCACCAAATTCAGTATACAGTTTCCTCTCATCATAACTTAAAGCAAGGTAAGGGTTTGGTTGTACCAGGAAAATGGAATGTGCCTGGAATGGGATTGCCTCTTATAAAACCAAACAAAAGAGACAATCAACCAAATCAAGTACAGTCCTCAGAACTGACATAACTGAGTGAAAGTTGAAAGAAACTGAAGATAAGGCACAAAAAATAGGATGAGCCTGGTATAGGATTACTTCTCAATAAACCTAACAGAAAAGATAAAATAAAGAAATTTGGAGACGTGCTCTGTTTTGGCACAGCTAAATCAATGCTTAAGGTTTAAAAACTGGAAGACATTATTGGAAATTAAATTGACTAACCCCTTTTTTTTGTTAAAACAAATGATGAGTTTACAGGGAAGAAGAAAACATACACTTGATGGAATTCTATTTACAAAAATTTACTAACATTAAATAACACTCTTTTTTCAAAAATACAATTATTTCAATAAAGCATGTACATTTTCCTTAAAAAAACAACAAAACAAACAAACAAACAAAAAAAACAGGAGTTAAGGACCTGAGCGAGGTGGGTAAATCTGTTAGTTTTTAATATATAATGCAACACTTCCTTCCTTTTTTTCTCCTGCCTGCTGTTCCTGAGCAAGCTGTACCCTTCTATACTAGTATTCTAGTTGTGCATATTATTCTATCGAGTCTCTGTGATGCCAGCTATATCACAGTTGTGTTTGCTAGTATTTCAAGTTCTTCCTTCTTGTTCCCCATACTTCTTGCATTAGTATGGAGACAACTATGCTCATTTGATTGTTCGTGCCTGCTATCTTTTAGTTAAACCAGTCAGTTAAAAATTCAAATTTTGGATTAAACTAATACAGTACAGTAAAACCTCAGAATTATGAACACTAGAGTTGCAAATTGAGTAGTCAACTGCACACATTCCAAAAAACACAAAAACAGGACATGGTACTGTGTTAAGTGTAAACTACTAAAAAAATAGGAGAAGCAGCATTTTTCATCTGCCTAATAAAGTTTCAGAGCTTTATTAAGTCAATGTTCAATTGTAAATTACTGAAAAAACAATCCTAATGGTTTCTTCAGAGTTATGAACATTTCAGTTACAAACAACGTTCATTCCAAGAGCGACAAGGAGTCCTGTGGCACCTGTGCCATAGGACTCCTTGTCACTTTTGCAGATCCAGACTAACACGGCTACCCCTTTGATACTTGTTCATTTCAAGATATTTGCAACTCTGTAGTTCTATGGTATAAAGCGTACTTTTGTGCTGTGAACTTCCGTTAGGTAAGAGGCTACCAGCACTCTTTGTTAGCAATTTTAATCCTCTTTTTTTCTGCTGTAGATTAAAGGTTTACCACGTTGGCCCAGGAATTGCTGAATTTACTTTTCACTTTTTGCCAATTTTGTGATATTATATTGATTGATTTTAGGGGAACATTAACTCACAAGTAAGATGCATTAACAGGAGTGTTGTAAGCAAAACACAAGGGCTCTGTCTACACTGCACCCCTTTTCCGGAAAAGGGATGCAGATGAGACAAGTCAGAATTGCAAATGAAGCGGGGATTTACATCTCCCCCGCTCAATTGCATGAACATGGCTGCCGCTTTTTTCCGGCTCGGGGCTTTGCCGGAAAAAAGCGCCAGTCTAAACGGGGATCTTTCGGAAAATAAAGCCTTTTCCGAAAGGTCCCTTATTCCTCTTAAGATCAGGAATAAGGGACCTTTCGGAAAAGGCTTTATTTTCTGAAAGATCCCCGTCTAGACTGGTGCTTTTTTCCGGCAAAGCCCCGAGCCGGAAAAAAGCGGCAGCCATGTTCATGCAAATGGAGCGGAGGAGATGTAAATCCCCGCTTCATTTGCAATTCCGACTTGTCTCATCTGCATCCCTTTTCCAGAAAAGGGGTGCAGTGTAGACACAGCCAAGTAGTAATTCTTCCATTCTGTTCTGTGCTGATTAGGCCTCAACTGGAGTATTGTGTCCAGTTCTGGGCACCACATTTCAGGAAAGATATGGAAAAACTGGAGAAGGTCCAGAGAAGAGGAACAAAAATGACTAAAGAGTTAGAAAACACGACCTATGAGAGAAGACTGAAAGTATTGGGTTTGTTTAGTTTTGAAAAGAGAATACTGAGAGGGGACATAACAGCTTTCAAGTACCTAAAAGGATGTTATAAGCAGGGAGAAAAAAATTCTAACCTCTGATAGGATGAGACTCAATGGGCTTAAATTGCAACAAGGTAGGTTTAGGTTTAGCATTAGGAAAAACTTCCTGTCAGGGTAGTTAAGCACTGAAATAGATTGCTAGGGAGGTGGAATCTCCATCATTGGAGATATTTAAGAGCAGGTTAGATAGGCATCAGGGATAATCTAGATGGTGCTTAGTTGTGCTATGAGAGCAGGGGACTGGACTTGATAACCTCTAGAAGTCCCTTCCAGTTCTAGTATTCTATGACAGCAGAATGTCGTGGGGAGAATAATGGACCAATTTAAAGAAAATTCCATGGAAAACATTTCATTATAACTTAAAGAGTTCCTGCTCCTGTCATGGCATCTGTTCACAATGCTTTTAAGACCATTAGAAGCAAGTGTCCACTATCCTATAGCAAACAGTACTTTTGGGGAAAAAAAATCTAAGTGCAAAAGCTCACTCTGGACCTGGTTAATGGGCAACAAGAAAAGTAAACATAAAGGCCAAATTCTAGAAGATGAAGCTGAGATTGCCAAATTGGTGGCTGTAAAAAAGCATGGGAGAAAAGACATATATATAAAATGTATAGTAGGGATTATTTAGTATTTGCATTACTGTAGTGCCCAAAAGACCCAATGCTATCATGGCCGATTGCAGTAGATATGGTAGAAACACATAGTAATAGAAAGTTCTTGCCACAAAGAGTTTACAGTTGAAATAGTCAGCCATAATTACTTCTAATGTATCTAGCAGTGAGACCCAGCTGTGACTCATGATATGCCTGTTCAGTACTAGCAACTGAAAATACATCAGGAAGTGGAGTAGATATAGAAAACTTTGATATTTAAATAAAGAGCATCTGATTTGAAGTCAATGGGATTGCACAGAGGACAAGAAGCTATGTAAGTCTTTGCAGGACTAGGGTCTTACATTTTTCACAACTATCTTATGAAAAACTAAAATAATAGTTTAGTCAAAAAGGCAAACAGGATGCTAGGAATTATTAAGAAAGGGATAGAAAATGAGACACAGGATATCTTACTGCCCCTGTATAAAACTATGGTACGCCCACATCTTGAATACTGTGTGAAGATGTGTTCTCCTCACCTCAAAAAAGATAATTTGACCTTGGAAAGGGTTCAGAAAAGGGCAACTAAAATGATTACCATATGAAGGGGTTTGGAATGGGTACCATATGAAGAGAGGTTAAAACGACTGGGACTTTTTAGTTTAGAAAAGAGCAGATTGAGGGGGGATATGATAGAGGTATATAAAATCATGAGTGGTGTGGAGAGGGTGCATAAAGAAAAGTTATTTATTAGTTCCCATATTGGAAGAACTAGAGGACACCAAATGAAGTTAATGGGTAGCAGGTTTAAAACTAATAAAAGAAAGTTCTTTTTCACACAGCATGTTATCAACCTGTGGAACTCCTTGCCAGAGGAGCTGTGAAGCCTAGGACTATAAGAGTTTAAAGAGAAGCTAGATAATTTCATGGAGGTTAGGTCCATAAAAGGCTTTTAGCCAGGGGATAGAAATGGTGTCCCTAGCCTCTGTTTGTCAGAGGCTGGAGAAGGACAGCAGGAGACAAATCGCTTTCATTGTCTTTGGTCCACCCTCTCTGGGGCACCTGGGCTACGTCTAGATTGCATCCCTTTTTCGTAAAAAGGATATAAAATTAGACGTATCGCAATTGCAAATGAAGCGGGGATTTAAATCTCTCCCACTTCATTAGTATAAAAATGTCTGCCGCTTTTTTTTTGGCACGGAGTTTTGCCGGAAAAAAGCGCCAGTCTAGACGCTGATCTTGTGGAAAATAAAGCCTTTTCCGAAAGATCCCTTATCCCTATTAAAATAAGGGATAAGGGATCTTTCGGAAAAGGCTTTATTTTCCACAAGATCAGCGTCTAGACTGGCGCTTTTTTCCAGCAAAACTCCGTGCCGAAAAAAAGCGGCAGTCATTTGTATACTAATGAAGTGGGGGAGATTTAAATCCCCGCTTCATTTGCAATTGCGATACGTCTAATTTGCATCCCTTTTACGAAAAAGGGATGTAATCTAGACGTAGCCCTGGTGCTGGCCACTGTTGGCAGACAGGCTACTGGGCTAGATGGCCCTTTGGTCAGACCCAGTACGGCCGTTCTTATGGGGATTGGCAGAATCAAAAATATTTTGGTAGGTATATAGCTCTAAGAGCTCAGTCACTCTCTTCGGGTCACTTGGCCTAAATGAATATTTTACATGCTCTTGCATTATACAGAAGGAGTCCTTCATTTGTAACTGTAGCATTTTGACAGATTAGTCAATTACCTTTTAGGGCACTATTTTCTTAGATCGACTATCAAAGAACTAACTAGTCTAGATATCCTTCATTCTTTCCTCTATCTCTGCTAGCAGAAAGATAGATTTTGTTTATTCCAGATTTCAAGGAGCTTTCACTTATCCAGTCCTTCCTTTGCTCCCTTTTGCACACACATGGTCCAGTTTCTTCTGCATTCATCTGTAGCCACTTAGCAGCTTTTAAGTGGTAGTAGGCGGCATTATGAGAGAAACTTAATGCAACAAGACACCCAGTCTCTAGAAACAGATGAGCAAGAGCATCCAAATTATAAGGTAGTTAGAACATTGTAGACAACATGCTTTAAGATCAATTTATTGATGATTTCATAGTTTAAGAAAAAATATGTGCTCAAAATAATATCAGAAGGAAGCCTTATTAAATCCTAAACATAATCAATTAGTCTTCCTAAATGATTACACATCAAGCTCCACAATATTTGGAAATCTGCATTTAGAGCAACAATTAAAATGTGTGATCAACTATTTCAAAAGGCAAAAATAATAATTAAGCCCCAATAAGTGTACCACGATTAGAGTTAAGTTCACATTCCCACCGATTTCTCAACGAAATGCAGTTATTCTCCATTTAATGTTCTATATTCCAATATATCTTAGCTGAACGACTGTGGATGTTTGTTACTTCTACCTTCAAATCACGTTTACATGTGGAAGCATTTGGGGAAAAAACACGAGCATAATTTGTACAAGAAGGAATTCCTCTATCCCTGCCTAAACAGCTACTGGCAAATTAAAGGAAACCATGTTCTGGATATTTCTCTGTATCACCCACTTTAAGCTCAGTATTTCAAGCTCTCAGAAATAACAGTCTATCGTCCAATTTTCGTGTGCGCATAGAAAGCCTGGTACCATTTCTATTGCTTATGATTCGATGAAGGGGAGGAGAGACCAGTACTCCTGTACACCCAAAGTCACAAGCATTCATAGTACATGTGGGAGACACAAGAGAATAGCTGATTACAGAGATATATATTTATGGGAATGCAGTATAGTCTCTTTGGGGGGGGGGGGGAAACAGCTCCAAGAATATGATTTAAAACTTTCTGATTTAGTAAATATTTAATGTTTCAGCATTTAACAATTTTTCCTGACACACACAAAAAAAAGAAATTGCACTTAAATGCAATTATGGCTGCTTCCTTAGGAAATTGCCACCTATCTGCATTGATGATCTATTTATGAACTTTCTCAAAGTACTCCTTAGAAGCTTCTGGACTTGGCTTGATCTGTAAACAAAGAGATAACAGTTTTATACAAGTTGGTATATGCACAAAGTGTATAAAATAAAAATTATGGCTTTAGATTTAAGACTCCATTTAGGAATATTGGGTATGCTATGTTACTAAACCACACAATTATTTCTGTTTGTCCACTCACTCATGAGAAGCAATGTACACAAATATTTTAACACAAGTGCAAACTTCTCACCTGCAAATTTTAATTTTAATCTTAAGAAAAAAAAAAAAAAAAATATTTAACTGCAAGGTATTTAAATGAGGGTCATCACAGTTTCAATCACACTGTAATGACAGAATATCAATTTAAATGTATAATCAATATTTGTTTTTTCTACATTTTCGAATACATTGATTTCAATTACAACACAGAACACAATGTGTACAGTGCTTACTTTGTTATTTATTACAAATACTTGCACTGTAGAAAAGAAGCAAAAGAAATAGTATTTTTCAATTCACCACATACAGTAGGGCTGTGTCTAGCCTGGCCAGTTTTTCCAGAAAATCAGCCGCTTTTCCGGAAAAACTTGCCAGCTGTCTACAATGGCCGCTTGAATTTCCTCAAAAGCACTGACGATCTCATGTAAGATTATCAGTGTTCTTGCGGAAATACTATGCTGCTCCTGTTCGGGCAAAAGTCCTTTTGTGCAAAGCTTTTGCGCAAAAGGGCCAGTGTAGACAGCTCAGATTTGTTTTCCGCAAAAAAGCCCCAATCGCGAAAATGGCGATCGGGGCTTTTTTGTGGAAAAGTGCGTCTAGATTGGCACGGACGCTTTTCCGCAAAAAGTGCTTTTATGGAAAAGCGTCCGTGCCAATCTAGATGCTCTGTTCCGAAAATGCTTTTAACGGAAAACTTTTCCGTTAAAAGCATTTCCGGAAAATGATGCCAGTCTAGACGTAGCCTACAAGTATTGTAGTACAATCTCTCTATAGTATAAATGCAATTTATAAATGTAATTTTTTTCCACATAAACTTTACTCAAAAAGAAAATAATGTAAAACTTTTGAGCCCAGTTAATCCTATTTCTTTTTTTGCCAGTCACTAAGACAAGCAAGATTTTTATACCTTTACAGGAGATAATGCTGCCTGCTTCTTATTTACAAAGTGAGAACAGATATTTGCAGACAATGTTGTAGCTAGCATTGCAAGGTTTTTCCATGCCAGATATTCCAAACATTTGTATGTCCCTTCGTGCTTCAACTTGTAGATTTTTTTTTACAGTGCAAATATTTGTAATAAAAATAATAGAAAGCGAGCAGCGTTTACTTTATATTTGGTTTTGTAATTGAAATAAATGTATTTGAAAAATGTAGAAAAACATCCAAAATATTTATAATACATTTAAATTGGTATTCTATTATTATTTGACAGTGCAGTTAAATCTGTGATTAATTACAACTTTTTTTAAATCTTGCAATTAATTGCAATTTTTAAAATAGTTTGACAGCCCTAATTTAAACTGATACAAAATACAAGGCAAATCAAGACTATCCATGATTGTTAATAAGGGAAGCAAGTGAATACCATGTGTACTCATGTGTGGAGGGACTTTGTACTCTCAAAAGAATATAATGTGGATATTTTCTCTGCATGTGACTTCTAGTACTGTGAATGCACATTAAGTGATTCAGACTGAGGGCAACAATTCATATGGTGAAAACTTAAAGATTTAAGTTCACAAGTTCTTCTATACTATAATGCCCAGCCTTCACACTTTTCCATGCAAAAAGGTGCTCATTTTCCAGGATTGGGTTCATATTCTGGATGGTGATGTTTAATCAACACGTACCGTAGGGGACTCTGGAGTCCAGTTTGCTGGGCAAACCTCTCCATGAGTTTCCACGTACTGGAATGCCTTCACCAATCGAAGGGTCTCTTCCACACTGCGGCCAACTGGGAGATCATTGACACTCAGATGTTTGATGACTCCATTAGGATCAATAATGAAGAGACCTCTGTATATGAACAAAGACTATATGAACCTCTGACATATGACTTGGGTATCTTGCTCTTTATGCAGGCTGAATTCTATTTCAAAGAGGTATTGTAAATCACTTATACTATTGGGTATGGAACAGGGACTTAAAACATTTCTACAATACTTGCTAATATGCATACTTTTGCACCATAGAATAGTTAAGAAGAAGTAGCAACAATAGTCAGAACTGAAGGTGCTGATCACAAAAAGAGCATTAATCCCACCCAAGTTTTCCAGGTGCTGAAAGCATTTCTTCCTACTATTTTGAGGTACTCCAGAATCCACTGAAGGTGCTACTTTGAATCTTGTATACGCATAGAATACAGGATTCAGACTAATTCCTAGTTGCAAGGATAGCTGATTATGCATTTAAAAGAACGTCTCAATCACACCCTTGACCTACTAAAGCTGTTGAGTTAATTAGATTTGGTAAAAAATATTCAAGTTCCTTCTTAGCAAATAACTCAGATGAAAAGGTTGAGCCATTTTTTTTAAACAAAAAGGTTATGGAAGCAGAGTTAAAGAGTGCTCTGGAATTACTATTGTTCTCTATTACTTTATATTAATGAGAAATACAACTCCTACTTCCTCAAATAGAGATGGGCTGGAAGTGTTTCAGTCCACAGAGCAGAGAAATACAAAGTGGAGCCAAGTAGCATGCTGTCTTCCTTGCCATCAGGTGGGTTATCGTGCTGTGCCAAACACACAGTTAAAATCTGGGGCATTCAAGAAGGGGAGATTGGACTTTCTGTTGTTTGACCTCCTCAAAATTAAATGGGAGATCTGCATAGACATTAGTACTATTCTAGCTTCTCTTCCTCTTCCACAGAGATAGGGAAGAGAGCAAGTGTTGGCAGAAGCCCAGGCTGAATTAGGAGAGTGTCAAGAACATAACAGAACATCCTTTCTCCACCCGGGTTGCTGAACAGATTAGTTCCAGTGGCTTCACGCCTAGACTCCCCATAAGGACATATACCCTTCCCCCCACCTTCTACAATAACACTGCAGAAATTGCCAAATGAGCCAGAGTTTGACAAGACAGGTTTCTCCCTTGCACAGATTTTTGAAGGAAGTACAGTAACTAGAGAACAGTAAAGGTTACCAGAGAACAAGGTCCTACCTTAGTGCTAAACCAGGTCCTTCTAACAGCACGCCATAATCTCGGGAGATTTGCTTTGTCAGATCTGACAAAAGTGGGATATTCATATGGCCCAAACCACCACTCTAGTAGAAATAAGTAATAAAAGGGTAAGTCTGAGCATAAGAAGAAGGAAAACTGAATGCCTACTTTTTTATTTTTGCTGCACCACACAATGCCTACAAGGCTTTCCTTTCAGGAGTCACAGCACTGATAAAACTTTCATTCTTGAGCCTTTGTTAAAATAGATTCAGTATTTAAAGCACATATTTTCCTATATGTGGGCAGTCGAATAAGAGTGTGTACTGAGTTCTTCAATATTTTGATAAACTACCCTTGAAACGAGACTGATGCGTCTGTTAGCTTTTCTATTTCTGGCACTGTCAATGAACCGCCGTGCAACCTTGGACAATCTCTTAGACTCTGATTCAGCACAGTCCTATCTATGACAACGACTCACACATGTGAATAACTTTAGTCATCTAAACATTAAAGAAAACAAGGCCTTTCTTTCTCTGAGTGTCAGTTTCTCTCAAATGTACTAGGGGAAGAAAACTTTCCTGCCTTTTTAGAATGCTTTGAGACCTATGGATAAAGCAGGTGCCAAGTATTATTATACCCATGTAAAGTTATAAATTGAAACCAATATTCACACTTTGGAGTTTTGCTCCAACTTTGTTTAATATGAATACAAAATGATTTGTCCAAGGCAAAGTTTTGCATAAAAGTGTATTAGGCAGACAGACTAACAAAATTATGCAGAGTAGGAAGCTACTACCAACAAACAAACAAACAAAAATCACCAACTGGAGGTCCTTCCCATGAATCTGCAAATATCAATAGCCCTAGCCTGGTCTTGATTTGACCTATGCACATTTTTGTTAGGGAAAATATGAACACAATGAATCATTTCCACCTAATCATATTAGCAACAACTGATCATGTTGGATATGAGCTTTTTTTGTTTAAGTGTTCCATTAGATTTTCTAGTTTGGTTACTGATGGAAAACCAACAACATTTTGGCACTACTTAATTTAAAGAGATCTGACGGTAAGAACAAATTCTCTCTAGTACTTCCCTCTTCTCTCAAAGGGTTAGGTGCACCATCTTATTACACAAGAAGTTTTAAGCTTTTCTGTATGTTTTAAAAGTCGTTAGGAATTTCTGAAGCTTTCAGCTGATGCTATAAGTCCCCTAACATGTCTATTATTCTTTGTTTCAATTAAATCAGAAAAAAGTTGTCATAGTTAGCTACTGATTAACTACTTACTAGTTACACATACACAGCAGAGATATGTAATTACATTTTATGTATAAGATCACAATAATTACCTTTAAAGCATCTTATAAACAGAATATGCATTATATGTTTTACTCAGAAGTTAACATTTAATCATACTGTGTAAGTTTCAAGAGTACTAAGACACATACTAGACAGCAAAGCAAAGTATCTGGTTGTGTTATTACTTTAAACACAGAATTTAGCTATTGGCTAAAAAAACCAGCAAAGAAGTTTTTGACCTTATACTTTTGATCCACTATCTGTCTCTGCATTTTTTATTTTAAAACAACCGGATGGGGAACATAGTGCTTCAAAGTTTAATACTTAAAATTAGATCTCATGTTATATATAAATAACATAGAAAAGCTATCAAATGTAACATGCAGGTAATTCCTTTGTGTCTACTATTTTTAGGCCTGTCCTACCCCCACCAGTGTTCCCTAAAAACTGTGTGCTTATGCAGCCACTCTGGAAAGATTTCAATGACACCCAACTGATTGGCAGAGCGTCCACAGCTAGGTTTTTTTTGTTTCTACTAGTGGTGCACACATGGATGGAAAAGGCTACAGGGAATGTTGAGCTCTATCTCAGCTTCATTTCTCAAATGCTCTTTAATTTTAAAATAAACTACTGTAAAAATGTATGAAAGTTGAATATTTAGGAAATACCTCTGTGTGTACTTGTGTTTAATTAGAGAAAGATTATTAAAAAAGGAGAGAGGAAATTTATGCTTGATAGTAAGGGTCTGCAGAGTTGAATTCTAGCTGAAGTGGTCCTGTTGAAGGCAAACATTTATAGGACTGTACACTTAACTTCTCTATCACACTCCGCAGCACTGCCTCATACCTTTCGTGGTGTGTTTATCCAGGCCAGATGACAAAAGTGAGAATCCACAGATACAGCAACGACCTCACAGTTCACATCATGAAATTCATTAGCTTTGTCACTGAAAGCCACAATTTCTGTTGGGCATACAAAAGTGCTGGGTGGGAAGAGGCAGACAGTAAACAAAAGTTAGAAAGTAAGTTGTAATTATTCTAAACTTAAGCTTCACACACAAACTTTAAAAGAGAGTGAGGAAACATTTGTTTCCAGGCACAAAACATACTACTGTGTTACTTATACAGCATGTTTTACAGTTCTGTTTCATCACTCATTCAAGTTTTTAAGTAGCTGAATCAGTTTCAACAAGTCTGACAAAAACAGAGGCTGCAATGCAGTAAAATAGTACACTGATTTTTGTGTGTCCCTGGCCAATGGGAGCTGTGGGAAGCACTGTGCCCAGTCTCTGCTACTTCTCACCACTCCCACCGGATGGGAATGGCAATCTGTGACCAATATGACCTGTCATCATTGGTACTTGCAGAGGCACCGGTAAATAAAGTGGTGGCAGCCAGGGCTATCCCTGGCGAATCGATGCCATTTTATTGCCGACCCCTGTACTAGTGCTTAGTGAACAGATTTTGAAGAAAAGTTCTTCATTAGAGGTAGGGATGTTAAATATCAATTAGTTGAATAGTCAAGTAACCTCATGAATTCTTATCAGTTAGTTGACTATTAGTCCCCGGGAGCAGGGCCAGTAGCCAGTGTGCTCCATCCTCACTCCAAAAGAGCTCTGTCACTCCACACTGCTGCCTCGGTGGGGTGCCAGACGATAAAGGTAGCAGCAGCCCCTGTCTGGGGATAGGGGTCCTGGGCTCCCAGATCTGACAAGCCAAAACTGAGCTGGGATGCCTGCCCATCCAGCTCCTAATACATTTAAATGCAGACCCACAGCACAGGTAGGTCCCAGACCTGCTGGCCAGCCTGCTGAAAAATTTACTGGCAAGTGGGCAAGGAGAGAAGGAAATGCATGTAATCTATAGTATTAACCGATAAGCTATGCTTATTGGTTAATCGACTACACTATTATATCCCTAATTAGAGGAGCATGGATGGAAGAATGGAAAATGGAATCCTCTCCCAGCTACTAATATGGGATCAGGATTCCCATTCTAAACAGCTTCTGGTTTATTAGAACTGCTTAATCACAATTCCACCAGTTTTGCCTTCCTGGTGACTTAGAACTCCACGGTACACAAACAGATAAGTTCTCAGGGATAGCCTCTTTGCAACCTGGATCCCTCTCTGCAGAGGAGCCAATTAGATTCTGAAGCACTGGAGGCCCCCCAGAGACCAAAGAATCTGTTCTCTGCTTTACCTCAAAATAAGCCAACAAAACTATTGCTGAAGAATGAAACTATCTCCTCCCCAAATATTTTAGAGGGGTAGCCATCAGAAGAAGTGGGTTGTGCCTTCAAAACCTCATGATACCATCTACATTTTTGTTAGTCTCTAAGGTGCTGCAAGACTAGTCATTTTTTAAGTTTCTCCCTGAATTTTATCATTCAAACAGACATGCTTTCTGCTTGACAAGGATAGCCAGGACAAGGCCAAATGAAATGTTAATGGAGATAGAAACCCACCGCATGCTGTTTCTGTCTGATTAAGTGGGAGCCTAGATAAAAGAACAAGGAGTCCTGTGGTACTTTAAAGACTAATGCATTCATTTGGGTATAAGCTTTCATGGGTTCCACAGAATCCTCAGTGTTTTTGCTGAAACAGACTAACATTGCTACTCCTCTGAAAGGTGTCTAGATAGTATTTTGTTTAAAAAAAAAAGTTACACTCACAAATCCAAAGGGTAGAAGAAAAGTACCAGATATTTCCCCTTAAAGTCATCTAAGGTCAATTCTTTGAACTCTCCATTGACAACTGCTGTTCCTTTAAAATGTGGAGCATGTTGGGTAACAGCAGGAACAAACCTTGAGGAACCTAGAAAAAATGAATCATACTGTAAGCAAGTGGTTCTCAACTAGGAGTACTCAGAAGTCTTCCAGGGAGTACATCAACTCACTTAGATATCTGACTAGTTTTACAACAGACTACATAAAAGGCACCAGCAAAATCAGTACAAACTAAAATTGTATAGGCAATGATTTTATACTAGTTTGTATACTATACACTGAAATGGAAGTGCAATGCTTATATTTCAATTGATTTTATAATGATATGGTAAAAATAAGAAAGTAAACAATTTTTTCAGTAATAGCATGATGTGATACTTTCCGTATTTTTATGTCTGATTTGGTAAGTTTTTCAGTTTTACCTGTGAGTACACAAAACAAATCAGATCTTTGAAAGCGGTACATTTTTCTGGAAGGGTTAAGAGCCACAGCGAGGGAGCATGATGTATGTAACTGACACAGATACTTCTAAATTATTAAGTAAGTTAGTCACCTAGAGTAGTATATAAGAATGTCTCACAATTTTGAATCTACTTTCATTTAGTGAGCCATGAGGTTCAAGATCCACCATAATGTAATAGGAATATATTTACTTGTGCTTATTATAAGAATAATTTTTTTTTTTTGCCTTTTTATGTTATAGCAGTAGAAGGGAGAAGGGGAAAGTGTGTTACAGGTTGGAGAAGCAAAGATAATGTACAAAAGTGACATTTTAGAAGCCTCTGCTTTCCACCTCAATCCTGTAAAAAGAAAAACTTCAGTCACTTTGCCTGCATATTATCCAAAGTTTAACATTTCCAGACTGAGAAACTGCAGATTGGCTGCAGCTCAGCAAGGGACGTTACTGCTCCAAGAGTATTTCAGTCCAACTCTATCCTGCTCATCATCCACAACAAGAGGTCACCTTCTTACACCACATCAGTATGAGGAAGGGCTGCCTTCCCAGTTGAGACTTTACAGAGAAGGAAAGGGGGTGGGGGCCGGATTTTGCAGGCCTGTGATCCACAAGCCCCAGGGGTCTGCTCCCAGCTACACGGTCAGGCTGTTCGAGAGGCACCCGCGTGCCTGCCATGCGCCAGGGCGGGCAGAGGCGGCGCTGACTTACTGGTGCTGAAGTGGAGCCGGGGCCGGGGCAGCTCTGCCTGAGCCGCGCATCGCCTCCCGCCGGCGGCAGCAGGGGGCCGCAGGGCAGCCGCGCAGGGGCCCCAGGAGAAGGGCCTCGCCCGGGCTACCTGGAGGGAGGGAAGGCAGAGGTCAGCGAGGGCCGGCAGCGGGCACGAGGCGGGGGAGCTCCGCGCCCGGAGCCCTGCCAGGCAAACGGGCCGCGGGGGGGCTGAGGCGGGAGCGGGGCCCGCGCACTCACCGAGGGCAGCAGCAGCCTCCGCAGCGCAGCAGCCATGTTCGGGCGCTGAGTGACAGGCGGGCCCGGCGGCGCGGACAAGCCGGGAGGGGGCGGGGCGGGGAGAGGCGCGGACGGGGGAGGGCGGCGCGGCAGGTCGTCCGAGGCAGCAGCTTTCGCCGAGAGCCTGGGAGAGTCGGAGAGAGACCGCGCCCCGGGCAGCCACCCTGGCACCGCCCCCCGGAGACACCGGGCCGGCACCCCCCCCCGCCCGGAGACACCCGGCCCGGCACCCATCCACCCCACATGTTGAGACACCAAGCCTGCCCCACAGGCTGAGACACCCAGACTGCTGCCTGCCTGCCCTACACCTGAGACATCAGCCTGGCACCCACCTGTCCCACACCCTGAGACACCCAGACTGGCACGTGCAGCCTGAGACACCCAGACTGGCATCCGGCTGTCCCACACCTTGAGACACCCAGCCAGGCATCCACTCACCCCAAACCCTGAGACACTGAGCTTGGCATGCACCCGCTCTGCATCCTGATACATTCAGCCTGGCACCCACCCACCGACACCCAGCCTGACATCTGCTCTGCACTCTCAGACACCTAGCCTCGCACCCACCCATCCCACACCATGTGATACATCAAGACCAGTAGCTGCCAGCCCTGCACTCTGATATACCGAGCTTAACACTCACCCTGCACCCTGTGATACACCCAGCCCTGACATACACCGAGCCTGGGATCCACCCTAGGGTTGCCAATCCTGCAGGATTGGCCTGGAGTTTCCTGGAATTGGCATCTATCTTCCAGTGACCTTTGAAAGCAGCCCTGGAGAGTCGAAGAAAATGACATTGTCAGGCCTGGGCAAAATACAGCCCGTGGACCAGATCCACCCCGCCAAGTTGCTGGATCCAGCCCGTGGACACTGCAGGGAGCCCCAGACAGGCTCCCCACTTGCCTCCCCCACCCAAATGCTGCTCAGAAACCCGGCTGTAGGGTGGTTTTTCTTTACAAACTGTGAGTCCATAGGGGAGGGAGGAAGGTTTAGGAGCTGCTCCCACCCCCAGCACAATCCCATTGGCCGGTTTCTGGCCAGAAGCTGGCCAATGGGAACTGCCTGCTTCAAAAACAGGCAGCCATGAAGCACAAGGGGCTCCAGAGCACATGTCTGTGCCTGCAACCTGTGGGGCGGGCAGGCAGGCAGGCAGGCAGGCAGGCAGGCACGCACGCACGCACGCACGCACGCACGCACGCACGCACGCACTGCTGTTGGCTGGTAAGTCTCCTGGCAGAGCCTACCTTTGACACCCCAATCCCTACCTTTCCCCAACCCTCTGCCTCCCACTCCACATCCTGAAATCCTCTGCCTCTCTGCTGTACCCATATCCCCTCACAGAGCTGGCACCCCAAACCCCTGCCCCAGATCACAGTCCCCTCCTAGCCTAGGTCACAACCCAAATCCCTGCACCCCTTCCTGTACCTCAATTCCCTGCTCTAGGTTGCAGTCCACGCCCTTCCACCCAGACAAGTGTCCCAGGTCACAGTTGCCTCCTTCACCCAAACTCCTTCCCCCCACCCCTGCATTAGGTCATGTTGCAGGGGAAAAAGGCTTCAGTCAGAATTTGCAACCCTAATTCACATGCTCTGCATCTTGAGATACATTGAACGAGGGGTCCTCCCCTCCCCTCCCCTCCCTACCTCTTTGGATACACTGAGCCTGACCATGGTACGGTGATTCACCTGCCCAGCTCCTATTCACAGGGTGTCCAACAGCACCTAATTCCTGAGTATCTACCTGCTTTCTCCCTTTCCCCTGTGTTTTGGAAAGGCCCAAATGCAACCCTACTGTGGGAGAGCTACCCTGGGGCCAATTATATTGAGCTTAATTATGTTCTGGATTCACCCATCCCAAACTCCACCAACGAATCCATCTCCCCTTCAGCCTGTGGAAGGCCTGAACCTACCGCACATCCCAGATCTAATGCTCCATCCTGAGGGAAAGTCTGAAGCTGGCCCTCCTACTACACCCGCACTCCTTACCCCCCATGCTTCAAAGAAACCATTGATTCAACCACACCACATCCTGAACAAATCCTAAGCCCACTCACATCTACACCCCACCTCAAGATGGCCACCCTTGCTGTATGGAAAGCCTGGACCACCACCATCGCACCACCCACTCTTGGAAAATCCTCTCTTGCCAAACCTGGATGGAGACTCAGTTCAGCTCATAAGGAAAGCGGAATGAAAGAAGGCTAGAGTGTGGGAAAAGGGTACAAAAGGGACACACAAACAAAATAAGGTGACTAGCCACTGTGACTCAGCTCTCCTTGCAGGGCTGAGGGAGAGATTATAGTAGCCACATGTGGCTAAATTAAGCCAGCCTAGTGATAAACTAGAAGCCTCTAGAGACCTACAGGGGGAGTTTTCTTGTGCCCTGCCTTCTGGGTGGCAAAGGCAAAGAACAAAAGCTCAGAAAAGGCTGTCTGAGGGCTTGAGACAGCCTGAATTATTCCACATGGATTGTAGAAGGAGCACTGTGGGATTCCTGACCTAGGGAAGGGAAATCCACTTGAGTTATCAGCACACATCCCAGAAACAGGGTTGTGAGATGCCTCACAGAAGGGAAAAGCTGATGGGAAGCATCAGATACACGCTCCAGAAAAAGAGCTGTGGACTTCTGGCTCAAAGAGGAGAAATGACCTACCTAAAGTATTGCACAGGCCCAGGGGAGACCAAAAGTTGGACTGGAGGTGCTAAAAACTAATTTGATATGCTCTAAAGCTATGTCTACACTGGCAGCTTCTTGCGCAAGAACTGTTTTGCGTAAGAGTTCTTGCTCAAAAAGTCTTCGATAAGAGTGCCTCTACACTGGCATGTGCTTTTGCACAAGAGATGTCCTTTTGTGCAAGAGCATCTATGGCAGTGTGGACACTCTCTTGAACAAGAAAGCTCTGATGGCCATTTTAGCCATAGGGGTTTCTTGCGCAAGAAATTCATGTTGCCTGTCTACACTGCCCTCTTGTACAAGAGGCCTTATTCCTCGTGGGAAGAGGAGTAACTCTTCCGGAAGAAGCCCTGTTTTCCGACACTGTACTGTAAATTTACTTGAGTAAGAACGTGTGTGCAGTGTAGACACCCGGCAGGTTTTTGCACAAGCTGTTCTTGCGCAAGAAGCCGCCAGTGTAGATGTAGCCTATGAGATCTAATAAGTGAAACTTCACAAAGGGGAATCGTGATGAAGGATTCTGGCCTTGAATTAGTATCTTGTAAGAACCAAGAAGGAACTCCCAAATATGTAAAGTACTCTGATACTATGCTAAGTGCTGTATAAAAACCTAGCCACTGGTACAGAACATTTTTAGGAGTGGGGGTACTAACATCCCCCCCCTTACCACATCCTGCCTATCCCCCAGCTCAGTCTGGGAGCAAAGCCCTGGCATGCAGAGCAGGAGTCAGGACCCCAACCAGCAGCAGAGCCCCGGGTGTGTGGGGCAGCAGCTGTGATCCTGGGTGTGAAGCTCCTGGGGCACAGGGGAGCAGCTGGGTCCCCAGGTACAGGGCCAGCAGCAGAGCCTGTAGCACATGGGGAGGCAGCCAGGACCCTGGTTACTAGACTGGGAACCCAGGGTGCCATAGCACCTCTCGCATCCCTAGTTCCTGTGCTTATGAACCTTGCCTTGCTAGATATTGCTTCCTTTCCACATGCACTCCAAACAGGTATGCACACTCCAAATTGTTTGTGCCTCTCTGGAAGGATATGGTGGTGTTTTTCTAGCAACATATGGTGAGGTGAGTGTTCTGCTCATTAGCCTCTGTTACATATTAGGGGAAGCTGTATAGGAAAGAAATCCTAATAAGGGGCTGACAGTCATCTGAATTTGCTGCCTGCAATAGCTAGGAAAATAGCACATGCAGGAAGTAGGCAGCAGGAAATTGGTAAAATAATGGGTGAGTTAGGTAAGTGAGTCACCTGTGATATGGGAGAGTGTCCACCATCACCCTGCACTTTAAAAGTCCATTTTGCATTATACTTAAACAACAGTAAAATATGGCTGCTTGTGATATATCCCACACTGGTGCAGAAGGAGTTAATTGGAACAAAAGTGCAATTAATGCACCTGGTTGCATTGAAAGGGTGGGCAAGGTCCAGTGTAGTATTAGGCTGTGTAGAAGAATTAAGTACAAACTGCAGCTGGAAGGGAACTGAGTTCTTAATAAAGGAGGTTTGGGGGGAAAGAGTGGTTTTTTTTACAGTGTCTGGAGAAGGCTTTTTAAATAAAGGAATAGAAGGGATGTTGGTATAAGTTCATAGGCTGAGCCTGGGTAAAAGGATAAGGTTGTAAGGGGGCAGCCTAGGTGTTGGGTTTTTAGAGAAAAGTATGAGAGAGTTAAAGAAGAGCCAAACCTCCACAGAGAAAGCTGTAGGAGATACTGCTTGGTATTGGAGCCAGAAAAATTTCTGCAGATGGGGGAACCTAGGGGAAACCTGGGGGAAAGGGCTTAAGCTCCAGAGACAGGCTTGAATAGTAGCCTGGAGAGGTAGCAAAATTGAGAGAACTAACCATAGCTGCTTGCTACAGGATACCTATATTTGTGCAGAGGGTCCTGGCTTCTCTTAGACCAAGAAAGGCAGGTTAGGTTACACACTCCACATCAGCATCGTCTAAGGAGTCTAGAGGTGGGCTGAAGACCTTGTTTGTGTGATGTAGCTGGTGTTTAACCATGTTTTAACAATCTCATCCTAAGCGTTGCTCTTCCTTCTTCCTCTCTTGTGTCTTCCCCAAATTCTACCTCTTGAGTGTCTGTACAGAGGAGTCCTACCTTAGCTTTAATTATTTCAGTATATTTAAAAGGCTCATATTTTTTTTGCTATATCAGATTCAAAATTCTGAATTAAAATCAATGTTTTCTGGTTTAAAAAATTAGCAAAATGAAGTTCAAGATCTATTTAGGTATGTAAAGCTTTTTTTTTCCTTTTTTATGTATGTCAAATATGGTTCTACTGACTTTCTGCTCTTGTGCTGCATTTTGCGAGTTTGATACCAGGATAAACAGTGTAGTTGACATGTGAGAAGAGAGAGAGAGAAATGCCTGAGAAACAGGTCTCTGATCAGACAATACTACAGGGCTACGTCTACACTGGCCCCTTTTCCGGAAGGGGCATGTAAATTTCACCAGTCGTCGTAGGGAAATCCGCGGGGGATTTAAATATCCCCCGCGGCATTTAAATAAAAATGTCCGCTGCTTTTTTCCGGCTTTTAAAAAAGCTGGAAAAGAGCGTCTACACTAGCCCCGATCTTCCGGAAAAAGTGCCCTTTTCCGGAGGGTCTTATTCCTACTTTGAAGGAATTTTTATTTAAATGCCGCGGGGATATTTAAATCCCCCGCGGATTTCCCTACGACGACTGGTGAAATTTACATGCCCCTTCCGGAAAAGGGGCCAGTGTAGACGTAGCCCAACTGATCATGGCCCCAAGCAGAGTCTCACTGACTTCTGTGTAGGCCAGTTGTATAGCCAGAAAGGCCCACCTTTGGGTGGGTGGGCAATTATGGGGTGGGGGTTAAGCCGTGGCCTCACTCCCCAGATAGCGTGGGTAAGCCTCAGTGTCCTAACCTGCTCCCCAGCTGCAGTAAGAGCTGGGGCATGAGGAGGGCCATGGGTGGGCCATCTGTATGTGTGTAGGCATGGTAGTCTAGTTACATAGTATCTATTCCAAGATTGAGGCCTTGGAGTGTAATGCAAATCCCACTGAAATTGAGGGGAGATTTCCCACTGGCTGATGTCAAGGGACTTTGGATCAGGCTTTTTGGCCTAATCATACAAGATTCTGAGCTAAATGGTCTAATACAGGGCTACTCAACTTTGGAAACCTTGGGGCCACAATGATACTCACAGCACATGCTGAGAGCTGCTACTTAAGTGTGATTTCATATACATGCAAATATATATGCAAATAGCTTCTTTCACACTGACGGGCATGAATACAAAGATTAAGGCAAGACTACGCAACACGCAAGCCCCATTTAAGTCAGTTCTGCTGATATTAATAAAATGCAATATTTACCTGATTTCCACTCATATGCCAGCACTTTTAATGAGCAATGACAATCCAGGAATTTAACTACTAAAACACATATCGACAGAAGGCCATTATATAGGCTATTTTTTAAATTTTTGCTCCCACCCTCAAGCGCCTTGTGTTGAGCCCCACGTAATGCCAAACTGCACCATGGGCTGCCCGTGGACTGCATGTTGAGTAGCCCTGGTCTAGTACATAGTGGAGATTTGAGCTCTGCTACTAGCTTGCTATGAGACTGTGTGCAAGTATTGACCCTTTCTGTACCTCTACCCATCTGTAAAATGGAGATAATTTTGTAAAGCACTACATGATTCTGCAAGAGCTGAGGATTTAAAATGCCTTAGCATATTACATGATTGCTATGGAGAATGAACTAGTACCCCACACCAAATTTGAGAGATGGCTAAAGAGAAGGGAGAGGAATGGGCAAAGGCTCTAACCCCCCACTTTCATCTCCCACTGCTGGGATGAGGCTAATGTCTGACTTCTTGCTGATTCCAAGATGTGGCCTCTTTAACAACTAATTTTTATTTTTGTTGCCTTGACATTGACTGCACTCTAACTGCTTAAATGGTGATTAGTCACTTCTCTGCTTCACAATAACAGGTTGCAGAAGGGATTTAAAAACAGTGGGAGAAGTTACATGGACCTATGGACTCCGTATTTCATGAATGCAACTCAACAGACGGCTTGGCAGTCAGTCATGCTGGAGATCTGCCGCATCGCCCCAGTGCTGTTATGTGGTGGCAGCCTCTGTCCTTATGCAAGAATTCTGCAAACATGATTGGGTGCAAAGGCTGTTGCACAGCCTGATCTCAAACTACTGGTATGGAACATTAATGGGAGCTGAGACAGGTTCATCAGTTTGCAGAGCTGGACCTAAGTCTGCTTCAAACATAGGCCATCTTAGAGGAGATGAACTGTCTTCAGGGGGTTAAATATTTTTTTTGTGTGTATCTGAAGAGAGGGAGAATGTTTCTTTGAGATAACACCGGCAAAGGCCTATCTGGCAAGTTTGGTGCCTCATCCTGACAGTGTAAAGGCATAGTCATTAGGCCAGGAAGCTGTTGGTCTAGAAGCAGGCTACAGTGGGGTGTTGCTGCAGCATTCATGGCTCTCTCAGCCTGTGAGCCCACCCTGCTGATGACTCATCAGTTATTCTGGTCATAGCGCTCTGCTTAGCTGCTCTCCTTTTCTTATTACAGTGATGCACTTATGCCTTTATAGAAAATACTGCCAGCCCTGTTTCCCATAAATGAAGGGGCCGCTAGCCCTATTTCTCCTGTTGTCCAGCAGCTCTTAAAGCTTTTAAGGGGACTTCACAAGGTCTTCTGACCTCCTCTAAATCTAACATATAAAGGAGAATGTGTGTATGTTTGTGCACTAATAACTTGGACACTATCAGGCCTACCACAACCAGACTTTCCATGGGATAACCTTTCCTCCAGGAGAAGGTTTTAAGGTACTGTGGGAGGGAAGAGATGAGAGACTGACACCTCTCCCTGGGCCTGCAAGGAGCTCAGCAGTGCGGGAAGAAGCGGCTTCCCTGCTGTTGCTGGAAGCGTATGGGGGCCCCTCTTCAATACTGCGATTGGCTCGGGGCCCAGAGGCTTACCAATGGGTTGACGGGTTGCTGCCGGGGCTTGCTCTAGGCGGAGGGGGCGGGGCTGGTGTTACCGCTCAGCTGCCACTTTGAAAAAATGTCCGGAAGGAGGCGCATCAGGGACCTGGAGGTGGAGGGGGGAGTCTGGTCTGGGGGAGGCCTGGACTGTTGGGGCAAGTGGGGGTAGGGCAGGATTGGGGGGGCTGGATCATTGGGGGGCAGGATCATTGGGGGGCAGGCTGGTCCAGGAAGGCTGGACTGTTGGGAGCCAGTGGGGGGAGGGCAGGATTGGGGGAGCTGGATCATTGGGGGGCAGGCTGGTCCAGGGAGGCTGGACTGTTGGGAGCGAGTGGGGGAAGGGCAGGATTGGGGGAGCTGGATCATTGGGGGGCAGGCTGGTCCAGGGAGGCTGGACTGTTGGGAGCGAGTGGGGGGAGGGCAGGATTGGGGGGGCTGGATCATTGGGGATGGGCTGGTCCAGGGGGGTTGGACTGTTGGGAGCGAGTGGGAGGCAGCGTAGTATTGGGGGGGCTGGATCATTGGGGGGCAGGCTGGTCCAGGGGGGCTGGACTGTTGGGAGCAAGTGGGGGGAGGGCAAGATTGTGGGAGGGGATGGGGCTGGACCATTGGGGGCGAGGTGGGGAGGGCAGGATTGTAGGTGGATGAAGGAAGTAGGGCTGGACAATCCTGCAGGGAGTGAGTGAGAAATGAAGCCCATGGTGTGTGTGTGTGGGGGGGGGGGTCTCCTTTTAAGGGCATTGGCCTAAGGGGCAGCACTGGATGATACTGGGTGGGTGAGAAATTAATCTAAGGTGTGTGTGTGGGGGGGGATCCCTCAAATCTGGGCACTGGTCCTGAGTTTGATACTGGATGATGGGGGGGGGGGTGAGAGATGCAGTCCATGGGAGGGGCAGCTGGTCAAGGGGGTAGTGCTGGAGGAGGGACTATAGAGGTGCCAGCAGGCTCAGGTAGTTGACTCATAGTTTCATCAAAAAAGATGGGAGAAGAGTTTGAGGTGTCACTTTGAAATCTCTCAGATTCAGTAGGGCCAGCCCCATTGATTGAGGCATCCCTATACTCAGCTCTTGGATGAGAATTTGCAGACCCAGCATGCCTACCTATCCCCTACTTCCCTACCAAAAAAAAATTGGCTTCTACAAGGATAATTAGCAAAAATACCATCTGATAGGAAGCAAAACATAGCACTATTGAAGAGGGGCCTCCATATGCTTCCAGCAGTGGTGGGGAAACAAGCCATGGTGATTTGGGGGCTCTCCCTTCCACTGTGCTTTTAATGGCTCCAAGAGTCCTGACATTGGAAGAAAGCAGAGACATAGTTTCTATTGTGACTTTTGTATCTGTTTGCCAAGTCAAATAGCTCTGATTCTCAACATTGCAATGCCTCTTTTTTGAGTCAGAGATTTTGCTCTATGTAGAAAAGCCTGGGGGTCTGCCATAATGGCCAGATGTCAGGCACTGGCAGCTGCAGTGTGGCTGGAGGCTGTCAGGACCAGCTTCTGCTTTTCTAAATTTTGTTCCTCCGGTTTCCCGGGCAACGCTGGGTAAGTCTAGCTAGTAAGAAATATCTTCATTTGTAAGCGTTTAATCATAACTCCCCAGACTATACCTTCGTTCTTCTGAGCTTCAATACTTCCCCGCAAAATTCAGTCTCTTTCCTCTCCCCCACTTCCTCCAGCAAACACTGGGCTACTCTCTTCCTCCTGCCTCAATTTCTTTGCTACAAAAGGAAGCACAATGTGCTAAGGGCCTGATCCTCTACCACAGTTGTGAGGAGGACCAGACATTCAGGCCCCAGTTCATGAAAGTAGACAAATAATTGGAAAAAAGGAGTGGAGCCTAGACACTCATTCTCCTCCTTTTTGTTAACCTGTCTGCATGAAGTGGGATTCCAGGGCAATGTGACATGCAGGTGAGGCACTTGGATTTCAGATCAGTAATAGAAAGGGAGCAGAATGGTTACTCTAAGCACTGTCCTTCCCTAGTTGGGCAACAGAACCAGAGACTTTTTCAGGTGGAAATTTCAACAGTGAATGCTGCTCAGCGCAGTGTTTGCTTCTAATCCTTGTTTCCATCAATGTTCCCTTCCTTTTTCCTTCAGATGTATGGAGGAGGGGAGAAACCTGCATAGCTGGGGACAACTGAAAGCTTGTCGTGATGCTCCTCGGGTGCAAACCTACCACTTGTGGTCCCCGGACCAATGCCCTAACCTCTAGGCCACTCAAGAACCCACCACACCTCCCTACATTCAGGGCGCCCCTTATTCAGCCTTCTTAATGGGGTAGCTGGTGCTGGCCATGGTGACAGTGACGCTCCCCGGCCAGCTGTGGGACAGGGTACAATGTCTTTCTTAGAGAGAGCACACTAGTGGAAATGCACTGGAGCCTGGATACTCTAGATCTACCCTCATTTAAGGACACTCCCCCCCCTCTCAGCTGTGCTGTTAAAAAAGGAAGCAAACTTGTGTTTACTTGGGTCACTAGTAGAGATCAATGGGCAAAATAGTCCAAACTGGTTGGCAGTGTTCCCTCTAAGCTGTGTGCTTGAGCAACTGCTCAGGACAGCTTGCAATGCCACCCAGCTGATTAGCAAAGCCCCCTCAGTCATCAGCACATGTTTCTACCGATGGAGCACATCCACATATGTTTCTGTGCATATAACAAAATTTATGGCACATGCATGGAAAAAATTAGAGGGAACATTGATGACTGAGGAAAATCCATCAAGCACAGTTTTAACCAATAACCTGGTTATTGCCAGAGGAATGCATAGCTTTATAGGGATTCTTCAGTTGGATGATTGTGGTTTTTCAACTTACCCATAGTAACCTTTTAAAAAAAATTCAGAAGGACAGCCATGTTCATCTGTCACTGAAAAAAATTAAAATATTTTTTTTTTAAAGAGACACTCCTCTTCCTCTCTGTAGACGTGAGCTCTAGAAAGGAGCTTTGTGTCTGCCTCTCTGCAGGGATTTCTGTGTTACAGCTGTTTTGGTCCTGGAATATTAGAGACAAGGTGGGTGAGGTACTGTGTATTATGCAACCAACTTCTGTTGGAGAGAGAAACTTTTGAACTATACAGAACTCTACAGGTCTGTGTAGCTCGAAACTTGCATCTCCCCAGTAGAACCTAGTCCAGTGAAAGATATTACTTCACCCACCTGGTCTTTCTGCAAGGAGATTTCTCTGTACCCAGGAGGGTGGGAAGAGAAATATACTTTCCAAACAGCTGTAGAATGTGAAATAGTCCAGCAGAGCAGGATGACTGAATGTACTATGCAATGGCATGTGAGTTTGAAGCTGTCTACTTTGACCTAGGAGGCAATCCCTAGCTTGAGGAAACAACTATACTCATCTGGGTGGTGTGCTATCATTCAAGTGTAGCCATGGCAGTGCAAGCAAAGTGTCAAGAGTAAATGCTTAGGATCTCAACTGTATGTTTTCAGGGGAGCTAGCCTATCCTGCTGGCTGAGCTGTTGTGAGCACACTTACTCAATGAGAGCTGGGAATCATACCCCCAGCTCCAAGTGTGATTATACTGTAACTCTATCCTGTTTGTGTGAGTATTTTGCCCACCTCAGTGGAAAACAGGGCAACGGAACTACCTTCTCCTCCCTGCACATGCTCCATGTAGCATAGGATGGAAGATAGCCTTTTCTGCATGCACTTTGCTACTATTGTGACTGAAGTGTCTTTGACTACTGAGCAGACACCAAGATGAAGAAGAGCTCATGTAACCCTTCTGCTAGGTAGTGCCAACAGCAGCCAGGGCTGGGTTTGATATCTAGGGGTACCTCTCCATCCATCCAACAGAACTGACGAGCCCTCAGCCAGTAACCTGGGAAATTCATACAACGCCCGTTGGCACCTTTGAGACTCTGTGTTCCCCCACTTGCAAGCACAGAGTCTGAGTGTAGAAAAGAACCTTTTAATAAAAGGGGAGGGAAGTAATATGCCATTAATTTGGGAAAATGCCAAAAAACAGAGTTGATAACCAAAGCCATAAGTAACAATCCCACCTCAGATAAGTTGAGCAATTTCCTTTTCCTCTCAGGTTCTTAAGTCTAGCGATGTAAGTGTCCCCTTCAGAAAAGTTAGGCATGTGTGCATCCTACTCACAATTGCTACCCTTGATCGGGGCAGACCCAGAGTTCAGAGATGCATCCACAGAGTTCACCTCCCATCCTGAGTTTGGGGGGAGGGGAGTAAGGAGGGGAGTAAGGGAGGGGAGTTCTAGTTCTATCATTAGAATGTGGTGGGACGGGAGAGAAATAGGATGAACAAGTCTTACAGCTCATGCCTGGTGGGCATGCAGCCTGTTGATTCAGAGTCCTGCCATCCCCGGTTAACTTCACACAGCTGTGGCAGGGGTGCCTTTGTTCATCTGAGGTTCTTTATGCTGACAGTCTCTCTCCTTTTAACGGAGTTAAACACAGTCTGACTTTTCTGCATTCCCCGATAAGTGTAAGCATTGGTGATCATATCTCACAATTCCTGCATTTAATGTTAACACAGTTGGTGACCCCATAACAGCCAAATTGGTTACAATGGGCAAAACACCATTGCAACAGTTGACTATCTAGCAGGCCTATGCAAACCGAATGAACTGTATGTAGGTACACATGACCAGAATCTCATTCTTTAAACTGAGAATGTTCCCTCCTATGTGCCAGGTTAAGCACAGACTTTCTTCTTTTATATTTCCCCAATAATTACAGACATTGCAATTAGTATTAACAGAATTTGTGGGCCAACACCAGCCAAGTTGATTACAATGAGCAAAATGCCATTGTAATAATCAAATATCTAACACATCTAAGCAAAGCAGGGGCAAACTGTATTTATATAAACATACCCAGGATATTTTTCTCATTACAGCTGGCTGTAATGGAAGCATTGGTTCAGACCCTGCTTATTTCTATGGTGTAAGGCTCCAGTCTAGTAACAAGCTCTGAGGGCCCATCCACAGGCCTCTTCCTGTAATTAGGTAGCTGCAGACTCACTCTTGCACTTCCACTGTGCCCTCTGGAGATGGAAATCTGCTTTACAGATTCCTGTGTCCAATCAGAGTCCCACTGGGGACTTGATGGGGGAAGTGGAGCCTAATAGACAGATGTAGGAAGGAGGCTGGAGGGAAAGTCCTCTACTGGGCCATCTTTTTTAAGAGTTACGTTCATAACTTTCAAATCAAGCACCAAAGTACTGCACCAAACAGAATTATTTAATAGAAGATTAGGCATTTTCAAATGTATTTCTTATCCAATGGCTAGAAACCATTACCTAGGCATCTTTTTTTTTAAAAAAAAAAGCACTGGAAAAGTTCTCTCTGTTAAATAACAGCAATAGCTGAGCTAAGGATCACTACTGTATGTATGTGAAGACATGCTTTTAGATACCAGGAAGGTGAAGATGAGCTTAGCATGCACTTCGCCAACAAGCTCAAAGCATAGGCAAATTACACACACAATAGGATTTCTGAACCTTTTGGTATGTACACTGTAGGTTTCAGCACATGTACTTCTTGGTGAAAACACAGCATACTAAACATACACATTCACAAAGCAGATAGACCTCAGAATCCATCTCTCCATCCTGAAGAGAGACTTTAGGTTCTTTTACCGCATGTGAAACAAAACCTCATGTATACAGTAGCAAAACAGGGCAAAAATAATATGAATCAATGGGTGCTTCTTTCTTTCTTTCTTTCTTTCTTTCTTTCTTTCTTTCTTTCTTTCTTTTTCTTGTACTCAGAATCCACAAACTGGGGCCAGATTTTTCAAAAGAGCTTGCTTTTCATTTTAGGCACCTAAATCAGGGCTTGTTGTTTGGTGCTGAGCTATTTTTAAAATCTGGGCCTAAAAGTTGTGTTTGCTGCTCCTGCTACAAGGAAGACCAAAGTTTCTATTGACTTCAATGGATCCCCTAGGCTCCAAGTTCCTAGGGGAAAAAAGGTTTCCTGTGGACTAAGAGCCTGGTCTTGACGGGTCCTGAGTGAACATGTATTATATTAGTATTAATGGGAGTTAAGATTGTTTTCAGGCTGTAATATACTAATGAGCTTATTATAGGTGGGAGCTATTCCCTACAAATGAACCCCTCTACCCACCCTACTGATGTACAGGCCTATACTCACACAACAGCTGACAAAAGCAGGGCTTATGTGTTCAGTTTATGGAAGACCTACTTCCAGGTGGCTGCTTATTGTAAACTTGGTTCTGCTCCAGTGTCTTGTGGGGAGGGCGAATAGGATAAATTTAAGACAGAAACTCATCATGAGGGAACAAAGAGAAAAGGCAGGTTTAGAGTAATTTTTTTTGTTCAGTATAAAAAGTTCTTTAAAATATTGTTGCTCTGTCTTCCGACATTAGTGTCTTGTTCTGACATCACAATCACCTTTCTATTGAGGGGTAGAAGATGTCTGAGGTCTGGCATGTCCTCTTCCCACTAAGGAAGAAATTTGATGTGGGGTTTGGCCATAGTCTAAGTGTGTCTTTTTTTTCTTTCACATAAACGTCAGACCTAGGGCAGAGGTGGTCAAACAGCATGCATGGCGATTCTGTTTAGCCAAACACCAATACTCTAGCTCTAGAACCTTGCATTTCTCTCACACAAAAATAACTAACGCAAACACAGCATACACAAACTCAACATTTGCTCACATGTCAAGAAGACGTTGAAGACAGTGTGGTAGCAGCCCTTGCTGGCAGCAGTATGACTAGCTTTTAAAGTTTCACACACCTCTCCCCCATTTTCTTTGTCATTTAGTCAGGTGCAAAAGACATTTATCACAATATTAAATGCTCATGATCACAGACCTCCCATGCTTTATGAAAACTGGTATGTGAATATGCATAACTTGAAGATGCTTTATGCAAAATGCATCATATAACATGTCAATTTTAAAGTTACAATGCACTGAATCAGGATATCCTATTTTTGTGCATGTCTCATTCTCATATGTGAAGTTAGAAATATGAAGTGTGAATCTGGTTTTAATTCTCAATGGGCTAATGAGGGCCATGAGGGATACTTTAGGATCTTATTGGCTCAGTACTCAAATCAAGGTCTCATGAATGATTTTATTCTTCCTGAAAGGCCAGACTGTGGTTGGTCCCAGAAAGGCAGGGGCCATAGTCACATGCTACTGGAATCCATCTTACATATGGTATTTTTCCATGGGAATGGGGAGTGCTAAACAAAGGGTCTCTCTCTTATGGGGAAGTCTGCTTAAGGAATGGAAAGCAACTGGTCTCTCTTCAGCTGGCCTTGCCCCCTGAAGAGGATACACATGAAGAAACCTGGCAACAATGAACTTTGAAAACAGCTTAGACCCTAGTCAGAGTAAAGATCAACTCTGACTTGAAGCATATTACCCAAGATAAGATTCACAGTTTAGAGGGGGAAATTGCATGTAACAAGTTCCTTAGTATATTAGAATTAGCTGGGGTTTTTTGTTTGTTTTAACTTAATAACTTACTTTGATCTGACTATTTCCACTTGCAGCCACTTAAATCCTACTTTTTTATACTTGATAAAAACACTTTTATTATTAAGCCTTGTGTCAATAATTATTATCTGTGGGAAAGGAACCACTGTGCATGCCTCTTTCATTGATAAAGGGGGCTAACCAGATGAGCTTTTTCTGTGTAAAAGTATTACATAGAGAGAGATGGATTTGTTTGGGGTTTTGATCCTGTTTGGGGTCTGTGTTCCTAGGAGCTGAGCCCTCATCATATCTGCATTGCTCTGCAGAGGGTGATAACCCCACCTCTGTATCTTGACTGGGGGAGACCAGAGCTTCTGATCCAACAGGACAGGGTGGTAGGAAGCCCCAGAAGGCAGGAAGGCTGGGATCAATAGCTTGATCAGCACACTGGGGGGCAACCTCAAGGGGATTCCTGTAATCCAACCCGTCACACTAATTATTTTCTGTGTTCAGAAATTACATGTGGTAGGTCAGTATAATTTTTTTCCCTACTCCATTTTGCCTGGCAATTAGAAAGGAGTATAACTGTAGCTTGGGCTAGGATCAGCATGTGCATAGACAGGAAGACAGGGTGATTATATCATACTTACCAGATGCTGAGTATTTTAATTTGTGTTACTCCACAAGGATTTAATTAATGTGGATAAGCAGGGGGCCTACTGAGTGTAACGAGTCTGCTCCAGATTTTGGTAATGACAGCCACATAAAACTGACTTCTGTGGAGTTACTCTGTATTTATAGGCTGTGTCTAGACTGGCAAGTTTTTCCACAAAAGCAGCTGCTTTTGCAGAAAAACTTGCCAGCTGTCTACACTGGCCGCTTTAATTTCCGCAAGAACACTGACGATCTCATGTAAGAAATCAGTGCTTCTTGCGGAAATACTATGCTACTCCCTTTCGGGCAAAAGTCCTTTTGTGCAAAAGCTTTTCCACAAAAAGTGCTTTTGCGGAAAAGCGTCCGTGCCAATCTAGACGCTCTTTTCTGCAAATGCTTTTAATGGAAAACTTTTCCGTTAAAAGCATTTGCGGAAAATCATGCCAGTCTAGACATAGCCATATAGTATAAGTAAGATCAGAATCGAAGAGATGGCACCTGATCTGTATAGCAGACATTCAAATATAAATAGGGTTCAAGTTGATTGGTCTTTAACAGTTTTCCCTGGGGTAAATGTCCCTTTCACTTAGACATGTACTCCCACCCAGCCTGAAATTAATCATATTACATGGATGTAGCTGAAAACAAGGTTCCCACTGAAATTAGTGGTGTTATTTAGTGATTGGTGTATAATGAAACAAATGCATGGAGAAATAATAAGGGCATCTTGTCAGTTAGTTTACATCTCAATTTCAAGGTGTCACCAACATTTAAAAAGCCACTGCTGGTTAAAAAGGTTTTTGTTTTTCAAAGATGCTTGAGTTTGGATAAATGTTCCCTACTTGTGTTTTCACACCAAACATGCAGGCTACGTCTACATTGGCCCCTTTTCCGGAAGGGGCATGGTAATTTTTGAAATCGCAATAGGGAAATGCGCGGGGGATTTAAATATCCCCCGCGGCATTTAAATAAAAATGTCTGCCGCTTTTTTCCGGCTTTTAGAAAAGCTGGAAAAGAGCGTCTACACTTGCCCCGATCCTCCGGAAAAAAAGCCCTTTTCCGGAGGATCTTATTCCTACTTCAAAGTACTTCAAAGTAGGAATAAGATCCTCCGGAAAAGGGCTTTTTTTCCGGAGGATCGGGGCAAGTGTAGACGCTCTTTTCCAGCTTTTCTAAAAGCCGGAAAAAAGCGGCGGACATTTTTATTTAAATGCCGCGGGGGATATTTAAATCCCCCGCGCATTTCCCTATTGCGATCTCAAAAATTACCATGCCCCTTCCGGAAAAGGGGCCAATGTAGACGAGCCCCCAGTGTCTGTGCTGACAGCAGATGAGGATCTAACCATCTTGAAATGAAATTGCCCAAGTCTCAAAATGAAACTGATCGGCCTGTTTTATTTAGTTATGAAAGGCACATAGTGAGCATGTCATAGGAAGGGGTGGGTGAGATTCTGTGGCCTGCATTGTGCAGGGGGTCAGACTAGATGATCATAATGGTCCCTTCTGACCTTAAAGTCTATGAGTCTATGTACAGTAAGTAATTTGACCAGGGAAAATTCAGTTATTAGTAACAGAGGTAAGGAAATGTTTTAAAAATGAGTGGCCTGATTCTCACAATTGCTGTGGAGCCCTCCTGCTTTCAGTTCCAGGGAGTGAGAGCGGTAGGAGCTAAGCACTTGAGGCTTCATAAAGATTTATGACTTTTAACCTGAGGGGTGAAATCTTGACAGTAATAAAGTCGATCACAAACTGTTATTGCATCCAAGAGAGAGAGAGGATTTTGCTTGATGTCCTGGTACCTGTATCTCCATCAGGCAAGGAGCAGACCGGTGGCACCGTAGACACTAAGATATGTATTAGGTCATAAGATTTCATGGGTAAAACTCACTTCATTCTTGCTTACAGACAACCCCCCTAACCTGAAACAAATTCTTTTCGGTAACCACTCAGCACAGCTACATCATAAGCATCCAGGAGCCTACCTCTGCAATCAGCCCTGGTGCCAACTCTGCCCACACATCTACACAAGTGTTTTCATCACTGGACCCAACCACATCAGCCACTAAATCAGAGGCTATTTAACTGCACGTCCATCAATGTGATCTATGCTATCAAATTCCAGCAATGCCCCACTGCAATATATATTGGCCAACCTGGACAGTCTCTACAGGAAAGAATTAAAAGACACAAGTCAGATATTTGAAAAGGCAACACACAAAAACTTTTGGAGAACACTTTAATCTTCCTGGACACTCATTAATGGATCTCCATGTTGCTGTTGTGTTTCAGACCAATTCCACAAGCCAAATACACAGAGAAGGATTGTAGCTTAACTTCAGTCACAAGTTTGTTATGCTAATGGTTTGAATCGGGATATTGGATGGCTCGCACATTATCAACCAACCAACCAATGAAGGTGCTAATAGTTCTTGATGTCTGAGTAGAATCTGATGTTGGTCATCTTCCTTTCCAAGTGCAAACTAATGGTTCTTATCAGCCTTTTGTAACTATTTAGTCTTTAAGACTAATTGTTTTTTAAGTTTTTCCTGTTACAGACTCACTTGTCTATCCCTCTGAAGCTTATATACTCACTGGTTTTTTTTCTTCCACCCATTCCATTTTTTCCGCCTCCCTCCCCATTTATTCTTGGATCTGGACTGCTAACACTCCTGTTATCTGAAGAAGTGGGTTGTGCCCACAAAAGCTCACGATACCATGAGTCTTTAAAGTGCTACTAGAGTCTTCGTTGTTCTTTTAAGTTTTTCATCAGCTGAGTTGGACTAGAAATGATAGAATCCAAGGTCTATTAGACAGTAACTACCATGAGCCACTGGGTGGCGCCCCTGCACAAGGCTGAGCCCTCCAGTGGGGCTGTGGCTGATAACTCCACGGAGTTAAAGCAGCTGCGGCTGGTAAAGTAGCGTTATAAATCACTAGTGAGAACAGAGACGTGCATGAAGCGCCTGCACCCCCCCCAACCCGTACCCCTTTGAACCGTGTTTCTCGTGGGACCTTAACCTCTCAAGAAGTGAGACCTACAGGAAACCGAACTCGATTTACACAGGAAGGAGCTGAGTGCCTCGTTTATACAATTGCACTAGGGTCTCTGGAAACAATCGTGAACTGTGTTGCGCACAAAGCACCCACGCCCGCAGCAAGCCACAAAGCAAACCCGTTCGAAGGCTAAGGCAGGACTGCCGGGCTGTGACAACACTACGCAGGCGTCGATCGCAAAGTCACAACTTCGTGCAAGCCCACCTAGCATACAAGGGTTTTGTGCACGACGCGTGGAGGAGGGCTCCAGTGGTTTCAAAGTACTGCGATAATTGCACTGAACGTGGGTGATTAAAGTCCCCAATTCATCTTGAGTCTCCACCGCTTTCATCTGTCAGTCGTTCATTCTCTTCCCATCCCTCCCTTCCCCCCCATCAAAAAAGCAATGAGCAACAACTAGTGTCCTGTTCCGGAGAACTCTGCAACTCGTGGCACGGGATTAAACATGGCTTGAGCTGCTGGCTGCTCGCAAACTGTGCCGATGACCTGCTGCATGTGTGAACTCCCCACATCTTAGCTGTAATGTGTCATAGCCCCTATACGGCCCTGGCAACTCCCCCTCCTTGGAGCTTCCATAATGGAGGTCTCCTTGGCCAGGGGCAAGCCAAAACCCAGAGCAGGCGTTCAGCCTACAAATCCCAGCATCCCCGGCCCCGTAACGCTGAGGAATGAACCAGCTGTGGAGGACGGCGCTTGCGCAGAGTTGCGGAACCAGCTTCATAGTACCACACCCCCGGGGAGGGAGGGAGACAGCAGCATCTGAAACATTAAACCATCAGAGAGAGCGAGCCGGGGCGGGGGGAGGAGGAGAATGGAGTAGCGGAGCAATACAGAGGGGGAGAAAATATTAGCGAGGGGAGAGCGAGCAGTGACTTTCTCAAAGAGGAAACTGCAGGAGGGGGCAATAAGGAGGAATAATGCTCTAGAGGAAGGAGGCTGATTTATCGCACAGAGAATCAGCAGCACCTATAGAAACTGACATCCTGCTGCAGTGCCGCTACCTTCGCTGACTGATACTGTCAATGGAGCTGGAAAATATTGTGGCCAACACTGTCTTGCTGAAAGCCAGGGAAGGTAAGAGAAAGAGCCAGCAAGAGCGATGGAGCATCCCTGTCGCATTTACTCCCCTGGTAGGCAATGCATAGCCGGAGGAAGGGGGAGATGCATCCTGTGGATTTTTAGACCCAGTGCGGATCTTGAGCGCTGCCGAGGGTTGCATGTGGCTGAACCTGCGTTCGAAACGCTTGCTTTAAACAAAAGAATGTTTATCTCCAGCGGCAAGGAGGTTTTGTGGGAGGATATTTTTGAGATGGCTGAGATTATAATGGTAAAATATTCACCGCGTTTCCCTCCCCCTTCTCTTACATCTGATCCCGCAGATTGTGCTGTTTCAGAGTCTATTGTTAAAGGTCAGCTGCAGATGCATTCATTCAAAAGGGTTAGCAAATCAGCAAATAGACTTTTATTCTGTATGGTGCGACTGGCAGAGTACAGTCATTGCCTTATTCGGCATTATCAGGTGAGATAATGGTGCTCGTAGCTGTCCATTTTTAAGAATGTTTTTATCCTAATCCAGTTTCAGAAGGAACTCCGAGTTGAATGCAAATGGAGCGAGGTGACACGGAATTAGCTTGTGGAGTGCATCTGAAAAGGAACCTCAATCTGCAAAATAATGCACGGTTTCGGAGGGGGTTTGTGTGTAAAGAGCCGGAGTGGCTGTTTTCTTTGCTTGCTGAGTTACCAACAGAGCATTGCACGAAACTGCTATTAAACGTTCTGTTCTGAAAGACAGATCGCGTTAGATTTGTCAGAGGTGGCGGCTGCTTGAAAGGAGGGGGCGAGAGAGATGCTAACAGAAAGTCATCCCTAAGCATTACTGGTGCATATCCTTTCCAAAATGCATTATATACATGAAAAATATCCGGGCACACTACAGGGTTAGCTGCATTGCCGAAGAGGGCTCTGAAAACCCCCTGCTGTGTACAGCGTATTTTCAGAGAGGGAAGTGGTTTTCTGGTGTGAATGATTGGGTGTCTACAGAGCCTGGGGAAAGGGTACCCGACGCGAGCCGAGGATCTCAGCGGAGCAGATCCTCAACCTGCCTAGCAGGGTTTCATATTTTCATTCACTACGTTGAATGAATGAAGGACCCCTTGCCAACAATAAGAACTCGCATTGTCTTCGTTCTCTTGCACATCTTTCAGCCCCGTGTTTGCATAGCACGCACGGATCACAGCTGGGCTCTCCTTAGATAATGCAGCAAGGGATCCTTTAGCTCTTGAACGCATGGGAATTAAATCGCTCCTTGGAAGGTTCCATTCGCAAGAAAAACGATCCTTCAAATTGTCTGGTCCCTGGCCCCCTTTCCTTTCCTTAGGTGGAGGTGGAAGTTTCCATCCACAATAGATGCCTTCATTGTTTGTGTGGTGTCCCTCTCCGGTAATAAGACATTGTGATTTGATCCTTTGCATTGGAAAACATCACTTTTATGGGTCTTCCAGTGTTTTAATGTAGGGCTGGCTTCCTTCCACTGTCTAATCCTGATGGCATTCGAGTTCTTCTGTGTGGCAAGGACAGTGTGAACACCTGTGTGCCAGACATTGTATGCCACTGATGGCTAAGAGCTAAAGGGGAGGGGGAAGGGGGGACAATCTTTAGAACATCTGTGCGGAGCCACCTAGTGGTTGAAAATTATTATACATTACATGGCTGGGGGGAAACACAACAATCAACATTATTACTTTTGAGATCACAACATACCTCTGGGCAGCAGGTCATTCTGAATGCCACTGCTCTAGAGGGACAGCAAGGTAATTCCTCTTGGTGTGACTGTATCAAATTATGGCAAATATACTGCACAGTCTTTAGTGCAGAGCTAGTTCTGACATGGGATTTTATCTTCTTCTGAGAGTAAATTTGCGAAGCTTTAGATTATTACAAACTCATTCTCAGTGGTATGGAAGTAGTAGTGATTAACCTTTATTTATTGGGCTCAGCAAATTAGATTTTTCTGGGAAGGGATTTCTGAGATTATCGTATATAATATTTATTTGTTTATACTGTTAGTATTACACCAGCATCCAGCCATAGTGTGGAAAGAGGTCTCCGTGACAAACAGCTCAGGAATGAAAGCTTATGCTTATTTCCTTCTCATTATATCCAATGTGTTCTAAAACTTTGGTACGTAAATCAGGAAGCAATTTTACCTTGGGGATTTCCCCCTCCACAGAAAACATTTCAACTGAGTTTTATTATGTACAGTTATACAACATAGAACTTTTATGGAGAATGAGAGGGGGTTTGGTGTGACTTACAAGGAAACAACTCCATGCGAAGGAACTTTTTGTTCTTAAAGGTTAACATTTCTCTGAAACCCTAGGATGGAATTAGTTCATGTCAGAATTGCAACCCTGATTTTTAATTGGTTGAAATAATATGTGGCTCCAATGTTGCTTAATCTTCAATATACTATAATCAGTTATTAGACCAAACTGTTCTAGATGTGATGTAAACATCAGGATTATATGCACATCCCTTTGAAGCAACTGGTATTGGCCACTGCCAAAGATAGGATACTGACTCTGAATTGGACATCAAATACGATCCACTCTAGCAAGACCTCTTTTCTTACAGAAGCACAAATAAATGAATAGTAGTGCACTAAGTGAGATAATTTCAACTCCTACACCCAGCATTATGTGATCGCATGAATGCATGAGATAAAATAGTCAAAATTGCTTAACATATTAATATAACTTATAGGGGTATTTTGAGATTTACCTATGAAGTAAAGCCATGAGATCCTCAAAATAAAAGATGTGCTGTATGTATAGTACATTCAAAGAATACCAGCAAGGGATCAGGCATAATCTTTTCTAATTTCAAACTGGAACATTCTTATTTTGTGCTGGGTTTTTAATCATATGGCCTAGGGTATGTTTACATGGCAAATAAATAAAACTAAAGGCTCCACAGAAGCAAGTCTTGGAGCCTAGGTCAATTGACTCAGACTCAGAGGACTCATGCTACAGTCTAAAAATAGCAGTGTAGATGCTCAGGCTGTAACCTTGTCTCTGAGTCCCATCTCCCCTCACTAGGTTTCAGAGCTCAGCATCTATGCTGCCATTTTTAGACTTGTAGCATGAGCCTGAATTGGTGGATCCAGGCTTTGAGATACACTGCTTGTGGGTTCTTTTTTATTTTTGTAGTACCCTTAGAATATTGGACAATACTGAGGATGACAATTTCAGATTTAAGATCTCTAGTAATACTGGTGCTTTAAAGTATTAATGTCCTTAAGACTCATAGTTATGTGTGAGTTACAGAGATCAGCGCATGGCAAGAATATAAAATATGGCTATTTATTGAATGGTCTCTTGCTATCCTGATTGTCAAAGAAGTTCTAGGAATATTGAAAGAATTTGTATAACAAATCTATTAGCTGGAATTGAAAGCTGAAGATACAGTAAGACTTCTAGGTTTGTAGCCCCCAAATTTACCCATGTCACTTGTTCCATGGCTGCAAAGTTTGTGAAAATCATTGGATGTGATTTTGTTTATTTTTAAAAAACAAATGCTTCATAGCATTAGGGGGTTTTAAAAATAGAAGCTTAATATGCCTGGATGACCCTAGGATGCTGAAAGAAAGAGATATATAACAGATTGTCTTGCGGTTCCTAAGATGATGATGATAAACTGCAACAAGTAAAATATTCCTAAAAATACTCTGTTTCCTGAAGCATTTGTAGATGAATAAGACACCTGCTTGCACTGAATACCAAGACTTTAAAAAAATTACGTACTTAACTAAAGAGTAGCTGCATCTGAAACAGAACTTGCAAAACTTTGGCCCAAATTCTGAAAACTCTTATGTATGTTCTTAACTGTAATTCCAGATCAGTTAAACACATGCATAAATATTGGCAGGATTCGGGCCTTTAATAGTTGCTTTTTTTACCAAAAGCAAAGCCTTATATTAGCTGAAACAATGTGGGAGATGATGGAAGTGAGGTAATACCTTTTATTGGACCAACTTTTGTAGGTGAGACACACACTTTCAAGGGACCAACATGGTTACAACTCTGCCCTGAAACAATATGGGCATTTTGAAAATTACAGGAGCTCTACCAGCTGGGGAGTGGCTCAGAGAGATGGAAATGAACAAAGTAATTAAGCTAAATAGTGAAGTTCAGTCACTGGCTATGGCTTGACATTTTCTGACAAGCAAAACATTATAACAATGGGGCCTATTCTGCTCCCACTGAAGTCAATGGGAGTGCAAGGCTCAAAGTCACTGTTCTAGGCGAGACTTCAAAATGATTTTAAATCAAGGTTTCAACAAGCCTGCAACATTAAATCCAGTAAGAACTATGTCAGACTTGGAAGTAGCGCTAGATAAATATTTTCCAGCAAATATTGGTTTTTAGAACATTTACTTTGGCTTTGCTTGTGCTCCCTTTATGCAAGCTCATTTTGTGATTGTTATAGGAGCACAACTATCAGTGGAAAGTGGATTTTGAAGCTGAAATTGACCTGGAAAGCAAACTTTAAACTGTTTGTATAAAACAGTCACTCCAGAAACCTGATGATTATAGTAAAATAATTGCACTCATTCAAATAATGTACAAAACCAGTGCCCTGTGACTTATTTGACCACTCATAACTGTACAATACAGCTCAAATTGCAAGCCACGGAATAAACAATTTGCACACACAAAAATCATCAGTGAATAATGACAAGGATTTAATAAACTCAGGACAATTTTGACCAGTTTGCAGAATGTTCATGATTTTATTGGCAGTATAATAATGTACATGATTAATTGATTTATTAGCTTTCCTCAAAAGTCTGCCTGTCAGACTTTTAAATGGTGTTTTTGAGTGTGAACGTTTGTGGTTTTTCCCTCCCTCTCTTATTTTTTTCAAAGTGAAATTTCCTCAGTTTCATGTCTTCTTTCTCAGTACACAATCACATCACACATATTATTGAGCTTGATATGGTTTCAACAGAAATTAACTAATTTAACTAAAAGGAAATAAATAATTAGGAACAAAAGATATGTGGGATCATCTTTTATTAATATGAAAAAGACCATGTACCAAGGGTAAGGAGCCTGTGAAGATGAGCTAGATAATAACAAGTGTAGCCATGTCATGATTTTGGAAAACCAGGATATGTAAACACACTTGCTGAGACATTTAAGCTAAAAGCATGACATAGAAGCCTTGATGTTTCAAAGACAGAAGATGTAGGTTTAAAACAATGACTATAAAGCAGCAAGGAAATAGACTAGAGGGTGCGTACCATTAAGGGACAGATCTCTCCCTTTTTAATATTTGTTTCTCCCTCCAAGGTTATTAAGTACTCATCATAAAAGATAACTGAGTGGGGGGAACTACCCCTATAAAGTTGTCCATTAAAGTAAATGAAATGAATATTATGTTCATTTTTGATATGATGCATCCATTTCACTGATCTCAGAAAGAGTAGCTGATAAATTGACTTGTTTAAACACTCATTCAGTCATAATGTGCACAAAAGCAACTGTTCCTCTGAAAAACTCTGTTGTTATGATAGAAAGCCTGAGGTAGCAAAATCATAGTTTGCTTTGCATGAAGGTAAGCAGAGTTTGCTATGAAGAGCCTAATCCTGCTTTCCCTGTTCAGGCAAAATTCACTCTCCCATCTCTATATCCTTCCTTTTTTCTTTTCAAGCATTTGAGGAAGTGAGTTGTATCTCATGGAAACGTATGCCGTAATACATTTGTTGGTCTTTTAAAGTGCTACCAGACTCCTTGTTGTTTATTCTCAGTCAAGAAGTGATCCAACCTGTAAAGGCAAAACAGAGGGCTATAATGCAAGCTCATATTAAACAGAGGAAGGGGAAACCAGAAGATGTACATCCATTGATTTAGGCTAAAAAATTCACTGCTTTTTGTAGATAAAAATACACATACAAAACCTATTATGCACATTTTCATGTTTCTCCTTAAATATCCCTGAAAACTTTCTCTCTCTCTCTCTCTCAAAAAAAAATCCTCCTATCCTATTTAAAGATGAAGACTGCTTCGTGAATTAACTAAAATGTGAAATTGACCAAGACCAGTCTCCTGTTGTTTTCTCTGTTCATTTCACTCCACTTAGACAATTAAGTGTGACGCAGAGGAGGGGCATGTGAAGTGTGTGAAAGCACACCTCTCCCACAGTTCTGCAGATAAACATGCTCTGGACGGCCAGGGGAAGGCAGAAGCGACGTGCTGCCCGAACCTCCCTACCCCATGTTCTGGCTGGCTGGAGGAAGGCTGGGGCTTATTTCCCCACTTACTTGGAGGATCATGGGGGGTTCATTCACACCTTTGTAGTCCACATTTACAAAAAAAGCATCCCCCCTGAAATTCCTGCATACAGGCCTGGATTTGGCATAAAGGGTAAAATTAAATTAGATTTTACTAGTTAGTATAAGTTACCATCAATAACACAGCTAAGTATTTTTTGTTAATATACTATAATCTGGAGAATGCCTTTGTCAAACCTTGAGTCAGTGTTGCACATCTTGTGTAATGGAGAACAAACAATGGGCAAACCAGGAGTGGCCTGAGGCGGGCTGCGGCAGCTGGCGCCCTAGGCGGAACACGTGATCGGTGCCCCCGCCAGCATGGCCGTCAATGGAGTAACGTCAACATCGGGCGCCCCGTTGATGGCAGCGCCCTAGTCGATGGCCGAGTCGGCCTATAGTCACAGGCCGCCCCTGGGGCAAACCATTATACTTTTTTGTCCTCATTTTCAGTGCTTGCTATAGGAAATTTTAAAAGATACGTGGAGACAGTATTGACAGGCTCTAGTACAATGGTTGTGACCCTGTTTTAATGGGGTCACTAGGACTGGCTTAGACTTCTTGGCTTAGCCTTCTTGTGTCTTGCTGCTAAAACCCCCGGCCTGGTGCTAAAGTTCTTGGGCTTCAGTTTTCATCCCCTATTCCTTCTCCCAAATTATTATATTAAAATGAGACTTTTTTTTAAAAAAGGTAATATGTTTAAGATTCTTTTATTTGCCTTTGGGTTTTGAGTCTTTGATATTCACATTTTCAGGAAATTCTTAACCATGAGAGCTAGAAATTTGCAAGGAAGGAGAGAGAGACTGCTGCTTGTAGTGCTTATTGTGTAGACTCTCTTTGTCAAGCTTCAACTATTTCAAAGCCTAAAAGAAAGAAATAGTCTTGCCTGGTTTAAAATATTGCATTTGTACACAGAAGTTTTCTTTAGCCACCATATCCTAAAATATATTGCTAGGTTCTTTACAAACTTGTTAAATTTTTTTAAAAAAATAACTGAATTGGTCATCATGGTAATTAGTTTTAAAGAAGGGACAGTTGGAAAAGAAACTATTAATTTTCTCAGATATTGGGTTTCAGAAGAATGGTTACACCAAAATCCAATCAAAGCAAAAAACAAAACAAAGGCACAGCCCACTGAAAACACAACAAAAATATGATTTTTGTTTTCCTTTTTAAGGATGACGGAGATACTACAAGAAACATATACTTATGCCACCCAAGCTGGTCCTTTGATGGCTTTAACCAAATGGGATGCTCTATTTTTATGGCTCTCATAGTGTTTTTGTAATGGGTGCACTCTGTCACCATAAAAAAGCAAAAAATGTGAAATGAGCCAGTTGTGAAATTGCCATATTTTTAACTTTTCTTTCCAGAAGATACCAATGCAGGTTTGAGCACATCCTTATTGGTAATAGATTAGCAATATATTTTGTACAAGATACACATTCAGTATTCAATAATTTAGCTGTAGTATAAGAATTTTAAGAAGATCAACAGAAGTGGACAGGGCTTCTTTAGGAGGAAAGCAATTCACTGTAGTGACAGACCATATCTGGTGGCAATGATTCGTGTAACTCATCTCCTAATGGCACATTAACATGCATATGATTATTGTAATTTGACTTTAGCAAGGTTCATAAACCATTACAGCTGAGTGCAGCATTTGATTTCATGTCCTACAGCCCCATTAGCGGTGCCAATAAACCTATTGTAAGGAAAATCTCAGTTGTTTCCATAAAAATACAGGAACTCCACACAAAATTAATGCAAAATAATTGATCTGTTTTAGTTTAAGGGAAGATTGCCCTAGTGGAAATTAAGAAATAGACATTGGATTTGGGAGTCACTCTAGAAGTTGTTGTCTCAAATACAGTACATCAGTATGAATGAGACAGTCTTCTTTTAAAAACAAGAGTATTCCATTTAAAGTATGTAACCATTTCTCCTTGAAAAATCTGTTTTAAGGAATTTAGTTTATTTTCATGATATAATTTGGATGAATCAGGAAAACCATTAAAATAGGAACATCATGAAATAATCTAAACTTTTATCTGTTCCATTAACCCAATGGGATTATTTTCCTTGAGTGGAAAATAATACGTCTTTTACTTATGGAGAGAACACTTCTATTACTGTCTTCATATGATCCATTCTGAAAAGATAGTCAATTCTCTTCACTTAAAAAAAATCAGTCAGACAAGGAATTCACACGAAACCCACCAATTTCTCAGAAAACCATCACAATGTGTGAATTTGAGGTAGGATTTTGCTTTTCTGTATTAGATTAAAGAATCTACACCAAGGCTTCTGAGGATGTGTCTGCACCTTAGGTTGGGTGTGATTCCTAGACAAAGCAGAGAGACATACTCACACGAGCCCTTGATCAAAGTAGGACAGTAAAAATAATGCATCCATGGCAGAGAAACTGCCCCGAGTATATATCCTTCTGAGACCAGAGACACAATAGATTATAAAGCCAGAAGAGACCACTGTGCATAACAGTCTAATCTTGTGCATAACAGAGGCTGTGGGAAGTCCCTGAATTAATTCCTTCTGAACTAGAAGATTCCTTTTAGAAAAACACCCAACCTTGATTTAAACATGGCTGGGGATGGAGAAACTCTCATAACCCTGGGTATATTGTTCCAATGATAAAATATCGGCACTGTAAATAATTTGCACTGTATTTCCCATCTGAATGCATGTGTTTATTATTCCATTGGTACCCCAGCCTAACTGCAGTGTATGTTTTTGTGGGGGAGAGATGAGTCACTCTGACAAACAACTCAAGAATAGAGAAAATGAACAGAAGTCTGTCTGAGCCAGACCCAGGCTTGTCACCTATAAATTGAATTGCCTCCCTACATGTTGAAGGCCACTCGGAAGCTACAGCTAGTGAGGAACATAATGGCTCTTCTACTTAACATGCTGCCTGGGGCAAGCGTTGCAATGCCACTGCTCCACAGACTGCTCTAATCTATTTGCTCCTGACTGCAATATGAAGTGTGGCTGGGGATATTAAGCCCCTTAGCTGCTTGAGAGACCATCTATCTCCATACATGAGAGCTGAGATCCACCAATGAACTCCTGTTCATGTCAACCAGCAAAGAACATCTAGGTGCTGAGGGCAGGATGTTTTTAATAGAAGGCTTAAGGCGCCAACCCTGCACTTGCAAATATAGGAGCATTCAGATGCTGGAACCAGAACAGGGCCTGTGTTTGTTCTTTAGGATGCACTGCAGAGTCCCTCAGCATTTAGTGTGTCAATCTTGGTTGAAACTATCCAGTGGAATGGGAAGCTGATTCCCTTCTTGCACTCTTTGTACACTAGCATAACTCCCTTAACTCTGTTGGTGTTACTCCTGATTTAGACTGCGGTAACGCAACGTATGTAAGCACATGCCCAACTTTAAGCATGTGCAGGCCTACTGAAGTGAGTGGCAGTTCTTGCGAGCTCAAGCAAGATAACATCTCTCATCAAAGTGAGGCGGTGACCCACCCCGTGAGAGTCATTTAAAATTAAATGATGTTGTACATGGTATAATAATGAACAGGAAAAAAATCAAACACTCTTCATTTCATACAGGCACATAAACTAAACAATACAAAGATAATATAGTCCTAATATTTCGTTAGGAGCCCACAGGATATGAAATTAAATTAGAAGTCTAGGAAAATAAAGAATGCTGCAGTTTGATTACACCATGCTGGATTATCTTTGTAATTATTTTGCTTGGAGGATTTTAAAATGCACATTGCGTTGTCGGAAAGATTAGACAGGGAGCAAGAATTTAAGTAAATATTCTTAAGAAGAAAATCCCACAAGCATACTAGAGCATTTCTTGGAAATTTGGCAAGGAGACTAGTAAAACGGAAAGGATAAAACATAACAAGAACGATGGGAAAGATAAGCTTGGGAAGAGCTTGGGAAGGGGTACAAAATACATGTAGTAATGAGCTTGGGAAGGGGTACAAAATACATGTAGTAAAAACACAGCTGCTTCTATTTCATGTAATATATTTTCACAGACATTTGAAGAAACTGGCAAGAAAACTTATTTGAAGAAGAAATGCCAGCCTGAAAGAAAATAAATATACACAAGTACTAAGAGTACAATAATGCTAATAATAAAGGAGGGATATCTCTGTGTGATCTCCGATAAGCACAATTTATTTATTCATAATTAATTTCTCTCGTGACAGAGCCGTGGGTGAGGTTTAAGATAATTTTAGGTCCAAATCCTGTGAATACTTATTAACTTTAAGCATGTGTGTCATCTCACTGACTTCACTGGGACTACTAACATGTGTACATGAGTAAATGTCTGTTCTCATTTGCACTGGTGCAATTCCACGGATGTCGACAGGGTTATACAGACGTGGTTGGGAATGAATTTAGCCCTTAGCAAATGGAGGTAGCAAAGACATATTCTGTCATCATTCCTTCCCCTCCAAGCACAGGAATATGTTCTACTGTATATTCACCAGTGCTTTATCCAGCGTTGATTTACATGATTCAAAAGATAGGGATTCTGCTGCCTCTTATAAGAGATTTTTGCAGTCAAACCTCTCTCTTTTGGTTTGATGAGAATTGCATACCATGCACATCTCTTTGTCCTGGCACAACCATACTCTTATGTTGCATGAAGTTATGATCAGAGGAAGCTGCATACCAAATTTGGTGGTCCTACATTTTACTGTTTAGGGGGAATTCCTGAACAAACGGGTTCAGACAGACACGCACTCAGATGCACAAACACTCTCAAATAGACAGTAAATTATAGTATTTGGTGATTCAGATTTTGATAGCTTTGTATTTTTTAACTAAGTGTCTGATTAGGAGTTTAGAATGAAGATGATTCTTTCTGTGCTGGTGTATGGATTTCTCCCCCAAATTCTCTTTTCAGGCTGAAATTTCATTTAGTGTGCATGACGCTCAGTGGAGAAATAGTGAGCTATAGGTGATAAACTTGCTGCCTTCCTTTGCCAAGAGGTGAATTTTGCTCTGTGCAATTTATTGTTGTCTTATTTTGGAAAGTGTGACAGAAATTGGTTGTTTTGACTTAGTACATGAGTGATCAGAGGTTTTCACCAGTAAAGACACTTCTTGGCCCTTTTTTTTTTTTTTTTTTTTTTTTAAAGCCTGAGTAATATAAAAATGGTTTGGATTTAAAGTTTCAGCTGTAGCATATAAGCAGAGCAGTTTTTGATTAGGGCTGCATGTTTTGTCAAAAAATGACTTTTACAAATAAAGGCACATTCATTGCAGTGATTCACTGGTTAAAAATAGACAGAACCCTAAAGAATCTGCAAACAATGCTGTTAGTTTGGGACCCAGCTTCTGAAACCCTTACTCACACCTTGCTCTCTGAATGATCCTACTGAACTCAATGGCAGTGCTGATAGAGCTATGCAATGTGGATTTGCTCCTTAATCAGGAGTTATAAAGTGAGTACAGGCAGTCCCCGGGTTACGTACAAGATAGGGACTGTAGGTTTGTTCTTAAGTTGAATCTGTATGTAAGTCGGAACTGGCGTCAGCCGCTGCTGAAACTGATCAGTTTCAACCGCTGCTGAATCTGGACGCCAGTTCTGACTTACATACAGATTCAACTTAAGAAACCCAGGCGTCCCCAAGTCAGCTGCTGCTGAAATTGATCAGCGGCTGATTCCAGGAAGCCTGGGGCAGAGCAACTCTGCCTCGGGCTTCCTGTAGTCAGCCGCTGGTCAGTTTAAGCAGCGGCTGATTTGGGGACGCCTGGGGCAGAGCAGCTGGGGTGCTGCTGGGTTGCTCCAGTAGCACCGCACCTCGGCGCTACTGGAGCAACCAAGCAGCACCCCAGCTGCTCTGCCCCAGTCGTCCTGATTCAGCCGCTGTGAAACTGACCAGCAGCGGCTGAATCAGGAGGCCTGGGGCAGAGCAGCTGGGGTGCTGCCGGGTTGGTCCGAAGCGGCGCTGCGGGACCAACCTGGCAGCCCCCAGCTGCTCTACCCCAGGGGTAGTCAAGAAAAGCCTGGTCTGGTGGGGGGGGGGCACTAGCTGCACACACCCCCAGCAGACTAGGGAGACGGGGATGGCGGGACCGCCCAAGTCCTCCACGGCTTTGCTCCGTCTCCCTGGTCTGCTGACCTGGGAGACGTGGAGTAAAGCTGCAGAGCACGCGGGCAGCAGGACAGTCCAGGCGCGCCGCAGCTGTCCCCCTGCGGGCGTGCTCTGCGGCTTTGCTCCCCATCTCCCTGGTCTTCAGGGAGACGGGGAGCAAACCCTTGGAGCACGCCCGCAGCGGGACAGCCCAGGCGCGCTGCGGCTGTCCCACTGCGGGCGTGCTCCGAGGCTTTGCTCCCCATCTCCCTGGTCTGCTGGTCGGGAGACGGGGAGCAAAGCCGCGGAGCACGCCCGCAGGGGGACAGCTCAAGCGCGCCCAGGCTGTCCCGCTGCGGGCGTGCTCCAAGGCTTTGCTCCCCGTCTCCCTGCTGACCAGGGAGATGGGGAGCAGCTTTTCTCTCCCCGGAGGACGGGGGCCGCGGACCGCGGCACATCTGGGTGTCCCGCCGCTCCCGTCCTCCGGGGCGAGAAAAGCCCCGTTCGTAACTGCGGATCCGACATAAGTCGGAACCGCGTAACTCGGGGACTGCCTGTACTAGCTGAAGTTTTAGCACATGCTGCTGATTTGCATGTGTGTGATGATACTTTAAATGTATAAGAATATTTAAGAGTTCTTTTTAAAGTTATAAGCAACTAATTAGATACATTGCATTGTGACTTGTAACCACACTCTACTCCACTGCAGGACCAAGCACTGTAAGCTGGAAACCTATAATTGTAAATCAAATCAGGTGCCAATCTAGAAGTCATAAGTGGTGTTAAATGTAAGTTGAACTTGTGAGTGTGAGGATTGCCTGTAATGATAAAAAGAGATGGTAGATGAGATCTCTGCTCTAGCTAATTTAGGGTACTGTGGTCTCAATAAACCATTTGGTATGAATCATAAAAAGATCTTGCAGATCTTTACATTGCCTTAAACTCTCAGACTGTTCACTTGTCCTTCAATCCTAGTTTGATGTGCCACTTAAATTTCTCGTTTGAAGGAAGGTAGAAAAGTCTTCTCACATGTCATGTGTCCTCAGAGCATGTCATTTTTATTCCCCACAGTAGCAAAGAAAAGCTTTCATTGGCGAGTCTTACATACAGCTTCATAGCTAATTTCCTGACAACTCTGGTTTTATTCCACTGTCTTGCACATCTTTTCTTTCTAATTCAAGAGATTGTAGTGTTTGGATGGATGCCAAAGGCTCAATTGAAGTTGAATGGTATTAAATTTTATTTAACAGAATAGAGTGAAATCACCATCATTTTCCATTCCACCTACTGGTCCAGGGCACCTTTCTTTTTAAAGTTGGGAACTGTCTGCCAAGTCTGTTCACTTTGACAAATAATCTTCCAGCATACTACCAACATGGAAAGAATGGCAATACCAATCTGATCAATGAGGCAAGCATAGAAAGCAGAAAGACATTATTTATATTCTGAAATAAGTGATTGTTTGACCTCTGCTCCTCATTCATGGAAGTGAGCTGTGCTCCCCAGCAACATCTCACTGTGAAACCGCTGCTGTTCTTCTTTTTGCTGGATCGGAGCCTAAAAGAGCAAGGTGATCATTCAAATCTTCCATACTTGGCATGACAGTGATAGGATGTCAGTCAATGCATTTTAGAAGACTGGTGCCTTCACTTCTCTTGGACCCATCTATTGTACCTGTGAGGAAAGCACTCGCTTGGAGGCAAATAGGAAGGCATTGGTGCTCTATCCATCAGAAAACAGTCTGGGAGGCAGGAAACCTGGGATTGTTTCCAGTCTGGCACTGGCTCACTACATAACCTTGACTACCTACCCTTCCCCAAAATGGAGTTCATGATGATCTCTCTCTCTTTGTGAGGCATTTTACTGTTGTTATTAGACTCAAATATTTGTTCTATTAATCAGAAATCATGACATTCTTTGCAAACATTGCTTAAACCTCACAACATTCTTAAGAGGTAGGCAAATGCCTATAGAATTACAAATAAATCAGTAAGATTTTCTGAATTTTTCTCTTCAACTTAGTGTTGAACGTTTTAGGAAATTCTCTGCCTATTCCTTTAGTCTAAAAGACAATTATATGTTTGATCAAACATATAAAGAAATGGTCCAGTTTACACAGTAATGTCATAAGAATGGCCATACTGGGTCAGACCAAAGGTTCATCTAGCCCAGTATCCTCTCTGCTGACAGTGGCCAATGCCAGATACCCCAGACAGAGTGAACACAACAGATAATCATCACGTGATCCCTCTCCTGTCATCCATTTCCAGACAAATAGAGGCTAAAGACACCATTCCCACCCATCCTGGCTAACAGCCATTAATGGAACTAACCTCCATAAATTTATCTAGTTCTTTTTTGAACCTTGTTAAAGTCCTAATCTTCACAACATCCTCTGGCAAGGAGTTCCACAGGTTGACTGTGCACTGTATGAAGAAAAACTTCCTTTTGTTTGTGTTAAACTTGCTACCTATTAATTTCATTTGGTGACCCCCAGTTCTTATATTATGGGAACAAATAAATAACTTTTTTTAATTCACTTTTATCATACCAGTCATGATTTTATAGACCAATATCATGTCCCCCCTTAATCTCCTCTGTTCTAAGCTGAAAAGTTCAAGTCTTTTTAATCTCTCTTCAAAATGTCCAAATATTTGAACCATCTAATCAATTGCTTAGACTTTCTTCACTGTTTCCAAGACACCAAGAATGGTGTAGATGCTACAGGACCAGGCCCTCCTTGTTCAGTTCTTTTGGGACAAAGTTTTAGGTGTACCAGTCTTAAGATTAGAAAAGTATCATTTTGAAGAGCAGGCATTTTTTCTTATTGGGGACTTGGTGTAGTAATATTTTGACCCTACCTTACAGCCACATAGGTCTTATAGTATATAGGCCCATATACTGATAAAGTCTTCTCCAAAGCATTTTTCAGTGTGAACGTCATAGCAACCCCAAAGCAATTTTTAGTGTGGATATAATAGCAACCCCATATATCTCCTAATATTACACTGGCTGTTTCCTGTCAATTGCACTCTGTTTAGAAATAGTCTTTTTGCTGGTGATTAGTCAGGGCTCAAACATGAACTCAGCTCTGCATCCAAGCAGCGGCATGTGTAGTGGAGTAAGGGGGCCTCTCCCTCAGAAAGACCACATGCTGTTTTAGGGAGGGAATAGCATGGATTGGCAGGGAATGGCTGCCTCTGACAGGCCCATGATGCTAACCTCCATCAGCTACTCCTTACGTTTTCAAACAAGGACCTTGAGTGTGAAAGCGGCTATAGAAAAGCAGAGTGTTTTTCATGAAACCTTGCAAGCGGAGCATATGCCATGAAGTGACACATCCTGTTGGAGAGCTGCAATATTTATCTTGTTGCTTATTGCCTATTTACTGATCAGAATATTTTATCTACTTGTGTGACTAATCTGATCAGTAAATATAGTATCTTCTCAGAACTCCGATATCTGGCATCTGTATCCTCAGCATCATGGTTTGATTAACTCCCCTGAGACGGTTCTGAAGTGACCCTTTATTTTTCTGCACCTGTGACTGTCCTGCAGTTCCGTGTTGGAGGTGATGTGTATTAGTCTTAGCACTTGTAGCAGCTACTCATTTTAAACTTTCTCCTTTTTAATAATAATGAGCTAATCCCACATGTACTGCCCTTCCTTCACTGTTAGCTAGGGGTTCATTCGGAAGCTGAACAAAGACGTGTAAAAGTTTGTACCCATAAATCCCATCTCTTACCACTAGTTTTGATACCACACTAGAGCCTAGAGGGCCCCACCAAGAACTCCTGAGTCCTAGGCCAAAGCCCTCATCAACAAATGACACTGCCTTCTACAGCAGATGTTAAAAAGCTATGATATATACCCAGTTGTTTTCAGCCCTCCTCTCTGCTTTCTTCCCCCCTGAAGATGAGCTCCTCCTATCTCTCAGCAAACTTCTGGGCAAAAAAACCCTCTAGAACTATGAAGACCTTGTGGCTTAGGTTTTATTACCTGTTTTTCTTGGAGGACACATCACTGTGGTGTACAGCGATTCTTATCCACCACAGAACCTTGCATGATCTGACTGAAATCTGGTGAACCTACAGGCTATGTCTACACTGAAGGCTTTTTGCGCAAGAACTGTTTTACACAAGAGTTTTTATGCAAAAGATTTTGTGAAAGAGCGCATCCATACTGCCATGTACTTTTGCACAAGAGCGTCCGTGGCAGTGTGGACGCTCTGTTGCGCAAGAAAACTCTGATGGCCATTTTAGCCATAGGGCTTTCTTGCGCAAGGAACCCCTGTTGCCTGTCCACACTGCCTTCTTGTGGAAGAGCTCTTGCGCAAGAGGGTTTATTCCTCGTGGGGAGAGGAATAATTCTTGTGCAAGAAGTCCTGTTTTCCAACACTTTACTGTAAATTTACTTGCGCAAGAACACGCGTGCAGTATAGATGCTCTGCAAGTTTTTGCACAAGAACAGCTCTTTCTTGTGCAAAAAGCCAGCAGTGTAGACATAGCCACAGAGTAGATGCAGGGCAAAGTATGGCATAAAGCAGTGACATGAAAACTTTCCCCTTATTATTCCAGGACGTTATTGTGTCTTCCCACCACTTACTTGTCATCTGAAGAAATCCCTTACTTGAGCATTGCTGCTGCTAGAGGCACTGCCTTCAGAGCTGGGTGGCCAGAGAACAGTGGACGCTGGGTGGGGATTTATGTTGTTTGTGGTCTGTGAGGACTATTTATTTTTAAATCCTGCTCCTTGTCCTGCCCTGCAATACCCATTCTGTTGCTGCTCATGTCCTGGGGAACCCGTGGGACCCATGGGATCTCAGTTTCTTTGTGCCTCCAAAGAACCTCTTGTGTGCTCCATAGTTTGAGCACCATTGGTATAAGATCATGTGACTGTAACTATCCATGGAACACAATCTGCCCTATGATAAAGAGAGATTGCCTAAGACCTCTTTGGTGGCCAAGAAAAAAAAATCAGTTCTACAGAGATGAATGGAATTATACTGGATAAAATTAAAGAAATAAATTGTAGGCATAAAAGGTACACTAAATAGGGGCCCATATCTCCCAGGGTATTACATAGTGACAGAACAAATTTGAAAGAAGGTGCTCACAGTAAATATCTTATTACCAGCAATATTATATTTCAGACAGTTCAATCCTTTCTCTTCTCCAAATAGGGTCAAATTCTTTTGTCTTTGAAAAAAAGTGTGTTTGAAGTGTTGTCTGAGGTCTTTATTATAAACAGCTGAAACATTATTTGAGTAATTGTTATTGTTGTAATTTAGTAAACCAGTTGAATTATCTCCACACCCTGAATTATAAGAAAAAATATCAACAAATAGCTTCTTTAAAACAAATTTCTGCAAAGACAACACTTCACAATGTGAATTGGAGAGCATGAATTCAATCTGCTTTTCATCCAGACACCAAAACGCTGCCCTAGCTTTTAACTAATGGTGAACATAAACATTGCACTTTTTGCATTAGATTCCTCCTGTGTGGAGTGGAATGTCAATATTCATTTTTTATGGAAAAGCAAAACATATGGGCTACGTCTACACTGGCCCCAAATTCCGGAAAAGGGATGCAAAGCAGGTAAGTCAGAATAGGGAAATCCGCGGGGGATTTAAATATCCCCCGCGGATTTAAATAAACATGTCCGCCGCTTTTTTTCCGGCTTGGGGAAAAGCCGGAAAAAAGCGTCTAGACTGGCGCGATCCTCCGGAATAAAGCCCTTTTCCGGAGGATCTCTTATTCCTACCTGAAAGTTTCCTACCTGAAAGTAGGAATAAGAGATCCTCCGGAAAAGGGCTTTATTCCGGAGGATCGCGCCAGTCTAGACGCTTTTTTCCGGCTTTTCCCCAAGCCGGAAAAAAAGCGGTGGACATGTTTATTTAAATCCGCGGGGGATATTTAAATCCCCCGCGGATTTCCCTATTCTGACTTACCTGCTTTGCATCCCTTTTCCGGAATTTGGGGCCAGTGTAGACGTAGCCTTCGTGGCAAGAACAATAAAACTTGCATAGCAGAAATGAATCACATCAGTGAAACTTGACTTTCACCATTACTGCTATTTATTCATACCAGCTAGTAGTTAGCACATTAGGGCCTGAAACAGTTCATTGGAGTCAATATAAAGACTGCTATTGATTACGCACTGAGCTCTCAAGTCCAGTGAAGAGACTTTAATCTCTAGAGATTTGGCTTGTGATCCTGCTGTAGGATATAGATGACAATGAATTTGATGGTCTCATTCTAATCCATATAAATAAAAGCTGTATTTTGGCTTGATTTAATAGCTTCTCTACTCATAGGCAGTCATGCTAGCAGTAACAAAGGTGTTGCAAAGCAAGACAGAGGGTCTTTGGACAAACAATATCTGCCTGAATCATAACCCGCACAAGGCATAGTAATGAGTTTGTCACTATCATTTTGTGCTAAATAAATTCCTAAATTAAAGAATAAATCCTTCTGAGATATTATATCCACATACATCCTCAGGAAGATTTAAGAAGACACTGTTAGCTTTTCATTCTATGTTTTTCTCTTCAGGATTTGTAGTCTTATGGTTTCAATATTCATTGGTCTTCTTTGTATTTTTAATCTTTTGAGCATCTCTGAAAGCATGAGGTTTTCTTTTCTTTTTTTTTAAGCAACCGCTGCCTCAAACTAAAGGGGTGTGTGTGTGTGTGTGTGTGTGTGTGTGTGTGTGTGTGTGTTGGTTTATATATAATTGACCAAAATGGCAAGGATTTCTTTAAAAAAAATTCTCTGAGAAAGTAGTAGTCATTAGCTTTATTTATTTTGAATGAAGAGGATAGTTTCAAACAGATTATAACTACATCAAGACAAATTGAATTCTAAGTTTACCTAAGTGCCTGTTTCTAGTGCTTTCGTCTCATGAATGTATGGGTCTCTGCAGTAATTAACGTTAGAGAAATGTGGAGCTAATAAATGTCTCTTAAAGGTGAATGGAAAAGCATATTTTTAAATAATCAGGAAAGATATTGTATACATACCCATATGAGCAACAGGATATATATCTAGATTGATATGGCAAATAATTAAAAGTAAGTATGTGCAAAACTATTTCTTCTCATACTTTCCAGTCAAAGCCTGAGTTCATGAGTCCATTGAATCCTTAAAGCCCAGAGATTTTTCCTGCATTTCTTTAGGCATTTGGTGATGAGGACATTTCCTGCAGGGGAAAATAATATGAAGATCAAGTGTGGACAGGTAAGTAAAGGATGATAAATTTTAACCTGAGACTATACAGGCTGCTCTGGTAGCGCTTAACTTTATTACATGAGAAGTCCAACAGGCTTCAGAATCGGGTGTCACCATCAACCTCAGAGGGACAACTCATGTGTAAAGTTACTAGCTGTGTAGGCGCTTTGTGAAAAGACCCTATCTTTTTCACTTCATTGAGGGAATTATCTATAATTCTTACTATTTTAGGTACTTATCTGGTCTCAACCACCAAAGTGTCTGAGCACTTGCCAATCTTTAATCTGTTCATTCTCAAAGCACTCTTGTGAGATAGGGAAGGACAATTCTCTACATTTTACAGATGGGAGAACCAAGGCACAGAGAATCACTTTCTATGGGTCCTAAGGAATGTCTGTGGCAGAGTAGGGAATTGCACCCATGTCCCAAGCTAACAAGCTTCACTGAACCATCCTCTCCCTGTCTAGCCACAGGCTTTTCTCTGTGTGAGAGTGGGAAGGGGTGTCCAACAAAGAACATAAGAACAGGGTCAGACAAAAGGTCCATCTAGCCCAGTATCCTGTCTTCTGACAAATTGTGCTTTGTCGTAAAATCTGCCATGTGGAGGTATACTATTAAACAGGTTTCTTTATTTGTGACACAAATTGTTTAGATGATGATGCTGAAAGTGAACATTTTCCATGAATTAAGGCCTGGTTCCTACATAATGTAGCATCTTGTTAACAAGAATTCAGGCACCAGTATCCGACCCCACTCAGAGGAAACAGTCTGTTTTTCATTTAGTGTACACATTTTTGAAGTTCCTTAACCCACCTGTTTATAAATCATACCACAGAATCTGCTTCTAATCCCAAATGTATCTAAAAAGTGGTAGAAGTCTAATGGGAAATGTGTAGCTATAATAAATGTGCTGTTATGCCCTGTTGAATTGTAGTGTTTATTTTGATGACATAAACAAGCAAATAGCCAAGAAAGGTCACAGTTGCCTGGGACATTCCTGTACATACAAAGTGCATTGGTATAAATGCAATTGAGACTAGTGAAATATAACCATTCTTTCCTTTATAGAAAAGTCTTATAGAATTTAACAGTAGTGTTCTCTTATTCTAAAAATGGAAGGAATTTAATAGATATAGCTATAGTGAGTTTTTGGTTTAATCAGGGTTATGTGCATTCCAAAATTCATTAAGTTTGCAGAAGGATTTAGGTTTGTGTTTAAAAAGCAACATTTTTAATCCTATATGGCTATGAAAGAAACTATCCAAACATGAAAAGGGGTTCATCTGATGCAGTGTATTGTTCCTGAGATTTCAAAGAGCCTGAAGCAATGGGTCTGAGACATGTGAATTGTTCCCTATATATCTCAACAGGGACGTAACTTTGAAACCTATGTTAGTTATAATGTCAACAGCGTTAGCAATTCAATTTTCTATCAGGTCAGCAGAAATATCCTGCTAATATGTTTATGCTATAATCCCAAACTGCCTCACATCTTTCCAAGACCCCAAAATTGCAGCTATCCTCCACCCCACTATTAAACCCTAGGTTGCCTCCTACCAAATTATCAACATAGCCAGCTTCCACACTGAGAAATTCTACATTGCAATTATCTTTCAATACAAGGTTCTTTAGCACACTGAAAATACAAAATGTGGGGCAGGGCAGCACAAAACAAAGATAGGGTGAAGATAAAAGGGAGGAAAAGTAGGCAAAGTCATGGCAGGGTCTACTTCAGACTCCCTAATCGGGAAGAATAGTTGAATAAAGCACTTCTAGAAGTAACAACACATGTATTCAAAACACAAGTAATAATGGGGGATTCTGACTACTCTGTCATGGGTGGAAAAATAATATGGCAAAACCCAGAATGCCTAGTAAGTTCTTGAAATTTATCACAGACAACTGTTTGTTTCAAAAGGTACAGGAAGTTACAGGGGTAGGGGGAAGTGAGGCAGCCATTTTAAACATCCTTTTGACTAATGGAGGAATTGGTTGCAGAGCTGAAGGCATTTGGGTGAAAGTGATCATGAAATGATCAATTTAATGATTTTAAGGAAAAGGAGAGCAGCTGAGTAAGGACAATGGATTTAAAAAATACATTATATTTTCTTAGTTTAAGACCCTATGGGAGGAAAATTTAAGGGGTAAAGAAGTTCAGGAGAACTGTCAGTTTCTCAGATACAATACAAAAGGCACAACAGTAAACTATCTCAGAGTGAGGGAAGGATAGAAAGAATAGTAAGGGGCCAGCATGGCTCCATCAGGAGCTCTTTAATGACCTGAAAATCAAAAAGGAATCTTACAAAAAGAGAACATATGGACACATTGCTAGAGATGAAGAAAAGCACAAAACACTAGCAGAAGCATGTAAAGAGAAAAGCATGAAGGCTAAGGCACAAAATGAGTTATGCCTAGCACGGCATATAAAGGCAGTAAGAAAAGGGCCTATACATACATTAGACGCAAGGGAAAGAGGAAGAAAAGTGTAGGTCAGGGGAGCCATCCCGGGCCCCTGGGCAAGGTGCAGAAGATGGTTCTGTGCTTCCAGAAGGGGCAGGGCCTCACGCAGAAGGGGTGGGGCTAGTGTTTCCTATAAGTTGAATGCTTCCGGCAGCCACCCAGGAAAGATTCAAATGCCATCCAGCTAATTAGCAGAATGCCCACAGCTAGCAGCATGTGATTCCATGGGTGGTGCACATCCGCACATGCCTCTGTGCACATAACAAAATGTATTTCGCACAAGAATGGAAAAATTGGGCAGGGCCGAGGGCAACTGGCCCTCAGTGCCACCTAAACTGCACCCCTCCCCCAAGCGCTGCCTGGAGCATGCTGCACAGGGCCCCCACCTCACCAGGAACCCCTAAGAGCCACCCAGTGGCAATTTAAATGAACAGGGCTTCGGACTGCAACAGCAGCGGTCAGAACCCTGGGTCCCTTTGAATCACTGGGCCCTGGGGCAGCTGTTCCCTTTGCCCTCTCCCCCAGTTGGCAGGCCTGCTGTAGGCCCTCTACTTAGTGGGAAGGGCAGGCTAATAAAAGATGACATCCACGAGACTGGAGTGTTAATACCTATTTTTCTTCAGTCTTCACTAAAATGGTTAATTATCACCAGATACTTTACACTAGATTAACAGCATGAGAGGAGAAAAAGAGAAAATAGGGAAAGAACAGTCTAAAGAATATGTAGATAAATCTAGACATAGCCTTATATATATTCGAGTTGTCAGGGTCCAATGAAATTAATTCTAGGGCTCCTAAGGAAGTAGCTGAAACAACATGGATTCACCCAGAGAAAGTCATGCCTGATTAACTTGATTGCCTTCTATGCCAAGGTAGCTGGCTCTATGGATACGGGGAAGGTGGTAGATGTGATATACCTTGACTTTAGCAAGGCTTTTGATATGGTCTCCCACAGAATTCTTGCCAGCAAGTTAAGAAAGTATCGATTGGATAAATGTTCTGTCAGGTGGACAGAAAACTGGCTAGATTGTTGGGCTCAATGGGTAGTGATCAATGGCTTGATGTCTAGCTGGCAGTTGGTATCAAGCAGAGTGCCTCATGGATCGGTACTGAGGCTAGTTTTCTTCAACATCTTTATTAGTGACTTGGATGAGGGGATGGATTGCATCCTCAGCAAGTTTGCGGATGACACTAAACTAGGGGAAGAGGTAGATGTGCTGGAGGATAGGCATAGGGTCTGGAATGACCTAGATACTTTGGAGATTTGGGCCAAAAGAAATCTGACAAGGTTCAAGAAGGACAAATGCAGAGTCCTGCACTTGGAAGAAATCCAAGCACTGTTACAGGCTGGGGACCAACTGTCTAAGCAGAAGTTCAACACAAAAGGTCCTGAGGATTACAGTGGATGAGAAACTGGATATGAGTCAACAGTGTGACCTTGTAGCCAAGAAGGCTAACAGCATATTAAGTTGCATTAGGAGGAGCATTTCTAGCAGATCTAGAGAAGTGATTATTCCCCTTTATTTGGCACTGGTGCGGCCACATCTGGAGTATTGCATCCAATTCTGGGCCCCCCCATTTCAGAAAGGATGTGGACACATTGGAAAGGGTCCAGCAGAAGGCAACCAAAATGATTAGGGGTCTGGAGCACATGACCTATGAGAAGAGGCTGAGGGATTTGGGCTTTTTTAGTCTACCGAAGAGAAGACTGAGGAGGGTTTTGATAGCAGCCTTCCACTTCTTGAAGGGGGGTCCCAAAGAGGATGGAAAGAGGCTGTTCTCAATAGTGACAGATGACAGAATGAGGCGCAATGGTCTCAAGTTGCAGTGCGGGGAGGCTAGGTTGGATATTAGGAAAAACTACTTTATGAGGAGGGAGGTGAAGTGCTGTAATGGGTTACCTAGGAAGGTGGTAGAATCTACATCCTTAGAGGCTTTTAAGTTCCAGCTTGACAAAGCCCTGACTGGGGTTGGGGTTGGCCCTGCTTTGGGCTGAGGGTTGGACTTGGTGACTTCCTGAGGTCTCTTCCAATCCTATGATTCAATGATGATCTTTAAGAGCTTACGCGGGATGGGTAAAGGGAAGCCAAGAGGACCTGGGGAATTAGAACTTGGATACCTGGAAGAACACTGGATATTTGTAATCAGCTAAAAGAAAATAGCCTTATAAGGAGCAGCCATGATGGATTTGTCAAGTACAAATAATGCCAAATCAACTTAATTCCCCTTTTTGACAGGGATGAAATGGGTGTATAACTGGTTGAAAGATTTTACTCAGAGTATTTAGCACTGGTTTGCTGTCACACGGGAAGAGGTTATCTAGTGAGTTCCTGCAGGGGTCAGTCTTGGGTCTGGTAATAGTCAATATATTAGCATGAATGACTCGAATAACAGACTAGATTTTATAAAATGTATGTGTGTCACCAAGATGGAAGAGGTCACTTTGGAGGAGAGAGTTAGAATTCAAAACCACCTTGACAGATTGGAGAATTGGTCTGAAATCCACAAGATGAAGTTAAAGTCAAGGGTAAAAGCATTTCACTTAGGAAGACAAATGCATAACTACAAAATGGGAAATAGCTGGCTAGGCAGCAGTACTGCTGGAAACTGTTTGGGGGTTGGAGAGGGGCATTGTGGAATAGGAATCAACAGTATAATACAGTTGCGAAAAAAAGCTAATAACATTCTGTGGTGTATTAGCAGAAGTGTCATATGTTAGGCACGGGAAGTAATTGCCCTGTTGTATTTGGCACTGGTGAAGCCTCAGCTGAAGTACTGTGTCCAATTCTGGATGCCATGCTTTAGGAAAGATATGGACAGATTAGAGAAAGTCCTGAGAAGAGCAACAAAAACCATAAAAGGTTTAGAATCCCCAAGCCACGAGGAAAGGTTAAAAGGACTTCTTGAGAAACGAAGATTGAGGGGAAACCTGATGATAGTCTTCAGATATATTAAGGACAGTTACAAAGAGGACAGGAATCTATTGTTGTCCACTGAAGGTAGAAAAAGAAGTACAGGCAGTCCCCGGGTTACGTACAAGATAGGGACTGTAGGTGTGTTCTTAAGTTGAATTTGTATGTAAGTCGGAACTGGTACATATTGTAGGGGAAACTCTAGCGAAACATTTCTCCAGAGCTCAGTTTTATTCTCCCACACCTCACTTCCCTCAGTCCTTTATTCTCAAGCTGAGGTGTCTGCTGAGAAAAGCTGCTCCACGTCTCCCTGGTCTGCTGGGGGGGGGGGGCGGGGGGCGCTAGCTTCGCGTCTCCCTGGTCTGCTGGGGGGAAGCAGCTAGTGCGGGGTTGCCTCACCCTGTTTGTAAGTAGGGATCCGATGTAAGTCGGATCCATGTAACCCGGGGACTGCCTGTAATGAGCTTAATCCACAGTTAGGAAAGTTTAGGTTAGAGATATTTCTCTCTATAAAGAGAGTTAAGCTTTTGAATAGGCTTCCAAGTGAAGCTATGAAATCTCCTTCCTTGGTGGTTTTTAAAAACAGGTTAGACAAGCTGCCGTCCGAGCTGGTCTAGTTTACTTGATCTTGCCTCAGCTTATGGGGCTGTACTAGATGACCTTGAGGTCTCTTCCAGGCCTGCCTTTCTCCGATTCCATGCATTATTTATTCTCATGTTTAATTCATTATAGATGTCCATTTAAAAAAAATCTGAACTGCCATAGAATCTCCAGTTTGCACAGGAATGCTGCCGAATGCAGAGGTCTGGATTTATGTTGACTTTGTCTTGTGATGTGCGGGTCCATACTTGTTGTATGGACCATTTGATAGTACTCGAGGGACATTTATTCCCCTGCTATTGAATGGTCCAAACAAACCCCATAAGAAAGCACAGTACCCAGTGTCTGTTAAAATCTAAGTGACTAGAGCAGGGATAAAAATAACTTACATTTCTTTCAGGTGCTAGAACTGTCTTATTACAACTCACCCCCCACCCTCCTGGCCAGGAGTTGGAGGGGTTTGCGATACAACAGCACCCGTAAGAAATTTAAGTGTGGGATGGAGTGTGGGGGGCTTAGAGCAGAGGGGTGAGGTCTGGGGTGAGGTGCAGGAGTCATGGCAGGGGGCTTGGGATGGGTGTGGGTGGATGGGGGGTGGGGGAGCTCAGGACAGGGGGCTGGAGGAGTGTGTGTAGGATGGAGCATGAGATGCCAGGCTAGGCGTTGGAGCAGTCCCCATTGGGGACCCTGTCCCGTGCTGCTGCTGTTTCCAGCCAAATGAGAGCTGTGAGGGCAACGCTGTTAGGGTCAGAGGGAGGGGAGAAAAGGATTAATACCCTGCTCCAGCCGGCCACTTTCTTATGAGTACACCACACCAGGGTGCACTGTCTGGCTTTCACCCCTCGACTCGAGTTAAAAAGTTTTGATTCCATAGAAATAGTTTTTACTACAGAAATCTGGAGCAAGGAGTTGGCAAGACAGAAGAAAATGTGTGTTATAGGGAGAAATTCATGTAAGTGGAGGGTCAATGAAAATTACACTAGTTCCTTATGGTTTCCCACATCCCTTTGTCTTTTGCAGTGTGTGTGTGTGAGAACTTGTGTGTTTTCTCCACTTGTCTGTTGAAGCAGCATTGAGCCTACCTGTATTTCCACTTTGCCTTACATCCCTCAGCCTAGTTGCTTGCAGTGCAGTGCAGTTCCTCAGGGCATAGGCCCCAACTTTCCCTCTAGTTGTGGGGTGTTCAATCTTCTCCCTTGCCCCAACCCCATTACACCCTATGCTGTCTCTGCCCCACCCCGATTCTGCCCCTTCCCACAAGGCCCTGCTTCTTCCTTACTTCCTCCCTTTCCTTCCTGGTGCTCCCCCAGTGCTGATGAACAGCTGTTTCATGGTGGGCAGGAGGTGCTGGGAGGGGAAGGAGTTAGTCAGTGGGGCCCCAACAGACAAAAAGCACTGAGGGGAGGGGAAGAGGGGGAGCTGGATGCCAGTGTGTGCTGAACACAAGCTAATTTTTCCCTGTGAGTGCTCCAGGGCTGGAGCACCCATGGAGTCAGTGCCTGTGGCTCTAGGCCAGACCTTCCTTAGCTTACATAAGTGAGCTGAGCTGCACCAAAGCCAGCTGAGCCTCTACCGTTTTACTCCAGATGAGAAGGTCTGGTCCTCTGGTATTCCACCCGAGGCCTACTTTACCAGAAATGGCCATTTAAGGCTGTGGGGAAGAGGGGTGGACTCCTCCTAGTGATGGATTTTTGTATTCTTCAGTTGAAGGATAGTGAAGCATTGTCCTGTCTCTATACAGGAAAGGACTGTACAAAGAGAACATGCTTTTCCTCTACAAAAGGATAACAGGAAAATCCAGGATGGCCTCATCTTTCTTGACCTTGTTTCTTAAAAAGCCTGTTGTGCATTATTCTGCTAACTCTACATGCCCTCAAACAGTTTCCAAGCCAATCTTCCCTGGCATGCCGTTCAGCAGACCTATCACACGGATACTTATTTGGGATCCAAATATCCCTTTCCTCCTGCACACGCCTTGACCACTTTCTCTGTGAGCCCTGAAATGCTGACTCATGGAAGCAAGGCTATAGAGCACTCTGTCTATGATACAAATGCTATGTCTTAGTTGCTTGCAGCTGCTAGCTCAGAGAGTTTTTATTGTTCCTCATTATGCTTCCTTGCCTTTCCTTCTAAAGACCAGCGTCACACAGTTGCGCCATTTCCTGGCAGGTTCAGAGCTATGCCTTTCAGCACTGTGCTCTCACACACATTCCTTAACAACTCACTCACCTCCTTTCTCTCTCAGCCTAAAATAACCCTCCACTCACTTAGGGACTCAGCTATATGCAAGACCAAGGTCATTTTCAATTACAGCTGTTCCATTCCCTTTTGCTTCTCTGTGGAAAGTAACTGTATGGCTGTCCCACCATATTCTGTCCTTTTGTTCTCGCTTCCTTAGCTTTATTGTTCTGAGCTAGTAGCAAATGGTATCATTCAATCATACCCCTTTCTTTCTACAGACGATCTCTTTCTCCCAGTCTAAGTGTTTTTTAGTCAGGGATGTCTCATGTTCCAAGATAGCAGGCTCGGTGTATTTTACTGTGGTGTTTGGAACATGCCTACAATTTTAAGTTTTATTTTGGGGAAAATATAACATGCTGCAGGGTAAAAAAAGGATTGATTGGCTTCTGCCAACCATGAGGAAGATGGTAGAGGCCCACCATCCCTGGTTACAGTGTAACACCAAGAATTTGCCTTCTTTATTTTGATGGCATATCTTGGAGTTAAAAGAAGAAGGGAATATGCAGGCAAGTTTCTATTATGTCGTCTTTCCACAGTTTTGAAGCTCTGCACGTGAAATTGATGGAAGAACTTCAATGGGTTTTGAATCAGGCCCATGACTGAAATCTGCATCTGTTGATATGTTAGTCAAGACAGAGTCACAAAGGATGAAATAGCATTTCTAATAATGGAGTATGCAGCACACATTACTTAACAGTTAATTGGGAGGGATGATTTGATGCTGTGCTCTCTCTCTCTTTGTTATGATTCTGAAAAGTATCTTTGCATGGCATGCAAGTGAGAGTGAACTAAAGCTCAGAAATCATCTTCTCCTTTCCCATTATCTAGCAGAAAAACCCTCAAACTAAGCACTCTGCATGGAACTTCTTATGCTACTTTAGTTTTTGGAGATATTTATTAGCAAAGACTGGGCGACATTATCCTGGGAAACTTGGGAAAAGTTATAGGAGGACAAGGTGGGTGAGCAGTGTTCCCTCCAAAGTTTTTTACGTCTGTGTGTGGAATGAATTTTGTTACGTGCCCCAATACGAAGGAGATGTGTCGCACATCATATTGGTGCGCGTAACAAAACTCATTCTGCACATGTCCAATTTGTGGCAGGAGGAGGGCCGTGGGGTTTGAAGCGCAGGAGGGGACTCAGGGTTGGGGAAGATGAGAGCGCTGGCTGAGAGTGTAGATTCTAGGATGGGGATGAAGGGTGTGAAATACAGACTTCCCCAGGATAGAGGGCTCCCTCCCAGTCCTTTTTAACTGCAGCATCTCCAGGCCAGTGAGAGGTGTCTCTGTGGGCCATGGCAGCTCTGGTAAGACTGGGTGAGCAGGGGAAAAGGGGTGTTCCTCCAGCCCCTGTAGGGCATTGTTGCAGTTGGGAGAGAGGCCATGCAGCTTAGAGGGAACCCTGTGTGAGGTAACACTTTTATAGGACCACTCTGTAGCTCTAATATCCTGGGACCCAACACTGCTACAACAGCACTGCCTGTTTCAAAGGGCACATTTTAGCTAACTTTGTCAATTTACGCCAAAAACCATGAACCTCAATGCAGCCCCAACTTAAACAGAGATTTGCCAGTGTTGTGTCTGAGTGTGTGAGCTGGGCTAACACATGGGGCCTATGGCTCTTTCAGTATCTGATGTTATTGGATTCTTAGCTCTGCGGAGCTGCTCCCATTGCAGGCCTCAAGGTTTTGGGTTTTGATGCATAGACGAAGTGTCCTTGCTTTGGAATGCTTCTCCTTCCATTGCATATACCACTAGATTGCAACAGGGACAATGGAGAGAAGGTCACTAAATAGTGATGGATTCTTAGATAGGAGCCTCCTGTTTATTTGTGTGAAGAGGAGTCATGCGCATTAATTAAGAAATAAGCCACATCAGAATATACATTGTGGGTCTTAATTCATTTAGCTGCCTGGGATAAATAACTCACAAAGACACGGTGGCCAATTTACATGCACCTCCAAGTGTTTAATTGTTCAGTTTTTTTTAAAATAAATTCTGATAATAAAGGTCAGAACTTGAGCAATAACTTTCTTAGAAAATTCAGGATGTTTTTACATGTCACCTGGCCAGAAAAAATAACTGCTTAGGAATGAAAACAAATGTTTTACCCTTAAAGGTCTAACTGCAGAAACAGGACTGCTCAGCTAGGTGTCCTAGACCCTACACAGTACTACTAATAGATGTTTATCTTGAGCCTATTGCCTGTGCACCAAGAGCTCATATTGTTAAGGAAATTCTGTGTGGCCTAGCAGTTAGGGTGAACTGGAGCAGCAGGAAGTGGTGTTCCAGTCTGTGCCATTTCCCGTTGCTCCCATTGGCCGGGAATGGTGCTCTGCGGCCAATAGGCGCTATAATTGCTGGTATCTGTGGCCATTTAGGTAAATATAGCAGTGGCAGCCTGCCAGTGGCTAACCCTGGAGAACTGCGCCATGTTATTGCTCACCCCTGAGTTTAACCGCTCATGGCCAGATCAGAACATCCCAAAATTAGGGAAAGATTGGATCTGGGATGTGGATTGATCAGTGGTGAGGATTTAACTGAGCATGCTTTGTGAGCTGGTGCACATCTCAGACATTGTTACAAATATCCAACCAGCTAATCGGAATGTCACTTTGGGAAATTGCTGTCCAAAGCCTAAGTGGGATGGGAGTGTCTCTCACATCCAGACACGTGCATAGGAAGATGAGGCTCCCCACTTGGTGAGATGAAATGCAACATATGTTGGTTCCAGATTTTCTAGTTAATATAGTTGCAGAGCCCGATGCAGAGGAGATCCTGGGAGGTGAGAGAAAAGGTTTGGGGGGGGGGGGGGGGAAGGGAAGTGAAGTTGTAGAGAAATAGACTCAAGTGAATAAATGCTGAACAATAATAGTACCATGTATGTGTACATAAAGTATATTATTCCTGTGGAATATTGTTTAAATAGTGGTTCCAAACAATGCCTTAAACAACTTGAAAGTTGCTAGGTAGGTTTAGTACAAAGTTTATTCTCCGTCACAATTCCTATCCCCCTTGCAGCTGCTCTGACCCCTGCTCCTAGAGTCCCTCCAGCTCTGCCTTCTCTTTTTCTGCTTCACACTCCACTCCCTCACTCTTCCCCATGAAGTCCAATGTAATCTTGCCCTTCCCCATGTCTCTGCTCTGTTACTGCTGTGCTCTATGCTCATCTGTATCCTTCTCCCACTGCCTCCTTTGTGTCTTGTGTCACATTGCTCCTCTGCCTGGCAGAATCTTCCTGTTCTCTCTCCCGAACACCCTCTCTTACCTCCTTCCAACGCACCTAGAGTCTCTCCTCCTTTCTTCTTCTCAGCAGTTTCTCACTTTTGCCTGCACCATGGTCTCTCATCCCTTCTTTGTGCTGATCTGGTTCTACTCATGTGACGTAGTGGGGGTACCTGGCTGGTTTCTATGCTGCTGGCTCTGGGGGAACCCCCACTGGCTGCCGTGGGTACCACGACCCAGCAAAACAGGATGAGTCACTATGCAAACCAGTGGCCAGACACCCCCCATGGAGAGGAACAAAGGAAGGTGGAATGCTGCCTTGGCTGGGGGGCAGGGCTGGAAGTTGGGGAGTTGGTTGCTGGCTGTCGGAGGGCATGGAGGAGAGCCTAGGGGAAGGGGCTGGAGTTTAGGGGCCCAGTCTCCCCCATCTCAAGGGGGCCTGAGGCATCCTAGCCCAGTTCCTGTAACCAGATTACATCTGTGCTGCGCTGTGCTGGAGGAGCAATAAACCACCCCCAATTCCACTGGCTGGTGCAGTCTGTTTGTGCCATTTCGGGGTGCAGGAGACGGGGAACCCCCAACGCGCCGTCACACTGGTGTCAGGAGCGGGATGCACTGCACCCCGTGGATGGAGCTTCCAGCGGCGAGCGACAAGGCACAGTAGAAGCAAGAGCCCTGGAGCCAGGCGTGCTGGAGACAGAGCGAAGCGGTTCCTGGGAATCGTGGGGCGCTGCAGCACTAGACTGGTGAGTCTGCACCGAGGGGACCAGCGGGCAGATGGCCTACGCCCGACTCTTGAAGGCAGAGCTGGTGGGGCTGTGCAGAGAGAGGGGCTTGCCTGTGCAGAAAGCAACCAAGGCCCAGCTGATTGCTCAGCTAGAAGAGAACGACCAGCCACAGGGCCAGGATCTTGTCCCCAGGGGAAGCAGCCAGACCCCCCCTGAGAGTGTGTCAGGCTCAGAGAGGGGGAGGAGCGCTGGAACCCACAGGAGAGATGAGACAGCTTCCCCCAGGAGGCCTGCAAGCTGCAGCCCATCTAGGGCAGGGGCCAGCCAAGCAGAGCTGCGGCGGCTGGAGATCCAGCTGCGGATCAAGGAATTGGAAGTAGAGGACCGAGAGAGGGACCGCCAGGACCGAGAAAGGGATCGCCAAGATCGAGAGAGGCAGCGGCAGCATGAGCTGGCCATGGCAGAGCGGAGAACCGGCGGGGCACCGGCTGCGCCAAGTGCGGATGGGCCCCAGGGTCCCAGGACTGCCAGATGCTTGGAGAGGCCCGTGGTGGCCCAATTGAAGGACATGGGTGACATAGACGGGTTCCTCAGTGCCTTTGAGAGGGCCTGTGGACTGCAACGGGTTCCCCCAGCTGACTGGCTGCAGGAGCTCATCCCCGCACTGAGCCAGGAGGCGGCCGGAGTGCTCAGTCAGCTGGAGGACCTACAGCCCGGGGATTACAACCGAGTCAAGGAGGCCCTGCTGCACAAGTTCGGGCTGACCCCCGAGAGGTACAGGAAGAAGTTCCGGGGGGTACAGAAAGGGCCACGGGAGACCTATGTGGATCTGGTCTCCCGCCTGGCGCAATACTGCCGCAAGTGGGTGTCTGGAGTCGGAGCCCAGACTGCAGAGGAGCTGCTCAAGCTGGTCATGATGGAGCAGTTCTATGAAGTGTGCCCACCCAAACTGAGGCTGTGGCTCAAGGACCGGAGACCAGAGAACCCCCAGGAGGCCGGGAGACTGGCGGATGAGTTCACGGAGAGCCGGTCCGGGTGTGAACGGGAGTCCCGGAGAGAAAGGGAATCGCGCAGAGACCGGATCTCGGCTGAGCGACGGAGGGAGTCAACTACGGGGCGAGACCAAGGAACAGGTCGTCTGCGCCCCAGAGAACCAGCCAGGGCCTGGACAGAGACAGCCCAAAGCCTAACTTGCCATCGCTGTGGGCAAAAAGGCCACAAGAGGGCTCAGTGCACCAGGTCCCAGGACCGGGGACTTTCCAGGGTTAACTGGCTGGGGCGGGAGGAAGGGCAGGCTGCCCCAGAGGCAGGGGCTGGCAGGCAAACCTCAGCTCAGAGAGAGGGGAAGGATGCTCAGTGCACCTCCCGTGGGAGGTCTGATTCTCAGGAGGCGGATTTCTCCGTGTACCGGGTGGGGGCAGGACGGCCCCTGCGGAGCGAGTGCCTCATACCCCTGGAGGTGGATGGTAGGAAGGTGACGGGCTTCTGGGACACGGGGGCGGAGGTGACTCTGGCCCGATCCGACATAGTGGCCCCGGAGCGGATACTACCCCACGCGCAGCTGACCCTGAAGGGCATAGATGGGTCCCCGTTTAAGGTGCCTGTAGCCTGGGTGCATCTGAAATGGGGGGCGAAGGAAGGCCTCAAGGAAGTGGGGGTGCACCCGCACTTGCCCACCGAGGTGCTGATGGGGAATGACCTAGAGGAGTGGCCCCATGAATCCCAGCGGGCTCTAGTCACTACCTGGAGCCAGAGCCAGCGGGGGGCTGACAACGTGGGTCCAGGGAAGGACTCCTGGCAGCATCCTCAGGGTCCCATCCCAGTGGACACGGGGTCCAGCCAGGCTGGGACTCCGGACCTAGGCAGAGGTGGGGGACAGGTCCCGATCCCTGCCTCAGCAGCTGAATTCCAGGCTGAGGTGCAGGCAGACCCCTCCTTGCAGAGGCTGAGGGACCAGGCTGGCCTCCATGCAGCTCAGCCCCGGGGGAGAGGTGGCCAGGAGAGATTCCTGCGGGAGCGTGGGCTCCTGTTCCGTGAGTGGCTCCCCCCCAGGAAGGCGAGGGCATGGAGGGTAGAGCGGCAGCTGGTCGTCCCCCGAAAGTATCGCCTCAAGCTGCTGTATTTGGCCCACGATGTCCCCGTTGGGGGCCACCGGGGGATCCGGAGCACCCGGCTGAAGCTGCTCCAGCACTTCTATTGGCCGGGAATCTTTACAGCCGTGCAGCGGTACTGCCGGTCCTGTGACTCCTGCCAGAGGGGCGGGAAGGCCCAAGACAGTAGGAAAGCGGCTTGGGGGTCTCTACCCCAGATAGAGGAGCCTCTGGGCTTGCTGAGAGAGTTATGGGAGGGGAAGTCCTCCCTGGATGGAGCATCGGGGGTGGAAGCCGCCCTGGCTGTCCAGAGAAGGCTCACTGGGCTCATGGCCCCGGCCCGAGAGACCCTGGCCAGAGATCAAGGCCAGTGGAAGGGTGGGTGTGACCCCCGAGGACAGGCCTGTGCCAGTCGCCCTGGAGCGGGGCGGCGAGTGGACAGAGGGAAGCCAATTCATGTGGGGCCTCGCCACGGCCGGCCCGAGTCAAGGGGAGCACCCATGTCCCCGGGGCGGGTTCCCACGCAGAGGACCCGAACTTCCCTAGGTCACGAGCGGAGTGACCCTGCTCAGTTCGCTCTCGGAGGGGGGAGAACTGTGACGTAGTGGGGGTACCTGGCTGGTTTCTATGCTGCTGGCTCTGGGGGAACCCCCACTGGCTGCCGTGGGTACCACGACCCAGCAAAACAGGATGAGTCACTATGCAAACCAGTGGCCAGACACCCCCCATGGAGAGGAACAAAGGAAGGTGGAATGCTGCCTTGGCTGGGGGGCAGGGCTGGAAGTTGGGGAGTTGGTTGCTGGCTGTCGGAGGGCATGGAGGAGAGCCTAGGGGAAGGGGCTGGAGTTTAGGGGCCCAGTCTCCCCCATCTCAAGGGGGCCTGAGGCATCCTAGCCCAGTTCCTGTAACCAGATTACATCTGTGCTGCGCTGTGCTGGAGGAGCAATAAACCACCCTCAATTCCACTGGCTGGTGCAGTCTGTTTGTGCCATTTCGGGGTGCAGGAGACGGGGAACCCCCAACGCGCCGTCACAACTCATAATGTAAGCTTTGGGGGTAGGGAACATCGCATTAGGAGTTCTGCAAAGTCTGTCAGAGGGTTAGAACACTCTCATAATGAGTGATATTTATGAACCTTACAAGCTCACTTGGACTCCACTTGGTTCTTCATTGAAACCAAAAACAGCTGCTTTGGGGTGGGTGGAGTTTGTTGTTCATTTTTTGCGTAGTATTGGATCCATATAGGAATTCCCATATAGGATCTGACCAATAATCTCCACAGCTCAGTAATCTCTCACACAGTGATCTGAACCAAGTGTTTGAGGAGGGTATAATACCTCCATAAAGGATTGTCATATAGCAGCATATTATAACGTCTCAGAGGGATAGTTGTAACTTGAAAAGCAAGTAGCCCAGTGGCACGTTAGAGACTAACCAAAAATATATAGGATTATGAGCTTCTGTGGGTAAAACCATCAGATAAATATCTATACCTATCTATAGGGAAGTTTCTTCCTCACCCAGACAGGAAATGGCAAAACAAATGAAACTGGATGAGTTGGGCTGAGCTTTGCTTTGAAGATTCTGATGTTGTCCGAACCCCAAGCCAGGAGGTGCTAACACCCTCACCTAACCTTATGAAGATGATGAAGCCAAACTGAGTACTTCAGGGCTCTACAACTGAGCCCAAGTCAACTGACAGTGCAAAACAACATAATTCATTCTGGACAAAGGGACTGTGCAAGCAGCAAAGACTGTTTTGAGCTTGGCATTTCAGTTATCTGCAAAAGGATATCCTGCCAGAAATGTTTGGTGACATATTTGTCAAAGGGAGGCTTAAGCCAAGAGACTGCGGCTGCTGTTGTATAGAGCACAGTGAGAAAAAAATTCTGCAAAACATGCGTGTGAAAACACAGCCCTTGTTAAAGAAATAAGGAGCTGTTCCCAAACACAGATACATTCAAGATACAGATATTTTTTTAAAATTATTTTTAAGTATCAGGAAATTAAACAGTAAAAGCTGTAGTGTCAGCCAAAGTTAACTCAACCTAATACTTTTGGCTTGGCTACCAGATCTGGTAGGCCAGCTCCATGTGCTCTTCAATGCTGTTTTGATTACATTTTATTTTAAACTTAAAGGCCTTTGTGCAGGTTAAACATTGTGGTGCTTGTGTTTGACTGTGGCACTGGTGCAGCAGTTCAGACTGTGTATGTGTCGTCCACTGGCTAGTGTGTGTTACAGGTTTCTTTCTGTGCCCAGTTTGCAAATGATATGATTCTGTCACCTCCATCTAAGGAACTCAAGCTGGGTCAACGGATGCTTTTATCTCTGGAGACTCCCAGTTCAATTGCTGTTCTGTCAGTCAAAATGGCGGCTGTCTACTAGCACTGTGTGTGATGCTCATTATATAACTTAAGCTGCCAGTACAGCTGCGTAGAAAAGGCAAACCAGGAATTTTAGGGCTATTACAGTGGTTTTTAATCTGTGGTCACCGATCCACCTCCTACCCCCGGGCCTGCAGACTGCATATAAGATTTACAAAGAAGTCCACACCTCTATTTGAATTTTTTTAGGCATCCACAAATGAAAACCACTGGGCTAGTGCACTAACTGGCAAACAGCTGTCTTCTACTGGAGGCAATCAGAGCTTCTACACTACACTAAATTGATTAGATTTTTTCTTAGCATTAGAGGGGAACAGAAAGACTTGAGTTCTGTCCCAGCTTTCACCATAGAGTTTTGAGCAGCTCTGATAACAAATGCAGAATCCTAGGTGGCATATAATTTATTCCGGCATTGATTGTTTGTCAACATTAAGTCTAGGCCTGTAACAAGAAGTGCTAATTTTAAGAGCTCTAGAGGGGTCTTGGATCTGACAGCATCTCTGTGTTAATGCTTTATCTTCTGGAGGAAGGGCCGTGTAGCCTGAACAGCTGTGGTCTTTTTCCTTATGCTGCATATCACGTGCAATGTTGGCGCAGAATGTAGAACAGTATGTGAAAAATGGGATGACATACTGACATTTAGGAGAAAATCAGCCTGAAATTGAGAGAGGGTTGAAACATCCATGCTGTTGGCCCAAAAAAATGGGTGTCATTGTGTTAGGAGGAGGAGCATTCCTTGGAGATAAGTATAAAATGGAAACGAATTGCTGTGGATTCATGTCCACTGAATGTCACCTTTTTGTGCTTGCCTCGGGATACATCATTGTTTATAAAAGTATTCAAAAGTGTGGATGCCAAATCCTTGCCCTCTTTTCCATTAAATTTTTTAGGGTTTTTTTTAGTGTGTGTTCAGTGTATCTGCAGAGTAGATAAACTCGCTAGACAGGTGTTGTTGTCCTGTTATATGCACAGCACTAAGCCACTGGTAATATATACGTGCAATGCCGAATCCTTTGTTAATGGAACCTAACAAATAACTGACAAACTGTCTAAAACAGTTCTAAAGGATGTTAAAACATGGCAGCCCTCTCCTCCTCATTGGTTCAAAGTAGGTGCAGTGTATTGACTGTTTGGAGGCTATCCCTTCAAGAATTGAGTGTTTCTATTCAGGAGTTTTCTAGGAACAAACTAACTAAATGGCCTTTCATCCTCCTGAGGGTTTGACTGAGGTTACAAAGAGAGTCCCCTACTTCGAAAAAGACAACTGGGTTCATTTCACCCTTAGAGCCAGTTTACTGTGAAAGTCTGTGCCTGAATCTCACAGGGTACTCTTCTGGATTGAATAAACCAAGCTGGGAATCCAAAATACAAACAGAGTAAAGTGTCTGAGTAGGACATCTTCTGTCATGGAAACTGAGGCTGCACTTATTTAGCTCTGCTGTCTGTTTCTTAGAAATACACTGCCTCCTGCAGGGGTTTTTAAGAAAATCATAACAACTTGTTTGCACACATGAAACCAGCAGGCAAATTCTCTCCTTGTTTGTAGGCATAAAGCTTCCATTTCTCGCAATAGATTTCAGAGGGAGTTTTGCACTTAAATCCAAAGGGAAAATGTGAAGTCTGTTACTCTCTAAAAATTGGTTACGTATTAAAATTAAGAGGTTTGGCTTGGAGATTAAGTAAGGTTTAGGAAAATGGAAAGGCACACGGCTTGCCTATCATTTTGACCATGTCTGCGGAAGCGTATCTGCTCATTACCGTATGGATTTGGAAGATAAGAATTTTATTTTATTCCCAAAATCTACTGTTGGCTCACATTGTGATTCGTAGCAAGTCACTTGGTCACTCCGTGCCTACACCTCTTCCTCCGTCAAATCAGATGAAAAGTACTTGATTGTCTGGAGAAGTCGTATTAGGTGTAATTAATTTTTTTATAAAGCGTTTTGCGATTCCCAGGTGACCGTCTCTACAGAAGAACAGAATACACTATTTCTATGTATGGGTGTGTCTAAACTACATGGCTCCATCAATGGAGCCATGTAGATTAGGCTGATCAGCAAAGGGAAATGAAGCCATGATTTAAATAATCGCGGCTTCATTTACATTTAAATGGCTGCCGTGCTGAGCCAACAAACAGCTGATCAGCTATTTGTCGGCTCAGTGCGCTAGTCTGCACGCTCCTGCGCCAACCTGAAAGCCCTTTATTGACCTCCCCGTTATGCCTCGTAGGATGAGGTTTACCGGGGAGGTCGATAAAGGGCTTTCATGTCAGCAGGGGAGCATCCAGACTGCCCCGATCTGCCGACAAATAGCTGATCGGCAGAGCGGGGCAGCCATTTAAATTTAAATGAAACCGTGATTATTTAAATCGCGGCTTCATTTCCCTTTGCCAAACAAACAAATCTACATGGCTCCATTGACGGAGCCATGTAGCCTAGATGTACCCTATGTAATGATAATGCACATGCCTCAAACTAGTGTAACCCCATGCTTATTATGGCAAACCTTGCCCTTAGTTTATCTTCGGTTCTCAGATCAACCCATTCTCATACCCATAACAAATGACCATTCCGATTAATGGTTCCTCTGCTCCCGTACCCAATTGTTCTATTTAGACCAGTTTTTAATTGGTTTAAACTGTGGCTTGACTCAGTCTCTTCCAGTACGCCTTTCTGAGGCAAGGACCATCTTTTTTGTTCTGTTTTCATACAGCACTGAGCAGAGTGGGATTCTTGCCCACGCCCAGGGCTGAGGCACTGTGGGAATACAAATGCTCAGAAGAGTTAAGGGAGCAGTGGGGAAATGGCAGATGTTGAGACTAGTCTTGATGGGTGAGAATGCAGAGGTAGGGAAGGTTGGAAACGGAGGCGGCCATGGTTTTTGTGGGTATATGAATAATACATCCTTAGGGCAACTGCCAACAGTACAATGGTGAGAGAATGGGAGCAGATTTCAGTAAAACAATGAACTGAGGATCCTTTCTGTCAACTCACTTAACAACTATATTCTGAACTTAATAGTCAGTCTTTGAGTGCACTTAGCCTAGGACAAAATGACTCCTTTACAAACTTGCCCTATAAAACCACTCATATTTGTGGACCTTTCTGGTATCCACAGCATCATTCCACATTACACCATTCAGTGTTTTCTGTGACATTATTAATGGAGAGAGGGAATACTGGCCATTCTATGAACTTTCTCTTCCACATGATTATGATGATCTTAAAATTTTTAACCTGTATGGTAACAGAATTAGGGTGTGTCCAGCCTACAGGGTTTTTTCGAAAAAAGTGGCCTTTTTTTGAAAAAATTTCCCCTGCGTCTAGACTGCTGCCGTGTTCTTTTGAAAGGAAATCAAAAGAACGCGGCAGTTTTTTCGACTGCAGAAAACCTCGTTTTACGAGGAAGAACGCCATTTTTCGAAAGTGCTCTTTCAAAAAAAGGCTCTATGTAATGCAAACTGTGCTTTTTCAAAATAGAGCATCCAGACTGCCTGGATGCTCTCTTTCAAAAAAGCTGCTTGCTTTTTCAAAAGTACTGGTTGTAGTTTAGACGCTCTTTTTCGAAACAGGCTTTTTTTGAAAGTATCTTTCGAAAAAGCCTCTTTCAAAAGAGGCTTGCAGGCTAGACGTAGCCTTAGAGTTGGGGCCAAACCAAAATATCTGGATCCAAACATTGTAACTTTGGTGAATGTTTGGGACCAAGTCAGCAACTGGGCATAAACAAAACAGAATATGCCTGCAATGCAAAATACATTAGATAAAAAATTATGTTTTCTTTTTTAAAGGGTATAACTTTTTTTTTATTTTTCCTTGTTAGCGTTACTTCTCAGTAACCTGAAAATGAAGGCTGGTTTCCCTATAGATTTCCCCCGCCCCCCAAATCCTTTAGCATACACCTCCAAAAGAGAGAGGGAGACAATGTATTTCCCTTTTTTTTATTTTCTTGTGTTTGACATCTATATGGTGTGAAGGTGCATTAATACAGCTATAGGCATAATGTTTGTTGGTTAAATATTGGCTGCAAAGCAGCAGGAGGTGGATTTGTGTTTGTGCCACATAGATATGATGATTTTTCTCTCCTTCTCATCACCAGAGTGGTGGATATTTATAAAGATGGCTTTTTTACATTCCAGAAAACATGTTTACCATATGTTCCATTATTTTAAATTGCTCAGTTTTTCCATACAAACAAATTGTGTGTCTTTTTTATGCATCATAAAAAGGAGATTTATATCCTTGAACTTTTTGTTAAATAACTCACTCCTTTAAAGCCTAGAATCCATGAAGTGTTCTGAAATTTACATTTTAAGGGAAGGAGCACTGACTAATGATTAGAAAGGAAGACTAGGATTTGAGACTCCTGGGTTCTATTCCCTGCTCAGATATCAGTTACCTACTTCAAAGTAGCTGGACACTTACCTCTCATTAACAGCAACAGGAATTGTAGGATTTCAGCACTTTGACCATTAAATATTGGACCAGCTCATCCTCGGTTACAAACCACTGTCATTCCATTGACCAACTTCGATGGATCTCTGTTTATTGGTACCCCACAATATGGTCCTATGTGTTATTAAGCAAAAACATCCCTAAGCTTTGTCAAAATTTAGATCCATATTTGATCTTTTCATCTTTGGTCCTTCTCAATTTTATTTTCTCTCTGTTTTAGTTTGGATGTTTGTAACTTTATTAATTTCAAGGGTGGTATCAACACAGAATCAGATAAGTTGCTCAAATTTTCCATACAAACAAATTGTGTGTCCTTTTGATGTATCATATAAAAGAGAGATTTATATAATTTAACTAACTAACTTATCAACTGCTTTGCAGATTATACCAAACTGCTCAAGAAAGTTAAGACCAGAGCAGACTGTGAAGAGCTTCAAAAAGATCTCACCAATCTAAGTGACTGGGCAACAAAACAGCAAATAAAATTTAACGTTGACAAATGTAAAGTAATGCACATTGGAAAAAATAATCCCAACTATATGTACAATGTGATGGGAACTAATTTAGCTACAACTACTCAAAAGAGATCTTGGAGTGTCTGTGGATAGTTCACTGAAAACATCCATTCAGTGTTTGGCAGCAGTCAAAAAAGCAAATAGAATGTTAGGAGTCATTAAAAAAAGGATCGAGAATAAGACAGGAAATATCTTATTGCCTCTGTCTAAAACCATGGCATGCCCACATCTTGAATACTGCGTACAGATGTGGTCACCTCATCTCAAAAAGATACATTGGCATTGTGAAAGGTTCAGAAAAGGGCAACACAAATTATTAGGGATTTAGAACAGGTCCCATACGAAGAGAGATTAAAAAGACTTGGACTTTTCAGCTTAGAAAAGAGGAAACTAAGGGGGGGATATTATATTGGTCTATAAAATCATGACTGGTGTGGAAAAAGTGAATAAGGTTAAGTTATTTACTTGTTCCCACAATATAAGAACTAGGGGTCACCAAATGAAATTAATAGGCAGCAGGTTTCAAACAGACAAAAGGAAGTTTTTCTTCACTCAGTGCCCAGTCAACCTCTGGAACTTCTTACCAGAGGATGTGGTGAGGGCTAGGATTTTAACAGGGTTAAAAAAGAGCTATATAAATGCATGGAGGTTAGGTCCATCCATCACTATTAGACTGGATGGGTGGGAATGGTGTCCCTAGTCTCTGTTTTCTGGAGGTGGGTGATAGGGGAGGGATCACATGAGGATTACCTGTTGTGTTCCATCCCTCTGGGGCATCTGGTATTGGCCACTGTTGGAAGACAGGATCCTGGGCAGGATGGACCATTGGTCTGACCCAGTATGGCCATTCTTATGTTCCTAAGTTTAAAAAGGCCTTGGTGTCATAGTTATTGTTCCAGAGCAATACCAAAACTCTGCTATACCTTTTGACATTCAAACTACTGAAAAAATATGAGTGAGAATGTTAAATGCAAGGAAAAAATTGTCAGAGGTTGATACTCTGACAAAATGAGAGTGGTAGACTTCCACAGAGATACATTCCAGGCATTGCTTTGATTTCATCTTTGAAGAGAAATAATATCCAAATTGCATTTCCTCATATTTCCTTCAAACCCTCTGGTTAGAACAAAACAGACAGGTCTCAGAAAACTAATCTTCTCCTAAAGCTAATACTTCAGTAATTCAAGTCACTTATGTATTTTAACTAGTTGGGTATGCAGAGCTTACAATTAAAAGATGAAGGTAAATGTATTTTCATCCAAAGATGCCAGTTGTAATGAATCTTCACTCTTTGGAACTTGTCATGCATTGCTTAGAATTTCAGAGCTCTGAGCTTCTGAGTTCTCACCAGGGTATTTCGAAAAAGCGACCTGATGCAATTATGCAAATGAAGCGCGGGAAATTCAAATCCGCACTTCATTTGCAATTTCGCTCAGATGCATTTGCATTCCTCTCTCCAAAGAGGAATGCAGTGTAGAGGTACTCTATGTGTGGAACTGATTGATTGTTCCTTCCTAGGTGGAATACTTTGCATTTGTTCTTATTAAACTTCTTCCTATTTACCTGAGACCAGTTCTCCAGTTTGTCCAGATAATTTTGAATGATGACCCTATCCTCCAAATCACTTGCAACCCCTCCTAGTTTATCGTCTGCAAACTGAATAAGTGTACTCTCTATGCCAGTATCTAAATTGTTAATGAAGAATTGGTCCCAAAACAGACCCCTGCAGGACCCCACTTATTTTGCCCTTCCAGCATGGCTGAACCATTAATAACTACTCTCTCAGAAAGATTATGCAGCTAGTTAAGACCCACCTTATAGTAGCTCCATCTATGTTGTATTTCCCTAGTTTATTGATAAGAAAGTCATGAGAGACCGTACCAAATGCTATGCTAAAGTCTAGGTATACCATGTATATAGTAATATAGTATTCTAGAGTGATGCTACAGTGTTTGGGGATACTACTATAGAATACTATCTCATTCTCCAAGGGCAAGGCTAAATGCCATTGTGAGAAGAAAAGCTTGTGGGTCCTCTTCTGCTTAGATTGTAAAGAAAACAAGATTTGTTTTGGCTTTGTATTGCCTATCTTATGAACTTATGGCCCCTATTTCAATAGCATCTAAGTGCATCAAAGGAAGTTAGTGGTTTTCAACAAAAATGATCAGGTTCTTGTCAGAATTTTTCAGTTTAAAACTAAGTCTTTGGGTTTCTAAAAATCAGAAATAAATAACTGCATAAACACAGGTTTTCAGGTTTGCAGAATTTCAGTGAAATTAAAACAAAGAAATCCCAAATTTATTCATTTGTTTTTCTGAGCATTTCTCATCAGGGGGAGAATAATTTCCTGATTTGCCACAGTGATATTATTCATTCAGCTTACCTCTGTCTCAGTTTTCCCATCTGTAAAATTAAGGTAATATTTCCCTTCCTCACTGAGTGCTGTGACACTTAATAGTGTGTTGGAATTTTGGAAATGTTCTGAGATCTTCAGATCAAAAGTTCTCTAAAAGCAAAGGCTCACAGTACAACCCTCTCCGCTTTCTGTAATGGACATGTTTTTCACTTCACAATCCTTAACCACACCTGAACAATGTACTACGGGCAGTATTATACCTATTAAACAGAGCCAGAGAAGCACAACAAATAAGTGACTTGCCCCCAGTTGCAGCATGAACACTGGGATTAGGAATCAGAGGAGTTCCTAAATCTCAAGATCATATCTTTCTCTCTTGTATATTGCTTACCATGCTTTAATATTGGGTATCTCATAATAAACATAGAATAAACAAAGTTTTTAATAGCAAGGAGCTTCATCAGGCTGCATCATTGTAAAATCATAGACACAGACTTAAAAATCTAAATTGGTGTCCTTTTGGGTGTTTATGATGCTTAGACATAGTTCAGAATTTTACACTACAGAAAGTCGCTGAGAACTGCAGGAAGTCCTAGGATGTCATTTATGTGCCTCTTTAAATTAATGAAAACTGGGGTGGGAATTCCCACCTATATGTAAACACCTTAGGTGGCAAATTCTGGAAATTTCCTGAAAAGCCAGGGAGCGACATCAGTTAATACTTCTTTGCTCCTTCTTTTGTAGAATGTTGGGTTACATCTACACAGCAACATTATTTTGGAATAGCTACTGTGTAGACATAAAGTGCACGTCTACACTACAAGCCTTTATTTTGAAATAATGTTGAGCTAGAGGACTTCTTACTCTAATTCATTTCACGAGGAGTAAGGGAAGTCAAAGCAAAAGTGTTCTGCTGTGTAGACAGTGCCAAAAGCCAACTGAAGCTATTGCGACTTCAGCTACGCAATTGATGTAGCTGAAGTTGCGTAACTGAATTCGACTTTAGCTCTGCTGTGTAGATGTTCCCTTGGAGAACAGGGTCTGTGAACGAAGGGGAATAGAATGTTAGTTAATTACATCACAACTCTACTGTAGCTTAAGAATACAGCACTGTGTATGCTTTTCTCTGGAAAAAAGGTGAATAGCTCTGAGGGTATGTCTACATTACAGCGTTATTTCAAAATATCTTATTTTGAAATAGTTAATTTGAAATAAGTTATTTCAAAATAACGTGTCTACACACAAAATGCATTTCAAAATAGCGTGTCCACACTGAGTGGACGCTGTATCGCATTAAAGGTCGGCCAGAACCAGGTCCGGCAGGGCATCAGGTCAGGAGTTACTTTGGTCAGGACAGCAGGCCAGCTACTGCCTGATGCTATCTGAGGCCTGTGCTTAAAGGGATCCCCCACCCCGGACAGCCAGTTCTCATATTTCCCTGCTTGTTTGCCTACCTCAATGAGGGACAGCAAAGCATTTTGTCTCTGCACGCTCTGATTGCCCTTACTCAGGACATCACAGCACTCTCCAACATGGAGCTGGAGCTGCCCCTGGGCGCTCTGGTGCTTCTCGTGGACACGTTGCTGCGAGCCTGGCTGCACTTTCTGCAGGCTGCCATCCATGAGGAGACCCATTGGGGGGGCTGTCAGTATCCAGGAGGCCCTGCGGGAGAGCTTCCACCCTGAGGAGCACTAAGAGCCTCCCTGGTCTGCCTCACTGGGGGCTTGTGCCTCATTCCTCCCTCACGTCCTTCCACCTACCCCTCCCTAACCCCCCTTCCTGATGTAAAATAAAATACACGTATTTTCATTAACACAATGTTTTTTTATTTAACAAAACTGGGAGGGAGGGAATGAAACTCTGGTGAGACTGGGGAAAGGAGGCGGGAGAGGGGAGAGAGAAACCTGGGAAGAGGGAGCTGGAAGGGGGAAGCAAGGGGAAGAAGGGGGAGGGAAGCTCAGGGTCTCACTGGACCAACGTGATTGTCATGCAAACCTGTTCCTGGGTTCACATGTGGCCTTTGGTGGTGAGGTTGGCAACTATCCTGCCATAGATGGCCACGTTCCTCCGTCTAGTGTGGAGATCATGGACGATTGGGGGCATCCCCCCCAAACCTGAATAAGGTCCATGATCTCCACCGTGGACCAGGAAGGCACCCGCCTTCTCCGGGCCCTGGCAGGCTCCTGGGAGCTGGCAGACTGCTCCTGGGGAGTGGTGGAGGGCTGGCTGCCAGTGGCTTGCTCGCTCATGTTTTGGGGCCACTGGGTCAGGGGCAGTGACTGCTGGCTCTGGGCTGGCAGGCTTGGAGCTGGCACAGGAAATGTGGCTAGAGTCAACCTCTTTAAGGGATCTGGGGAGGGGGGAGAGAAAGGAATGTTCTTGGTTGAGGCTGGAGTGGCCACCAGGGCACCCTGGGAAGGCTGGAGGCCCTCTATTTCGATGTAAGTGTCTATATAGCACTTATTTCGAAATAGCTATTTCACATTTGGCATTATTCCTTGTGGAATGAGGTTTACCAAATTCGAAGTAAGTGCTCCTCTATTTCAAATTCATTTTGAAATAGTGGTTGGGCTGTGTAAATAACAGCTGTTATTTTGAAATAACTTTGCTGTGTAGACATACCCTGAGTGACACAGATATGCAATAATTTTGTCCATGTGTAAATTGCTGGGAGCAGACTGCATAGCCTTATCCCATGTCACATAAAGAGCATCTAGCGAACAACCAAGTCCATCACAGACTTTGGAAAAAAAAAGTGATGTGATTACATAACCTGCTGGGGAGAAACAGTCAAAAATTAACATGAGGAAAGAGAGAGAAAATATTGCATATATTGGTAACAAGCCATTCAGAACATCTGTTGACCTTTGGCATCAACAAGACCTGCTGATGCTTCTTTAGAAAAGGCATTTCATTGTGCCACTTTATAAGTGAATCTGTTCCAAAGTACTGTAAAAACAAGTCACTTCGTGGCACCTTAGAGACTAAAAAAATATACATGGTATCATGAGCTTTTGTGGGCAAAACTCACTTCTTCAGAAGAGCTTGAGTGAGACTTCTGTGTTGTATCCAGTGAGGAGTGAGTGAAAAGGTTTAGCTCCATTTGATGTGATTCAGATGAAACATTTAAAACCTTTTCTGAAAAACTACCTGAATAATCTGACCCTGTCAGGTCTGTGTACTCCAAAGTGAGCTTAGACTTTGCAGCCCACTTTTCTCTGCATCCAGAGAGAAGAAGAAGGTGCAGAGAGCACAAAATTCTAAATGTCAAAGTACCATGAGAACAAAACTTTGTGGCTGTGGCTTGTTCAGAAATAGCCAAGGGTAAATTCACTTGCTGGGCCTGATTCTCATTATGCTAGAGTCATTTTTACTCCAATCTGGCAATATGGAGGGGCTTTGAGAATATGGCTCATGAAAAGGGCTTCCCTGACCATTGTAGTAAATCTTGCATAAGGGCTCCACATCAGCCCTACAATCTGATCAAGGAGGGAATGAATTGACTATTTGTCAGGGGCATGACCAAAGGTGAAAGTAAGGCCGTGCACCTGTAAAAGAGCAACTGGCTGGGGACTTATCCTGCCCCCCGCCCCGGGGTGGAGCCAACAGAAGAATTCTGATGTATGGGGCTGGAAGAAGGGACTCCAGCTCCTCTAATTCCCTTTGGCTGTGTCAACAAAGCAAAGTTATTTTGGAATAACGGCTGTTATTCCGAAATAACTGAGAGTGTCTACACAGTAATTCCATTATTTCGAAATAATTTTGAAACATCAGATGGCTTATTCCGTTCTGTAAATGTCATTCTATGAAGAATAACGCCTAGCTATTTTGAAATAATGTGTGTGTAGATGCTCCACTTCTGCTATTTCGAAATAGCCCCTCATCAGGGTCATTCTAAGTTATTCCTCCTAGGGCTCTAAATCAAGATAGCACAGCTACATTAGGGAAGCTCCCTCAGACTAATTTTGAGACTTCCTTGCAGTGTAGATGTGCTATTTGGAATAACTATTCTGGAATAGCTTATTCCTAAATAACTGTGCAGCGTAGACGCACCCTTCCTGTGCTAGTGTGTTCTTCTCCCACCACTCTCATTTGGCTAGGACAGAAGCGGTGCAGGGTAGGATCATCAAAAGCTCCGAGTGCCCCCCACACTCCACCTACGCCTGTAACCCCCTGCCCTGAATCCTGCTCACCCCACACCCCTTGCCCTGAGACCCCACTAACGGGGGGCTGCAACATGACATTATCTGTAAGAAATTAAAATTACTTTTACCCCTGAGCATGACCAGAATGAAATCGCACTGCAGTTATTTTCCAGTTACATAGCTGGAGTCTTCTTACCTTAAGCTGAGCTTGACACCATCTTCACAGAGAGAAGCTGATGGGAGCAAACGCTTCTGTCGGCTTCCCTTACTCCTTGCAACTGCGAGGAGTACTGGCACCAACCAGAACCACGCTTAACTAGACACACTAAATCGAATGCCAGAAGATCAATCTCTAGCATGGCAAATAAAGATGTAGCCCAATTTGGATCAAATTCAGGCTTGCTTCAATTTGCACCAGGGCTGAACAGCCACAGAAGGGGAGGCGTGAAAGATGGCTTAAACAGATCTCTTGCCCTTCCCCTCCTTTCATCCTGTCCCATGTGCAGACCATATTTATTGGGAAGCAGGATCAGTCACCTCCTGTCTGAAACCAGGACTTGTAGGCAAGTGACATTAAAATAAAAAAAGTACAAAGCTTTACCTCTTGGTAATTTGTCTCATGCATCTCCAGATGTGCATTAAACAATCTTCTGAGATGCTAAAAAAAATTACAAGAAACTCAAGTAGATTATTTATTTATTGCTCAGGTTCTTTGATCTTGGTATTGTATTCATTTCATTTCCATGGTATCTTTTAACTAAAGCATGAGGTCATTTGGTCTCTCTCATCTTGAAAATTAATTATTTCTTGTAAAATAATATAAACATCTGAATTATGTCAATATTTCCTTTTCCTGTTTAAAGAACAAATGAAACTAATTATAATTCTAGGGGGAAATATGCCATCTTGAAGAGAAAAGAAAAGTAATTACAAATAACTGTGTGTGGAAACGGGCTGGATTGGTTGGAACTTGAGAAAATGCATCTCAATTCCTTGATCCTACGGTTGCCTGGCAGTCAGCAGGAAAAGAAATACACTAGGGGCTTTTCCATTTATTTAAGGGGAAATGTACATTCTATGGCAAGGTTGGAAAATGAGTAAATGGGTATGCTTTGCTGACACGGGTAAATTACATTGATTCCTCTGTTTAGAATCTATACATATTCAGGACTTTTTCTAATTCTATTGATCCTATTATAACAGATTGTGTCTGACTCTTAAATATAGCTATATCCTGTGGGTGTATTAGCATTAGAATATATATATTTTGTTATATAACTTTATTACTAAATTATTATGATTTTAATGTATTGTTTTAGTTTGTATTACAGTAGCACTTGAAATCTGAAATAGGATCAAGGTCCTATGCTGGGCAGTATGCTAAAAAAATAGGAAGACACAATCCCTGGTCCAAATAGTTTACAGTCTAAGAAAGCAAGCAAAACCTGAAAGGTGGAGGAAAGGGATGTGGGTGTGTACAAAAGACTGATAATGTGTTTTAAATAAAATAATCCACTGGTTTCCACTCCATCATTCAGGAAAGCATTTATCCAACTTATTACAATGGAGTTCAGATTTGGGGTGGGACCCTTTTCCTTTTGCTCTTTACATGAAGGAACATGCCCATTCATTCTGTATTGGAAGGGTGGGATTATAGCTCTGCAAAACAGGCAGTGGGAGCAGCTCCCCAGATGAATTCAGGGCTCCTGAGGCTGCTTAGTATTTCTGAACATCTGCCCAGACCACCAGGGCTGGCCTTGCCATGAAGCAAACCGAGGTGGCCGCCTCAGGTCCCAGACTGTGGGGGGGGGGGGGGTGCCACTAGGACCCAGAGTATAGAAAATTGTGTCTGCTGCTGGTGCATATGTATTCTCTCTGCCCTAGATGCACAGAGATGGTAGAGTGCCATGAGAGGAGTAGACTAGGAAGAAGGCAGAATTGAGACCTTTCAAAGTTTTGGCCCAAGAAAGGAGGCATGGAGGCATCATTTGAGCTCCCCGTGCCAAAATGTTGTGGGCCGGCCCTGCAGACCACATCCATACCAGGGGCAACAGAGCTAATATCTGGCTTATTGGTCTTTGTATCTTTCTGGTCATAGTTAGTATTTGATCATTTGAGAAATGCAACTTGAATAAATTGATATGTTCCAGGGATGTATAACAGTTGCATATGGAAATAACCTCATTTTCAGAAATCAAGATAATATATCTGCAGTCCATTCCTACCTTCAGTTCCACATCCCCCAATGTTTTATTCTCAGTCTGATTTGTGAGCCACTGGCATGCCAGGTGTTGACTTGCATGAAAGATGTCTTTAATAGATATACTACAAATTCCCACTATCCATTTACCAGGTAATAAGTGGGTATAATTGTCAGAGGCATTGTTCTGCAGTTGCAGATGGGAAGAGGTAGGCTGTGTGACTGTGGATGGCTGAGAAAGTGTCTCCAAGACCAGGGGCGGCCCATCCATATAGGCAAACTAGGTTGTCACCTAGGGCGCCAAGTTAAATGGGGCGCCAAATGGTGGCGCGATATCATTGAGGGGCTTGGAGGTGGGGGTGCCAATTGCATGGTTCGCCTAGGGCGCCAGTTTCTGGCAGCTAGTCTAGGGCCTCCCCTGTCTAAGACCATCTCTGAATGAAAATGTGATTCAGCTTTACAAAAACATTTATGAATCCCTGACCTAACACTAGCACCCATTAGCATTTGCACGGGCACTGGATGAGAGAAATACCTGGGCCAATTTGTGTAAATGCTTGCTCGACTGTATGTCCGTTGTATGCCATTAATTCTCTCTTTACTATACATGTTTACACAGTGCACATAAACTCACCAGAAAGGGGGTAAAAACTCATCCAGATTAAGTGGTAAAACTCATAGCTGTAAAAGATTTGTTGTTCCTTCTGTAAATGCTTTGTGAAAAACTGTTTTAGAGCCAAAGAAAATTTTAGAGCATTCAGAAGTACAGAGTATGCAATTTCAGTGGTGTTGAATTACAAATATCTATTTTCTGCAGGATAAAAGTCAGATAACACACACTCCCAAATTCAAGCATTAGAATCTTCACCTTCAGGATTACGGCGTGCAATAATCTCAGTTCCCTGAGCAAGGTTGAATTCCTATAGGCTACTCTCTTGCTAGATAATACCCTGATGAGGTATCAGTATTTGAAAGTTGTCCTGTTTTTAGTGATCAAATAAGGACTAATGTAAGTTATAGATCTGAGCTATTGATGGGTATTTTACCCACGTGCACCTATAAAATCAGGAATAAATTGTGAAGCAAAACCCAGTCTAAATGCTAATCTCTATCAGTACACTGCCCATTGTCAAAAAGATAGTTGTATACACAATGATCCAGGAAGTTCTGAGGGAAACAGAACATCAGTACCAATGCTCATAGCAGGGCCATTGTTGGTTTGTTGACAAAGTGTGAATGTGACAAATGTAGGATTTTGTGGGTACCAGTGTGCTGCACACCATGGCCATCCTGAATCTAGGGTTGCCAGATGGTTCCAACAAAAATAACGGACACACTTGACATTACATCACAATCTACGTTACATCTTTAGAAAATATGGACATTTATATTTTCTCATTTATATTTTCTCAGTATCCTGAACAGAAAGCTCAAATACTGGTCTGTCCGGTTCAAAACTGGACACTTGGCAACCTTATGAATTTCACAGAGACAGTGGTGCAAGAACTCCTACACTCAGGCCACTTTTGCGCAAAATCTTGCCACCTGTCTACACTGGCCACAAATACTTGCACAAGAACACTGACATTCTAATGTATAAAATCAGTGCTCCTTGTGCAAATACTCTGCTCCTGCTCAGGGATAAGCCCTCTTGCACAACTGTTCTTGCGCGAGAGGCCAGTGTAGACAGGCAACATCAATTTCTTGCGCAAGAAAGCCCGATGTTTAAAATGGCCATTGGAGCTTTCTTGCGCAAGAGAGCGTTTACACTGGCACGGATGCACTTGCGCAAAAGCACATGCCAGTGTAGACGCTCTCTTACTCAAATACTTTAATGCAAAAACTCTCGCCTTAAAGAGTATTTGCACAAAATCTTGCCAATATAGACATAGCCCAGTAGTATAAGTCTTATGATATACAGTAGAACAGTTTGGAGGCTGATCACTAGATAGGAATGGTGCAGATACATATGTTTGCATACACATGCACACGCACTATTTCAGTACAGCTCCAGTACAGCCAATAAGGAAAACATTTATCTTTTTAGTAAAACCAATAAGGAATCTGGTGGCACTTTAATAACTATCAAATTTATTAGGGCATATGCATTCATGAGATATAGCTCACTTTTCTGAGTAATTGTCAGCCTTTTTGCCTGCACCCAACTAAATGCAGAAGAATGAATGTAAATTTGTCACTTTAGAATATTTTATAAACTGGCTAAATATATGGTAAATATTTCTCCTCTAAATCTTGCCATATTAATATTTGTAATGATTTGATTGTTATGGATGAAAAAGAAAGTCCCTCCAATGTGCATTTGGTTTCAGGGTAATAGCCTGAATCCTGGGAAGATAACAGTATAATTCTTGGCTGCAATTTTATGACTCCACCTATAGGCATATACAGTTTGATGCCATGCTCTTTGAAGCTAGTGGAAAGGTGTTTGATTTTTGAGAGTGTTGGATTGGGCTCACAAAGAACAATTCCTTGAGCTCTGAGACTGACAGAAAACATATTGGCTACGTCTAGGCTGGCATGATTTTCCGGAAATGCTTTTAACGGAAAAGTTTTCCGTTAAAAGCATTGTCGGAAAAGAGCATCTAGATTGGCACGGATGCTTTTCCGCAAAAGCACTTTTTGTGGAAAAGCATCGGTGCCAATCTAGACGTGCTTTTCCGCAAAAAAGCCCCGATCGCTATTTTCGTGATCGGGGCTTTTTTGCGCAAAACAAATCTCAGCTGTCTACACTGGCCCTTTTGTGCAAAAATTTTGCGCTAAAGGGACTTTTTTCCGAATGGGAGCAGCATAGTATTTCCGCAAAAAGCCCTGATTTCTTACAGTAGGAAGTCAGTGCTTTTGCAGAAATTCAAGCGGCCAGTGTAGACAGCTGGCAAGTTTTTCCGGAAAAGCGGCTGATTTTCCAGAAAAACTGGCCAGTCTAGACATGGCCATTATGTAGGAAAGACTCAATCCCTCAAGGGGCTGAGTGCTCTGGCTCAATTCAGCAAAGCACATAAGAACATCCTTAACTTTAAGCTTACAAGCAGGAAAACCAACCACCTCACCAGGCCCCTGGCAAAGGTATGTGTGTGTGGGTGGGGGTTGTGGGCAAGGAGGAGGAGGGAATGGCTGGCTTTGGGCTCCCAGAAGGGGCGGGGCCTCAGGCAGCCAGTGGTGCCTCAATGGCAGCCAGACTGTAGCCTGCCCCCTCTCCCAGCCCACACAGCTGCCCGGAACACACCACACCATGCTCCAGCAGTGATTTAAAGAATCTGGGTTTCTGGGCACTCCTGCTGCTGCAGCGGCTGGGAGCCCTGGGCCCTTTTGAATCACCAGGTCTCGGGTCAGTCCTCACTACCTCTTCCGCCCCGTTGGTGGGCCTGCATATGAGTAACTCCACGGATTTCAATGGAACTACTGGACATGATAGTGATGGTCCCCACAGATCAGGGATAAGGGCCTAATTTACCTAGTTATTTAGGGGAGTCTCAAAAGCACCCAGGCACCTAAGAGAGATGTTTTGAAAATCCCACTCAGTGCCTGTCCTCATCTTTAGATACCTGAATCTCTTTTGTCAAACTGGCCCCAATAGCTTTGCTTAATTAGACCCAGAGCACTTGGCACTTTGACAGGCCTAGGCCAAAGGGAACATGTCTGTAGGAATTCAACAGTTCCATTTGGCTTTGTGGTTGGCTTTCTGGCTTGTTCTACTTCCAGTACTGGTGGGTAGTGCTGTGGTTCAATATTGCCAAAATAGTCTCCCCTACTGTGTGGAAAAAAGTGGTTCAAATGGTTGGACCTCCAGCTTGAATGTTCCTAAATAGCTCCGAGAGGAGAATTGTAGGGTAACATGGAGAATTTTTAAAATGTATTTTACTAACCAGAAATTCCTTTATGAGTGCACCGTAAAACATACACATTTCCTAACCCTGCATTACTGAGCACCAGCTACTTATCTTCAAATAAAACTGCAATTGAAAGCGGCAGCTTGTTCAAGGTTTATCTCTGAAAATTGCTGAAGCGTTCACCAAATGTGTTTTGTCAAGCAATTTGCATATTCATGAGCTGTAATTTTTCTAGTCACTGTATTCAGTTGATAATGGCTTTTTAATACAGCAATTAAAAATTTCTGATTTAGATTACACTAAATTGTTTACTCAAGCACATCAATACAATAGAATCTTGTTTGCTTGTTGTTGGACTACAGCTATTAAAAGAAGTCAAATTTGACATTTCAACACATAAATGGGGCTTGGGTATTTTTCCCCCTGTGTCTGAAAAGATCCTTAAAGGACCTCCTAGATTCATATATGGCTTTCAGCACTGTGGTACCTAAGCACCTTGCAGTCAACAATGGATTGTCTCCTCACAGTACCTCTCTGCACTATGGGGGGTATTAATCCCTTTTTACAGACACCGAGACACAAGGTAGAATTAGTGACTTACCCAAGACACCTATGGTTGAATTGAAAGGAGAACCCAACACCTTTCTGAGCTCTACTCCTATGTGCCCTCCACCAGCCAGACAAATTACTACATGACCCCGGGAAGGGAGACTGAAGCCTCAGCCCACACGAGTCCTGCTGCCCTGGGTGGGGAAGCCAAAGCCCAAGCCCCAACTCCCTTGGTTGCAGGGCCAAAGTGGAAGCCCAAATAGGGTTGCCAGATGGTTTAACCAAAAATACCAACCCCCCCCGCCAAAAAAAAACCAAACCCAACCTGGGAAAAACTTCTGTTGAGGGGAAAAACAGGGGGCGACCAAAGTTGTTGAGCACAAAAAAAAAAAAAAAAAGCATGGCCCCTTTAAGAGGCATTTTGGCTTTGTCCGGCAGCCATTTTGTTTTCCTTTTCCTGCTGTAGGCCAGACAGCTAAGCAGGCGGGCACTGGACCCAGTTGCTGAGTGTGTCCTAGGGTTGCCAAGTGTCTGGTATTGATCTGGATAGTCTGGTATTTTCATTTCCTGTCAGGGGGGAAAAATCAGAAAATACCGGACATTTTAGGTATCCAGTATTTTCTGATTTTTTTTATTGGACAGGAGGCAAAAATACTGGACTGTCCGGGTCAATACTGGACACCTGACAACCCTAAGCCCAAAGGCTCCTTTCTGAGGCAGGAGGCTGTAACCTGAGCCTCCCTGTCCAGAGCTGAAGCCCTCAGACTTGGTCCTGGTGGCAAGGCTTGAGCTTTGGCTCCGAGCCCTGGCAATAAAGACATAGCCATAGGTGGGTCTAAGTGGGCCATAGGCCACCCGCTTTGCATCCAGGCCAGCCTGCCTAGCGCTCCAGCTGGGGAGCGGGGTCAGGGTGCCAGAGCTTACCCCACTCCAGTTGGTGCTCCGCCCCGGCACTCCAGCTGGGGAGCAGGAGTATCAGGGCTAGAACCCACTCTGGAACACCACTCCTGGGCTGGAGCACCTGGCAGGCAGCAGAACAGGCCACGGTCCTGCACATAGACCCTGCTCTCCCAGGCTGTGTCCAGACTCAGGGTTTTTTTCGGGAAAAGTAGCCTTTTTCCGAAAAAACTTCATCTGCGTCTAGACTGCAGCCGCGTTCTTTCGAAATTAAATCGAAAGAACGCGGCTTTTCTTTCGACGGCGGTAAACCTCATTTCACGAGGAAGAACGCCTTCTTTCGAAAGTGCTTCTTTCGAAAGAAGGCGTTCTTGAATGTAAACAGGGCTTCTTCAAAAGAGAGCATCCAGACTCACTGGGTGCTTTCTTTCGAAAAAGCGGCTTGCTCTTTCGAAAGTTCCGCGTGCAGTCTAGATGCTCTCTTTCGAAAGAGGCTCTTTCGAAAGTATTTTTCGAAAGACCCTCTTTCGAAAGAGGCTTGCAGTCTAGACATAGCCCCAGTGTATTCCTGGGTCCCCTGACCAGCGTGTCCAGTTCTCCCTCCTCTCAGGCTGGTTGAGGGGGGAGGGAGGTGGTTCCATCCCTCCAGTCCCACTCTCCCCCCACCCTCCATTCTTGTCTACCCACTTTTTAGGGCCTACCCAAGTGGGCCTTTCTGGCTACGCTGCTGAACCTTGGCAACCCCATTAAAATGGGGCCCAGCCTACAGTCTGGTTTAGCTCAGTGGCTCTCGTTCGTAGAGCTACCTGCACACTTAGGAGACAGTTTATCTATAGTATCCCCTTTGTTTGAAATCTACCAAGCCGCCATAAGAAAGCAGGGGCCAAGGGAGAATAGTAGCTGCTCCTGTAAAAAAGGCTTCCATGCTTTGCATGTGTGGCTGCTTTTTTTTCCGTAAACAAGTGCTTCCATTGCCCTGTACCTTATAGCAGTGTGGTACTAGCAGACTTGCCATCTGAACAATAACACATTTGTTTATGCACAAGCACCAAACAGTGAGGGAGAATTGACTTTTGAAGAAAGCATGCAATAATGGTAACATTTCCTGGCTTGGCTACCCATTAACCACAACCCTTTCCCAGGCAAAATCTGCCTTTAGTTTTAGTAGAGGAAGCCTAAGCTTATATAATGGCCAGAATTCTCCAATGCTTGAACAGCTGTTAGGGAAACTAATTTTTTGGTGAGAGGGGTCTCTTCTGGGTATGTGTAGCATTTTCAAAATGAGGGTACAAGCAACCTCAATAGGGCCCAGGTGGGAATTGGGGGGAAAGGGTGTAATTAAGTGCAAGGCTATTTATTTGTACCTAAGTTATAATTAATTCAGCACGTGCAATTTAACACCCTCCGCTCACAGCCATGCATCAGCAAAGGCAAAAATGGCACAGTCACCAAACCCACACCACATGGATTGCAAAGTCCCCAAATACACTGCAGAACTGGCATTGTGCTGACAGAGCGAGAGCAAGTAAGTAGTATGGAACTATTAGGAGAAAGCAGAGTAGGATGGGAGGATGGAAAAGGAGAATGAGAGAGGTAGGTACTTGGGAGGATTAGCTTCAAGTAGGCTGCAGGTAAGCCCATCATTAACAATGCTACCATCTACCATGCCACTGTTTTAAAATGGGGTAGTGGGAGGAAGGGAAGGGCGGACAGATGTTTCAACAGGCATTGCTACCTCTTTGTATTCAAGAGCCACCAAAAAGTGGTAGCATCCCAAGGACTGGAAGAGGCTGCTAGGTAGAGCTGGTCTGATCATGGAATTCCTGATGCATATGAAACTTGGATGTTTCAGGGGGTTTTTCATTCTGAATCAGAATCAAAATCCATTTTTTTTTAAATTTCCCATTGAACCAGAATTCTGAAATTTCATTTAGAGAGCAAATCAAAATACCATTTCAACTTTATCAAAACATTTTGTTCTGATCATGTCAAAATATTTCATTTCTACTGCCAGTTCGACTTTTGTTGTATTACATTCTAAATTATAATGTCAAAACATTTCAATGTTTACATTAAATTAGAACAATGTCAAAACAAAATGTTTTGGTAATTTTTCCTCGGAGAAATTAACATCAGGACATGCCGGTGGCCTATTTTGATTTAGTCAAACCAGCATTTTCCAAATGGTGTTCTGTCAGAAAAAACTTCAGCTAGCTTTGCTGCTAGGGAACATAATAGATGGGTAATTGAAGAGGAGGAAGGAGGCCTCTGTGTCCGTATCAGGTGCATGCAGACAGGCAGCTGATGAAATCAGTTTCACTTTACTGAAGTTATTCCAGCATCGTGCTGAATGCAGCATCCAGCTGAATGCAGCATCCAGCTGTGGAAATCAACAAAATAACCATGTGGCAATCAGTAAAAGAACAGTCGGGGAGAAATTATTTGTGTTTGCTTTTCTTGACAGCTGATAAATTACTGCCCTTTGTCTTTTCTCCTTTGAGGGAGAGGCCTACTGGAGAAGGCTGCAGCATTACTCATATCCGCTTGCCCTGTGTTGGCTAGCATAGTTTGGGATGGAATGGTTGAGTCTATGAAAGAAAGAAAAGCTTGGGAAGGAAAGATAGGGCAGGTGCATTGAGAGTAGAGGTGCTTTGGAAGGTGCATTGCTGAGGCACAAAGGGAGAGAAATCTTCTTGGTAACAATGTGAAAATAGGCCATCTACATCCTGGTACCTCCTTGTCTCTCCACATGCCTTCCATCTGTCTTGATCAGCTGTTTTTGGGCAATTGGGAGGCTCTGGAAGGGAGGGGTGAGGATGTGATGCACTCAGGGGAGAGAATGGAACTGGTCAGGAAGAGGTGAAGCAGGGGCAGGAAGAGGTGAGGTGGGACTTTCAGGGGAAAGGGTGGAGTGCGGGAAGGGCCAAGGGCAGACTTGGGGGGTGAGCCCCACAGCACTTACGTGCAAGGCACCTTCAAGTGCTTGGTCACAAGCCATGAACTTTTCATCACTTGAAATCCCGCCCAATTTGGTAGTAACGAACCATTACTGTAATCTGATAGACCAATGACGTATCTTCTGTAATCCCACATTTGATTATTTTTAAATCCTTCATGAACCAGAGGGTGTTTCCCTTTTGAAACAAATGCATGAACTCTTTCTGGTTTTCAATAACCCACATAAAAGGCATTCATCTGTGCTGCCATGTAGTTGACCAGACAAGGTTAGATCTTCCTTAGGGTGGCTTCCCATTTTTCCAAATAAGTCCATATCAGAATGGTACAAGTTAACTTTACCTGGATTCCTCTTGCCTTCCAATGCCATCGTCAGACATTGGACGTTATGCTGTTTGTTATTTTCTTGATATGTTTGAACACACACCCCCTGCGAGAATTGGCTAGAAACACTTGTAAGATGTGTTGTCCTTTCCTTCTCCATCTATTTATTTATTTTTGGCACAGCATGTCAGCTGACAGCTTTAGCTGTACAGCAGAATGCAGCACCATTGTTGCACGAAGCTGTGCTGTGTGATGCATGGTAAAGAAGCTGCCTATTTAAACCCAAGCTGTCTTGGCACCTATGTTTTAGGGCAAACCTCCAGTCTGTTTGTAACCAGGCACCTTGCCATACAAACAGATGGGCCTGAGGACAGGCAGCCAACAAACTATGGATGCACATGAACTCTGTTTTCTGTGGACAGAATTCCACAAGGGTGTAGTGGTATGGCTGCTCCCCTTGATCTGGTGTCCCCTTAATCATTGCCACATGGCCTATGGCTTATCTATTTGAACTTAATTATATTTTAAAAGTGACCAGGCTAAGCAATTTTTTCCCATTTGGTTCAAGCGAGACCACAGACGGGCATTATAATAAACTCTCCTCAGTACTCTGTGGGCTTCTTGTGGGAAGCTTCTCTAGCATCTGGCCAAAAGGAGCTGATGTGAGCTGGCTGAACATTGTGCAAACACGTCAGCCAAGTGTGGAAAACTCTTTCACGTTTTCCGGAGAGCTTCTGGGCATGGAAAGGGAGCCACTGCCAAACTTAAAGTGTGAACAGAGACCTGAAGAGCTTTCAGGTTTTTGCCTCTTGCCTGGATGGCATTCTCTTTTCAGAGCCCAGGATGTTCTTGGCCAGATTCACCATTGCCAGAGTTGATGGAGTGACTCCAGAGATGAATCTGACCCCCAGTTTCAGCTCCAGATTCAATAACAAATAAGACCACACAAGTTCCATGCTTGAAATAACCCTCGCTGGCTTCACATTAGGACATCCAGGAGTCTGGCAACCAGAGCTGCCTCAGAGCTTCCACATTTGACTGACCAACATCCTGCTGACAGGAGATGAAAAGCCTGCTACAGGGCACAAGAGGCTAGTAAATGACGGGCTAGTAATGAACAGGAAATGTACAGGATGCATGCGGAAGAGACTAGACCCTACCATTTGGAATCCAGGCTCTTATCCGATATGTGATTGGATAACACTGCTAGTCTAATGGCTGAACATTCCGAAGTGGACTATCTATATTATGTTGTGTCTGTCCCTATTAGCACTGTGCATTTAGAGGACACTGTGACGAGGTCTACACGCTTGGCAAAATTTTATGGGCAAATAGCTTATTCACCAAAACATAAAGTTGACCTGGAAACTATTTGCAAATTTGACATGAATTTGCCAGATAGCTTCAGCCAGCATGATAATATATACTATGAGGCTGTATTCCCAAGGGGATTTAGGCATCATTCACAAAACGGCTGAAAGCGGAGACAGCAGTGCTTATGACTTTTAGCCTAGTATCAGAGGGGTAGCCGTGTTAGTCTGGATCTGCAAAAGTGATGAGGAATCCTGTGGCACCTTATAGACTAACAGATTTAGCCTAGTAGTTAGACCAGGTTCCTTCCCTCCCCCCACCTTCCAGAACAGTAATGGAATCTGTCTGTGCTGTTGGCTCAGCAGAGGAGTTTGGGCTGTAGACAGCGGGGGCCTGAACTGGACGTGGAAGAAGATCTGGGGCTAGAGCCAGGGCTGGTCTGGGAGTAGAAAAGGAATGAGGGCAGCACTGAGAAGGGGCAAGTTCCTCTAGAGCAGTGGTCTTCAATCTTTTTAAGCACAAGATCCCATTCTGAATTTGCCCCACCGCATTTCCTTCTCAGGCTCTGCCCACTCCGTGGAAATGGGGTATAGGGACAAGCTATGGGAGATACCCTGATCCCTGTGTCCCTCCTCCCCATAGCAAGCAGAAGACTCATAGGTGGCAGCTCCAAGGCAGAGGGCCAAAGCAGCACAGGAGGGGCAGCTGAAGTGCAGACAATTGATAGCCTCCTGGCCAGACCAGTCAGGATCACCTGTCAGAAGCTCCAAGATCTACCAGTAGTAATTGGTGACCATTGGTCTAGGGGAGACTTTCCACAGTTTGGGGACCCCTAGATTAGAGCACTCTCCGGATATGGGAAACTTGGGTTCAGTTCTTCCTATGGGAAAGCAATTTGAATATGGTACTTTCATGTTGCAGGAGAGCACTCTAGTCACTGTGCTATTGTGGGGCAAGTTTTTCTCAATTTCTCCTGCTGAAAGTATATTTGTATAGTGATTGGATCAGGGCTTGAACTCATGTCTCTAACTTCCCAGGTGGGTGCTGTAACTACTGAGCTAGAGAATCAGTCCTTCAGTCTTTTTCTTACATGTGCATGTATGCATACCTGCATTTTAGTCTGGCCCAATTCCAGAATACCCCAGAGCTCAGTGACTAGTGCACTTTCCTGCAATATGGAAGACCCCAGTACAAATACCATCCACACACCAGGCTGAGCAGGGAACTGAGCCTTCATCCTCCACATCCAATATGAGAACTCTACGTACTGGGTTAAAAATTGCGTGATGGGAGGCACTGGCACTACATCCTTCTCTAGCAATGTTGCCTCTTCTAGACCTTTAAAAATGGCTGGGGATCAGCTGTTTTGGGTCAAACAATGTGTTTTGTGCAACTTTAAATGACTATTTAAATTTTAAAAAATTCAGCATTTTTTTTTATTCAATTTGACTTGCACTGAAATCGGTTTTGATTTTCAGCACTGCCAGTCATCCAAAATATCCATTTTTCAGCCAGCTCTACTGGCAGCTGGAGGGTTAAGAACAGGATAAGGAAAAAGCCAGAGCTGCATCACCTGATGTCAAAGATTGTCAGGGTAGCAGGGCTTCTTGGATGAGGCCAGTTGAGGAATTTTATATGATAAAAAATATAAAAAAGAGGCACTGTAGTTGGTATACAGGCAAAGAAGGAAAAGCCCTCCTAAAATTTTGGCTATACCTGGCCACCCCTTTGACTGAGAAATGATGCCTATGGACACTGACTATTCTTAATCCAAACTCTTGACTGAGGGTTATGAAAACTCCCGTACATCAGTCATATGGACGTCTAGATCTCTGGGGATTCGTGGCATATGTGTCTGTGTGACTCCCTGCTCCGTCACGTGAAATCCTACTCCATACAGTGCCCTGTGGCATAGCTGCTCCTGTACATTATTCAGCAATGGGAATGGCTGCTGTTACTAGTGAGCAGTGAGTGGAACCAAGCTCAGAGAAGCTTCTTGGGAGATGTACTGGATTGGTAGAAGATCCAGGGCTGGGCCATACACCTAGGAAAAACAGTAATACAAAGCTGGTTGATGTTTAGGCCCAAATTCAGCAAGGTACTTTGGGGTGAGCCTGTCTTTAAGCATATGGGCAGTCCCATTAATGTTACACTGCTTTAGCTAGCACTACTTGCACCCTTTGGCTGTGTCTATACTGACATGAATTTCCGGAACTGCTTAAAACGGAATACTATTCCGTTTTCAGTTTTTCCGGAAAAGGAGCGTCTACATTGGCAGGCTGCTTTTCCAGAAAAGCCCCTTTTCTAGAAAAGCGTCCGTGGCCAATGTAGATGCGCTTTTCCGGAAAAGAGCCCCGATCGCCATTTTCGCGATCGGGGCTTTTTTCCTGAAAAGACTACTGGGCTGTCTACACTGGCCCTTTTCCGGAACAGTGTTCCGGAATAAGGACTTATGCCTGAGCGGGAGCAGAATAGTTTTTCCGGAATAGCAGCTGATTTTGTACAGTAGAGCATCATTGCTTTTCCGGAAATTCAAGGGCCAGTGTAGACAGCTCGCAGCTTATTCCGGAAAAGCGGATGATTTTCCGGAATAAGTGGCCCAGTGTAGACACAGCCTCAAAGTATTAGGGACTGGATCCTCAGCTGCCACAGAAGCATTTGTAAGTCAGCTGAGGAGTTGGGGTTTTGGATACAAATATGCCCTGAGGCCTCCTTTGCTATCCCCAATCCAGCAACTACTCTGCATTGATCTGGGCCTGAGGTACAAATTACAACAGCATTAAGGCTGGTCTAATTTATGCCAACTGCCTATGTCTCTACGCAGCTGCTCTAAGTTAGAACAGCCTGAATGCATGTCTCCAAGGGCAGGCATGGTGCTGAGGTGCAGGAACACCCTGGCCACATCTCTTTCCCTCAGCCGTGCTCCCTCCATCGACTACAGGAGGAGAGATGCCTTCCGTATGTAAGGGAAATCCTCCCACAATGAGCTAAGCCAGTGATGGGGAAGGTTTGTTCCTGTGGAGTCATGCATAGTTTCTCTAACACTGGGATGATGCAGTAGCCCTGCTGTCATCCCCAGCCCTAAATTTCTCAGTATTGAAAATGGTTCATCTTTTATATCTGTCAGTGTTTAATATTCTGGGAAGAGATGTTATCACAGCTAATCCATGTGGGTTTTGTGGAATTTCTTGGCCTGTAAGGATTCATGTTGCATTCATGCGTTCCAGGAATTGAGGAAGCGTTTGCTTCCTACTGCAATAGGAATTTTTCAAAGGCATCCCAATGAGATGAAAGTGTGGTCACCGATAGAAACCACAGTGACAAACTACGGTCCTGAGGTTGTCTTGGGCAGCTCTGGATTTTAATTCCTGATTTCCTCTGGCATCCAGACAACCAACAATTTATTTGAAATCCTAACAAGGCCAAAATAATGAAATGACCCTTTTCTGTCTCAGTTCAATTTTATTTTAGTTTGTGGAAATAATGTAAATTTATTTTAAATCAATATGGTTTGAAAGTAGAACAGCAATAAACAGTTGTACATCTCTTTATTAGGGTTATTTTGTCCAATGTTTTCCATGTTGCTTTAGTTTACCAAACAGCTTTCAACAGGTTATTGCATAGTATTGTCAAAACAGATGCTATCAAATTAATAGATACACAAAGAATGTAGAAAGCTACCATGAATTCTCTTGTAGAACTCACTGCTGTAGAAGGCTATTGAGTCAAGTTCCTTTGGGAGACTTTTTAAAGGGGTAGATAATTCTGTGACTGATAATGTTTATAGTTGTACCTCATAAGAGAAAGAGGAGTGAAACTCATGCTTTAGGAAATGGTCTCATCAGCCATAGGGGGGCAATAAATAATCTTTCTTCTACCCTTGTTCCCAACACTATGTAAAGCATTGCACAAAGCTTACCAGAAGCTTCAAGATTGCTTCAGAAGATTCTAGTGGTGTAATCTAGAATGACAACTCCTAAGTGGCATCTGGCAATTGAATTTATAAACCCGAAAAATATACCACAGGCCGGTTCCACAGTGGTGAGGACAGCATCACCCTGTATTATTTACAGTAGCAGAACATTTCTCTACCTCGGTGCTTGCGTTACTTAAGGACAAGAGGAAAGAAGGAGCCTATAGACTGAAGATGAGAATCTTACTCTTTTTCTCCGCATATAATCAGGCCGTGGAGGAAAAAAATGGCAGGAAAAATAATCTCTGACTTACAAATAACCTTTGTGCCTGTTGTAAACTGGGACCGTGCCTCAGACTGATGTCAAGTTATTATGGATAGTTGCACGCCAGAGCATTCTGTGCTCCTGACATGGCTATTCTAAATTCCATCTGCACTTCATTCACAGAATTTACATTTTGTCCAAGGGAGGATTTTCTGCTTTGATGAATTTCACCCACATGCAAGAGCTCAAAGCCAGACTCCAAGCAATATTTATAATACTCATAGCAAGAGATATATTGGTCATGGAATGTTGGGGTGAGAAATGTACACGCTTAAAAACCAGGAAATGGGGAAGTTGAAAACACAGTCTGCACTCTGCTGCCTTAATGTCTATGCATTATGATTCCATGTTTACTTGTATGATCACATACTATTTCTTAAACAGTACAACATAGTATACAGGGTTTTTTTTTCCTGTCACCCTAGGTAAGGATCTGGAATGCAATCTCTTGGACTACTGTGTATGACTGCTGTGTATGCAGTGGTGTTGTACCGGTGTTGGATATTAGATAGACCAGTGGTCCCCAATGCAGTGCCCGTAGGCGCCTGCCAGGGCATTTATGTGTGCCCGGCGAGTGACCAGGGCCGGCCCAAGCCATTCTTGCACTCCGGGTGCGTGGTGCATGCGCGGTCGGGCACCCAGCAGCCCCAAAAGGTTGTGGACCACTGAGATAGACAGTAGCAAGGGAGCCAACAGCCTGCATGGGCCCCTGGGCAAGGTGGTGACAGGGGCCTGGCTCTGTGCTCCTGGAAGGGGGGGGGGGGGGCTCTGGCAGAAGGGATAGTGCCAGGGTAGCCAGCCCTCCGCTCCGCCCAGAGAGCAGTGCACTCTCCTCTACCCCCAGCCTTCAGAGCTGTCCAGAGTGAATCATGTGGCGCAGCTGTGATATAAAAGGCCCGGAGCTCGCAATAACAGTAGGCCCTGGGGCAAGTGTCCCCTTAGCGCCCCCTGTCGGTAGGCCTGAACATTAGCTATTAGGTGTCTTTTATTGGATCAGCTTCTGTGGGTGAGAGAGACAAGCTTTTGAGAAGTTGGTCCAGTAAAATATATTACCTCACCCACCTTGTCCTAATGTATGGCAGACAGTCCAGGACAGTCACTTTTATATGAAAGGTATAAAGTAAAATGTATTGACATGGCATACTCCAGAAATAGTATAAGAAAACAAAATATCAATGAAAAACATTGAGTAAGTGTGCATAAACAGAGGCATGCAAATCCATGGATATCCGTGTCAGTGGACATCCGCAGCTTTGGATGTGGGAATTTGTGAATTATTTTTTCAGATGTGGATACAAATTTTATATCCATGCAGGGCTCTCTATATAAAGACTTGCACTTCAAATACAGAATGAACTCTGGATAACTTTGGGCCTCATAAGAAGTGTAATATGTGCTCTTAATACAGCTCTGCAGATGTAGTCTGCCAAGAAGATGCTTGTGAGCTACTATCATAGTATATTACTAATCAGAGATGTCTTCAAAAGAAAAAGAGACTCAGCCTAAAGGAATTGAATAATACAATAGTTCTCAACCTTTCCAGACTACTGTACCCCTTTTAGCAATCTGATTTGTCTGGCATATCATCTCACTTAACAATGACTTGCTTATAGAATCAGACCTAAGCATATAAAAGTATCATAGCACACCTTTACTGAGAAATTGCTGGACTTTCTTATTTTTACTGTATAATTATAAAATAAATCAACTGGAATAGAACTATTGTACTTACATTTCAGTGTGATACTTGAGTCTGTTTTTCTCTTGAAAGCTTTATGTGAAGACCAAGTCTCACCACGAGGCAGAAGTGTGTAACTTAGCTTCACCTGGTCACCTTTTGCATGGTGCCCCAGGCAATTATCCTGCTTACCATCCCTTAATACCAGCCCTGCACTTTTCACTCCCCTAAACCTGTCACATGACCTCCCCCTTGGGGGTTGCAACCTCCAGATTGAGAAACACTGGTTTAGATGAGTTGAGTATCTCCTGGAAGGCTTCTGAGTACCTCCAGAGCAGTGTTCCCTCTAAGCTGTGTGCTTGTGTGACCACTTGGGGGAGTTTCAAATGCCACCCAGCTGATCAGCAGAGCACCCACAGCTAGGCTTTCTGTTTCTACTGGTAAGCATCTTTGCACATGCCTTGGTGCATATAAAAATCTTACTCTGCACATGGATGGAAAAGATTAGAGGGAACATTGCCCCAGAGATACCTGTACACCTGGTTGATAGTGCATCAGGTTTCTGCTATAGATCATCAGTTGCTATGATATTTATAATCATCAACATAATTAATAGCTTTCTCTTATGTAGTGCTTTCCATCAGTAGAACTCAAAGCACTTATGTTTCAGTGTTATATTCTTCAGGTGATCTTCTAAGCATTTTTCAGCTTAGAATCATATTCAACTTTGGAGTTCTCTTGCTCTAAAAGTTAGACATACTTTTATGCCTTCACTATGTGGGAAGGTCAAAGTAAGATACACAACTCCAGCTATTTTAATAAATAATAACATAGCTGGAGTCAACATACTTTAATTTGAGTTTCTGTGCCTTTTTCACAGCGAGAGGCTGATGGAAGCAAATGTTCCTATTGGCTTCCCTTACTCCTTGCAAGGAGCAGGAGTACTGGTGCAGACAGGGGTGCCTTCTAAGTTTGATTTAGTGGGTCTTTACTAGATTTACTAAATCGAACTCTGGAAGATCAATCACGTCCGCTTGGTGAAGACATGGCCCACTGTTTTTAGCTATTTACATGTTGAGATTTTACATTTTCCAGATTATTTTGAGATGATGATGATGATAATGATTTATCTGTATTGTAGAGGAGTCTCCCATCAAGGTCATCACCCTATTGTACCAGGCTTGGTAGCTACATGAAATGAAGATACAGTCACTGCCCCAAATAGTTTATATTCTGGCTAGACAGAAGGAGGAGCTGCTAATGAATTCTCAGTTCAGAAAATGAGGCTGAGAGACTCCAGCACAAAGAAAGGCAAATCAGCATATTGATATATTTTCCTTTAAGTGACATTTTCTTTCAAGAACACAATGATTAATAGGGCGGGGGGGGGGGGGGGGGGGCGGCAATACACATGCACATTGCTTAAAATCTGCAATGCAAATATTTGTTAGGCTTTTAAAGGTATTTTGAGAGTTCATCGCTTTGATATGCTATATAACAAACTAAGGTTTGGTTAGTTTGGGTTTTGTTTTTAATTTTTACATTTGACTTATTAAAAAAGAATTAAGGAGTGTTTTCCCTCCGTAAAATAAACTGAGATGGATTAACAGCAGACAGCCCTGAGTGAGAGAGTCTTAAGATAGCCAGGAGTCAGCCGTCATGTTTGTGTAATGTTCTTTCTTGCTTTAATCAAGAGAGAAAACCCTTAGCCTTCCAGAGGCTTGTGAATTCCTAAAGCAAAATTCTCCACACAGATCCGTATGGCGGATCTCGCCTCCGATATGCTTATCTCCTTACGTGTGCAGGACTCCTGTTGACGTCAATGGGAGATAGGCTCTTGCAGGGAAAGCAGAAGATTGGAGACACGATCCACCCTGCAGATCTGAGAGGGGAATTTTGTCCTTAATACTTGTCAAGAATATTTGTGCTATAGAGCAGGAAAAAAGTATTTGCTGAACACAATGAAAAATGAATACAATGGGCTATTTGGGTGAGAGATAATGCATTTGTAGCTGTATCAGCAGGCTTTAAAAGGACATGGACTCTTTCAAGTTCATTTAAACTGTGCTATTTGGCAGTCAGGAACTGTACGGAGGCATTCCATTCATTCCATGTTACTGATTTTTAAAGGGACATCTGTCAGGACTGAGCCCTAGACCGCAGTCAGTAGCCGCGTCATACTGTGCTCATAACCCATGGCATTTAAATCTGAACCCTAAAGGTCAGACTTCATTCAGTTTAGCTATCAGAGGGCTTGGTGATATTTATAGACTGTATTACATTTATGGAAGTTTTCATTAATAAAAGGTACCCGACGTGACTGAACTGCAAGAGGGTAAATTGGTAGGTTTTATTATACCACAACAATAGATGGTGTTCAGATTCTTTTGTTGTATTTAGGATGATCTGATTAGCATGTTTAAGCATCTCAGTAAACATTCAGATTCTGCCTTTTACTAACAGATGCAGTTTATGAATCTGGCTTTGTGGTAAACGATATTGCAGGGGTCACTATCTTACCTAATGTAATTGTTTTGAATGTTTCTGCTTTCAGCTCTTACTAGTGAAGCACTGTCATTTCCATCCGAGAGCTGTTTTGTCTGTCTTCAGCAGGAAAAAAGAGTGACCTTCTAGAACAAGGGGAATCTATTCCTCAGGAAGAAATCCATGATCTGTGAAGAGACGTGTTACTGTTTTAATGGTGAAAACACAGAATACAGGACAGTGTTCTGGCTTGTTGAGGTGTGCGTTATGTCTTTGATTGTGGCCGGTGCTGGATGCATTGAATGAAGAAAAAAAACCTTCCTCGAAAATGCATAGCTGATGGGGCACTATATGGGGAGGGGGGGGAATTCCTTTTTGGTGCTGGCAGTTGATCAGAGTATGCCAAAAAGCATGTGAAACAACAGCCCATTTTACCTACCTAATACAGCTGCGGAAGCTGCTATTCACCTCATTTAACTGCCTTTTACTTCATGAAAAATATGTGAGCTGATGAAGGGAAATGTGGACCCACACGGACAATTTTTAGTGGTTAGTGCTTTGTGCAAACTTTAGCCACTGCCCCCACAATTCAGGGCTTTGTGGTGCCTGGCTATGCAAAGGCAAATTCAATTTTAATACATGTTATGCTCAGGAAACCTCCGTGAGCCGCAGGTTTTGTCATAGTTCACCAGCCTTGTAAGTCCTTTTCCTGCTCAGTCCTTGGCTGGCAGTCAAGGAAAGACAGGAGCTGTGGGAAGAGGTGGAAGAAATCCAGTAGGTGGAACTCTTCCCTCTGGGTTGATAGGGAATCTCTGTGCCCCAGCAGGGTGGTACGTGTCCCATGCAGTGGAACGAGGTAAAAAAATTTTTTTTTCCAATTCCAAAAAGTACAAAAAAATTTGTTCTATTTGGACCGAAACAAAATCAAACTTGTTTTTAATACTTGGCCTATCAAAAATGTTGGAAAAATGTGTTTGGGGTCAAATGAAACATTTGGGGAACGTTGAACCTTTTTAAATAAAAACAAAGGAGATGAAAGGATGCTGCTGCTGCTGGCCCATCCCTCATAGCCTTTAGCCTGGTGGCCATTTGATGTGTGGGAGACCTGGATTCAAGCCTCTGTTCCTGAATGGGGACTCAAGTCTGGGTCTGCTACATCCCAGCTGAGTGCCCTAATTACTGGACTAAAGATGGGTCAGCAGGGAAGAGGGTGCACAAAGCCCTGCTACAGCACCTAAATCCTTTTGTGAATCTATCCCAAAAAATCAAAACCCTTCCTTGTAGAAACATTGAAATAGGTCATTTTAGCATGTCCAAAGCATGCTTGGTTTGGTTCAAAATGGTTACCATTTGCTGAAATCAATATGAATTCGCTAAATGTTTCAGCGTCCCCAAACCTCTGAATCATTTCACTCACCTCTGAATTCTATTAGTTAACTGCTAGCTGGCTAGTTGCACTAGTTCCTGCCATTTCAAGTGTTAGAGCTGAGCAAGGACTTGGCAGTTCATCTGTCTGAGTCATATACCCAGGTGAAGCACCTGAAGAAGAAGAATTGAGGGTGCTATGTTGTGGTGGCAGCATCTTTCAAATGAAATGTAAATCTAAGGCATAAAAATCTCTCAACCTTTTCCCCCCATAGTTACGTCTAGACTGGCATGATTTTCTGCAAATGCTTTTAACGGAAAAGTTTTCCATTAAAAGCATTTGTGGAAAAGAGTGTCTAGATTGGCATGGACGCTTTTCCGCAAAAGCACTTTTTGCAGAAAAGCATCCGTGCCAATCTAGACGCGCTTTTGCGCAAAAAAGCCCCAATCGCCATTTTCACGATTGGGGCTTTTTTACGCAAAACAAATCTGAGCTGTCTACACTGGCCCTTTTGTGTAAAAGCTTTTGCACAAAAGGGCTTTTGCCTGAATGGGAGCAGCATAGTATTTCCGCAAGAAGCACTGATTTCTTACATGAGATCGTCAGTGTTCTTGCAGAAATTCAAACGGCCAGTGTAGACAGCTGGCAAGTTTTTCCGCAAAAGCACCTGCTTTTGCAGAAAAACTTGCCAGTCTAGACACAGCCCATGAGTGCAGCCATCTTGGGTGATTACATGCTGCCTACCTCAAATTCATCCTATTTCAGTTTGGTAATGTCTTCATCTTTACCCCCTCTCCGAAACTCAGAGGTATAGTGTTACTGTATGCTGTTTAATGCCTTCCATGCTCTGCCCCAGGGAAAGGTGCTCTTTAGTGCTGAATAAGGCAATATGTTCAACTGAAGTGTATGAAAGAGAGGAACGTATAAAATGTTTTGGGATAAAGTTTCTTTATCTATAGATGTAGGATTAATACATCATCACATTCTTTTCTTTTTCGGGTCCACGTTGCAGATCTTTATGTGAACCTTAAACATTGTGTTTATTTGCCCTGAGCGTTGTTCTGGTTTAGTCTGAATAAATGTTGCTATCAATTTAACATTCAGTAATGCATCAGGGCTTTGTACTTGTATAAACAAATTTAGATATCACTGTGTGCTTTGGGCTGCTTATAATACTTACCCTGGTATGTTGCCGGCCAAGAAGGCGTGAACGTCAGCCTTCTGTAGCAAGCTGGCGCAAGCATTTTGCCTGTTTAAATTCCACTTCAGTCTCAAAATAAAGCTTGCTTAGTGCACGGACCTCTTATTGCCCTTTGTACAAGGGTCAGTTTCCTCCCTTTTGAACAAGGGTTTTCATTGGTGACTTTCCGGTGTAGGCTTGTGCTGCGATGAATGATTTTGACTTAGGCTGATTTACCATTGTGTTCACTTATTATCTCCCATCAAATCCATTGTTACTAGAGACTTTGGGCCAGGTTGCCCCATTGCTCTGCACCTTGTGCAGTCATTTGTCTCAGTGCAAAGTGGTTGTCAATTGCTACCGTTTTGACTTAGCAACATTTTAACCCCCTACATTGCCCTGGTGAATGCACAGGGAAAATGGGGAATCCAGCCCTTAATGTTGGAGGATTAAGAATCAGTGGTGCTGTTATACTTCATTTTACACAATGCATTTTAAAAAAACCTATTTAGCAAGCGGTGCAGCCCAACTATTGTGGTTGACTTTATGGAGGTCCCAACAATTTTCCTATGGCTTTGCTGGCTCATCTTATCCCTATTTTTTTGAACAGATTTACATTTGATAATTGGTGTTGCTGGGTTGTCTAAAATGAATAGAAGGATGTAACTGGTGCTCCAGCACCTCCCGTGCTTTACAGTAAAGATTAAATTGTGCTCTTATCTCTACTATTGATTAGAGGGATTTTCCTAATAGCTCACGCCTGGATTTGGGGATTATGGTCCTGTGAAGTAGAAGGTTTGACTTGGTTGCAGTCTCCTTGTACAGTTGCTGTCTGTGATCTGTTTTAATGCATGTGCCCCTGTTTTTCCAAATTGCTTTCTCTTTGATAGAAGAGAATGACATGGGATCAAATTCTGGCAAGGTGCTGCACATAGGGCTCCAGGGACATAGGGACAGAGATGTAAAGGTAGAAGCCTTCTGTTTGGATTCCAGGTCCCCCAGAATTCCTGAGGAGGTGGCTCTCGAGGCTCTGAAACAGGAATTAGAATGAGCTGACATTTCTCTCGCACATGGTATTTTTGTCAAAAATGTGGCCTGTTTTTTTTGTAAATGAAACTTTTCTCCAAAAAGTTTAACATTAGAAGAAAAAGATTTTAATTTTTTTTCTATTTCAGCAGGGTCCAAATGGAGCTTCGTGAAACTTTATGATATACATTTTATTTATTGTGAAACTTTGTGATATACTTTACTGATATTTTCATACAAATTTGTATCAAAATATTTTTGTTAACTTCTTTGGTGCCTTTTGTTTCTGAACACTGGGTTCTTGATTAGACAAAAAACCCACTGAAAACACCTTTTTAAAAAAAATCTAAAACCCAGTGTTCAGTAAGAGAAACACTCTTATTTTAAAAAATCAAAGAAAATGCTTCCAAAAAAGGAAAAAAATGGTTTGTTTTGAATCCTGTGAAATAGAAACAACTTTGCAATTTTGATTCCCCCACCCTCTTTGGTAATTTCTCCTTTCTAAAACAGGAATCAGGATGGGGCTGGTTTCTGAGTAGTCATTTGCACTATTTTACCTTGTTTAACAAAAGCAACTGTTTAGCCCCTCCCAAGTATATACAACGCCAGCGGATGGTAAAAACAATCTGCATGGGCACTGGCAGTGCTGTATTTGATGCATGCTGGGATTTGAACACTTGGGCTAGGTTCTTCAAAAGTGCTCTACATTGGCTGAACTCTGCTTTCACTGGAGTCAGAATTCTCAGACTGTACATGGTTCCATTTTAGAACCATTTGCCTGCTGGCACTTGACCAGTGTCTCGGTTAATCATTCTAGAGGGACCTTCTTAGTATGTTCATCTATCCTAGTTCTCTTAGGTCAGGGGTGGGCAATAACCTGCCTGCAGGCCAAACACAATTTGCCAGGATTAACAGCCACCAGGTGCTTTGTTTACCTGAACGTCTGTAGGTACAGTCACTCGCCACTCTGTGTGGCTAGGAACAGTGAGCTGCAGCCAATGGGGGCTGCAAGCAGCTGTCCCTGCTTTGTGTACCTCAGTGTCTGCATCGAGCAGCCCATCACTAGCTAACCCTGGTGAACCACATCTGGTCTGCGGGCAGGTTATTGACCACACCCCTGTCTTAAGCAATATCTTACACTAAAGACCTTATGGGGCACAACTGGGCAGATACAGCTGAGCCACTCTAAAATCTCTCCTGTAGCCACTTTATGTCAATAGGAGAAGGCTCTCATTGGCATAATTAAACAACTCCCCAAAAGAGGCAGTAGCTCCATCAGTGGGAGAGCGGCTCCTGTCAACATAGAATCCTAGGGCTGGGAGAGACCTACCCCCTGCTCAAGGCAGGACCAAGCCCAACTAAATCAACCCAGCCAGGACTTTGTCAAGCCGAGACTTAAAAACCTCTAGGAATGGAGATTCCATCACCTCACTAGGGAGCCCAGTCCAGTGCTTCACCACCCATCTAGTGAAATAGTTTTTCCTAATATCCAACCTAGACGTCCCCCACTGTAACTTGAGACCATTGCTCCTTGTTCTGCCATCCGTCACTACTGAGAACAGCCTCTCTCATTCCTCTTTGGAACCTCCCTTCAGGAAGTTGAAGGCTGCTATCAAATCCCCCCTCACTCTTCTGCAGACTAAACAAGCCCAAATCCCTCAGCCTCTCCTCATGGGACGTGTGCTCCAGCCCCCTAATCATTTTTGTTGCCCTCCACTGGACCTTCTCCAATGTATCCACATTCTTTCTATAGTGGGGGGGCCCAGAACTGGATGCAATACTCCAGATATGGCCTCACCAATGCCAAATAAAGGGGAATAGTCACTTCTCAAGATCTTTTCAAGATCTGATGTTCCTCTTGATGCACCCTAGTATGCCATTACCCTTCTTGGCTACAAGGGCACACTGTTGACTCATATCCAGCTTCTCATCCACAGTAATTCCCAGGTCCTTTTCTACCAAACTGCTGCTTAGCCAGTTGGTCCCCAGCCTATAATAATGCTTGGGATTCTTCTGTCACAAGTATAGAACTCTGCACTCTGTCCTTGTTGAATCTCATCAGATTTCTTTTGGCCCAATCCTCCAATTGGTCTAGGTCACTCTGGACCCCAACCTTACCCTCCAACATTTCTACCTCTGCCCCTAGCTTTGTGTCATTTGCAAACTTGCTGAGGGTGCAATCCATCCCCTTATCCAGATCATTAATAAAGATGTTAAAGAAAACTGGCCCTAGAACTGATCCTTGGGGCACTCTGCTTGAAACCAACCACCATCCAGACGTCAAGCCGTTGATCACTGCCTGTTGGGCCCGACAATCTAGTCTGTTTACCCTATCCATAATTCCTTAACTTGCTGGCAAGAATATTGCGGGAGACTGTATCAAAAGCTTTGCTAAAATCAAGATACATCACATCCACTGACTTCCCCGTGTCCACAGAGCCAGTTATCTCATCATAGAAGCTAATCAGGTTGGTCAGGCATGACTTGCCCTTGGTGAATCCATGTTGACTATTACTGATCACTTTCCCCTCTTCTATAGTGCCGTCCATCCTGGCACTTCTTTCTGTGTAACATGTGTCAGATGAAGTTTGTTTTTTTTCACAACCCTGAGTTACACGAGTTTTGCCAACAAAAGTGCTAGTGTAATCATTGCCTTATATTACTGATAAGAACCAGATTTTTTGTTTTGTGAGAAAATCTGTGCATTAGAAAACATTGACATTTGCCACAAACCAAAATTTTTGGGGAAAATCCTTTGGGGTCAACAGAAATGTTTTGGTTTTGATAAATTAAAAATGTTTAATTCCCATATGTGTCATTTCAATGTTTGGCCTTTTTATTTTGTGTTATAGAAGACTTACCTGGCATTGCTCAGATCCTTCAGGCAAATGGGTGGGAGCAGTACAGGAGTCAGAACAGGGACTTAGAGGTGTGGGGGGCTCAGGGCAGGAGGCTAAAGTGTAGGGGGCCTCAGGGAAGGGGGCTAGGAGGTGTGGGGGGGCTCAGGGCGAGGGTGGTGGAAGACACATGGCCTTCCCACCAGCTGTTCCCAGGGGCCTTCCAGAGGTAGCAGGAGGACCATGTGGCCTGGCTGGTTGCTCCTTCCAGGGGTCGGCCTCTGTCAGCTGGCAGCTGCTCTCCAGGGCTAGTGCAGGATAGTGGGAGGACTGCGTGGCCTGGCTGGTAGCTGCTCACTGGCTGGGCATCTTACGGTAGCAAATGAACTCACAGATGAACAGACACATAGACAGATACACAAAATCTCTCAAATATACACTAGCTAATATAAAAAATTTAAATGAAACTTTTGTGTTGAAACAGAAAATCACAACATTCCATTCTTTGGATGTGCCCTGACAAAACAAGGAGCAAACTGTAGACATACACAAGCAACTCAATTACTATGGTTGGTTATGTGCTGATGTAGGATAGGTTGACTTAATTTTGTAGTGTTCACATGGCCCTAGAGCATGCTTATGTTTCTCTCTACTCATTTGGACTGTAAGGTAGAACTAACTCGACAGAAAAGTGTCTCTCTCTAAGGGCGCATCTACACAGCAGGGCTAAAGCCAAAATAAGCTACGCCACTTGAGCTATATCAGTTGCATAGTGTGAGTTGAAATAGTTTATTTCGGCTTTTGGCACTGTCTACACAGCAGGAAGTCCAAGAAAAAGCAGTCTTCCTCTGACTTCCCTTACTCCTCATAAAATGAGGGTTACAGGAGTCGGAGTAAGAAGTCCTCCAGCTCAACATTATTTTGACATCATGTCGAGATAACTGATTGTAGTATGTATGCTGGCTATGTTATTTTGGAATAGCGTCAGTTATTCCGAAATAACGCTGCTGTGTAGACATAGCTTATGAGTATAAACAAACTAATGAGATTAATGCAGTGATAGTCACACATTTTCTTACATCTGTTGTGCCATATACTGCTGTCAATCTGAGAGTGCAATTACCATGCAATTGTCAATGAGAGATTGGCATGAAGTCTGAGGTCACATTAGGCCTATTAAGCATGTATAATTCTTTTCTGTATATCCCTCCCTCCACTGATCAAGCCATTGGAGATTTTGTACTCTCCCTAGTGTAACTGGATGTGCCTTCAAGATTTTCCATGACTGTGTGGAAGACAGATTGCAATCTTCTAATCTAGAGAATTTTCTAATTTATATAACCATCTAGTTTGATATGTGAGTTGGAAGTGAAGTCAGAACATGTCTTTGAAAATGTGCACATAAAAGGAAAGTGTTTCTTGTCAAGTCCACATGTATGGTATTTACTTAAAATGTCCATGAAATGTGCAAAAAAAAAAAAAAAAAAAAAAAAGCCAAAAGTCATGTGATATGTCCAGTCTGTTTCTTTCAATAAAAGACATCAGCTTTAAAAACTCTTTAGTCTTTGAGGACCAGGATAGTAGTCCTGATTATACCAACCTTTTTAAAACAAACAGTTTGCCCTGGATCTCTTCCATTAATAATCTGAGTATGTCAAAATCCCTGGAAATGGGGGTTAAAAATCAATATGGCATATGCTCTGAAATCTTAGTGACTCAGATGGAAAGCTGCCCTCTTCATATGTTTATTTTTCATAGAGTTATATTTGGGGGCTAAGAGCGCAGTGAATTAAATGCAGTCATCTGTTTGTTGTAGGTATGGATATGATTCTGTTCATCACAATGAGCTGAAATCACTGACCAAAGCAAAGTTCCTAGTGAAAACTATTAGGATAAACTCCTGACCTCTTGTGAAGTCAACAGGAGTTTTGTCATAGACTTCAGTGAAGCTAGGATTTCACTCTTTGGGTACGTCTACACTGCATCCCTAGTTCGGACTAGGGATGCAAATGGAGACGACCGAAGTAGTTAATGAAGCGGGGATTTAATTATCCTGCGCTTCATTAACATGATCTCGCCAGCGCGCTAGTTCAAATCACAGCTGATTTGAACCTGGAAGTGCGCGCTGGGACTCATTAGTTTGGACTAAAGCCCTTACTCCGAACTAATATTACTCCTCAAAAAATGGGAGTATTAACTACTTCGGTCGTCTCCATTTGCATCCCTAGTCCGAACTAGGGATGCAGTATAGACGTATCCTTAGTCTGTTTATATCACAAAAAATCCCACACAAATACAGTTTGTTGACTGGTGGTCTGTAAAGAAGACAAGTCTTGGAATTGCAGGTCAGGCATGAAGCACATCAAAAAGTTTATAGTTCAGGAGCAGCCACTAAATTCTGGGTGCTTGTAAAGGAGTCCTGCACTGAATACAATCAATGGAAGAAAAAGTGAAGATCAGCTGAGGTGCTCCTGTAGACTTAATGCACAGTGTAATATAATAAACATGAATTCCCATGTCCAGGAAAATACTATTGAGACAGTTATAATACCTTACCTTACTTTCGAAGTGCTATACAAACATTAATTAATAATGGTGCTAATAACAAAGAGCCACCAACCCTAACCAACCAGATAGCTCAAGTTCAGTCACCTACTGACATTTAGCACAAATAAGTCTGGAATTGTAACCATTGGGTGTTGGAGAAGGAGAGGACGTTGCTGTGTGAGTCTGTAACAGAACATAGAGGAGGTGGGAGCTTGCTTTGAAATGAGTGAGGACAGAAGTGCTCTGTGTGCACAGTGGGAGAAATCAGGGAAGGAAGCAGGTGGGAGGAATCAGTTGATATCAGCCTTCAACTTCCTGAAGGGAAGTTCCAAAGAGGATGGAGAGAGGCTGTTCTCAGTAGTGACAGATGGCAGAACAAGGAGAAATAGTCTCAAGTTACAGTGGGAGAGGTCCAGGTTGGATATTAGGAAAAACTATTTCATTAGGTGGGTGGTGAAGCACTGGAATGACTTACCTAGGGAGATGGTGGAATCTCCATCCCTAGAGGTGTTTAAGTCTCGGCTTGACAAAGCCCTGGCTGGGTGATTTAGTTGGGATTGGTCCTGCCTAGGGCAGGGGGCTGGACTTGATGACCTTCTAGGGTCTCTTCAAGTTCTATGATTCTAGGGGCAGATGGGGAAACAAGAGCTGTCAGGGATGGGGTCAGGGGACTACTGAAACTCAGCGTGTGTATACAGGCAGTCACCGGGTTACATGGATCCGACTTACATCGGATCCCTACTTACAAACGGGGTGAGGCACCCCCGCACTGGCTGCTTCCCCCCAGCAGACCAGGGAGACGCGAAGCTAGCGCCCACCCCCAGCAGACCAGGGAGACGCGGAGCGGCTTTTCTCAGCAGACACCTCAGCTTGAGAATAAAGGACTGAGGCAAGTGAGGTGTGGGAGAATAAAACTGAGCTCTGGAGAAATGTTTGGCTAGAGTTTCCCCTACAATATGTACCAGTTCCGACTTACATACAAATTCAACTTAAGAACAAATCTACAGTCCCTATCTTGTACGTAACCCGGGGACTGCCTGTATTGTCTACCTGTTCCTGGGTCCAATCCCAGGGATTGTGGTGGCCACTTCAGACCCTCCAGAGCAGTGTTTCTTAAACTTTTTAAGAGTGAGGAATACCAAACAACAACTTTTTTAATAGGGAACACCAAGGATTTTTTTTGTTGTTGAGCCAAAAAAAAAAAAAAAAAAAAGATTCTTGCCATTCCCAAGGGAAAAGTTGTTGACCAAAAAAAAAAAAAAAAAGGACGTGGAAAAGTTGTTGAGCAAAACAAACAAACAAAAGACAGGGAAAATAAGTTGTTAAACCAAACAGTTTGCCTTTTTATCAGGAGAGCAGGCATTGCCCTTTTACAGGGTAGCCAGTGTGCCACGGAACACACTTTAAGAAATGCTGCTCCAGAGCTTTCTCAGCTCTCTGAGGTGTATTCCCTTTCATTCCACATGCATGAATTCAGTTTACACAGGGAATGGTGTGGAAGGGGCAGAAGCTCCTCACGGTATTTCCATCATGAATGCGCTAGTCTTCCTCTCCCTCCTCCCCCTTCCCACCTCAGTTCTGCTGCACCCAATAGAACAGAAAGGGTAGGTTTTAGAAATCTTTTAAATACCTTCTTCTGACTTCACGGGAATAATCCCAAATTTACATTGCTGAAGAGAGAGTAATATAAATCCCTTCATTTCTGTAGTTCATGTAATCTAGACACCCAAAAATCACTAGTCACTTCTGAAAATTTTGGCCCAAAGCCACCATTTGAAGGCCAATTTCCTAACTTTTTATCTTGCTTTATTTTCCTAAAAAGAGTGTCTACTGGTCAGGATACCATTCAATGCATAAACTTTCATCTACAAACTGAAGTGTTCCACTGAAACTCTAGCGTCCTAACAATTAGACTGACACCCTTTTATTCGGCTCTCCCGTTGGATCACTGTTCTTGCATTAAAGAGGCACCATCAATTTGAAATTCTCCCCTTTCAATTTCACATTCTTTTCCAATTAAACTTCACTATTTTAAACCATGTTTTCTTTCTCTCCCCATTCGTGAAGTGAAATGCTCATTTAAACAAAAAGGAAGCAGTCACCAGGGACGCAATTGTGGGCCAATTGAAATAAATGGTAAAACTCCCATTGACTTCATTGGAGCTAAGATTTCACACAGAGTGCTTCCAGGTACAAGCTCACTGGGGCAGGCCTTGTATGTACAATGCCTAGTGCAGCAACGCCCCAGTTTGTTTGGCCCTTGGAAATTACTTTAATACAAATGTTAATAATGAAGAAAACAAACCAAATAGGTAAACCTATTTTCCCTGCTAATCTCCTTCACACCTGGTAATCTTGAAGCTTGCTACAGTATTAGCTAAAACCAGGTCAAACAGAAATGGTTTTGAGTAGTGGTTGTTATACTTGATGGTGTCCATTTATATATTTTGTGCCAATTTCTCATCCCTGCCATGCATGTAGAACAACACTATAGCTTCATTAAAGTGATGTGAACACCTCTGAGGACAGAACTCCTCTTGAATCTGGTAAATAATTGCCTAGACTCTTTTGCCTATAAAGCACTTTGAGATCTGTAACTGGGAGGCACTGTAGAAATGCCAAGTATAATGTTGATTTTCTTCTTTTTATTAATGCACTTTAAAAACAGCTTCAGAGACGTTTTTCATTTGGAATGTGAAGACCGTTAAGTACAAGATGCTTTGTCACTTGTTATTATGAAGAATGTGAAATGAAGCAAGATCTGCCACCTATATGTCTTTGTTCCTTTCTACTTTTGAATATATTGAACCAATAAATATATTTCATTGATATTTTTAATGGAAGCCTTTTGCCTTTCTTATGCATAAAATGCTTGTAAATCAATATTACATTATTTTGATGTCTTCTATCAATATAGCTGCTCTTCTGCATCTTAATTTTCAGGGGATTATCATTCGCCCATGGAAAGTTTTCCCACAGTGAAATCTGACCACCAAAGATTTATTCCCAAAGCAAAAATATTTGTTGTAGTATCTGGGTGGAGGATATGTAGACTGGGGGTTTTTCTGCTAGCTATCACTCCCTGTTTGTTTTGTTCTTGGTTGTTGTTCTCGTAGGGCCTGGTTTTCAGAGGTCCTGCGCATCCACAGCTCTAATTTATATCAAGTGGAGTTGTGAGTGGTCAGCACAACAGGATTTCAAGTCATTATGGCTCAGAACTATTTCTGCACTGGCATAAAGTTCCTAAGGTCTTGGGCATTGCCTGATTTCTAAAATTTCAGCAAAGACATAAATACACAAAAGCCAACAAAGCAATGGAAAATTGAGGTATGGGCTGTCTCTTAATTTGAAATAGCAAGAAATGTTCAGATTTGTAGTAAATGTGCTGGTAGATGTCCTGTAGTATTTGTCCATGACATTAACACTTGGAAGCTCCTGTGTTGATCATGACCTCATTCTGCTAAGTGTGTACATCCACTTTTGTGAGAGACAGTCCTGCCCTGAAGACCTTACAGTCGAAGGAACAAAGGGCAGCCTAAACCCTGAGTTTCCTGTCTTTATTGTTTTGGTGTCTCTCGCCCTTAAACATTGTTGTTAAAGTTTAGAATGTTCACGCCAGCCTGCTGAAATTAAGCCCCCTTTATGTTGTTATTCAGGAGGTTATAAATATCACGTTACGCAGGAAGCAAATTCCCTTGTTATCAGATTGATCTGTGGTCATTTTTCTTTTCCTCAAAAGCAGAATGGTCAGCGTTATCAGTGCTCAGTCATTTGTTTCCTATTAAACACAAATGCTTAGGATGCTGTTTAACTGGCTGAGAAGAGCAACTACCCTGTTTTATCTGTAAACCTAGCCTTAAACTGGGTGACACCTGAAGCTGACAGGAAGTGAGATTTAATAGGATTTAATATCCCATGAGTGGGAAAAGTGTGTGGTTTCCCGATAGGGCAGGTTAAATATCAACTGTAAAAAAAAAAAAAAAAAAAAAGTTAGTGGAAGTGATCTTATGAAGTTGAGCGAACAAATCCAAGGAGGTCCAGAGTTCAGCCTGATAGGCCATTTGTGCCTTGTTGAGCTCTGCGTGTGTAGATACCACAGGAGTCTGAGGTCAGTGCTTCTGTTACATTCTGCATATGCTGTTGTGCAGGCTGAGTTAGATAAGGCAGCTTGGAATTTCTCGGCTCTTGTGAAGGTAAAGACAGAGAATTAAAGCCATTTAAAATCAATGATCTTTAATGAATACTATTTAAATGAATGGCATTACATTGTTACCCAGGGGGCATAATGGACCATGCAGTGTAACCTGTGGCCATGTAGGTCTTCATATTTGTCGCTATGCAGCATCGTACTCAACTTTACAACAGTATAGAGGAGAAATCTGACACCCTCCTACTCCAAAAATATCTTCCATCTGTTTAGTTTTGCTGATAGCAGTGAAGGGATGATGACACACAAGGAAACATTTCTGATTTCCTCAGGAGAGGGTAGTGATGCACATTCTTACTAGCCAGTTCATGGATGGCAGCAAACTATCCCATCAGTTTTTGAACGGTCAAATATGGAATGATTTGGACTAATATTTTATGACCCTTACCTACCTCTCCCTTCCTATTCCTGCTCCCAGGTTCCATCAAGGCTCGGAAACCATTGTTTAGTCTGTAGAAGTGTTGGGCTTCCTTAGAGAAGAACCTACATACTGATGACTGCCAAAGGTGCTGCATGTGCGCTAGCAGGTGCAGAATTGTACATTAATGCTATCGCTCATTTTTCCAGATTTTATTTGTTTAGATGACAAAAATGATTTATTCACCAGTTCTGGAAAAGTGTGTGATGAAACAGGTCTTTTTAAAGGTATATTAAAGTAAGAAACAATAAACTCAAAAGAAACAATAAACTCCACCTACTACTAACTTCTCTTTTTCTGGAGTTAGGATTGAAGATGACCCTCTGAAGCAGTCATGGATGTACTGGCATGACTCTATAATACAGCAATGTAAAACTTGCCGTAATAATTACTTCCATTAGAGTAGGTCTACACAGCATCATTATTTCGGAATAACAAAATGCACGTCTACACACAAACAGTAATTTCGACATAATGTTGAAATAATGTCCAGCCAGAGGACTTCTTACTCATACTCCTGTAACCCTCATTTTATGAGGAGTAAGGGAAGTTAGAGAAAGAGTGCTCTGTTTCAAAATAAGTACTATGTAGACATGCCCAAATTCAAAATAAGCTATTTCAACTTAAGCTACGCAATTAGCATAGCTCAAATTGCATAACTTATTTCGAGTTTAGCACTGCTGTGTAGACATACCCTTAGAGATGCCTACGCATATTTACTTACCAAAAAACTAGTTATCTATGTCCTGGCTGACATAATCTCTTCAGAAACACAGTGTTAAAATGCAGTGTGTGTGTGTTGCGTTGCGTTTCTTTTTGGACGCTGTTCTATATTACAGTTATTAATTAAAGACATCAACATGTCCCATGTTCAGAGGAATGATTTATGATGCAAGGAATTACTTTAAAGATACCGGAAATGATCAGATACACTTATACTGTGTCTTTTATAACTCAGAAAAAACTCCACTTTTGTATTTGTGGTTTAAATTAAGTGCTAGATGGGTTCATATGTTTCAGAGGAGAAGGAAAGATGTGCCCTTCAGCTTATTACACAATATGGCTCAGAACTAACATGACTAGCTTTAAATTAGAAACTTAGAACAAAGAGACTCTTTCACATTACTTTTATAGGTCCGTTTTCCACTTTAAAATCTGAATTGAAATGAGACTAAAAAAAAAAACCACCCTGAAAACAAAGTGACTAGGCCTCATTCTCACTGTGAAAAGGTCATTATAATGGTAAATTGTTAACAGTGTTCACAAAATGTCATTAACAGGATAAAAATGTACAGTTGGTATTTCCCATTTTTGTTATTTTTCTCACGATGACATTTGCTTCTCAAAAATGCAACGTTGCCAAAGTAGGCTTACATGGGACAATTAAAGAGAAGCATTTTCTGGACGACGGAAATTCCAAAGGATAGCTTTTACTTTGTAAATTACATTTTTAAGCATTTCCACAGACAAATGATTTCTGGCTGTTGTCACTCTCTGTATTTACTTTTCTAAGCAAGATGAAACCCACTGTGGCAGTTTATAGGAGCATAATTACCCCCATCCCACCAATGCATTTATTTATTTTCTAGTATATTTATGAGGACTGTGTTTTGCTTTGTATTTTTAAAGGGCTACTTAATGAATGCGAAATCAGAACCCGCAGGACTTGTTCTTGCTTCCACTGATGTCAATGAGTGAGCTCCCTTCTGCTAATTTCAGTGGGGGGAAGATTTAGCCTTTGTTGATGATATCAGCAATCCAAGATCCTCTTCAAATAATTTTGTTTTCAGCTGAAGAAACATGTCTAATGTTCACACAAGCATCTGCCCACAAGATTACAAGAGAGGGAACAGATATTCATCAACAGTAACTCATTGGTCGATTAAGTTGGTGGCTTCTTAACTCTTGTCATTGATTTTTTTGGGTAGAGAGGACAGATTTCTTGTGAATATCTGCTCAGTGTCATTCCCCACAGGCTGTCCCTTCTTATTTTTCAATAATTTTTCCTGTTTTCATTGTGTTTTTCCCACTGGCTGGATCTATGGCACTTTATTCCCATGCATTTGGGCACACGCATGAAGCTTTGCCTGTTTGCTCAGTTTGGACTCAGTACCCAGTTATGAAATCCCTGCTTTTTGGGTGCAGCGGGTCAAGGGTGGGAGGCAGTACTTTATCGAGGACCCATCTCAGCTCTACCTTTCTGTGATTCTGTATGACAATAGGAAAAGGGCAACATCACTGGCATGAGGCTTATGTTTTCAGCTCCTTAAAATGGTGATAGCTGCAGCAAATTTTTCAGGTGGGTGTTTGCGAGAGGGAGGCTGAGCAAACAGCACTTGCCCGCATCATCTGAAATGAAAGCAGAGCCAACACAGTATTAAATCCCATCTTTTTATTCACTGCTTTCTGGCACTCCATTAATGAAGCAGCTAAACCCTCTGACCAGCTTTGATCTGAAATAAGGCCCCCTCTTATTTATTTTCTTGTCCCTCTTAATTTTCTTTTTTCTTTTGTGCCTTTCTCGTTGAGCCCTTCTGCACCGGTAACTATGGAAACACTCATGAATGAGTGAGAATAGTACACTGCTACTACTAACTTTGCTTTCCAAAGCTCTGCCTGATTTTTTCACACAGCCTGGGGTACTCCCAGATCCTGGAGAATGGGATATGTTCTTTTTGGTGTTTGCAATTGCAGCCTGCAGAATGCTGTGACAGAATGAAGTGAACAGTGCAGTATGTTACAATAGATAATCACTTAGCTTTTGCAAATTACCTCCCGACCCTTTCTCCCACCTTTGACAATAATGATCCAAAATTCTGCAGCATAAAATCCTGTTACCATAGTTTGTTGGGCAGTTGCTTCCTTGTTTATAAGGGCAGCGTTTCCTATGAATGGCATTTCAGGAATGATTTAGCATGGTGTATTGCAGTGATCCAGTAAAAGGGCCTGTTGGGTACCTTGTTGCCAAGCAGAAGAGGATAGTGAAGGAAGTCAGGTTGCATAATAATGAAGAGATGGTAGTCATGGGCAATGCCCAGCCAACCCACAGTTCATAAATTGCTTTTGTGGCTTGTGGTGTTAACCCTTTTGTGTCAAGGTGCCACTTGAGATCAAAGGGTTGCAGTGCTCCCAGAATGCCGCAACCTTTCTGTTTACAAAGATGTCTCTCCCTAGCCAGATTAGCTGCTACTCCATTCTCGCCCAAATAGTCAGCCAGCGTATCTTTAATCCCTTGTGCGTGGCATGTAGCATCTCTGTGCCAGCCAATTAACTGCAGCTGCCACTTGATCTCAACTAGCATTTCAAACCGATTTTAACTGAAATGTACCCCTTTTCATATCTTTGTCTACTGCATGAGAATTCTTGCTGTTTCTGTGGAATGAAGTAACATATGGGGGTGAGAGAGCCACCCAGATGGGGAAATGTGTGGGTACAAAAGTTCTGCAGAGTGTTTGCTGTGAGAATCTGGTGAAGGGTATGAAGTTCTGCAGCATATATCTATAGTGACATTCATTAAGTCACCTGACACGACTCCTTTGTGATCAGGTATCAGCAGTAGTCGTCAGTCCTCTCAGGGCCAACAAGCTTGGATCTTGTGTCTGAATGCAATGGAGTTCTCTACCCTGCCACCTCTTCTAGCTGCAAAACAACTTGACACCTTTCCCCCTCCTCCCCCCCATGCTTAGCCTCTTACAAATAACACAAATCGGTATCAGAGATCAGTGATTTCCAATGGGCAGGGTATTTTGAAGAAAAAGATGTTGCCCCGTCCCCTAAGCTTGGTAGCCCCTGAACTCTAAAACAAACGACTGATTCTAGAATGGTGGGTGATTTGTGTTTCTGGTTGGCTCTGGAAATAGAAGTGCTGAAATGCCTGGAAAGAGAATGTCTGGAAGCTACTCAGAGCAGGAAGTACAGGACATTCTGCTGGTTAATCCATTCTCATAATACTCCAGGACAAAGTTTGCAGCCCTGGGAGATTCACATTTGCATAAGCCTTCTGAGGAGTGTTGGAGGGGGGATTCGTCCCAGCATCAGAGTCGGGACAATTCGAGGTAGGAGACTTCAATTGATACAACAGCTCCCACAGACCACTGCAGTGGTGCAGACACACCACAGCATCCGAATGCACCAGACAGCCACACTGTCTAGCTCCCACGACACCCACCTTCTCATCATGGGATAGGCATGCATATGCTGGGGTCTGCTGAAGTAGATGGGGAATGCAATGGCCTGGGTATTCCCCATAGACTCTGGGAAGCTGCTTTACCACATATTTATGCTGCCAGAGATGGTGAAAAAGAGCTGCAAGGTGACCAGGAATTGGGTCCTACATAGTTATGATTGGGTCTGTTGCATCTTTAAATGTTTGGAGTCTTGCCTTTCTGGATGCTAGCAAAGAGGACTATGAAGAGATTCTTGCACTTTGAGAGATTCACTCTAATGCCGCCTATATGGAAACTTTACATTGGTTCTTTCTTGTTTGTGTTTCCCTAACTCTGAAATAAGTCATGCATGTTCTATTTGTTTATGAACAAATAACAGCTGGATTTCTGAGGTGCTTATCAGACCATCTGCAAGCTTCCAGCAATTAGCTGGAACTAATAATCAATCCGATTAAGCAGGATTTTTTTCTGCCCCAGATCATTAATTTTCCACCACACGCATTAAAAGCTTTTTTTCCCTCTCTTCACTCAGACCTGCCCACCCCTCAAGCAAGTTAATAGGAAATGAATTTTGAAGAGTTTTGTAACAGAAGAGATGGTTCCTAAACGGAACCTCCCCAAAACTGTGGGAACTTTTGGCTTTGGGTCTGAGCTCCATGGCTCAGAAACACCCACAGTAAAAACCTAATGTCACACAGGGAACTTAAGGGTTGTTGGGTTTTTTTTGTTTGTTTGTTTGTTTTGAGACCATGCAAAGCAGATTTCTACATGCAAAAAAAGCCCACACAGTGACCTGGACATGGGAGCTCCAAGTTTCTAGAGTTCAGGGCCAAATTTTCACGTGTTCAGCCCCTACCAGTGGTGCCCAGTTTTTTAAAAGAGCTCAGCTCCTATTTGGGTACTCACTCAAGGGCCAGGTTTTAATAAGTGCTTTGTTCCCCACAGCTCCCATTGTAACCCAAAAGGCCAGGTTTCCAAGCGTTTTGCACCCAGTGTTCTGAGTGCGGTCACTTCTTTTTGGTATTGAAAAAGGAACAGAGCTCTTCTGGAAATTCTGGATTGAAAGGCTAGCCCAGCAAGTGCACAAGTGCCTTTATTCATGTGAGTTGTGTCACGAAAGTTCAGTGGCAATTCATACCAGAGTGAAGTCACTCATCTGCTTAAATATTTGCAGGATCAAGTTCTTAAACTATAGCCAGCAGTTTTTGCAATAAATGTAGAAGGCAGGTCATAAGATGAAAAAGTTGTAAAAAATTGTATCTTTCTGCAGAGATGTTATCAGGCTGTGTGGAACCCAATGCTGTACTCTCTGTGTGGAGAACTGTTAGGAAGAGGAAGCTAGACCTTTATGTTCAGTATATATTCCAGCTGTGCAAGTCATTTCGATTAAAGGAAGTGGTGGTGAAAGTCGGAAATTGGGTGCAATTAAACTTTTGGGTCCAGGGAGAACATTCCGTGAGTTCTTTACTGCTCATATGATTTTAATGAAACAGAAAGTTGCCAGCCTGAAGAACCCACACTCTCAAAACTGACACAATTAAGGCTTCCATAATGTTGCCCAGCAAATATATTTAAAAACTAGAACTAATCAGAAAGTTTTAAATGGAATAGTTTTCTGTCAGAAAACAGTTTCACTGAAATAAAAATGTTTTGCAGGAACATGTTGATTTTGAGGCTATTTTGAGGGAAAAGTGCTGAAAACAAATAATTATTTCTTGTGGTGTTTCTGTTGTTGAATTGAATTACAATAGACATTAAATATTAAAGTTATTGTATGTTTCAATGGTAGAGAAATTAAATGATTTAACACTATCAAAAGAAAATATTTCATTATTCCAACATCTAAATTTTGTGATATTTTTGTTCCATAAAAAATTATGAAATTCTGATTCAAAATGGAAACAAATTTGGAAATTCCAGTACAGGTTGAACCTCTCTAGTTTGGCACTCTCAGGACTTGAACGGTGCTGAATCAGAGAATTTTCTGGACAAGGGGAAGTCAATGTTGTCTAGCAGCATTACCAGCACTTTCACTGTTAACTGGGCTGTTAGAGTACATTTAGGAGTTAATTAGAGCTAAATAAAAGCACTGAACATTGAGAGGTAGGACTGGTGGCTGTAAACAAATATTATGAGAACACGGGAAATGTGGCCACACGCATGATAAGTGGATATCTGGCTAACTAAACTCATTTTGGATGACGGATGTTTCAGAACCAGCAAGTTCTGGACTAGAGAAGTTCAATCCGTATTTCACATGTGATAGACTTTCTGGTTTCCAGTCAGCTTTAATCAACCCCTGGTCTGGAGAGGGCCACTTATGGGGGAAGAAAATCTGTTGAGGCTCTGAGGCAGATTCTGTCCCTCAATAAGGATCTGATCCAAAGCCCACTGAAATCAACAGAAAAGCTCCTATCGAGTTCAGTGTTTTTCGCATCAGACACCAAGGCTGTAACTCTACTTTATGCTAGTCTGGGGATGGGAAATGATGTCTGTTGCAAAGGCCTGACATCATGGTTTTAGAAATGAGTGGTCCCATTGAAACTAGGGTCTGATTATATGAACATCTCTCTAAACATTTCCATTGCTGTAGGAACATAGGCATTACCAATACACTCCAGTATCATGTATCTAACAGTGGTCAGCACCAGGGGCATGAAAGGAAAGTGCAAGTAACCCTACAATAGGCAGCTGCTGTCTCAGGGAAATTTTCCTCTCAACTCCATTAATTAGATATGGTTTATTCACAGAGGCATGAGATTTTATATACTTTACAAAGCACTCTGTGGTAAATCCATTCAGTTGTAATTCTGGGAGTTCTCATTCTTATAACTGTCCAATTCTTTTTTTTGAATCCCACTAATTATTTGGCCTTAATGATACCTTGTGTCAAGGAGTTCCAGAAGCTAATGCGTTTTTTTGGATGTGGGGGACTCAAACCCACAATCTGGAGGCTGATGCCTTATCCATCAGGCTAATGGGACCTACCTGTCTGCCTTCTTTCAGTTGATGTCTAATCCTCCCAACCTTCAGCTGATGCCGGCTTCAGCCCTGAGGAAGCTGGCTACCCTGCTGCTCCCGGGGCCGATGATTTGCTCTGGAGCTGCTGCCTGGCTCCAGCTTCGGCACACAGCCACTGCTCGGCTGCTCCTGCCCTGGTTTGCAGCTCTAGCCCTGGGGAAGCTAGTGGTGGCTGCCCAGCTGTTAGAATGGTTTTTGTTTTATCCATTTCAAATGTGGTACCTTTTATTACATTTAGCATCCCCTTTTGCTTGAATTATAAGATAAGTTGAGAGAAGTTGCCAAGCCACCATTTTAAAAAATCTTTCATTATTTCTGTATCTTTTACATGTCCAATCCTCTATTTATCGCCTGTCTAAAGTAAATAATCCCAGGATTTTTAGACCCATTTCATAAAGAGGTTTGCCCATGCCTCTAATTATTCTTGTTCTGCCTATCCCCCAATAGAAATGTATTAAAACAAGTAAAAATATTTCCTCTTACAAACATGAAGCCATTTCCTCCCCCACAATCCCAGTCCTTCACCCTGGAGAAAAGAAGACAAGAAGCTTATTTTATCTAGACACCATATAAGGGGATCCCCATAGCTAATCTGTTTTGGGGAATCTCCAAAACTATAAAGAACCCTAATCTGATACTCCCCCTCCCCCCAAAGAAGAAAATTTGGTGTCTGTGACTCATAAAATACCATAAAAACCCAAAATATGCTCTACAATTTCAGAAATGCAAAAGCAGAGGCAGGATCAGTCAGGGGCTTCTGCGCATCTCTTTTTGCTGACTAGTCCAAGATTTTGTTAATGTGCTTGTGAATATCACGGCACATTTGCACGCAAATCCATCTGCCTGTTGCTATAGAGATACATGCTTGACAGCTTCAGCTTGGAAAGTATCCCATCACTGTTTGCTTGAGAATTAATGGCAGATGCAATTCACGTTCAGTCCTCCAGATCCAAAGAGGTGTGAATTCCTTGAATAACATGCTAATTGGTGTCTAGGCGCATATACTTGTTTTATGGTGGCTCTCCATCAGCCACCCTTGTGATGTGCTAGAGGACCAAAAGACGCACATCACAAGCTTGCTACTGTTATTTAAAGCCCTTCATAATTCTGGCCCACAGCAGTCAGTTTAAAAGCAAACATATATCCAAGGCAAAAATTCCCGATATCTAGAAAAGAAATAACTGTGGTCTCTTAGGTACCAGAGCGTGGAAACCCTTGATAAAAGATGAGTGTTTGGCTTTGTCTACACTTACCAGGAGGTGGGTGCTGCAGGGATTGATCCCTCAAGGGTCCATTTAGAACAGGGGTGGCAGGATGCAGCCTCCAGCTTGCCTGGATCCAGCCACCGAGGCTTGGACCTCACCCCAACATTGGAGAGCCTGCATTGGTGCCTCAGGCTCTCCACCATTCCCCCCACAGGCCTGGAGCTCACAAAATCTACTAGCTGGGGCCCTCAATCTCTGGTGTGCTTTCTCATTCACAGTCGGCCCTCAGTGAGGGTTTTTGGTTGGGGTTTTTTGTTGGTTGGTTGGTTGGTTGGTTGGTTGGTTGGGGTTTTTTTTTGCTTCTCACTTGTGTGTGGCCTGACTGATTTTTCTGTGGATCAGTAGCCCCGACCTGGAAAAGGTTCCCCATCCCTAATTTCGCAGGTCTAATAAGACCTGCTAAATCGACCGCTGATTGCACTCATGTTGACTCCAGTACTCCATCAGATCAAGAAGCGTAAGGGAAGTCAATGAGTTTCTCCTGCTGAGCCCTTGCAGTGGAGATACCTTAGATCTAGTTACTAAGTATGTCAGCTCTAGCTATGCTATTCACATAGCTGGAGCTGTGCACTTTAGTTTGACATTGCCCCCTCGTGTAGACCTGACCTTCAATAACATTCACTTTACTTGCCTGACTGCCAGTCAGCTACTTCTGTTGCCCATAAGCCTGATCAGCCATAGCAGATGGACTCCTCAGGGCTTGATTCTCATTTATACTAAAGGTGCTAGACATCCTACAAGCACCAAAAGTAGCTATAAAGTATCCTACATTTACTCCCACTTCCAAGCCTCTTTTCATTGCCTGAATTGAGGGACCCAAGTATAAATGAGGATCAGATCTTATGATAGGGTCTTGGCAGCCATGCAGCATGCTGGCTAGCTGGCTGGTACTTCACTCTGTAAGGCCAGTAGGCAGTGTTCTTTGTAAGATGAGTACTTGGGCAGCTGCCCAGGAGAGATTCAAATGTGCCCAGCTGATTAGAAGAGTGTCCACAGCCTCCCACAGCCAGCAGCATGTGTTTCTACTGGTAATAGGCATAACAAAATGTATTCTACACATGGCTGGAAAAATTTAGAGGGAACATTGGTAGTAGGGGGATCACGTCTTGCCTTTTCACCAGGTCTCAGCCCATGGCCCTGTGTAGATCAACCCTTGAAGAGGGGAAATAGATCTTCCTCCTGGTGGTGGTAAGGTGTTGAGATCTTCTTCCCTGAGGTATTTCCTTCAAATCTCCTTAGTTTGGTGCCTGGCCCCATCAGTCCAGTTTTCTGGCACCTGCAGCTTATTTGCAGGTTCCTCTTAGCAAGGAAGCCCTTACTTACCTGAAATGGCTATGCTGGCTGGCAGGTCACTGATCTCTCTCTTTCGGTGGGCAGACTGAGAGACCTCATGCCTCCTTGCCAGTCAGCCCCAAACTCAGCCACGATCTCTTCTTTTCTCCCCCTCGAGGCCTGGCATTGGCTGCAGATAGAGTGGAGCAGGGGCCAGCAGATCCCAGGTTTTCTTTAACCCCCACTATGTCAGACAGCAGTTTCTCTGCTCCTTCACAGATCCTGAATTATTGGTGTTGATTGTGATCAGTTCAGTGGCAGAGCTTGCTCTGTTGGGGAGAGGAGCCTGAACTGTGGAACTCTCTGCCACATGAGGTCTGTCTGAGTCCTTCATTGGCTGCTTTTTAATCCACGTTTGAGGTCCATTCATTGCGTCCAATTTTTCTTTCACCATTTTGGGGGCTAATACGTTGTTTTGAATGGACTTTCCCCCCCCCCCCCCGTGGAGTTTAACTGGGAATTATTTGTCAGTGTGGTTTGCATGAGAGCAGGTTTGCCTTCATAGCCTTTGAAGATTTCAGACGGGGCTATTTGGGCAGGATATTCTGTAATATTTTTAATTTTAAATAAGTGGTGTGAATTGCAGCTGAGTAGACACCATATACAGCACTTCAGAGAGATTCTTATATGGTGCTGTGAATGGGTGAGCCTTGCCTAGTGGTTAGAGTCTGTAGTGGCAGCCTAGCCTAGAGGTGGGGAAAACCTGGGTCCTCCCACTCCATTGAGTTCCAACCCAGGGCTCCCTTGGGCACTATAAAGAACCATCCGCTGCCTGCTGTCAGGAGTGTTAGAACATCTTGTACAGTGGGAATGCTGAAAGCCGCTGAACCAAACTTAACTCCTATATATGATAGAAATCACTTCAAGCCTAGGAACGTGGAAGCACCCCAAATTCCAGCACCTTTGCTTGCAGACCAGCTAACACCGTTCCCTGGGTCTCTTTCTTCCACTCTGTCCCGGTTTTGGGTGTGTTGTGGCTTGTGGTTCTCCTTGCAACCCAGCCTACGGGCCTCTGCAGGCTAGGGACTCCTGGCTTCATGGAGAAGTCCTCCTCCTGGCATAGTGCTTTTGCAGCAATGAGCGTACACCTGTCTTTCTTACCTGCCCCCTTGCTAGACTGCAGCACCTCCTTTTTAAGCCCCTCCTCCCACTGCAGTATGTCCATAGGGCTGCTAGTGTAGGGCCTTCCAGGCCCAGAGTTGTTCCTACACCCCTCTCTGTCTCCAGTGTGAGAGTACAACCCCAAGTAGTCAAATGAAAATGGATATAGGGGAAGAGTATTAAGTAACTGTTTACAAACGATTTACACCCGATGGAATAAATTACCAGCTCTTAACAAAATCAGACCACAGTACCACCCAAAATTCAATGAGAGGGGCATCTATTCATTCGTGACCTCAAAACAGATAAAATCTGCGAGGCCACCAGTTCAAATCCAACCCATCTCAGTCACTGCTAGAAATTGTTACTATCCAGTGGCTGTTCGGCAGCTCATGTGAAAGAAGTAGGTTGCATCAGTCCCGTCTGTTGCCCAATTGAAAAGCATCTAGATCACAGATAGTATCCCAATTGGCTGTGACAGTAGAAAGGCCAATGATTAAACAAGCATGAAGACCATGTCTGCGGGCTGTGATGGTAAATATTCATGTACTACAATGACAGGGATCATATAATTCATTAGGTAGGACTAAGGGCAGGTCTTAGTCTTAAATATTTTGAATGTATGTCCTTATTGAACATACATCTAGAAATATGATAAGAGGTGGACTTGCTACTAGGGATCTGAATAGCTGATACTAAAAATGCCATGCATTTTTTAGTGAATTCTGCACAGAGGAAAACTTCTGTTTCCTTTAGAACTGCATGGTATAATGAAAAATTAGCTTCACTCCTCAGTAGGCTGGTCATAAATATGTCTACACAGCAGCATTATTTTGGAATAAGTGATGTTATTCTGAAATAACACAGAGCACATCTACACAGCAAGCCATTAGTTCAAAATAATGTTGAGCTGGAGGAATTCCTATTCCACCTTCTGTAACCCACATTTTACAAGGAGTAAGGGAAGTCAAAGGAAGAGTGTTCTTCCTTTGACTTCCTGCTGTGTAGACAGCACCAAAAGCCAAATTAATCTATTTTGACTTCTGCTATGCAATTGATGTAGCTGAAGTTGCGTAGCTTCATTTGACTTTTGCCTCCAGTGTAGACGTACCGTAAGGCTATGTCTACACTGCAGGTATTAATTTGCATATTCTCCACCGCTGCTTTTTGCGCAAGAGGTTTTTGCACAAAAACAAGCAGTGTAGATGGGTCTGTTTTGTGCAAAAAAACCCTTTTGTGCAAGATCCCTTATGCCTCAAAAAAGGAGGTATACAGGATCTTGTGCAAAAGGGTTTTTTTGTGCAAAATGGACCCATCTACTCTGCTTGTTTTTGCACAAAAACCTCTTGCGGAAAAAGCATCGGCAGAGAATATGCAAACGACAGCGCAACTCTCTGCCGACAAATACTGCAGTGTAGACATAGCCTTAAATGAATGCAGAGTAACATCACTGAGGTTTTGCACTTCTGTAGGCACTTCACCTTGTATTACTATCGCCACTCTGAGGTTTTGAAATACTCATTGCATACCCACGTGATAAAATTAACACATAAACCACAGCACATATGTCTGCTTTTGCTAAGAAAAGCTGCCTTGAAGATTGCAGAGTGTCCTGGTCTGAGCAGACAGCGTAAAAACAGGAATCGAAGCAAGTGAAAAGCCTTTACTTGTGCAACCTACACAATTACCAAACTATTCAGAGAAACCTTTTAGCTTTTAACTCTGCTAGACAATTTACCCTCTCTCCGCTGTCTCCATGCATTATGTCCTTCAAACACCCTCAAATTACACTTGGAGCCAGTGAGTGCGGCCAGTTCTATGGGAGAGGCTGAAAGCTGAAAGGTCAGGCAGATTAAAGCAGTTGATCAGACTCTTTAACATAAAGACGTCACAGGCAAAATAGTAACATGACATTGTACTTGGCTAAGAGCAAATCATTCATCAGAGGAGACTGCTGCCTTTTGTTGGCTGGGCACAGAAAAGAACTCACTGGCTAGTCCAGGCATCAATTGCAGAAGCCCTTCCCAGATATTGATGCAAATTAATGAATCACTATATATTTTAAATCAAATGTATTTTAAAAGTCCTTCTGTCCCAACAGAGTGGTAAGGTTCCCCCGGCACAATATGGACACTGACACTGAAGGGGGAGAATTGCTTTACAACGTACTGCAGGTTGTACCTCCCTGGTCCATCACCCTCGGGACCTGACTGATTCTGAACCAGGGAAGTTGCCAGACCAGGAGAGGTTAAAGTGATAGGGACTCTACTTTCCCCAGCCACGCAGGGGCTCTGCTTTTCCCTAGGCAGCTCCACTGCCACCTAGGGCTCTGCTCGCCCCACAGCAGCTGGGGAGGGGGCTTTACTCCCCATGGCTTTGTTGCCATCCAGAGCTCCACTCTCTTCCTGGTGAAGGCTCCACTCTGTCCCAGTGGCTAGCTGCTGCCCGTTGCTCTGTGCTCCTGCTGGTGGTCTGGGATGTCACTTTCTCCCCACTGGCTCTGCTGCCCCTGCGGCTCTATCTCTGCCCCCTAGTTTGGCAACGCTCCTGGTCCCAACCTACCAGCTTATGAATGTGTGTGCTCTCATGGGGTCAATGCAATGATGCCAGACCAGGGGTGTTTCCAGACTAGGGAAGTCTGGATTACGGCGTTTCAACCTGTACACTGCTTTGTGCTGCTACTGTTGGAAGTGCACCTGAGAATTTCTGTGAAGGAGGCTATATAAAAAAAATGATTTGATGCTAAAATCTTTGGCACGTTTGTAGTTAGTGGGGCAGTTCCTCATCTGGTGTATATTATCATAGCTCCATTGTTTACACCAGCCGAGGATCTAACCCCACAACTAATTTATAAATATTTATATAGTGGCGTAAATTCCCATGGAGATACGCCACTATAGACTCAGACACTCAAAGTTTACAATCTACAATAAACAAGGCAAACACACACAAGACGAGTCACGAGACAGTAGTTCAGAGAAGAGAGTGCAAAGGCAGAAAAATGAATAAGTGATTTTTAGAATGATGAGGAAGAGAGAGAAGAGGTTTAGCAGGCAGGATGTGAGAGACATGCAAGTCCCAGGGAAGCGTAATGAGGAGGGAGAAATAAGGTGAGAAGTAGAAAGGATGGTTGTGGATGTAGAGGGATATTAGATAATCAGGGACAAGATTATGTAGAATCTTGAAGGTGAGGAAAATTCAGTCTGTAACAGGCTAGAAGCAAATGAAGTGACTGTAGGAGGACATAGCCCAAAGGATGGGAAATGAAAATTTCTTTAGCAACAGCATTTTAGATGGACTGGAGTAAGAGATGAGGAAAGGGAAGGATAGAAAGGAGAGTATTACAATAACTAATGTAACCCTCCTGCTGGTAGCAGTTGGCAGCCAGAAGGGCTGGGTTCAGTTTGTAGGGAGGTTCTTTCAACAAGGTAACCGAACTGGCTCAAAACCCCACCCAGCAAACTGGGAAAACTCCAACCTATCCACTGGGTGCTTTTAGAGGCAATTCTTCCCTTCTTGCAAGCACTGAGTTGGAGCTAGAAACAGTTTGTTTAGTAACAGTAATCTAGCATCAACCAGCAGGAGCACACACAAACAAAGAAAACCCATAACATAAACAAAGAAAACCCGTATACATGGTACCATTACCGTAGTCCTCAGGGCACAGTCTTTTGCTTGAAGATCTTTAGTTCAACTCATATAGTGTGGTTCCCCCCCACTTCAAACACCCCACTCATAGCTTTGTCCAGTCAGTGCAGACCCAGAGTCCATAGGTACATCATCATGATGTCTTCACTTGTTGAGCATGTGGCAATGCCACCTACGTGCTGCTCCTGCTGGCCGCTCCCACCAGCTGCCTGATGCTGTTCCCACCAGCTGCTGCTCATGCCAGCTGCTCCTGCCAGCCACTGCTGCTGGCCTTGTGATAAATTTGGCTCAGAGCCAAACCTAGTGATTTCTGTTCACTGTGATTTCAGCTTCTCAGTGATTTCAGCTCTTGACCTACATGGCAGTCCAGCCAAAAGATTCCAGCATCCACTGGAATAACATTTTAAAATAATAAAGAGACTTCTTATGGAGTCTGTTTTAGTTCTATCATTAGAATGGCAGGAGGGGGAGAGAGAAACAGGTTGAACCAGACTTACAGCTCATGCCTGGAGGGCATGAGGCCTGATGGTTTAGTGCTCTGCCCTGCCCCCCAGTTGACTTCACAGAGTTTGGAAGAGAAAGCCTTGTCCATTGGAGATTCTTTACAATGGCAGTTTCTCTCCTTTGAACTGAGTTAAAAACAGTCTGCTTTTCTGCATTCCCAATAACTGCAAACATTGGTGGTCATATCTTTCTGCATTTAGGTTAACATGGTTTGTGACTCCACAATAGCCAAATTGAATACAATAGGCAAACTACCACTCTAAGAATTGAATATCTAGCAGGCCAAAGCAACTGAACGAACAGTAGTAACATAACCACACCCAGGATTTCTTTCCCATTCCAGCATGAACTGTATTGACATAACAGTTGAATAGCTAGCAGGTCTAAACAAATTGAGTGAATGTGACCACACCCAGGATTCCTTTCCCATTCCAGTTGGCTGTAATGGAACCATTGATTCATGCCCTGCTTACACTAAGTTTCTGTCAATAAGGAACTTAAAGTCTAATTTAAGGCAAGAACATAAGAATGTCCACACTGGGTAAGACCAATAATCCATCTAGCACAGTGTCCTGCATTCTGACTGTGCCTCAGGCTGTACGAACAGAACAAGTAATCATCATGTGATCCATATCCTGACGCTCATTCTCAGCTTCTTGAAAACAGAGACTAGGGACACCATTCCTGCCCCTCCAGGCTAATAGTCACAGGTGGGCCTATCTTCTATAAACATTTTTAGTTCTTTTTTCAAACCCTGTTTATAATCTTGACCTTCACAACATCCTCTAGTAAGGAGTTCCACAGGTTGACTATTTGTTGTGTGGAAAAAATACTTACTTTTCTTCATTTTAAACCTGTCTATTCATTTCACTTGATGACTTCTAGTTCTTGTGTTATGAAAAGAAGTAAATAACACTTCCGTAGTCATTTTCTTCACCCTAGTCATGATTTTATAGATCTCTATCATATCCCCTCCTTAGTCATCTTTTTTTCCAAGATGAAAAATCCCAATTTTATGTCTTTCTCCTCATATGGAAGCTATACCATGCCCTAATAATTTCCATTGCACTTTTCTGTGTTGTGATAAATGGGTGATGGTGGTTATATTCTTTTCTGGACATTCTAGCAATTCAATTAACTATTTTCTCAGTACACTAGTTAACTCTTAAGACCTAACCCTAATTGTCTTTCCTGTCAGGGCTAATACCATAGACAGTGCATCCTAGACATAATTAGAAATGCCCCATGATTAGAAATGCCCTAAATCCTGCATCATATTTGCAAAACTTTCAAGCTTCCCATGTAATATTCTGCTATCTATTGAATTAATATACTCCCTGTTTAGTCTGCAGAATCCCCAGGCATGCTAGAAGTAAGCGGGAAGCAGGAAGTAAGTTGTCAGGAGACCAGGAGAGCCAATGAAAACAGAGTATGGGCCTTTGAATTGGAAGCAGTAGCCCTTCCTGTTCCTATTGTGTGGCCAGAGCGGAGCTTCGAAGGACATGAATCGAGGCAGGGAGCCAGGCATGGAAATTCCAGTGACATCCATGCATAGAGAAGGACTAAGTCTTGAAACTAGAGATATGTGAGTAGAACAGGGAATGTTTAATCAGATGAGATCAGGTTATTTTCTTTATTTTGTGTTTTGTTGAACGTCTCTGTGCTGAGCAAATGTAACTAGCCCCGTACACTGTAAAATGAATCCCAGAGAAGCAATTCTGTGTTTTAATCCTTTTTTTCAGTTGCTTTGTAACATATAGCAATCAAGTGGTATTTCACCAAATGTGGAGGCTTTTTTGTTAATAAAAATCACCCTTTTAAGACCATGATCTGATTCCTGTGTACTAGAAGGCAGGAGGTCTGTGACTAAGACTGAACAGCCGAGCTACTAAGAGAAATTCAAATTTTCAAGCTCTCTGCAGAAGGAGAGTTAAATGATTTTGGGAGTATCTCACAGAAAGGAATTCCCAAGTGTGTCTTTCTGGGTTCTCAAAAGGGGTTGCATTTGGGTGATGGCAGCAACACTAATCCAAGGCTGGGGAAATCAGTGACCTTGGGGAATTTTTAATACAAGCGTTTAGTGGCAAGGTATTTTAAAGTCTCGTGTGGGCCTCTACCATTTGCACTCAAAGCGCCAGTGTGGGGGATAGTCATGACATGTGTCTTTTCTAATCACAATATATCTTTATTTTTTGAGATGGGGTGACCAGATCTGCATGCAGTATTCAAGATGTGGGCCTACCCAGCCTTTAAATGACAAAGCCATTAGTCACAGAGGCAAGAAAATAGAGAAGGGAGCTAGTCATGATTCAGAAAGAACTCCCCTCTATCCCACATTGTGGAAAGGTTGCATTTACATGATTAGAAATGCCCCGAACCCTGCATAATTTCTGCAAAACTTTCAAGCTTCCCATGTAATATTCTGCTATCTATTGAATTAATATACTCCTTGTTTAGTCTGCAGAATCACGTCGAATCCAGCATATTCACAATCTATGATTGCGTTTCTCCCAGCTCACTAACAGAATGAACTTGGCTCCAAATTAGTCATTTGATGTGTCATGGCATCTAAAGTATGTGAATCAGATTTTGTGTTTGGAGACTGAATCACAGTAAATGCAGCGATGAAGGAAATCTCAGAACAAGCAGCTGAGGTTTCAAATTTAGGAAAGTATTCATTCTTCACTGATTGCACAGCCTGTCTAGTTGGGATATACATGGCAGGAATTGCGATGAGAGTGAAACTCTCCTCATTGAATTTCTTATGCCCTTTATCATTGCTGATGTGACTTTTTTTTACACCTGCTGTTTCCTTTGGTGGAACATAATTATGAGAAAAGAAGAAGGTAAAAAAGATAGAAAGAAAAGTTAGAATTAAAAATGCTGGGGCAGAGAGAGGAGAAAAAGAACTAGTATCACAAAACCTTCCATTGGCTGAGCTAGTCTAGATGTGAGAAATCATTTAGCATTACACTATAAGACAATAATTAAAGCACATTTGGCTTCATTATGGTTTTCTGCACTGAAATGAGTGAGCCTATAGGTAGTACAACCTCAGGAGATCTCAGTAAGAAGCAGAGCTCTGTTAAATATTCTCTAGAAGACTCTAGAGCGTGAGAGAGAAAGTGACTTAAAATCATTTGGATAAAATACAGGACTATGTAGCACTTTAAAGACTAACAAGATGGTTTATTAGATGATGAGCTTTGGTGGGCCAGACCCACTTCCTCAGATCAAATAGTGGAAGAAAATAGTCACAACCATATATATCAAAGGATACAATTTAAAAAAATGAACACACATGAAAAGGACAAATCACATTACAGAACAGAAGGGGGATTTAGGGGGGGGGGGAAGGAAGGTGAATGCCAGTGAGTTAAAGCCGGGGTCTTTGTTAAGTCCGGTGCGGAGAGTGTCGAATTTTAGCATGAATGCCAAAGGACACAGTTGAAGCAAAATGCAGGACAATGTAGCACTTTAAAGACTAACAAGATGGTTTATTAGATGATGAGCTTTCGTGGGCCAGACCCACTTCCTCAGATCAAATAGTGGAAGAAAGTAGTCACAACCATATATACCAAAGGATACAATTAAAAAAAATGAACAAATATGAAAAGGACAAATCACATTGCAGAACAGAAGGGGGATGCGGGGGGGTGGGAAGGGGGAGGAAGGAAGGTAAGTGTCTGTGAATTGCTGATATTAAAGGTAGGGAGAGTGGGATGTTTGTGAGTTAATGGTATTACAGGTGATAATTGGGGAAACTGTCTTGGTAATGGGTGAGAAAGTTCAAAGTCTTGTTAAGTCCTTGGTGATAAGTGTCGAATTTTAACATGAATGACAGTTCAGAGGATTCCCTTTCAAGTGCAGATGTAAAAGGTCTTTGTAGCAGAATGCAGGTGGCTAAGTCATTTAGAGAGTGTCCTTTCTGGTTAAAGTGGCAAGAGACTGTTTTCTCTTTGTGATCTTGTCTGATATCTGTTTTGTGGGCATTAATCCTTTGGCGAAGTGTCTGAGATGTTTGTCCAATGTACATAGCAGACGGACACTTTCGGCACATGATAGCATAGATTATATTTCTGGATGCGCAGGAATATGTGTTCTTGATCTTATAACTTACTTGGTTAGGTCCAATAATGGTATCAGCAGAATGAATATGTGGACAAAGCTGGCAACGGGGTTTGTTGCAAGGGAAGGTACCAGGGTTGGTATTAGTGTGGTATGTCCTGTGGTGGTTGGTAAGAATCATCTTGAGGTTAGGTGGTTGTCTATATGAGACTATGGGTCTCTCAATGACCTGCTAACCTGCATCCTACTTCAGAAGACATTCAAATCTGCACTTGAAAGGGAATCCTCTGAACTGGCATTCATGCTAAAATTCGACACTCTCCATACCGGACTTAACAAAGACCCCGGCTATCTTACACATTACAAAGATAGCTTCCCCAATTATCACCTCTAATTCTATTAACTCACAGACATTTCCCCTTCCCCACCTCTAATATCATTAACTCACTGGCATTCACCTTCCTTCCCCCCCCCCCCCAAATCCCCCTTCTGTTCTGTAATGTGATTTGTCCTTTTCATGTGTGTTCATTTTTTTAAATTGTATCCTTTGGTATATATGGTTGTGACTATTTTCTTCCACTATTTGATCTGAGGAAGTGTGTCTGGCCCACGAAAGCTCATCATCTAATAAACCATCTTGTTAGTCTTTAAAGTGCTACATAGTCCTGTATTTTGTTTCAGCTACACCAGACTAACACGGCTACATCTCTATCACTAATCATTTGGATAGTGATTGTCCAAAACTTCATCTGCTTGATTCCTTGACAGATGGCACAATTACCATCCTGCCTTGCCCTAAATTTGGGTAGGATTGTTTCCTCAGCCCATGCATTCCTTATCTCCAGATCCTGGGTTCAAAAAAGTCTGATTGTAGACATCATTCCAGGGTAATCCCATTATGGAATCTGTAATATAGAGAATTCTCAGAAGAGTCAGGTCTTTTTACTACTGTGTCAAAACTGAAAAGCAAAGTGAGCTGGGAATGTAGGAAGGCAGGAGCTGGAAGGGCAGGCGGGAGTGTGGAGGAGGAAGTGTTTGGGTGGAGTTGTGGGGGGAAAGGAAATGAAAAGTGGAGGGGAGTGCAGAAATTAGAGATGCGTGAAGTGACGTCGTTAAACATGCTCACAAGAGGGAATGTTCGGAGAAGTCAGTAATGCCAGCATTGGAGTCTCTAAAAGTGATTTTTGGGGGGCAGGTCTCTGACAGGGGTATGGGAGAGATAGTGGCCCACACCCACTCCTAAGGCTTGTCTGCAAGGGGACATTCAGGCAAGTTAGATGAATTAACTAAGGCCATGAAGTTAAAGCACATAGCACATTAAATCTCTGGGTGCATGTGTCGTTTAGAAGCAAAGTGGCCTTTCAGTGAACAAAGATCACTGTATTTCTGAATGAGAGAACCCATTCAGGCAAGGATTAATGTCACAGTTTTCCTTAATTTGTCTCACCTCTTGGGGGAGAGAACCCCTGGGTGACTTCATTCAACCTGGAGCTTCAGCAATGGTGCTCTGGGGACTTAAGGGGCGCAACCAAGACTGAGCTCATCAGGAACAGAGATACTTGGACTCCAGTAGGGCTGCAGAGGTAGAATTTTGAACAACTTGTACCCTCAGGGCTCAGGGCCTTAGGAACTTCCCAGACTCCATGCAGGACTGTGTAGGGAGTGCCGCAAAGTAGTCCACACTAGCCCCTCAGAGTTCTGGCTCCTTGGGGGGAGCCATATTTTGCTGGTGATGACATGATGTATGAAAAATATTGTATTATTTTCTAAACAAGCTGTTGTCACTTCCTTTTGAGACCAAGGAAAGCATTTATCATTGTTGTCTTGCAATGCAAGTTTTAAAATGGTATTTAGCAGCAATGCAGGCTTCAGATTCATTTCAAACTACCGTACTTTAGTGAATATAACCTGCGGGTTATGCAAAGTTTTACATACCCCGCCACTCACCTCCCCGCGGGCTGTACTTGTCTGCGTGTAATACAGGGTTTTTTTTTTTTTTTTTTTTTTTTTTTTACTGAAAGGAAGATAAGACTGACTCTTACTTGAGAAAAGCAGCATATTTTAATTTAATAATAGAGGCAGTTATATTAAAATTCATTAAAATACATTAAAATTCATTAGTTTACTGTGCAACTAGTAAAAGAATAAAAACAATTTTAAAAAAGCCATCTTCACATTCTCATTCACTCTGATTTCTAGAATCAGCGCCAGCAGCATCCTCCTTAGCGTCTGAGTTCTCAAAACCATCAAAACTCTCGTCATAGTCACTGTCTTTAAAAACATCCATAAAATCCATAGCTAACACTAGGTTGGCTTCGGTGACAGTTGAGGTCTGTGGTACAGAATCAGAATTGCTGTCGTACTCGGAATCAGAGCTTGAAGTGTCAATGTCGGGAAGAATTTCACATTTGCCACTACACACAATTAAAAATTGGCTGTGTAGGATTTGCGCTTAGACATGTTTAAAAGGTTTTAAAAGTTTAAAATACAAGTTAAAACCACTGAAGGAATAAGTGAATGGAAAAGCGGTGTGGTTCAAAGGGGTTATATACCAGCAATAAGGATTGTAGCCTACTTAGAGCTTGGCATTATCAACTGTGGTTCATTAACACTTGATTACAGGTGCTTTGCATTAACATTGCCCGCGGTTCATCTCCCATGGGCTATACATGTGTGCAGGGTATACAAGACTTTTTTTACTCAATCAGGGAAAACCGTGGGTTATACACAGGTGCGGATAATACTCGTGCACTGGTTATACCTGTATGCGCTAATTTACGGTACCTCTTATTTTTTTGCAATGAGAATAATTGGGCCCAAAGGAAAGGGGAAAGGAAGGAAGAATAGCAGCAAAGGAAAGAAAGACAAAAAAAGATAAGAAAATAATCTCTTCTTTGTGTAGTTGGGTGAATCGACTGCATTTTCTCTTCTCTTTTCCATTTTAAATTAATACTAACCCTACTCAGGAAGCAGCGATCCGTGAGTATAACGCCCAAAGGCAATGACACTTTGAGATTATGGCTGTATACAGTATTTGAGATGGGGACAGGAGGTGTTGAATTTTGACTCTAGATCCAAGCCTTCCTTAGGGAAGGGGCTTGAGTTGGATACAAATCCAGAAGAGGCCTGTTGTTCAGATAAAATCTAAATAGTGGGAACTTCAGATGAATGTCTGATTTTCATCAATTCACTTTGTGTTAAAATGTCATGAAAACAGCTCAGTTCAGCCCTTTCAAACTTATTGGTCTTGTGTGGGGCTCAAATTGAATTCTAAGCTTCAATAATCCAGATCTGGATCCAAGCATTGCTTTCTTGACCTATCTCTGCCAATACAATTTTCAAATCTCCACATAGCCTGGAGCTTTTTCTAACACAACACAGACTCGGACTGCCACTCTGGCAAGGCTGTGACACTCTATAGGTGTTTGAGGGGGCTGTGCCTGTATTAGTAAGTCTGAAAGAGAGGAAAGCCCAGGTGTGGATTGGAAACAGCACTGAAAAAGACTATAATCCTTACATCTCTTTTTCCTTCTTCTGCAGGGGGTGGAGGAAAGCGCAAAGGCAAAAGCAAAAAGTGGAAGGAAATCTTAAAATTCCCTCACATTAGCCAGTGTGAAGATCTCCGAAGAACAATAGGTAAGAGGCCTATTCTCTGTTAGAAACATTGTGGAAACAAAGTACATATTCTCCACACCGCCTCACCTGAGAGGCTTCTGTTTAGCTTCTGTAACTTCATTGTGCAAACTGTGTGTTTTCTGAGTCAGGAGGTGGTGTTGTAAACTAATATTGGTGTTCTGGGCATAAGATGCACTGCCTATTTTCAACAGGTGCATGTATGTATGGCAGAGGACAAAGTATTAATGTCCATGCCTCTCTGGTTGTTTGTGTGTAACCAACACATGTTCTGTGTGTGGTGTATTGTCCCATGTCATGCTTCTTAGACCACTTACAGAGAGAATAATTAGTCTGCTCTACAGCCTTACCTGAGCCAGCTGGCTTTTTAACTCATGCAGTAGAAGCTCCTACACTTAAGTTCCAGAGGTCCCAGGTTCTGTTCCACTGGCCGGTGTTACAAGTGCAGGTTCTAGCAGCCAAAGAGGTCTTTCCTTTACAAGGTGTACCTCCATTAAACAGTTATGGGCATGTGTACCAGATGCTTTGGTTGGCCCATATGGGGCCAACATTGTGCATAACAGGCTCTTCAGTATGGAAATGGATCTTTTTCTGCATCACCCAACATTGTCTTGAAAGAAGTAGCCCTCTGTCTGGAAGTAGGAGACTTGGTAAAAGCAGCGAGCCTTTCAGTGTGCTTGGACATTAATACTTTATTCTGGAGGTAATATGCAAGTCGTACACACTTTGTACAGCCAGGCAGACTCACTCAGCAATAGCCATCCAGAATGCATGTCATAGCACTGTCTTTATGCACTTTTATAGAGGCCTCGTAAAGCTTATTTTTTAAAATTACTTTGTTTTATTGTTGTGAAACAAATATTAAAAAGTTGGAATTGGGGTTTGCAGTTGCTGTTTCCACAGAGTATAATTTCTCCTCTCGCATCTGGAAAATTTCAGCATTTTCTTAACTGCAATCATTACTGAGTAATGTTAATGGGTATATGCTGGAAAGCATGATGTTACCATTCCATCCATAACAGGTTAACTTTAACTAGCCAAACTCCTATTTTTCCCCTCTGACGTAAATCCAGACACTGGCGAGGAATAAATGAAAGGCAAGAAACTGTAACAACTGAGATAGCAAATTCCCTAATTTGTCTGACTTTGGTGGGACTCAGGGGGCCTGACCAATGTGCTATGGTTTACACACCAAATTTGCCATTTATGCAAGGAAAATATGTGGAAAGCTAGTAAACTGTTTTCATGGTTTCCAGCAAATTTCATTTCCCTCACTATGTGGTTGAAGGGAGCTAAAGGAGGGAAATGGACATAAAGAACAAAACTGTCTCTTCCAGTTCATGGACAGTTGTTTGGTCTATATTCACTCAAACCTTGAAACAATTTCTGAAGGTAGGGAACTTACTTGGAGCAAGGGAAACTTAATATATTGTGATTTGCATATGGAATTATCTCTGTTGTTCAATTAACCTTGATTCCTAATGTGGAAACCTGGACTGCTTGAGACATCCTGCTGCATAGAAACACACAATAACATTCAAGGAACATTGTTTAAAAAAAAAACTTGATCTGTCTCAACTTTTATTGTTTCTGAAATATTATCTAGGTGTCGTTTCTGGCATTTATTTGTGACAATTCCCTCCTAAAATGTGTTGGCTTGGTATCTTTTTATTAATGGACCAGGAAAAAAATGCAGGCAGAAAGTTTCCCTTGGGATGAAGTGATCAGATGTGGCTTTGCTGGAAGGATTGTGCTGATTAAAAAAAGATAGTGGTTGATGCATTTTAGGGGACAGATGGAAATAAAAAGAAATCCAGATCCTGCCACCCTTATTCCTGTTGAGGAGCACTTTACACATTGATTTTAATAAGACTACAGAAGGATGCAGGCAATACTGGAGGGTCTACGCAATTGCTGGGCCCCTCGGCAAGATGGGAGGGGGCAGCTCTGTGCTCCTGGAAAGGACGGGGCTTGGGGCTGCCCGGAGTGCACTGTGCATCCCTCTATCAGCCTTCACTGTGGCCTGGGGTATGCTGCGCAAGGCTCCGGCAGCAATTTAAAGGGTCTGAGGTTCAGACAGCCACTTGGAGCCCTTTTGAATCTCTGAGACCTGGGGCAGTTGTCCCCTCCCCTGGGCCCCCACCTTCATCAGTAGGTCTGGGCTTTACTCAGCATGAGTACGTCACAATCCCACATAGGTGTATTGAAAAGAAGCTGTTTAAAAAATGCAGCGTGAAAAAGAAATCTGTGAAAAACAGGCAGGCTGAAATAAACCAAGGGTCTGCAACCTGTGTTGACACAATTATGAGTCAGCTCATACCTTTTGGTTCTCTCTGTGTTTACAGGAGACTCTGTGTTTGACTATCCATCATCTGGTGTCTTACTGAAAGTCTTGCTTAATAACCCCCTTCTTCTTCTGCACAGATACAAATATCTAAGCACAAGTGAGCAGCAATTTTTTTGATAAATCAACAAATATGGGAGCATCTTTACCAAAGTGCCATTTAGCCAAGAAGCCATTTATTGAGTCAGATTTCAAAACAGCCTTCATTTATTTTCATTATTTATTTATTTACCATGACTATTTTATTTGGTCCTAAGTACACAGCACCTTCCACCAGGAAACTGTCTGGCCTGCATTGTGTGGTAATTACACGGGCTAGTGGAACAACAGGGCTGTTCAGAATGATGCAATAGTAATGCCTTTACATGTTCTGAATGGGGCTAGTATATTTGTTATGAATGGCTAATGTATGTTTCTGTTTGCAACCCTCTTCATGAATCCAAAATAAGAAGTAAATTGCATTAAAACAACTAGCATTCCCAAGAGGAGTATGAAGTATTAGTTTCCCTTTCAGAAAATGAAACATGGAGTTCAGACGTCCACAACAATGAATCCTATTACAGATACTATTTGTAAATTACATACTACTATTTTTATAACCTGCAGAGAATAGCTTGGCAAAACAGAGGAGTTTTCAGGGGAATCAGCTACATGTATCTTTAAAAAACCTTGCTTTGACAAATAACATCAGTCAGTGTTTACAAGCAAGTAACGGCACAAACAGGAGTGTTAGAAGGCCACCAAAAAAAATTAACAAAAAAAAGTCCTAATTTTGAAGGCTGGAGTGCTTTTTTGATGATAAAAGATTGTTAATGTCTGCAAATATTTCTGAATGACGCAAAAGGTTCTGTGGGTTAAAAGTGTGGAATTTTTATTTATTTTGCTCAGACCCATTCTGTGCTTTATTCTTTCATAAAAAACTGCTTGGGTGAAAGAGTTGATTATTCTGATCTTTGGCAAATTTTCTTTCGTAACTGTCCAAAAGCTATATAATAAATCAAGATTTTTTTCACAGAGATTGAAGTTTATAGGGAAGCTGTGCCACAGAATACGTCTGCTGTTTGTTATGTTACACTGATTTGTGGCATTACACCAGATTGGCTGTCAAGAATTTTAGCTTGTGGCAAACTAGATTTATTGCAAACTTTAACTCTTCAGTAAAGAGTATTCTTGTTATGGATTGAAGGTGTTTTTATCTTGTTATGCCTTTAGACTTACGGATGTTTATAATTAAAAGGCTCAACATTAATGTTACCATTTTTAATGCTTGGTTTAAAAAAAATAATTCTTCCCCTTGCAGTTAACCTGTTGCAAGTCATTCATGTCTGTCTTGATCATGGTAAAATTAACTCTGAACTTCTTTTTTTGGCAAGGCTGAGTTCAGTGTTGTTAAAAATATTCTTCTTTGTGTCAGAGATTTTGTAGGCAGGATGAACAGAGTAAGTTGCTCCAAATTCTAACCATACCATTCACAGGCTGGCTTTTTCATGAAAGTTAGATTTTAAAAAATTCATGCTCTTTAAAAACATGATCGAGACCAGCAGTGGGCAATCTGCAGCCTGCAAGCGGCCCATCAGGGTAAACTGTTGGCAGCCCGCGAAACAGTTTGTTTACATTCAGTGTGGGCAGGCACATCCTCCTGCAACTCCTAGTGGCTGTGATTTGTCGTTCCCAGCCAATGGGAGCTGTGGGAGGCAATGAGGCACAGGGACATGCTGGCTGCCACTTCCCGCAGCTCCCATTGGCCGGGAAAAGCGAACCATGGCCACTTCAGATGCTCAATATATAGAAACTGTCTCGTGGCCTGCCAGTGGCTTACCCTGACAGGCTGCAGGTTGCCCATCGCTAATCAAGACCTTCAGATGAGTGATTTTTTTCAGATACTTTGGCTTTTATGAAGTCTCACTAGTAATTCTGTGATGTCCTCACTCGGAAGATCTCAAAGCACTTTAGAAATAGATTAATGAATGATACCTCGTTAAACTCTGTAAGGAAGGGAAGTATTATTACACCTGCTTTACAGATGAGAAAACGGTGGTAAAGAGGCTTGCCCAAGGTTGCTGAGCAATAAGTCAGTGGCAGAGGCAGGAACAGAATCCACATTACATATGCTTCAACTACTACACCGTCCTTCTGTTTTTCCTATTCTAAGAATTGTGCCTTGGTGGAGTTCCCTCCAAAGAACTGGGCCCTGTACCGAGGCTTCCAAGCCTGCAGAAAATCTACATTATTTCCTTACCTTAAATTCAATTTTAAAAGGTATAGGACTCATAGACTAAAGTTCTCTGAAAATCCACAGACCAGTTATTGCACAGGCAAAAGAAATGCAAGTGTCTCTAGATCCCTTCCTCCTTCCACTCTCTTGCGCACTGTGTACCTTCAACCCTGTTCAATCCTTTAAGGGCAATTTAGTGTTAATGGTCAGTTTTACCCTAACTTAACTGTACCAGAAGTTTCAGGGGGAAGGTCGAGTTAGTCTGTACAGGAAAAAACAACAAATGGTCTGGTAGCACTTTATAGACTAACAAAATATGTTGATGGTATCATGAGCTTTCGTGGGCACAGCCCATTTCTTCAGATGACCGGAGTTTTTAGCAATTGTACCAGTTAACAAAAGTGTAGATATTTAGCAATGTGGGCAACACTTTTCTGGGAATTGCATTGAGCCCAGCATTATGTATTTGAGAAAGTTTGTCTGTCTGTCTGTGTTCAAGAACTCCTCCTAAACAGTGAGAACTAGGACCACCAAATTCTGTATGCTGCCTCCTCTTATCATAACGTAAAGCAAAGTAATAATTTGATTGTGCCAGGAAAATGGGATGTGCCTGGAATAGGATTGCTTCTCATAAAACCATACAGAAAAGAGACACAATCACCAAGCAGGTAAAGGGTCTGGTTAGGGGTGCACACTCCACCCCTGGCTGAGACTGCCTCAGTCCCAAGTCTTTTCCCCCCAGGTGCCCTTTAGGGAGGGCGGAGGGAGCTGAGGCTCTCCCCTTCTTCCCGGTTCCTATGGGAACATTGCTGACTGTTCTTCATCAGGGAGCAAGGGGAAAGTGCACAGTTTGCTGCATTCTTCACTCTGGCTGGGGAGCACAGGGGGTAGATGAACCTGGACAAGTATGTATATTTTTTATTTTATTTTCCAAAAAACGAAAATTGAGTTAAGGACTGGAGCAACACCAGGCAAATCTTCTAGTTTTTGTATAAGCTACTAATCAGTTGCAAAGTAGTACCCACTTTCAGTTGCTACAATTCATGGCCCGCATTCTGCAATCCGATCTACTTGGGGAGACCCTATGCCCCTGCTTTGGTTTGGGTGTAAGGTTCCATGCAGATCAGATGGCAGGATCAGAGCCTTGGTTAGTTACATCTGACGCTTTCTGTTCCCAGATTGAATGACTTAAGTAAACAACCAACAGTGAGAACTGCACATGTTACAGTCAAACACATAAGTCAGACACTGAACTTCTGAGTGTAAAATTAACTCTTTGTGGGCATTTGTGATCACAGAACTCAAATACTGAAATGGTCACAGAAACTATGTACAAAGAGGCTGCAATCTGTGCAGAGGTCTTGATCCATGCTAACGGCTCCTACATACTATGGTAATAGAAATAAATAATAATCAAAGTTCCCTTTCAAATCTTATCAAATTTTCATGTCCATTTTTCCTCTCGACTGTTGTTCGATTAGAATGTTCATAAGGACTAACGACAAAGGTAGAGTTGCAACTGTCTTTCCATTTTCAATTCCCCCGGCATTGGTCTATACATGCATGATTTTTATTGTCATTTTATAAAATTCGTGATCAAATATTATAAATAGGGTTAGTCTATCATTTTCCACTGAAACAGTATTTTGCTCCATTTGGAAAATGGAGTTTTTGACTAAAAATTTCCCAGAGTAAGATTCTGGTTTGCTTGGAAATTTTACAATTTTGTGGGTGGATGGAGGGAAGGGGGAATTGTTTTTTCATCAAATTCAAATTTTCCGTTGAAAATGTTTAGGCTTTATTCTTATTATTTTCATCAAAATGTTCCATGGAGGCTATGGAATAGGGAGTAATATTTTCTGACCAGCTGTAATCATAAGATTGATTTTTTTTTTAAAATATGGCAACATTTGTACAGGTTGTACCTCCCTTAGCTGGGATTCCCTGGTCCAGCAACATCTGTGGTCCGGCATGGACCATGGATGTTCCTGGACCACAGAGCCCAGGAAAAGGGAGGGCTGGCAGTGGAGCAGGAGCACGTTAGGTGGCACCAGCAACCCAATGTGTGTGGGGGGTGGAACAGTTGGCACTGTGGGGAGCTCTGGCCCCAGCCACAAAGCTCTGCCCCAGCCTTGGCTGTGCAACTGCAGCCCCAGTCATAGAGCCTGGTAACTGCTGAGCTGCTCTGCCCCAACTGTGCAGCTCCAGCCCCAGCTGTAAAACCAGGTGGCTGCGAAGCTCTACCCCAGGGTTAGCAGCATTTAGAGAGCCCCGGGTGGGTGGGGCAGCAGCAGTGACAGGCTGGAGCTCTAACCCGGTGTTAACACAGGCCAGAAGAGGAGGGACCGGTCTGGCAAATCCCCTCGTTCAGGACCTATCAGGTCCTGAGAGTACTGGACCAACCTGTAGTACAGCTGGTCCCCAAGTTACGCCCAAAACTGCCGTAAATAGCAGACCCCGAGTTACGAAGGCGATCCATGCTTACGAACAGCACGGTCGCGTGTAACTTTATGGGGTCCAACTTATGAACGAACCGAGTTACGACCAATTGCTTGGTCCGTAACCGGTTCATAAGTCAGGAAGAGGCTGTATTACTGGTTCCAGGCCTGCAAACATCTAGGCAATATACTTAACTTCACACATGACTAGTCCCACTGATTCCATGGTTTCCTCATGTGCTTATCTTTGAGCACGAATGTAAAGGTTTGCGGGATTAAGGCCTCAGCTCCTTCTGCGAGTGGTTTGGTTTCCACTGTAGCTGGGGAAGCTCTTTGTACTAACAATCATCCTGCTATTGAATAGACAGAAATATCTATTTCCAGAGAACATCAAGAAAACAATTATTTTCCTCTATGTCACTTTGGGCCTAAGTTGCACACATTTATACACATGTGCAATGTCACTCACTTGAGTACTTCCACTGAATTCATTTGACATCAGCTGGGGATACTTGCTAGAAGTACTGTGTCCCCTGTGCAAGTATGTGTAGGTTCAGGACCTCTTTTTCATCTGAGACAGATCTGTCCTTGACTACCTAAGTGGAGAGCCATTTCAAGAATACCTAGACAGCATGTACTTCGATAGGTTTCTGCAGTGGAAGTGGTTGGAAAGGTAAGCACGGCTGTTTTAAAAAATACATGTTTTCAGTTTCTATGCAAAACTAGCAGACTGGGGGTCAAAAAAGCATGTGTTGTTCCCACTGGTTTTTAAATCAAAGGCAGCATTTGGCCATATCTTTGAGTTATGAACAAGTTAAGAAGCACTGATTTCTTACATGAGATCATCAGTGTTCTTGCGGAAATTCAAGCAGCCAGTGTAGACAGCTGGCAAGTTTTTGTGGAAAAACTTGCCAGTCTAGACACAGCCCATGTGTTTACTCAATTGTGGTATATTAGGGCTGGATTTACACCTTAGGCACCCCCAGCTGTAGGGTCTCAGAGCCCCTCTCCTGCAGTGGCCAGGAGCTCCAGGGTTCCCTTGCCACATGCAGCAGCTCGCAGATGTGGGGCGCCTCCGCAGCCAGACAGGTGCTTCAGGGTCATGCCACCACCCTATGTAGGCTAGAGCTCCAGGGACCCCTGCAGCATCTTGGAACTCCTAACCATTGCAGGCGGGGGGTGGGGGAGGGCATGCTGCCACTTTTAACACCTCACCACCCACAGACCCCCCTGCTGCCCAGTGCCCCCCCCACAAGTGCCCCACCCCCAACAACCCAGAGTTTCCCACAAGCCTCCCCTCCCCCCACCAGGGACCCACTCTCCCAAGCCCTGTCCTAAGGTGCACTCACTGACCCCACTGGGAGGTGACTTTCTGCCAGGCTGAGCAAGGAGCAATCCAGAAGGGTTGCCAGATGGTTTAACCAAAAATACCGAACATCTCCCCCACCCCTCCAAAAAAAACGCTGGGGAAAAAACTCTATTGAGGAAAAAAAAAAAAGGTGAGACGAAAGTTGTTGAGGAAAAAAAAAAAGACCCCAAGAGTTATTAAGCAAAAAAAATTTAAAAATTAAAATTCCCCCTTTAAGAAATGACTTTGAGGCCTTTTGGCCCTAACAGGCAGCCGACAGCCATCCACCATCTTGTCTTCCTGCTCCCCTGTGGAACCAGGTAAGCACCTGGGATTTTCGCTTCCTAGCCGGGAAAAAAACAGAAAATACTGGACATTTTAGGTGTCCGCTATTTTCTGAATTTTTTTACCGGACAGGAGGCGAAAATATCGGACTGTCCGGGTCAATACTGGACTGTCCAGGTTAATACCGGACACCTGGCAACTCTACATTCCAGCAGGGCTAAGTGGGGGCAGTTCTTCCCTCCACTGGTCCTGCCCTCTGCTAGGACGCAGGAGGGGCAAAATATGAATGTTTAGAAACCCCTAGAATGCTGCCACCCCAACTACATCACTACTGTGCCTAATGGGAAACCCAGCTCTGTCAATGAACACACTGTCAACTTCCTGCCTGTAGCAAGGGGTAATTGAGAATCCCACACAATGATCTACCATGTGCTGTCCTTTCTGGAAGAACCGTGTCCAAAAGGCTGAATAGCTAGCTGGGCTAGAAGTTTTGCATGGCAAAATAATACAGTGGTGAAGGCACGGCAGCCAGTTATGCTCAGCTCCTCATCTTTGAAGGCCTGCTTAGAACAACTCTTGTTTACTTAGTGGTAGTGTCCTTGGAGATTGACTGCTTCTCCTCACCCAGCTGGTGACATCATTCTCATGGCAACTGAATCCGTGCTATGCGTATGAATCTTACTCTTGTTCACTTCCTGCTCAAGTTGAAATCCTGCCCAACCTCTCCCAGCTTGCATGAGAGGGTTTCCACTGAATGGAAAAAAGAGAGGTCTGTGGATGAGTGAATCAAAATATGTCAAAATTGGAGAAACTGCTAAAAGCCTCTGAAAGGATTTATTGGTCTGGAAAAAGTTATGTAGATTTATGGATTTCATTAATACTGAAATGTGAAACTGATTTATTTCTAAATAAGAAATGAAGATTGGGCCTTTCTCGTCCTTCAGGGCCCTTTCTTTGAACGTTGCCTGCACAGCCCTTCCTCACCCTCAGGTTGATTCTACACTAGGAGCAGCCTCCCCCCTTCCATGCATTGAATGTTCTGCCCACTTCTTTCACATTCTCTCTAGGAGGGTTCTGCCTTATCAGCATTATCCCTAGAACACTTTCTCAGGTGTGATACGTAATTCCAGGTCATGCCCTCTCCCAATTTGGATCACAAGCCTGGTCTCACGCTACATCTGCTTCCAGCGCTTGAAAAGATACCGCTCAAGCCTCAATGTTATTGTTTGTTCTTAAACCCATCTCTGGTGCAGTCCCTTTATTTAAAACCCTTCAGAATCGTGTATAATTCTTCCATAAACATACGCCTTTAATGTTCTAATGAGGGACAAATAGAGCAATGTTTGGTGCCCTTGCGGGGATTAGCTATATGCAGTTTAAGGCGATGGGTGAAACTGAGAAGCGTTTTTTGTAATACCGTCACAGAAAGTATGTGAAAAACAAGCTGTTTTATGCATCTATTGAGACTCAAGACTAATACTGGGAGAACAGTCTGCTTGCAGGCTGCCTGCACTTGACAGCTTCCAGGACTGTAAGGGGACACAGGGGAAATGAGTTTAAATGATCTCAGCCCACATTCTGTTTACAGAATTTATTTCACAAGACTTAATCCATTAAGCATTACCTTGGCAATGGCAACCCAGCGAGAAACCAAGAAAGCCGTTGCTGTTTCCCCTAAAGGGCAGGCAATGAATCCCCTTCTCCTTCTCCAATAATGCTTAGGCCACCATGTTGACCTGTATCAATAACCCCCCCCCCCCAAACCCAGAGATACTATTGCTGAAACCCCTTTTTGTGGACAAAAGTGTGTTTTGTGTAATACATACTTGCCCACAAATTAAAAAGAAAAATTCCACAATGCACTCAGCTTTCAAAAGCTGTCAGAGTAATAGGCAGAAAGGGATCTCGAAGAAAATATATCCTTTACGAGATGCCTCTTATCTATTGCTTAAAATAGAAATTAGATATTGTGAGCTGCAGGGTTTGTCATTATCTTATTAGGTAATATGAGTCATTAACACTAATTAATACTTGTGCGGAGGTTTGAAATGGTAAAGTGCGATCTAAGTATTCCGTGTTCATGTTAAGTATTATTACCTAATTGGTAAGGAATTTTTCTTTAAAATTGAGTTAGTTTATGCTGGTTTTAGGGAGAGAAAAGGGAAGCTGAATTTATACTAAAATCCTATGCTTGCGCTACTGCAGTCAACTGGAATTTTGCTATTGATACCACTAAAGGGAAAGAGCAGGTCAGAGGAAATCATTTGTGAGCAAACAGGGCCTGATTAAGCTCCGCTGAGGTCTATGGCAAAATCCCCGTCATCTTAAATGGTGCTGGATCAGAGACATATAACTGTCTGTACACACATCTGTGTCTGTGTAGGTGAGTACACACATATGCATGCATCATTTTAATAGGGGAGAAAAGTGGAGTGAAAGGGCTGTCCATACCAGGTGCTATTCCAGAATTAGACCTGGAATAATAATTGACTTTTCAATTCTATGGGTGAAACCAAAACACCAGGGGAAAAATTATTTCAGTTAGATCGAAACCAAAACATCTATTCTATTTTTGTATTTTTTAACCTTTTTAATTTTTAAAAATAAAATTAGTTCAATTATAGTTCAATTATGAAAAGCTAATCTGAATTGAAAAGTCAAAAGAAACCTTCTTAGCTTTTCTGGATTTTTTTTCCCCCAAATGAAACAGTTTGGTGAATTTGACACACATTTGCAAAATACTGCAGACCCAAACCTTCATTTTTTGTGTGTGAAAAAGAAGTTTTGTATGAAAACTTTTGCCTAGTGGATTGAGTTATACCAGAAAAATATTTTTTTTTCAGAATAAAAGTGTCTACAGATGGGGAGTTATTCCAGAAGAGCTGTTCCGCTTAATATTCACAAATCATATTATTCTGGAGAAGATGTTTATTATTCTTATTAGTATTATCTAATTCATTTCATTGAAATACTCTCCTATTTTATAGGCACATACAAATGTCAATAGATGTGATAACAGCACTGCTTGGAACTTTGTGTTTTTAAAACACTTTTTCAATAAAAGTGCCTCTTCATTTATTTCCACAGAAAACATTCATTTTTGACAAAAAGCTGAAAACTGAAAGATTCCCCATTTCCCCATTTTCTTCCTCATTTTATCCTCTTTTTTCCCAGTTTCCAAGAGGAAAAAAGGAAAAATGAGGAGAGAAAAGAAAAAAGAAACTAAACCAATTTCAGTTTTTCAAAAACTGATATTTTTTACAGATTTTTTTGTTTTCTTAATGAAAAATGAAAGTTTTATAAAATTAGACAAAGTGTGTTTGTTTCGATTGACATTTATTTTTGAGAACAGTTTTGACATCTTTAATATATAAGAAACTCTATTAACATTTTTATTAAATTTGTAGCACTTCCTGATTCAGAGCATTCTAATAGGCACTAAGATACTGGATCTAATTTTCAATTTCACTTATGCCTTTATACCATCTTGCCAAGGTTAAAGGACCATAAAGCGAATATAAATATAATGCGTTATTAAATGTGCAACCATTTTAATTTAATAAATTATAAGTATAGTACTTTAAGGCCTCTTCACAGTGCAAGAAGAAGGGTAAAGGGACATTGTGTAAATAAAAATCTGATCCATTATATTCTGGTGGATCCTAATTTCTAGTTTTATAAGGGGAAGAGAGGCATGACATTTTTATGATAAACCTAACAAAGACATCTTTGTTATGATTATGTTTTTAAGAAAGGATGAAAACAAACTGATTTGAGGATATTAAGTCCTTGATTTTCTTCTAGGAAAGAATTTTTGTGGAATGGGACTACATTTATCTCAGTCAGGACAGTTATTCACAGCTTCTACTTACTTTTCAAATAGTCATTTAAGATGCTATTTTGAAATGTTCTTAAACTGATAATAAAGATATTGCTCTTAATGCACTGTAGATTAAAATGCGAGAACTGGAATTTAAAAGACACTCCTAGCACAGAGTGGGCATCAAGTAAAAGGAGGATCAGATCCTAATATCACTTTTTGGTAGTATTCCTGATTATGCCAATACTTGTATGACTAATAATTGTTACTCCAATTATTTATTATTTTATAGCTTCTGAGGCATAGAAAATAAACACATTCCCTGCCTCAATTTGCCTGCAATTTAGATTTAGTACAGCTGAATTGCTTAAGCTCTCTGTAGGAAAAGTAAATGCTGGTGGCATTAATTACTGGTTGAATCGCTCTAGTCCAGCACTCTCTGATCTGGCAACATCTGTGGTCCAGCATGATTTTAGTTAGTCAGATGTCCCGCTATCATGGGTATGGTCAAGTTTCCTGTAGCCCCATAAAGTTTGTTTACAGCCACCAGTCCTGAGTCTCAGTGTTCTGTACTGAGAACATTTACCTCAAATGTCGTTTAAGAGCCCAATAAGCAGTGGAAGTATTGATAATGCTGCTATATAATACTAACCTCCTGTGGTTCAGCAAATTCTCTGGTTTGGCACCAGCCAGCTCCCGAGGGTGCTGGACAAGAGAGGTTCAACCTGTATGAAGCATCTGTTTAGTGCTATGAACTTGTGAAAGGCTCTTTACAGGCTCAGTATAAGTAGTGGTATCTGGAAGATATTGGCTTCTCTTCTCATTCAATTGGCAACGGTTGTAAACTCATTATTGTCCATGAAAAGAGATCTATGTTGGTAACTCCTCTGGCCTTTACTAATGATTTTCACTCTCAATGTTAGGTAACAATGAATTGAAATCCTACAGAAAGCTGCATCCTGTGTCTAAAGTAACAGGTGATGCAGATGCAAATACTGTCTTACAGTAGAATACCACCTATTACTTTCATATAACATTTTTATTTTCTGCAGCCAGCTAGCATCTTTCCAACAAGTCTCCAAACCTGGCTGCTCCCAAGGTTTCACTTGCTAAGGAGTCAGAGTAAGAAAAAGAAAATCATATTTGTCAACCAAGCACTCACAAACACATGAACCAAACATGTATGGAGGGAAGAACCACAAACCTCTTTGTTTGAATTCTTGCAGTCAGACGCTACTGAGAGTTCAAATCCAGTTTCCATGGATTATCTAGACCAGGTGTGGCCAATCTGAGCCTGAGAAGGAGCCACAGTTTACCAATGTACATTGCCAGAGAGCTACAGTATTTTGTCAGCAATCCCCATCACATGCCTCCTCTCCCATCTCCAGTATCTTTTGCCCACCAGAATCCTCACCAATCAGCGCCTCCTCTTCCTTCCCTGCGCCTCCTGCCCACAGTAATCAGCTGTTTCATGGCCCTCAGAAGGCTCTGTGGGGGAGGAAAGGAGCGAGGGCACAATACACTTGGAGGAGGAGGTGGAGCCAGAAGTTGAGCACTGGAAAGTTGGCACCTGTAGCTGCAGCCCCGGAATCAGTGCCAGAGCAAGGAGCCACATATTAACTTTGGAAGCACCACAGGTGGCTCCAGAGCCACAGGTTGGCCACCCCTGATCTAGACTATCGAACTATTAAGCAAATATACCACTTCTCATTCTTTTCATAATGTATGCAAATTTAAGTTCTAGTGTCAGCTGATGAGCTTACAGCCCCAGAGAACAGACATCCTCTTTTTATCCACTGAACAGGAAGAGTGCGGCTTCCCCACACTGCCATGCCACTGTTCCTCAAGCCCCCTCCTCATTCCCGCCCTTTAGGGAGAGAATATTTCAGCTCTCATGATGACGTAAGTTGGCCTCTTGTCTAAGGCTGCAAGGTGGCAGTTGTGATGGTGATTTAATTTTTTTGCAGTGGTGGGTATGGTTCTAACCTGACAATTGCCAACCCAAGTTACTCCACAAGTGCCATGCCAGCATCTTATTCATATTCTTTTTTTTTAATCCCCTGGTCTTTTAAATCAGTTTTTCAAACTTTTTGTTCTCATGACCCAGTTGAAGAAAATTGTTGATGCCTGCAACCCAACACAATTTGACTAGCGTGTGGGCTCCAGATAGGGCTGAGGATGAGACCTTTTGGGGTGTAGGAGGAGGCTCTGGATTTCAGGGATCGGGTCGGGGGGGGGGGAGCTTATCTTCAGCAGCTCCCAGTCAGGGGCACAGTGGGGGAATAAGGCAGGCTTCCTGTCTCTCCTAGCACCATAGACCATGCTGAGTCCCAGCAGCATGTTCCCAGCAAAAGGGAGTGCAGAGCTACTGCTCACAGTCGGAGCAGTGCAAGGAGCCCTATGTGCACCCCTCTGCCCCCACCTAGGAGCCAGGCCTATTGCTGGCTGCTTCTGGGGCACAGCACAGTCTGCAGTGCCAGGACAGGCAGGTAGCTGCCTTAGCATCCCTACTGGTCACCTGTTCCCTCCTGCAGCAATGAGACCCAGTGCCTGACATTCCACCAGGCAGCACTGGGTCACGACCCATAGTTGGAAAACCACTGTTTTAAATAATGCCCCATATTGTATCAAATCCACCCCCCCATGCTCTCATGTAAGAAACATTTTAAATAGAAAGTGAAACCAAGCAAGATGAATTTTCACTCTGCCTTAGCAGTCTGCAAGATAAAGTTCTGCAGCAGAGGTGACATTTACTTTTCTAGCTCTCATGAGCTGAATCTTTTATTTGTGGAGACAGAAGGAAAGGATTTATTCTGAGGGGGGGGGGGGAGGGAATCAAACCCCACAACAGGAGACTCATTTTCCAACTGAAATCAGTTTCAAAGCTTGTGGAATGCTTTAATTAAACATGGGTCCCTGAAAGAGGTAAAATGGTATAGGACCTCAGCAAGCAACTTGGCAGCTCCCTAATACAGTATTCATAGTTAAAGTCTCACAGGGAAAACTGAACTGCCTTTTAAAGGGATTTTTTTAGCCCTCGTTTACAGTAGGAATGTAATTAAAGAACACTGTGAAGGCCATGTAAGTGAGCAGTTCATACATACAGAGATTAAATTCCAGTATTCTATTTGGGGTAATCTGCTAACTTGTGTTAAAAGCCTTCTGTGTTAAAGTCATCTGAAAAAAAACATTTTCAACAACATCTAGTACGATGAACTGCTTTCTCTGGATTCTGGTACATGATGATAGTTTAATATAAATATAGCAGAGAACAAGCAGAACTGAAAGAAAAATTTATTTTAAATGGCATCAACAAAAATGGTGATTTTTAGGCGCTAGAAGGCAAAGGGAACATTAACTATTTTAACTAATCTCTTTGGATCAAACTCTTAAAGAACTTTTTTTCCTCTTTAACTGTTCTTTTATAAAAAATGCAAAGCTCTATATTTCCTGATAGCACGTATTTCTTTTGTTTGCACTTTGCTTTATTCACAGAGATTTAAGATTGAATCATTTCTACTTTGCTTATCAAGCTATTGAAATACTCTATCACCTGGCCCATCAATAAAGTCAAAGAGAGTTTTTGTCTTTTAGATGTATTAAAATGTGTCCATCCTGCACACTTGGTACATTTTCTCAAGATTGGTAAATCTATACCCATTGGACCAGGGTGTCCAAATTGGAAAATCTTCCAAGCTCCCTGCAGCTAGAAATTTCTCACTGGACACCTGGTCTTCATCCGTTACTGGGAGACCTATCCAATGTAGCCTTCCATAGAACAGTTTGGACTAAAATCAAATGAGTGGAACCCTGGGGCTTCCAGGTTCTGAACTCTGATTACGGTAACATGTCATGGGCCCAAACACTAGATGGCTCAGTAGACTGGTAATGGGACACACAATCTTTCAGCTTTCACTTCTTAGTCACCAGGCTAAATCTGGCATAAGCTGTTGAGTGATTAACAACAAGGCCCATCAAGTAAGCATGGCCTGAAACAGACAAAATCCCAATCTCACACATACAAAAGCACATTACAGGCCTTCCTTGCTATAAGTCCAAGATACATTACAAAAAACATGGACTTGTAGTGAAACAATTTAAAGCAGGGAATTTTTTCCCACGGCTAACTTCCACTTGCACAAACTGGGTTTTTTTGTACGACTTAAGAGTGGAGAATGGGAGGACTTACAACACATCAGTTCCTATAAGCAGGGCTCGCCAAACCGTGGTGAGCCCCGCTCACCAGCTGCGCTGTCCGGCGATCTGCGCATGCACAGATCACCCAAACCCGGCTCTTCCAGGTTGTAATCTACTCACCACGGGCGAGTAGATTACATAGTTTGTTGAGCCCTGCCTATAAGCGTCAATTACTTTAGTGTGGAACTGATGTGTGGGTGACTTACAGTGGGGATGCCCTGTATCACAACTGATACAAAACGGGTCCCCTTGGATCAGACTCCATAGAGACCGAGGACTGTATGTTCCACAGGAGCAGAGCTATTTTCTCATGCCCAGAAAATGGAAGGAAGGCTTTAGCAGAGCAGAATGAGAAGCTCACACTGTTTGTAGCTGTGCTTTGCCTACTCCTTAGCTAAACAGAAGTCTTCATTTCTAAGGGGCACTCTTCTCTTGCCCTTCTCCAGCATGACATCATTAAGGCCTGACTATATAGGTCACCTCTGGAATTACAATCCTCTCGCATCATATTACACAGTAAGCATAACATTTGCTCCTATAGGCTTCAGAACAAATATTAGAGAAAACTCTTAAAAGGATATAGTAGAGACATAGTGTCAGGCACTTCTTTGTTAGCAATGGTGCACTGTAAAATTCCCCATTTCAAAGCTCATATGTTATCTATTCATATATGTAAAGAAAGAGTGGGAAAGAAAATGCAGTCAGTATAGTAGGCCTGACTTACGTAGAGGTATGTGATGTCATTCCTGGTGACACTGTCAAAGGGAAACTAGAGAAATATAGCTTTGCTACAAAGCTGAATACAGTACATACAGTATACCATTGGGAAGTAATTAGTAGATGAATTGTGAGATATCTAGTGGAATCGTGCTGAGCCTCTTTTGGGGTCAGTCCTATTTAGTCACGCACTTGGCAGATGGAGTGGAGAACAAACTACTCCCATTTGAGACCTATATGAAATGGAGAGAGATACAAAATACATTGGAAGGTAGGGTTAAAATACGCTATGATTGGGATGAATTGGGGGAAAAAGGGTCTGAACTCAATTAAATAAGATCATTTGTCTGATCCCCAGAGATACTGAATTTCCACAGGTGCCATTGGAGTTACTGGGAACAGTATATATTCAGTACTCATAAAGATATGCAAAGTGGCAAATGAAGGAAGGAATCATTTGAGTATAAAAATATAGGTGTGGTAATAATAATTTAGGCTGAGATAACAATGGGAGGATTTGGGGATTACATTGGGTAAAAAACTGAACATATCTATAGTGTGACCTTAACTAAAACAAAGTTATAGTCCTATTAATAGGAGTTTTATATACAATAAGCAAGATGATTATTTCACTCTAAAGCCAATTCCTGCCAGCCTTATTTATCTGATTAATTCCCTTGACTAAGGAGAATTATTGACCCAGTATTCTCAGTTATTTAGGTCTTAGGTCTCTTCTCTGTCTTTTCTTCTCTGGACTCATCCCCTGCAGCTCTCATGATCTTTCTCTGCAGCATGTATGTGGATAGTTGCGTGTGGGGAAAAACAAAAGAGAGGGGAAACCCCATTGACAGATGCAAAATTAAGGCACAAATTACATCCTCCAAGAGGAAAAAAACCTATAGAACGAGGTTGTGCAGAAAGCAAAAATCTGAGAAGTTGTCTAATCTTATCCCTATGGAAAAAAAGAAGGGATTGTGATCCCCAAACTCCAAGCTTCCCCCAAGTCCCTTGTGAAGCACAGAGCCATCTGCCCACACATTCTGCATCTGTAATGGTGATGGGAGCGCTGTCTGCCTCGGCAAGACTGGAGCCTGACCACTACCATGGTGTCCTTGAAGTTCCTCAAAGGGCACTACAGAAAAGCAAACTGTTCCCAAGTGTATCAGCTCTGCAGCAGCCCTTTATTAACGCGAAATCAATATCACGTAATGGGCGTGTTTGGGTCCTTGACAACTTTAACAACTCAGCAGGTATATTCCACCTTGACTTTACCTGGAACATTTGGCAGCAGCTAGGTGATGAATCATTACCTCAACTTTCATATGAGCCTTATTGATTTTTAAATAGAAATAATGTAACTATTTAAATAACCATTTAATATATGTGTATTTGATCTAATTGGACTTTATTTGAAGCAAATGAACAAGTTTTATGGCAGTCAAGCACCACCTATTTCTCACTGTGAAAGGAAACCGAGGCAAAGGTTTAACAGCAGTTTGCATATTTAAATGTTTTGCTAGTCTCTGACTCTGACGCCAGCTCTCTTATACCTTTAAGGTATAATTTGGAATAATGAAATATTAAACTAGCTTTTAAAAGTTTCCTACATGGGAATTTGTGCTCATTAAAGCTTATGCTTTGAGCCCTAATAAGGTGTAAGATGTAGATCTGCTTATTTCCAGTTCAGTTAACGAGGTGCACAAACAATATACACTAATGACTGAATGTAGAATCCGTTCTGGGGAGCATCTCACCATTCCCATTGTTGTTTTCTGTTTACCCTTTTCAAACAGATTTTACATGGCAATTTAATGTATGCCAGAAAACAGGGTTCGATTAAGTCCCTAATTGCTGCAGCTATATAAAACTTCTCTATAGAAATAACACATCTTGCCGGTTTAAACATAATAATGTAGAAAATTGCGTGTCAAGCTTCATTAAAGGGTATGACTCATAGGTTCGTAGATTCCAAGGCCAGAAGGGATGACTGTGATCATCTAGTCTGACCTCCTGTCTAACACAGACTAGAGCAGTGTTTCTCAACCTTTTTTATATAAAGTACCCCTTTTTTGAAAAAAAAATTATAAGTATCCCCAGTACTTACAGTTTTCAGACACACAAACATTTTTTCTACCATTACAACACATTTGTTTAAACAATTTAATCATAGTCGGGCGGGCAATGAAATTTTTGGGTGTAAAAAATACAAAAATAAGAAAGTGTTGTAAAACTTAAAACAAAAAAATAGTTTTCTCCAAATTTCAGTTGTATTGACGTACCCCCCAGACTTCTTTCGAGTACCACTAAGGGTACTCGTACCACTGGTCGAAAAACACTGGACTAGAGTACTTCCCCCAAATCATTCCTACAGAATTTTTAGAAAAACTACAACTCTCTATTAAAAATGCTCAGGGATGGCGCATCCACCATGACGCTTGGTAAATTGTAGTTCATTATTTGCACCATTAAAAATTAATGTCTTATTTCCAGTCTGTTTAGCTTCAACTTCCAGCCCTTGGATCATGTTATACTTTTCTCTGCTAGACTGAAGAGCCCACTATTAAATATTATTTCCCCATGTGGGTACTTAGAGAACGTGATCAAGTCGCCCTTCAATGTTCTCTTTGTTACGGTAAATAAATTGTGCTCTTTGAGTCTGAAACTATAAGGCATAAGTACGGGCCACCTGCTTTTCTTAGGCTTTTGAAATCATCCAAGGACCTATGGATCTGGGATATTTGTATATTAATAGTCCTTTTGGTCATTATTGGTGTTGTTGGATTGACTTATGAAATGATGGGCAACAAATTTTTTTCTACTAATCTAGCCTTAAATGAAAGATTTGTGTTTATTTTATTTTACATACACTTCATATTAACAGGAGCATGGTTAAGGGTCTAAGTAAAAACTGCTGAACTTCATGTTTCTTCAGAGTCCCCTTGTTATGATATTTGCTACAGTGCCACGGACTGACTGCGGTTTGAAAACAAGTCTTCAGAAATGTATAATCAGTAAAGTGTTGCTCAAGACGCAGATTTGGTTTTGGAATAGTTCTCTTTGACTAACGTGATAGAAAACTCTCCCAGCACCAACCCTCTGAAAAGCTTAATATTGTAGGTGGTGGACTTGCACGTGTCTGCACTTTGGTAACTATCAAACCTCATCTATTGTTCATGCCTTTTCAATTTCCATGGCGCACACTTTGGAGAATCGGTCACCTAGCTGAATGCCCTCCCCTTACTTCCATTTGCAGACACTCACATGCCTTCCAGTCACGTATCCATTGCGTTCTGTGGAATGTGGCCAGCAGAAATATTTGATGGCACTAAGTCTTAGAAGGGAACTGCGAGTCTTAGGTTCCAGTCTTGACTCAATGGCTGACTTTTAATTTGACCTTGAGCAAGTCACCCAGAGCCAGATTGTGTCCCCCTGCCCCATTGTCCTTGCTAATCAGTAATTTACAGAAGTATTCCATTGATTCAGACATTGAAAATAGCAAGTTTAAATTTCAAGTAGTGCTGTGCTAAAAGGTAAAAAGCCAAACGTATTTTTAGAAGTGTCAACCTGAACATTACATAACATTACATGATGTTATTTTGTAGAGGTTTTGTGATGCATACCTAATGCTCTAATACAAAGATGTTAAGTAAATAATAGGACAGACTCCACTGAACTTGCTTAGAAAGTCTTTTCCATTACATGTCCTTTTTGTTCGGATCTCTGTAGTCAGGTTATTTGAGGAAGAATATGTTGTCTGGATACCAATAGCCAAGATCAACAAATGTCTTTGACTTCTGTGCTGCTTAAGCTCAAGGACTAATTTTGGAAGGAAGCAGCCTGAATATAGTAGAATTCTTGTTACAAAAGCAGACCTCCAACTGTTATCAATGGAACATAAACAGCTTGGCTAGTCACTGCTAGTTTATAGATAGAGCAGTTTGGGAAGAACATGATGTGAGCAAAAACAGACGTCCAGAAGGCATGTCTTCACTAGTTCCCACATGCCAATGTGATTGTGATCCTGTCTGAAATGCTGGAGCATATGAGAAGCAAACGAAGACCTCTGGGCCTGTTTCATCACCACATTAGTTCAGTTTGTCAGTGCAACTCCATTGATTTCAATGGAGATGCACCAGCAAAACTTAGAAATACAGTGAGGAATTTGACCCATGATCTTTATTGTCGTAGGGTACCACACTATTATCTCCAATGTGTCAGTAAACCATGTAAAGAACTGTAAAAGCACTCACAAGGGTCAATGACATTCTCCCAAATCCCAGTAAATTGCCTTAAAATAAACAGATGTCAGAACTCTGACATTTGGAAGGGAAAAGAAAGGACCTGAGGGGAGGGGGTTAAGAGGGCAAAGTAGAGTGAAACTGTGGTGGAAAAAAAGATGAGGGAGAGGGAAGGAAGGTTGAACATATAGACGGTAATACTAGAGCAGGGAGAGCAGACCAGACAAGAAAAGGTGTGTTTTTGGAACAGACAGGCATTTAGTGACCAAATAAGCCCTCTTAAAAAGCTGGGGGAAATAGAGAAAAATTTAATCTGACAAAAAATATTGTGAGGAAAAAAGCAAAGGAATAACACAGGAGGACAACTGAGAAGTTATGTATAGGAAAAAGGAAGAAGCAAGCTGGTAAATGTTTTCAATGTTATTTTATTGACAGTTACTGATTTAACAGTGTCCTGGCTGCTCCTAGAAAGAAAGAAATAGAAAGGGAAGAAAATGTTCCTGGCAGAGGAGAAGGTGAAAACATTCCCAACACTTTTCCTTTAGTTGAGAGTTGGTGGCCAGGGGGCAAAGAGGCTGTCAGTACTTTGTGAGCAAGTTTAAATGAGAGCACCATGGGGCAAAGAGAGGCAGGCAGTTCAATGGTACAGGGAGGGGAGACAGGACCCAGAGCTGACAATTTTCTTTTTTGTGGAGCACACCCTGGATTCCCTTAGGGAAAGCTCACTTGCCTTACTTGCTTTTATGTATAGTAAATGTTGCTCAAAATACTATACCACCTTTGGCAGCTGTGAGCCAGGTCAACTGTTCATACTTCCCAGGCTTATAAACTGAGATCTATGCAGTTTGCTGTGTGTAGGTCTTCCAAAGGAGACCTTAACATTGAGCTTGTGTCTGCTCTGCTTGGAAATTACAGCCTGCATGGCACTCCTTGTTAGGAATCGGGAGTTAAACCTAATGTTCTGGCCAAATTCCATCTTGGGTGTTTACATTCTGCCCACCTAAATATCCCTCTTGGATACTTAAGTAAAACAAGCAACCAAACGTTTGAAGATCACCCATTGCTAATAATGAATCTCTCCTCACGTCCCCCAACTCTGCTTTCTGTGGGGTCTTGTCGCTCCCCTCAGGAACATGTAACTGTGATTAAGATTAATAAGAACAACAACTACACTTACGTGAAATACTTTATCCCAGTATTTTCTGCTTTTTTCTTCAGGACCTTGGATTCATTTGTTTACCTTTTAGTATATCTACTTTTCTCAGGTTTTTTTTATAGCTGTTAATGCCATAGGACACAGCAGCTACTGTACCTTATTTAAAGCTGGTCTATAACACAGGTCTGGAGGGAAAAAAATCTTTTATATCAGGGTTGTTCTCTGAATATGTATGTATTTAAGAATCTCATTTGTTCTGTTTGTTTTGACTTAATTGCCAGGACGTGTTTTTAATGCATCCTTTCCCTTTAACCAAGTAAATCCCGCTGATAGTCTCTCTTGGTAAATTAATTTTAGTGGTCGAACCTCAGAAGGTTTGGAAGATGGTTTAAGCAGACATCCAAAGGGAGGGACCTTTATCCACATTTTCAAAAAATGTAAAGTCCTTTGGAGCAGGGACTGCCTTTTTTTCTGTGTTTGTTCAGTGCATAGCACAGTAGGATCCTGCTCTGTGACTGGAGCTCCTTGGTGTTACTCCAGTACAAAGAATGAAGAATAATAATAAATGCCCTGCCTCTCTCTAAATGCTTTGCAGCTCTTTGGAAGATTGGTCAGATTGATCTGGCCTTGCTTTTCCAACCTCTGTTGTCTCCCCCTGCTCCCTCTGCATTTCCTAAGCAAGAAAACTCGGTAACCCTTTATTGTTGGGTCCTCTTGTCTCACTGCTTTAAATTATAAAAGGTATCTATAAATGTCCCAGAGAAATCTCAATGAATCCCATTATGAAGAGTTAAAAGTGTGCCAAACTTCTAAAGAGCTGCTTTGCAGACATGTGTTTTCTTTGCAGTCCAGAGTGCCAAAAAGAACAAATCCTATTTCTTTTTACAATATGGATGACATTGTCTTCCTTCCAAATGCACAGAAGGGGTAACAATAACAGCTGAAGTCGCACAGGCAAGACCTGATGGCCCAAAAGTTGGTGGCCAGATTCTGGGATTCCTCATGAAAGAAACCTTGAAAGTTGGCACGAGGGTCCAAAGGAATTGTAGATTTAGTCAGCGCATGTCCAGTTGTCTGTGAGGGTATGTCTAGACTACAGGCTTCTGTCGACAGAAGTTTTGTCGACAGAAACTGTCGACAAAACTTCTGTCGACAAAGAGCGTCTAGACTACATTGAGTTCTGTCGACAAAGCAAGCTGCTTTGTCGACATGGTAGTGTAGACGGAAAGGACAGTTTACATGCAATAACACCTTCTGTCGACAGAAACTCTGTCGACAGAAGGCGTTATGCCTCGTAAAATGAGGTTTACCAGCATCGACAAAACTACTGAGTTCTGTCGATGTTATGTCGACAGAACTCAGTGGTAGTGTGGACGCAGGTATAGTTTTGTTGACAAAAGTCCACTTTTGTCGACAAAACTCTGTAGTCTAGACACATCCTGAATGTCATTTTTTATTTCAGGTTTATTTTTAACCAACAAAATTAACTCAAGAAACTGATTCCAATAGTGACCTCCCATGGTTCTTCAAATTCTCTGGTTCAGCACCGGTCAGATCCCAACGTACTGGACTAGAGAGGTTCAACTTGTACCTCACTTTGCAAGAGGTCCAACTAAAATGACAACAAACCTAGAATTATGGAGTGTCACTTCCAGATTGGATTACTACTGTGAAGCCAACAGCATTTACCTCAGGGAGAGGAAACTAACAACTAGTTCATAAAAAGTACTGCTAAAAATTACTGACAATAACTTTTGTATAAACCTCTAGAAGATTTACCGGCTGTTGTTTGGGTCTTTAATGCAAATACGTTTTATTTTTCTTCATTTAAATCACTGGGGTGGAGCTGGGGATAAGGGGTTCAATGTGAAGGCAGCCCCGGGGAGAGAGGTGAACTCCAGCCCTCTTCCCCCACAGCAGCTTGGGGCCAGGTGAGAAGTGCCTGTCTATGGTCGCTGCTGCAGACACATCTGGGCAGAGGTGCATGTCCCCTGGATGGGAAACAGACAAACACACAGACAATACACAGACAAACTTTCTGAAGTGTATAGTACTGCCCATTTCTTCACCCCTGACCCGTGCTGGCGCAGTAGGGTTATATCTCTAGCCCCTTGTTGCCTCCCTGTGGCTATTAAGCTTTTCCTTCTGCCAGGCCCTCCCTTTCTATTTTATGAGACACAATCAAATTCCACGCATATTCCATTTCCCTGGCACAACTAACCTCTCACTTTGCTTTACGTTATGATAAGAGGAAGCTGTGTATCAAATTTGATGGTCCTAGCTCAGGGGCAAGGTAAATACTGGCCCATGGGCTGGATCTAGGGTTAATCCCTGGCAGGCTGCTGCCACTATATTTACCTGTGCCTCCACAAGTACCAGCAATCATAGCTACCGTGGCCATTGATTGATGTTCCTGGCAAATGGAAGCTACAGGAAGTGGTGTCCCAGTCCACACCACTTCCTGCCACTCCCATTGGCCAGGAATGGTGATCCACAGCCAACAGAATCTGCAATCGCTGGTACCTGCAAAAGTGCAGGTAAATATAGTGGCAGCAGCCTGCCAGGGGCTAACCCTGGTGAATTACTGCCATTTTATTGCCTACCCTTGTCCTATCTCTTACCATTTAGTAGGAGTTCTTGAACAAATGGACTCATAGACAGACAGACACATATTTCTAAAATATATAGTAAGAAGATAATGCTGCAGTTTTCAGCTTCATTATTGCATCAGAGCTAGAAACAACATTCTGTCCCCGTTATTCAGAGATCATTCCCACATATGTAGCGGGGGAGCAATGCCATTTTTGATAATCCTTGTGGGGCTGTAAGATGTTGAACCTTAAGTATATCACTAGTCTGGAGCAGAATATTGTCTCTCCAGCACCTCAATCCAGTCTTATTAGCAGGGGAGATTCCACAATTGTGGGAGTCAATTATTATTATGGAATAGTTAGTTTTTGTTTTTAAATGGCAGCTGTTGTTCAGCAAAGCACATGCTTAACATTTCGATAACTTCAATACCACTGATGTCAATGGGCTTTAAATGCTTTTCTCAATCAGCGACAGAAAGCCTTTCTGAATTTGGAATATGAGAAACATAGCAACCCAGGCAAAGAGCAAATGAGAGACCAAAGTGCACAATGCAGTTTTTTCACATGACTATCACCACCATCACACATCTGGCCCTGATCTACACTTATTTTGAAATAGCAAGCAGCGTGTCCACACTGCCATGCCCATTATTTCTAAATAAGGGCTGGTTATTTCGAAATAATAACTCCTGCTTTCCATGAGGAATAACATTTATTTTGAAATAGTTATTTCAAAATAGTGGTAATGTGGACTACTCACCAGAGTCATTTCAAGTAATTACTCTCTACTGCTTCTTGGGGCTCCAAGTCGAGGTAGCACATCCACATTAAGGGAGTCTGCCTCTGACTAATTATGAGGCTTCCTTGTAGTGTGGACACACTATTTCAAAATCGTTATTTCGGGAGTTATGTCAAAATAAGTTATTTCAAAATAATTTTATAGTGTGGACATGCCTCTGGAGCATGCATAGGGGATTATACCAAATGCAAAAACATCACTTTCATGCAACACTAACAGGTAAATGCAACAGGTAAGACTCCTGCGGCCCTATGAATGTTACCAACTCTTGCACCTTCTTTATATTTATTTTAAACAGATTTAGCAGAATGAGTATTATATTCAGCGATGCATTTAAGAAAAATTGGAATATGTACAAGGGGGAAAATTAACATTGTTCTAGGATCTCTAAGGTTTGTATTTCCAACTTTAGCATGTTGACTACGCAACTGTAAGTGTTTTAGGAGCATTATTTTTAACATACATTAAACTCCAATAGTCCAGCACCCAATTGTCCGGCACTCCCGATAGTCCAGCATCAAAATAGCAAGCACTCCTGACAGAACCGGGACGGAACCTGGAATCGTTCACGTCAGCCACTCTCACGTGGGTGACAGCAGGGAGGGGAGGTGTTTGGCTCTGGGGAAGGGGAGGATGGGAGCAGGATTGGGTTACTCACGGCGTCCTGGCCAGCTGATTGAAAAGCCGGCCACTCAGCACAAGTGCCCCAGGGCTTGGAGAGAGATGCGGGGCTGTACTGGTGGCTCCGGGAACTCGAGCATAAGGTTGGAGGGGGCGGGGGATTGGGTAGGGAGTATGCAGTACCTCCTGATACTCCGGCATATCCGATAATCTGGAACCACCTAGGTCCCAAAAGTGCCGGATTACCGGAAGTTTACTGTATTTAATTTCCTTGATGGAACCTAGGGTGAGGGGTATATGAAGGGAAACAAGGGACAGGTAGGTAAAGCTACTTCCAGTTCCATAACGAAAGGGCACCAGGTGGCCAGAGTTGATATTTGAATCAATGTCACATTGTCTAGAGTTATAGATGCACTTTTTGGGATTAGAAATCTAAATTGATAATCTGCAGACTGTCTCAAGTTCCATAACACACTGAGGCCATAATCCTGCCCTGTCTCGTTCCATTTGCCACACACACAGGGCTCGAATGTCAGTGAAAATGGTATAGCTCTGCTACGTTTGGGGCAGGATGTAGAGAGTGTCAAAAGGGGGTTCTGCTCTCCACAGACTGTGCTTCAAGAGTCCTTTTTCTACAGTAGCTCAGAGGAAGACAAGGGGCAGGGCAGTGTGGAGAAGAATGATGCCAGGGAAGAGTGACAAGATGGTTTTACTGAGCAAAAGCCGCATGAAGGAAGATGACCAGGGTATGGTGCAACTTTGCTGACATTTCCCAAGTTGGGAGAGGCTTCCGTCGTCTTACCTCACAAGCCCTGCAGAGAAGCCCACTACCAATTAATGAGGTGAAATTCGTTCCTGTGGCAACTCACAGTCTATTGTACGGAACCGTGTGATGCACAAGCTTTGTGTTGGTGACTGGTGTTTGTCATTTCACCGTTAGTAAAACGTTCTTGGTCAGCATGTGCTACTTCTTGCATTCTCTCCTCTCCCCTTTCCCTCCACAAATTAGATCAGTGGAAAGCAAAATGGGGAGGGAAATTCCAAGGAGACTGAAGAACATGCTGGAGGGGTGGGGGCGGGAGGAGAATGTACTTTTCCATGCATTTCTTCTTTGCTGGATGGTACCTTCCTCTTTGACAGTATTACCTGCCACACCCTGTTGATAATCAGGCAGCTAGTTGCCCAAAGCAACAAATCCAGATGCCAGTGAAGCTTTCCATTGACTGAAGTGGGTTCAAGAATAGCAATAACCACTCACAATTCATTCTCTTTGGGGGCCACAATGCAAGGCTTTGTGTGTTATTTTAAATCAGAAGTTACTGAAACAAATCTGCCAAAATATGTATATCAGCAGTGGACAAATACCGGCCTACAGGCCAGATACGGTCTGCCAGGGTTAGTCCCTGGTGGGCCCCGATAACTATATTTACCACCTGCTCCATATGTACCAACGATCACAACTCTTGTTGGCCGCAGATCGCCACTCCCAGCCAATGTGAGCTCTCTACATCCTGCCCCGGTGTGTGTTCCTGGAAACGGCGATCCGCAGCCAGCAAGAGCTGCAATCACCAGTACACGCAGAGGCGCAGGTCAATATAATGGTGGCAGCTCTCCAGGCGCTAACCCTGGTGAACTGCTGCCATTTTATTGCTGACCTCTGATCTATACCCATTGCTATATATCCGTATCAGTGACTTTTCATGATTCAGAAAGAAAATTCATTAGTTCCCTTACTGAGATCATATACTTTGCCCTTGTTGGCAAATTACAATAGTGGTCAATGGTTCAACCTCAAATGGCCTTTCTGAAGTCAGGGTCTCCAGATTTTGATAATGTTTTGAGTCCTCACCAAAGCTTAAGTAATACTGAGAGAGAAAAAAATCTTAATATGGAATATCCAGAGTGCAGGCATTGAATGAATTTCTTTGATATAGGAGTGTGAAGTAATTTTAAGCATTAATAAATATGAGGATTAGAATTTGATTATAAACTCATAATATTCATGTCATTCTCTCTCCTAAGTTGCTCACTGAACCTTTCCCATCACAAATCTATATACATTTTATGACATGGTCATTGGGACAGAGACTGTCTGTAATTACCATTTTAGTGCTTGATTCTGTCTCCATTACAAACATTCAGTGGCACCTTATTTTGCAAGCAGTCATGCTGAGATCAGTGAAACCTGGCAGAATAATGTGCTTCTCAGCAAAAGGAGGACTGGTTGGGTCCTTCACAGATAATACATAATAACGCTATTCCAAAACACGAATTCTCTGAGGAATGACAGTTCTAGGTAGGGTTGGTAGCAGTACCTATCATTAAGGTTGTTCAACCTTTCCCATTATAAGACCCTGTTTTCACTTGCTCAGTGGGGACACTCAGGAAATAGGAGGGGCGATCTCTCTGATCTCAATTCAGACCTGAACCTTGCACAGCCTGTCGCAGCCCAGAGCTGTAATGGCAGGGGAAGTTCTCCTCAGCCCTGGGGTAGAGCATGCGCTCAGTGTTGTTGGAATCTTCAGACAATTTAGCTGCTGTGAAATCTAAGAAGTCTCAATGAGCATGTAGCAAATTGTGATATTTCAAAAACATATAACTTAGCCAAGTATGGGCGGATTTCTACAGGAACAACAAATGCTGTTCCCGGACAAATTTCAAGTCCAGGTTCAAAACACGGGGGTGGGCTTTTGAAAGAAAAGGTTACCAGCATTTTTAACAGGAGCAAAATAATGTAGTTTCCTCTAGCTTTGTTCTTGTAACACAGCTTTGGCTGAAGTTTTTGTAAAATATCCAGTCTGAGGCAGACACATAATGGTTTAAGATAGTATGGAGGAGGGAACTTCATGTTTTAGTTGTGGTCAAATTTAAATGTGTGCCAGATTTCCACTTTTTGTGTTTTCTTCATTTTTTTTATGCCTCACTTGGGACCTGGGGTCTTCTGTAGCAGAAATGCTGAGCATTCACAGCTGCAAATGAAGTCAATGGGAGCTGTGCTTTGAACATAGTGTGCTGAGTAGAGGAATAAGTCAGGTCCTAGGCATCAAAAATTGGGCATCCAAAAATACAGGATACTTTTGGCCTTAATCGCTCTGTGCCTCAGTTTTCCGTCTGTAAAATGGGAATATACTCCCTCTCCTTAGAGGGATATTGTGAGATAAACTTTATTAACATTTGTGAATCCACATCCACTTCCATCAGGCAATTATAAATTCTGTCTTCAGAACAGAGTTTGAATAATGTGCCATAAAAAAAGCCCAGGGATGCACATTGAATAACAAGGAGAAAACAAAATATTGGACAGCTGTTCATTTAGTGAGCCCCATGCATCCTGTGCAGTGAATGAGATGGTCCTATGGAAAAAATAATACAAGATCATGTAATTAGAGACTGTGTTATAATGCATAAGCACAAGGGGGCCAAATCTTGTTTCACGAACAGCTTTAATTAGGCATTTCCTAATTTTGCTTGACGTGCAACCTTCATAATGTTATTTTAACTTAGCTGTTTTGTATGCAATTGTAACTAAAATAACTGAATAATCCAGGCAAGTGACATGAATGCAGAGCAATCGCTGAATTCTTTCTTGTTTAAATTGTTACTAAGAAAACCATTGCTGTCCCCTACCCTTACATGAGGAGTTTTGTAATATTTGTTGTCTGTTTTCATGCTGCAGTGGCAGTTTGCATTTTTCTTGCGGGTGGAGTGAAACATTCTGAAATCCAATGGCTTTATCCAGGACCTACTTTATTTGATGTGGTATGTAAGCCGCAGGGATTTTCTTGTCCCCAGTTGGAGAGCTGCATACTTTGCCTCTTCCATGCAAGTGGGATGAAATTAATCAGTGTGGATTTCTTTGGCAAGCAAAGGAATTTTTAACCACTACCTGGCTGGGGGGCCAGAGATTCCCCAAAGAGCAAATAAAGGGAAGGGGAGAAAATGCATGAGTGAACAGGTCAATGCCAGCACATGAACACTAAACTTGAGAGTGTCTGAAAAGTTGGGTGCAGAGTGCAAATATGCATGTCTACCCAGCACGTCCATGGCAGGTATCCCATGCTTTCCCTGACCTTGGCAGCATTACGAGGATAATATTTGTGCAAGGATGAACTGCTCTTGAACAATGTCTCTAATGTTTCAGCATCGGCACAAACATGCTTTCCTTTCAGATCAGGCATGCGGCTCTTCTTTTTCCACCCCAGTTTTTAAAGTCCCCTTGCACAAACATATTTAATGTGGCCAGTGAAAAGGAAATCCTAGTTTTCATTTAAATTCAGTGACTTGCTTGATGTCTAAGATGATAGCTTGAATCAGTTCCTGTACTCTTGCTCCTAAATGGATCGTGGAGTAATGTTCATGTTCTGTTCTATTTTATTCTCTTCTGCTTTGATTATTATTCCATCTCCCTGCTGTGGAATCTGCAGCCTGATTTCATATAACTTCTTAACCGGTTAATATTACCTCTGGGAAGATTGCATGTTCTAAATCTGTAACATAGATTTTTAACCCTCTCATCCCTACCCTATCTATACTGGTCTGGAAACCCATTGTAAACTCTGTTAACAGCAACTGTGTATAAATAGCATGGGTTTATCTGCGATAGGAATGGGTCATATTTTTTCTATTGTTTCAAAAGGCTCTCAACAAATTCTAGCTATCTAGAGTCTCTCAATAGGGCCTGCCACTGAACACTGCATATCCTTTCCTCCTCCAGTTATCTGCACCCCCGGGACAGTGTATTGGACACTGTTCACAAACCATAGGCAGGCTTGGCAGAATTCTTTTGTTTTGGGGTTTGTTTGTTTTTGTAATTTTGATGGGCAACATCAATGTTTATTTTCAAGCATTTTTTATCTTGTTACATTTTCACAGTGTGCAGAATTAGGAATGTTAAGTTTTTGGTTTTTTTTTTTTAAATATTTACCAACTTAAAATGTTTATAGTTGTGGGACATTCTAGAGAGTCAGACACATATTTAATGGCAGTAGACGCTGAGATTCAGGAAGTTACAACTTTATAAATTGTTAAAACTAGGGATGTAATAGTGTAGTTGATTAACCAATAAGCAGAAGCTTATAGATGAATGCTATAGACTACATGCATTCCCCACCCCGACCCCGACCCCTCACACACTGCCAGTAAATTTTTTAGCAGGCTGGCCAGCAGTCCATCTCAGTCCAGTTACAGGACCTACCCCTGCTGCAGTGCTGCATTTAAAATGTGCCAGGAGCCAGGCCGAATAGGAGAGGCAGACCCCACAGAGAATGGGTAGATGATATAGTAGTTTGGTGTGGAGCTAGTGTCCAGAAACTAAGCCACTCCGCACTGGACAAGGAAAGATGGAAGGAAATAGTGAGGGAGGCATCGGACACCAGCAGGTGTTGAGCCCATGGTTGCTGATGAGGAGAAGGAGCCAGGTAGGCCGGCAGCCTGGCTCAATTCCGGCTTGCACCAGGTCTGGGAGTTCAGACCTCTGACCCCGGACAGGGGCTGCTGCTGCCCGGTGCTCCTGCCTCTGTATCAGAGGCAACAGGCAGCCACTCCACAAGGGAAGCTGTTTTTTAACTGGCTCCCCTCGCCGACCAGCTCCTGCCTACTGAGTGGGACTATAGAATAGTCGAATAACCGATAAGAATTCAGGAGGTTAATCGACTATTCAGTTAACCGATATTTAACATCCCTAGTTGAAACCAGACCTGCCAACAGCGGGGGAATAGAGGGAGCAACTGCACCTGGGCCCCGTGTTTCAAAGGAGCCAGAGCTCCTGGCCACTGACACTGGCACAGTAGCAGCAGCAGCCAAGAGCGCTAGGCCCCTTTGAATTGCCACAGGAGCACTGTGGAGCCCGCCGTTCCACACGGCTTTAAGGGTTGGAAATTTACTGGCCGGGGAGCGGGGATGCATGCAGTCTATAGCATTAAACAATAAGCTTTTGCTTATTGGTTAATCGACTATACTATTACATTTCTATTTCATAGTACAATTTACAGAGGAGGGAGTGCTGGCTGAGCCTGGCATTCTCATCAGTTTTCTGGGAGTAGAAGGAGGTAATTATGGTCTGTCGACTGAAATTCCCGTGGTTGTTTTACTCGTTGGTTTCTTCCACTGGATAGCATCCATATGTGCTGCTAAACCAGTGCTGGTTTTCAGTGATCCCTGTGAATGCTACTGCATAAGAATGAACATGTCAAGATGTTTGGGGGATGAAGGTCACCATATAAGTGTAAGGGGTCTGTATTACTACATGAAATTAAACCGGAGATTGAAAGAAAAGAATGAAAGGAGATAAAATGAACAATAAGAATGTTAAGATCAGCTTAGAGAATGTATGGATGTTTGCTAAGACGGAAACCATTGTCAGTTTCATGAGACAAATCAGCTTTCTTAAACATAATAAAGAGATTCTCCATAAAATACTCTCTTTCTTTTTAAGTCTCTTTACTGTTGTTCAAGGTTTTTAGATGTCTGGACACCGGCCACTGAGCCCTCTCAATCCATTACACTGTTCAGTGAAGAGAGGAACTTGTTCTGCATACGTCTGTTAAAAAGGAAATCAGCATACTTTCCGCTAACGGTCCCTTTTATTTAGCACAAGTTCCTTTTAGTTTCTTCTGAGTTTCCAAATGACTTTTAAATCACTTTTCCACTATTAATACCAGTTTTACCCAGCATAGTAGCGCCTTCACACCCACTCAGCTGGACTTATCGCTCAGCAGGAATTTGAAGCAGAGAAAGAACATAAATTAAGCTTATGTCAGTGTTCCGATTATAGAGAGAGACCTAATTTTTCTAAAGTTGATCTCTAGGCCATGAAATTAGTGCTGGTGTTAACTTAAAATTGGTGTCTGTTAAGGAGTGAAAATTATATCCATTTCTTCCAAACTGGTGGAAGGGATTGATTAAAAAATATGCTACTGTGTTACTCATTTGATTAATGTAAATATTGGGTTTCTTTTTCAGTATTTTTTAGTTTACTTTAAATAAAAAGATTGGGCAGGAAAATGTTTAAAAAATAATTTGCCATTTTAAGATTGTGGAATTTCCTTAGTTTGGGGAAAGAAAGGAAGGAAGAAAGAAGGGAAACCTATAGAATCTACTGTTTTGTTAAAATAATAACAAAAAATAATTGGGGGGAAAGGGATAGCTCAGTGATTTTGGCATTGCTAAACCCAGGGTTGTGAGTTCAATCCTTGCAGAGGCCATTTAGGGATTTGGGGCAAAAATTTGTCAGGGATGGTACTTGGTCCTGCTGTGAAGGCAGGGGACTGGACTCAATGACCTATCAATGACTGGTCCCTTCCAGTTCTAGGAGATAGGCAATCTCCAATAATTTAATTTTTAATTTAATAATTAATTAATTTACTAACATGTTTAAAACTTGAAGTGCCTACTGGATAGTATGTAGAGTAACTATTTTGCCTAAAAGCTTCAGAGAGGTAGTTGAGTTAGAACTGTAACAGGAAAAACTTAAAAAACAACAAATAGACTAACAAAACATGTAGATGGTATCATGTACTTTCGTGGGCACAACCCACCTCTTCAAATGACCTTATGGGTTGTGCCCATGAAAGCTCATGATACCATCTACATGTTTTGTTAGTCTTTAAAGCGCTACTAGACTATTTGTTGTTTATTACATTTTTTTTTATTTTGCCTAAGGAATTTTATTATATGTAGAATAGCAACTTATATGACTTACATTTATGAACTGGCATATTCCTTTGCCCATTGTACATATCTGATGAAAATTTACTCTAGACTGATTCAGAAGCTATAGAGTGGTTTTGCAGAATTCTTTTTAGTATTAAGAAAATGATTCACAAGCTGTCTCCTTTAGTTTCCTGGAACTGGGATGTTTATTTTGTGCTGTGTACAACAGCACTAGTTCTGTGGAATTCATAGTCTTAAACATTCAAATTACAACTTTTACTAAAATATTCTGTCTGCAAGTATTAGGATATAACCAGTGTGACAACTAAAAGTACTAGGCAGAAAATAAATTGGGTAATAAAAGTAGTAGGCAGAAAAGAAGTTGGGCATTTCAGTCATTATCTCCACACATAAAAGCACCAACATAAAAGACAAACTCACTAGTTGCTTTCTTTTAGGACTATTTAATTGAGTCACCACTACCAAAAGTACTTGAAAACAAGGATAACCAAACCTTTATTCCCTCCTCCAAGCAATACCTTTAAAGCCTGAGTGTACCTTTCATATTTCTTTGGAGGAATTTTTGCTTCCATCTGTCCTTGTGACTCTCCCATTGTTTAAGAAGACAGCCATAACCGTGTATAACAGATACAGAATCATAGAACTGCTAATTGTTTCACAAAGGCTATAAAACACTAACAATGTTTGGGACAAGCTGGCTGGGGGGAGCTATTCTGTGCCATCGTGGTTAGTGTCATGGCCTGCTACGGATGCCTGAAGGGATGCCAATGTCAGTTGTCCAGTCAGTAGCATCCCAGCCAATCACATAGGATCCATTCTTGAAGCTGTACTTAGAAACTCACCCTCAAAGGCATGGATTCAGTGACATATGCTTTTAAAGGGTGATTTATTAGAACAGTTGCCACTTCTTTACTAGCTGCTTGGATTTTTGAGCTAATAAAGATGTGCAAAAATATGCCAGCTATTCTCAAGTTCATTGACTCCATTCAGTGCCCTAAATTCTAATGTCTAACCAAATCCATTCCTCAAGTATAGAATTTATTTCAGAGTGGGATAATCATTAGATAAAAAATTAAATAAAGCCACATAACCATTGCTTACTTAGAATATGGGTACTCAAGTACAGGTCACCTCAGATACATTCTGATCACAGTTCATGTATAGTTGGAAAAGAACTAAGTGTTTTCTTCATTTAAAGCTGTGGTTCTCAACCAGGGATTGCCCAGGGCCTTAATCAGCTCATCTAGATCCATGATTCCCAACCTTTTTAATACCCGGGACCGGCAAACCCATTCATAAACTTTTGGCAGACTAGTAAAATTTTATTTGCATATGTGACGGCGAGTTGGGGGTTTCCCCGATCCTGCACCCCCGGAGCAACCAGAACCGTCTCCACCAGCCAGCAGAATAGAGAGGGGTTTATTGATTTTCCAGAATACAGCACAGCACGTATGTGATGTGGCTACCGGGGGCAGGGCCAGAATGGCTCAGGTCCCTAGGGCTAGGGTCCAACACCCCTAGCCCCCAGCTTAGCCTGTTCTCTCCATGCTTCCCAGACAGCAGCTGCCTCCCCCCAAGGCCCTGCCCCCCAGCCAGGTGCTGGTCTCCGCCTTCCTCCCTTTGTTTCTCTCCCTGGGAGGCTGAGCCTAGGTGTCTGGGTTAATACACATTTGGGTGAGTCCATGGGAATCACATCACAGCGCAGGGGGACACTCGGTTACAGAGCAGATAGACCCCCACTATGCCACAGCATATTTACATATTTATTACACAAATGATGAATATGCAAATAAACATTACCAACATGCCAAGAGCCCAGCCCCCAGAGTCCCCAGTGCCAGCCCTATTCCCTAAAGCCCCCACCCCTCCACTACCCCCCCAGTGCCAGTCCTCCATCCCAAACACCTCAGTGCCAACCCTCTGTCCCTTACAGCCCCCGCCATCAGACCCCCCCGTACCAGCCTCCTGTTTCCAGAACCCTACTGCACCCAATCTCCCCAGTGCCAGCCCCTGACCCCCAATATTAGCCCCATTCCCAGAGCCCCCCAGTGCCAGCTCTGCCCCCATAGCCCTCCCCCCCCACTACTAGCTCAGCCTCCAGAGATCCCCAGCACTAGCCGCACCCCAAGAGCCGCCAGTGCCTGCCCTGCCCCGTCCTGCCCCCTTACCTAGCCCTGCACTGCTGCCTGTGTCATGGCGGCTTTAGGGGCCAGGGATGGGTACACTGCCCAGCATCTCCCCTCCCACCACGGCTGTTGGGAGAGGGGCGTCCTGCCCCGCCTCTCGGCCAACCAGTGCTGGGCAGGGGCAGGGTCTCCTCCTGGCCATGGAAGAGCTCTTCCCTGAGCAGCGGGAGGGTCACGTGGCACAGGGTCTCCTCCCAGCCATGGAAGAGTGCTTCCCTATGTGGTGGGAGGGCTGTGCGGAGCAGATCCATGCGGCTCTCCAGCCACACAGAGAAGCACTCTTCTTCAGCCAAGAGGAGACCTCCGCCCTACCCGGCGCTGGTTGGCTGGGAGGCAGGGCAGGACACCCTCTCTCAATAGCCACACCAAGACCGGGGTACCCCAACCCCGGCCCCCAGAGCCACCACAGCCCAGCAGCCAGAGGTCTGTGGCCCAGCGGTTGGAAAGTGCCTAGTTCTGCAACTAGCTACATAATAAAAACTATGCAAAATAAAATTACATATGGTGATTTGTTTACACTGCTCTATATACCTTACACTAAAATCACAGAATCATAGAACACTAGAACTGGAAGGGACCTCAAGAGGTCATTGAGTCCAGTCCCCTGCCCTCACGGCAGGACCAGACACCATCTAGACCATCCCTGATAGATGTTTGCCTGATGGTTTGCAGCAGAAATGTTTATGTGGCCATCTTAAAATCTCTTTGTGGATTTTGGAGAAAGCCTTTGAGTGCCACACATGATAAAAAGCAGGGAGGCAGCAGCGGCAAAGCAAATGATGTGTAATGGGAGCTGCACAGCCATCACCACCACCAGAAATACCACTGAAGTTGAGAACGTGGTGGCACTTCATTTGCAGGAAGGCATCTTGCGTCAGGACTAAGCTCAGTGGGGTGGCAGGGGAGCGTACGGATCCAACTACGGTGCGGTAGCAAGAATCTTTCAATTGAATGAAGCCTATACATATATGTATAATATTTATATTCCAATTGATTTGTTTTATAATTATACAGTAATACAGGTTGCATCTCTGTAAACCGGGACTCTCTGCGCTGGCAACATCCATGGTCCAGTTGGATCATGGATGTAGAGGGTCCCGGAGTGCTGCAGGGTTGGGAGGGCAGGAGCCTGGAGCCATGTGGCGGGGAGTTGGGAGAGTAGTGCGATGCAGCTGGGATGCTGAGGGGGCTGGGAGCCCAGTGTATAGCCTAGCTGGGCTGTCTAGGGGAGGGGAGAGACACCCGAGCTGCGGCTCAGCAGTGTCCCAAAGGTGCCTGACCAGGGAGGTCCAACCTGTAATGTGCTGAGACACTTTTATGGTGGATTTTGTAAGCAAGTAGTTTTGAAGAAAGGTGGAACTTGCAGGATCAAATCAGACTCCTGAAAGGAGCATAGTAGTCTGCAGAGTTTGAGCACCACTGATATAAAATGCCCTTGCCAGAGATGGACAAACTGGGCTTGATCCAAAGTCCTTTGAAATCAGTGGGTATGTCTAGACTGCATCCCTCTGTTGGCAGAGGGATGCAGATTAGGCAGGTCAACATTGCAAATGAGGCAGTGTCCTGCGCCTAATTTGCAGAAAAATGGCTGCCGCGTTTTGCCGACTCAGCACTTTGTCAGCAAAAAGTGGCAGTCTAGAGTGGGATCTGCCAAGAACGAAAGCCTTTTTCGACAGATCCCTTATGCCTCCTGCAAGGAGGTTTACAGGATCTGTCGAAAAAGGCTTTCTTTCTCAACAGATTCCCCTCTAGACTGCTACTTTTTGCCGTCAAAGTGCTGAGTCGGCAAAATGTGGCGGCCATTTTTATGCAAATTAGGCGAGGGATATTTAAATCCCTGCCTCATTTGCAATGTCAACTTGCCTAATCTGCATCCCTCTGCCGACAGAGGGATGCAGTCTAGATATACCCAGTGGGTCTTTCCATGCCCTTCCATGGGCTTGGCATCAGGCTTCTTGTGTGTAACTAACAGTTTATTCACCTGACACCTCCCCTTTTCCTGTTCACAAACACTTGGCAGGCAAAACTTGTTTGTTTGTGATTCAAAATGGTTTGACTATTTCATACGCGCAAAGGTTCACATACTTTTAGCCGCAGCAATTGCCTTGATGGCACAGTTTTTAAGCTTTTGTGAAGGGTTACATGGTAATATTAATGATCATCCAGGCAGGGGCCGGAACTTTTATAAAAAAGGAGGCTGGATAACTCAGAGGTTTCTAGCACTGCCATTGACAGATAAATTTGTCTGTCCACAGCCAGTGTAGACAGATAGGCTTCATTAAGTTGAAAGATTCATGCTACCGCACAGCAATTGGTTCTGTACGCCCCCCTGCCACACCACTTGGCTGTAGTCCTGACACAAGATGCCTTCCTGCAAATGAAGTGCCACCACGTTCTCAACTTCACTGGTATTTCTGACGGTGGTGATGGCTGCGCAGCTCCTATAACACGTCATTTGCTTCACCACTGCTGCCGCACATTATGGAAAGCAGGGAGGGGTTGGTCATCCCTCCTGCAGTTCACCCAGAGGCTTTCTCCAAAATCAACAAAGAGATTTTAAGATGGCCACATAAACATTTCTGCTGCAAACGATCAGGCAAACATATTCAAGCAGCTGTTTATGGGCTCTGACTGGCCACAGCAATGTCCCTGGGGAAAACTTCACCACATCTGTTCACAGAAAACAAATAATAGGGACCCTGCTACACCACCGCAGTGAATGAAATTGGGGGAAATTTCTGAAATATTCTTCTAACCATTTTTTCGCAATAACTCTACTCTTTGGAACATTTCCTCGTTAGTGTAGTGCTTCTGTGATGCATGAAGTCTCCCCACGTAGTCTCCTATTGGGAAGGGGAAGGGTCTGGAGGGAGGAAATGAAGGTACACAAAGCATTATCTGAATATGAATAATTAAATGAGATGATTAAAATCAAAAGATTAGATGTGTGTTTTTTTAAAAAAGACAGTTGACAAGCAGAGAAAATTAAATTGGCAGGGCTTGAGACCAGTTTCAAGTAATTTCATTGTCACACCTAATCTTGATTATATCTGTATTTTTAATTAATTAGCCCAGTGTAGTGTGCATCAAAGCAACCCCCATTCCAAGGGGGATGAGTTGGGAGCCCCTTCCTGTGCTGAGACCTCACTGAGCCTGTTTTTCCTGATAGCCTGGGCACTCAGTTACCCTGTCTAGTTGAGCCAGACACACTAGGCTCCTACAACAGAGGGACAGGGCCACAACCCCCAGGTTGCAGGAACAGCAAGCTGCATAGTTTGTGAGACCTTTTCCCTCAAGGAGCTGAATCCTAGATAAATCTATCTCCCGCTGAATAGAGGTCTGTCTGTCCAGCAAAAGCTTATGAATTTCGCCTTCATTCTCGATGTAAAGAGAGAGATACACAGACTCCTTTCACCCCAGATAACGTTTTTTACACTGGCTTGATTAACAAACAAACAATATTTTATTGAGTATAAAAGGTAGAATTTAAGTGGTCATAAGAGAGCACACAGAACAATGTAGGTTACTAATCAAAATAAAACCTAACATGCAAGCTAAGCTTAATACACTAAAGAAACTAGTTCCATATAATTTCTCACATTCAAAGCTGTTCTGATAAGCTTCTTTCACAGACTGGAAAGCCTTCCAGCCTGGGCCCAATCCTTTCCCCTCTGCAGCCTTAGATGTTTCCTTCAGTTGTCGCGGGTATGGCAGCCAGGGAGAACTGACAACTAAGACTCTCACTCCTTACCCTTAAATAGGTTTTGAATGAGGAGGGAATCCTTTGTGTTCAGTCTCAACTTCCCCTCTGCTCTTGTGCAAACATACAGAATCCAAGACTCATTCCAGCATCAGGTGACATGGCCATATGTATTGGTAGGAGCCACCATAGTCCCTCCTGCTAGACTTATAGAAAAAACAAGTCCGTTCACAGATCATTGTCCAGAGTATTGGGCTATTAAGTTCCTTGAGTACTACTGATGGTCCTTACTTAGCATGACTGCATTAGTAACACTGGTTTATACTTTATATTTCTGACTTTGAATACAGGAATGATACATGTATACAAATGGGATAACCATATTCAGTAGATTACAATCTTTCCAATGATATCTCACATAAAGTATAGCCCAGTTATGTCATATTCATAAGCATATTCCCATAAAAATATGGAATGCCCCATCACAGTAGGTCTCTCAGAGTTTCTGTTATAAAATCTCACATACAAGGGGGGAAATAACTCTGGCATAAAAATGTGTTCCAGGATGGAATTTACTATACACTGGCTGGATGTTTTAAAAGCAGGCATCTCAAACTCCTGGCCTGTGGGCCAGCCTTGGCTGGAGCAATTGCACAATCCGGCCTGAAGGGAAGTCTGTCTGTTATTAGCCTCCAAGCTCCACTCCTTCCTGCCATTGCCCCACTCTCTTCCCCCCTATGGCACCCTGTGCCCCGATCCCATGACTTTGGAGATCATTGGTGGGGGGTTTGGTGCTGCGTGGCGGCAGCGGTCACGCCCTCCCCATGGCAGCAGGAGTTTTAAAGTTATACAACTGCAGAAAAAAACAATGGCAGTTTAAAGTAAAAAATGTTGCAAACCTCTTGACTGTAGCCCAATCTAATCAATTTTAGAATTTAGCACCAATCAAAATCAAAATCTGTGAGGTAATGAATTTAAGAAAATGTGAATTTTAGAATTTTAGAAAATCCTCTCGTGTTCTAGCTTTAAAATACCTATATTAGGGTGACCAGGTAGCAAGTATGAAAAATCTGGACATTTTTCTTTCTGAGGGAGGGCGAGTGTAATTGCATATATGACAAAACTGCTATTAATGGAATGTCTGCCTACCCTAGTTTTGATCTTATATTCTGATTTGCTTGGTTAATTTTTAGGCCACAATTTTCAAAAGTGGCTAGTGATTTTGAGTGCCCAGCTTAAAATATCTTAAAGGAGCCTACTTTTCAGAGGGAAGTTCTCAGCCCTTTCAGAACCCACAGATGACCATAGTCACCTGCTGTTGTGTTGTGTTGCATACCCTGTCAGCTTGTTTGCAGTGTTCCTCCTAAGTTACTAAGCAAATCACATCCTGTTCTCTCACTGTAAATACTTTTTCCAGCAAGCAGAACTTAGGGCAACAATGCCTGGGCCTCCCTTTCATTAAGAATGAAAAGCTTTATCAGCCGAGGAACTATATTTTGGGTTTTTTCAGAGAGAACAATGCTGAACTCTTGTAAGGTGCTTTTCTTATTGCAGATTGCAAATACATGGGGGCCAGGTAAGCCTTATGCAGCTCCTTCTGGCTCTCAAATATATATTGATAAAGATGAGAATAAAATAGAACTGAATAATTGGGGTAGCTTTGGTGTAAATGAAGCTCTTCAATTTTGGACACAAGGATGGTCTTTTTGTAGTGAAACACATTTATTATAGGAGATGAAAAGCCATATTTGCACCTTGTTCTAAAATATAACAGCAACAGAGACACTGTTGATAATGCAATCAAAGCATTTTGGACTCTTTTAAATCATGCACAAAGAAACCTTTGAGAGAAAATAACTCATCACTCTCAAAGACTGGATGGATTAGTATGCTCTGTTTATTATGTTTATAGTAGATAGTTGTAATTTCACATTCGACGGGAGAGGAGCAAGAATAAATTATAGCATGTAAGCACTAGTGTTACACTTACTGGTTTTAAAAGGAAAACATATTTCTTTTTAGTGCGCCTCTAAAGTGTTGTAAAAGTACTTTCCATTAGTATGCTGATGGTACACATAACAATTATTTATATGTTTTAAAGCACTGATTCTTTTTTGTATAAACAAGTAGCTAATTATCATCATTGTATATAGTGTATTACTGTATGTATGACAGAATCTCTTCATTGCAGTAATGCAGTACATTCCTTTTAATTTATTTCCTGCTTTTATCATTTTTGTACTTTTGAGAGATTACAGTTTGTAAGCAAAGATGGGCAAAAAAAAAAATCGAGGCGATTTTTGTTTTGTAAAACCTACAAAGGGCAATTAGGGTGGCTCGGATAAAAGAGATCCTAATTTTGAGTAAGTGGCAGAGATATTAGCTGAATGGTTCTGGTTTTGACCCATCTCTAGATAAAAATTCCACAGATGCCTAAAATGGTTCAGAAGTCGCATTTTGTTCAGACAGGTTTCATCACATTGAGAAAAATTAGCAATGAAAATTGGCATAGAAGTCAGTTCTGATTTTGATTTTAGTTGCCATTCTGGATCTGAGGGTAGACAGTGAAAGTTTCCAAGTCTTCAAGGGTATGTCTACACTACCCCGCTAGTTCGAACTAGCAGGGTAATGTAGGCATACCGCACTTGCAAATGAAGCCCGGGATTTGAATTTCCCGGGCTTCATTTGCATAAGCGGGGAGCCACCATTTTTAAAACCCCGCTGGTTCGAACCCCGTGCAGCGCGGCTACACGGGGCTCGAACTAGGTAGTTCGGACTAGGATTCCTATTCCGAACTACCGGTACACCTCGGTCCTAGTCCGAACTACCTAGTTTGAGCCCCGTGTAGCCGCGCTGCACGGGGTTCGAACCAGCGGGGTTTTAAAAATGGCGGCTCCCTGCTTATGCAAATGAAGCCCGGGAAATTCAAATCCCGGGCTTCATTTGCAAGTGCGGTATGCATACATTACCCTCCTAGTTCGAACTAGGAGGGTAGTGTAGACATACCCCAAGTGTTCTTGTTTGATTTCACTGTGTCTTTTGTTAGCGTGGATGGAAGAAGTCACCTCTCAGGGATACCACAGGAAAAGATCCCCTGGCAGATGGAAGGAGCTAGTTGGAAGATACATTTTACATTGATTCTCCATTTGAGAAGGATACCTTGGAGTTAGTGACAGTTCCTAGCCTTACGGGCATGTCTATACAGCAGCGTCATTTCAGAATAACTGACATTATTTTGAAATAATAAAATGTGTGTCTACATAGCAAACCATTATTTTGAAATAATATCAAGATGGAGGACTTCTTACTCCAACTCCTATAACCATCATTTTACAAGGAGTAAGGGAAGTTGAAGGAAGAGTTCTTCCTTCAACTTCCTGCTGTAAAGACAGCACCAAAATCTGAATTAAGCTATTTTGATTTCAGCTCCGCAATTGACATAGCTGAAGTTGCATATCTTATTTCAACTTTTCCCTGCTGTGTTGACGTACCCAAAAAAGTCCCCTCATTCCACCCTTGCAAAATAAGCATGTAGACAAGGTGAACAGATTAGTTGATGCCTGTTTCTGTATTTTAGATATTTATCTTATAAACAGAGTAAACTCAGAATTATACTGAGTTTGGGATCCACTGAGTTCTAACCCAGTCTTTCCTATTGTTGTGGAAATCAAAGATCCAGAGTTTACATCAAAACTCAAACCTGCTGCAGCATGTCACAGGGTTTCTGCAGCACTTTCACGCTGCCTTTAAAAATATCATTTCTACGGATTATTTTTTTAAGAAAAACATTATATTGCTCAATGAATAACATGTGGCGCAACCATTGGTTACAGCAGTAGCTGCTGTAGAGCCAAAATGCTGGTCCTAGATTTTGTGTATTTAAAGGGCAATGAGGTTTAAACAAAATATACAACTCTTCCTATATATGTTACTGGAGGAAAATTGGTAACAAGTGTTTGATTAGTGGCCCTTGAAATAGACACCTGTCCTGAGGCAGAAGTGCAACCTTCCCCAATAATCTAGCAGAGAAAGTCTCTTCCCGACTCTTGCAATTTACACTTGGATCTGAAACCATCAGAATAATTTTGTCAGCCTAATGTCATCATTCCTCTACAATTTTTCTGTGTTTGAAAACAGTTTTATCTCTCCCTCCCTCTTTCAATCTTCCCTCTCCCCCAAACAATAACAAGTTTTCATTAACAGGTTTTACAAAAAAAAGTTACTGGAATTTTTTTTTTACAAAAAGTTTGAAGGAAAAGAAAATTGGGGAATTGGACTGTTCATGTGCTTAAAGTTAGGCATATAATGCTAAGTACTTTGCTGATGGGGGCCTTTACCAAAAGACCTATTTTATCAAAATATCTCCCAGGGAATAAGTGTGGTCCTATAATTATGAATGCCAGTGTCCTCTGCTTTTCAAGATAGGGTTTCCAGATGGTTTCAACAAAAATACCAGACACACTTGACATTACATCACAATCTACATTACATCTTATTTAAAAAATGCTGGACGTTAATATTTTCTCATTAATATTTTCTCAATTTGTTTCCCAAACAGAAAGCTCAAATACTGGACTGTCCGGTTCAAAACTGGACACCTGGCAACTCTATTTCAAGACATAATTAGCTCAATGAAAATGCTGTTGGCCAATTCCAAATGTTCAAGTATATTTAAAGTGTGAAACTCGGATCTTATATAGAAATTAGCAAATAAACCTGGAGTGAACATAATAAAATAAACATGGAGTGAACATAATTTATCATGTAGTATTTGTCACTATGTTGTATTTAAATAAATCTTTTCTGACATCTTTTTAATAGCTTCCTCTATTAACCTGGACAGTTGCTTAATTGAGATGATAAACAGTTCACTGGCAGGTCCTCTGTGTTTGCCAATTCTAAATAAAGACACTAAAAGGTTAAAACTGACCTCCTATATTTTTCACCCCTCCCTTTTTAAAAAGCCATTCTGTCTGTGTGCAACCTTGCAGGTGTCAAAGCAAAATTCTTCCGAAATGGGAGGGGCAGTCTGCTGGAGATATTGCTCTCAGAATTGTTTTTAGTTCCACTGCGTCATCACAAACATATGGTTTCACTTCCAAATGTTTAACATTTCCTGCCATTTCCTCAGGAAATCATTCTTTTCTGTTTTTTAAACTTTTGAAACTGGATAGATATCTTTATTGGCAGGCCTGCAGACAATGACACAATAATTAAACTCAGTCCAAGATAAGCTTCTGGTCACATGATCTGCCCAATGAGCTGTCTTTTCCTTTCCTGGCTGCAGTCTGTAGTCAAGAATCTAGATATGGAATAAAGAGCGCAGCTTACCCTGGTTTTGCACTTTTTAAACAAAATTGTCACCTTCTGGGCTTGAGCTGAGACGTATGATTTTAGTTCTTAGTCCAGAACATGGTCCATATATCCCAAAATACTAATGCAGGCCAGAATCCTGCAACTCACTGAGCAGGGTCAACTGCAGGATTAGGACCTAAAACAAAAAAATTGTCACCTAAAAGGAATGGGAACAATCACACCATTTAAGTTATCTATCAAATATATCCCCTTTTAAGGGGACATTATCAAATACAAGCTGACTCAAGGAAACTGGACTGAGTCTTATGTTTAGCTGGAGTTATTACTGGCGTTTCCTCTTTCCTCCTTAAAAATGGGTTAACATTTTCATAGCTGTATCAGCAGGTGTGTGTTCATTTATTCTCTTTTATATTATCCATAAAAACAATGTTTTACTTGTTTCCTAATATTGTTTTCTGTATCTTGATTACCTAATGTCAGTCTGTTGAATATATCAGTCTCAGACTATTCAGACAAGATATATGCTCAGATAGTATATCAATTTTAGGATGAATGTTTCCCATGCTATCCTATTATGACAAATTTTAAAAAGCTGCAAATAATTGTACTGCAAATGATTATGCTATCCAGAAAATAAGACTATGCAAAGAGAAACATTTAAAGTACTTTAAATGTTTATATAACTTTGTACGTTTATACTGCATAGCGTGATATTTTAATCTATACAGGCAGTCCCCGGGTTACATGGATCCGACTTACATCAGATCCCTACTTACAAATGGGATGCGGCAACCCCGCACTAGCTGCTTCCCCCCAGCAAACCAGGGAGACGCGAAGCTAGCGCCCCCCCAGCAGATCAGGGAGACGCGGAGCGGCTTTTCTCAGCAGACACCTCAGCTTGAGAATAAAGGACTGAGGGAAGTGAGGTGTGGGACAATAAAACTGAGCTCTGGAGAAATGTTTGGCTAGAGTTTCCCCTACAATATGTACCAGTTCCGACTTACATACAAATTCAACTTAAGAACAAACCTACAGTCCCTATCTTGTATGTAACCCAGGGACTGCCTGTATTAAGAAATATTACTTTTTGCTTTGTTCATTTTATATTGTCTTGGCTTCAGAGTTGGGGTCTATTAAAAGGGGCGGATTCCTAATTTGGGAGAAAGATGAATGACATGGAGACTCAAGATATTTTTTGAGTGTATGTTATTCACAGTAAGTACACAACTGTTGTTAACCTTGTGCTGAGACAACAAATGCAGCAAAAGGTTTCTGTGTAATTCCACCTTCAGAACGCCAGCTAAACCTCATCTGAGGCCCTGTGCCTTTGGCTTCCCACAGGTCTCTCTTTCAGCTCCCCTGTTGCATTGCAAACTCCTATTGACTTTGCTGCCCCCTATCACCGTAGTCCAGGAAAGAATTAATGTGCATGTGTAACCCACACGCTGACTGGGTGTGGTACACTCGTCCATGTTGTTGCACTTAGACCACTTACAGAGAGAGAGAATGAGTCTCCTTTACAGTCTTAGCTGAGAGCCAGCTGGCTTTTTAGCTCAAGCAGCAGAGGCTCATGCACTAAGTTCCAGAGGTCCCAGGTTTGGTTCTGCCCATCAGTGTTAGACATTCACATGACTTAAATGCTTTGGTGGATAAAGGTTTGTGCCAAGGTTCTTTCAGCATTGTTTTCCAAGTCTCATCATCCCAGTGCCTCTCTATGCCTTTCCCCACCATCTGACTCTTTTCTCCTTCATCTCTTTCTGACCTTCTCTATTTCAATGAAAGGATTCTCATTTTTATGTCCTCACTTGAACTGAGCAAGTACTTTTTGGATAGCTGTTGCTCTGCAAATGTCTTCTCTCTAGGAACCTTGCCAGCTGTCTACACTGGCTGCTTGAATTTGCGCAAGAGCACTGACTTTGTAATGTACAAAATCAGTGCTTCTTGCACAAATACTTTCCCGCTCCTGCTCGGGCCAGTGTAGACAGGGAAGAACTGTTTTGCACAAAAAAGCCCCAATGGCTAAAATGGCGATCGGGGCTTTCTTGCGCAAAATCCCGTCTAGACTGGCCACGGATGCTTTTGTGCAATAGCACTTTTTGCGCAAAAGCATCCGTGCAAATCTAGATGCGCTTTTGTGGAAATACTTTTAACGGAAAAACTTTTTAAAGTAGTTCTGCAAAATCATGCAAGTCTAGACGCAGCCCTGGTGTTTGTGCTGCATATGTAACCGTCTGGTGAATTTGAATCTGGGACCTTGGGAGCTTAGTGTAGGAGACTCTACCCTCTAAGCTAAAAGCCAGCTGGTTAGCTCTCAGCCCATGTTATAGAGGTCTCTTGGTCTTATCTGTTGCTGTTGTCTAGGTGCCACTTCACGGAACAGTGAACCACACTAGGTGTGTGGGTTACACATAACCATGCAGCACATGCTCTGCCTCTTCCTGTCGCATTCCACCTGCATGGGGGCCTTAGAGGAGGGGCAAAAAAGCACAAGTGGTCTTCGAGAGAAGAGGCATGAGAGGTGGGTGGGGGTCAAGCATTCACTTTTGTGTGCTTGGCAAATATATGACACATGTACTGGATCAGACCTATGGTCCGATGTGTTCAGTTTCCTGCCTCTGACAGCCATGGGTACCAGACCCATCAGATCACAGACAATGACTTTGGGTGCCCCTTTCTGCCGCCTCCCCTCCATGGGAATCATGGGCGGGGCCACCGAGAGAAGAGGCTTAGCAGGAGGTGTGGCCACATTCAGGGTGCTGGGGCCCATAAAAGATTAATCTGGCCCTTTAGATGCTTAGCACCCCCTCTTTTTTCTGAGAGTGCTTGAGCCCCAGAGCACCCAGTAACTGTGCATCAGAGGATGATGCAAGAAAACCTGCAATCCATCCGTATAGGTGGATGCAATCACTAGATTTGTGACCAATCCCTACCTAGGAGGTAGAGGATATTTGGTTCCCACTGCCTTTATACCCATATAAAATCTGGCTGCAATCTGGCCATAAATGAGCATGTCTAATATCTGATATGTATTTCACGTGGGGATTACATCCTGTAATTGCAGGGGATGGGCATGATGAAATCAACTCAAGTGATGTAGAATCTCCAGTGAATGGATGTTTCATTCATAGCTTCCTGTGTTCACCTATGTTTTTCCTGCTAGTAGAGGGGGAATGATTAAAAGTTGCTGCACACACTAGTACAGCTGTAAAACAGAAGTAATCCAGGCATTGACAACTTGTGTGGGTTTTGTATGTCTGTTTTCAGTGTTATGTTATGTGTTTGAAAGTGAATTGTTTCCATAATAACAGCGACTGCCATATGGCAACGAGGAAGGCGGTGAGAAGAACGCTTAAGGAAACACAATATGTTGTTTGACATTTTGTGTAGTTTTAAAGGAATAATGTATCTGATGTGTGTGCAGCCGCTCCACGCTGACTAGTGCTTAGTGCTGATCTTGCAACGGTCACATTTGATACCAGCTGGTTCATACTTGTGTCATTTCAGTTTGTGGGACTCTTTTTCTTTTTCCTTTTAGCTATTAACGCATAAAACACTTTTCATTGTAGTCAGATTGCTGTTTGGTGCTGAACAATGATGGAATAACAATTCTAAATAACAAACACTGGGAGAAATAAACTTAAGGAGGATGTCATGTGAAACTCAGTCTCATCAGCACAGATGCTCCATGTGCAAAGCCCTGTTTACTGCCCATTTAATTGATAGCACACAGATTTTAAATACTTGTAAAATATCTGTACACTTATAAATACATATATATTGGAGAAGGGCTTTAGCCAGAAACTCAGACTCTAATTTTCTCAGAGTTTAGCAGCATTCTGACCAATTTTTAATATATATAAGGGGAACTGGCCTGAGGATAGAGCTATTGCAAGTTCCCATTAATTCCAAACTTTGATGCAATTATGTGTGCAAAATCATTTTCTCAAGGCTTCTGGTAACTCTCTTTATGTATTGTTTTCCTTTCTCTCTCCCCCATAATAGAAACCAACATAGGAATTGCCTTCTGAGTCTATATAAATCCAGAAGTGAAAGGCCCAAAATTGTCATCTTGTCATGCTTGAATGGCATTAGTGGGACTTTTTATCTGCACTAGAACTGTAGAATGGAGCTCATACTTGCCTAGTGGGTCCATTATATTTGGCTTTGATTTTCCAAGGTGGGATTATATTTTGAAGTCCTTGGCTTTGATTTTCCAAGGTGGGATTATATTTTGAAGTCCTTATACTGTGCTCACTTGTTATGTTTTAAAATTCTAGCCAGCCCAAAACACATAAAGAGGATCTTCAGGTTTTTACACTTTTGTTTTCTTCTTTTATTGCCTCTAGAGAGAGATTATTACAGTTTGTGCGACAAGCAGCCAATCGGAAGGCTTCTCTTTCGGCAGTTCTGTGAAACTCGACCAGAGCTTGAGTGTTGCATTAGGTTCCTTGACTCAGTGGTAAGTTAATTCTTCTGATATTTGCAGTGCTTTATTGCACTCTGTTCCTTGGTAATGAACTTAAGCACGTCACTGTAGGAGTACAAAAAATAAACCATTGTTTCCAGGGAGTAACATTCTCTGCATGAGCACAAAGACATGAGTCTTTCACATATTAGGCTTCTGCAGAATATTCTGTTTGTCACCATTAATATCTCTACCAGATCAATAGGCAAAAATATTTTGCTCCCTCTCCTGAAAATTCCTCTCCACCCACCCCGCACTGGTGGCTGAACCCATGCAATGTATTGCAAGGTCAGGATCTTATTAAACATCAACTCTTTCTTTGGATTGCTTACATCGATGGTAAACAGGATGGCAGTTGGTTCTAAGAGTAATGGGTTAGACCAGTGTTTCTCAACCTTGTTTTTATAAAGTAAAAATAAAATATAAGTACAGGCAGTCCTGGGTTACGTACAAGATAGGGACTGTAGGTTTGTTCTTAAGTTGAATCTGTATGTAAGTAGGAACTGGCGTCCAGATTCAGCCGCTGCTGAAACTGACCAGCGGCTGACTACAGGAAGCCCAAGGCAGAGTTGCTCTGCCCCGGGCTTCCTGGAATCAGCCGCTGATCAGTTTCAACAGGCTGAATCTGGACGCCAGTTCCGACTTACATACAAATTCAACTTAAGAACCCCAGGCGTCCCCAAGTCAGCTGCTGATGAAACTGATCAGCGGCTGATTCCAGGAAGCCCGGAGCAGAGCAACTCTGCCTCGGGCTTCCTGTAGTCAGCGCTGGTCAGTTTCAGCAGCGGCTGACTTGGGGACACCTGGGTCAGAGCAGCTGGGGTGCTGCTGGGTTGCTCCAGTAGCGCCGCTTCTCGGCGCTACTGGACCAACCCAGCAGCACCCCAGCTGCTCTGCCCCAGGCGTCCTGATTCAGCTGCTGCTGAAACTGACCAGCAGTGGCTGAATCAAGACGCCTGGGGCAGAGCAGCTGGGGTGCTGCCGGGTTGGTCCAGTAGCGCTCAGAGCGGCGCTGCAGGACCAACCTGCAGCACCCCAGCTGCTCTACCACAGGCGTCCGGAGAAAAACCTGGTCTGCTGGGGGGGGGGGGGGGGCGCAGCTAGTCCGCTCCCCCCCCCCCCCCAGCAGACCAGGGAGACGCGGGCGGGGGACCGAGACGCACCGTGGTCCCGCCGCCCGGGTCCTCCGCGGCTTTGCTCCGCGTCTCCCTGGTCTGCTGGTCTGCTGGAGACCAGGGAGATGGGGAGCAAAGCCTCGGAGGACGCCGGCAGGGGGACAGCTGCGGCGCGTCTGGGCTCTCCCGCTGCCTGCGTGCTCCGCGGCTTTGCTCAGCGTCTCCCTGCTCTGCTGGGGGGGACTCCCCCCCAGCAGACCAGGGAGACGCGGAGCAGCTTTTCTCGCCCTGGAGGACACGGGCGGCGGGACCGCGGCGCATCTGGGCGTCCCGCTGCTCCCGTCCTCCGGGGCGAGAAAAACCCCGTTCGTAACTGCGGATCCGACATAAGTCGGAGCCGCGTAACTCGGGGACTGCCTGTACTCACATTTTTCAGACACACAATAATGTTTCTACCCTAAGGGTACTTGTACCACTGATTGAGAAACACTGGGTTAGACTATCTTGCTGCCTTGCCTCTCTGACAAACAAATCAACTTTTAGCATTATACATTTCACAATTTCCGTATGCTGTGGAGGATGCTCACATTTTTAACTTTCAGATTGCTGAGTAGAGCCAAAAGGTTATTATTTTGTTTAAGAATATGTCCAAGATTGTACTGTTATGCTGTATATCTGTCATAGGAGGACAGTGACAGAGCTAAAATGATTATTTTTCAATGGAAAGCTTAGTTTATTTTACTTTTTTATATATACAGTATTTATATTATCTTTTAAAAATGTGTAAGCCACCTCAAATATTTTAGAGAGGCATGGTAAAACTAGGAAGGAACAATCAGTTTCACACATACAGAGTGGGAAGCGACTGTCTAGGAAGGAGTACGACAGAAAGGGATCTAGGGGTTATAGTGGACCACAAGCTGAATATGAGTCAGCAGTGTGATGCTGTTGCAAAACAAGCAAACATGATTCTGGGATGCATTAACAGGTGTGTTGTGAGCAAGACACAAGAAGCCATTCTTCCGCTCTACTCTGCGCTGGTTAGGCCTCAATTGGAGTATTGTGTCCAGTTCTGGGTACCGCATTTTAAGAAAGATGTGGAGAAATTGGAGAGGGTTCAGAGAAGAGCAACAAGAATGATTAAAGGTCTAGAGAACATGACCTATGAAGGAAGGCTGAAAGAACTGAGTGTGTTTAGTTTGGAAAAGAGAAGATTGAGGGGGGACATGATAGCAGTTTTCAGTTATCTAAAAGGGTGTTATAAGGAGGAGGGAGAAAACAAGAAGCAATGGGCTTAAGCTGCAGCAAGGGAGGTTTAGGTTGGACATTAGGAAAAAGTTCCTAACCGTCAGGGTAGTCAAACACTGGAATAAATTGCCCAGGGAGGTTGTGTAATCCCCATCTGTGGAGATATTTAAGAGTAGGTTAGATAAATGTCTATCAGGGATGGTCTAGACAGTATTTGGTCCTGCCATGAGGACAAGGGACTGGACTCGATGACCTCTCGAGGTCCCTTCCAGTCCTACTATTCTATGATTCCATTTTTTAAATGAAGGAATGAATGAATGAATGAATAGTGCCTAGCACTGAACATTCTGTTACACTTGCATCAAGTAGTTGTCAGAGAGTAGCCATGGAATAGATTCTGCAGAGCAGATAGCTTCCGTCTTGCTGGTAGTGCAACTATGTAGCCAAATGTATGTCTAAAGCTACCTTCGTTAGCTAATGCCCACAGGTGGCTGCTAGAAAACCAGAAGCTTTGTCACGGAATGACTCTCTTCATCCACCATTGAAACACAAGCTATCATTGAAGTAGATTTTAGCTACTACACCACAGTTTACTTCAAGAAGTAAGGACAGAAGTGCACAGTGATTTTTGTTTGACTGAAGAAAGTGCCTTCAGTGGTCCATTTAAAATGTGTGGAAATTATTTTTTACCTTTTTTTGTGTGTTTTCCATTTGAAAGAAAAAAGGAAGTTTCCAAAATTCAGAGAGGATACAAAATTTAGGGACTCAGGATACACTGCAGAGTTTTTCCGGAAAAACTACACTTACATCCACACTGCAATTGCATTCTTTTGACAGAAAGTTGAAAGAACGCAGGGGTTTTTCCGACAGTGGTAAACCTCTTTCTACGAGGAAGAAGCCTTTTTCCAAAAGAGCACTTTCAGAAAAAGGCGTGTGTGGATGGGGAAGAGGGATTTTTTTTTAAAAGAATAAGCCTCCAGGAAAAAGCACAGGTTCCCTGGTGGCCACTCCATCAACAACAATCAGAACTTAAATGCGAGATAGTGTTTAATGAATGTGGATGCTATCTTTCAAAAAAGCACATCGCTTTTTCATTGTGCTTTTGCTGTGTAGATGCTCTCTTTGGAAGGACGTTTTTCCAGAAGATCTCTTCTGAAAAAGCTTCTTCTGAAAGAAAACTGCAGTCTAGATATAGCCTCAGTGTTCCACTATTATCTATTTTTAAGAGGCTTGGAAGGATTAAATTGTTATTGGTAAATGTCAATTTAACCATACACACAGAAACCAATGAAAAAAATATTTCCATCGATGATAGTTACAGGTGGGTAAAGTAAGAAATTTGCTGCTAGAGAGTTTGATTTAAGAAAGTTTATTTTCTTTGTATATTTTGACACGTGATGTTGATTAATTGTATTTTAATGGTTAAGAAGCTTTAACTTTTAAAAAATCTGTTTAATGTCATTAAATAATTATTGTCTGATTCCCCTCTCCATCGTTTGTGACACCTGGAAAATTAAAATTGATAAAAATATAAAAAGATGCTTAAAATAAGCATGGATGTTATCTGTCAGAATTATTTTAAAAACTCAAATTCTCTGTTTATAATATTTATATTCCAATAATGCCTAGGAATCTCAGAGATCAAGGTACCATTCTGCCAGTACTAGACAGACACATCGTAAGAGAATGTCTCAACCCTGAAGAGCTTCCAAAGCAGGGTGAAAGGATTATTATTATCCCCACAAAGGTGTATATCATCTTGTCACAAAACGCAATCAGGTTTACAATATGAAACCGTAACCTTTCTTTACACAAAGTACGGGGAGTATTCCTGAAGGCACTCTTCAAGTTTAGGGCAACACACTGCCTCGTCTTCCTGCACTCCTTAGTCAGAGATCCTAGCAGCCACTCACGGAGCAAAACCAGCCAGCAGGGCCGACAGACTCCCTGGGCCTCTGGGCAAGGTGAGGAGGAGCAGCTCTGTGCCCCATGAAGGGGCAGGGTCTTGGGAAGAAGGGGCGGGTTTGGGGCTGGCCTCCACCAGGAAGCCCTTAGTGCCACCTGGAGCACGCTGTGTGGGGCTCCAGCCACCACTGCTGCTGCTGTAGCAGTGACGGTGGTCAGGGGCCCCAGGCCCTTTGGGATCACTGGGCTTTAGAGCAGTTGCCTCCTTTGTCCCTCCATCGCTGGGCCTGAAACCAGCTATGGTATTTCAGTAGCCTCCTGGCTGTGGTGCTGTGGCCACATTGCAATAAAACACCTTCAGCTGACTCGGGTTCACGGGGCTCAGGCTGCGGGCCTGTACAACTGCAAGGGTAGATGTCTGGACTGGGTGGAGCGTGGGCCCTGGGACCCTTCCCCACCAAGGAGTCCCAGAGTCTGGTCTCCAGCCCAGGCTTAGGCCACTACTCTGCCATTTTACAGCCCCCTGGACCCGAGCTAGCTGACACAGACCAACCCCGGGTGTTCTGTTGCAGTGTAGACATACCCTGAGACAACAATGTTGTGATGGGATGAGAAGCAGCTGGCCTCATTAAAGGTTGTGTCTAAAAGCTCCAAACCCCAGTGATACCTGACAAATGTGCCAGGACTGCTCTGTGGGGAGGGCCTTGACCAACACCCTTGGCTTGTTGCTCTGGCTCTTCATGAACTGGGCTTGTTTAGTTTGGAAAAAAGAAGATTAAGGGGGGACATGATAGCGGTTTTCAAATATCTAAAAGGGTGTCACAAGGAGGAAGGAGAAAATTTGTTCCTCTTGGTTTCTGAGGACAGGACAAGGAGTAATGGGCTTAAAGTGCAGCAAGGGAGGTTTAGATTGGACATTAGGAAAAAATTCCTAACTGTCAGGGTGGTCAAATATTGGAATAAATTGCCAAGGGAGGTGGTGGAATCTCCCTCTCTGGAGATATTTAAGAACAGGTTAGATAGACATCTGTCAGGGATGGTGTAGACGGAGCTTGGTCCTGCCTTGAGGGCGGGGGGCTGGACTCGATGATCTCTCGAGGTTCCTTCCAGTCCTATGATTTTATGATTCTTGTCCTGTGTCCTGTTACAATTACAACAATTAAGGCGTAGCCCATAGCCATTACATTGAACGGTTGCTACTGAATATGACCCCTAGTCAGACTGTGTGTTGTGGGTCTTGGAAGACAAACCAATTCCTAGGTTAAGCAGATGAGGATCATAATAAGACCAATTTTTTTACTTTAGAGCCCTGTTCTAAGACCACCAGAAATGTGAACCATCCATGTTAGAGAGAAGCACAGCCTTCTGGTTGAGCTGTGAATTCGTTACTCTGTCTAAAGCAGGAAATAGAACAAAACGTTTTTACTTCATGCCATATAAAAATGAGAAATAATTAAAGATACTTAGCTCTTCATTGGAGAATATCAGAGCACTCTGCAGGATGGTGAGTATTATTATCCCTGTTCTACAGGGAGAGAAACAGAAGCACAGAGAGGTTTAGTGACTTGCCCAAGGTTGCACAGCAAATCAGTAGCACAGCCCAGAATATACTTATGTCTCCTGCCTTGCCATCCTCTTTTTTAACCATCAAATAAACTGTTGCCAAAAACAGGCAACAGGAAATGGGGTGGGGTGTGTGTGGGGGGGTGCAATTTACAAGCACAGGAAACTGGAACCTGAGGAATTCAGTCAAAATCTTTTTTCCACATGCAAGTCAGACTCAATTTAGAGAGAACTTTTTCACTCCTCTGATTTCCATTATAAGGAGTATCGACCTGCATTAAATATTGAAAAAACAATCCTTCAGCCATAACAAGGACCTAGCCTGATTTCCTAGGGAGACCAGTTATATGGCATATTAGATATTTGCTTGCATTTTTAAAGTATTCATTTTTTATAATAAAGCAAGTTCCACAATCACTAAAGTTAGCACAGGAAACATTTTTCTGGCTGATACAGTTGTTGGGTTGTTACAGTGAGAGTGTGACAAGAGAGGCTGAGAAGGTAAAAAGCACAGGCTTGATCCCCTGCCGCCTTGCACTCTTCAGAGTCATTTACATCTCTGCCAAGCGAGTGCTGCGCCGGCTGAATTGCAATAGTAGCATTATGCTCTCACTTTGCGCATGTATAACTGACTACACGAGGAGGATGGCAATGGAGAATCAGGCCCTATATTTTGAAATAATTTTGTCTGTGTTGTCAGTGCTGAGCCTGATCCAAAGCCCTGGGAAGTCAGTTGGGGCAAGTTGTGAGGGCGTGCATGGAGACCAGTTGTAATGGCGTGCATGGACACCAATTGTAAGGGCGTGCATGGAGAGGCAGACATGAGTGATGGTGATAAGAACACAGGTTGAGTCTATTGAAAAACATAGGTTGAGTCTATGCGCAAAGTGAGAACATGATGCTACTATTGCGATTCAGCAGCATTTTAGGACTTTTCAAACACACTCAGCATTTGGCTTAACTCTTCTCCCATTGAAACCCGGTCACAACACCTCTTGTCTCCAGTGAGGGAAAGATAAGAAAATCCCACCCTGCAAAACCTAGAATTCTTGAAATTCACAACTTGTTGGATTTAGGATTGAATAGAGATTAAATGTAAATACTTGTCTCCTTTGTACCCGGTGTTCTCTCTGCCAGATAATGTGTTTACATTTAACTATGAATACCCAGGGTGGCTGACAGACTTGCCGAGTCCCTGAGCAAGATGGGGGTGGCTCTGGGCCCCTGGAAGGTGTGGGGCCTCAGGCGGAAGCAGAGATGCAGGGGCTAGCTACCCTCCCTCAGGCAATCCTTCAGGGACACCATGGCTGTGTCTACACTGCACCCCTTTTCCGGAAAAGGGATTCAGATTAGACACTTCGGAATTGCAAATCCGCGGGGGATTTAAATATCCCCCGCGGCATTTGCATTTACATGGCTGCCGCTTTTTCCGGCTTGGGGATAAGCCGGAGAAAAGCGCCAGTCTAGACGCGATTCTCCGGAAAATAAGCCCTTTTCCGGAGGATTTCTTATTCCTACTTTCAAGTAGGAATTCCTTTGAAAGTAGGAAAAAGAAATCCTCCGGAAAAGGGCTTATTTTCCGGAGAATCGCGTCTAGACTAGCGCTTTTCTCCGGCTTATCCCCGAGCCGGAAAAAAGTGGCAGCCATGTAAATGCAAATGCCGCGGGGGATATTTAAATCCCCCGCGGATTTGCAATTCCGACTCGTCTCATTAGCATCCCTTTTCCGGAAAGGGATGCCAATGTAGACGTAGCCCTGGTGTGCTGCTTAGGGCTCTGGTGGCAATTTAAAGGGCTTGCAGCTCCAGCCACTGCCATTTCCACAGTAGCCCTTTTAAATAGTCGGGCACTGGAGCAGCTGTCCTCTTTGCTCCTCCCCGCTGCCCATTGGCAGGCCTGTGTGTATATTTAACAGACATCTTGCCACCAGCCATTTTGGGAGAAGTGGTTGCTCTCACTGAAGTCAGTTGATGTGTGGATGCTTTGCACCCTTGAAAATAGAGCCATTTTCAAAGTGTTTAATTATGAAGTTCGGTCCCTAACATTAGCATTAGTCTTGCTTTAAAAATTGTCCGTGATGGAGAATCCACCTATGACCCTTGGCAAGTTGTTCCAGTGGTTAAGTTCCCTCTCTGTCACAAATGCACACCGTATTTCCAGTCTGAATTTGTCTAGCTTCCACTGCCAGCCATAGGATCAAAAAATTCATGGAGGATAGGTCCATGTAGTGGGTTGGAGTAGCCGACCACTAACCCCAAGGGGGAGGAGCAACTCCCTGAGCCTTGGTGAGCAGCACCTGGCACTAGCAACCCACCCAACGGGAAGCCAGGAGGCGGGGCCCAGGGATATAAAAGGCTGACCAGAGAGCCCAGTCAAGCCCCAGCGACCAAGGAAGGTGGAAGCTGGAAGCCTCTGCCACACTCCCAAGAGAGGAGCTGGACCCTGGGGAAGCTGAGGGCTGGCTGGGGCCACCGGGCCCATTACTGGAGGACTGCCTGAAGAGTTTGTTTACCTGGCTGGAGGACTCCGAACCACAGTGCCCAGATGACCTGCTCTGGACCCAGGAACAGCCCGAGGAGGGTAATGAAAGCAGCCCAGGGATAGCTGCCCCGTTTGCCAGAAGGTCAGCGCGTTGCAGTATGGATCCCCGCTGACCCAGCGGCCGACTGCTCGGCTGCTGCTAGGGCCCTGGGTTGGGACACAGTGGAATGGGTGGGCCTGTCCCCCCCCTGCAACTCCACTCTTGGGTGGCAGTCTCTCCTCTCGGCTGTTCCCGTGCAGCGGCCTGTATCAGCCAGACCCCTGCTTGAGCAAGGGGACTCAGCTGGGGTTGTTGCAAATGGGCCTTGAACTACTGCCCCACCCTGAACCACGGCTCGGACTTATAAAGTGCTTCCCTGCAGCCCCACCCTGAACTGGGGCTCAGATTTATAAACTGCCTCTCTGCAGTCCCGCCCTGAATCAGGGCTTGGTCACACAAACTGTTTTTCCTTCCACCCACCCAGAACCAGGGTCTGGGCCTTGTACCAGGGCCAGCCCGAGCCATTAGTGTGCCCCAGGCCCCGGGAGCATGGTGCCGCCCCCGGGAGCACAGCACATGCACTGCTCCGCCCCCGCCCCCACCTGATCCAGCAGCCCCGTGTGGTAGCCCGGTCAGCTCGTAGCTTGGGCCGGCTCTGCCTTGTACTAACTGTCTAGTTGTCAGTTGCCCCTCCCTGAAGTAAGGTCGGGCCTGAGAACGGTCCTTGGGGTATTTTGTCACCCTGCCCGGAACAAGGGCTGGCGCGGAAGGACTTTTTATTATAGACGTGTGTCAGGGGAGTGGGTTGGAGTGGCTGCCCACTGATCCCGAAGGGCAGAAGCACCTGCCTGAACCCCACTGGGCTTCAGTCCACCAATGGCTATTAGCCAGGATGGGTAGGAATGGTGTCCCTAGCCTCTGTTTGTCAGAAGCTGGGAATGAGCAACAGGAGAGGGATCACTTGATGATTCCCTGTTCTGTTCACTCCCTCTGGGGCACCTGGCAGTGACCACTGTCAGCAGACAGGGTACTGGGCTACACCGACCTTTGGTCTGACCCAGTATGGCCATTCTTATACTGTCACATTATGCCTTTCTCTGCTAAACTGAAGAGACCATTATTAAATATTTGTTCCCTGTGTAGATACTTACATATTGTCATCAATCATCCCGTAACCTTTTTATTAAACTAAATTGACCTTTTTGAGTCTATCCCTGTAAGGCAGGTTTTCTAATCCTTTACACAATCTTGTGTCTCTTCTCTGAGTCCTCTCCAATTCATTAACATCCTTCTTGAAGTGTGGGCCCCCGAATGGGATACGTTCTCCCAGCAGTGGTTATGCCAGAGTTAAGTTCCCAGAGGGGTCAATTCCAGCAAAAGGAGAGAAAAAAAAAGAATGGAGAGAGGGGAGTATAAGGGATTCTAAACATAGTGTCGTGCTAGAGCCCGTTGCTACAAGGGCTTCCGGAAAAGGCCAGTTTTGGCTCTGAACCAAAATTGGGGCCACAATTTTGTAACTAAACCGTTCTCAAGCAAGATAAACTACTGGAAAGTTTAAACCGGCCGCCAGGAATTTTAAATGTTTCCTAGCAGTGCATTGCATGAGGTTCAGATTGTGATGCCGTTATGTACTGGGGAACAGGTGTGCTGTTGGCTAGAGTGTGCAGGGATGTGTCAGTGTGTCCTGTCACACAGAAGAATTACAGCTGTGCTGCCAGGTGCCTCTCATAAAGGAAGGCCTGTGTGTGGAAAGAGATTAGATACTTTCTGTGAGCTATTTAGTGTGAAATAGGTGATCCTTAAAAAGAACAAAGCATATGTAGAGATGGCTTGCAAGTGACAGTGCCCTACCTTTGCACTAAAACTGGTGGTTTTAAAGTGCACAGGAACAGAAGGACGGTGCTGTGGGTGAAGAACTGGGCTAGCATTTGGGAGATCCCTGTGTGGCCACAGCCAAGTCCCTGAATTTCTCTGTGGCTATTTTCCCATCTGTGCAATGGGGATAGTAGGCCTTCCTTTCTACCATCCTCTGACTGTCCTGTCTGTTTATGGTGTAAGCTCTATGGGGCAGGATTGTTCCTGCTGTGTATGAGCAACACCTTCAGCAGCGGGGCCATGCTCTTGGCTAAGGAATATAAATCACAAGACTGTCTTTTCTTCCCCAGGCAGGAGGGACATGGGTCACTGTGTATGTGGGGACCCAAAGTGCCCCAACACTGCCAGACCTTTGGCAAGTGAATTGTGTAAACCGAACAGCGAGCCCAGAAGCAGCCTCGACAATCAGATGTCTTACCACACCTGTCCTGCGACCAGCTTTCCCTCTCACCTCATCCATCCCAAATCACATGTTCCCCCCACAACCCCCTGGACTGTCACAGCCAAGGAGCACAGTGCTCAGATAACACTGTCAACAGGCATGAATGCAAGATTGCTCAAATATGGTGGTCAGCTGGCAACAAAGGACCCCCGTTAGCCATCGGTCTTCTTAGCTTGCGCCATCAATACAGGCTTCTCCTCTCAGTGCAAGAGGAGAAGCCCAGCCTTGAATTGCAGGCATTCCCACACTCCTGCTGAAAAGTCATTATGCAGGTTGGACCTTCTTGATCTCACACCGTCGGGACCTGACTGGTCCCGAATGAGAGAATTTGCCAGACATGGGGAGGTCTCCTCCACTGGCCCCTGTACCCATCACCTGCTGCTGGCAGGCTGCCCAAGTAGGCAGTCTTTGGTCTTTGATAGACTTTCAGAGGTAGGCGTTGTACAAAATGAAAGTTATTAATACTGCAGCTGGTTATTAATACTGTGCCTGGTTTATGATTCAATTAAGTCTCTTGCAAACCCTTACAAGTTATTCCTAGGCTGCCTACCAGGCACTGTAGCATACTTATAGATATTCTAGCAAAGGAAGAAGGTCCTTAAAATAAGGAATAAGCTGTGCTAAAATAAGCTGATCAATATGTAGCTCACCTGTTAGCTGTATACATTTCCTGTTTTCAAGCTAGTGCCTGCAGAACTAGACTATGGTAACACAGTGCAGGATTTGAACACGAATACTTCATAATATAATATGCATATACAGTGGCTCTGATTTTCAGCGGATCTCTGCTGTGTCATGATTTCCTTTTGGACTGGTCTACTGCCCATTGTACTGCCCCTCTCAGTTCCTTCCCCTGCTTCCTCCACCCACTTTGCCTTGAAGAGTCCTAGCCATTTGGGGGCTTTTCAGTTTATACCATGAGCCACAGTGGGTCTGAGTGGAGGGAGCCATGAACAGACTGGCTGACTCAGGCCAAGAGAAATAGAAGTTCCAAATCTCTTCCCCCACCGAAGAGCAGAGATACGTTGTACTTGCTTACACTGTACTAACATAAAAGAGCATCCTGCAGAAATGTAAGGTTCGTGATTTAAGGACAGAGAACAGCTTTTTACTGCTGCTAGGTACTGGATCCCAACCCTGATGATGACCCATGTGGGGGATTTAAATGACTCTCCAGGTGACATTTAGTTTTAGTGTTTTTCTTCAGGCTAGGAAATTGCACACAGTAAAAACCTCAAGTTAAAAGACTATTTTTTAGATTGCAAAGGCAAGCACTCAAATGAGGAAATGCCAGAATAGGTTGCTCATGCACTAAGATACAGGGTGTGTCTACACAGTGCGCAATGGGTGTGATTTCTAAAGCACGCTAATGTGTTGTGCAGTAATTGGCCTGGGCTGACCCTGCTGAGCGCACCAAAAGTTCCCTGGTGGACTTTAATGAATGTTAAGCGCCCTAGGGGTCTTGGAGTGTGCACCATGTTGCAATTGTAACTAATAATACTATTCCTGTTAATTATGTACTTTGAGACTGTAACCAGTCTTTCTAGTGCTGAGGAACAAGGGAGGGGTCTTGTGGTTAAAGCACAAGATTGCGAGTCAGCAGACCTGAGTACTCATCCAGAATCCAGAACTAACTTTCAGGGACTTTGGGCCTCTCGTTTAATCCATGCTTCCTTTTGAAATAATCTGTGCAGAATATGCACAGGGCCCCTGGAGAGCTGAATAACATGCAAGTGACATTGGAGATAAAACTCATGATCTTCTTCCAAAAATCAAAAGCCAGTTTCTAGCGTTTGAGCTAAAGGAGAGTCTTGGCTAACACTTCTCGGTGTTGAGTTTTATAAGCTATTTCAGAACTTCAGTCTCATATCTGTCTGTCTGTCCCCTTCGACATACTATCTGAACATCTCCGAAGAACTTAAAATAGAAATAACTATGAAAATCTTTTTCATCGCTCCCAGCTGTGAGAGAAGTAGACTTAGTATAGAGTGTGTGTGTGTAACTTGCTGCAGGAAAGCTAGTCAAATAAATGAGTTTTGTATTTCGTTCTGTATGGGGTGAGGGCCACAGTCATTACTGTCTCTTGCTGGTGGGAATGCCACAGTGTATGTCTTGCTCCTGTTAAAGTTCTGTCTTCCTCCCTGCTTTGCCTACTAGTCAACAGATTTATTGTTGTGGTATCTGTAATGGGAAGTTGTGGTTACAAAAGGAGAGTCGTTCTCATGGCAGCTAAAAACCATCCCGAAGGGAACTTTGAATATCTGGACAGAGACTTTGAACTAGACTCTAGTTAGTCAGGAGCTAGTTAAGCAGGTAAAGCCCCGAGGTGGCATATTCACAACAGCCTGTGTTGCTAAATAGACAAGTTGCCACCAGAGAGAGCTTTCTGAAAGGGTGGGGTTGAGGGAGGTCTTCATTGCTAGCTCTCATAAATTGAAATAATCACACCACACAGAGAGAGAATCACAGCTGTTGGAGGAGGTTTGCTTTTGCCTTGAGGAGGGCAGTGTCTACCAGGGGTGAATGAGAGTTTTACGGAGCCCAGGGCAGCACAATTTCGTGGGGCCCCCCTTTGGACAAAAAATAGAAAAAAGGCGTCTCCCCTGTGCCCACTCCTCCAGTAGCCCCACTCTGATTGTGAGAGCTACCCCTTCTTATCCCCTCTCTAAAATCCTCCCTCTACACACCTGCCCTGCCTCTCTCCTCTGGTGCTGGTCCCTCCCCTGCAGGTGTCTGCCCTTCTGCTTCACCCCCAGAATCCCCTGGCACCTGCCCCTTCCCCCTGCACCCTCCTGGTGCCTCCCCCTTCCCTCACTGCCCCTTCGCCCATTGCCCTCTTTTTACCTGATGCCTACCCCCTCACCACCCTCTGCCCCCATTCCCCTCATGCCCCTGTGCCCTCACACATGCCTTGCTCCATCCCCACCTTCCTCATGCCCATCCCACCTTTCAAGCTTTCTCCCAGAACCTCTCCCTCCCCCCTTTAGCCCCCAATGCCCTTACCCTCTCCTCCCCCAGCATCATCCTGTTCCCCCTCCCATTGACACCTCCCCTCCTGCCCTTTTCCTCGTTGTCTCCACTTGGCCCCCTGGCATTTGTCTCTCATCCACGCTGTCCCTTGGTGCCTTCTCCTTTCTTCTCCTGACCTGTCCCCCTCCCCTCAGCACAAGCCCCTTCCTCTGCCATCCACGTTTTGCCTTCCAGTTTGCAGGATAGCCGAGACCCTGGCCCAGGCTCCAGACCATGTGCGGATCCGAGCTGTGCAATCTGGGCCACGTGGTTTTAAAGTCTCAGGCTGTGACGTCACGCCACGCCCAGGCATCTCCCCTCTCAGCTGTTGTGCGGCGTTTCAGCATGCTGCACATGCGCTCCCTCGGCCCCACATGGCCTGTACTGGCTGGTGCTGGGGAATTTAAACTGCGGGGCTGCGGTGCCCCATCACAATCCCCCTCCTCCTCCAGCAGCTGCCAGCTGGCCCTTCGGCGGACAGACCACTGGGAAATTCCCAGTATCCCACTGGGCCAGCCCGCCCCTGGCGCTGGCGCAGGGCCTATTGAAGCATGGGGCCCGGGGCAGCTGCCCCGCTCGCCCTGCCCTATATCTGCTGCTGGTGTCTACATCAGTGTTTCTTAAACTGTGTGCAACGAGGCTGTTGGAGGAGTTCTGCCTAGGACAACAGAGTTCAAAATGGCTCCTCCCTTAAAGAGGCAGGCGACCTTTTTTTTTTTTTCGTGTGTGCTCAATAACTCCCCCCACCCCTGGCCATTTTTTGTTTTTTGCACAATAACTTTTCCCCGCCCACCCTCCCATCCCCCCTTTTTTTTTGCTCAACAAAAAAAAAAATCCTTGGTGTTCCTCATAAAAAAAAATTATTGTTTGGTGTTCCTCGGTCTTAAAAAAGTTTAAGAAACACTGGTCTACATACACCCCCACAGATACATTACATAATCCCTTTTACTACGTTCACTACCGGTTTAGCCATAGAATCATAGAGCTGGAAGAGACCTCAGGAAGTCATCAAGTCTAGCCCCCTGCCCAAAGCAGGACCAATCCCAACTAAATCATGCCAGCCAAGGCTTTGTGAAGCCGAGACTTAAAAATCTCTAGGGATGGAGATTCCACCACCTCCCAAGGTAACACATTCCAGTACTTCACCACCCTCCTTAGGAAATAGTTTTTCCTAATATCCAACCTAGACCTCCCCCGCTGTAACTTGAATGTTGGATTGACTTTTTGTTCTGGAAAGTCCTTTTGATCATAAAACTGAAATCTTATACCCCAAGCAATGACAAATTAGTCAATGCGGAGCTGATCATGAGGCATTGTGAATTGATAGGAATCACATAGTACATGCTGCCATCAATCCATGGCTGGGGACAAACACTAACATCTTAAAAGAAATTGAAAATATATGTCACAGGGATCCGAGTTTGTGATCTGTTTCAGAAACTCAGGCTTCTTCAACCTGAAATTAATAACATCTCTGTTTAAGCCTGAAAACAAGACAACAACACATCCACCCAAGTCTAATTACATCCAGTAGAGAGCTGTTTTACTTGCCAGCCAATCAAAATATAGGATGCATATACTAAGATACTATCTGAATTCCCGATCTCTATTTTTTATTAAACAAATACCATAGTACTCAGACTATATGAACTATGTGACCGACATTTGATATGAAAGCAGTTCCACTAAAATCATTTAAAGGATCCATTTGCTAAATCTCTCATATGGCAAAATATTCAACATCCCAAAGCTGCCGAGGGAACAATGAATGATAATTATTAGATGATATGAGTTGTGCTGAACTGAGAGCTTAATTATGTTCCCAAATCCTTCCCCATTGAGACATTATCAATAAATTCTGGCTTTATGTTTGGCAGTCTTCTGCACAGAGAGTTAAATTTAAATACAAATATTTTCTCTTCTTAAAAGATATTTTATATTTAAATCTTTACATTAAAAATTCCCTAGCCTGTCTTTGAAGTTATCATAAACTGTGAGTGTCTAGATAAAATGCAACTTCTCTGACCTTTTAAAATGTTTTTGGTTGTTTGTTTTATCCTTCAGCACAGATACTAGGAGAAAAAAAATGCTCTTAAGATGCTATAAACACTCTGGAGTGTTCATGCTTTCAAGAGCTAAAATGACCTGTAGTCAGATACCATCTAAATGGACAGGAAATTGAATGAAGGATTTTTTTAAACCCTTGTATTAAGTTTTATGAGAACATAATCGGTTCATCCCCAGCATGGTTACTAAGAAGGAAGTACTGTACTTGTAGATTTGAACCATCAGTGTGTTTTTCATCAGTAGTACTGTTTTCTTTTATTTGTGGTCATTGTCATTTACCAAACTAAATCTGATCTTTGAACAACCTGCTATATAAATACGCAACCCTAAGCTTAAACTAGAGTGGCTCAATCAGCATTGGCTGGATATATGGATAATAGCATTATTATTACTTTTGTGGTTTTCATGTTGTTCATTGATCTGTTTAGCTAGAGTATTAATTACAGCCTTCCTTCTCGTGTAGTATTGTATCAAACAATGTATAGGCCCTAAAGTAGGCAACAGTTTGAAAGCTCGTTCCTCCAAGCGCCAATTCATACTGACTTACCATATGTTGTCTTTTACTTCCTCCTCGTTTATTATCTCAGACAGCTTGCATTGGACTAACTTATTTAATTGGTTTGGCAAGTGGGTCTAGGATCCTATTTTTAATATGAGCATTCATAAAAAAATGTTGGATTGACTTTTTGTTCTGGAAAGTCCTTTTGCTCATAAAACTGAAATCTTGTACCCCAGGCAGTGATAAATTAGAATGTCTCTAAGAATATGTCATTATCATTTAGTTATCTCACTTAGGGTTGCAGGCTATAAGTGTTTTTTCCTTGCCTTTTAATGACTTGCATTGCTGAAAAATATTAAGTAAAATGATGAATGTCTCAGTGATTCAAAAGTCATAGTTTGTGTCCTAATAACATTAATCCTAAAATTTACCATAAATTAGTGCTGGCACAATGTGTAGAATCACCCGAATAATATTTTAAAAATGCTGACAATGAGTATGCTCTCTCTTGTAATGCTCACTAGAAATCTAATACGATTCCAGTATGTATGAACATCTCTCTATCTACACTTAGTCCCTTTTATTTTTCTAAGCTCTGAAATATCCCAGGTTTTTGAGCTCTTCCTTTTTCAAAAGGTTGCCTCAAAAAGCACTAAAAGTGTTTGACAAAATCTCTGCAGAGGGGGAAGAAGTTGAGAAATGGGTGTTAAACTGAGAGAAAAAATTAAAATCCACAGGAGGGTCCACGCTTCCAAAAACCCTGCCTGCTGAGAGCTTTCCTCATGTGTAAGTAAAGATGTTTTTGCTGTGACAGAGATTAACAAAACAAATAATCCTCCTTTATAGTTTGTAAAAAAATAATTTCCACTCCCTACATCTAAGGGAGAGGAAACAAGTAAAGCTCCCTGAGAGGTATTCTTAATTATCAGAAACATTTTCAAAACATTGGGTCTTGGCAAATCTATAAAGTATACATCAATGAAATCTATTCCTCTGTGGCCTAGTAAAAGAGGGCTGATTTGAGCTAAGAGTGGTTTTGGTCTTGGTCAAAACATCTTGACACCAATGTTTTGCTTTTCAATTAGATTGACTGTACAGGTTTACCTCCATCAGAAGATTATGTTTGTCTTCCAAATTATTCAAGTGGAATGCTCAATTAAGGTGATCTTCAAAATGAAGTTATAAATGACAAAGTATGAGCACACACGTTGATGGTGTCTTTATTTCTGTTCCAGGCAGAGTATGAAATTGCTCCAGATGAAAAACTGGGAGAGAAAGGGAAGGAAATCATGATGAAATACCTCACCCCTGAGGTAAGAGTCTGCCAAAATGATATCACAGAAGAAATGCTGGGTACTCCTCTGGTACGCAGTGGTAATATCCTCTAGGGAACAAAACTTAATCTGTTAAGTACACAGCAAGGTATAAATGGATTCACATTTCAGTCCGAAAATTCACTTTGACAAATTATGAAGTTTTTAGGAGCCTTATGTATCCATTGATGCCTAATAGCATTTCTCTGGTCTCTCCCCTTCATGTAGAACAGGGGTGAGTAATCATTTTTGCTGGGGGGGGGGGCACTTCATGAATTTTGGTAAATCGTCAGGGGCCATCTCTGAGCCTCTAGAACAGGTGGGGCTCAGGCGGAAGGAGCAGGGCCAGTGACGAGAGAGAGAGAAAGAGAGAGAGACTCTGTGTGTGAGAGAAAGAGAAGTTGGGAGAAATTGTGTGTGCATGTGGCAGAGAGACTGGGCAAATATGGGTATGGGTAGGTGACAGAACGTATGTACTATCTACCACAGGATAAGTTTCTGAGAGATGCCATGCAGTGTCTCTTTAAGGCAGGGAAAGCTGACCTGCTCTGCTGTCTCCTTCTCTCCCCCGCACTGCAGAGATGGGATACATGGGGAGTGGGGGTGAAAGAGAGAGAGATGGCTGCTGGAGAAATCTTAGAAACAGTGTATTGCCTCTTAAGACATGTACTCATCTCATTCATTCACCATACTTCGGAAAAGGAGCAGCTCTGTTGTGTGTGTCCATCTCCCTGGCCCCTGCTCCGCAGAGATGGGATACAGGGGCACGGGGACATAGGGTTGCCAGGTGTCCAGTCCAATATTTTCACCTCCTGTCCAGTAAAAAAATTCAGAGAATACCGGACACCTGAGATGTTTGCTCAACAACTTTGGTCTCTCTCCCCCTTTTTTTTTGCCTGCTGTTTTTTTTGGGGGGGGGGGGGGGGGGGGGGGGGTTCGTTATTTTTGTTTCAATCATCTGGCAACCCTTGACTTCAGTGTTCCCCCTCTGTCCCTCCACTCCAATATAGCTAGTAAAGGGTCTTGCAAGCAACTTGGCTGCAGGATGGAACAAGGTCGGGGGGTAGCGGGGAGGGAGGGAGGGAGGGAGGAGGAGCAGACTCTGCTAATTAGCTGAGCGGATACAATAGAAATGCTGGGCAGGCCAGATTCATCCCATGTGCTCTATTTTGCCTACCTCTGATGTAGAAGACACACATATGCAGTATGAAATCTTCACATAGTGGCCAACCTTAAAAAGCCAGCATGTGCCAACAGATTTCATAGTTATTTCCTATCCTAAGCAAAGGGGAAAACAGTGGCATCCCAGACAGGATTATGTAGTAAGTGTTAGTGACTGGTGGCTTTTTAGTGGCAGTTGCTGTATATAGATTAGTGAATTAGACTCCTTAATGTTGTATCTGTAACCTTGTAAATGCTTGATGGAGCTGAGTGTCTCAAACGACATGGAACGCTCAGCTGCTTTCTTGAGGATAGGTTTGGACTCAGAAATCCTGTTCTTTTCTCCCTATCAAGTCCTTGCTGTTAAATCTTCAGTATTCATGGAGGAAAGCTCATGTGAATATTGTGTCCACTGGGTGGCATTATGAACTGGACCACGAGGCTGCTGCAAGAATTTTGGGCAGGCTGCAGCTGGGACTAGTTCTTTTTTCTTTTTTCTTTTTGTTTCTTTTGTTCATTTGCTGACCACATTTAACCTTCTGCAGAAGTCTATACCAGAAAGCAACAAATGCTGAGCTTCAAATACATGAATTATCATTGGTTTTAAGCTGCTTAAAGCTTCCTAGGAGTAACTGACTCCCACAACTACTGCTGAGATGTTTTTACAAGAGGAATTTGTTTAACCCTCGGATGGAGCCTTTGGCTATTATCTTTGAAAAGTCGTGGCGATCAGGAGAAATCCCGGATGACTGGCAAAAGGCAAATGTAGTGCCCATCTTCAAAAAAGGGAAGAAGGATGATCCAGGGAACTATAGGCCGGTCAGTCTTACCTCGGTTCCTGGAAAAATCATGAAAGGGATCCTTAAGGAATCCATATTGAGGCACTTGGATGAGAGGAAAGTGATTAGGAATAGTCAGCATGGATTCACAAAGTGCAAGTCATGCCTGACCAATCTGATTAGCTTCTATGATGAGGTAACTGGCTCGGTGGACATGGAGAAGTCAGTGGATGTTATATACCTTGACTTTAGCAAGGCTTTTGATACGGTCCCCCACAATATTCTTGCCAGCAAGTTAAGGGATTGTGGATGGGATAAATGGACGGTATGATGGATAGAAAGATGGCTAGAAGGCCGGGCCCAGCGGGTAGTGATCAATGGTTCAATGTCAGGATGGCAGTCGGTTTCTAGTGGAGTGCCCCAAGGTTCGGTTCTAGGACCGGTTTTGTTCAATATCTTTATTAATGATCTGGATGAGGGGATGGATTGCACCCTCAGCAAGTTTGTGGATGACACTAAGCTGGGGGGAGAGGCAGATACGCTTAAGGGTAGAGATAGGGTACAGAATAACTTAGACAAATTGGAGGATTGGGCCACAAGAAATCTGATGAGGTTCAACAAGGACAAATGTAGAGTCCTGCACTTGGGACGGAAGAATCCCAAGCATAGTTACAAGCTGGGGACCAACCGGTTAAGTAGTAGTTCTGCAGGAAAGGACCTGGGGGTTACAGTGGATGAGAAGCTAGATATGAGTCAACAGTGTGCCCTTGTAGCCAAGAAGGCTAATGGCATATTAGGTTGCATTAAGAGGAGCATTGCCAGCAGATCCAGAGATGTCATTATTCCCCTTTATTCGGCTTTGGTGAGGCTGCATCTGGAGTATTGTGTCCAGTTCTGGGCCCTCCACTACAAAAAGGATGTGGACGCATTGGAGAGGGTCCAGCGGAGGGCACCAAAATGATTAGGGGGCTGGAGCATATGACTTATGAGGAGAGGCTCAGGGGCATGGGTCTGTTTAGTCTGCAGAAGCAAAGAGTGAGGGGGGATTTGATAGCAGCCTTCAACTTCCTGAAGGAAGGTTCCAAAGAGGATGGAGAGAGGCTGTTCTCAGTAGTGACGGATGGCAGAACAAGGAGCAATGGTCTCAAGTTGTGGTGGGAGAGGTCCAGGTTGGATATTAGGAAAAAGTATTTCACTAGGAGGGTGGTGAAGCACTGGAATGGGTTACCTAGGGAAGTAGTGGAGTCTCCATCCCTAGAGGTGTTTAAGTCTCGGCTTGACAAAGCCCTGGCCGGGTTGATTTAGTTGGAATTGGTCCTGCCTAGAGCAGGGGGCTGGACTTGATGAACTTCTGAGGTCTCTTCCAGTTCTATGATTCTATGATTCTATGATAACGTATTACATTTTGTAGTAAATGCTTTTTAAAACATTTAAATGATGCAGTAAGTTTTGAAGGTGGAGAGGCAGGACAGGTCACCTTTTCTCCTGTCAGTGATTTTCCTACGATAACGTTTGTGTACTTAAGATCTCTCAGGCTAGGTCTATACTAGACCCAGAATATCGACTTAAGATACACGACTCCAGCTACATAAATAACTTGGGTGGAGTCAACATACCTTAAGCTGAGTTTGATTCTGTCTTCACAGTGGGAGGTTGATGGAAGCAAACACTCCCGTCAGCTTTCCTTACCGCTCACGACTGTGAGGAGTACTGGCGCCAACCTGGGGCACCCTCAGAATTCGATTTAGCATGTCTTTACTAGACCCACTATATTGAATGCCAGAAGATCAATCTCCGCCACAGCAAGTGGAGACGTGGCTTCGAGGAGTTGTTTGCAACCTAGTTTCATTTACTGAGCCGGATTAGTCTTATGAATATAAGAAAGAGATGTTGCCGGTATGAAATGCTGCTACCCATTCATTATGGACCCTAAGTTTTATTTTCCCAAGGTGGTAGTTTAGGTTAAAGGTTCTGTTGCAGAGTGATGAGGGTTGTATATTTAAAGGCCATCATGTGCCTCTTGCTTGAGAATCATCTGTTTTGTTTTTCTCTGCAATGGAGAAGTGAGCGTTGGGAATGTGACATTTTAGCATTTAATCAAAGCCAGAGAAGGCCCATGCTCACTGGCTTGAGTTAAGCACAACCAGGAACTGTGCAGTTTCCCAACAATGTATAGGCCCTAAAGTAGGCAACAATCCACCTCTCTGCTGAACAACAGCACCACTGCCGTCTCTAAGGTGTGTTTCCATTGCAATCCACTGCAGTTATGACAGCAGCACTTGTAGACATGCTCCAGCTAGATTTGATCTAGTTCGAATTACAATAGCAGTGAAGCTGCAGCAACATTGGCTGGCTGTTTGAATGTACATCCAGGGTCCTTAGCAGATGTGTGCGATCCACATTACTGCCTCTTCTGCTCTGGCTTCACTGCTATTGTCATTTGAGATACCTCTGAAGGTATGTCTAGACTACATCCCTCTGTTGCCAGAGTCAGCGGTTTGTCGGCAAAAAGCGGCTGTCAAGACGGGGGTCAGGCGACAAAGAAAGCCTTTGTCGGCTGATCCCTTATGCCCTGTAAAACGAGGTTTACAGGATCAGCCGACAAATGCTTTCTTTGTCGCCCGATTCCCGTCTTGACAGCCGCTTTTTGCTGACTGATGACTTGGCAAAACGCGGTGGCCATTTTTATTCAAATGACGCGCGGGAGATTTAAATCCCCGCTTCATTTGCAATGTTGGTACGTCTAATTTACATCCCTCTGTCACCAGAGGGATGTAGTCTAGACATACCCTGACTGAGCTCACTGTGATCGGGCTATGTCCTCACCTCTGACTGTCATGTAGACATACCCACCTGATCATGTTGTGAGGTGACTTCATTCCTTTAAGACTGTTAGATAGAAGGGATTATAGAAATGCAAAGTAATATTATATCCTTGGTAACTTAATTCTAGGACCCCAGAGGTGGGAGATTATTACCTTCCCTAGCCTCAGCTGTTCACTTTGTTATTACTAGAAGAAATTTACTGTGATATTTTGTTTCTTTCTGGTGATAACATCAACGGAACTCGATATAGAAGAGAAAATATTTCCCAGAGGCTAGAGGAGTTGTTCCTCCTCTGCAGATTGTCTACTAGATTTACTAATCCCAATCTCCTCCTTTCTCAAGGAACATAAAAAGGTTTGTCTATGTTGCCCCACAAACAATAGTTAATTCATGCAAACTAGGATCTTTTTTGTGTTCACTTCTGTAGTGTTTATATGTCAGAGTTACAGTGGGGGAGTGTACACTTCTATTTACACCCCCATCGTCTGAAGTTCAAGACAATGTAGACATAGCCTACGTCCAGAGAAAGCAGATGCCCTGATATGGTACCATTCATGCCAGCAAAGAAGAGCTCTTTTTCATTAGGGGGTTTGCATTCCTATTTAATTACCCGCCCGTTAAAATAGACAAGTAATCTCAGATTTAAACACCTTCTGCTTTCAGATGAACATTTCTCTTCAGCAGGTTTATGTCTGTACTTCAAAGAACCTCACTGTCTTGGTATAAAAATAGTTTGACATAAAGCTTGATTGATGGAAGAAAATTGTAGATGTTCTTGAATTATTTCTTGCAATGATGGTTCATATATAAAACCAGAATAAATTTGTTCTTGTTGCTGTCTGAATTCCAGATCAGAAGCAAACTAAAATGCTGATTCTATATTTGAGCTATTAATTATTATTTAGATTTCCCAGTTGTTTGTAGTATTGTTATAGCTGTGCCATGCCCATTAGGATGCAATCTATGAAAATGATCATTATTATATCATGGGATGCTCAGAGCCAGCTTGTAAGCAGTGTTCCCTGTAAGCTGTGCACTTGTGCAGCTGCTCAGAAGAGATTCAGATGCTGCCCAGCTGATTAGCAGAATACCCACAGTTACGTTTTTTGCTTCTACGTGTTGGTGTACATTTCACACGTGCCTTGGTGCACATGACATTTTATTCCACACATAGAAAAGAGTAGAGGGAACATTGCATGTAAGCATCCCCATCATGCCCTGAATGTCTGCGCTAGCCAGCCATGGTTCAGAAGCTCTAATCCTAGCAGCCTCTTTACAGCTTCACTCTGTCCTCCACCGGCCAGCTTGATCCCAGTTCAAAATTTTCCTAAAACCATGTGCCCTGAGTGTCCAGCCCTGAGCATGGCCACTCAGTGTTATAATAAGGGTTGTGCTCCTTTAAGGAGACAAAAGCACATTACATCTTATGAACTAAACTGGGGTAGATGCACCCTTCCCTTCAAACACAGCACCGAGCTGGTATATAATCAAATTAAAACAAATTTATCAAGAAAATATGCATCGGATTAAGTGAGTTCAGACTAAGGAACAAAGATAGAGGGTACAAGTATATCATCACTAAAATACACTCAGTTGCACATGTCATAGAAACAAGAAGAAAGCATTTCCTCAAAATAAGTAGACCGTTCCTCACTGTAATGTTCCGTCTAATCTTATCCATCCACGTGCAGAATACATTTTATGTGCATCAAGGCACGTGTGAATGTGCACCACCAGAAGCAAATAAAAAACCCAACTGTGGGCTCTCTGCTAATCAGCTGGGTGGCATTGGAATCTCTCCTCAGAGGCCACACAAGTGCCCAGCTTACAGGGAATGCTGCCTCCCTGCCTCAGAATCCTCATGTGACTCCCACATATGGTAGCCTGAAATGAGATGGGCCCTGCACTGTGTCCTCAGATAAGTAAGGGAACTGAATACCAGAGCAAAAGACCCTCTGTTGAAAATATTCAGCACTAGTTCCCTGCTAATTAAATCTAGGTTATGCTAGTTCAGCACCTCCAATCAGGTGTTGTGGGGAAGGGTAATGTCTCAAATAACCATGACAAAATCAGCATCACTCTTTCAGATTTTGACCAGAACGTCCATCCTGGACCTCAGAAGCCTTTCTACTGAAAGTTTTGCCAAAACTTTGTGGGGGAGGGATAGCTCAGCAGTGTGAGCATTGGCCTGCTAAGCCCAGGGTTGTGAGTTCAATCCTTTCAGAGACCATTTAGGGCAAAAATTTGTCAGGGATGGTACTTGATCCTGCTGTGAAGGCAGAGGAGTGGACTTGATGACCTTTCAAGGTCCCTTCCAGTTATAGGAGATAGGCAAACTCCATTATAAAAAATTATATTTCCATTATAAGTTTTGGCTTTGTAGAACAGGCAATTCGAACTGGATTTATGCCAGAACCTTTCTGTTTGATCTCACTAGCTGCGAGAGAGAGATGCAGCTGACAGGCTGCTGGCTGAAGCCTCCTGGAAACCTACATGGAAAGCAAATTTCTGAGGCTGTTACATGGGTTGATAAAAATGTTCATGTAAATTTTCACAATAATTATTTTCCTGCTTTCACTGGCAGGTTGTGTTTGGGCTTTTTATAAACTCACTGATATAATGGGAATTTTGGAAGTTTAGGTTCTGTCTTATTTGTAACTAGAAAGTCCCCAAGAGTAGTCATAGAACAGAGATTATTAAACCCAAAAGAAGCCCTACTTCATTGCCTGGCCTCCTATTGTACCTGACTTCCCCTCCCCATCATGTAATTGCAGGCAAAAGGTGTATTTACATTAGTACTGCTTTTAAATTGGAGCTTTGAATTCCATCTCTGCATCATTTTTGCCTTGCTGTGTGCGTGAGAACCACAGTACCCAACTCTACTAAATCATTAGCTCATTATTTTCTCTCTCTCTCGCTGCAAAGTGTCTTGAGATACTTCGAAAGATGCTATATAAAAGCAAATTGATTTGAAATGGCTCTTAAGGCATTTTCCATATGCCATTACAATTTATATTTGGACTCCGCTGGGTACTAAAAATGTTACTGAATGGGATGGCTAATGTGCATTGTTATTCCCTTTAATATACTTTACAGAATCCACCAAACAGTAACAGCAGTCTTTTCTTATCTGGATCCCTATTCATTCACCTTTCCTTCAGGAAATGCACTGAATAAAGGCCATGTTTGCCATTTTTCCCCTTTTCTTCAGGAGGTGAATAGGACAAGGGTTTAAATCCTCATCTTCCAGTGTAGGGAGAGCGGTGGGTATTTGGTTTAAAAAATGTGCCCTTTGTTTTTACAAACAATTATAGGATAAGGAAGGGAGGGCTTCTGTGAAAGGGAAATTGGCGGATCCGCAGTGTGTGGCCTTGCATTTGGATGCCAGCTAAGGAATGCTGCGCATTCACATTCGGCTCTTTTAGTGATATCAACTTCTTTTCAATGCGGACAGGAGGAAATTACAGATGTGTGTTAGCCTCTTCTGCTGGACAAACTTCCCTCACTTGAGTCCAGTGCTCCCACAGCTTGTCTCAATCATGCATTATCATACACGAAACTTCTTGTTGTACTTCATCATTTCAATCCTGCAATTGAGGATTTTGTTTTCTGTGATCAGACACATCTGCTATCCTCTTCTTGAGATTTCTTCTCCCTTCTTGTCCCCGCTCGTGACATACATGCAAAATCAAGGCACTCATCCTTCAGAAATAATCGTCATCTCTGATCATGGCTGCCTTCCAACTCCCATGAGAAGGCTATATCCCATTTGTGGAAGGGCAGGTCACGTCCTACTGAGAACTGCACTATAGTTCTGAATCCTCTTGCTCTCTGTCCATTTAATTAAATGCCTTGGAGGATACGTGCTCTTGTTACTTTTTGGAGCAGCCATGAACCAAAGTTGAAAATCACAGGAAATGATGCTCAGAAAGACGAAATTAAAATGCTGATAAAAACAATCTAGAAAGCTTAGTGTGAGGCAGAGGCTTAGAATTCTGAGATGAACCTGCTGGGATTGCTTTTTGAAATGCTGCATTCTCAAGCAAATCCAGCTAGTTGGTCATATACCCAGCTGGTCTTTCTCTTTCCAGTTACACATCTCAATGGTAACAAGGCAGCAGCACTATATAGTACAGTACCTGCTCTTTCACTGGACACCGGGTGCTCTGTGCAGTGTTTGTGTAACCCACACACCTTCTGGGTGTAGTTCACTGTCCCATGTAGTGGCACTTAGACCACCTACAAAGAGAGAGAATGAGTTTCCTCTACAGCTTTAGCTGCGAGTCAGCTGGCTTTTAGCTCAAGGCATAGAGGCTCATGTACTAACCTCCAGAAGTCCCAGGTTCAGTTCCACCTATGGGGGTTGCATTTAGACAAAACATACCAGATGCATATGGAGATGGAAATGGGAGTCATATGAAGGGGAATGGCTATAGGTGCAGTGGTGATTGTGGAACTATTCTGAGGCTGCACAAGAGTCCCCTAATCAGATTACTGACAAAGCAGTGATTTCTGACACAGAAGGGGTATGCCACATGCAGCAGGGTTCTAAGACTCAAATGAAGCTAAGGAAAGTTTGGTCACTGACTTCAGTAGGGCCAAGATTTCACCCTCTGATTCAATGAATTTGCCAATCTGTCTTTTATTGACTTTACTGCTATATAGTGGCTGTGCAGTGGTGAGCATGTTACTTAAGCCTCCCCTTTCTAAGTAACTGTAATCCAGTCTCCATAGAAATCAATATGCAATTGTTACAGAGACAGCATACTCAATGTCTCTGGTGATCTCAGTGTCTCGGTGCTAAAGAAGTTGGGAAGTAAACTTTGTAGTGTGTTTTCTGTAGTTTCATATGGATGTCCCCCTTTTTGATGAAGGTTCTGAACAGCAGTCTGGTGACCTTGGTACTCAAATGAGTGCTTTATAATCAGGCTTTATCATTAATAAGCATTCTTCCAATTACAAGGGACAAACTGTAGTACAGCATGTTAGTGGAATCTTAAAAAAAAAAAATCATACAACTGATTTGAGGAGTTCCTTTGCTGAGGTCTCAGAGTAAACGACATTTTCCCACAGTGTGTTGAAACTCCGTTCCCTAATGCCTTGCCTACTGTTTATAATATGTACTTTAGCTAACTAAACACTTAGGACAGCTGGTCCTTGTAATGACCCCACACTGATTGGCTATTCTATTGAAAACAATATGGAGTCTGTGGTATTCTACTGCCCAAGAATAAATCTCTGGGCACTCTGCACTCATTTGCCTTACGTAGTGCTATGTTGTAGAACACTTTGTCATGTGGCTGAAAGGTTGGGCCTGGTACAATAAAAGTACTGCTTGCATTTTCAGTGTTGATTGATTTGTTGTTTGTAGTGGGGTTAAAGTCTCAGATTGGTATCTTTATTGCTAAGCAGACACTTCTCAACAGTTTGTCGTGTATGGTCAGAAAAATCACTGAAATGACTTGGCCATTCATCTGACAGAATTACTCCGGCTTGCTCCTTTGAAAAATAGAAACTTATGTCGACCAAATCATGTCTGCACAATGTATACAACTGGTGAACAGGTGAGTCATTCGATCTGGACAGGCCTTACATCATGGAGACGCTGTTCTAGCCAGGTGTATCTGAGAAGTGAGATGGTGTTGCTCTCTGAAGATGTCAGCATTAAATCTGAATGTGTTGGACTCTTAACCAACAACAATTTGTAAAGCTGAGTTTTATCCCTAATATCTGGATACACATTTACCTGAACTAATCTCTGCTGCAGTAATGTTTCCTTCTCTCTCCTGATGCAATGCCATAAGAAATGAGCAAACTGTAAGCAGAGAAGCACTTACGCTTTGAGGGCACAACGTGAAGCTCCCTCATTTCTCAGGTTCCCCTGCCAAACAGGATGCTATTATTACTTTTAATAATAATTGGCTTCTTCAGTCACAGGCCCCAGAGGACTCTGACCAACTTTATAAACTTTGTCCAGTATGTAGGACTCAGTGAGAGGAACAACGTCATCCGCATAACACCTGCAGAATGATTTTCAGGAGGGAAGTAAAGATTATCTTCCTCTGCTGTGGGACTATAGAGGGAATTGGAAAAACCAGGAGTGGTTTTAGAATTGCAGATCCTTGTCAGCTGGGTTTGGGTTTTTTAACAAACAAATCTGGGGGTTTTGTTATGAGTTGGATCCAATTTTATCCAGAGTGGTAGTTCAGGGTTTGGGTGCGAGGTAGAAACTCAGGCAAATGGTTACAGTTTTAGCCCATTGCTGTCATATAAATAGGCAAACTAGAGTTACTCTCTACCTGAGCTGCAGTTTGGCCAATTATAACTATAGGATAATGGCTTAGGAACAGCATGGGCAGGCTGCCCTCTTAGCTAATAAAGCAAGTTTCTCACCATGCTTGCATAAAACCATAACCTACACTGGTGTATATGAGTCACACACTAACCAGGGAAGCTTGTTCTTAACATCAGAAGTCAACAGCAGTTCAAATCTCCATATGGGCCACTACTTAAAATAACATTGCTGGTGCAGTACTCTATGGGTATGTCTACACAGCAGGTAGGGTTATTTTGGCATAACTGATGTTATTCTGAAATAACATAGCCCCACGTCTACACTACAAAGTTATTTCAACATAATGTTGAAATGATGTCGAGCTGGAGGAAGAGTGCTCTAACTCATATTTCCTGCTGTGGAGACAGCACAAAAAGCCAACAGCTATTTCAACTTAAGCTACAGAATTGACGTACCTCAAGTTGCATAGCTTATTTTGGCTTTAGCCCTGCTGTGTAGACATGCCCTATGAGACTGGAACCTAGAGTCTCTAGATCTACAAGCATGCAGGGTGGAGAATGGTTCCTACTTCTTGGCTACGTCTAGACTAGCATGATTTTCCGCAAATGCTTTTAATGGAAAAGTTTTCCGTTAAAAGCATTTGCGGAAAAGAGCGTCTAGATTGGCATGGACGCTTTTCTGCAAAAGCACTTTTTGCGGAAAAGCATCCGTGCCAATCTAGACGCACTTTTGCACAAAAAAACCCCGATCGCCATTTTGGTGATCGGGGCTTTTTTGCGCAAAACAAATCTGAGCTATCTACACTGGCCCTTTTGCGCAAAAGCTTTTGTGCAAAAGGACTTTTGCCCGAACAGGAGCAGCATAGTATTTCTGCAAGAAGCACTGATTTCTTACATGAGATCATCAGTGTTCTTGCGGAAATTCAAGCGGCCAGTGTAGACAGCTGGCAAGTATTTCCGCAAAAGCAAAACTTGCCAGTCTAGACACAGCCTTTGGGTTAAAGGAGTATCCATAGCAGCTTAAAAGCAGTTGCAGACTGATATACTCTTATACATAGCGCAGCCAGTAGACAGAGACAAAGGCTCACACAGGGATCATGCAGATTAGACTTAGCCTGTTTATGCTGGTACCTGCCCTCAGTATCTCTCCTAGGAGTGACTGTTAAAGTGAGGTTGAACATAATGCTTGCCTCCAGATTTCTCCATCTAGAAACTACATCAACCAAATAGCTTTTATGAATGGGCTTGGAAAATTTATAATGTGAGCCATGAGAGTTTTGCTCTTATCTGGTAAAATTCAAGTGGGAAAATCATTTTGCTAATAATGTTAGAGTGTTTTGTTTTAACACAGATCCAAAAATCACAGCAGCATCTTAAGATGCTGTTTTTGTCTCAGAAGAAATAAATACAGAAAATATATTTAAATGCATTAAAACCTCACTGGAGAAAACTCTCTTTTTAAAAAATATGAGCTTTCAAAAATTCCTTTGATGGCAGGTGTGTTTAAAATATAACCAGCTTATTCATGCCATGGAAAGTTGGCTCTCAAAGCGCTCAACCTTAAATTAATTTTAAAAAGAAGGAAACTACACATGCAAAAAGCACTTGACCTGCATGCCAAGCCTCTGCTTGTAAATTAACTTAATATCATTTAATCAGGCTAAAGCCTGGACCCAAATCAAAATCCTCGCATCATAATTTAAATATCCTAACACAGCTGTTGTTTGTCCAACAGACAAAACTGAGGAAGAGCAGAATATGCCACTGTAAACAGCATGTCATCCTGAATACTAAACATCTTCCTTCTCCATTTTCTTCTGATGGCATTTACTGTATGTTACCTAGCTAGCGTTTACTTGTTCCTTGACCGGGGGAACTCCCTTCTTAAAAATGGGGTGGGTGGCCGTGTGACTTTATGTTCTGCTCTCATGTGGGGGTTTCTAATCTTTTAATAAAAGTGGCACCCAGCATCCTTTTTTATATGAATTTTGCTCATTTCTAAGTTGTTGTTAATACCTTCAAATAGCTAGTGGCCTGTTTTCATTTCATGTGTGTGCTTTCTCTCTCCCTCTCTTTCTGGATTTTCATCTACTATATAGTGACACTCATTAGTAAAAGAGGGCCAGAGCCTGCAAAATTTGTGCCCAATCCAACTCCTATTACAGCTGGTAGCAAGAAAACCCTATGACTTCAGTCAAAGCTGGATCAGGCCTCTTATGCACATGAATGAACCTTATTCAGTGCAAGTGGCTCCAGTGACTGTAGTGATGCTGCTTGATAGGGAAAAGTTAATCACATTAAAAGTTGCAGAATCAGGTCCTATATCTGGAGTGAGCTAATTTGGGAAGATGTCCACCTGTGTTCCCACTAGAAAGCCATTAAATAATGGTGAGGTTGTAAACGAGTGTTTATAGATATAAAGGCTTTTTTTTAATGGAACAAATGACATTTGGTTTACCAGAGCAAGCCAAACTATGACCATTGCAACATAAGATTGCTTGCTAATGTTTAGACTGCTCACCAGTGATGAGAGAACATCAAAAGGTAGAAAAATTCCAACAAGCAGCTGAGCATCTGGGTGTTTATCCAAATCTATTGAGCATGTTCAGCTATATAGGAAAGCTTGTGTAAAGAGACTTTCTCATATTGTCTTGTCACTCCTGCTGCCAAGTCTTTGTATGAGAACAGCAATCTGAGCCAGTCAAAAGGAAAAACAATTGTTGACAACAGTTATCTGCACTTTTTTTAACCAGAAACATATGTTCCGTTGAACTAAAGATAGGTCAGGTCTGAAGTTTCCATGAGTGTCACAGCCTTCAGATCTGTGATTTGGGTTAGACTGTTTTATGATATGTAGGAGGGCCAGATGAACAAGCTGGAATTCTAAAATCCAGACTTCCCTAATGGTATTTGAGTCTGGGATTTGCGCTGAGGTCAGGCCAACAGATCTGCCTACAGCAGAAGCAGGAAAATTTAGATTGGTTCTGATTTTCCTCAGACTAAGTGAGGTATACCTTGATTTCGTCTTGCAGATGTTTGATTTTTGGCTAAAATGTTTGTGTGCCTAGAAAAAGAAGCTTTTGAAAGAGAACTTTCTATTCTATTCTCTTTTGTAACTTCCTATTTTATCGTTATTAAGATGCACGAATTTTCCATACTGGTATTATAACAGATCTCATTCATAACCTTAATGATTAATTTTAAAATACCTGTTTGATCAAGCTTATCATTTTGTGTACATGTATTTTATTCAAATACAAAAAGTATAATCACACATTGTAAAATCTACTTGATCCTGAACAAAAGGTTGTCATTTTCCCACATTGCATGGATTTCCCATACTATATTTCTCCATGACACTATTGTTGAGAAATCTGTCTTTTTCTAAGAATGAGGTATATCACATCTAGCTGCTAATAGTAATTGTGCTGCCAAAGGATCCTTCTCTGAGTCAGTCAGCTCCTTTGGACTGTGACTTAACGGAACCCATATGAATTCTGTGAGTATTCCAACGTTAGTTAGCTTGAAAATTCCCTTTACTATTTCTATTCTGTTCTGGTTCTTAAACTGCCTCTTAATGGTGGTGTCAGGTTGTTAGTATGACATTTCAATTCCATTTTTGCCATTATAACTATTTGAGAAGTTATTGTAGTTTTTTTACTGTTTAAAAAGAAGAAAAAACAAATAAACCCATATTTTCTACTGACTTCTAATTCAAAACAATCCCAGCAACCTGGTTCATGAATAAATCAGAATAAACAAAGAATGAGGAAAATCTGATAGCTTTCTTTGATAGGATATCAAGTCTTGTGGATAAGGAAGAAGTGGTGGACATTTAACATGGTCTCACATGATCTTCTCATCAATAGACTAAGGAAATGCAACCTAGATGAGGGTACTATAAGGTGAATGCATAATTGGCTGGATAACCGTTCTCAGAGAGTAGTTACTAACGGTTCACAATCATGCTAGAAGGTCATGACAAGTGGAGTTCCGCAGAGGTATGTTTTGGGACCAGTTCTGTTAAAAATCTTCATCAACAATTTAGATGTTGGCAAAGAGAGTATGCTTATTCATTTTGCAGGTGGTACCAAGCTGGGAGGCGTTTCAAGTGCTTTGGAGGATAGTGTCATAATTCAAAATGATCTGAACAAACTGAAAAAATGGTCTGAGGTAAACAGGACGAAGTTTAATAAGGACAAATGCAAAGTACTCCATTTAGGAAGGACCAATCAGTTTCACACATACAGAATGGGAAGTGATTGTCTAGGAAGGAGTACTACTGAAAGGGATCGAGGCGTCATAGTGGGCCACAAGTTAAACATGAGTCAAAAGTGTGACACTATTGCAAAAAAAAGCAAACATGATTTTGGAATGTATTAACAGGAGTTTTGTGAGCAAGACATGAGAAGTCATTCTTCTGCCTTACTCTGTGCTGATTAGGCCTCAACTGGAGTATTGTGTTCAATTCTGGGCACCACATTTCAAGAAAGATTTGGAGAAATTGGAGAAGGTCCAGAGAAGATCAACAAAAATGATTAAAGGTCTAGACAACATGACCTGTGAGGGAAGACTGAAAGAACTGGGCTTGTTTAGTTTAGAAAAGAGAAGACTGAGAGGGGACATATAATCAGTTTTCAAGTGTAAAGCGTGTTACAAGGAGGAGGGAGAAAAATTGGTCTCCTTAGCCTCTGATGATAGGATATGGAACAATGGGTTTAAATTGCAGCAAGGGGGATTTAGTTTAAACATTAAGAAAAACTTCCTAACTGTCAGGGTAGTTAAACACTGGGATAAATTGTCTAGGGAGGTTGTGGAATTTCCATCTCAGGAAATATTTAAGAGCAGGTTGGATAGGCATCTCTCATGGATGATCTAGGCAGTGTTTGGTCCTGCCGTGAGGCCTCTCGAGGTCCCTTCCAGTTCTAGGTGTCTATGAATCTATGAAAAAAATTATCTAAAGCCCATTGAAATCAGTGTGTAGGTGTTATGAATGAGGTCTATTAACATGGCCATTTATAGTGATTTAACAGAACTAATCCAAACAGACCAGGTGTTCACTTTGGTTTTATGTGGGGGCTGATATGATCAGTTGTTTACTTTTCTCACATGCTAACAAAAGTTGTGGTTGCTTAGGTGGGATAGGAGAGCACATTTTTCTGACATTATATCTTGTCATGGCCCCAAATCAATTTGATAAATATGAAATAAATTTCATTCTTGGCACTAGGTGCTGATTTGCTTCATTTAGCTGCTTGTAAGTGTTGCAGAAGTCAGTACTGAAGATGTCCATTTTAAGGGCAAAGGAGTGGAAGTCAGGAATAGGGATGTCAGCAAATAGTTGCTTCCCCCCCCCACACACACTTGCTTCCTCTGTGTCATTATGGTGACATCATTAACGGTGTCCTATAATGGCAGCATCTTCCAGAAACATCTGGAAGTGGATATGGGTTGGATGCAGCAGCAGCAGCAGAACTGGTGTTGCATGCCAAAATTTTGCTAGCATTGACAAAGTCCATGGATTTCTATAGCACGCAGTGGTGAGAGATATGCAAATATGCAGAACAAATGCAACTGCAGGACAGTTGGACAAAGTCATTTTTTTCCAGGTTCTTGCATATGATCATTCTGATCACATGGGACATCCACTTTTCATCTTGCACTGTTCCTTGCAGAGCTGTCAGACCTCTTCTGATTTTTCCTCCATGTAAAGAATTTGCAAATCGTTTGCACATGGAATGTCGGTGGCCCACATCTGAAAACATACACATCATTAAGACATAAGTGCTCAGATCTGGCGACAGCTTAGGGAAAGTTATGGCTTGACCTTTTGTCCATGGACTGAACCATTTTTAATTAATTTTAGGCTAGTTTTGTAATGGAATGTTTTCGGAAACTGAAATGAGGCATATGCTGAACATTATTTGTTTTATACAAGCAACATTTAAAATAGCACATAATGATTCAACAACACATCGTTGCAGCATGTCTGAAACTTGCCAGCAATATAGTCATATTTATGATCAGAGAGCTTGCATGCAATCAATACTATTAAAAAAGATAAGTCTTGTGCATGTCCATTTCTGCTTCTATCTCAACATTCATGGTTTGAGGTTCTCTAAAGAGTAGCATTCACTGCCCTAGAACAAGTATGTGGTAGAGCCTGTATTCCTAGGTTCTATTCCCTATTCTGCCACTAACCTGTGTGACAATGGCAAGCTATGTATGGTCTGATTTTTTGGGAAGTGTTGAGCACCCACAGCTTCATCTCACTTTGGTGGCACATCTTTATTTTACTAGGAGTAGTAGATGCTTAGCACTTCTGAAAAATGGGGATCATTAACTTCTCTGTACTCAGATTACTCATCTGCAAAATGTCTGTAATAATAATAACAACTAGCTTTCATACAGCTCAGGAGATCTCAACGTAGTTTGCAAAGGAACTCAGTGTCATTAACCTCATTTACAGATAGGAAAAGTGAGGCAAAGAAAGGTAAAGTAACTTGTCCAGTTTTCATCCAGCAGATCGGGGACAGAGCTATGAAAAAAATGTGTCTCCTGAGTCCCCGCCCCTGGCTCTACCCCTCTAGGCCATATTGCCTCTGCAGGGTGTGGCTTAGATATTTAGTGAATCTTAAGTGCTTTGAGGTTCTTAGATGAGCAGCATTACACATCTGCAAACTATTAATTATTACTATTTATGGACTTAGACATTGCTGTTGATGGTTAAAAAAATCAGTCTGACCCAGATGAAAACAAATTTGTGTTATTCTCCAAAAGATTTAGGACCCAAGCCTTGCTAACTAACTGCCTCCGTTAGCCCCCGGAAACTTCCAGACACATCCTCCCAGCTCACTATAGCCAGACCAAAGTGTTTATGTTTTAAAGAAAAAGTAGTACCACATTTAGCAGTTCTCGGTCTTAAAGGAGCAGTAGCACATTTAACACATCTCAACAAAGTAATAAAATTACTAGTGAAATGAATACGCCTGTCACAATCGTGTATTGCTGAATTGCTTTCGCCAGTACTTCTGAAGGGTTTGACCAGTTGGCAGAATGATAAGATCCCATGAGAATTGCCCAGCTTCCCATGAAAAATGTCTCCTCATCATAAACATGTTACAGATGCTATGACAAAGAATATAGAGATGAAGGGGGGATAATTTGTTTCCTTTTTGTTCAGTAGCCAACAAGGAATGAGTCTTGAATGGCTGAGTGAAGCACCCTATGGCAAAATGTATGGCATTGTCACAAAAGGCAAGCTTACATTTTAGAGCACAATGATTCAGTGCAACATTTAAAATAACAGATAACAGGGCCTCGAAAAGGTGCAGTTTGATGAGTTTTATTTTATTGGATCAACTCAAGAATTTCATGCACTCACCGAGGCTTTAGGACATGATTCTGATCGGAACGACCCCTGTTTTACACCAGTGAAATTCCATTGATTTCAGTGCCATAACTCCTGATTTACATTGGTGCAAGTGAGACCAAAATATGGTATTTAAAATTTAAAAAAATGAGTAGGCATTAAGGAAAATGCAGAACAGTGCTCTGGTTATATAGGTTCAGGTTTATAGGGAGTTTTCTGAGGTTTTCTTGGTTTGGTTTAATGCAAAAAAACCCCCAAAAACGAGAGCTTAGAAAGCGAAAGAACTTGAATCACAGGCTTCAAGATATATGGTATTAATCTATATAGTCTAGATGTACTTTTAATACATTCATCTCATGGCTACTTAAGAACATTTAATGGATGCCAAAGTGGGGCAGCATTGGAGAGTCTGATGAAAGTCGAATCTGCTTTTACAGTCTCTGCCCATGGGACACTGGAGATGGGCATGAAATAAGTGCCACTGAGCACTTCTCATAAAAATCACACAAACGTTTTGTGCTTCTTCTCAGCCAGAGAAGACACAACTGTCTTTCGTCAAGACAAGATGCTCGTCTTGTAAAATTTCAGTGCCTCGGACACAAATGCTTGTTCTTTGCCATTCTTAAGAATTGCTACCTATTTGTTCTTCTCCAAAGCAAAAGTAAAGTTTGTTGGTGGGCTTTTAGGAGAGGGGTTTTTTGTTGTTGTTTTTAAATCCAGTCAATATGAATATGTGTTGAATTGCAAGATCTAAGGAAAATTGAGGGGATTGTGTAAGAATTCTGATGGCCATGTTCGGTCTATCATTGTGAAGGTATGAAATCCTAAGAAAAATCTAAAGAATTATGTCAATCTGTACTCTATATAGAAGCCTCTTTGGGGCTATCAGGTGTACAGAAGAACAGGCTACAAGACTTGAGTTGGAATGGTCCCTTTGGCTCTAACCCTCTGGTTTTCAATGAAATCAAGGGCTGCACAATTACACAACTTGTTTTCATAGACATCCAATACCTTGGAAAATGAACTGCACATGAAAAAATGTATTTTGTTAAAGAAAATTAAATGGTCTAGTAAAACTGTTTGCACTACGTACTGGGCTCCAGTCCATCCATATGTTTCCTTTTAAAGAGTGCAGAATGTTAGTGTTCTTAGATTCCTTTGCTTCCATTAATATTGTGTGTTTGCTGTTGATTTGTGAAGAAGGGAGAAAAGAGAAGAGCCATTCAAAGGTCAATTACCAGTGGTTTTGAAAAATTAAGCATTGACTATGTCTCTCATGAACTTGGTATGGGAAAGGGCAATTAACTGTACTTATAAATAATTCTCACATTTTTTTTCTTCCCTTCCTCCTTGCTTCACTGAATCCCAAATTCAGTTTCCTTACATAATGAAATGGTTCTTACCATAGTGCTTATGATTTTTTGGAAAGTGTCACAGCCAGATATCACAACTGTTCATCCTGTTTATTACAGTGGTGCCTCTGTGGCAAGCAACAATGGGGTGCTATTGTGTTAGGTGCTGTACAAACATAACAGATAGTCCCTTGCAATATAATACACAAGACAGACACAGAGAAGGAAGAGCAGGGTGAACAATGTGATGTTACTGTTAATTTACGTTCTTTTTGGGGGGAAGCTTAATTCAGAGGTGATGCGCTAAATGGAAGGAGAAGTGAAGGGAGAAGGGATGTTGAAGGGAAGGATGTCAGAAGAAGAGAACGGGGAAAGGGAAGGTATAAGAGACCAGTGCGGAGTGACGCTAAGGTGAAGAAATGGTGAGGCAGGAGGAAAGAGAGGGTTGGAGCAAATAGCCAGTTGGCACAGGGCAGAGAATGGCCTGTCTGCTAGAGACACAGAGAGGGTGTTATGTGCCTGGGGGCAAAGGAAAAATTTGCCACCCCCCGCCGCATGGCTGAGCCCGACCCTGGAAAGAGGGGGGAAGCTTGTACCACATCTTCCCCTGCCCCTCCAGTTTGGGTCCAGGCCCCTGCACACACTAATTTGCCGGTGGAGATGGAGGAGGGTTGGGTTGGGGGCGGGGAGGAGACTCCAGCCGGCAGCAGTTTGTGGAGGAGGAGCAGGCAAGTTGAGGGATGACAGGAGGAGCAGGGGGGACTAAATTGGCGCCCCCCCCCCAGCGTGGCTGTAAGTTCTTTGAATGTGCTAAGGCCCCTCCTTGGCTGCCTCTGGTCATGTCTCCACCTACCAGAAGATCGACGTTCTGATGATCAATCTTTCAGTGTTCGATTTAGTGGATCTAGTAAAGACCCACTAAATCAAATGCTGAGTGTACACACACACAGCAATGACTAGGGTGAAGGGAAGTCAACAGAAGCATTTCTCCTTTCGACCTTCTTCTGTGGGGCCATCCCAGAAAATCAATGCAAGGTACATTGACTCCAGCTATGTGAATTACATAGCTGGAGTGGCATACCTTGCATCGATTTTTCTCTACCAATGTAGACCTGCCTCTGTGAGGGTATGTCTACACTACCACCCTAGTTCGAACTAGGGTGGTAATGTAGGCAACCGGAGTTGCAAATGAAGCCCGGGATTTGAATTTCCCGGGCTTCATTTGCATATTGCAGGGCGCCGCCATAAATGTCCGCTAGAGCGGACTCCGTGCCCTGCGGCTACACGCGGCACGGACTAGGTAGTTCGGATTAGGCTTCCACGAGGAGTAACGGTAGTTCGGAATAGGAAGCCTAATCCGAACTACCTAGTCCGTGCCGCGTGTAGCTGCAGGGCACGGAGTCCGCACTAAAGGACATTTAAAAATGGCGGCGCCCGGCAATATGCAAATGAAGCCAGGGAAAATCAAATCCTGGGCTTCATTTGCAACTCCGCTTGCCTACATTACCACCCTAGTTCGAACTAGGGTGGTAGTGTAGACATACTCTGACTGTTCCTACTAGCTGGTTGCTTTCTGAAGTTTCTATCTAAGGAAGGTGAGGGTGGAGAAGGTGCCCCTGGAACCTAATTTCCCCAGAGTGAAAGTGAGAGGTCTCCCCTGCACACTTCTACGTCTATGCATGTGTGCAGTGGCTGCAGTTAGGCCGCAGTTTGTCATGCACGTTGGTCTCAGACAAAATGTGATGTGTTTAGTGCCCTAATATTAATTTGATCCCAGACAGAGGAGGAGGACTGGAGAGCATGGTTATATGAGTGATGGACATAAGTCAAAGTATTCTGACTGAATGCTTAAAGCTAGGCACCTATTTCTACATTTTGGCATTTAAATAAAGGCCTAGCTTTCCAACGTGCTGATGCCTTCATGTCCCAGAGAGTACTGAGTATCTGTAGGTCCCACAAAAAAGACCATGGGAGAGAGAGATGCTCAACACCTCTAAGAATCGGGCCATTTTTAATAGCTGTCTAATTATGGACAGGAATGTTTTACTATGTGTTAGATCATTGCCTCTCCCTTCAGCTCTGCTAACCACACTCACCTAACACAGTTTTAAACACTGCTATTTTTGTCTACACTAGGTACTAAGTGGGGGTTAACCACATGTTGATTAAAACATGTAAGTTAACATGCTTTCTAACCCAACTCAGTGAAAAGGCTCCTGTAGTAACCTTTACATCAGGCCATATATGAATAGTCTTAAATACCTTAGAATTCATAATTATGTTTTGCTCCCAGTTTATTCATTGTGATGCCTCAAGTCAGTCACATACATGACATTTTCAAAGTTGGGTATATTTGGGCACCTAAATAAGTGGCTTTTGCTTCCTCATAGTGCTTTGCATTCATCCTCCCCCCACTTCCCATTGTCTATGGGAGTGTTCACGATGAGAAAATTTGGTCTTAACATCCTTGTACCTCAGTTTCCTGATCTAGTCAATGACTACAATAGTACTGCCTGTCTCCCATGGTACTGTAAAGCTTTGTTAGTGGTTGTCAACAAAGCTGACAGCCTCTGTGGGCCCCAGAGCAAGGGCGGGAGCAGCTCCACACTCCTGGAAGGGGCGGGACTAAGGGCAGAAGAGGCGGGGCTAAGGGCAGCATGCCTTCCCCAGCTCTGCCCTGAGAGCACGACATGGCACTCCAGCGCCAGTGTAAAGGGCCCAGGGTTCTGGCTGCCGCCATTGGAATAACTGGGCCCCAGAGCAATTGTCCCTTTTCCCATCCCCCATTGGTGGGTCTGGTGGTTGTAGTGAATTTTAAAGTCCTTTAACGAAGTCTGATGTCATTATGTAGAATTTCTTTTGTTGAGTTACAATGTTCATATCCCGTCCGCGCGCCCTGCTTGCAGTACTCGGTCCTATTCGGTGTCGCCTCGCAGCCCTTCTCTCTGGCTCCTCAGGTTAGCGATGCTGGGAATGCCGTAGAGACGGTTAGCTCCAGCTCAGGTGAAAGTGCACCTCAGAGAAACCCTGTGATTTAGCTTAGTGGTAATGACTGATGATGAGCTTTATAGGACATTCCACCCACCCTTCTCAGGTTAGATATATGGAGGGAAAGAGGAAATCTTCTACTAAGGACAAAAACACTGAACATGTTTTCCTAATGTTATTAAAATGCTAAACTTTGAGCCTCAGTTGTCCAATACCATAGAGTCTAGCCCAGTTTAAATACTCCAGCAGAGCACAGAATATGCTCAGGACTCAGAACCATGTTCCTATGTAAGCAGAAGAAAAGAGAAAGATTTCATTCAGCTCCCACCAAACTGGGGACTTTCTCCTCCTTATTCCCGGCCCCTTTTCCTTGGCCCCCCATCATTTGCTCAATTATCACCGCAACTTATTAAAACACTTGTCAGAACATCACAAAGCAAGCATGAGCTGCCCAGACCATCTGGTCAAAAGTGAGTGATTAACTGCTCTGATCCTCCTACTCAGCACCATCTGGTGGTCATGGTCTCCAATGAAAAGCTTGCTTTATTTCCAAAGTGTTAAGGTTCCTGCGTGCACTTTGAGAGGGTTAGATTGAGGGCTGGGATTTCAAAGGAGCTCAAATCCCACTGATTTGAATATGAAAGGGGTGATCTTTGTGTAAATAAGAACAAGGCCCAAATAAGAATGTGAATGAAATATAGCTAGATGGATAGAGTTCATTCAAATGTTGTAAATACACAATTTTCTTATCAATGTACAAATGTATGCAATGTCTCTAAAAACAAGTACTTTCTATTAATTGGTCTGAAATAAACGGATTTGGTGATTTTTTTCCGGCCACATGGCACAAGACATCTGTTTGAGAGGGATTTTGGAGAGCATTGAAGGCATATTTCCTAGAGCAATGAAGGGGTGGAAAGGAGGCTGTGTAGGTAGCTGGCTGGGAGAATTCCTTTCTGAATTGTTTATTTCAATGCTGCTAGCATTTCATTATACTAGTAATTATGTTATGGTGCCAGAGCCACATAGAGATATGTTTCCAATATGTAAATCTGAATAAATAAATGAAATACATGATCTCTGCTCTTGGCTTATGTTGATCTCCTGCTGGGGGAAAAATGGACTCTTTTGGACACCACAGAGAAGCATCAATATGGTGAAAAACTGGGAGAATTTTCTTATGTTTTAAAGAATGAAGAACTAGACCATAGACAGTTCAATGTGGCAGGTTTTTCATAGGATGTAAAATGTGGTCTGTGAACTAGTACAATTGGAAGGCCAGCATCTTTTGCATATCCATGGAGATCAAGAAAAGGTGATGGTACACAAGAGTGCATGGAAGGTTATCCTATTTATGTGGGGGTATAGTGGAGCGAAGAGAAAATGACGATAGTATCCTACTTTGCTACAGCATGACTCAGTACTCAACTGCTCTTACATAAGCCGTAGAGCTGAATTAAAATGGCCAAGAGCTTGGCTAATGAACATGACATGTGCTAGCAGGGATTTGATTGCTTCTTATAACAAAGATAACATTGCTTCTGTTGTCTTTCCCTAGTCCCCAGTTTATGTTGCAGAAGTCAGTCAAGATCTTGTCCAGCAGACTGAGGAAAAACTTGAAATCAGCCCCTGCAAAGAGCTGTTTTCTCACTGTGCAAAGTAAGTATAACTTGACTTCTAAAGATCACAGCATTACAGTGGTCAGACTTGTAGAAGAGCATGTCAGATAAGGGGAAGAATTTTAATTTGAATCTGCAGCTTGCATTTTCTTAAATTCACATTCATATTCTCAGACAAGTGATGAAATTATTTCATCTGTATAAAATACAGTAAATATTTCCATTCCACTATACAGAGTACATACAGGAACTTAGTGTTTCAGGTATTTGACAGAATGTTCTAGCCAAGTAAACCAGCCCTAGACTTCATGCTGTGTGGAAAGAGGTACAATGATAATGAATCCAAAGAAAACATCTCTGTTTCAAAGTGAATAGAAATTAAGTGGTTATACAGTCCGTTTAGACTCAAGAATGTGCAAACTTTGCCCGCATAGCTTTTCCTGAAAACATTCAACAAAAGGATGGAGCTTTAAAAAAAATAAGTTTGTCTATGAAGTAGAAATGCCTGTGCACTATTTAATCCTTTTGTCCAGGAAAAGGCTTATCAGTTTTGCAGAGATGAAGCAATTGTGTTATTGTGTCCTAAAGTTCCCAGTATGCAATTTGCATTTGCAAATACTGATCATTGTATGTTTAGTGGCAGCAGATCATAAACTAACAAAAATACACAAAGGAGGTATCATCTGAAACAGACCCATGCGGTCTCTGGCTGAGCACATTTTGTTTTCCCTAGCTGATGTAATGGGGATTTGTAAAATGTGCTCTGCTGTCATTCACTCTTCTGGCTCCTGTTATTGACCTGTTCTACTTTCAGTTGTGCTTTGCATTGGGGAAAGGTGTGGATTACTTCTGGCCCTCTGTTATAACAAATTGGTTTACTTGCAATTGCTTCAGTCTCATGTCCATTGGGATATTGACATAATTTATCACCACTGTGTGCACGAGTCCTGATGATGACAAAGGCAGGGCTGTGCTTGATGTAAATAATCTGATGTTGGGTTCTGTTTCTGAAACCACTTTCAACCCTGATAATTTTACTGTAAAATTAATTTTGTTGATGCTGACATGGGGAACAAAAAAAGCAAGTAACTAGTGAAAGGCAGCCCTTGTTCATTACAGTGCGTGAAACTTTTAATGATTAGATGGCTGGCTTTGGATGCCACTTAGTTGAGGCAGAATTCAGAAGAGTTTGAGATAGTTGGCTAATTTATCCGCTTCATTTCATAAATGTTTATGAAGCCTCAGTCATTAAAAATGATGATCATTTCATTTTGAGTGGAATAGGCTCAAAAGGAAGCTTTAAATACTTGCTGTTCATGTCTGCTAAAAGTATTGAACCAGGTTAATTTTGTAAGTGTGCATAGTTAAACTCAGAACAGGGAAATCACATACACAAATGTGATATTTTCCTGCCTTTATGTGTTGTAACAAGAATTTATTTCAAATACATCTGTGGACCCTACCACTGTAGGTGTATCTTGTGGGGTCTAGGTATGTGTGTGGGGGGGGGGTTCCTTTTTGGTGGTAACCTGCTAATACTGCAATTTTCTTCTGTAAACTACACTTCTGAGGGAAAATATTTCCTGTCATTGAGATATATATATCACATGACCTTTGTGTCTTATCAAAATTCACCAAGACCACTTGAATTTGAACTTTGAATGTAAAATACTGACAACTGCTCATTTACAATCTACAGAATTAGAATTTCTAGGAAATAATTTCAAACCATCAGAAAAATCCAGAATATTAAAAATGGCTCATGTGCAATTAGTGAATGGAGAAGAGCTAAATTCAGGAAGTAAATTTTTAAAAGTGAATAATTTGCTCATCTGTACAACTGTATAAGATAATAAAAAGACCTAGGTCAAAAGACAGATTGTTCCTCAATGGGAAATGCCATAGAAATGTTTCCTTTCTCTCAGAGCTGCAGAGAGGTGCTTGTGCAATGTCTTCATTGCCAGCGGGTTTACACCAGTACTTTTCTGGATGTCATTTTCTGTCTCTGAACGGCTTTCTTTTTAAAATTACAGTGGATTTGGCTAGAAAACTGCACTGATTCCATTGCACTGGCTGGCCACAAGGCAAGACTAGTTCCAGCAGCTATCAAAGGAGCCTTGATTGACTAATCTTTAGACTGTATATGATTATGAGCTTCCTTTTTCCCCCCTCAAATAACTCTGGACCACTTGAGATGTGGTTCTGAGGCTGGGGAAGAGCAACTCTCATTCCCATCGCTGTGTCTCTTCCACTCAGTGGTGATGGCCTGCCAGCAGAGGCACAATCGCACCACCCAGCAGCAACTTGAGGGCAGGACAGCAACCAGCCATACTACAGCAGACCATGCACATCACTGCCTGAGGCCCATCTTATCTTATTTCTGTCAGCCTTGCCCCATCAGCCAGTCTGACAGAACTTTCCTTTGCCTGTAGTCCCTGGCTGCTGGTCACACAATAATTCCCTGACATGTGTAAACTGACTTTCTACCAAAGCTTTGCATCCACTATGTGACCACCTAAGGCCCCTTCCTGACACAGGTCCACATACACAAGCTCACCCCTACTTTCTTCATTTGTTTCATTCTACTAGCAGGATAGCTGTTGGGCAGAGTCCTCTGGCCTAATACAGTCATGTTTGGCTTTCTTTGGACTAAAAATACTTCTTCCCAAAAGCATAAACTAAGACTGATTCCTTTGCTTTTGCTAACTGCATCCCTGGTGGTCACCCAGGAACTGAGATGTCATGCTAGAAAGCCTCATTCACTAAAAATGCTACAAAGTTTGAGTCCCTATCTGAACATCCCCTACAGTTCAGGAAGATTGGCTCCTGAGGGGTTAGGTTTGGACCCTTCCTCAATTTATCAACTGTCCTAGTAGCCTAATCAAAAAGTCCATTAAAGGCAATGGAAAGTCAATGGAAACCTTTCCGTTGCCTTCAGTAGCCTTTGGTCAAAGATCTACATGCCCGTTACATGTGACTTCACTGTAAGCTACCATTATTGTCTCCTCTTGGGGCCAGCCAGCTGAAATGCCACTGTCAAACCAACCATAGCCACCCCTGGTGTTACATGAGTACTACACATGGGGAGGTTCCATGCACAAGACACATTATTCCAATCTAACTCCTACTGCTTAAAACCAGGAGTAAAACAAGATGGAAATAAATGAAGCCGCATTGCTTTAGAGCAGGGGTGAACAATAAAGCAGCTTCTGGGCCAGATGTGGTTTGTCAGGCTTAGCCCCTGGCAAGCCACTAGTCACTTTATTAACTTGAGTATCCTCAGATATGTCTGCCTGCAGCTCCTATTGGCCATGGTTCACTGTTCCTGGCCATTGGGGGCTGCAGGAAGTGATGGAAGCTTCCCGTACTTTCCATTGGCCAAGAAAGGCAAACCATGGCCAGCGGGAACTGAAAGCAGCCAAACCTCTGGATGCTTAAGTAAATAAAGCATCTGGCGGCTTGCCATGGGCTAAACCTGGTGAACCACATCTTGTCCATGGGTCACTTATTGCCCACCCCTGCTCTAGAGCAAGACTGGAATTCCTTAGGTTTGGGGTTTGTTTGTTTTTTAGTTCAGGATTATAAAATGCTTATATATCTTTTTCATCTGAGACAGATCTGTCCTTGACTACCTAAGTGGAGAGCCATTTCAAGAATACCTAGACAGCATGTACTTCGATAGGTTTCTGCAGTGGAAGTGGTTGGAAAGGTAAGCACGGCTGTTTTAAAAAATACATGTTTTCAGTTTCTATGCAAAACTAGCAGACTGTGAGTCAAAAAGCATGTGTTGTTCCCACTGGTTTTTAAATCAAAGGCAGCATTTGGCCATATCTTTGAGTTAAGAACCAGTTAAGAATGCAAACTTACAAAAGGTGAAGATGGGGGAGGGGGGAATGACAAAGTATTTTGGTGAGAATTTATCTTACCATGCAGACATCTACTAGATCTCCCCTCCCACCAGTTTTCCCTCTTGCCTCCTAGACACCACATAACCGCTCTCAGATTTTGTTCCCTTCCATACTCCCTTCCCCTGAGCTGTGATTCGGGATCTCCATTCTTCTTCAGCTTCCCCAAGCTTAATATTTGGTCATAAGTGCCCATTGTTAAAAAGATTTAAAAAACATATTTAGGCTTTATCCTGCAGAACAAAATCAGATAAGAATCTTACCTTGGTGCTAGATCCCAAATCGACTAATCGATGGATTTTCTATCAACTAGTCAATTAGTCAACAAGCGGAGTCACAGCTGGGTTAGCTCCTAGCCCAGGAGCTAATCCACCACAACTCTGCCTTTTAAATGTATTAAGAGCCTGTCAACTTAAATGTATTAGGAGCTTGCTGATGGGGGAAGCAACTAGTCAAGGGACTAGTCAAGTGACCAATAAGCTTTTGCTTATCAGATAGTCAACTAGTCTCTTAGGGTATGTCTACACTACCCCGCTAGTTCGAACTAGCTGGGTAATGTAGGCATACCGCAATTGCAAATGAAGCCCGGGATTTGAATTTCCCGGGCTTCATTTGCATAAGCGGGGCGCCACCATTTTTAAATCCCCGCTCGTTCGAACCCCGTGCCGCGCGGCTACACGCGGCACGAACTAGGTAGTTCGAACTAGGCTTCCTAGTTCGAACTACCGTTACTCTTCATTCCATGAGGAGTAACGGTAGTTCGAACTAGGAAGCCTAGTTCGAACTACCTAGTTCGTGCCGCGTGTAGCCGCGCGGCACGGGGTTCGAACGAGCGGGGATTTAAAAATAGCGGCGCCCCGCTTATGCAAATGAAGCCCGGGAAATTCAAATCCCGGGCTTCATTTGCAATTGCGGTATGCCTACATTACCCTCCTATTTTGAAATAGGAGGGTAGTGTAGACATACCCTTAGGGTATGTCTACACTAGCCCCCTAGTTCGAACTAGGGAGGCTAATGTAGGCATTCGAAGTTGCAAATGAAGCCCGGGATTTAAATATCCCGGGCTTCATTTGCATCTTCCTGGGCACCGCCATTTTTAAATGTCCCTTAGTCCGAACTCTGTGCCCGCAGCTACACGCGGCACGGAGTAGGTAGTTCGAATTAGGATCTCTAATTCGAACTACTGTTACTCCTCGTGGAACGAATTAGGATCTCTCCTCGTGGAACGAGGTGTATCGGTAGTTCGAATTAGAGATCCTAATTCTAATTCTAATTAGGATCTCTAATTCAAACTACCTACTCCATGCCGCGTGTAGCCGCGGGCACGGTGTGCGGACTAAGGGACACTTAAAAATGGCGGCGCCCGGGAAAATGCAAATGATATTTAAATCCCGGGCTTCATTTGCAACTTCGAATGCCTACATTAGCCTCCCTAGTTCGAACTAGGGGGCTAGTGTAGACATACCCTTACATCCCTAGTCTACACCAACCATACCCAAGATAGCAGTAGACCTCCTCATACATACACAGATGCAGGATTAATCTCTTCCCCTTCCCTCAAAATAGTGAGATTATGTTTACACTACAGTGATACCAAAGCCCAGCTCCAGCACTGTAGACAAGCCATTGTGGTATAGATGATTCTTGGGGTTTCTCCATTGATGAAGATAATCCACCTCTCCAAGGAGTGGACAAGCTATGTCTGTGGAACACGTCTTCTGCTCATCTTGCTGCATCTACAGTACATTGACCCAAATGTGCTGTGAGATAGCTAGATTGATTTAATATTTAGGTTTAGATGAGGCTATTGTGAAGCCAGAGACCATAGAAAACATCTCAGGAGGATGCATTGCTTCTCGGGTTGTGCACTGCAGACATATAAGATGAGATTTTCAAAGCTGTTTGAGGAATTTGGACACCCAATTCCTATTAAAATTAATGAGTGTCTAAATTTACTTATGCGGGTTTAAAAATCTCTGCCCGAATAGTTACTGTGCTCCCTGTCACAAAAAGTTATTCATTGGAGACACTGGGTTGCAAATATATTTAATGACCCATTTTAGTAGATGCTTGTGTCTATGATGCAAAGTTTTTGATGTGTGTCAAGTCTCCACTTTTCACATTTGCAAACAGCGTGAGCTATGCTCAACCAGATTCAGAACCAGGTAATAAAATAGAAAAACACCCTCGCTCTGGTTATTGTATTGAAATATTTAACTTCCAGTACATTGCATACCATTAAATAAAATCCTGCAATTTGAGCTGCTTTTCTGCATAACTAACCTCTGAATGCTGATGACCAAGACAGATCTACAATAAGTTTTTGGAGGACCTGCTATTTCTGGTTTTATAAAACAAAGGAAAATCCAGCATGTGTGTTCACAAGCCAAATGTATTAGATACACATTTCCAGGCACACTTCGTTTTCAGGAATCTTTAGGGGCTTTGACCTGCCAAGACAAAGAAAAGTGGTTTCTTTGTTGGCTGGTACCTCAGCGGATTTGTGCTGCTGGCTAATGGTGGCTGTCACTCTGAGTTAAAGGAATTTCACACTTTCCACAAACTGAATGAAAAGAGAAGATTTAGGGGCAGATTCCCAGCTTATGTAAATCAGCAAAATTCAGATGAAATCAACAAAGCTGTGCCAATGGCACCGGCAAAAATCTAGCTCTTAAAATAAATAACAGTTTGACTGATGGTTCACCATTTCAGAATAGTGCATGGCAAATTCCACATGAAAACCCCTGCATTCAGTGTTCACCGTTATGCTCTATTTTCTTTCTCCCACTTAAACTGAAAAAGATCAGATGTTTCCTATCAAGTCTGACCTTTTTCAGTCTTCTTTTCACATCTAGGATTTGGAATTCTGTCAAATGCATTGAAGAGTTTTATTTCTCCCCTTAAAAATAAACTTGACAAGATATTAGATGAGCCCACTCAGTTTAGGAAACCGAAAAGCACTTTCCAGCATTAAACAAAGACAACTTTACTAGCATGGAATGATTTAACAGCTCGTTCTGATGGCCTATTGGCTTCCACAGAACAGTTATTCGCTCAGTTTATTCCAAGGATACTACAAGTATGAAGTTGTCACTATTAATTGGTGCTTTTAACCCTACCATTTTTGCAGTATTTTCTTAGAAACTTGAAAATAACATTTCCTCCTTGCCATGGGATCCATTCCCATTTGTTTTATATAAGGTTTCCTTCTCCCTCCTTCACTATCTCTCTTTTTTTTTAATAGAGCACAAATGAACATGGCTCACCCAATGTTTATTTCCTTTGCTGTCATCAGCCACATCCTTTGTGTTGCGCTTACAGCTATACTATTTAATTTGGGCTCACTTTGTTGGACAGCTGGCTGACCAATAGCAGCAAAACAAAGCTACTATAGCAGTGGTGGGCAGCTTGTGGCCCACGCACCCTATCTTTGCCTCCGTCCCCCACTCCTCTCACACACTGGGGCCTTGGAGCCACGCACTTGCTTACTCCTCCCTTTCCCTCCCAGCACTTTTGGAGCACTGCGAATTGGCTGATTCACAGCATTCAAGCCGGGGGAGTGCAAATCAACAGCTTCATGGTGCTCCAAAAGTGCTGGGAGGGAGAGGGTGTGCAAGAGGCTTAGGGGAAGGGTTTAGAGAAGGGATATGTGGGCTGCCCGCAGGTGGAACCCCAATGGGCCGCATGAAGCCTGCAGGTTGCCCGCCACTGGATTTCAGTCTTGCAGCCCACTGGTTTGTGATCAAGGTGCTGGGGTGATACAAATAATCAACAACAACAACAAGCTTTCATGCAACGACAGGAGGCTGAGTTGGGTCAGTGGGAAAGCAAATTACAAATATGGCTGCTCAATCCCCTCTTCCTTCCCCATTCCATTCCCACCTTCCCTCACTGAACCCCATTGCATGGGGACATGGGAGAAGTCACTGAGCAGCTTGGCTTCGTAACGCAAATAGGGTACAGACTCCCTATCAGTGCAGTGAGCCTGAAGGGGATCCACCAGAGCTTGAACACTCTGTGTCCATGGAGGAAGGGGCAAGATGTGACCCTTAATAGATACCTGTGACTTACCAGATGATTCATGGAATGAATGCGTCTTTTCAAAGTCTTCTGGCTCCTCATAGTTTTTTGGAAGAACCCAATATAATGGCAGAGTCAGGTTCCCATATAGTCAGGTTCCTATATAGTCCCATATATTTCTCTGTCAGAAATTGTGCTGCACACCAGTGACTCACTGAAGTGTTGTATTTTATTACAGTTTAATATGCTGGAAGTGAAAAATTCAAGCCATACATAGTATTGCAGTAATGTGATTACATAATTATATAAACTGTTAGATAATGTGATTAGCTTGAAATAATATGATTATCCAATATTTACCTACTTTTCTCTTTCAAAAGTATAATTTGAAAGAAATAAATCTGAGAGAGTGCATTAAATGGAGAATTTCTTCTTGCATTTCCTTTTCTTTCAGGCAACCAGTAACGAAAAACACATTTCGGCAGTACAGGGTACTAGGAAAAGGTGGTTTCGGGGAGGTGAGTAATTCTGAAAGCTTCTGTTAAAAATGTTTCTCATCTCACAGGCACTGCAGGTGAGGAGAAATGGTTTTCATAGGAAAGAGAACGGTTTTAACCACTTAGACAGTTTTCTGTTAGCATTTCATAAGATTATAACCCTCAAGGGTCACTTACAGAAATGACTCTCTTGTTTTGTCTATTACAGTAACTTTTGAACTGCGCTCACACAGAGATTATCTGTATCACAGTAGCAATTAGATGCTTCTGCTTAGATCAGGGCATGGTCTAAATGCACAGTATGACTCAGAGTCCTGCCCTGAAGCGTGTGTAATCTAAGGGCCCATACACAGCAAAAAAACAAAAAAAAACAAAACTGTAGTACCAAGTCTCAGAGCTCAGGTCAACTGACTAGGGAACTAAAAATAGTTGTGCTCAAGTCAAGCTGCATTCAGAAACCCAGCAACAGTCTCCTGTATGTGCACCCTGCTTTTTTTAGCCTAGCAGCGTGAGCCCGAGTCATTGACTACCCCGGCTTAGAGGTTTGCTGCCATGTTCATTTTTCTACTGTGTAGACATATCCTAAGTAGATGAGGCAAAGGGTGGGAAGGCATAGAAAGGTGAAGTCATTCCACTGAACGTATACAGCACAGCTGTTTCAGAACTAGGGTGGGAACTCCTGTCTATGGGTGACCAGGCCTCTACACAGTAAGCCATGCTGCCTCTCACGCTATTAGCAAGCACTTAAAAAAGCCTGCACACAAACCGGATAATGAGGTACTAAGCTTTATAGATAAAGGGTATTTTCTTTTCAGTTACCCAAGTCATTATTTTTCCCCTTCTTCATTTTTAGGTCTGTGCTTGCCAAGTCCGAGCGACGGGGAAAATGTACGCCTGCAAAAGATTAGAGAAGAAGAGAATAAAAAAGAGGAAAGGCGAATCCATGGCACTAAATGAGAAGCAGATTTTAGAAAAAGTCAATAGTCAATTTGTAGTGAGTATTGAACTCCTGTTTATGGGCCCAGTCATGTAGTCAGTCTCTGCATAATTCCCGTGGGGTTCTGTGCTCTCTCGGGCTCCATGGTACATGGAGTAGCAGTTAAAACTGGCCCATTTTATGATGCCTGCTCAGTTTACCTGAACACTTCTGTTTTCCATTCAACTGACTCTAGCTTTAGCTTGCAATATATGAGAAGTGCATCAAATTTGGTGGCTGCTTAGGGAATTTAAAATGTGTACTGTTCGAAGCCTCCAGTTTTATTTGGGTTGTATCAGGCTGAACTATTTTTATCCCCTGTGATTCCCTGATTTGTAAGTACCTGAGTGAGAGAAGGTCTTGGGTGAGAGTGAGCTGCCTGAGGTTCACCCAGCTAAGACAAAGAGATGTTGGTTGGCTAGTAGAAAGTATCTAGTCAATATGGTGGGCCTGCCCCGCGGCTTAGAGGATTTTGGAGCAAGTAGGAGCAAGTCTCCCAGCACTGGTCAACAACTCAGGCCAGCAGGGCTTTCAGTAGTGGTCTAAAAATAGCTGTATAGATAGATGATGCTTTGAAGTTGCGAAGCTGGGATGCTTAGTGCCACTCGGTCAAAAAAGCTGCGTAGACATACTCTTAGGGGCTTGCCTGACCTGTGTCAGCGCTGTCAGCCATTTAGAGTAGAGGAGTCATTCTTAAAAACTGGTCAGTATTGCCTTAAATACATAGATATGGTTACCTCAATGTTTCAGGATCTTCTTTGTTTACTCTAGAAAATACCATGAATACAGCAAATACAGAGCTAATGATTAAAATCTTCATAGCCAATGACGTCTATTTATCTAAGTATTATTAAAGATGGCAAGTATTTAAGCATAACCACTATATTTCTAGATTCCTGGATGCTCCTGGAATATCAGGTAGTATTATCGGCCGGAAGTGCCTTGTTTTACCTACATTGAGGCCAGGTCTACACTAGACCCGGCAGCTTAGCTTAAGATGCGCAACTCCAGGGATATAGAATACATAGCGCGAGTGCCCTCTGAGTTTGATTGAGCAGATATTAACTAGACTCGCTAAATAGAACTCCAGAAGATCGATCACGGCAACAGTGATATTGCATAGAATGAAGACACAGTCTTAGTGTAGCCGCTATCATTGGTTAGTCCATGACACTGCTTTTGTGACCTTGAGGTTGACTACTGCAGTGCTCTCCATTTGGGTTTCCCTTGAAGGCCTCGCAGAAGCAATAGGCTTTTCAGAATGTGGCAAATCCCTTGCTTACTGTGATTGGTCACAGGGAGCATTTTTCATGAGTCACTGTTGTGAAGACTTTCCCTGGTGTCTATTGGCTTATTGGTGCAATGACCTATAAAGCCCTATGTTGCATAGGTCCAAGTTACCTGAGAATCTGCCTCTGTCCCCATTGTAAGAGATCTTGTCAATTGATAAACTCCTGCTGATATCTCCTAGATGGAAGTTGGTGTCTGGTTATTTCCAGCAGAGAGCCCTCGTTTCTGGAATTTGTATTCCCTGCTTGGATTGTTTCAAAACTCTACTCAAATACACTGTTGGCTAAACCCTATCAGGTTGCCTGTGTGAAGCTGCAAATTTTGAGATGCTCTTTGTACATAAATTGTGCAATTGCTGTACCTTTGGCAGCAACAAATGCCCTGAAGGGCCTTTGCTTCTGGTGGATAGTGTTTGCCTCAGAGGGTTTCTGTGACCCTCCACACAGCCTCTTTTTTTCTAGAGGTAACGGTCACAACCTACTGAGCCATGCGCATCATAAGCTAGTCCACAGTTTGGAGTGAAAACCCCTCCGTAGTTCTGATCGCCCCTGTTGGGGGAAGACTCAGTAGTGGTGTGGGGAGGGTTGGGGGAAACCTGGACTCACCCACTACTCCAGGTTCCTGGTCGGGGACGTAAGGCAGCAGCAACAGACTACTCCTGGTCTGGCAGCTTCTTTCCTGAGCCACTTCCCTGAAACAGTCCTTCCCAGTACCTTTCCTGCTCCTCCATGGCACTCTGACTTGTTCATAGCCTCATCTCACATCCAGTGTGTCTTCTCTCTCTTAGATCTTGGGCTCTTCTCTGCAGGGAGACATTATAAGCAAGCCTTAATAGGTGCAGGTGCTTTGAACAGCCTGCTGCTTCTGGCAAGTTCAGTCAGATGCCTGACTGATTATGCTGCACTAGGCTTGGCCCTGTTTAATCAGGGAAGAGGAAACTTTTCCCCCAAAGCCCAGAATACCTCCCCTCCATTAGAGTATGGCAACCAGCTGGTATGGGTCTGTCACAATATAGAAATCCAAATTAGATCAAAGTGTGATACCTACAGCTGACTCGGTATTTGGATTTTATGTTCAACTCTCAACAATAGGAAACTTCAGTTGCAAATTGTAGAGATGAATCCATTGACTTCTTAAAACTGCACCCCACTTATCTGGAAAGACATGCTTGGAATTCATGCAACTTATCCAGCTTTTTAAGGATACTGTGCCACTAAACACTAAATGTGGAGTCTTCAGATAAGTGTAGGCAGGATTCAGTACATCAGTCCATAAAATTCTAATTGCTGGGGAAGGGGTTATGTGGTTTTGTAAAATAAGCCTGAGTTTGCAAGAAGGCTCATATCTTCTACTCGCTTTGCTTTGTTTATAGCACACTGTAGTCAAATTTTGTCATTTTTAATGTACAAAAGTTAGCAATGACTTCAACATGCCTGATGACAGACCTGTGAATGCTATTTTACAAATATCTTTCTAGGTTAACTTAGCCTATGCCTATGAAACAAAGGATGCACTGTGTTTAGTTTTGACCATAATGAATGGGGGTGACTTGAAGTTCCATATCTACAACATGGGAAACCCAGGCTTTGAAGAGGAGAGAGCTCTGTTTTATGCAGCAGAGATTCTTTGCGGCTTGGAAGACCTGCATAGAGAAAACACTGTGTACAGGTAAGTTTTCTGTGCTGTCTTGGGCTATTCATCAGTGGAAGCTTGGATTGTAGTATCTATTTCAGTGCAATACGTCCTAGATGTCAATGCACTAGCTCAGATTTCTCAGAGCTTTGATGGAATACAGTAAAACTCAGTAATTGTACAAGGAAGCAACTGGACCGACAGCCGTTACGGGCCACTGGGGCAAGATATGGGACAGGGCCTAGCTCCATGCTTTGGAAGGGGCAGGCCCAAGGCAGAAGGGGCAGGGCCAAGAATGAAGAGGTGGGCCAAGGGCAGTCAGCTCCTAGCACCGTCCAGACTGGGGCACACCTCCCTCTCCCCAAGCCCTCCGAGCTGCATAGACTGGTGGAGCAGTGCTCCACAGCAGTTCAAAGGGGTTTGGGGCTCTGACTGCAACGGCTTCTGCAGTAGCAGTGGTGGCAGCTGGGAGCTCCTAGCCTCAGGGCAATTGCTCCCTTCCTCCCCTCCACCCCCCCCCCCCCCCCCATCAGTGAGCCTGAAAGGAAGCAGTAGTTTTAGTTTTAGTGAACATATTCTATCTAGATGATAGAGAACTTTCTACACAGACATATGTACAGCTCCCCAAACCCTGTCTCCACTTGCACGTATAAAATGCTGACAGATTCTTATGGGGTTATTTCTCCTAAGCTGTTTCTTAGTATTAACCAGAGATCATTTTGGAACATGAAACTTCCATTTTTGTTTTTTAGCTTGTAGCAGTGACTGTAGTGTGCTAGGTACTTCTGAAAGACAATCCCCGGCTCCAAAGAAGGGTACAGTTTAATAATACAAAGGCAAAGGATGATGGAAAAGGATATAACAGACAAGCAAAGTGATCAGTGATTATGAACACATGGTTTGTTAATGACATGGTTCATTTTTGTTGACATTTTTTAAGTTAACACATACATGTGGCTGTGTCTAGACTGGCAAGTTTTTCTTGCTAGCTGTCTACACTGGCCGCTTGAATTTCCACAAGAACACTGATGATCTAATGTAAGATTGTCAGTGTTCTTGCACAAATACTATGATGCTCCCACTCAGGGATAAGCCCTCTTGTGCAAATGCTTTTGCGCAAGAGGGCCAGTGTAGACAGGTAAAAACTGTTTTGCACAAAATAGCCCCGATGACGAAAATGGCGATCGGGGCTTTCTTGCGCAAAACCGCGTCTAGATTGGCACGGACGCTTTTCCGCAAAAGGTGCTTTTGCACAAAAGTGTCCGTGCTAATCTAGATACTCTTTTCCGCAAATGCTTTTAATGGAAAAACTTTTCCGTTAAAAGCATTTGTGGAAAATCATGCCAGTCAGACGCAGCCTGAGTGTATGAATGATGGTATAACTCAGGAGTAACTACTAAAGTCAAAGCAAGTTGTGAATGGGGGTGGAGTGGTGGGGGGGGAATTACCCATCTTCCTTCTATCAAAGTAATCAAATATGCTTTTTTCTTAAGAACAGAGAGATTTAAGCCTGGTTTGAGATGAGAAGCAAGCTATGTATTTTCGTTCCCTCACACACACTTCAGAAACATGACAGGTGTGCTCATGATCTGCCTCTATGTGAGATAATTATGGACCATATTCCCTCCCATCCAGCCCCCTCTTTTCAGCCCCTACGAAATGACAATAGTAGGCATTCTCCATGGGTTTCTCATTCACTTGTTCTTTTGTTCTTTCTTTCCCTCCAGCAGCAACATAGTTGTTGGAAATGGATAGGTCAGTCAACAGGGAGACCTATAAGCAGGGAAAAGGAAAGATAATGACATTAGAAGGCACGTGGTTCTCCAGTAGGGGGGAGAGTATTCCTCTTCTTTCTAGTAGGGTGAATAAAACAATAGGGTTTCTGAAAGAAAGGCCACTGATCTGAGCTTCAGAGAAGTTATGCAAATGAGTCTCTCTATCCACCATGTCATACCATTGCTCTGAGTGTGCAGCTTCAGGCTGAATGGAAACTGTATGTACAGCTGACAGGTGAACAAGATCCCAAGCCTAACAAACTCAACATATGGCTCTTAAGGTTCTTGATGGGGGTTAAAAACTCCTTTATGGCACATAGGGTATTTGAACTCTCTACTTCCCTATTGCACGAGGACACCATGTACAGGTTGAACCTCTCTAGTCCAGAATTCTCTGGACTGGAAACATCCGTTGTCCAGAATGATTTTGATTAGCAGGATGTCCTCTTTTCATAGGTGTGGCTAAGTTTCCTGTGGTCCTATAAAGTTTGTTTACAGCCACCAGTCCTGGCTCTCAGTGTTCTGTGCTGTTACTTAGCTCTAATTTACCCCTAAATGTCTCCTAAGAGCCCGGCAAGCTGTGGAAGTGTTGGTAATGCTGCTCAGCAATAGTGACCTCCCATGGTACAGAAAATTCTTTAGTTCAGAGCCAGTCAGGTTCCGAGGGTTCTGGACTAGAGAGGTTCAACCTGTACATATAGTTTTGCAGGAGAGCTCAGGGATTTCTTGCTGATCAACAGGTTGGACGCAGAATCAGTGTTCATAGCTGCTGCCCCATGGATGCCAGCAAATTATTTGTTTTCAATGGTGCTCTAATAGCATTTAAAAAAATATGTGATGTTTGTTTGCCTGAGCCTGACTAGTGAATTCATCCTTACGGCCATTTTATACAGGCAGTCCCCGACTTACGTGGATCCGACTTACGTCGGATCCCTAGATACGAACGGGGTGAGGCAACTCCCGCACATGCGCAGCAGCATTCCCGGGGCTCACTCACCTGGGTCCTAGGATCCTCCTCCTCCTCAGGCCGGCTCCGACTGGGGTCCCGCAGAGCTGCCGGGCAGAGGAAAAGTGCCTCCCCACGCCCGCTGCCCCTCCCACCCCCCTGCCAGCAACAGGCTGCCCCCTCCCCTGAGCAACAGGCTGCCGAACAGACAAAAGCAGCCTCTCCGCCCCTCCTCCCCTCTATACATGCCGGGCTCCCGGAGCGCAGCAGCGTCCCCGGGGCTCGCTCACCTGGGTCCTAGAATCCACCTTCTCCTCCTCTTCTGCCGGCTCCAACTGGCCTCTGCCTGCAGCAGCTGGCCACAGGGACAGGGATCCCGCAGAGCTGCTGGGCAGAGGAAAAGTGCCTCCCCACGCCCGCTGCCCCCCCCCCCCCGCGGCCTCGCATCCTGCACGCCTCCCCCCTCCCCCCCTGCCAGCAACAGGCTGCCCCTTCCCCTGAGCAACAGGCTGCCGAACAGCAGACAAAAGCAGCCTCTCCGCCCCTTCTCCCCCTATACATGCTGGGCTCCCTGGGCAAACAAAGACTCCACCAAAACAAACAAAGTGCTGGCCTCATTGTGTTAGCAAAAAAAGGACCCTCCTCCTAGAACCCTGGGTGGTGTGTGGAAATAAAGCTATTAGCTCAAAGCATGGTGCAGAGCTGTTTGGTATTTGATGAGTTACTCCTTTAGTCCTGAGTTTGTCACAGGGACAGAAATAGATGTGAAATCTTCTGAACAGGGGAACAGACAGCAAAACAAACATTAGAGGGGAGTTAACCTTTCCCTATGCTATCCAAAACTAAAAAAAATGTTTGGCTAGAGTTTCCCCTACAATATGTACCAGTTCCGACTTACATACAAATTCAACTTAAGAACAAACCTACAGTCCCTATCTTGTACGTAACCCGGGGACTGCCTGTACTGTAGAGGCCCTGTATATTGATAAGACACCATCCAAGGGGCATTACTCAGAGGACTATCACGTGTTTTGAAATGAGACCATAGCTTAAATCATTCATGTGGCCGTATGTACCATCCAGTGTCTAGTTCTGTCTTTAGTGAGAGGCATAGGTCAATAGGACTGGAGTATTTATTGCAGTTTTACACTGGCTGGGGCTGTGATCGTGTTAGGGAGAATTTGGGAGTGGAGCCCTCCTAGAGGAGGGATAGTGATGGGTGACATTACATCCCTGCACATGACACTTCTCCAGCGCAATTTTAGAAGCTTCAGTCGTGGCCCATCATTTGAAATTCTATTCAGTGCTGAGGGTCTTACGAAAGGCAAGGTCAGGAAAACATAGTAACCAAAATGCCACAGCTTCAGCTGAGTGAATAATTCAGAACGAGCCACTTTTTCATCAAATTTCACTTTTTACACCATTTGCAGGTAATTCACAAAAATTCCAAAAGGTATCCGTTTTTAATAGCTCTGAACCCAATATCTCTGGGAGTCACATTAGTAGTATTGATTTTACTACTTGATTGGATGACTTACATAATAAACCATGGAATATTTGGACTATTACTGTCAAATATACAATTCAGAGTTGTTGCTTCCTGTTGCTAGTCAGACATGTTAGCTTAAATTTCACTTTTCAACCATATTGGTCCTAGTAGAGCTCAGTTGTTCAAATGTTCGTGGAAAGCAAGCATGCTGTGAACCTCGCTGAATTATTCATAATGTAATATATATTTGAAAGCATTTGTGCACCTGTCTGTCTCTGTGTCCGTCCATCCATCTGTGAGTCCATTTGCTCAAGAACTTCTCCTAAGCGGAGCCAGAGCCACAAAATTTGGTATGCAGCTTCCTTTTATCATAACATAAAGCAAGGTCAGGCCCTGAAGAGAAACCAGGGCAGGCTGCACAGTCCTCCCCCGCTATGGGCTGGCCCTGGGCAGAAGCCAGAAAGTAGGCTACATGGCCCACTTAAGGCCAGCCCTGGGGAACAGCTGCTGGCCATCCACTCCCCCTGCCCTGAGCCCTCCATCTCCTGCCCTGAGCCCTCCTCACTTCTCAATTCCTTGCCCCAACTCCTGCACCCCTGCTCTGACTACTGCACCCGCACCTCACCCCCTGCCCTGAACCCCTCCTCACCTCCTAACCCCAACTGCTGCAACCCCCCCACCCTAGCCTCCTGAGCCCTCCACATCCCCAAGCCTCTGCTCTGAGTCCTATGCCCCCAAATCCCCTGCCTTGAAGGATCCCAGCAATGTTGGGTAAGTCTTCTAGCTATTTATAATACAATAGTGCCTGGAGGTATCCATCTATATCCATTAGTTTAGACAATGTAGAAATATACAGTCAGGCTTCTCTGTATTAGAAAGTTGTTCAGCTTTATCTACCCGAGTATCTACCCCTTACTGGGATGCAGTATACCAGTATAACAGTGCTCATAGCTATACAGCTTATTCCCATGTGGGAAGGGGAACAAGCTTTTATCAGTATAAGGTATCATTCTGCCTGCCTAAGTGGAGAAAGTGAGTAGGGGAGAGCCTGTTCTAGATTTGATTCTGACAAATAGGGAGTAACTGCTTGAAAGTTTGAAGGTGAAAGGCAGCTTAGGTGAAAGTGATCATGAAATGACAGAATTCATGATTGTAAGGAATCATAGGAGGGAAAACAGTGCAATAAAGACAGTGGACTTCAAGGAGGAGGATTATAGCAAACTCAGGCCCAGGCTATACTAGACCAGGCAGGTCAACTTTAAGGTACACAATCCAGCTACACAAAATGCATAGCTGGAGTCGGCTTACCTTAAGCCAAGCCACTGCAACATCAGTCTTCTCTCTAGTGTATACATGCCCTCAGAGACTTGGTAGGTAAGATTCCTGTAGTAAGCAAGTGTAAAGGGAAAAAACGTTCAGGAGAGTTGGCAGTTTTTTGAAGATATATCCTTAAGTATCCAAGCGCAAACTATCCGAATGTGTTGGGAAAATAATAAGGATGGTAAAAGACCACCTTGGCTTAGCCAGGACATCTTCAACAACCTAAAACTCAAAAAAGAATAATACAAAAAATGGTAAATAGGTGAAATTATGAAGGATGAATCTTAAAAATAATTTAAAAAAGCTAACACAAGCATGTAAGGACAAAATTAGAAAGGCCAAGGTACAAAATGAGATTAAAATAGCTAGGGACATAAAGGATAACAAAAAAATATTTTACAAATATATTACAAGCAAGAGGAAGACCAGGGATAGGATAGGCCCATGACTCCATGGGGAAGGAAAAATAATAACAGAAATGCAGAAACGGCCAAATATATTTGTTTTCAGTTTTCACCAGAACCGTTAGTACTGGACTAACATAATGAACATCAGTGTAAATGGGGTAGGATCTGAGGCTAAAACAGGGAAAGAACTAGTTAAAAATTACTTAGACAAGATAGATGTCTTCAAGTTGGCGGGGCCTGACAAAATACATTCTAGAACACTTGAAGACCTGGCTGAAGAAATCTCTGAGCCATTAGCAATTATCTTTGAGAATAATTATCTTTGAGGGGAGAGATTCCAGAGGACTGGAAAAGAGCAAATATAGTTCCTGTATATAAAAAAGGGAATAAGGCCAATCCAGAGAACTATAGCCGAGTCAGCTTACCTTCGGTACCCAGAAAGATAATGGTGCAAAAAATTAAACAATCAGTTTGTAGGGACCTATAAGATAATAAGGTGATAAATAAGTCAACATGGATGTGTCTAGAGCTAATCATGTCAAACCTTCTTTGACTGGTAACAAAACCTTGTGAAATAGCAGCAGATGTGATACATCTTGACTTCCATAAGACCTTTAATAATGTTTCCCATGACCTTCTCATAAATAAACTAGGGAAACATAGCCTTGACAAACCTATTATAAAGTGGGCACCCAACTGCTTGGAAAACCATTTTCAGAGAGTAATGATCAATGGTTCTCAGGCACAATGGAAGGACATATTGAGAGGAGTCTGCAGAGATCTGTCTTGGGTCCACTTCTAGTGAATATCCCATAAATTATTTGGATAATGGCATAGTGAGTACACTTATAAAGTTTGCAAATGATACCAAGCTGGAAAATGTTGCAAGTGCTTTAGAGAACAGGATTAGAATTCAAAATGATCTTGACAAACTGGAGAAATGATCTGAAATAAATAGGATAAAATTTAATAAAGAGAAATGCAAAGCACTGCTGAGGAAGGAATAATCAATTGCACAAATACAAAATGGGAAATGACTGCCTACAAAGCAGTACTGCAGAACAGGATCTGAGAATTATAATGGATCACAAACTAAATAAGAGTCAGCAATGTAATACTGTTGCAAAAAAAGTGGGATGTATTAATAGGGGCGTTGTAAGAGAGACAAAAGAAGAAATTATTCCACTTTACTGAGCACTGATAAGGCTTCAACTGGAGTATTGTGCCGGGTTCAGACAGCGCACTTCAAAAAAGATGTGGACAAACTGGAGATAGTCCAGACAAGAGCAACAAAATGGATTCAACATCCAGAAAACATAACCTGTGAGGAAAGACTGAAAAACCTGGATTTCTTTTCTTTGGAGAAGAGAAGGCGGATGGGAGATATAACTGTCTTCGAGTATGTAAAAGGCTGTTACAAGCGGGGGAGGGTGATAAGATGTTTTCCCTAGCCACTGAGGTTACAGCAAGCAGCAACTGGCTTAAATTGCAGCAAGGCAAATAAAGACTGGGAGAACAGAAGTATTTTTACCTGTATTTTACAGCTGGGGCACTAGTCATTGGAGCTAGTGACAGAGCTGGCACTTGAATCTCTGTCTCCTGAGTCCCCTCCCAGAGTCTAAATCACAAGACCATCTTTGTTCCTATTGAAATCAAATTTGATTTCTGAAGTCACCTGAACAGGCAGGAATTTTTTCTTCTTACTTCATGTGGCTGTTGCTGTGGCATGAAATGTGGCCGATAACAGATGGGATTCAAAATAAAAGTAAAGGATCGAATCTAGGATCCTCAAGGAAATTGCTCCTCATAGTTTAAAATTAGATAGAAAAAGTGGGTGGGAAATGACCTTTATCACATTGCTCTAGTGCCAAGAGCCTTTTGTTAGCACAGAGATAAGCACGCGGTCGTATGTAAAAGAAAGTCATACATTCTGCACAGCATTCTTCTGCCCTTCACATATTTGAGTATTGTTTGTTTGAAAAGTAGGCTTGGTACCACTGGGCACTCAGCAAAGTTTATCTTGTGAGGTCAAGAGGGTTTTAAACTAGCAAAAGGAGAAGAATGTTTATGGCACCGTGTTTCAGCTTAAAATAATAAATGAGAGCAAGATTGGTTTGGAAAATGTGCCCTTGGCACTGTCTGAATATAAAATACCCAGTGATATCCAATGATAGCCGAATGCCATATATGCCCATAGAACAGTTTGAAATATCTGGGAGAGTTCTTGCATGTACTCTGTATGGCGGGTGGGCAGATTTCTCTCCCTCTAACACTCACCAGCCACACACTTGTGCACACACACATACACGTGCTTTGAAAAGAGATCTTTCTTACTGGAAACTCTACTACGTTCGTAAAACCAAGAGGCCTTTTCAGAACAGCAATCCACATTTTACCTGAATTTACACCCTGCTCAGCCCCATTACCTTAGCAGCATGACAGAGAGAAGAACTTGGTCTAGTGTGAGCAATATGGTGCCTCTTCCCAAAACTGGATTCCCCAGATAGTCCCAGTGTCCCTCCCCTTCAGGACTCTCCTCTAATCTCAGTCTTCCTGGCCTCCACTGCTCCCAGTCCCTGGCTTCCTGCCCAACCAATCCTTGTTACATAGCTTCAGTCTCTGCACACATGCCCAGATTCCTCATCCCAATTTACTTCCTGCCCTCTCCATTCAAGTCCATCCTGTGTGCCCTCTGCATTTGAGTCAGGCTTTTCCTTCTTGTTCATGCCCAGACATCAGCAGGGGGAGCATTGGAAACACAACTGGAGTATTGGACTCCCTGCTCTCATTTCTAGTGCCTGGCATGACAGCAACCCACAGCTCAGCTCCCGCTGGTCTAGAATGAGTCTCGTCAAAATATAGGAGTTGTGAGGGGATGGAGCATGCTCCATGAGATGGAATCCTGTAAGACAGGTTCTCAACCTTTTTCTTTCTGAGACCTCTACCCCCACAACATGCTATAAAAAGTCCATAGCCCACCTGTTCCACAACAATTGTTTTTCTGCATATAAAGCCGTTGTTAGAGGATAGCAATTGTCCGGGGTTCCACACTATGGAGGGTTGATCTGGCTCTGGCTTCAGTTCTGGTGGTAGGGCTTAGTGCTTAGAGTTGCAGGTTCACATGGTGGAGTATTGGCTTCCTGTGCTGGGTCCTAGTGAGTCTAACACCAGCCATGCTTGGTGGACTCTCTGAAACTTGCATGCGACCACACAGGAGACTTGGACTCCTGATTGAGAACCACTGCTCTAAGAATTAAGCTGACCAGTTCTAACATGTCTCTGTTGAGTTTGTGTGAACCAAGATTTTTCAAAGGCTTATATCGTTGGGCATTTTGTAACAGGGACAGCAAAAGATATACCTGTGACATCCGGGCAGCCCCTTTGTCAACTTTCAAACCCTTCCTCCAAATCATGGAGGTACTTGAACTCCTCAATGATTTGAGGAGTTGACAGAAGATTTTTAACATGGACAAAACAACATATTTTTCAGTGTGTTCTGAACCATTTTTGTGGAAACTTTAAAAAAAAAATCAGGCTGAGGCAGACTCTAGGCTTGGAAAGTTTTAGCCTGAATGGTTGCAATTGGCCAAATGTATAAGGTACTGAAAATGCGGTTTAATCATGGGAATTGTTAGGCATCTTTCACTACCGGTGGAGTAGCCAGCATCTCTGCCTTTAACATGTGCCAGACCAACTATCAGAACACAGAGTGAATCTATTAGAAAGCATATTGTGAAGTCTTTGCTCTGAACGAACTGCAGTTAAGAAAAAGATATATACAGACTCAGTCTTGCTGTGCAATAACTAGTAGAGTCTTATATTGGTTTTACAAGTTCGTTACTGATTCAATTGATTCCTAACTTGTTTATCATTCACTGGGTATGTATTCGTACATTGCACCAGGCTTCTGAACTGCTTTCACACACAAAAACTTCTCTTTCATTTTCAGAGATTTGAAACCAGAAAATATCCTGTTAGATGATTATGGTAAGTCTCAGAGGTTTAAAGACTTTTTTTCACCATAAAGTAGCTTAAGTTAGTTTTAGAACATGTATTGTATAAAGGCAAATAATTCTCTAAAGTGAACAAGGGGTCTGTCACATACTCATGCTTGTGTCTTGGGATGTATAAAGTGATAAAGCTTTACACAAGGACTGTTACCCTTCTGAGGAAACTAGATTGCATAGCAGAGTATGTTCCTTTGGACTGTGGCTGACCTAGCAATGGGTCGGACTTTTCCACTGTCTCCCCTATTTTGCTGCTAGGAGGCTTCCACAATAGGAAGGAATTTGTGACATTTTCTGCCCCCAACTCCCTTTTCCGACATACTCTACCCCTCTCAGCTGTCATTTTATTCAAAACCATTGCTAGCTACTAGCTGCCATGATCGAGTCTCATGCTTCAGCGCCTAAATTAATCACTGCCACAGTCAGGAAGGAAATTTCCCCCATTTGCAGCAGTGCAGAACTGGCCCAGGGACAGGCATAACTTTCTTTGAGGTATCAAGTCTTGGCTTGCTACCGGAAACATGGCAAATACTTGTGTTCCTATTAGGGATGTAAAATCACATTTAATTGATTAACTAGTTAACCTTTCACATTCCTAGTTCCTGTGACTCTGGCTCAACAATGACCAGGTCAGTCCCATGTTTTCTGGTGTAGTGATGACTGTCATGTATATGACATGCTTCCATTTGAGCTGGGCCTTTCAAGTCTATGCAGCCTTCAGACCACTACTAAATCATTAGGCCATTTGTAATGTAGTGCACGATCAAATTGCTACCTACCTGGGTTCTGTGATACCTCAGAGATGGATTGCAATAGGGACCTAACTGGAAAAAATAGATTTATTACCCAAGTTATCTTAGTCTTGACTCTTCCACCTTTCTAAAGGAACTATACACAATAGACTAGGGATCTGGAAAGTTATGGGACATTTTAATGAAAACACTGCTGTAAAATGCAGTGTACTCAAGCAGATTTCTATGCTATGTACACACCATCGTTGCTGAGTGGTTTGCTTTCTGAAATAATTTGATTTAGGTTAAAATATGGTCAGAATGGGAATATAATTTCAAAATCAATTCCTTTATTTACATACTCCAAAATCTGGATATAAGTACAAATGATTACTAGGTTCTTAGGGTTCTAAGTAGTATTTCTCAAGGAACAGATCAGTATGTGGCAAAATAAGATCCAAAAGTTGAGCTTTAATTATAGATTCAGTACCAAGTTTAGTGACTTTTACAAGGTAAACTATCACAAAGTGATACATGTTAAAGATAGAAAAGTCCAATTCAGTCAACCCGTCCATCCTCTTAGGTCAGTGGAAGATGTTTCCAGACAGTATACCAACCATTGCTTTTTTCCAGCTCGGTTTTAAATATCTCAAGCAATGAAGACTAGTCCACAGTATAATAGACCTCACTGTTAGTATGTTTTCATTGCCATCCACTCTAACCTTTCCTGTTTTTAATTTCATTGGATTGCTCTTACCTAAAACCCCTAATCTCACCCAAAATCATTTCTCCCTTTCTGAATTATTATAGTTTTCAAATGCAGTACTAGTGGAATTTTTCTTCTCATGGTATTTAGATGAATTTCAAAAGTAGCCCATTGAGTATAATGTTTGTGGTTCTAGTGATTTTAGGACTGTACTGTAATATTTGCTTTTTCCCCCTTAGGCCATATTAGAATATCTGATCTGGGTCTAGCTGTTAAAATCCCTGAGGGTGAATCAATCCGTGGAAGGGTAGGAACAGTAGGGTATATGGGTAAGTGCCTCAGAAGCTCATTTTATTGATCCTTTACTCTACTATTGTGACTTTGGAGCTCTGTCTGGAGTGCAGATTAACTAACCCTCTAGGAAGCTGTTCTAGAGGACCAGATCATCAAACTAAAAGATATGTGAGAGTTTTCCAGTATTTTAAGGAGCTATATTAAGGGACAGCCGTTCCTCCTTCTCGCTTGATTCCAATTTCCTGCTGATTGCTGAAGGGGCTTTAAGTTTTGCAATGGTCTTCAGCTGCATGTGATATTAATTTTCTCCTGCTTTAGAATACAAAACAAAGCAATATTCGGTTTGCATGTTACAAATGCAGGGCTCTTCAAAATAAAGAAAGCATGTCAGTGGGCTCTATTAACTCTGCAGACAGTGGAGTTATATCAATTAACTGCAGAGAGAGAAAGAGAGATTGAGAGAGAGTGTTAAGTTAATGTATACTGGGGGAGAGAGAATTGCGTGTGTGTGTGTGTGTGTGTGTGTGTATCAGAGTGTGAGGGTATTAGAGTGTGGTTGTAGCGTAAGAAAGCATATCCATAGTCATCAGAGCCGTTACAAGGGTGGGGCAAGTGGGGCATAGTTCAGTAGCTTGCCCCAGGCACAGAAAACCTTAGTTTCAGCTCTGATGGTCATAAAGACATGTCAGCACAGGTTAACAACCAGAGTGCATAACCAGGGTCCCCAACAGGCTTCCATGTTGGTTGCTAGCTTGTGCTAAAGTCTATGCCATCACCTCTCACTACTATTGTTACCTGGGACAGTTGGGTTAAAATTAGCACATGGGTGTATGGTTATGCTTGCTACAGTCATGCCTGTGCTTCGCAGTTCAGACATATACTGTGAGGCTTTGAATACACTACAAGGTTTTTGAGGCAGAGTATGCTATTGACGGACTCATTAACATGAGTCACGATGTCATTAGCATATTTTCTGCCAATGCTTTTTGTGCAAGGGGTTTTTGTGCAAAAAAGAAGCAGTGTAGCTGGAGAGGATCTTGCGCAAAGGGGGGATTTCGCACAAAACGAAAGCCGCTACACTGCTTCTTTTTGTGCAAAAACCCCTTGCGCAAAAAGCATCTGCAGAAAATATGCTAATGACATTGAGACTCATGCTAATGAGTCTGTCATTAGCATACTCTCTGCCACAAAAACTTATAGTGCAGACATAGCCTGAGACTCTGGGTGTATCTGTTAGAAAAAGCATGTGCATGTACATGTGTGTGAGAGATGTTCTCTGTGGCTATGTCTAGACTGCAAGCCTCTTTCGAAAGAGCCTCTTTCGAAAGAGAGCGTCTAGACTGCACGCGGAACTTTCGAAAGAGCAAGCCACTTTTTCGAAAGAAAGCACCCAGTGAGTCTGGATGCTCTCTTTCGAAGAAGCCCTATTTACATTCAAGAACGCCTTCTTTCGAAAGAAGCACTTTCGAAAGAAGGCGTTCTTCCTCGTGAAATGAGGTTTACCACCGTCGAAAGAAAAGCCGCGTTCTTTCGATTTAATTTCGAAAGAACGCGGCTGCAGTCTAGACGCAGGTGAAGTTTTTTCAGAAAAAGGCTACTTTTCCCGAAAAAACCCCTGAGTCTGGACACAGCCTGTGTGTTTGTGATACTGTGAGCAAGTCTTTGCGCATCTTTGTATGTTTCAGGCAGAGAGAGACTTTGTGCAAAAAGTAGAAAGTCAAAGTGCTAATCTACACACAAACATGCACTGAGGCAAGTAACCCAGTTTGCTAAAACCAACTGAGTTATTTCAGTGTAAATCTGCATGGAATAAAAGTGGTTTAAAATGTTTTGGCTAAAGTTGGTAACAAATTGACGTTAGTCTCTTTTATCCCTTATGTGGTCTTGCATCTAAGTAACTAAATTACTAGTTATAAATTCCATCATTAGATCACCTATTGCAAATGTGTGTGTAGATTAGGACCCTGTGTTTGTGTTCAGAGAGTAAATATGCACGTTAGAAAGTGACTGTATGCACAGTGAGTATATATACAGCACACAGTGGATGTTCATTTTTTAAATAAAATATATACACTCAAACTGATCCAAAGGGCAGAATTTGCTTTTTAGGACATTTCATTTTTGTTTAAATAATATGTCTGTTTGCCATTTTTTTTAAACTTACAGTCTTGATGAATTTTCAAGTTTGGGCCAGTCAAAAATATTTAGATTCCACTGATTTGTGTTGTTGTTGTTTCAGATCCCAGCTGTGTTTTTATATATGCTTCTGCATGAATAGCTGCATTCTGTATGTTCTATAACTCAGCTAGTAGCAACCAGGAAGGACTCTTATATTTTCCCACAGTTTTCTCCAGCTGTGCATTCAGTCACTGAAATAAGAGGGTTTGGGTTTTTAGTTTTTTCTTGGTAGAAAAGTCAGATATTTTCACAAGATTTGTCTTTCTCCCTCACAGCTCCAGAAGTCTTGAACAATCAGAGATACACCCTCAGCCCTGACTACTGGGGGCTAGGCTGCCTCATTTATGAAATGATCGCTGGACAATCGCCATTTCGTGGAAGGAAAGAGAAGGTAAAGAGAGAAGAGGTGGACAGGAGAGTGCTGGAGACAGAAGAGGTGTACTCCCATAAATTTTCTGAGGAGGCCAAGTCTGTCTGTAAAATGGTAAGGGGATTTGGCAGCTTACTGTGAGAGATTCATTAGCAAGCTATGTCCAACAGTTCCACCATAAACTACAGCGCAGAGGGCTGCAGAAATCCACTGGTTCATTGCCAGGAAACTTACATCCACTGTTCATCCAGATTGTGTTGAGTGGGTTCATTTGGCCTTTTTCCCCCTCAGGGCTAGTTTGACTTTCTTCATAATCATCTTGATTTTATGTAACATTTTTGGATGAGGAAACAGCATAAGCCTGGGAAGTAGAAATGTGAGGGTGCTGCATCTCCCCCAGGTTTGCACCGGATGCCTCCACTGCTGGCCCTGTACTGGGGTCCCAGCTGCTGGCCTGCACTGGGGGAGAGGGCCTACTGCTGCCTGGGGTCCTGGCCCAGGGACTCTTCTGCTGGCCCCAGCCTGGGCCAGTGAGAGCCGTGGAAAGGGACAAGAGGGGTGCAGCTCAGCAGTCGTATCTGTATTTCAAAGACTTTGACCATCAGATTGTAGCCGAGAATGCTCCTTGTGACTTTTATACCCTTGTGGGAAGAAAGGGTCTGACGCTACAGAACTCTTGAATGTCTCGTGCAAGCCCTGAGCATTCTTAACTGCAATTGTCTTCCTTCACCTAGATTACCTAATGAAAGTGTTGTGGGCCCCCTCCACCACTACAGCAAGCAACTGCCTTTGCCATCAGTCATCCCTAGGGCTGTCACACTGACTGGCTTGTTAAATCACTGTTGGACTCTCCTTTCAAATGTCTTTCTGTTACCCCGTCAGCTGGGAGTGCTCTTTTTTAGCACCATGGCCATTGCTGGTAACCTCCTCCAGGCATCCCTCAACTCTGCCCTGAGAGCACCATGTGAGACTCCAGCGGCAATTTAAAGGGCCCGGAACTCTGGCCACTTCCATGGTAGCAGTGGCCCAGCAGTCGAGAGACCCAGGCCCTTTTGAATCGCTGGACCCTGGGACAGAAGCCCCCTTTGCCGCCTAAGTCAGTGGACCTGCTAGTAATGGAAATCTCCAAACCACTTAAGAGTTAATCAATGACATTCCAGCAGACCTCCTCGAAAGGCCAACGTTCAGTGTGGAAGGGGGTGTTACCTTGACCTTGAATTTCTAGTGTGGTGTCCGGCAGGGTAATGCAAACTAGCTGAGAAGCAAAAGGAAAAGCAGGTTAATGAATAGACGGTTCAAGCTTCACCCATACCTTGCACAACACACAGGCAAGCAGGCAGTTAATATCATTCTGGGTGTTGGGCGGCATAGGAGCTACTGAGGTCTCCTAGAAAACTAAGAACAGCATCATTGCCAAGCATCATAAGTGCAAGTCATTAACTCACAGTGCAGTAACCCAGTGCCACATCCCATGGAGTGGTAATTAACTGACATCACTCCTGATGGATTCTTGAAGCCATATGCTATTCCTGATCTGCATGCAGAACCCCCCATGGATGTCAGTGGGAGCTGAGAGTGAGGGGTAAAGGACAGTGTGCGGTTCCTTAGTGATAGTTTTGTGCACTCAAAGTCTGCCTTCTCCTGACCAGCCCCATGTCAACTAATAACACACCTTCTGGTAGCAGCATGGTGTTTGTGAGCCATGCAGCATTAACTTTACATTACACATGAAACAGAATCCTCCAGCCCCTTAAAAAGAAACAGCTAGGAGACAAAAACAATTTATGATTCTGTTTCTGCACCTATTTATAGGTGGGGGAAAGTGTCCCTCAGAACAATATAATGTAGCTACTGTCCATGAAAAGTTAAAGCTGAGGAGAGCAAGTCTGAGGGTTAGTGGAATGGTGGTGGAATTGTCCCATCATTATCAGAAATCAGCCAATAAATCTAGATGAGGTTGAATGGCAGTTGGATGTAGCTGGTGCTAGTGATAATCTCTTAAATCCACCATGGGAAGCGCCTCATACACTTAGAGCAGTCTTCAAAATTAGTAACAATACATAAAAAGAACTAATAATGAGTTCCTCAGTACTCAGACATCACAAAACCTCTCCTTTAACTCTGTCAGAGAGACTTTTATCATTTCTCCAGGTTGCTGGAACCTGGGACATCATACCCATTGGCTATTGCAATACACAGTATTTTATTGTATCCCTACTTCTCTGTTTCCTAACCCATTCAATATCATTATGTGTCATTCACTGAGTCTAGACCACGGGTATAGTGTCTTAATTTTCTAACCTTAAAAAGATTAGTTAAAACAAAGTCTCTTTTTTATGTGCATGTTTCTATTTTGAGACCAAAATTAATCGAATGGGGCCTCTTATATTAATTGACTTACTGGGTGCTGTGACTCTCCTTGTGCTATTTCTCCCCCATGCTCAGCATTTTCCATAGTATCCCCAAAATTGCTTCCAGTCAATTTAGGATTGCAGCGACACAGAAATGGCCTCTGACATTAGAGTTGGAATTCCCAACTGAGCTCTGAATTGGTGAGACCATAGAATCAGCGAATGCTTTGTGTCAAAGTGTGGAGCATTAACATTAGTGCAGCATTGCCATTTCAGGCCATCATGTGATAACCTGGACTGATGATTGTAAATACCTGTGGATTAAATTCTGCCCTCACTTACACCTCGTGCTTGTGTCACCCTAACGGAGACTATGACTGCTTAGGATCAACTTCCCTGATTAGTGGTAGCATCTCTAGAAGTTCTCCTTGTAGTTTTGTTCATAGGCCATAGGGTCTGCACTAGATTATAGAATGATTGCTTGGGCTGTTTGGCTAATGTCCCAAGAGACCTTGCCATCAGCCGTGATGCATCTGCTTTTGTTCTGTTTTATTCATATTAAATGCGCCCTTTGCAAAACGAACATTAAAAAGAAATCTCTCTGTCAACTCTAGAGATAGCTTAACACACACAAGTGCCATCTCCGTTCCTCGCCATATCTGCATGGGATGGGTCTCGTATCCAGGTTAGCTATTGCTACAGTACATTGCAGCTTCAGGAGGCAGGAGGACCTGTCAGTGCCTGTGGAGGGGTGGGCCACCTCCTACAAAAAAAACCAGTTCACTCTACTTCCTGCCAGCAGCAGCAGAAGATAAGCGTCTCCTACGCCACCTGAGCGATCGAACATCGGGAAATCCTTATAGAATTTCCATATGGTTCAGGTTTGTCCCTGCTGGGAGTCCCTGCCGCTTTATGGAGATTGCTCAGCAGCGCACAGCAGCTTTTCTTTATTGCCCTTAGGCAAAGGCAGAGCAATCTATGTTGCTGCCCTGTAGCCAGGCAGGGGAATCTTGCCCTTTCTGTGCCCATGTGGAGGTCCCCCAGCTAGTGCACTCTCCTCTCAAACCAGTGGGGCCTGCAGCTACTGTGGGCCCTGGGGCAAGGTGGAGGAGGGCCCAACTCCCCACCCCAGAAGGGGCAGGACCAAGGACAGTCAGCTATTAGCGCTGCCCGAACTGCAGCGCTGGGCCCCCTAGCCCTCCAAGCAGCTGCTGTTGAAGTAGTAGCAATGGAGGCCAGGAAATCCAGGCCCCTTTGAAATGCTGGACCACCATGCAGTTGCCCCCTTTACCCTCCCCCCGTTGGTGGGCCTGTCTCAAACAGACCCCATTGCACTAGCAGAAGCAGCTTCCAGGCATTGGCCCCCACTAGAGATGATACAGATGTTGGCATTTCAATGGGTCTTATGAGGCAGTTTCTCAGCAGTGGCCAGACAGCTGTGCAGTGACCAATGTTTGCAGCCAATTCCCAGCCACCTGCTCCACCTCGACCTCAGCAGCCAAAACCAGCAACGCACTAGCTGCCAACTCCGTTCCCAAAAACGGCTTCAGCATCAAAGGTTGTTGCAAATTGGCTCCTGGATGCCACTGAGGGACTCAGGTCTTCCCAGCAAGCCCCACCCAGACTCAGTCACCACACCCTGTGACCGCAGGAACCTGACAGCAGCCAACATTTTCAGCCAAACGAGGATCAATTCCCAGATTGATATAATGTCCCCAGCCGGCCCAGAGATCATAGCTCTGCAAGGATATTGGAAACTGTCATTGAGCAATAGGACCCTTTTGTCTTCCTTGCAAGAACTGCAGGCATCTTATATCTAACACAGGTTACTCCACAACTACCCTTGCCAACTGCATCTCCGTTATCAGCAGTGCTGGCCCTGGGAGCTTTTGGCCATCAGTAAAACATGTCCCAGGAAAAAGCCAGCACAAGTCAAGTGGAAGAGCCAGAAGGAACGTAAGAGCCTTCTGCCTTGGAGTGGAATCCTCTCACATGAGAAGAGGATCCCTTCAGCATAAAGGCAGGATATGGCTGTGGGCTTTGTCCACCCTTCCCAGGAGGTACAAGAATCTGGCTGGGGAAAAGTCAGACCCAGGTGGGAAACTCCTCAGGCCACCAGAGCTTGGTGAGCTTTCCCTAGAAAGGGCTAAATGCAGACTCCTGCTGTGGTTTTAAAAAAAATGCAGAGAAATATGCCTCAGGAGTCACAGTCTCATTCAAGCCGTCAAAAGCAAAACTTCTTCCCCTCTCCCCTCCATCTGAGGAAGTCAAGTTGTCTGATTTGACTCCAGCAGAAGAGTCCCGAGAAGGATTCTTTCCTCTGAACTGTTTTAGCATGACGTTGTATGAGGTCATCATTGGATCTTGACTACTTGAACCTCTTGTGCACATAGGGTGGTGAGCCAACAAATAGATGCTGCCCTTCAAATCCCCTCTACTCCCCCCCCCCAAAAAAAACATGAAGATGATTAGATCGAATGGAGATACAAGTCAGAGACCCTGAAATGGTCTCAAAGGTTCCATGCAGTCCCAATGCAAAAATCAGAATGTCTCACTCCCAATGTTAATATTATCATTGACAACATGTGAATTAATTGGAGGGGCCACCTTTTACGCAGCATTTGCCATAGTCAGTCTCCCTGTCATGGCAATTACACCTCTGCCACATTAATATTCTGCTGATTTGGCATCTCTTGCACGAGCTATTCAGAGGTGTATCATTGTCTCATAGACTTTAAGGTCAGAAGGGACCATTATGATCATCTAGTCTGACCCCCTGCACAGTGCAGGCCACAGAATCTCACTCACCCACTCATCTCCCTCTCCAAGGCTGAGGACCACTAGCCAGTGGCTTTGATATCAGACTTGCCTGGAAACTCTTTGTGACTAGATTTGTGATAAGCCATGTATGGATCAGGCAGTGGTAGACAAACCACCAAACTGTTGGTACCAGCCTGGGAGCAAACTGGAGAAGTCTTAGCAGATGTGATCTTGTAAGTCAAGGGTGAGGGCAAGAAACTCCCGTCATTAGGCAGACACCTGAGGAGCGATTACTGACCTTCTGTCATAGAATCAAAGAACTGGAAGGGACCTTGAGAGGTCATCGGATCCAGTCCCCTGCCCTCATGGCAGGACCAAGCACTGTCTAGATCGTCCTGTGTCTCTCTAACCTGCTCTTAAATATCTCTAATGATGGAGATTTCACAACCCCCCTAGGCAATTTATTCCAGGGTTTATCCATCCTGACAATTGGGAAGTTTTTCCTAATGTCCAACCTAAACCTCCCTTGCTGCAATTTAAGCCCAATGCTTCTTGTCCTAGCCTCAGAGGCCAAGGAGAACAATTTTTCTCCCTCCTCTTGTAACACCCTTTTAGATACCTGAAAACTGATATCATGTCCCCTCTCAGTCTTCTCTTTCCACATCTTTCTTGAAATGCGGTGCCCAGAACTGGACACAGTACTTCAATTGAGGCCTAATCAGTGCAGAGTAGAGTGGAAGAATGGCTTCTCGTGTCTTGCTCACAGCACCCTTGTTAATGCATCCCAGAATCATGTTTACTTTTTTTGCAACAGCGTCACACTGTTGACTCTTGTTTAACTTGTGGTCCACTATGACCCCTAGATCTCTTTCTGCAGTACTCCTCCCTAGATAGTCACTTCCCATTCTGTGTGTGTGAGACTAATTGTTCCTTCCTAAGTGGAATACTTTGCATTTGTCCTTAGTAAACTTCATCCTGGTTACTTCAGACGATTTCTCTAGTTTGTCCAGATCATTTTGAATTTTGACCCTATCCTCCAAAGCCCTTTCAACACCTCCCAGCTTGGTATTATCTGCAAACTTGATAATCGTACTCTCTATGCCATCATCTAAGTCATTGATGAAGATATTGAACAGAAATGGTCCCAAAACAGACCCCTGTGGAACCCCACTTGTTATACCCTTCCAGCATGATTGTGAACCATTAATAACTACTCTCTGAGACCAGTAATCCAGCCAGTCATTCATCCACTTTATAGAAGCCCCATCTAGGTAGTATTCCCCTAGTTTATCAGTAGCAAACAATCCTTGTGTGGTTTGTCCTCATCCAGCTTCTGCAGCTAGAACTGGTTGAAGATAATAAAGTTGGAGATAATAAAGAAGGGCCTGATGATTTGTCTTCTTGCCAGCTGAAGGCTTGCCAGTCCAGCCCTTCCTGGGATGGGAGCTCCAACAACCTTTCAGTTCAGAGTAGGATGTGAGTGGTGTGCTGCATAGACAGGAAGGGGACAACTACTACTATGTCTTTCTTATGTGGAAGCAATCTCCCCAGAGATATTCTCTGAGAGGGAGCCATGTCCCTGCTAATTATCTGCCTCTTCAGGGTGCAGAAGCTGCTAGGAATTGTCAGCTTGAATACTCAGAAGAGACAAATAAATCAGACCGTGCTAGGGAGTCTATTTGTCTTGGGGGGTTGCCTACTTATTCGGCCATGTTTTTCTAACGTTTTAGAAAGTGTGATCCTGCTCAAATGCTAGATGTTTGCAATGTAGTGGCTGCAGATCGCTTTTCCTCTGCTGCCCCCTGGCGAACAGTCATGTTCTAAGTAAAGAGCAGCTGACTTGTGTGAACTATCAGCTTTACCCTCCTATGTAGTAATTTCCTTCTATATTGAGAATGAAGCTGTATTTCTTCCTCCCGGGTCCTTCTTTTTTCTTCCTTTTCTAAGTACTTGGAGAAAAGGGGAGAACACACCTTATGAGCCTACTGTGATAAAGTCCTTTTTTTAACCTCAGGCTTATGCTAGCCTGATCGGCCCACGTTCCATTTAGCATATGTTTTTGACTGCCTTTTTGGAATCAGACTGCCAAAGGAGTTTGAGTTAAAACTCTCCAATTGGATGTTCCCCAGGTGGTATTTCCCTGACTCTAGTAAGTAACTTCTCATTTAAAAGGACAGATTTCTTTATTCTCTCCCAATCTTCCAGTGTTAGAAATCAGCATTTGCTAGAGAGGATATCCACACAGATTTAAGTTTATTTTTTTAAAATCAGTTGATTTTATTGCATGTTTATTTTCTTTTGATTTACCGTGGGGTGGTATTTTTCACAATATTAGCCAACTGCAGTCTCTTGTGTGGTATGAGTTTATTAGGAGTTCTGGCTCATGTGTCACTGCTTTGGCTAAAAACATATGCATACATGAAAAAGCCACTTAAATTGAATGAAGACAACCTCTCTGCCACAACCCTTTCAGGTCATGATCAGTTCTACAGTTCAGGAGAATGTCAGAAATTTGTCATGTCATAGCATAGAAACATAGACTCATAGAACACTGGAACTGGACCTAGTACCAGGCAGGACCTAGTACCGTCTAGACCATCCCAGATAGATATATCAGCTGCTGAACAAAGGTAGTGATTAATACATAGCACTGCCTTTCTTTCACTGCTAAAAAATAATAATTAGATTGAATAAATACCATGTTATCAATAATTGGTTTGTTTTCATTGATCTAAAAGGATTAGGCAACAGATACCTGTACATTCTACCCTTTCATCCATCAAAACAGCTCACTCATTGAACCACTAATTGATCTCTCCCAGACCAATTATCATAAACAGAGGTCTCCCTATGGATCCTGGTTCTAACACTCATCTCTCTGTGGTTATCTTCCTGTGCATGTTTATCTAATTTATCAATTATGCTGAGTTCAGTTAATCCCCATTGCCCTATTAAGAATCTCTGCCAGCAGGGAGAAAATCCCTGCAGTCAAACTGATTCTGTTGGCTTCTCCAGATCTCTTCCACGGCTGCCAATGGGCTTCCCTCAGTCCATCACAAGACACCTGAATTTAGGATCGAGGAACAGATATAGCCATGCAGAAATGGTGTCCTGTGCTGCCCTGTAAAAATCCAGGCCAGGCTGATGAAGGTTGGATACGTTGTTGATACTGACACATATTGGACCTTCAGCTAGCATGAATCAGACTTCACTGGGAGCATATCAAACCTCCTCTTCTCTAAACCTCCCATTTAAAGTAAGCCCTTGTCTACGCTACATGGTGGATCGATTGATGCAGGGTCAATCCATCGGCCATTTATTTATAGTGTCTGCTGTAGACATGATAAATCAATCTCTGAGAGTGCTCCTGTCGATGCTGGTATTCCATCAAGACGAGAAGAGTAGCCGATGTTGACAGGAGAGCAGCCCCCATCAGCCTTACTGCATTCAAGATGCTGCAGTGAATATGACGACTTCAGCTAAACTGTTTCCACAGCTGAAATAGATCAGTGGTGCAGGTAAGTGCAGACAAGGCCTAAGTGAGAGAAGGCTATCGGATATAGGAAAATACTACTTAGATTGTAAGCAATTTGGGCAGACCTTTGTCTCTGTATTTGAATAATGCTTAGAACAATGGAGTTTAGCCTTGAGAATCTATCACAATGCAAATGCTAAGTGATGATAATAATTCTCCTCTTCCCACAACCAGTATTCGAGTGCAAACAGGAGGGAAAATATGATCATAAGTCTCTTGCTTTTCAGGCTTTCTTACAGTCTTTCCTGGTCTGTTTCAGCTACTGGCCAAAGATGTGAAGCAGAGGCTGGGATGCCAGGGGGAAGGTGCAGTAGAAGTGAAGAAGCACCCGTTCTTTAAGAGCATGAACTTCAAGCGACTAGAAGCGGGAATGTTGGACCCTCCTTTTGTCCCTGATGTGAGTAGCATACAGTAGAGGGAACCCATCTTACCTGGATTTAAAGAGAATGTATGACACACACATTTCTTTCGAAAATGACTGCTCCCTTATATTTCCTAGGCCTGACAATGCCTTGTTTCATTTCTTTTGTGGATAGCTGGTAAAGATGGTGAGCACATTTAAATAAAACCCTTTCCTGAGCCCCAAACTTAAAACTAAGTCTTTTCTTGGGTCCCAGAAGAACTCCGTTTCTTTCTTCCCCCTTTTTGTGCGCTGTAAGCTGCTCCAGCTGGAAAGGAGCAGGCAGTTCACAAGAAAGCATATTTTCACAGAATTCCTAGTCCAATTTTGAAGACATACGAGATTCACAAAGTTCAGCTAAGCATTATGTATATTTGTTCAGAGAGGAAGAATGGTCAAGTCTTTGATAACGTTGGTTCAATTCTCTATACCACTAGAAACTTCCAGGTTGACCTGGGTCTGGTCTTATTTCTTGTCTGCACTAACCCCTGCCATCGATCTAATTTACGTCGCTTCTGCTACGCAAGAAGTGTAGCTGAAGTCAATGTACTTACCGCGGCATCTTGCATGTGGAAAGGTCAGTGGGGGCTGCTTTCCCATTGATGCCAGCTACTATTCTCATCCTGGAGAGTACCAGCATCAATGGGAGAGCACTCAAAAATCGATATACTGGAGATCTGCTTCAGTGTCAATCCCCAGCATAGTGGAGACAAGCCCTTACACTTTCCAGGCCTCAGTTCCGACCTGTAAAATGGGGATAATCTGTTGCCTGATCTCAGAAAGATGATGTGAGGATAGATACTTTGTAGATTGTGAGCTAGTCAGATATGGCAGTAATGAGGGCTATTTAAGTACCCTAGCTAGTTACGCTTTTGGATTAAATGATTAAACTCTGGATCTGGAATTGAAACAGCCCAATATTCTGATTTGGGTGAATAAGTCTGGCCCATTATAAAAAAAAATTAGAATCTGGTTTAGGTATCAAACACCTCCCAAAGACTGCATTTCTCAAGTTGTTTGAAATAGATCCCAATTCTGATCCTCCTCAAGAGATTTGCCCCTTGCTATTGCACACACTGAAGATCTGTATTGCAGTGACAGTAATAAAACTTTCAAAGCCCTTTGTGGTGTATATCTCCTCCCCTATGCACAGAGTTCCATGATAACTTTCCTCTTCCTAGCCTGTCTATCTGGCTAGGCTTTCTAGCCTTAAAGCAAGGGTTGGGAACGTAAGGTGGATGTGGCCCCGACTTACTCAGGCTGCGCCTCCAGGATTGGGAAGCCCACACTGGTGATCCAGCTCCTCCCCTCCTCCGTCGCCTCTCCACAGGGCTTAAGCACACAAAATATATTAGGCTGAGGCCCCCAGGCTCTGGTGTGTGAGGGGAATGTGGGGAGTGTCTTTTTCCTTCTCAGTTGGGGGACATGTCAGTGAGGAATTTTGTTTTGTTGTGTTTTGTTTTGCTTCTCCCTTGTGTGTGGGCCGCAACTGATTTTTCTGTGGGTCAGTGGCCCCCAACCCACAAAAGGTTCTCCACCCTAAAGTTCCCATATGGTTTTAGCCTGTTAGGGAAAAGTAATAGTTTGGGGGCTCTGATTTGCATTGCTGCAAGCTCGATCACACCAGAGCGGTTTAAACGCTACACAGGTTTACATTAGCTGCTCTGGTTGGCTTTGCAGTTTACTATGTAGCCTACTTATTCCTATGAATTAGCCCATCGTGTTCTGACCTGCTTCAGTGGGAAGAAATAGGAGACAAACTAGTGTTTCTTTCTCATGAAGAAAATTAGAAAATTCTGGACTCAAATATGGGATGAGCTAAAGCCTATGGAAAGCTGAACTGTGGCATGTAATGGCTAGACGGCATCTCATACATGTGTTTGCTAAATAGAGACACACCATTTTTTGTGTCCCTTAAAGGGCAGGCTGGCAACTTACTGACACAAGAGCTACACCTAAGCTAGATCATTCAGCACTTACAGAATTCTCTTCATTTATAGATCTGAAAGCTCTTTACAAAGAGAGGTAAAGTATTGTTACAGCCATTTTACAGGGAGGGTAGCTAAAGCACATAGAGGTTAATTGACTTGTCCAAGATCACGCAGTCAGGAATGAAGGTGGGAAGAGAACACATTCCTGCCACTGGACCATACTGCCCCCACAGAAAGTTAAGTAGACCATAGCTGTCTTCATCTTTAATAAGAATGCACACCAGACAGAGAATGTAGAGTCCAGCATATGACACTTCATTTTGATGGATTTGGCCAGATCGCTCAGTTCTCTAGATAAAGTATTGCACGCTGGGCTCTCTAGGCTTTGCAAGCTACATTTATGCAATCTTTCTAAACATGGAAGTAGATCCCATTGTAGAATTCTGTGGGCTACACTAATTCTGCAAGTTGCATCTTGGTTATGCCCTGATCTGGCCCTCCTAACGCTTTGATCCAGCCTGCGGACTGCATCTGACCGCTGTCTATTTATATCCTGCTGCCTGTGCCACAAATTTCCAGGCAATGGCTAAGGCAGCAGGATCCTATTTGAATGGCTCACAGCTTACAGTTGTGGCTAGAGATGTAAAATTTTGATTATTTGGCTAATCAAACAGTCGATGCATCGAATTGCATCGACTATTCGAGTAGTCAATAAGGGTGTTTCTGCCTTTGAAGTGTAGCAATGGCCCCAGGGTTGTTGCTACACTTCAAAGGCAAAAGCACTGTGGAGAGCACAGGGCCAGCAGGGGACTCAAGCAATCCCCCACTGGCCCCGTGTTCCCTGAGGGGTTTCAAAGCAGCAGCGCTGCATGGAGCCGGGGCCAGCTGGAGAGTCTCCAGGGTACAGCTGCACATGGCATTTCAAAGCACCCAAGGTCTGGCCTTAGGCTCCACGCGGTGCTGCCACTTTGAAGCACCCTCTTCCCTTCCACCCTCCTTGCTGCCTCTTTCTGACAGAGGCAGCAAGGCAGGGGAGAGCAACTAGCCGACTACCCTGTTGGCAAGTCATTCATGTCCCTAGTCATGGTGCTACCCCAGCAGGAGCCGGAGCCGGAGCCACGAGCCTTTTAAATATCCACATTGCTCGGATGGCTGCCAAGCAATGCAGTAGCAGTGGAGCCAGGAGCTGTGAGCCCTCTGCTGTGTTTTTAATTCAAACCCTCCAGCCCCAGACAACTCTGGGGGGAAGCTGGTTCTCAGCTCTGCCTCTTCCACCTGAGTCTCTGCCTTTCTCAGGGGGAGGGAGGGTGAAGTTGGCTTGTGACCATGTACCAAAATTCATTAAATGGCCTCCCAGTAAAAATTATTGCCCACCTCTGCACTAGGAAGTATTTCTGTTTTCTATTCAATATGGCTGATTACTGGTCTGTTAGCTGAGGAAATGTCTCTTCAAAATGAGGTGGCAGTCATTCCAGAGCACTAAGAAATTTATCAAAATAGTTAAAGGTACTTGATTTTGCATCTATAGAAGTGCAGCAGTGAGAATTATAGCAGTTCACAGGAATGGCTCTTGAGAGGTTCAAGTGGCTGAGAAAGAGCTGAGCTATTAACACAAACAACAGAAAAACTTCCTCTGTGATTTTTAGCATTTAGTATAAATTCCTTTAAAGCTCCAAATTGCAAACACAAGAACTGACTGAGCAGAATGAGACTTTCATTGGGGTAGCCATGGCAGGTGTGCATTTTGTACAGATTTTCTAGTCTTTGAATGGCTGGTGTGTATGTCCCTCTCTCAAAAAAAACACTGCTATTTTTTTACACTTTGTTTAACCTTATCTTATTTTTTCTGTCCTCATCCCCTAACCTCTTAGTCACATGCTACCTGGATGACTAAAACCCACTGTGGTTCTGCTGATGCTGTCAGGACTTCAAAGGAGAAAGCTTTAAATGCTCAAAGCAAGTCAGCCTTTGATGATAAACACATGGGCAGAGCAGGTATAGGAAGGCAGGGTGCAGCTAGTCACTTGTGGTCAGACATTCTCACTTGAATGAGTGTGTGAATAAAAGCATGTGTGCAAACTCAAAGACATTTTCTCTCTTGCTTTTTTTCTGCTGAGACAGCCCAGAGCAGTGTACTGCAAGGATGTGTTAGACATCGAGCAATTCTCCACAGTGAAAGGAGTAAACCTGGACCAAACTGATGATGATTTCTACTCTAAGTTTTCCACAGGATCTGTATCTATTCCATGGCAGAATGAGGTAAGGGAACACCATGATCATATATAACCCCAATGCAGTTTCTTAACTCGGGCTGCTTTGTATGCTTTCAGTAATATATACCCATTGGGTGACGTGCCAGACTCTAATGCATTCATAAGTCACAAATGCACTCTTTCAGGATCTATAAAGTACCACAGATGTCAGGTTCAGGTGACTCTATCTGCTGATTCTGCATATTTGTGTAAATTGGCAAGGGCATGCCTGTACTTCCTCCTGCTGATTTCCATAGAGATGTTCTGATAGCAGCTCCAAAGAACTTCCGCAGGATGGCTTGCTGCCTTAATGTGGTGCTCTATTTGTGACACTCATCTCATTCATTACTTTGTATCTGATGGGCCCCAGCTGCGGCATTTGAATCTGGATCTGAACTTTCCTCAAGTGCCAGGGTTTTTGATTGGGGGATTTGTTCTGCCTGATGTAGAAACAGAGCCAGCAGTGAAGTTCAGATCCAAGTGTAAACTTCCCCATAGTCTAGGAGGTGGGGCTCAAAGCCAGCCTTTTGGGATCAAGCCAATCTGTATTTTATATTCTCCAATGTAGAAAAAGAAAAGCAATGCAAAATGTAAAGGGGTTTTCTCTTAATAACTGGAATAGTGCAGAATCATATGCATTAGAGACTGAAGCCTTCTGTTAGGTTTTATTTCCTGGTTTCCTCCTGCCAGTATAGTTCACAATTTGCTCTAACACAATATACTTTCCCCATTCAAACCCTTGATGGCAAAAGATTCTTTTTATACTGCATTCATTCCTCATGAGAGGTGATGAATAAGGTGGGGAAGCTGACTAAACTGCCCTGTTGTTTTGAACAGTGAGACTCTACCTCAAGGTGGCCAAGGTCAGGTTGTCTTGGGCTGTCAGCATTAGCTGTCAAAACTGCTTAGTTACGGAAGCTCCCAGTGAAAGTGAATGTGGTGTTTAGGCTGGGATGCTAACTCTGAAAATTGAACTGTACATCTTCAGTTTACTGAACAGCCACAGTAAACTGCCTAATGATAATAGCCTGAGAAGTGTCCTGTTGCATCTTGTTGTGTCCCTCTTTAGCTTATAAACTCTTTAGGTAAGAGACTGTCTTTTACTTCATGCTTGTACAAAGCTTAATATAATGGGAGCCCTGATTCTGAATGGGGGATCTGGAGTATCTTGTAATATTAATAAATAATAGTAATAATGCATTATTATCTTTTTATTATTTCTGTGTTTTACCAGATGATAGAAACAGAGTGTTTTAAAGAACTAAATGTATTTGGACCAAACGGTACTATTTCACCAGACCTAAACAAAAGCTACCCCCCAGAGCCACCCAAGAAAGGATTACTACACAGAATATTTAAACGTCAGGTGAGATCTTAAATGTAACATAAAGAGCCTCTCTGAGTGCTGATGAACTTTTCTATATAATATGTATGCTACCCTGATGGTATTTCCATCATGAGAGAGCCGTGAAATACCAGGGAGGGCTTGTTCTCACAGTTTCCTTGTAACTTTCTGCTTGATGTTGCAGATTCCGTATGTTCAGGTGGTTCAAATTAGAGTCCATATGCAGGAATTCTTATTTGATTCAGTACTTTCAACATTCCAAGGACCGGCCTTAGCTAGTTTGGTATTTATTAGGGCTGGTTGAAAAGTTTCCGTCTAAACTGTTTTTAATGGAAAATTGTTTTTTTCAGCTAAATGATTTTGTGTGTGAGAGAGAAAATTGTCTGCTTTCATGGAAAATGTCAAGTTTTCATTAAATAAATGAACACCCAAAATATAGGCAATGTTGTCTGACTAGTGAGTCTGGCCCATAGAGGAGAATGGGAGCATGAGACATCTGACTCCCAAGAGACGCTGCAGCAACATTTCCAAATGAAAGTATTTGGGGGCTTGGCTGATACTTTTCAGTTTTTCAGTTTGCTGAAAAATCTGAATTTTCAGCAGAAAATAATCCCATTTCCTAACCATATTATTTATCATGTTCTCTTCAATAGACTGCAGTTTGTTTAGGCTGGAATTTAAGGGCACTTTCTATTCCCGACACTGGTCGCAGTCCCTCCCAATCTCTCAAGGTTTTAGTAACCCCTGGTGCAGCACCTAGATCCAACTAAGGCAAGTTCTAGACTACAGGCTTCTTGTGCAAGAAGCTTTTTTCGAAAGAGATCTTCTGAAAAACTTCTTACGCAAGAGAGCATCCACACTGCAAAAGCGCGTTGAAAAAGCAATGTGCTTTTTCGAAAGATCTCGCATGTAAGTCTAACTTCAGTACCGGGCAAATTAGTCGAAACAATAGTAAAGAATAAAATTGTGAAGCATGTAGAAGAACATAATTTGTTGGACAAAAGTCAACATGGTTTCTGTAAAGGGAAATCGTGCCTTACTAATCTGTTAGAGTTCTTTGAAGGGGTTAACAAACATGCGGACAAGGGGGATCCAGTAGATATAGTATACTTGGATTTTCAGAAAGCCTTTGACAAGGTCCCTCACCAAAGGCTCTTGTGTAAATTACATGGCCATGGGATAAGAGGGAAGGTCCTTTCTTGGATTGAGAACTGGTTAAAAGACAGGAAACAAAGAGTAGGAATAAATGGTAAATTTTCAGATTGGAGAGGGGTAACTAGTGGTGTACCCCAAGAGTCAGTTCTGGGACCAATCCTTTTCAACTTATTCATAAATGATCTGGAGAAAGGGGTAAGCAGTGAGGTAGTAAAGTTTGCAGATGATACAAAACTGTTTAGGATAGTCAAGACAGAAGCGGACTGTGAGGGACTCCAAGAAGATCTCACCAAACTGAGTGATTGGGCAACAAAATGGCAAATGAAATTTAATGTGGATAAGTGTGAAGTAATGCACATTGGGAGAAATAACCCCAATTATACGTACAGTATGATGGGGGCTAATTTGGCTACGACAAATCAGGAAAGAGATCTTAGAGTTATCGTGGACAGTTCTCTGAAAACTTCCACAGTGTGCAGCGGCAGTCCAAAAGGCAAATAGGATGCTAGGAATTATTAGGAAAGAGATAGAAAATAAGACCCAGAATATCTTACTGCCCCTGTATAAAACTATGGTACGCCCACATCTTGAATACTGTGTACAGATTTGGTCTCCTCACCTCAAAAAAGATATTTTGGCCTTGGAAAGGGTTCAGAAAAGGGCAACTAAAATGATTAGGGGTTTGGAATGGGTCCCATATGAGGAGAGGTTAAAGCGACTGGGACTTTTCAGTTTAGAAAAGAGGAGACTGAGGGGGGGATATGATAGAGGTATATAAAATCATGAGTGGTGTGGAGAGGGCCGATAAAGAAAAGTTATTTATTAGTTCCCTAAATAGAAGAACTAGAGGACACCAAATGAAATTAATGGGGAGCAGGTTTAAAACTAATAAAAGAAAGTTCTTCTTCACACAGCGTGTAGTCAACCTGTGGAACTCCTTGCCAGAGGAGGCTGTGAAGGCTAGGACTATAATAGAGTTTAAAGAGAAGCTAGATAATTTCATGGAGGTTAGGTCCATAAAAAGCTATTAGCCAGGGGATAAAATGGTGTCCTTGGCCTCTGTCTGTCAGAGGCTGGAGAGGGATGGCAGGAGACAAATCACTTGATCATTGTCTTCGGTCCACCCTCTCTGGGGCATCTGGTGCTGGCCACTGTCGGTAGACAGGATACTGGGCTAGATGGACCTTTGGTCTGACCCAGTACGGCCGTTCTTATGTTCTTATGTTCTTATGTAAGCAGCAATTGCTATCGACAGAATGGCCGCCAGGGCACCTGTGCTTTTTCCTCTTCCCTCTTCTTCTGAAAAAACTCCCTCTTCCCCGTCCACACATGCCTTTTTCTGAAAGAGCTCTTTCACAAAAAGGCTTCTTCCTCGTAGAATGAGGATTACCAATTGGGCAAAAAGCCCTCTGTTCTTTCGATTACTGTTAAAAGAACGCACTTGTAGTGTCGACGTAACTCAAGTTTTGTTGGGAGAACGGCTGGTTTTTTGGCAAAACTCTGTAGTCTAGACATAGCCAAAGGCTGTTCTGATTTCTTTGTGTCCCATGCGCCTGGGCACTGTCAGTGCAAAGACCACCCATTAAGAATGGTGCCTTAGCAAAGCTGGCTGCCAGGCTGGGAAACTAGTCATGCTAATGAACCCAAACCCGGTTCCTTCCATCCCAAAACGAGCACCTCTTCTGCCTTTCTTCACCTGGGTTCCTTGCTGCATGACTGAAGCTCACGACTGAGACTTAGTTTTCTTATTTTCCTGGGTTGCATGGGTAATCTACACACCTACTGGATGTGGTTCACTGTCTCGTGTAGTGGCACTTACAGAGAGAGAGAATGAGTTTCCTCTGCTGCCTTAGCTGAGAGCCTGCTGGCTTTTAGCTCATGCAGTAAAGGCTCATGCATCAAACTCCAGAGGTTGCAGGTGCAGTTCTGCCTGTTGCTACTATACATGCACAGCACGGTGCCCTCTTTGCAGTGGTGTGTGCTGAGCCCACATTTGCAATTCCTAACACTTTTTGCTGTGTTGGCACTGACATACCTACCCACCGACTCTATTTAAGAATGACAGGCCTTATTTTTTTAGAAAATATGGACCCTTTGTCCACATAGCATTTTGAGCCCAGCACAATACATTGGAATTACAAGGCATGTCTCTCTAAATGTGAGTAGGCATGCTCAGATTAAGGCAAGGCGTAAGAGGCCAGAACTGTTTATGCTGTATTGAATTGATTTCTCTAACTTGTATCATCTTCTCTGTTGCTTTGGAGAGCTGCCATGGTTCTCCTGACCCATGGTGAATAAGGATCAGCACACTCAATAAGTTTTGTTTGAATGTTCACAATGTTACAAGACCAGAAACAGGCAGGATAATGTGAGGCAGAAGGCAGGTATGGGATATTTTGGGGATATAAATATTGTTTTTTTCCTTTCTCCAGCATCAAAACAATTCCAAGGGTTCACCGAATTCTAAGGCGAGTTTAAATCACCACATAAATTCAAATCATGTAAGTTCAAATTCTACCGGAAGCAGCTAGTTCGAACTCAACTTTCATGAAACAACATGTTGCACCCTTTCACTATAATCTATGGAGCTTCTAAGGATGAGAGAGCATCCACCGTTGAGTTAAAAAAAAAAAAAAGATCTCCCACCAGTGGAGATATTCTATCCATTCCTTCCAGTGGAGCCTCACATTTTATGAAGAAATTTCCACTCAGGTCTGTTTTTGGAGGTGGCACTCAAGATTGTGTGAATCAGATTTGTCTATGTAGAACATTGCAATAGAAATTCAACGAACATGACTACTTGCACGTATTTAAATAGCATCATACTAGAACTGAATTTTGTCTTTATTATTTTTAAAGAAAAGTTTTGTAAATTTCTCTATTGTCTCAGTTTACATTTTGTACATTTGTATTTAAATGAAAGTCAGACTTTGGGGGTGTATATTTTCTGAGTAGCAGCTGTAAAGCCATGTGTTTTAAGACTTTTTTTTAAAAGAAATGTGATTCAAGACTTCCAGAGCCTCAAATGAGAAATCATTCTTTTTAGTAAGTGAAAAAAATTATTCATATTTCACTTTCTCAAGTTGGTTTTACTGACATGTATTTTTATGGCACAGTTTATTCTTAATTATTTTACATCTGTATATTTGGTTTACAGCAACACTGCATACATTTTTCCCCTTTGTTGGTTTGTAAAGTCTTGTATTAAATGCTAAAATATGTAGGCAAGACTTTGCTGCATCTAAGAAAACTATTTGCTATGTCTGAGATCTGTAACGTCATGGGACCAGCACTGTTGAGATTTGCACTTATTTTTGTTGTTAGAGCATCACAATATTTATTGTTTTAAATGGAATCCTGTTTTCAGCCCTCCTTTTCAAACTTTTTTTTTTTTTTTTACTGTTGCTAATGAGAGGAAGAACAAATATTAGCAAGAGGAGATAAGGAAGACAAGTTGTCATCAGTTCTTCAAAGGCCTGAAATCCCGCACCCATTGAAATTAATAGCAAAGCTTCCATTGATTTTAGTGATACAGGATCAAACCACAAGTGATAGGCTTTTATGACAGTTGTTCATGTCAAGCAGCTACCAGGAGATTGACTCTATAGCCCTGTCTGCAGGGCTGTCCTTAGGCGGGTGCAGGGCTTGGGACAACCACCGACTCTGCCCCAAACCCCACTCCTACTCCACCTCTTCCTGCCCCTGCCCTGCCCCCATTCCACCCTTTCTCCCAAGCCCCTGCCCTGTCCCCACGCTGTCCCTTTCTCCGAGGCCTCGCTCGCCTCTTCCCACCCCTTCCATTCCCTGCCCCACCACTGTTCCCGCTCTGCTCTTTCCCCCAAGCCCTATCCCCTACCCAGCCCCGATCTGTCCCCATTCTCCCCCTTTCGTAAATCTCCTGACCCCTCATCTCCCGAATGACTCCGGGAACTGGCAAGGCAGAGTGGAGTGGAGCCAATGGCATTGCCCCAGTCCCTCATCCCCCTGAAGACTTATGGGGTCTGGGGCGACTGCCCTGAACCATCCAGTGTATGAGACGGCTCTACGTGTCTGTGTGGGCTAGGGAAGCTATAGGGGCCAAAGCCATAAAGGTTTGAGATCTCAGTTTGTCCAAATCCATTCTATCCATTCTGCCCCAGTCCACTTTCAAGTGAGCTGTTCTAGAGCCCCTTGCCTGCATCAAACATGGCAGCACTCCTTTTCTGGGCCCACTCCACCGGTGATGAAATTAGCTGAGTTTGGTGCCCACTGTAAAACAGTGTAGTTGGTCCTTTTTTCATTCTACAATGCTTCATCTTAGGCTACCCCAAATCGTTATTTAAAACAATTGTGCCACTGGTATCGACAGGCTCAGTCAGGTTCAATATCCACACTGTGAACCACTTAGCACATGCTTGCTGTGTGCTAGGAATGCATCTATTCTTAAACATGCCATGCAGGACCAAAGGTGTCAAATGCAGCTTTGTCCATTTCGGCTGACACGTTGGGAAACATTTGTCCTGCTGCTCCTACATATGTCCCCCCTAGACCAGGGGTGAAGGAACCTGCGGCCTGGAGGGCAGATGCAGCCTCTGGCTTGCCTGGATCCAACCCCTGAGGCACGGGGCTACCCCCAGCATTGTGGAGCCCGTGCTAACACTCCAGCCCCGCTACCCCCTTCTGTGGGGCTGGAGCACACAAAATCTACTAGCCTGCCTCTCCTCCTCGCCCCCTGTAGGCTCTGGTGTGCAAGAGGAATGTGGGGAGTGTCTTTCTCCTTCTCAGTTGGGGGTTTTATTTTTGCTCTCTCACTTGTGTGCAGCCCCTGACTGATTTTTCTGTGGGTCAGCGACCACCGACCCCCAAAAAGCTTCCCCACTGGTTAAGTTCTGTGAGTCGCCTTGCACAGACCCTCTGCATCGGGGTAGATTTCACCCCATTTTAAGAAATGTAAGTGTGAATTCAAAGTGTGGATCTAAGGCGAGCCTTCATATCTGTGGGGCTTAATGTAGGCACGCTGTTTCAGTACCAATGGGTACACAAAGCTTTATGTGTAGAACTTGGCCTAGAATATCCTTATGGGGCCAAGTTTTTTCAGCGAGCGAGGATGCTGTCCACATGCCAGCACTACCTGCACAGTTCTCTGTGTGCACAGTATGCCAGTGCGCTCTCAAACCGGTTAATTCATAAGCACAAATGCTAAGCAAAGTGGTAGTTAGAATCTGTTTCATCTGCTCACTTTGTAGCATCACAGAGGCACCTCCCTCCCATCAGAGTAGCTGACAGACTTCTCCAGGCCCTGGTCACAGTGCATGGGGGCTGGCTGGAAGACAGAAGGGGCATGACTGGGGACTAGCCTCCCCAGCAAGCCCTTCAACCCCACCCCAAGCTCTGGCAGTGATTTAAAGGGCCTGGACCTCTGACCACTGCCATTAATGCTGAAGCAGCAGTGGCCACTGGGAACCCCAAGCCCTTTCAAATTGCCAGCCCCCAGGGCAGCTTCTCCCTTACGCCTCCCACCCCACATCGGCAGGCCTGTCTCCCGTTAGAAAATGTGGATAATAATATTTGCCCCCTCCCCAAGGGAGGGGGTGAGGCTCAAATCGTGAATGCAATGAGACCCTTGGAGAAGCATCATTGTAAGAGTCGCTTAGAATATTCATCATAAACTGTGAGTGAGTGAAGAGTTTGTGTGGGAGGAGCTCGTTCTCGACATTTGTAACCATTTGATCCATGAGGACTCCGCTTCCTTTTTCCATTTTGTTTTGACGCTTCACCATTTAGATGAGAGGTTAGAAACCTAATTACACAGAACCCTCCCTGGGAGGCTGTTTGTTGAGGTTCAATGACCAATTGATAACACTGGCTAGAAGGAACATCTTGGAAAGCCTCCAATACCAGTCTTGACCACCAGTCCTGGGATTATCCTGCACAGGGCTCACCTACAATGTCACACTGTGCAGTTTGTTTTGTTTTTTGTTTTGTTTTGTTTTGTTTTGTTTTTTTGTTTGTTTTTGTTTTATGTTAGGTGGCTAATATCCCACTCAAGACTGGGCTGAGAACACACTGTGCTCACTCGTGCGAGCCGGTAAAAATTGTCTCACAGATTTCTATGGCTGGAACTCTAGTGAATCAATCTGTTGCACAAACTAGCTCTCTCAAACACAGGAAGCCTGAGTCTAAGAGATGGTGAATACTCTCAATTCAATGGGAGCTATGGGAGTTCAATGCCTCTACTTCTTTGAAGAGACCATACTGCTAGCAAGAGAGCATTTAGTACTCTGAATCATAATAAATAAATTTCAGGTGGGTTTGCACATAGCAAAAGAGTAGAAAGAAACAGCTATTTCATAATTTTCCAGCACAAGATTAATTTAATCTATTATCTTTCCAGTTAGAGCACAAGATCCTTCTGGGAAGTGCACAAGATTTGAGCTGGTTGAACTATTTGTATGAGTGGACTGTTGGAAATCATTTACAGACTGATTCTGAATTCAAATGGATTTATTTTTAAGTCTTCTCCAAATAGAGTGCTGAACAATTTTCAAGTTCAATGATTTGCTGTTCTTTACATGTGAAGGAGTCACATGGCATTTTTTTCTGCTTTCTGTTTGGACTGAAACTTCTAGAACATGAAAATAACAGCAAACAAATATTTTTGAGTGTGCTCCTATAACCTTGTTCATGTGAAAATAAGGATACTTGTGCACAAACAGCCTTCCTAAGATATGCATGCACAAAAACCTATTCATGCAAATGAAATAATGCACAAAGCTGGTCAAACCAAATAGCCAATAGGAATTCAAATTAATATTAATGAACGCTCTTCTTATAGTACTGAACCAGATCTATTCAATATATATACACTTAGGCTATGTCTAGACTACATTCCTCTTTTGAAAGAGGAATGTAAATTAGGCAAATGAAACACGGATTTAAATATTCCACGCTTCATTTGCGTATTCACGTCTGAGCACTTTTTCGAAAAAGGGTTTTTCTAAAGTGAAAGCGCAGTCTAGATGCGGTTCTTTCAGGAAAAAAGCAACCCTTTTTCGAAAGAACCCTTACTCCTCATTTTTTCAGCAATATGGGTTCTTTCGAAAAAAAAAATTTCAAAAGAACCGCATCTAGACTGTGCTTTCGCTTTCGAAAAACCCTTTTTTGAAAAAGCGCTCGGATGCAAATATGCAAATGAAGCGTGGGATATTTAAATCCACGCTTCATTTGCACTTTCAATTTGCCTAATTTTCTTTCCTCTTTCAAAAGAGGAATGTAGTTTAGACGTGCCCTATGGGATGTGTTCAATTGCCACTCTCTTTTTTTCAAAGGAAATTTTGAATGCCTTTAAGAAATATTTGAAGTCATTTGTGATTGCAATCCACACACCTACTGGGTGTAGTTCACTGTCCCATGCAGCAAGACAATGAGTCTGCTCTACAGCCTTAGCTGAGAGCCAGCTGGCTTTTAGCTCATGTAAAGACTTATACACTAAGCTCCTGAGGTCCCAGATTTGGTTCCATCTGCATTACAGGATCATTCCCCTCCATGGGTAATTTTGTCCTATTTCATTATAAGTAACTCACATGTAGTCTGACTTTGCTGATTGATTGGTGTCTTACTATAGATGCTTTTATTTCTTTTTCAGAGTATACATAGAATAGAACACACAAAATCCAGCAGAGACTATTTTTGTAAACCAACTCTCCTGTTCAAAGCTAGATCCAGCTGGCATCTTTACTTTTTCCACCCAAGTCTCACATTTCAAAGCCAGTTACCTTTTCAGCAGAGAAGCCTCAGATACACAAACTTCTGAAGTACAAACAAAATAAGCAGAATCAGGGAGAGACAGTGTCTATGTGCTCCTCAGTACAATTTGAGAACCAGATTAGTGTGTGGGTGTGTACATGGAAAAGGTTCCCTTCTTTAAGTTCACAAATTCTTCAGAGTTTGTAACACTCCCTCCCACATGTTAAATATATTGATCAAGATGAGATTGCTCATCCACTGCTCCTGAGCATTCTCTAAACAGCACTGGAAAAGTTGGACTTCTCTTTGCTTTGAAAGAATGCCCGTGGCTTAGTCTGCTTCTTGGGATAGGGATCATGTCTTCCTGTGTGTGTAAACAGCACCTAACACTATAGGACCCAGTTCTGGTTGAGGTCTTGGGCTGCTACTTTAATTTAAATAATAACATTCATACATGCCTAGTGCACGATGCCGATTTCATCAAAACAGCACCGGCACATTTGAGGGTAGTTAAAACACAGAGGCCCAGGGTGAATGGATTCAGACTGACCTGCCCTCGTCCTCTGTGGTGGTTCTCCTGAGCTGTCCCAGACTGGGCTGAGAAACATTAGCAAGGAAGTACAAGAGAAGTTGTGCATGTTACATGACTAAACAGAGGACATCGTTTTCCAGAGCCTTTCACAAGCACTAACTCAACCTGTCATTTAAAAAATAATAGTGTCTTTGGGCTAAAGCCGAGCAAACAGGGTTAATAAATCATATTACCAGCTTCTTTGCAGAACGGCTAACTCCTTTAGGGTACATTTATACTACAGAGAAGATCAAAGCTGGTTTCAAATTACTGGATCTAGTGAAGACACGCTAATTTGAACTGATGGGGCATGCCGGTCAATGCCAGTAGTACTGTTCCCATGAAGAGTAAGGGAAGTGGAAGGAAGAGTGTTCTCCCTTTGATTTCTTGCAGTGTGGACAGTGCCAAAAATCGAGTTAAGCTACTTCGACTTCAGCTATATAATTAACATCGCTGAAGTTATGTACCTTAATTCAACTTTAGCCCGTAGTGTAGATGTACCCTCTGAGGTAACTAATATCATGCAGTGCTGTGAGAGGATGTTTAAAAAAAGGAGTCTGCTATCGACCAGCATGCTATCGTATTAGCCCGTTATTCAGCAGTCATACAAATATCAGCTGCCATGTTGGGTTCTGTTACTGCAGAATACTAGCACGTTTTTTTATAAAGGAAGAGCCATAAGCTGAGAGACTCAAACACTGAATTACTTTACACTGACAGAGTGTCTGGCCCAGGTTTCCCGTTTGTTTGTTTGTTTAGATCTGGAATCAGAAGGGCTGGGCTCTGTCCCTAGCTCAGCCATTGATTTTCTGACTTCCCCCTGGCAACAAAATTAACCTATGTGTGTCTTAGTTTCCCTGTTCTTATAAAAGGCGGGATGACACTTATTCACCTTTGTAATCCACTTGAAAGCCTCCAGATAAAAAATGCTAAATATCAATATTATTTTTTATTGTTTGAATGAATTAAGCCTCATCTAGCAATTCTTACAACAGGACAACTCACATACATAAGTGTTCTTTTTTTTTTTTTAATAGTGTGTCCTAGTTCTTTTGAGAATCTGAGACTTTATGCACTTTGCCTCGGAGCTCATGGAATCGACTTTAAAGTGTTCATTTGCAGGTCTTAGAGAGCTGGTCAATAAGAACAATCATTCAAGATCCTCCCCTTTTTATATTAAAAATAAATAGCTGAGAAAGAGTGGACAAAAGATAATCACCCATTAAACTTCAAAAAATCTCTTTACCAGCTGAACCGTTGTTGCACATGTGACAGAATTCCTAGCTACTTGCAATGCTGTGTTAAATTAGAATGATACATATTGAACAAATATTGGGAAAACTTACTAGCCTGTCTAGGAAAATTAAAGAGATTATCACATTTCTAGGATCAAAGGACTTCAAAAGGGAATCCCGGGCCTTCTGTAAATCCGATGGCCCCCAAGGAAGCATCACTACCAGGGAAGAAGAAACATGTCAAATAGTGCCTGGATTATAAATGCATTTTCCATTCTCGTCATCCCAGAGCTGTTCAGTGTGTTTATTAACCAGTCCATGTGAGTTATGTTGTATGTGTTGAGTGCAATCTTCTTTGATTGCACTTCTTTTAAATACTGGACTCTCGTCTAAAAGACTCAACTTTTTGCCTTTACTTTGAATGTGGAGGATGTAAAAACTTCATTTTGCATTTCCAAGCAATGTAGATAGATCTAAAGATGTCATGAACCATCATGTATTTGCCCATATCTGACTAATGATTAAATTGTAAAACTGCGGAGTTTCATATTAAGACTAGTCTTTTCACCTGCTTTGAAAATTAAAATTCACATTTGGTATAAACACACACAGTGTTCTTCTGATCTAATTTCAAAAGCGTATCCAGGAGTAAATGTTTTTAAGCACTGCTAATACTGTAGTCTCTGTAAAAGGAGCAGACACTTCTAAAGAAATGTTAAAGTTGTCTTTCATAATTCAGTCAACAAATCAGTTTTGTAATAAATTAAAGCAAATGTTCTCCGTTAGAAGAGCTAGTGGCTGTTGGTATTGTGCGCGCGCACGCACACGCACACACACACACACACACACACACAAATCATTCTAGTATCCAAAAGGGTTTTTTATTGTTGTTTTATTAAAGGGAGATTCTGACATTGTTTTATTAAACTAGTTTCATTTTGAGGTTGTAACTGAAGATAATGGCTTCTGTGTTCTATGGATGCTTGAATTCTTCATACATAATGTCTACTAATGTCACAGTGCTGCTGTATCTAGATCAAACCACTGTTTTGTTTTGTTTTTGCTTTTGTTTGGGGATTTTTTTTTAGAAAAATAAATTCTTTAATTTAAATACATTAAAATTACTCACATTTCCCTCCTTTTTTTAATTGGACATAAGCCAGTATTGCGCCAGATAACACTCCTGCTGAAATCCATTGGAGTGTTACCATTGATTTCAGTGGGTGCAGTTTCAAGTTCATACATTGCTGCAACATCTGCTGCCTGTATATGTTTTATTATAATATTTTTCTGTCACATCCCCTCTCTAGCCAGTAGATCCACTATAGGTCAGAATCTTAGGCGTGGTCTACATTTGCTTTAGTCATGGACAGCTGCATCAGTGTGAACATGTAGTACTCGCTGAACATGACTTGCACAGTTCATCTTATCCTATGGTGTAAACTAGGACTTGAACCAGTGAGGCATGTCTATAGTAGAAGTTTGCTCAAGTATGGCAAGGTCAGCGTTGACTAAAAAACCCAATTATATGACGTGGCCTGCATGGAACAAGGAAGAATGGCTTAACCTGGGCAAGAGATTAAGACTTTAAAACAAGACATCATGATAGTCATCAAGAGCTTTTCTTCACTGCAGTGTTAGTGTAACCCTCACACCAGCTGGGCACTTAGACCACTTACCGAGAGAAAGAATGAGTCTTTTCTACAGCCTTAGCTGAAATCCAGCCTTAGCTGAAATCAAGCAGTTAGAGGGTCAGGCACCAGGCTCCATAGGACCTAGGTTTGATTCTGCCTGTCAGCATTACATTAACTCAGGGTGTCAACAAATGAGTTAACTGCTCTTGAATAGCGTATGCATCATTGTAGGGTCAACAAAGCTATATATTGAGCTAACCTGCAATGTAGAAAAACCCCAAGTCTGCCCTCCAAATGAATATCCCTGCAGATGGAACCAGAATTCTTAAATCAGACCAGGAGCCAAGAATTGTTAGATTCCCTACATACTCTGCCAGTGAGTCACTATGTGGCCATGGACAAGTCATTTAACCTCTCTACTGTGGGTTCACCATATTTGTGAAATTGGGATGATGCTATTCACATCTCTCATGGGAATAGTGAGAGAATTCGTGTGCTTTGGCACTCCAAAGAGTTGTGTAAGTGTCTATTATTTTATATTATTAAGTACTTTGGAAAGCTGTTACCTTGACAACCTTTGCTGCAAGTGGCTTTGCAAGAGAATTTTCTGGACTTAATTGTACTCTCACTTCTGATTTACTCTTTTGTGAGTGAGAAAACATGCAGACCTTCTTGTGCTGATTCACCACTACTTCACACCTTGTGTGGTCAAATTGCATCTGTCCCTGCTGTATTCAAAGTGGGTGGAACACACTACCAGATCAGAACGGCCTGCAGGTAATATTAACTTTGCACTGGTGTAATCTACACAAGGCAGAAAGTCTGCAAAGATGATGATAACCAACCTCATTTTCCCCACAATTCATTTCACATACACACTTTCTGAGGTGAAATAAAAACTACCAGATGCTCTATAGTACTGAAATCTTAAAAAATAGAATAATGATCAGGAAACAAAATCCCACATTAAATTTCATGACTAGCCAAAGATACAACAGAGGGTGTCAGCATTTGAAAAATGAATGGATGTTCTGATCTGCTTCCTGAAAATTTACACTTTCTCACTAAGGCCTGATCTACACTAAAAGAGAATGTCAAATCAAGATATGCAACTCCAACGCTGTTAATCACGTATCTGGAGTTGACATACCTTGTTTCAAGGTTCCCTTCCAACCCCACAGCGGGAGGCCGAAAGAAATAAATGCTCCTGTCGGCTTCCCTTACTCCTCACAAAAGCAGGGGTATGCGCTGCCGATGGGGGCATCCTCTGAGTTTGATTTAGCGAGTCTTAACTAGACTCGCTAAATTGAACTCCGGAAGATCGATCATGGCAGCTACGATCTTCCGTTTAGTAAAAACATGGCCAAAGAGAACTGGCCAGATTTGTTTCCCATGAACCTCATTTCCTTTTCCTGCTGCACAATATAATACAAACACCCAGCAAACACCATTGCTGCAGCCTCATAAGCTTAGGGAACCTTAAAAGGTAGTTCCCAGAAGAGGGAACGGTGTGGGTGATACAAAGACCCACAGAGAAATCTATTAAACTTCATCACTATGAATGTCTGGTCTTGCTTACATTGCCATTGGTTAGGGAAGGAGCAGGGGCAGCATGTATACTAGGTAGAGGAAGCTATTGCCTTCCCAAACCGCCAGGTATGGCCCTGCCCATGTTTTGCCCCAAGAACACCTACTATAGGCATACTAGGGGCAGAGTGTTGCTGCCCCCCCATGCTCTGGGGCTGGGGAGGCTGGGGCTGCATGCTGCCTCACCTCCCCATGGTTCAGGGGGTCGGGGCCTCAGCAGAAGGAGTGGCGGGGGGGGGCAGAGCCTAGGCAGAAGGGGCAAGGATAGGGAGGGCTTGCCTCCCCAAGCCCTACCTTCACCCACTGCCCATCGGAAGAAGTGTTTGTGGGCAGAAACCTCAAAGCACTTTTCACTGCCATGCACTTAGTGAAATTTTTCTTATATTTTCCAATTTCTTTTTAAAAAATCATAAAAGGACATAAAGTAAAACTGAGACCTTGCTGGTAGCAAACAGTGTTTGCATTAAGTACCAGGAAAGAGCAGAGAGCAACCTATCTAGCAAAGTATAACATGATTCAATGGCCAAAAGTTGAAGGTAGGTGTACTCAGATGGGAAATAAGGTGTAGGAACAATAAGAATAATTTAATCTGTGAAATAATTTATCACAAGTTGTGGCAGATTCTCCCTCACAGACAAATCTGTAATCGAGATTAGATGCTTTTCTAAAGAGACAGGCTCTGGGAATGATTTTGGGGAAGCTCTATGCCTATGTAGTATAGGGGGGTCACCCTATAGCAGTGGTTCTCAAACTGCAGTGTGTGGACCACTAGTGGGCCATGGCCATCTTGCAAGTGGGCCACAGCTAAAGCCGAGCCCCCATCTGGTGAGGCTGGTGCACCAGCGCTGGCTTCCCAGTGTGGGGGAAAGAAAGCCTCAAACGTCACCAGATCCAGCTCACAGCGGGAGCTTGCAGCCTCGCCCACCACTGCTCCCTCTCTTCTGGCTGGTGCAATGGCAGCACACAGATGTGCTGCCTGGAGGCATTCCCTGCTGCTCCCATTGGCCAGAATTGCAGCCAATGGGAGAAGCTGGAGGTCATGCCTGAGACCCACTGCCTGGGAGTGGTGGGGGAGGGGGTGTGAAGCCAGGTAAATACCCCCCATTCCTTTCATGCCCAGATCCTGTACCCCCATACACCTCACACACACACACACACCCCAAAACCCTGCACCCGAAGCCTACCCCTGCACTATTCCTCCTGGACAAACTCTGTAACCTGCCTTGCCTCCTGCATTCACCCTCCTGGCCAGAATCCTATCCCCTACCCACTAATGCATCCTCCCACACCCTTCCAGACCCCCTATACCCAACCCACTCCTGCCCCCTCCCTCTAGGCAGACACCCCACCCCCAGCCAACTCCTGTACCTTCCCTCGTGGCCAGACCTCACACCCTCATGCCCTCCTGCACCCAATCTCCCAGCCAGACCCCCGTTCCCAGCCCACGCCAGCACTCTACCGCCCACCCAGATCCCCTATTCCTTCCTGTACCACAACCCTATTCACTCCCTGGCAGTGCTCTCCCGTAGACTGAAGCCCTCATTTTTGGCAGCTAAAGGGGCTCGCAAAATCTGCTAGCCCCAGGACCCAGACGAGTTACTCTTGCCTGATGGAAGCCCTGAACTTTGGTCCTCCCTGCCCCCGCTCGCCTTCCAGTGGGGCTAGAGCTCCAGGGTAGTGAGGCATCTCATTAGATGGCCACATCAGATGAGGGTTGGGGAGTTGTTTTTAGCCTCTCACTTATGTGGCGCACAAATTATGTTTCTGTGGCTCAGAGGCCCCCGCAACCTAAAAAAGTTTCCCCACCCCTGCCATACATAAAGATAACTTTGAAACCTTTTGTTTTGGATATGATTTACTATTTTACTTCATTTAAAATGAAGTTCGGTAAACTAACATGATTAAATTACAGTACGTTAACTGTTTAATTATTTTGATAGTGTTTAATAATATTTCCTTTCCTACCAGTTATATATGCCCCTTATGTTATAGCTGCATATTTAAGTTTTTATGTCCCAGTAGCCTAATATGAGTAATTTATCATGTAAGGTATTTAGAGATAATCAAAGGCATTTTTGTCATGGGTGACTGGCTGGTGGTCCATAGAAAGGTTTGTGTTGAGCAGGATGGGCCGCTGGCCAGAAAGTTTGAGAACCATTGCACTAAAGGTATGTTTACACTACAGAGATCGAAGCGGCCACTGTTGATCTTCCATGCTCCAAATTAGGGTGTCTAGTTAAGACAGCTAATTCGAACTGAGAGGGGCACTTCAGTCAATGCCGGTAGCCCTGCTTCCACAGGGAGTAATGAAGTCAAAGGCAGAGGGTTCTCCCTTCGACTTCCTGCAGTGTGGACATCGCCAAAAGTCGAGTGAATTAATGTAGCGGAAGTTGCATCTCTTAATTCAACCTTGTCCCGTAGTGTAGACATACCCTAGAGGACCAAAATGGTCTCAGTCTATGAAGCTGAGTAAATGTAGCAGCCATGTCTCACTGCCAAGCTCAATAAAATTTAGGGTGTTCAGCTGTGTAAAATCAGATCATGCAGATTCACACTGACACCAGCCTATTCAAATATATTCAACCAATTTTCCCACAATTATAAAAAGTCTAGAGGTCATCTGATCTTTCCAGTAAGTTCCTTAGGTTGTTTTATGTTTTCCGTTTGTTAACCTTTCTTGGTATTTTCCTAATATACCTACCAGGAAAGTTTCTCCCAAGCTATGAACAGCTTATTGGCGGATACCTTCATCAGTCATGATATGATTTTAAAAAGTAAAATAAATAAGGAGCATGGAAAGAGGTGGACAGTATTATAAAATAAGGCTCAGATGCTGCAACTGAAATCCAGATGAAGTCATTCAGTCACAAGTTTGGAACCTAAATTACTCTGCTTATTTTTGTGTGTGTGTCACATGGTTAAATTCAAAATAAAATCCTTAATCCGTTAAAATTGACTCATCATTTCCCCCTCACTACAATAAGTAGCCTAACGTTTTTAGTAACGTATTCACCACTATATTATGCTTTACCTGATAAACTAGAAAGACAAATGCTACAAATCTGAGGTTGGATGCATTAAATTGGTGATAGATGGTAAAGTAAGCATGCAGAACTGATCCAGTCCTCCAAATAACAGTACTTCCTTGCAAATTATGTTGTTGTTGTTGTTGTTTTAAAAAGGCTTTTGATCTTTGCAGAATTTCTGCTTTTTACTTCAAGCAAAACACTGAAAAATTACATTTTAAATTCCAGCAAAGAAGTAGGATCAGTGCCTGCTGGAAAGATATGCTAGTGTTCAGCTCACTCGGTGAGTCATTCAGTGGAAGAAATGGCCAGTAAGTTTAGAACAAAGAAAAGGAAATGTATCTTCACACAATGTGTAATCACTGTTGCAGGTGGCCCTTGTGTGAAATACTGGATTTTAAGAAGAAGGGCAAATCGTTTCCCCTTCTGTAAAAGGAGCTGATTATATTGTGCATTTTGAGATCTACTGATGAAGGTCACAGCAAAAGATCTGGGTATTCTAGACAAGGCTAGTAGTGCTATATATGAATTAAGGTTGCCTGGCACATCCCTTTTATAAGATTATTTTTAGGCTTACCTTGACCCATCTTTAACCTTTCAGGTTGAAGTTTTCCATGCTAGATGCCGGCAGAATAGGCGCACAGCTGGAGTCCCTTTGCCCCCCTCCAGCTGGGCATGACATCATAGGACCTCCTCTCCAGAGCTGGCACCTCCAGCAACAGTCACAGCCGGTCTCCAGTGGTCATGTGATTCAGCTTCCTAGCTAGGTCACACTTTAGTGCCACCCCTTCCAAGATCACAAGACATCTACTAAAAACAGAGCCAATCCTTCTGTCTAGTCTGTCAAGCTCCGTTTTGGGCCTAGTGCTTCATACACCCTTTTCTCAGGGCTTCCAGTAGTTCACAGTCTTCATACCACTTTACAGGTGGCTAGTAAGCCACTTCACTGGTTTCCTTCCAGTACAGGAATCCCTAGGAGAAGCTATGAAGATTCTCTCCACCATACGCCTTATTGATACCATTGTGGACTTCCACCTACTTAGCCTTCCCCAGGTTTTCTCCTCACCTTACCAGCACCCACCTGTTCCTTACAGGACCTGTCACGACCAGAAGAGTGACTGCAGAACCTCCTGCTACTACCCCCTTTTGCTCCTAATGTCCTTTGTAACACTCTCCAGCCCTTCCCTGCTAGGTTTCCCTATGAGGCCTGAGTCCATCCAGATATGCTAATTGATCTCGCGAACACCTGTTACCCCCCCTTCTATCTCTGAGGGGTAGAAACCACATTACAGGCTGGAAAATGTCAGTCCAAAATGGCTCCGCTGTTGAGGCTAGGACAAAAATCATGTACTGTAGACTTCCGATAATCCGGAACCTATGGGACCTAGGTGGTGCCGGATTATCAAATATGCCGGACTATCAGGAGGTACTATAAGCTGGTTATATATATACTGTATACACTATATACTATATATAAAGTGTTCTTGACCCTTTTTATTGTACATACTGTATACAGTACTGTAATGTTTTAGTTTTTTAAGCCTTTTTTACCCTTTTTGCTCAGTTCAGCTGCTGCCGCTGTTACCTTGTGACTCATTTTTTGCAGAAGCTCACTCACTAGGCTCTTGCCATTTTGATGCCGGACTATCAGGAGTGCTGGACTATTGGATGCCGGACTATTGGAGTTTTACTGTAATTGGTCCCATGTTAAAAATTCAGATGCATTTTTCTTTGAACCTTTCTAGCCCATCTTCGTGCTTTGGCACAGAAAGTTGACATTTGGTGAGGGACAGGCATTGTGCCAGGGACGTGCTTTTTGATGCGCCTATGAAAATCTCCAACATTTAGCCAAGTTATAATCCTTTAAAAATAATAGCTTACACATGTGCAGCAAAGCCTTCTTTGCTCTTAATAGCGAAAATTGCAGTGCCCATCTTCACCAAGTATATTCCAGCCATCGTAGCTCCTAAAGCTGACAGAATGACCACGCATTGACCTGCCCAGGGCTAGAGGTACAAAGCTTTCCCGTAATGGCTGGTGTAGGTCCCTCGGCTAGCATGCCAGTAACATGGAGGAGGAGATCTCATTCCAATGCAGTGGGGAGAAGAGCCAAACAAAGGAAAGGAAAAGGAGTAGGCTTGGAAAAAAGGAGAATGATGAGTCTGGGATTTGAGGCGGAGCGGGGGTGGCGGAAGGAGGCAGTGACGGTCTGTGCAAGGAGACTTGGCACTGGACGGGAGACTGGGACTGATGGGCAAAGAAACAGAGTGGGAAGCCAAGAAGGCATTGAGGACTATTTGGGCCAGAAAACTGGGACTGGAAGCCAGTAAAGGGAAAGGCCTAGAACCCACTTGACAATGAGGGGAACAATGAAATCAGACTGGGACTATCTGGAACCACTGTGAGAGAGAGGAGCAATGGGTCCAACATCTATGTGGGTGCCAGGGACATACTGAGACCGGCTGAGCAGAGACTGGGACAAAAAGCTAAGGACTGAGGTTAGATGAGAACCCTACAGGGGAGACCAAGACTGGGCACTAAGGGGCAGGGAGGGGAAAGAGCTAAGAGCAGAAGTTGGGAGGGAAGACCTAGGGCTGTTTGGCCAAACAGACTGGAGACCAGGCATTGTGATAGAACTGGGATTGGCTGGGCATCAAACCTGTGACGGGGCAGGAAGAGAGACTGGGGGAGGAGGAGGGACTGGAACTAGGATAGCAAGCCTCAAGGGTAAGACTTGCACCAACTGGGCAGCCCTTCTCCAAGCCTGGCAAGGAGCTGAGAGGAGACTTTTGGCCCCTCTATAGACTCTGGTTGTTCCCCACTGTGCTGGCAGGAGGTAGGGGAGTAACCGCCTGGACTGTCCCCTATCCTCCTCTGGCCTGTCAGCTTTAGCAGCGGTGTGAGGCAGCAGAGCAATACCTTGACCGACTGCCTGGGGAGCTACAGGACAGAGGCAGCAGTGTGACAAGGAGGTGTGTGGGTGGGAGAAAGGGAAACCTAGCCTGGTGCAGGGGTCACTGGGATATGAAAGGTGGGAGTCATGTGGGTGTGGGAAAGGCTACTCTCGTGTATGAAGGGCAGGATTCATTGGTGTGTGGAGGAGGAAGGAATCGTTAGCATATGAGGGGTGGGACTGGGGCAGAGGCAGGACAGGAATCATTGGGGGTATCAGGGAGGGGGCAGGGTTATTGACTGGGGCAACTGAATTAAGCAGTGCTGCTTGGGGGAGGGGCAGAGAGATTTGGGATTATGATAAAGTGGGAAGAAATTGCTCCATCCTCCTCCCCCTCCAATCTCTTCCACCTGGAAGGAACCCTATCACTATCCCCCCAGCTTCTCAGCCAGACTGCCCCCTCCAGCCTTTTAACCAGGCCAATTTCCCTCCTTTCTCCCTCCCCCCAATTTTATAATATGAAATGCTCAGTTGATGTAAATACATGCACACTGCTGCGCAGGGAGTTTGGGCAGGAGATACAAGCTATTCTTTTCTCAAGAGTACATTTGCAGCTTGGTCCCTTGGTTATTTAATTCCACCAGCTACATGCAAATTCAATTCCACTTTGAAAAGATAAATGCAAACACAGAAACACTGAGCCAGATCAAAATTGTGGTAAGAAATGTATTGCCAGTATTTCACGCTAGTCAGAAATACTTATTGTAGATCTGCAATGATTACTGTGCTTTGGACATGCCGCTTGCTCAGTGCATCATAGACAAAGCTATTGACATTTTGCATCGCCAAAAAATTTGACTGTTGCTGATTTTATACGGATAAGTGACTGATATAAACAACAGGATACAATAAAAGGCTTTAAAGTGCAAATTCTATTAAGGCTAAATCTTTTCAAAATGTTTCACCCTAATATTTACAGCACAGAAAAGAAGACAATATAAAATAACTGGTAAATAACAGTTTTAGGGACTTCAGACAAGCAAAGTAAATAGAAAGGGTTAATATTTTTCTTTGGATTAAATAACAGCGCTACAAGCTGTAAACTAAAGCAGAAAGCAAAACGGCACCTGACATATTAACTATCCTAAATCCCCAAACTGCTACTTAAAGCCAGGTACTACATGGAGCATATGTAGACCAGTGCTATTTTGTATCGCATTGATCCAAAGGGATTGGGGGGCTGTTCAGTAACACAACCAGCTGTGTGGGAAGGGGCTCTCCAGGGTGTGCAGTGTGGCCACGTCCCTGCACCTGTAGGCATGCAAAGGAGCCCCCTCCCTTCCAGTGGAGGGGTCAGTGCTGTGAGTGAAGTTTCGATCCTGGCTAGATGCAGAGGCGCGGGAAGGCCCTGGGAGAGGCGGGGCGGGGCGGGGGGGGGGGGGCAGAAGGGGGCAGCATCCCCTCCCCATCACTCCCTGGGAGCCAGCTTCTGGGTCAATTGACTTCTTTGTGCCAAGGGTGGGCCCTGCATGCCGGAAGGCAATGGCACGAAGGGTGAAGCCAGTCGGCTCTGAAGACACGCCCCCCACCTTGGCCACTGGTTCACTGCTCTGCTGGGGTGCCTGCCCCTGTCCCACCATGAGCTCACCGCTGATTTGGGGCTGAACCCAGCTCCTGCCATTGAGCAGGTGAACTGGTGGCAAGAAAACCAAATAAGCCCATGAGGCTGGGCCCTCAGCTGCCGTGCGGGAATCAGCACCCCCCCGCCACTTGAATTCCTCCCCCGCTTTCTCCTTTAGTGACAAAGCTATCACACTGGGGAGGACAGACCTGGTGGAGCTGCACCCTGACTGAGCCCCATCCATGGGTGGCACAACTGCAAACTTGGCAAGCCTGGGCCTCCAACCTTGTGCTCCTCCCTGCGTGAGACCCCCACCCTGTGCTCCCTAGCCTCAGCTAGCTATGGAGAACTGTCCACAAGGGGCTGGTGCTAATAGACCAAGCAGGACATGGCCCCCTCGCCAGCACTCACCCGGGGCCATGAGCAGGACGTGGGCAGGCCCATAATCCAGGAGACAGGATCCCTGGCCCGCAAATGGGACATGAGTCTGAATTGGGGTGGGGGGGTGCTTGCTTGGCCCAGTCTCTGACGGTCCCTGGTCCCTCCCTCTGGCTGCAAGGGAGTATCACTGTGGGGAGGAACAACAGCTGCTGTCCCATAGGGCTGGTCCAGGCAGGCTCCCCACTCTAGCTCATTGGCTCTCATGGGAGCTACCAAAGCATTACATGTCAGCCACACGCATGCACAGGCGGGGCCCTCTTCCTGCTCCCTTCCTGCTCCTGGCAGTGCCTAATATGGGGACTTGCCAGCTATGGGGAGCTGATAGATTTGGGAGAGGGAGGGCTGAGCCTCTCCAACTGAAGCCACCTACTGCCAGTAACTGATGGTGAAGACTTACAAAATCAAGCACAAAGATAAGACAGTATGTCACTTTTATCCACAAACAAACATATTCACACATAAGACAGATACGTTGGCCAGGAAAGTAACAAACAATAGTAATTCTTTTTGCTTCTCACAGCTGTGGTAGTGGCTGCTGTCACCTCCAATGTCATTTCCTCCGTACAAACATTTCTAACGGAGCGTTAATGTTCATAGTCAAAATATCCAAGTAGTCACTCTTGCAAAAATCCAGGACCCTCTGGGTTTCCCTCTGGTCATCACACTCTAGCGCTGGTTCATTGGGCTGGTGTGCCAAACTGCAGGATTCTTCAATCTCTTTCATGTGATTTGTCAAGATCACAGCATTGCAGCTACTTCTGCGCCTTAGGCCTCTGGTGGCGCTGTTGGGTTGCTTGTTCTCATCAGGATACCCTTTGGCCTGCCTATTAGACTTCTTTGTTTCATAGTTCCTGAGCTCCATGAGCCGCTCGTTGAAGTACTCTTGCAAACTCTTGTCATAGAAACCACTGTTGGTTTTGCGGTGACTTTTGAGAACATAGTTCCCTGGGGAGTTGCCCAAACTGTGGACCTGAATGCTGTTTTGGCCCAAAGATTTTATATTTGTAGGGTTTTCAGCCCCTAGTATTGGGCCATTTTTATTTCTTCCTCGATTCTGGAAAGCCATACTGAAGTCTGGAGTTCTAGAATAGCTCCTTGACAACTGTTCAAAACAGAGGCAAAGAAAACCTGAATTAAAACCTGCATTGTGTTCCGTTTCATGCTTACAGAATCATTGCAAAATGTCAGCAAGCTAAATATTTGGAACTGTCTTTTTCAGGCAGGGTCTGCCTCTTCTTATTTCTACAGCAACTGGCACAATGAAGCTGTGATCCTGACTGGGAACATTATTGAAATATAAATATAAAATAATATAGCACAGATGGGCCCAAATCATGTAGTTTAACTCCTGATCTAAACTACCCTGAGGATTCCAAAGTTCAAAGGGTGCTTGGAACTGGGGGTTCGGTTCAGCTTATAACAGAGATGATGGTGTCCCTAAAGATCAGGGTTGTTTGGATCCAGAATTTGGTTCAGGCCCACACCTAAAAAGTGTCTATTGCCTGAACTGTGGATGTGCTGATCATCTGTGCTGCCCACTGCTTAGTGTTTAAATGCACAATTCCCCTTTAATGGGATTTGAGCATCCAAATCTCCTAACTGACATTGGAAATCACAGTCACTGGCTTCCTCTGAAAAGCACAATGGATCAAAAGCTATTTATATTGCTCTACACCTGTTCCACATGAATCCTTTAAATAACACATGGTTGAATGGGAAAGAGTGAAGGATATTCTGAATAGGATTGGGTTATCTGTAAGCCTTTTCCTTTCTCTTTATCATACCCTTCCCTTCCCTGTCTCTTGACCAACTATTTTTAAGTTGGATATTTTATAAAGTAATACATGTGTTGAAAAAAAACACAAAAAAGGATTCTTTAGTTTTGTTAGTGATTTTTATCCATCAATGATACTCATTACATCCTTTCCTAATTTTCTGATTTTTTTTACCCTTTACATTCTTGTAGCTCTTTCTGCTTTATCTTGTTCATCTGTCCTTAGCTTCTAGCTGCTGCAGATTTGTACGACTGCAGTAAAATGGATTCCTCTTCTAAGAAATATTTTCTATATTATTTTTCAGAAATTAGCTTAGCTATGAATTGAGAATTATTATAACAAGAATTACAGTTTGCATGTTGCAGTTTAATTACATGATCCAAAATGGCCATGCTAATTATTATTATTTTATATAGCCTCACAGTTGTGCTTAGAGCTTTTTCTTCCATCCCTATCATAGGTATTTCTAAGGTGCCTATCACCTTGGCAACTAAACAATTTGCTATCTGAGCTGCTGAATAGACAAACAAAGGGCCTGATCCAACCCCTGTTGCCTTCAGTGGGAGTCTTTCTATTGACTTTGGCCCTAATCCAGTTCCCTCTAAGAGTATTAACTGAGATTTCACCAACATTTAATGTGTCATTTACTCATTTATTGTATTGTGGGTTTCCAAAGTTACAGCTCTGCAATTGCTAATGTACTGCCACCAGCCATCCTTGCATGCACCAGCTCCTTTAATTAATCAAACTAATGTTTGGTTGAACTTTTTTCCTGGAAAATATCTTTGCAGTTTGGCTTGAATGGAGAACTTTATTTTTCTTCAGTTTCTTTAATGAGTTTGTCTTTTGCGATGGAATGGATCCTGCATTCATACCCTATGGCTACGTCTAGATTGGCATGATTTTCCGGAAATGCTTTTAACGGAAAAGTTTTCCGTTAAAAGCACTTTTTGCAGAAAAGCGTCCATGGCCAATCTAGATGCGCTTTTCCGCAAAAAAGCCCCGATCGCCATTTTCGCGATCGGGGCTTTTTTGCGGAAAACAGATCTCTGCCGTCTACACTGGCCCTTTTGCGCAAAAGTTTTTCGGAAAAAGACTTTTGCCCGAACGGGAGCAGCATAGTATTTCTGCAAAAGCACTGACAATCTTACATGAGATCGTCAGTGCTTTTGTGGAAATTCAAGCGGCCAGTGTAGACAGTTGGCAAGTTTTTCCGCAAAAGCAGATGATTTTGTGGAAAAACTTGCCAGTCTAGACACAGCCTATGTGTGACTGTAATAATCTTTGGACAAAATATATCTTGTAAAGTATCATTTGAAAACTAATAACTTGTTGGTCAATAATGTTATGGTAGAATGTCTGTAGCAACATTATATTAAAAGTTAGGAGGTCTCTCTTAGCCCCCAGTGATGATGGCTTATGTTCGAACTCATGTAGTTCCGTTTAGGCATAACTGGTCAAGCAGCTCTTAAGCAAAGGACAAGGTTATACCTCTAGTTAGGTGTCATCAAAGCTGATGGGCCATCACCTATCAAATGGCCACTCTTCGGCAAGACAGGGAGGCAGAAGTAAATAGATCTGCCATTTAGCAAGCAACAGCATAAAACCTCTCGTGCACCAGACTCTGTGCCTCTTTGCTCACAGACGCAAAGAACTTTATCTAGAGATCAGTCTCAGAAAAATACATGTCAGCGGGTGAGTGAACTATTAAACAATCCAAATCCTCTCTTCTTATCCACCTCTCTTTTCCTCCTAAAGAAGCAAAAGAAACAGCTTGGCTGTGTCTAGACTGGCAAGTTTTTCCGCAAAAGCAATTGCTTTTGCGCAAAAACTTGCCAGCTGTCTACTCTGGCCACTTGAATTTCTGCAAGAACACTGACTTCCTACTGTCTGAAATAAGTGCTTCTTGCAGAAATACTATGCTGCTCCCGTTCGGGCAAAAGTCCTTTTGCACAAAGTGCTTTTGCGGAAAAGCATCCGTGCCAATCTAGACGCTCTTTTCTGCAAATGCTTTTAACGGAAACCTTTTCCATTAAAAGCATTTGCGGAAAATCATGCCAGTCTAGATGTAGCCTTTGTGAGCTTTGGGAACAGCTTGTAACCTGAGCGTTTGGCCAACAATGTACTGAAAACAGTGGTAAGAACTTCACCTTGAACCAAGTCTAGTTGGTTACGTTTAGAAAGCATTCGGTCTTTGTTTTTCTTGTAACCATTTCTGATTTTTAAAGCCTCACTTAAAAGCTCTCTCTTTATTGTTAAGCAAACGTATTTTCTTATCTAATTAAATCTCATCCTGGATGGTGAATTGTTTGAGTAACTGCTGTATATTGATCCCATTAGAAGTGCACAGAACCTAATATATCTGGTGGGGACTAGATAGTGCAAAACACATTTTGGGGGAAAATTCAAGCCTGGAAATATGTTGGGGGCACCCTGAGAAGAGTAACAAGGCTTATGGACACCAGAGTGTGGCTGGTGGGCTGTTGGCAGGCTGTCAGAGTCAGAGCTGTTGGACCGGACTATAGCTGAGTGACCTGCACGCTGTTTGTGAGGAGCCCAGATGGGAGCTATAACAGCAAAGCACAGTAAGACATCCCGATTACAGAGTAAGAGTTGATACAGACCCTTCACTGGTCTGAGTTGCACTGTGGAATGCTGCAGCTTTTAAATAATCCAGAAGTATTAATAATGTTACCATTATACAGGTTGAATGACCCTTTCAGTTAAGGATGGCATGACACAGTATTTTGTGATTGTGATTTAGGCTTTGCAACAACCCTGTGGTCTAGAAGAAAAATTATTTAAATCAATTTTACAGCTGTGCAAAAAGGGCACAGAAGTCAGTACATTACTCCCTGTTGTAAGGATCTCTTTGCAACACTGTCTGCCTTATTGCCATTTGGTGTCATCTCAATGTACTGTATATTGTTGGTTAAATTGTATTCCGTATTATCTAATGCAAACTGAAACACGGGGAAATGCTAGCAGCCTATGCAAATCAGCCGATTTTTCATAGAACCATAGAATCATAAAATACTAGAACCAGAAGGGATCTTGAAAAGTCATCAAGTCCAGTCCACTGCCCTCATAGCAGGACTAACCACCATCTAGATCATCCCCAATAGATGTTTATTTAACCTGCTCTTAAATATCCAAATGATGGATATTCCACAACCTCCCTAGGCAATTTATCCCACTGCTAAACTACCCTGACAGGAAGTTTTCCTAATGTCCAACCTAAACCTCCAGTGCTGAAATTTAAGCCCATTGCTTCTTGTTCTATCATCAGAGGTTAAGGAGAATGTTTTTCCTCTTCTCCTTGTAACACCCTTTTAGGTTCTTGAAAGTTGCTATCCTGTCCCTCTCAAGTCTTCTTTTTTCTAAACTAAACAATTCAAATTCTTTCAGTCTTCCCTCACAGGTCATGTTTTCTAGACCTTTAATCATTCTTGTTGCTCTTCTCTAGACCCTCTCCAATTTCTCCACATCTTTCTTCAAATATGGTGCCCAGATCTAAAACGTGGTGCCCAGACTGCTAATAAGTCATCACTTTTTGCTGAGAACAATCAAAATAATGATGCCTGCAAAAATCACATTTTTTTAAATAAGCCTCAAATGAGAATGTTTAAAAGCACGTGACATCTTTCCCCCTCATTCTTACTTTTAAAAAATGGCTAACTGGAGGGTCAGAGGTGTGTGGTGGGGGAAACTGTGCAGGTACAGCACTTCCATAGCATCCCAGAATACAATATAGTATCAACTGCCCAGGATGTGCAGAAGTAACTGTGACAGAAACATAGCCAGCTTCCTAACAAGATCGATTGTACACTGCAAAAAAGACTTGCTGCATACTGACCTTAATGTCCTGGAAGCCCGGGTACTCTGGAATACTGGGTAAGGTGCACATGCTGATGCTATTAGACCGTCTCCGTGCCATCATCCTTCGGGAGCGGTTCCTGGAGAGATGGAGTTGTCCTGGATCAGTTAGCTTTTCACTGAAGTGTAATACTCTACAGTCTTTTATGGGACAAGTTCTCAGGCATGTTCTTGAGTCAGATGGCTCCATTGCAGCACTGTTCAGGAGTTTAGATGTGGTTTGTATTCTGAAATAAATTGCTTTCACTTAACTCGTAAGTGTCTGACAGTCTGGGATGCTGAGATCCAGCGAACAGCTGAGGAATAGCAAAGCATTCACTGGACTGAACTCTTAGAGGTCACAGACAAGCAATGTGTTTGGAGCTCTCTGAACTTTGAAACCTACCCCAGCTGCCGATGCTGTATTTATCAGCCAAAGCTGTCCATGGTAGGCCAGGAAAGCCATGCCACCCATGCAGGAGGGGCTTAGGTGTTGGGGAATTTTCAGGGATTATGGAAGCTCTGCCTTCTGGCATTCAAGTCTCCCAGCCGTCACATCACATAACCTGATGTGACTGGCGACGTGAGAGCAATTAGAGGGACTCAAAGACAGCACGCGCCAGGAGGGTACTGATGCACTTGCGTGACATCAGTGCAGACAGATCTCTGCCTTTGGGACTGTTTACCTGCAGATTAGCAAAACATTAAGAGCTTTTCCTAAGAACAATAATGCAAGAATCTGAATCCTATTAACCCACAGGTCAAGAAGTACAGTATAAATAGCTGGAAAGTGTCTCCCAAGAAATCAATGTCCATGGGGGGGGGGAGGGTGTTCATTAAGGGGAGATGTAGGTCCAGGTCCTAGAATTCTGATCTGAAGCCAACTTTCCCTACTGTTTGTGGGGTTATAGCACTGAATGGGAAAGGAGGGATAGAGGGCCAATAGATTAGCATTATTACTGCCGTGGCTACAGACTTCAAGCAAGTTGGGGGCACTGTGAAGCCAGCCATTGTCCATACCCATCGTAAAAGATAGTCCTTTCCCTGAAGCACTTACAGTCTAAACAGACAAAACAGACAAAAAGCAGGGGAGTGGGACAGATCTGGGGTTTTGGTTTGATTAAATCCCAGCCAGTTAGCATGTTCATAGCCTCCTGTACAACTACGCATATATAAATATATGTATGAATCCATACACTGGAGCTGTGTTTATGTGTATGTGCAAGTTCAGTTCAAGGAGCCGATGTTGTGTATAATAAATCCATTGAGAGACCATCTTTCTCCCATGGAACATGTGCTAGTTGAGTTCCGCCTACTCCCTTTGGCTGTGTGGTAACTGGCGACACTGCAGTCTCATTGGAGAGCCCTGATCAATGAAATTCAATTTCACTGTTCACTTCCAGAAGTGACCTTCTGGCCATACAATGTCAAAAGTCAGTGAAACTACACCAGTTTACACAGCTAAGGTTCATAGCCATCAGGTTTTTGCTTGGGGGGGGGGGGATGTGATTTTTAGCAACCTCTGGTTGGTGGTTTGTTTAGGTTTGGTATTTTAAATAAGTGGTTTTGTTTCCATACTTTAGATGTGTTAAAAACACACATTTAATATAGAGAAAACTCATGGGATAGGTCCTCAGCTGGAGTAAATCAGCTGCTCTGATTTATTCCAGTTGAGGGACTCACTCTATCCCTTTCTAGGAGGCACACAGGACATCCCTGGCAAAGACTATGTGAATGCTCTGCTGAAAGTAACAGTGTACATTCACAGACATTGGGGGCACCTCTACATGGTGATTAAAAGACCTGCAGTCTTGAGACTAAGAGCTCATGCTTACTCGGGTTCACAGGGCTGTGGCTCTGGGCTAAAAATTGCAGGTAGTCATTCCGAGTCCAGGTTGGAACCTGGGCTCAGAGACCCTCTCCCTCTTGGGGCATCAGAGGTATGTTCCAGCCCACGCCTGATTATCTACACTGCAGTGTGTAGAGCCATGCAACCCGAATCTGAATCAGCGGACTGGGCCTGCCACAGCCAAGCAATGGCTCTTTTATCACTGTGGAGACGTACCCAGGCTGTTCAAAGAAAGTGATATTATCATAACTCATCTCTGGTGCATAGCTAGTATTCTGTAGTATCATCATGTGCTATGTGGCATTAACCAGGATGCCTTCAAATATAAATACACTATGTCCTCATTAGAATTACAGTAGGAACCTTAAGCAGGCATTAATGAAGGCTTCCTGGCACTGAATTTCTTGGCATACTAAAGCCTTTCAAAGGTCTCGCCTAGTTCATCTTCGTTCCAAAATGTGTCCTTATTTTAATCCTTGCTTCCCCGTATCGACTCTACGAACAATGTGAGTAAGCATCGTGTGTGCACATTCTCACAGCCTGTGAAATTCTCTGAATACATTCCAGCCAGACCAGGATTGACCATATCTATGTGGGTGGGCAGGTTGCGTGCTGGGCTGCAACAGACACGTCTGAATTGCGTCAGTCAGTAGGGACAAGTCGAATGAAATCTCTTTTGTGACAGAAGGTGCTTTACGCAGCAAAGGAGAAAAAAGAGCAACAGCGGGAGCTAATTTCACACGTGACCCGGGGAGTTATTATTTCTCCACTGTAAAGCAGGGGACCATGGCACTAATGATACTCCTCACCGTTGTCATCTGTTTCACAGGAATAATTAATTGCCATCCCAAAAAATAGCTGCAGTTGGCGGAGATGCTTTATGAACAGGGGCCTATTGTAAGCCCAGAGGCTTCACAGGAGCCTCCATAAAGGTAGCAGTGGCTGCATCTTTCCCAGCAGCCCGAAAGCCTCTTATTATCAAAATTCAGTCCCCATCCTTCTCCCAAAGCATTTGCCTGGCTGTTAGTAAAACACTTTCAGCTTTTATCTGTAATTGTTCACTGTATTTAATGAAGATGATAGAGCCGCACACAGTGTGTCACTTGCATGGGGCTTAACAAATAACAGGTTCCCCTTTTAATCTGCGGTTCTGATTCTGCTCCCTGTAGATGCAAAACCGGAGCCCATACTGACTGTGCCCCTTTAATCTCATGCTCGTTCCTGTACCATATCATTACTGCATGTGGAGGGGCCATGTACAGCTCTCTGCAGTACAGCTCTCAATCCTGTTTAATATGCAGTTTCCCATTATTCATTTACTCTCAGGTGGAAAGAAACATAGATTTCTGCAACATGTAGGCCTCATTAGTAAATAGTTACTTTACTTATATTTCAACTTCTGCACTTATTGATGAGAAATTTGATTTGATTTGATTTTGCAAATGGTGCACTAGGCTCTTATAACTTGCATGAGTTAATTATCAATAGCCCAACTAACATGAACAAGACAAGCAAGCTTTGACCCGTCTCCTTATTTTTGCCCTTTAAACACCAGTAAAAAGCAATATAAACAAACAAAAAATGTCATGCTCGCTACCCTTTAAAAGGTTGTGTTACCTCCACTAGCCTTCCAATCAATGAGAACTGGATAAATTCATACTGGAGCCTTTTGACATCCCCACTTAATCAGAGAGAAGAATTGTAGTAACAGTGATTATAATTAATAATAAATCATACTCTATACTACAGCGGTGATTTATTTACTTTTTATGGAATCACTGGATGCCAAAAATGTTAATAAAAATGATTCAATACCAAGCCTGAAACAGGTAAGCCATGTCATATAATTTGTATAAAAGCTAAACTTCTTGATGAGAAAAGCAAACTAAAAGCAATATTTATTTAACAGACCACTGAATAGCAAAGCTGTGATAAATATTTATGAGTTAGATATTTCCATATACTGTAGTATTATGAAGATACCATTTCATTTTGCGAAGTGCCAGCAACGTTAAGCTATCGAGACTAATTTCCTAGTCTAGTATAGGTTGAACCTCTCTAGTCTGGCACCCACAGGACCTCACCAGTTCCAAACAAGAGAATTTTCTGGACTACAGGAGGCCAATATTGTCTCGCAGCATTACCAACATATGCATTGCTTGCTGTTAGAAGACATTTAGGGGTATATTAGAGCTAAAAAACAGCACAGAACACTGAGAGCCAGGACTGGTGGCTATAAACAAACTTTATGGGACTGTGGGAAACTTGGCCATGCCCATGAAAAGTGGACATCCAGCTAACTAGATTCATTCCGGACCACAGATGTTTCTGGATGAGAGAGTTCTGGATTAGAGAGGTTCAACCTGCAGTGCAATAAACCAGGAAACTCTGATTCTTTTATCCTTTACACCAGTACAGTGTCCATAACCTCAGTGGTGTTATTCCTGATTTACACCAGGATACGGGTAAGCAGAATAAAGCTCCCAGGGTTCAGTGGACAGTCTGTTTGTGACACGGAAGCAGGTTCAGGTACAAATCAAATCCAGTTCAGTTATTTGTTTCGAGGCTAAATAGCATGTACTCAACCAATGCGGTATTTTTCATCTTCAAAGCACTGAAAACAAAAGGCCAGATTAACTCCCACGCATGCAGGGAGGGGCTGTACTTTGTTAGCTGTACCAGACAGCTCTAGGTCTGGCAGAGAAGGGCTTGAAGGCACTTTACCCCTCTTCTGGGAGCTTTCAGCCATTTGGCTTCCACCATCAGCAACCCAGAGGTGATTCTCTTTTTCAGGAGCTTTCCTATCCACTATTACGACATCACTGGAGTACTTCAGCACAACCGTTGATATATTTATCTTTCCTATAGGCCTGCACATTAAGGATTATTATCCCCACTTTACAGAAAGGGAAACTAAGGCTGAGAGACTAAGTGACTTGCCCGAGATCACACAGGAATTCTGTGGCAGAAGAGAAACTTGAACATGAATTTCCTAGGACCCTGCATAGCTTCCTAATCACTAGACCAATGGTTTTCAAACTACGGGTCATGACTCAGTCCTGGGTCATGGAATGTCAGGCACTGGGTCTTATTGCTGCAGCGGGATCAGGTGACCAGTGGGGCAGCTAAGCCAGGCTACCTGCCTATCCTGGCACTGCAGACTGCACTGCACCCCCAAGTGGCTGGCAGCAGGCCTGGCTCCTAGATGGGGTGGGGAGGAAGAACATACAGGGCTCCGCGCACTGCCCCTGCCCCTGCCCCTGCCCCTGCCCCAAGCACTAGCTCCACACTCCCATTGGCTAGGATCCTGCTACTGACTGCTTCTGGGGTGCAGCATGGTCTGTGGTGCCAGGTCAGGCCGGAAGCCTGCCTCGGCACCCCCATTGCAGCACTGACTGGCAGCTGCTCAAGGTAAGTGCCTCCTACCGCAGCCATGACCCCTCACAAAGCCAAAGCCTCCTCCTACACCCAAAGGTCTCATCTTCAACCCCACCCTGGAGCCCACACTCACCGGGATCTACCAACAAGAGAAGTTAGGGAGGAGTTTCTGGCTGCCGGCCATGTTCTCATCCCCCTAGAATGTACCACTCTCAGCATGGTGAGCAGAATAAGATATCCCTAGGCTAGGGACCAGCTTCAGAACAGACCTACACCAAGTACAGGCCAATATTCATGCAAATTTTACACAAAATCAGCAAAATGTGGCCGTTCCAGTCAATGTAGGCGTCACTGGTGTGCACCACCCTATTTCAGATGTTATGAACCATGCCGTAGCCCTTGCCACCAGGGCACAGGAGACAGGAAATGGTGCCAAGTCCAAAAAAGGGGGCATGAATGAACAATTTGTATCTAAATCTGGAGCAGCATTTTAAAGCACATTTCACAAAGACAGCACACAGCAGCTTAATGTAAGGAGGGCCTCCTGTCACCCAAGAACAAGTGCTCCTGATAGCAAAGGGAGAACAATGGCTGGCTCCAAACAGATTCTCCTACTATTCTGCCAAGATAGAAGACAGGGAAATTTTGAAAAGCTACATAACAAATTCATGTGTTGAATTCTAGGGGAACAGGCCATGGGCAGCAGGGGCGGCCCGTGGCTATAGGCAAACTAGGCAGCCGCCTCGGGCACTAAGTTGCATGGGGCGCCAAATTCTAAACACCTTGCCACTTCTATTTCCCCTTCCCCTTCCGGTGCCTTACCTGGAGCACGGCTTCCCTGAGGCCAGGAGGGGGGTAAATCCTGGGAGAGGCGGTGCGTGGGGGGGGTTCTCCTGTGCTGCAGATGGGGGGGTCACCCCGGGGTAGGAGGAACGCGGGAGGGGGGGTTCCCCTGTGCCGCGGGAGGGGGGGTTGGCCCCAGGGAAGGAGGAATGTGGGGGTTTCCCCTGCCCCGCGGGGGGGGGTCTCCCTGGGAGAGGCGCATGCCGGCTTCTCTCAAGGGGGGGATCTTGGGAGGAGGTGGGTGCAGGGGACTCTCTCTCCCGACTGGCACCCTGTTCCCTCTCCCCGGCCCCCAGCCCCCGAACTCCATCCCCAGCCCCCCGGCCCCCAGCCCCCCTGGCTCCCAGCCACAGAACTCCATCCCCAGCCCCCCTCTCCCCAGCACAAAACCAAAACTCTCAGTCAATATCTGCCCTTGGGGTTGGGGTTGGGGTTGGGGTTGGGGGGGGGGGGGCGATTGCATGGTTCGCCTAGGGCACCAGTTGCTGGCAGCTAGTCTAGGGCCGCCCCTGACGAGAAGGGAAGGAGCGTAGGAGAGCACTCCCTTTCCTCCTTCCCCACCCTTTATTCCTGTCTTTGGACTCTGCCTTTTCTATTTCTAGCTGTTAGATTGTAAGAGTTACTAACCAGAACCTGCATTCCTTTTGCATCTTGTGCAGCACCAAACACCCTGCTAGTGCTTAACAAATTATAGTACATTGTGGGCCCAGAAGTGTGAATTTGAAAAGCTTCAATGTACCTTTGCTTGTAGAACTAATGTTAATGCAGCCAGTATCCTGAGTTGACATCACCTTCGCAGCATGAGAGGGATGAGCTTCCAGTAAGACTGAGCTGTTTATGCACACTTTCTCCGGTGTATTAGGCTGAAACCAACAAATCACCATTACCTGCCTATCTGGGATGCTTGTTTCTCAAACCAGGTGTTGCAATACTGGGGAGAATTAATTCAATAGGAGCCTGTAATGACAGAATCTAATCTTGGGGAGCATAGAGAAGGCAGAACAGAAGCAAGGAAACCCAAATAGTACCCAGTCAGTGTGAAGCAGAATGTGATCACTGTAGCAGACTTTTAGAACTGTTTTAAATGCCTTATATTAATTAACTGATTATGAAAGGTGCTACACTGACATCCGGAAGAGTCAAACATGAGAGGAAGAGCACACGCCACTCAACCTGGCCTACAGCTCTGCACATGCTTGTATGGCACACAGCAGCAGGGAGTACATGGTTGTTGCTGCATCATTCAGTTTGCTATACCTGAATATGAGCTGCGTAGTGTGACAAAGACCCAGAATAAGGGACCATAACATATTTTTCATGCAGCATTGTTAAAGGCCGCTGGCTCCCTTCCTTAATACCTGTCTGTATCTTCCATTTCAGGCGTCTATTTGTCAAATGTAAATCATTTTCAACAATAAAAGCAAAGGAGACTAAGGAGTGTAGAACATAGGGCGTTGCAGGGGACAAAAATGTCTCTCAAAATGAAGGATAGTTGTGAGGAATAGTTGTACAGTGTTGCCAACGCCCAAAGGTTAAAAAATCATGTCTGATCCTAAAAAGTCTTGACCTTTTCAAGCTAATACATTTTGGTTTCTTTTGATTTTCCCTCTGCTGTTATATCCTTTATTACCGTATTTTCCGGCGTATAGGGCGACTGGGCGTATAAGACGACCCCCTATCTTTTTAATTAAAAGATAGGGTTTCATCTTATACCCCAGCGCCCTTCCGCCTCCTTTGCTCCCGGTGTCCCTGGTCTGCTGGAGATGGTCCCCAGCAGACCAGAGGCACCGGGAGCAAAGCCGCCAGGAGCGCCTGGGCTCCCCCCCGCCGGAGCCCCTCCGCGGCTTTGAAAGCCTCGGGGGAAGCCGGCGGGGGGGCATCCCAGGCGCGCATGGGCTGCCCGCCCGCCGGAGCCCCTCCGCGGCTTTGAAAGCCTCGGGGGAAGCCGGCGGGGGGGCATCCCAGGCGCGCATGGGCTGCCCGCCCGCCGGAGCCCCTCTGCGGCTTTGAAAGCCTCGGGGGAAGCCGGCGGGGGGGCATCCCAGGCGCGCATGGGCTGCCCGCCCGCCGGAGCCCCTCCGCGGCTTTGAAAGCCTCGGGGGAAGCCGGCGGGGGGGCATCCCAGGCGCGCATGGGCTGCCCGCCCGCCGGAGCCCCTCCGCGGCTTTGAAAGCCTCGGGGGAGCCGGCGGCGGGGCATCCCAGGCGCGCATGGGCTGCCCCCCCTCCGGAGCCCCGCGGAGGGGCTCCGGAGGGGGGGCAGCCCATGCGCGTCTGGGATGCCCCGCCGCCGGCTTCCCCCGAGGCTTTCAAAGCCGCGGAGGGGCTCCGGCGGGCGGGCAGCCCATGCGCGCCTGGGATGCCCCCCCGCCGGCTTCCCCCGAGGCTTTCAAAGCCGCGGAGGGGCTCCGGCGGCGGGGCATCCGGCGTACAAGACAACCCCCGATTTTTGGGGGATGTTTTTTAACTTCAGAGGTCGTCTTGTACGCCGGAATATACGGTATTCACATTGTCCAGCATCTCTCCACAACTGTGAGGACCAGCAATCTACTTTTTTTTAACATGACAGCTGAAAGGCTCACCTAATCACATGACTCCCGGAGCTCGGGCTTGGATGAACACACCAAATATTGTTAGACTTGTAATAAAATCATGAGAGTTAGCAACAGTTTTGCTGCTATGCAGCGAAATTGTGAGCCCACATCAGCTTTACAAGTGGGCACAAGCAAAGTTACTGGCCAAGTCTAGACTATGGAGAAGGTTGATGCTGCGGCAGTTTAGTAAAGACCCGCTAAACTGAATGCTGAGGGCATCCTTGTCAATGCCAGAACTCCAACTCTTTGCGAGGCATAAGGGAAGTTGATGGGAGCATTTCTCCATGAACCTCCCACTGTGAGGATGGCGCTGAAGCTCGAATTAAGATACATCGACTCCAGCTACTTTTTTTTATGTAGCTAATTGTGAATAGTTTTTTACATAGCTAGAATTGTGTGCCTTAAGATGACCTTTGGCTGAGTGGTACTAAGTGTCAAGTACCTTCCCATTTCAGTTCTCTTACTTTAAAAAAAAAACACACAGAGCTATGTGCCTCTGAGAAAAAAAATTGAGCCAACTTATCTAGAAAAGAAGCTAGGGCTTGATGTGGGCAGACAAAGTGCAAATCAGAGGAAATAGCAGCTCAGGCTTTGTCAACAAGTTTAAGGTGAAGCGGCAGCAGCACATTAAATTGAAAGTATGGCCAAAGGAGGAGCGCTAGAAGCAAGCTCTCTCCGTGCCCTGAGGGGAGTAGCTAACAGCGCTATAACTTTCTGCACTTGCACTTGGAGGGGGAGTGTGTGGTTTTTGTTCACACCCCAGAGCCAGAAAGTAACAGTGCTGTAAAGTGCCAGTGTAGACTTAGCCTTAACTGCAGTCATCATCATGCCAATGGACTGCAGAGCGATACCGCCTCCTTTGGCCTTTTTTTTTTTTTTTTTTTTTTTTGCTACTAGGCAGCAGTAACTTATAGGCTGCACAATGCACTCATTAATTCCCCTGCAGTACTCTCACTTCTTCATACTTTTCCCTTTAGACCGAACCCTATATCTCATAGACTCATAGACTTTAAGGTCAGAAGGGACCATTATGATCATCTAGTCTGACCCCCTGCACAATGCAGGCCACAGAATCTCACCCACCCCTCTTAGAATAATCCTCTCATCTATGTCTCAGATATTGAAGCCTTCAAATACTTTGAAGGCCCCAAGATGCAGAGAATCCTCCAGCTGTGATCTGTGCCCCATGCTACAGAGGAAGGCAAAAAACCTCCAGGGCCTCTGCCAATCTACCCTGGAGGAAAATTCCTTCCCGACCCCAAATATGGCGATCAGCTAAATCCTGCGCATGTGGGCAAGACTCACCAGCCAGACACCCAGAAAGTTCTTTATAGTAACTCCTATCATCCCTCCATTGACCTATTTCCCACTGATAATGAATGGTCAATTAGTTACCAAGATCATGTTCTCAAACCATCCCCTTATCATAGAACTGGAAGAGACATCAGAAGGTCATCAAGTCCAGCCCCCTGCTCTAGGCAGGACCAATCCCATCTAAATCAACCCAGCCAGGGCTTTGTCAAGCCGGGACTTAAACACCTCTAGGGATGGAGACTCCACTACTTCCCTAGGTAACCCATTCCAGTGCTTCACCACCCTCCTAGTGAAATACTTTTTCCTAATATCCAACCTGGACCTCTCCCACCACAACTTGAGACCATTGCTCCTTCTTCTGCCATCTGTCACTACTGAGAACAGCCTCTCTCCATCCTCCTTGGAACCTCCCTTCAGGAAGTTGAAGGCTGCTATCATATCCCCCCTCACTCTTCGCTTCTCCAGACTAAACAGTCCCAACTCCCTCAGCCTCTCCTCATAAGTCATGCACTCCAGCCCCGTAATCATTTTGGTTGCCCTCCGCTGGACCCTCTCCAATGTGTCCACATCCTTTTTGTAGTGGGGGGGGGGGGGCAGAACTGAACACAATACTCCAGATGTAGCCTCACCAATGCCGAATAAAGGGGAATAATGACATCTCTGGATCTGCTGGTAATGCTCCTCTTAATGCAACCTAATATGCCATTAGCCTTCTTGGCTACAAGGGCACACTGTTGACTCATATCCAGCTTCTCATCCACTGTAACCCCCAGGTCCTTTTCTGCAGAACTACTACTTAGCTGGTTGGTCCCCAGCTTGTAACTATGCTTGGGATTCTTCCGTCCCAAGTGCAGAACTCTACACTTGTCCTTGTTGAACCTCATCAGATTTCTTGTGGCCCAATCCTCCAATGTGTCTAAGTCACTCCGGTCCTTGCCTAGGAACAATCCTTTAGCACTGTGACAGGAGTATTTCGAAGGCTACAGGGTTAAACGCGTCGGGAAGACCCTTTATATCTCTGAGCCTTTTGAGAGCTTCTCTCTGTGCCATATCCCACATATAGAGCCCTGGCAGGAGGCCAAACCAACACTGCAGAATGGATTTTGCCATACCCTTGTATAATGGGAGAGTGTTTTTCCCTTATCTGTGGCTAGGAAACTGCTGCTGTTTGCAGCAGACCTGTGGGACGTGGCTTGAGACAAATGTGCCCTGACGGTAGCTAGGGCTGAAAGATACCCTGCTCTTTCCTTTGGGGGGAACAACTTGGCATTGCACTTTTAAAGGAATCTGTTACTGAGAAGGAAGGGCAGCACACCATGAGGCTAAGGGGAAGCGAGACACTTGGGCAGTCAGTGCGGGGGTTTGTTTTAGGCCAAAATTTTCAAACGTGGTTGCTTCGGGTTAGGCCTCTACATCCATATTTAGACACCTAAATAAATGTCCTAATTTTCAGTGATGTGGAGCCGCCACATGGATTCGTGCTTTCAATAGGTGGTTTTGAGAGAATGGGGGCTGGGAAAATCAGGCTGCTTCTATTGTTAAGCTGGCTCATGCAGAACCCAGGAAAGACGAGGGTGATGCTGGTGGAAAGAGGAAATGCTCTGAAGACCCTTGCAAGACAGCCCCATCTTCTGTCACAGGCATACCACCTGCAGAAGTGATACAAAGACTGAGGGTCCTGACTGGTCCTTCTCTAAGCGTAGATTGCCCAGTTGCCTGAGTATCTAAAATACAGTAAAACTCCGATGGTCCGGCATCTGATGGTCCGGCACTCCTGATGGTCCGGCACCATCAGGAACCTGGAAGTGCAGAACTACTGTGGCAGCCGGGCCACTGGAGCTGCTCTGCCCCCAGCTTCCCCGATTCAGCCGCTGCTAAAACTGACCAGCGGCTGAATCAGGGAAGACGGGGGCAGAGCAGCTGGAGTGCTGCCAGGTAGGTCCCGTAGCGCTGCCCCTCCGGGCTGCGGGACCCAACCCGGCAGCACCCCAGCTGTCCCCGATTCAGCCGCTGCTGAAACTGATCAGCGGCTGACTCCAGGAAGCCCCAGGCAGAACAACTCTGCCTGGGGCTTCCTGAAGTCAGCCGCTGATCAGTTTCAGCAGCAGCTGACTTGGGGACACCTGGGGCAGAGCAGCTAGGGGGTTGCCGGGTTGGTCCCACAGCGCCGAGGAGTGGTGCTGCGGGACCAACCCGGCAGCACCCCAGCTGCTCTGCTCCAGGAGTCCCCAAGAGCAGCTGGCATGCTGCAAGGTTGGTCTCGCTGTGCCAAGGGTCGGCGCTACTGGATCAACCCGGCAGCACTCCAGCTGCTCTGCTGCAGGGGTCCCCGATTCAGACGCTGCTGAAACTGACCAGCAGCGGCTGAATCAGGGACTCCTGGGGCAGAGCCGGACTATCAGAAGGGGGGGGCTATGAGGTTTCTGGGGTGGCATTCCCCCACCCCACCCCAGACCTCTCATAGCCCCCCCCCATCCGATAGTCTGGCAAATCTGATAATCCGGCACCCCCGGGTCCTAAAGGTGTCGGGTTATCGGAAGTTTACTGTACCTTGTTTTACTTACAGCTTGCCAGGAAACTTCATCCTTTGCTCTCTAATGAGGACCTAGACACATTGGACTGGATTAGCATAAATTGCTGTATCTGAATCTGACGTGCAGGCTCTAGCCCAGGGCTATTCAACACGTGCCCTGTTTGTTTCCGACTCGCAGTGCGGTTTGGGCTTAGGTGGGGCTCGACGCATGGCCCACGGGTGGGAGCCAAAACAAAAAAGTTGTCCACATAATGGCTTTCCGTTAATATGCATTTCAATAGTTCAATTTTTGGACTGTCCTTGCTCATTAAATGTGCTGTCAATGGGTGAAAATCGGGTAAATGTTGCATTTTATTAATATCAGCAGAACAGACTTAAATGGGGCCTGCGTGTTGTATAGTCTTGCCTTTGTCTTTGTATTCATGCTCGTCAGCGTGAAAGAAGCTATTTGCATATATTTGCATATACATTCGCATATATGATTGCATATATATGCACCCACACTTAAGTTGAGGCCCTCAGCATGTTTCTGTAAGTATCATTGTAGCCCTTGGGGCTTCCAACGTTGAGTAGCCCTGCTTTAGCTGATATAGGACTTGGCTGCTCACCTTCTCCCTTAGGCTGCCCTGAACACATTACACTTGTGCTCAAGTCCCTCCAGTCAGCTGCTGATGCCAGTTTAAGATGTTGGCCTTAATTTTCAAAGCAATTCACAGATCAAGCCTCTGCTCCATCAAGGACTGAATTTCACGCTATGAGCCATCCTGATGGCTGCACACCCCCACTCCCCAGGGACAACGCAGAGAGCTAAGCTGGGGCTGGTACGTGTAAGAGCTGGGCACAAAGCTTTCTCTGTAAAAGGGATCCAAGTACGGTACACACTCCCGGAGGAGAGCAGCAAAGCCAGAGGCGGGTCATCTGCAAGAAACCCTGCCAAACCTTTTTCTTTGGCAAAGTCTTTCTACGCTCAGCATGACACACAAAGAACTGGCATCTCCTGCTACCTCATAAACCCCAACTAACAAAACAACAAAGGGGGCGGAGGAAAGGAAAATACTAAAATAGAAATATCAAAACCAAACAATTTACCCCAATCCGATTTTGCCCTAAAAAGGGAGAAGTCTCAGATACTCCAAGGACCCTACTGGGAACTCTGCTATTGCTGCTGGTTTTACCAAAGCCCACGGTCACAGGCAGCACAATCAAACCCCTCACTCGGATAGACAGCTCAGGGTGTTTTCTTCTTGCCCTGGAGAAGTGAGATAGTGATTCAGACTCTTTTACAACATGTAATGGGAAAGACCTAGTCAGGCTTTGAATGCTCTATAATGGAGCTAAGCTACGATCATTTGGGAGTGCAGGAAGAGTGACAGACTACCCAGAACTGGCTGAGCTTTGCTCTGATCACACCTGTTACTGCTACAGCTTACTTGGCCTTGGAAGGAAACAAGGCTTCACCCTCATGTCCCTGCAGGGCCTTGCTCTGGTTGCAAGAGGATAAGGGTGCTGCTCACCAGAAACTCCCACTTGCTTGCTGAGCATGAACTTAGTGAGGGTGCAGTAACTCTATCCAGAGCCGTGAGGGAGGAATTGTGACTGAGTCAAAATTCATCCTCTGGTCTGCTTTTGGTCCAGTGCAGCTGCATGCTACCCCTCATTCAGGGCAGAGTGTGAGGTTTTCATCAGAGAGGGGACATGATAGTAGTTTTCAAGTACCTAAAGGATGTTACAAGGAGGAGAAAAATTGATCTCCTTGGCCTCTGATGATAAGACAAGAAGCAATGGGCTTAAATTTCAGCAAGGGAGATTTAGGTTGGACATTGGGAAAAACTTCCTAGCTGTCAGAGTGGCTAAGCACTGGAATAAATGGCTTAGAGAAGTTGTGGAATCGCAATCACTGGAGATATTTAAGAGTGGGTTGGACAGACATCTATCGGGGATAACACAGATGGTGCTTGGTCCTGCCATGAGGGCAGGGGACTGGACTTGATGACCTCTCGACGTCCCTTTCGCTTCTAATATTCTATGATTCTACGATCTAGTTGTATATATTTTACACCAGTGGGTTCTGTGTCCAAAGTCTCAAAAGTTTGGTGAGGTTTTGTTTCATTCCCATCTCCAGCATAATTTTTCTTTCTCCCCTCGATGAGAGTGTGCTTTTAGGGAAAGGGATTTACACAGAGAGAGAGAGAGAGAGACACTCCCCAGCATCTCACTTCACACTCAGACCTTTAATCTCAGACTCTTTTTCACCTCGCTCCAACTTTCATGCATCGCTTTGCCTTTATTAGATGGCTAAGAGTCTTACAGGGAGAAACAGATGGTGCTTGTTTGCAAATGTCAAGAGCAGGTCTCACGTGGCATGTTTACTATTGGATTTCCACCAGGGAGCCTGAGCCCAGGCCGCTATACCTCTGCTGTAATCACCTGCTTAACAACTGAAGCAAACATTCACTGATCCCAATGAGCTGCACTAACATTGATATTTCTCAGGGTGGGGGTGTGTTGTGAAGAGCTTGTAGGCCAGAGTACAGGAAAGGGATTAGGGGTGTTAACAGACCTGTAAGAAAAGCATTCAGCTGGGATGTTAAACAAAGCCCCAGCAAGGAAGGGGAACTTAGTGTGGGAGCCACAAAGGGACCTAGACATTGCAATGCTGAGCCTCATGGTGCCTAACTTTTAGGCTACTAGAAAATCACAGGAACAATCCATAAAGCCCAAGCTGGGTGCTTAGGCTCCCTATACAACACCTAGGTATCCGCAGATCTGATTCACAAAAGCCAGCACACTTGATGGGCAGCTGCCTAAGCTAGCCCATAGAAGATGTCGGGGAGCAAGGGGGGCTAAACCACCCACCCCATAGTTAGGTATCTGCCTTGCACCCCACAAAAGAGAGGAGAGGAACTCCCCACCGTGTCACTTCCAGCTGATTCAATTCTCCCCTTGCTGCCAGAGGGAGAGAAATGATTTGAACTAGGGGCCCCCACCCATCGCTCAGGCGTGTACACAGACCACTGAGCTAGGGACAGTCTGGTGTGGGGCTGTTCCAAGGCACTGGGTGAGAGAGACTAGGAATGACTCTGCAGCGCAGGGGCTAGCACCGCCTGAGAAGTGGGGCATTCTCCCCACGCTCCCCCAGGCAGAGAAAGGGCAATTAAAGCTGTACATCCGGGGGGAGCACATTAACCAATGAACCAAACATTAGAAAGCGGCAGCTGCCACCACCATTTCGTCCTTCTTCAGCCAGAGTTTGAATGGCAGCTGATCTGGAGGGCACACGCTGAGCCCACATACAGCAGTGGGTCCCAGACACAGGATAGCCATCCCAATTTGTGAATCATCCTGGGGCTTAGGCAGGGAGATAGGCTTCTGGCTGTCTCATGACAGAAAACGAGGGAACTTTTACCCTGAAAACGTAGACGCCAAGTGCATTAGGTGCCTACAGGTTTCAGCTGGAGTTGTGTGGCTCACTGAAGCCATAACTGGGATTTAGGTGCTTAGGTATTTCTCTGGACCCCACTTTAACCTCTCCTTTCAGAGAAAAGAAGCTAGACACTGGTGCATATGGGGAGAGGAGAGGCATCTCTTGGTACCGATGGTATGTGTGTTTAAACACAGGACTTGTAGCAGGTTTATACTTTTATTTTGAATTTTTTCACATTGGGAGAGTCCCCACCTTTGTACTCAAAGGTGTTGTGAGTGAGACAATTCCTGTAGAGAAGCTAGGGACCGTTTCACCATGTTCCGAGACTGTCTCCGTTCTATGAAGATTGGCTATGAATACCTCTATGGAACCTGCCAGCTGAGCATCTCAAAGCAAGGAGGCTTTGTCGGGCCGTAACAGTCCTGGGGTTCCACAGCGATAACGTTTGCCCCAGAATCCACCCGTTGCACCATAATGATGCGCTAATGCAGGAGTGAGGAACCTGTGGCCCAGAGGCTAGATCTGGCCCCCAGCTTGCCTGGGTCTGGCCCCAGAGGCTCAGGTCTCCTTCCCAGCATCAGGGAGACAGCGCTGGTGCTCAAGCCCTGCATCGACCCTGTGGACCTCTCCTCAGGGCTGGAGCACCAGCACCCTACTTCCTGCCCAGATCCCCCACTCCCGCCTGCTCCTGCACCCCCACTCCACTCCTGCATCCTACGTCCCACCCAGGCCTCTCATCCCAAGCCTGCTCCTGAACCCTACTGCCCTCACTCCTACCACCCTCCTAACACACTCCTGCACTCTTACTCCCGCCCGGACCCCACGCCCCAACCCCACTTCCTGGCAGCCCCTCCCACACACTGAACCTCTCATTGTTGCCCCACCCCAGAGCCGAGGGGCACAAAATCTACTAGTCTGGGCCCCCCATGGCTCGGATGTGCGAGGGGAATATGCGGAGCGTCTTTTTGCTTCTCAGTCAGAGGCCATGTCAGTGAGGTGTTTTTGTTTTAGGGGCTTTTGTGCGACCCCCGAATGATTTTTTTCTGTAGGTCATCAGCCCCTGATCCAAAAAGGGTTCCCTGCCCCTACTAATAGGTTTTTTTTTTAATGTATGTTTCTAGGCCTCCTGACTGGGAAGATGCCCCTCAAAAGCATGGCAAGAGCATGCACTGACATGCCCTTAGTCTTGTCTAGTCTGCATAAAATTGCCCCTTGCTGACAACGGATGCAGCTGGACCATGGCTTCTGAAACAATGCAGAACATGGTTTGTCCTACTCTGTGTTTGCTGCTAACCTGTGTTTGGCTCTAGTTCGGCTGCCCCTGTCCATAGCAGGGGGGGGTTGGTTGCTGTCCCCGGACTCTGCAGACAAATGGCACTGAAATGGCCCTATTCTTTCCATCAGGTTTTAACTCTGACAACTACAAGGTGACAACGAAACACCAATGCTTTGACTGCTGGTCATTTTAGCAGGAGCAGCCAGGGAACAAGCTTATCCATCAGCCCCAGATTGCCTCCGGCTCGTCACCAGCTGCCCCCAATTACACTGAAGTTGGGTGCTGCAGACGCTGTGGCGCATCAAAACATTGAGAAAGAATAAAATTAAATTCATTTGCTCCCAAAATAGCTAACCCGGGGCCACTGCGCTGATTGTAGTGTTGCTGCCTGCATTTAATTCAATTACATTAATTAAAACCTCTAGGATCTAATTTAAATGAAGCCACCACAGCGTTTCCTTCCTGCTCCACCAGAGTCACTGCAGCGTAGCGCTGTGGACTGGCTTTCCCACCTTCCTACAACAAGCCATCGCAGAGTCAAGACCCCTGACTTCCCATCCCTTGCAGAGTCGAGACGATGCTGCTTCCCAAGGACAAATTAAGCTAACGGGAACATCGAAACGCAAAGTAGCCTTGACAAACTTACCAGCCCTTCAAAAAGCAGCTGTCAGCAGTATACAAGCAAAGCTGGGGGGGGGGGGGGGAACAGTGTATGTATAAACTGAGCCAAGTGAACTATAAAGAAGACAAACACAATTTACTTGCAAGCATCTGCGTACTCTTAGCTGTATTTTTACTCTTTTGAAACCGGAAACCAGTGATTACACAGCTTACTTTTGTTCTTTGTTTTGTTTTCCTCTCACATGAGTCCTGCTGCTTCCCCTGTCTTTTCTGTTGGTGATTTTATTTTATTTTATTTTATTTTTTGGTTCCTTTTTTTTTTTTTTTAAGTTCCCTTCTGTTTTGTTGCCTTGCACCTGTTCCCCTGATGATAGGTTCTCTTCTCCCCTGCTACCATGGGCATTCTCTTTCCACTTGTGGCTCTACTTCCACTGCTGCTCCTGGTGGGTCCCAGGCTGGCTCTTTGTTTCCTCTCCTGCTAGGCAGACCCAGCCCCTAGTCAAAGCAGAGGGACTGGCTGCTCTGACTTGTTGCCAGCTCCTTCTGCATCCATCCATGCTTTTCTTTGAGGAGTCCAGACACCTGTAGTAGTAATTCCCAACAAAGAGGAGACCACTCCAGGGGGTTACCAGTTCCTTATGGTTAAAGCATGTGAACTGCTCCTTGAGTGGTTTTTATCAGAAGTTGCTTGTAGAGAAGGAAAACCAATGGACCACCATGTGAATTCTTGGTTATCTCTGTGATAAAAGCCCGTTCTCTGCTCCAGCTACGTGGGTGACTGTGATTCCAATCCTCCGCACAGAAACGAACCCGTTCCCAGACCTATTTTTCCCTAGATAGAAACTGGTAGCTTGTGATCTATGGTATCAAAACAGTTTTTGAAACACCCATCAATGATGCCACTTTTATGATTATAGGTGGCACCTCTATAAAGCGGAATTTTCTGGTCCAGCAGGACTATGGATGTTCCAGGATCTGAGAGTTCCAGCACGCTGTGGGGGTGGGAGGGGGTGAAGGGGCCCAGGAGCCCAGCACAATGCGGGGCATGGGGGGAATGGCGTGCAGCTCATAAAGTTGCCAGATGATTTCAGAAAAAATACCGACCAAAAAAAAACCATGCCAGGAAAAAGTTTGTTGAGGGAAAAAAACCCACCATGGCCCCATTAAAAACCGCATGGTGAGCCTTTTTGGCCCAAATAGGTTGCCGGCGGCCGCCCGCCATCTTGCCTCGCTGCACCGGGCCCGACAGCTCCCTGGTAAGCTCTAAGGTTGCCAGGCTGCCTCCGTATTGAGCCGGACAGCCCAGGATTTTCGCCTCCTGGCCGGGAAAAAACATCAGAAAGTACCAGACATTTTAGGTGAAGAACTAAAAACAGACTTAATGGGTGACCTGCGGTGGGACTTTGCTTCTGGTTGTAACGGGGCTTTTCTGCTCAGTGGCTTAGCAGTCTTATGGGACTGAAAGTGTTAGATGGTCCTGTCACGTTACTGGATTTTAAGAGGAGCAGCCAGATCACTGCTGCACCCATAGGGGGAGGGGATATTTGCCCCAAAGTGTGTACAAAGGGGGCTATGTGAGGTGTCATATGAAAGCTTATGCTCTACTGATTCTGTATATGCTATTCATATACTTGTATAATATTTGTATGTGGAGTTATAAATATGTGTTCTGTGTTGATGCTGGAAGATTCTCTGTCTGAGGCAGGAATGTGCCAGGAATGTTTGCTCAGTGGCTATGCTGATGAGTGAGGCTCCAAGGACAATAGATCTCTAAGTGCCAGAGACACACCTGAAGGAATGCCTGGCCACTGACCAGGTGACCCACTCCAGCTTGGAAGAGCAGGGGATAGATATAAAATGCCCTGTGGCAGACTCCATCTTGGCCTTCAGTTTTGTTCCTGATCCCAAACGCAGCCTTGCAGGGAACCACAAGCCGGAATGAACAGTGGACCCATCCTGACATAGGATGTACACCAGAGACTTTTCAGATAACAGTTTAACACATCTCTGCTAAGAGCCTGCATCGAGAACTGGGAGATTCAATGCATGTAATGTATTATCCTTTAACAACCTTACTCTCATGCTTTTCTTTCTTTTAGTAATAAACCTTTAGATTTTAGATTCTAAAGGATTGGCTCAGCGTGATCTTGTGGGTAAGATCCAGAGTGTAAATTGACCTGGGAACTGTGGCTGGTTTCTTGGGACCGGAAGAGCCTGTTCGGAGTAGGTAAGATTGGGTTCTATAACCCCTCTCCTGTGTGTTAGGCCCGGGGCTGATTGGAGCACAGGAAGAGCTGGGGTGTCTGAGGGTATGTCTACACTACCCCGCTAGTTCGAACTAGCGGGGGTAATGTAGTCATCCGCAGTTGCAAATGAAGCCCGGGATTTGAATTTCCCGGGCTTCATTTGCATGAAGCCGGCAGGCGCCATTTTTAAATGCCGGCTAGTTTGAACCCCGTGCCGCGCGGCTAGACGCGGCATGGACTAGCTAGTTTGGATTAGGCTTCTAATCCGAACTAGCTAGTCCGTGCCGCGTCTAGCCGCGCGGCACGGGGTACGAACTAGCCGGCATTTAAAAATGGCGCCGGCCGGCTTCATGCAAATGAAGCCCGGGAAATTCAAATCCCGGGCTTCATTTGCAACTGCGGATGACTACATTACCCCCGCTAGTTCGAACTAGCGGGGTAGTGTAGACATACCCTGAGGGGTTTTGATCATGAGGCTTCTGGCTGGCCAGATTGGCAGCTGAAGCGCTTGGTGTGACTGATTTGTGGCCTATTTGGGAAGGTCTCCAGTCTGGGGGCTGTAAGGAGCCCTGAATATGAGCAATTCGCCCTGAGCGGATGCCCTCAGCCAGCCTGGTCCATCACAGGTCCGCTGGGCTTTCAGGACATTCCATCTCAAAGGGGAAATAATTAACATATCTGTAACAGCATGCTGGGCACTGCAGCTCCAATTCAACGCTGCAGGACAGACCTGGTTAAGAAGGGCTGTGTCTAATTGGTGGATAGAGGCGAACTGAAGGCGTAAGTCATTAGGCAGAAAATATTATAGAGGCACAGAAAGGAGGTTGGGGGAGGAAGAAGGCGCACACAGAGACACAGACAGAGAGATCTGATTGCTCTTCTCTGGTTGCCTCAGGAGTTGATGGTCTCAAAAACTGTAGCAGCAAGTAGGGCTGTCCTTCGGATTTATGGGGCCTTATGCAGCACTATTAGGATACATCTACACCACAGAAAATGATCAAAGCTGCTGCTGTTTATCTTCCAGGGTTCCAATTAGCGGGTCTAGTTAATACAGCTAATTTGAACTGAGAGGGGCACTCTGGGCCTCTCAGCTGAAGCTATGTAGCTCAGTTCAGCCTTGTCCCGTAGTGTAGACATACCCAAAGAGCCAAACTACATCAAAATTCAGACCAAGTGGTCAACAAAGAGCCATATAAGAATGCACATTTGCATGACTGAAAATATACAACTTAATATTATTGATAATTGACATGATGATGAATAATAGCATAAATGAAACATTGTACTCACAGACTTTATTTAATGGGGCTTCTGCTGCTGCTGCAGGGGATGCAGTTTGTGGATGTGGGGTGCAGGAGTCAGGGTTGGGGTGGAAAAGGGGCTCAGGACAGGGGGCTGGGGTGTATAGAAGGTGCAGGAGGGAGGGCAGGGCGCTGGGGGTGGGAAGTAGAGTATGTAGGGGGGCCCTGGAGCCAGATAACCTTGGCCGGGGCTGGGCTGCTGCACCTGGGCAGCAGTGGCTGGATGAGGGGCTGAGACAGGATCACCGCAGCTGGATTGTGGCCTCCCCTCCAACTATGCCACAGCAGGAGGGGGGCCACCACCAGCTCTTCCTGCAGCCAGATGGAGACTGGACTGGGGGTCTGCCCCACAATCGGGGACAGGGACAGGATGCTGTGGCCAGATGGGGTCTGACCCCTGAATGGGGCCTTGTTGGCCAGGTTGCCGCGGCCGGAGTCCAAACCAGGCCACCACAACCAGGCTGTTGCAGCGGTCACAGGTCTGCCAGGGCTGGGCCGCCAGGTCTGCCCCAGGAGCACAGCAGCTGGGGACAGTCTATGGCAGTCAGATGGGGGCTGGAGCTGGGCCACTGCAACCAGATGGAGGCCTCTGCCGCTGCCAAACCCTTTCATTATCCCGGCTGAGAATGAGCATGTGTCCCCTACAGCCAGTCCTCATGAGCAGTGCCCCAGCTAGCTCTTGCCGCAGCACAGCCGGTTCGTACCATGGCGCACTGCCTTACTTTCACCTCTGGTCAAAGCTGAACTAAACAAAAAACAACCATCTTGACATGAGTAATTATTTTTAAAATTTTGAATTAATTTTTCCTTTTAATTTAAAAAGTTGCATGCATTTTGGGAGCAACAAAAGCTCCGTACTGAGCCAGATTTGGCTTGAGAACCATAAATTGCTGACCCCTGACTTGAGTGGCTCTTTCACCGGTGCAATGTTCTGCTGATAGTCTGGCAGGCTTTTTCAATGTTAACTAAACCCTCTCTGGAGTTAGACTCACCAAGGAAGAAGCAGGTGGGTGGACATTAAGACCCAGAGGTGCCCCAGATTTTCAGGTACCCTACGAGCTGCATATTCTGCATATGGGTAAGGATGGCCCTGATAGCAAGGCAGTATAAGGTAAAAGGGTGGTGGGAACCAACGTTGTAAGTAAACTGCACTGGGTATTTACCAACACGAAGGTCTCTGAGAGGCCTGTGGACCTGAGCGGATGCAGGAGTAAGTGGCCTTTCTCAACAGCAAACAATAACTAGCATGTTTATTACCTGAGGTTGATATGAAGGCTAGGTATATCAGTTCAAAGACCTACTGCCTTATAAAAACATGCAGCATTGCTTTTAAGTTTGTAGGTGTGATACCACTAGGCTTGCTGAGTGCCAGACTGAACAGATATGAGCCACTAAAATGTATTGAGCCTTCCCTTGGCTGTGCTTCTAAAATTAGATGGTAGCAAATGTGCTACTCTCTGATACTAGACAGGGCATCAGTGATGAGGCAGATGTTAGCAAGGAGACTGCATGATGGATGCACAAGACCAAGCCTCTATCACATGATGTATAGTCCTCCCTTTCCTTTGAATTGCACAGTACACAGTCCCATCTGAATAATGGTTCCCTGAGATAGCTAATGCTGGAAACACCTCTAGTCCCCAGTGTTAGTTAGTAGTAGTTCTTCTTGCATCTAATGCTCCTTACTAACATCGGGCTCTGGACAGGTTACCAGACTCATTTTGTTAATAATAATTATTTTGAGTAGAGAATCATTTAAAGGCCCCAACAGAGGCCTCTATTGTGGTCGGTGCTGTACAAAAATATCATATGGGTCAGGGCCTGGCTTAAAAAGCGTATCATTGAAAGCAACAGCACAGCCAGGGAAGTACAGTTATCTGCATTTTTCAGAGGAAGATGTGAAACACATTAAATGACTTGCCAAAGGTCATAAAGACAGTCAGTAGCCAAGCCAGGAACAGTAGCCTAGTCTTGTGAACCATAGGCAGTGCCTTAATCAGAAGGCCACCCTAGGGCTACCACTGAGCTAGCTGCCACACTATGTGATGCAATGTGGAGTGCAGGTAAGGACAACTAACAGGATATTTTACTCAACATGTGTACCCCCAGTGTAGTCCCATAGTTTGAAACACACCCAGGACTGCCTTGAAAAAAAATCCAAGAATTTACAGCTGCTAAAAATGCATTTCACAATTCTCTGCGTGAATTTAACACACAATGAATAACCAAAGAGCTCTATATCACACTCTGCATCAATTGACTATTGCCTAAGAGCACATCAAGGCAACACAGGTTGCAGAAAGCCAAACGTGCCCCCTTTTCCCAAGGTCAGTTGACAGCACATCATGAGTAGTACTGCAAATCTTTGCTGACTGTACAGGGCTAGAGTGCCACCTGCTGACTGCAGGCCTGCCTGTGCTAAAGCATGGCAGTAGCCTCGACAGATGTAATCCAAATTCTTGTTTGTGTATTTTCACTACCTAGTGCAGCAATGGGCAACCAAGGCTAGTTAGTTTGCCATATGAGTGGCCCTACTTCACCTCGTTGGGCTGCAAGACTGAAATCAGGTATGAGCGCTAACCATGACCCCCAAGAATAAGATTAAATACATTAATACATGGCATGCTGAATATTTTAAAACAAGTAAAAATGCTCGTATATTAATAGAACTGCCATCGTCAAATAATAAGAAAAAAATGACACTTATTTTACAATATCAATCCCTGCCTGGGAAGAGTAGGTAAGTTCAGGGCCCCCAGTGTGCAAGAGGTATAGGGAAAGGAGGCGGGGGGAGGGGAAGGACTGCACATAGGACCCCAATGGGATGCAGGTTGTCCATCATTGACCTAGAGCCTGACTCCTACCAAGACCAAGTTCTGTTGTGCCAAGTACTGTATAAATACATAGGCCCCATCTTCACTCTGCAGATGCCACAAGCAATCTTCCAGAGTTCGATTTAGTGAGTCTAGTTAAGACTTGCTAAATTGAATGCAGAAGGTGCCCCCATTGGCATCCAATACTCCTGCTCTTGCGAGGAGTAAGGGAAACAAACAGGAGCATTTGCTCCCATCGGCCTCCCACTGTGGAGATGCTGCCAAGCTCTGCTTATGGGAAACCAACTTCAGCCACCTATTTTACGTAGCTGGAGTTGCATACTTTAAGCCGAACTACTGGGTCTAGTGTAGACCCGGCTATAGCCACAGACAGACTCAGCCCTGAAAAAGGCATGGTATTAGACAAGAAAGATAAAGGGGAAAGAATCATGGAGTAGTGAAAGTATTTTCCAATGGTAATTTTGCAGCTCAATGGGAGAGAGCTAGATATAATTCAGGGCTCCTGGCCATTAGCCCAGTTGGCTACATGTGGTGGACCATGCTGACATCCTGTGTATGCTTGAGGGGTATTGGATTAACATAGTAGTATAAGTCTATTATTATTGTATTTGTCTTGCAGTAAGTAACCCTCTGGGAGTTGCAGTTATGGACCAGGGCCCATTGTGCCTAGTACAGGACAAACACAAAGCAAAAAGACAGTCTCTGCCCCTAAGGCTGTGTCCAGACTCAGGGGTTTTTTCGAAAAAAGTAGCCTTTTTTCGAAAAAACCTCACCTGCGTCTAGACTGCAGCCGCGTTCTTTCGAAATTAAATCGAAAGAACGCGGCTTTTCTTTCGATGGCGGTAAACCTCATTTCACGAGGAAGAACGCCTTTTTCAAAAGTGCTTTTTCGAAAAAAGGCATTCTTGAAAGCAAACAGGGCTTTTTAGAAAGAGAGCATCCAGACTCACTGGATGCTTTCTTTCGAAAAAGCAAGCCGCTTTTTCGAAAGTTCAACGTGCAGTCTAGACGCTCTCTTTCGAAAGAGGCTCTTTCGAAAGTATCTTTCGAAAGAGCCTCTTTCGAAAGAGGCTTGCAGTCTAGACATAGCCTAAGAGGTTACATTCTAGGACAAGGGGTAAGTCTGTGCAAATTTGAGCTGCTAGTGAAGTTCTTTTGATAACTGTATTTCAGGGGAGTTTGGAGAAGGAGTTTGTAAAAATGGCCAAACCAGTTCATGTTTGTTAGGGGAGTAAAAGAGCTGAGGAAATTGTTCCAATTGCACTTTAAAGCTGCTGAAATACAGACACTCGTGGATATCCACCCCTCACCTCAGTCCTCTGAGAACTTGGACTCCTGGCTAGTTGTCCTTCACTCGACCTTCCAATTAAAAACCCTCAGGGTGATGCAAGGAGCCACGTCCAGGCAGGAGCACAAAGGAAAAGGAAACAAGATACCGCAGTGTTACCAGGATGTGCTACCACAGCCTGAGGGTGCGACTGGGCCAGGCTCAGGGAGGGAAGCAGGAGCTGAACTTGTGAGGCAGGATCAGGAGACTCATCCCTGAGGTGCTGAGCAATAGAACAGGTAGAAAACAAAGCAGATGGAGGAAAACATAGATGAGGTACCAAGGGACTGCCATGAATAACCCTTTTCTGGGCTGGTGGTTGCATCAGAGGCAGTGATTAAAGCTGGTGCAAAACTATTTGGTTTTGCTTAACATGGGTGGCAGGCATAAGAAGCAGGGGAAGGCATTGTCTCTGCTGAGTCTTAGTGCCCAACCAATCACCTCTTGCTATCTTTATTTTGACCATTCTTGCAGACTCTCAGAGCAGGCTGTTGCAGTCTGGTGGGTCTTCCTCCTAAGTGCATCTAGTAACTTAAATGTGAAAAAAGACTTCCAGCTTGCCACACCTATTAGCATAACATTGAACCTGAGCCATTAAATAGTAATGAGGCCATTTAACAGGCGTGTGCCAACCCAGAAGTATACTGTCAATTTCAGAATTTACTGACAAAAATGGTTGTGCATTACTGTAATACATCTACAGGGCCTTAGGTTAAAATTTGCTTTAAATATTTCATTAGTTTGTTGCTGAAGAGTACAAAGTCACATCCCTAAAAGAAATCCTTGCATATATTTTTAAATGCACAATTGGAGTATTCTGCTTTAGCCTTAAATGCTTGGACCTTCAGGCATAGTTTTTTAAAATAAATTCTTCAAAAGAACACCCTTATCTGAAATACACATTTTATTTTTATTTACTGTAGTACAAAACCTGCTTTAATCCATCTCTGCTGTAATCTTTTTCCCTTCACCCCCTGTTGAAGAGAGCCCCTAAAGGAACAACACCACTTTTCTTTCAGACAGCTGGACAAACGAGTTTCTTTACTTATGACTATTTGATGAACTAGTTTTAAGAGAACCTTCCACCAAAATCAATACCTTAGTAAGATATAAAATCCTTTATTATGCCTCGAATCTTTAGATACATATATTTAACATAAACATATGGTAAACTTTCATAAAAGTGTCTATTGTTACGGAGATCACAGAAAACAAATCAGTGTTCCATTTTTCTTTGCATTGAACTTTATTATGAACACCCCAAACCATTCTGATTGATTAATTTAAAATGTCTTTGTTTCAGCATATTAAATATGTTGTGATCTGGAAGGATTACTTCATGAAGATTTACAATTACATTTAAAGTATAAAATCAGCTTAGAAATATTGATTAAGAAAATGTAAAACAGAGAAGAGCTGCATCAATATTCCATAATATTTATCGATGTATTCATCAGGACACCTGACTTGCGCTTACTACAAAGCTTTTTTTCAAATAAATCTCTGACAAACATCAGGGTCTAGCAAAAAACCTGTGACTGACATTTCTTATTCTCAAATGTAGTGCTTTTAATTGGGTTCTTTCTGCATGTCCAGTCTTCACAAGCTCACATGCAATAGAAAACATGCACCATGTTCTTTAGAAAGAAATTGTAGAAAAGTATTTTTTTCAAATATTATTTGCTATATTTTGGTTCCGAAGTTCGGCTGGAAGGGAAGGGGAAAAAAGAAGGAGATAGTGGGATTGGGCGGGGTCTGGACAGAGTGGTGGGCAGGGCCTGGGATGGACTATGGGTGGGGCCACAACCTGGGGAGCTTGTCTCCTCAAGCAGCAGCTTGACCCCCCATCCATGTTTAATGGACTCTTACAATGTTAATAAAATGGTTCCGGTGCTTCTTCGACCCATGTGAAAAAGTCCATCATAAACTCTGCATCTCCTTTTAAACCTTTCTTCTGCCCAAGCCCGTCATTTTATCCTCAGTCCTCATGCAACAGAAATGGCATAAGATCCGAGACAGAGTAAATCAGTTTAGCCCATACAAGTGTATAAACTTTACCAGATGCCTTGGGCATTACAATGGCTTTATCAGCACTCTTTCCTTGCCTAGTGGATCATGCAGAAAACAGTATCTATTGCTTTCACTCATCCTACATGTCCTCTATTCTTTCAGCTTGTGCTGTAGTATAAAACTGAAAGATCTACTGATGAGGTGGCACTAAGTAGTCTCTCTCTCAGGTGCTCAGTGACCTAAACGCCAGATGTGAGATCAGGAAAGAATTTTCCCTTCGGTCAACTTTGTTGCAGTGACCAATAGGTGAAGAAGGATTCACTGAAGAAACAGCAGCAAGAAAATACAATATTCCATTCAGTTTATCACATTAAAAAGTGAGTGATTTTTTACTTTCTGACATTGCCCGTCGACCAATTAGACTGGATTTTCAAAGGAGATGAAGGAAGTCAGGCACTCAACTCCCACTGAATTTGGATGAAAAGTGACCTCCAACTCTCAGGACCAAATTTTCCATGATTTTAGCCATCTAAAGTGCATTAACAGGAGTGTTGTGAGCAAGACACAAGAAGTCATTCTTCCGCTCTATTCTACATTGATTAGGCCTCAACTGGAGTATTGTGTCCAGTTCTGGGCACCACATTTCAAGAAAGATGTTGAGAAACTGAAGAAGGTCCAGAGGAGAGCAACAAAAATGATTAAAGGTCATGAGGGAAGACTGAAAGAATTGGATTTGTTTAGTTAGGAAAAGGGATGACTGAGAGGTTTCATGATAGCAGTTTTCAAGCAGTTAGAAGGAGGAGGGAGAAAATTTATTCTCCTTAACCTCTGATGATAGGACAAGAAGCAATGCACTTAAGTTGCAGCAAGGAAGGTTTAGGTTGGACATTAGGAAAAATTACGGTCAGGGTGGTTAAGCAATCGAATAAATAGCCTAGGGAGGTTGTGGAATCTCCATCTCTGGAGATATTTAAGAGCAGGTTGGATAGATATCTGTCAGGGATGGTCTATTCTAGATGGTGCTTGGTCCTGCCATGAAGGCAGGAGACTGAATGTGGTGACCTTTCAAGGGCCATTCCAGTTTTAGTATTCTATGATAGTTAATGGGAGTTAGGCACCACAGACTTTTGAAAATCTTACTAAGTGCCTATCTGAATTATTAGGCTCCTTTGAAAATCTATCCCTTACATACCTTTGACTATCTCAGCTGCAGTGTCATCATGGAAGTTGTATACCTGAGCCCCAAACTCAAACCACTGCACCATGAAAAGGGCTTCTCTGAGACAAGCCACTGGAATGTAAACCTAGATTCTTTTTTCCCCCCATAGGGCAATTGCTGGTAGAAGTGTTGATGTAATAAAAGCCACAAAACATGAAAAAAAGCTCACTAACCACTCAAAAAAGTCAAATTAAAATGTGGGCAGTTATTTATGGGATTAAATATAGTACTCACCTCAGCAGAGAAGGTATTTAGAATTGCATAGGTTTGACCGGTAATGGCAGTGTTTGTCAGTCTGCAGATCAGTTTTCTGCATGTATGATTTGCAGTAGAATAACTGACATGCAAGCTAGGGGAAAATGTATAATAGGATCATATAACATTAAGGCTGAAAGAGACCTAAGGAAGCCAGCTAGTCCAACTCCCTGCTCAAAGCTGGATCAACCCCAGCTAAATCATCCCAGCCAGGACTTTGTCAAGCCTAGCCTTAAAAACTTGTAAGGATAGAGATTCCATCACCTCCCTAGATAACCCATTCCAGTGCTTCACCACTCTTCTAGTGAAATAGTTGTGACATTCTATATCTTGGGGGAGCACCCTGTAACCCCCCATATGCCTCATCTGTATGTAATTGTGATATTGCATTTAAAGCATGTCATGTGGAGTATCCGGGGAAAGGTTATGACCTGCCAAATGTCATTTCTCCATCTGTAGCTGTATATCATCAATGCATGTGACATCATAAGAATTGTGCTGTCTGGTTTTCAGTAAAATATGCTTTGGGCTTAGGAGACACTATTAAACCAGCTCTACAGAGACAATGACGAGAGAGGTAACCAACAGCCAAGTGTGTGCTGTTGAACAGACATCACCAGCCACTGTCCAGCAATGGAACCACAATGTGATGACTCACCTGCATGAGGTCACACCAAGGACATTTTTTAACTTTGCTTAGAGACTCAGCAAGGCCCACCAGGTGTTCCTGGACTTACATTCTCCAAGCACATGGACTAAGGGTATAAAAACCAAACACAGGGGCCCATGCTTTGCCTTTCTCCTCCACCCACCTACTTTGCAGGCAACCAGGACACTGAGAAGACAGAAGGTTCTCAAAGGGGACAAGGGTGAAAGCTATGTCCTATGGACTGCAATATCCAGTGGAGTGAGAAAAACCTGCTTGATCTAGTTGTTGCCCAGAGTAATACGATTGAGAGCTATGATTGCGTGTCTATATTTTATTTCGTTAACCACTCTGACTTTTTTGCCTATCGTGTAATATCACGTAAAATCTATCTTTTATAAATCCATACACTTGGTTTGCTGTTTGTCTTCACCAGCGAGTTTATGTGAAGTGTGCGGATATAGGTATGTCCACTTTCCATTAATGAAGTGGTTAACCACTTCACTGTGGTTCAGTGCTGAGAGCTGGGGGGGATTTGGCTCTGGTGCCTTTCTTTCTGTGGTTCATGAGTGGCTCTGGGAACAACAGTGTGGGGCTCCACATGTGGCTGTGCTGGGTGATAACAGCACCCGGAGAGGTTGCTGCTGGTCCCTAGCAAACATTGTAAGAGACTGATCAGGCTGGAGAGAGTTCAAGTGGGCTCAGTGGGGCCATAGTCCCAGGGGACTCCCATCACAATATCGTTTCCTAATATCCAATCGAGACACACACCCACACCCATTGCAACTTGAGACCACTGCTTATTGTTCTGTCATCTGCTACCACTGAGAACAACCTCTCTCTGTCCTCTTTGGAACCCCCACTTCAGGTAATTGAAGGCTGCTGTCAAATCCCCCTTGCTCTTCTCTTCTGCAGACTAAATAAGCTCAACTCCCTCAGCCTCACCTTGTAAATCATGTGCTCCAGCCCCCCCAAATAATTTTAGTGCCCTCTGTTGGACACTCTCCAATTTGTCCACATCCTTTCTGTAGTGGGAGCCCAAAACTGGACACAAAACTCCAGATGTGGCCTCACTAATGACTAGAGCCTTGTGCAGATACAAAATTTGTATCCGCATCTGTAGCCTCAAAAATGAATGGCGGATATCTGCATTGACACCCATGGATGTGGATTCCCACGGATATAAAGCAGATATCTGCAAATTTGCAAGGTTCTAGATACAAAATTTTTATCCACGTCCGCATCCAATAGCCACAAAAATGAGCTACAGATATCCACATCCACAGATGAGGATACCCACAGATATAAAGCAGATATCTGCAGTTTTGCAGGGCACTACCAATGACGAATAGAGGGAAATAATTGTTTTCCTCTATCTGCTAGCAATGCTCCTACTAATGAGGCCTAATATGCCATTAGCCTTCTTGAGTGCAAGGGCATACTGTTGACTCCCATCTAGCTTCTCATCCTCTGCAATCCCTAGGTCCTTTCCTGTAATATTACCATTTAGCCAATATCCCTGTAGTAGTTCCATCAAAGTCAACAGAGTTATACCAGGGGTAAATTCAACCTTCAGTCTCCAACCACTCACAAATATTTTTTAAAAAACCGCACAAGCAAAGGCCTCTCTTATTTAGAGAAACCCTTTTCTCAGAGGCAAGTCACTTTATCAGTTCCCAGCATCTGTTGTGTCCTCATTCCCTTAATGTTCCAGAGAAGCTCACCAACACAAATAATGAATCACACACACTCTGTAAAACCTCCCTTGTTGTTGAAACTGTGACTAGTGTCTTCCACTCTGTGCAACAGACAGTATTCCTCTTGTGTTGTGATGTGAAGCTGGAGATCAACCAGAGGCCTGTTTAATGGTGCCTCTGTCTCCCAGGGAAGGGCTCAGACAGCCGGCAGCTTGGTGCCCTCCAAATGAGTCAGCGATGCTCTCTGGGATGACTATGGTTCAGCAGGGCCTAGTTTGATGGAACATGGTCTCTGTGAAGCAAGAAAAGAGAGAGAAAAATCTGGCCCTGAAATTATGTGAAGGGGGGCAGCTTCAAGTCCACCATTATAGGATGATCCATCTGTTTGATGACACCTTGTACGCGTTTCATGTCTTTGAAGATGACAGAAAAGCAGCTTTCTAAATACAGAGTTTTTCATGACTGTACTGCTAGTGAAAGGTGCCTGCTTCACAGCCCTGGAGACCAAAGTCCTTTCCCCAGAGAAGGCACAGCATGGGACCTAGCAGTACACCTACCTCTCAGCTATCTGGTGGCATCACTCATTCTAGTCACCAAGTTCTCTGGGATCCATGTGCACGTGGTACCCCAGCACTTTGGTGAAAATTATTTACCTCCAAATGGAACTCTTGTAACTAGTGTATTGGGTTATTTGCACTAAAGGAATGAAGCCCACCGCATTCTAAGACTCTTACCTGGATCAGTTTTGAGCCTTCTCATTGTGTCATGGTCACACACTGTAATCATTCCCTAGGCATTGGCAAGATGTGAGGAACAATGGTGCAAGCTTCCTCCATGCTGCCTTGCCCGGCCTAGACAGAACAGCTCTAGGATTAATTGTCATCTCTGTGTCTATTCAGTCCTTGGCCTCAAACCTAAAAATGACTGCCATGGTTCCAGCTGTAGTGAGGAGGCTACCTAGAAAGGATCTCTTACTTTACACAGTCCTTTGCAGAAAGGTTTCAGTTTCAAAACACAGGCATTGTCAGTCAAAGCCACCAACGATGCCCAGTGGTGTAGCGGCTTTTACACTGAAGTCACAGACACCAGTGGAATCCCACCAATTTTTATTGCACTGGTGACATTTGAACTCCAGTCTGCAAGAAGTACAAGACCAGCTTTTTGAGTCACATGCATCACAACAATAGCTGTCTCAGTACTATGTGATGGATCGTGAAACTTTCTATATATAGGCTAGTTCTTCCAGCCCCCTTCCCATCCTTGCTGCCCAAGGAAGCAATGCAAAGGCAGTTGAGCTCTTACTGTATAACACTTTAAGCAAACTCCATTGTCGGCAAGGTTCAGCTGTGAGCATTCATTCAGAATCCCCTTTCCTAGCTTTCCACCTCTGCATGATGGAATGCAGGCATCCCTGTTCTAGAATGTTGAGACCTTAAAAAACTCACCGGCATCCCTGTTCTAGAATGCTGAGACCTCAAAAAACTCATCACGTCTAATTTCCATTTCTCCAGATATTTGCTTCCCTTCCAAATTGGAAAAAAAAGACTGTTTTAGTCGCAGGCATCTCTCCACTCACAGAAGAGCATTCCTCGCCTTCACATGAAAGGCATTTTTAGCAATCCAGAGCAGAGCCAAAATAACAAACACAAACAATACAAAATTATGCCATACCCAGTAGTTTCTGCGAGTGGTGTGTGTAGTCTAGTGAGATCTTGGTTCATTGCCTAATCTTGGACTCAGAGAAAGACATCTTTAAGTTTAAAGCATTATTGGCCTAACTACAAAGGATACATTTCCCTCAAGCATTTGCCTAGGGCCTAATGATGACTCCAAAAATAACAAGACTCCTTGAGACTGGAAACTTCAGTTCAGAGGGATTTTGTGCATGTTTTTGTAAATGATATACAAATATTCATCCAAGTGAATGGAAAATGCTTAAAACGTTTAAACATGATGTAGTGAACAAGATCAACCCGAAGATGGAAATAATTTACTTAATTCTTTGCAGGGCTGCTGTCGTTTCTAGGCAGCTCTTTGCTGAGACTTCACTAATAATCTGTTACCAGCTTGGGCGCTGGAACTCGACGAAAGCACAGATCACAGACAGTTCATTGATTTCTCTCTGGTAGCATAGGAAGTAGGAAGGGGGATGGGGAAGAGAGAGAAAGGAAGACAGAAAGAAACATACAATTCGTGCTGCTTCAGCTTCAGGGGTGAGAGAAGTGCACTTCCTTTCAGAGTGAGACAGCTGCTGATTGCCTTAATAGGTAAAAAGTGACTTTAGATTAGAGAATATAGGAATTACCATTTTTGGTAAGACCAGTCATCTAGCTAGTCCAATCTGTTGAATACTATGTACAGATGCCTCATCTCAAAAAAGATATTTTGGCATTGGAAAAGGTTCAGAAAAGGGCAACAAAAATGATTAGGGATTTGGAATGGCTGCCATATGAAGAGAGATTAAAAAGGCTGGAACTTTTTAGATTAGAAAAAGAGGAGACTAAGGGGGGGATATAATAGAGGTCTATAAAATCATTACAGGTGTGGAAAAAGTGAATAAAGAAAAGTTATTTGCTTGTTCCCATAATATAAGAACTAGGGGTCACCAAATGAAATTAATAGGTAGCAGGTTTAAAACAAACAAAAGGAAGTTTTTCTTCACGCAGTACACAGTCAGCCTGTGGAACTTCTTGCCAGAGGATGTTGTGAAGACCAGAACTTTAACAGGGTTCAAAAAAGAACTAGATAAATTAGGTCCATCAATACTTAATAGCCAGTATGGGTAGGAATGGTGTCCCTAGCCTCTGTTTGGGCATGTCTAAACTACATCTAGATGGCAGTTTCACTTTTGAAAAGCCCTTTTTTGAAAGACCGTGTGGCTGCCATTATGCAAACGAAGCACGGGAAATTCAAATCCCTGCTTCATTTGCAATTTCGATCTGGCTAATTTACATGCCTCTTTTGGAAGAGGGATGTAGTTTAGACATAGCCTTTGTCAGAGGCTGGAAGTGGATGGCAGGAGAGGGATCACTTGATGATTACCTGTTTCTGTTCACTCCCTTTGGGGCATCTGGCATTGGCCACTGTCGAATCGGATACTGGGCTAAATGGACCTTTGGCCTGATCCAGTATGGCTGTTCTTATGTTTCTTGATAGTGACTAGTACAAGATGCTTCAGAGAAAGGTGCAAGAAATGTGGTAGATGACCATTATGGAATGATTTATCCACAGAGGAAGTTTCTTCCTAACTCTGTCCCTAGGGTACGTCTAGACTACATTGTTTTTTCAAAAAAACTTCACCTGCGTCCACACTGCAATCGCATTCTTTCTAAATTAAATTGAAAGAATGCAGGGTTTGGTTTTTTTTGACATTGGTAAACCTCAAATTACAAGGAAGAACACCTTTTTCGAAAGAGCTCTTTCGAAAAAAGGTGAGTGTGGATGCAGAACAGGGGCATTTTTGAAACAAGAGGCAATTTCAAAAAGCACAGGTGCCCTGGTGGTCATTCTGTGAATAGCAATCAGGGCTTTATTTCGAGAGAGCATCCATGCACTCTCGATGCTCTCTTTCGAAAAAGCAGATCGCTTTTTCAATCCAGTTTTGAGGTGTGGATGCTCTCTTTCAAAAATAAGCTTGCAGTCTAGACATATCCTATATGGGCTATTCGTGCTTTGAAGAATAAGGGTTTATCCTGCTGAGCTCTTGGTCTTAATGAAATCTTGACACAATGAATTCCGCAGGTTAATGTATAGAATCATAGAACACTAGAACTGGAAGGGACCTTGAGAGGTCATTGAGTCCAGTCCCCTGCCCTCACAGCAGGACCAAGCACCATCTAGTCCATTCCTGATAGATGTCTATCCAAACTGCTCTTAAATATCTCCAGTGATGGAGATTCCACAACCTCCCTAGGAAATGTATTCCCGTGTTTAACCACCCAGACAGTTAGGAAGTTTTTACTTATGTCCAACCTAAACCTCCCTTGCTGCAACTTAAGTGCATTGCTTCTTGTCCTATAATCAGAGGCCAAGAAAATGACCAGGTGCCTTTTTTTAAAATAAGGAGACATCTGATCGGATAGCATATTATTTACAACACCTTCAGCTCATACAGCATCAGATCATTTGTATTCAAACTCATTAGAGAAGAGCAGACGTTTTGTGGCCCTGGTACATCCCTACTGGTCACACAAATTTCCATAATGGAGTCTCTTTGAAGTGGTCTCAATTCAGGACACATTACACTGGATAAATACTTCCCTATTTCTACTCAACAATTACATTTCTCAGATTTTTGTAACACAAAATTCTGATTGTCGTGTTTAGACAGCCAAATAAACAAGCCGCCAGAGACCAGATGGAATAAAAATGCAGACGGCGATATGTTTGCTCTTAAATATTTTATATCCAAACAGCAATTAAAAAGTGCAGCTAAGAGAAAACAGTATTTAATAACATCTAAATGGGCTAATTTTAAAATGTGTATAAATTTTGTGGTTAACAACAATCAGCATGCCAGTCACTCTTTAGGATATGTACTGGCATTCACAGATACTATCAAATATATTGACACACAAACACAGGCAGGAAAAGAACAACAATGGAAAAACAAATGCCCAAACCTAAGCATAGGTGCAGAAACTAAGAATGCAGGGAGTTCTGCAGCACCCTCAGGTTTTATCCAAGGTTGCTATGCCGACCCCATGCCCAATTCCCATTGGCTGCAACCCAAGGTTCCCATGGCTGCCACCCCATGCCTGGTGTCCTGGCTGCCACTCCTTCACCCCGCATCCCAGCTGCCAGCCCTGAGGTTCTGCTCCTGGCCCTTCACCTGTCCCAAAAGCCCTCTACTAAAAATACTGTATTCCTGCACCACTAAGTCTAAGGTTATTTTTAGATTTATCAATGCTATAGTATTCTACAGGACAATGTAGCACTTTAAAACTAACAAGATGGTTTATTAGATGATGAGCTTTCGTGGGCCAGACCCACTTCCTCAGATCAAATAGTGGAAGAAAAATAGTGGTTTTTTTCTTCCACTATTTGATCTGAGGAAGTGGGTCTGGCCCACGAAAGCTCATCATCTAATAAACCATCTTGTTAGTCTTTAAAGTGCTACATTGTCCTGCATTTTGCTTCAGCTACCCCAGACTAACACGGCTACATTTCTATCACTATAGTATTCTACATGGGTCTAAATTATACACGTTACATTGTCAGCTTCAAAAGCATTTTTATTTTAGTTTTCATGTATTAGGAGATACACTGGGCTTAGTAAAATACAGAAATATGTCAACCCAATGTACATTTTGTTATTATTAATTACTTTTCAATAATGAACCCCACAACCTTATTGTACCATGACAAGGTGAATTCTAATTAGGCAATAAATACATTGATATTTCCATTTCTTTTAAGAAACAAAAAATAACAGAAAAACAGCTATGATCTCTATTTGTTGTCTTACTTAACAGTATCTCCCAAAATATATGTTTTATTCTTTCAGCAGCCAGTAGAGGGTGATGTTAAATTTGATAATTATTTCCTCTCTCAGAGGCCAAACAAACCCTGCAATACACCCATCTCTGTTTCTTCCATCACACCCTAACAGGCATGGAATTTGAGCTAAGTTGCATCTTCTAATGGCTGTTGCTCATCTGCCAAGTCAGTCAAGACAAACGTCTTTTCTACTATTGATTTAAAGCATTATGGACTTTATCTTAATAAAATACATATGCTGCAGTAATGAAAATTCATGAACTTGCTGTCAAGACATTGTATTAATTAGACGTAATTAATCCAGCTTGAACCTCTGTAGTCTGGCACTCTCTTGTTCGGTAACATCCATGGTCCAGCATGATTTTAGTTAGCCAAATGTCCATTTATCATGGGTGTGGCCAAGTTTCCCACAGTCCCATAAAGTTTGTTTACAGCCACCAGTCCTGACTCTCAGTGATCTGTGCTATTATTTAGCTCTAATTTACCCCTAAATGTCTTCTAAGAGCCCAGTAAGCAGAGGAAGTGTTGGTAATGCTATTAGACAATATTGACCACCCATAGTTCAGCAAACTCTGGTTCGATGCCAGTCAGGTCCCAAAGGTGCTGGAGTAAATAGGTTCCACCTGTAGTAGTATATCACAGAGAAGTCCCAGTTATGGACAAAGGGCTCATCGTGCTAGGTGCTTTGCAAGCACATAACAAAAAAGGCGTCCCTGTCTCTTGCTCCCAATATAATGTGTCAGCAAGGCACTGACTTTGAAACAAAAAGATATGAGAGGAATGCAGTGAAATCAAGGAAAGGAATACTGACAAAGAAGGTGAGGTGCAAGGGCCTTATGTGGTTCATCAGTGACCCCTTTTGCTATTTACTGAGAAGTACACACTACCTCTAAAGAAGTCCCACCCAATCTAGCTAACTTCAAATCTAAAATGCCCCCACCCCAGTAGCATCTAGGCACCAATCCTCCTCCATCACAAACATGCTGGTGATAGGAAAATGAGAGGACACAGACTTGGAAGGCCTGACTCTAGAAAATAGTTGAGGGGTACATCATACACTGCAACATCCTCCTAACTTGTATAGAAAACATCAAACAAGCTTCAGCAAACAGCTCTTGCTTATTTGTAAATTCATCTAATTTTTGGCTCAGAAACATACATTAGGGTAGCCATTTGGGGGGTTTAGAAAGAGTTTATCCTTATGACTCCCATATAAATAAATTAATTTCAATTACTCTGACTTCTCATAATGCATAGATTCATACTTAAGTATTCTGCTTTAATTTTAAGAAAAATTATAGCTGGAGATTACTCTACCTTGCCCATCTATTTGAAAATCATATTAAGTAATCATGACACCTTAGAGACTAAGGCTACATCTAAACTACGATCCTATTGCAGAAGAGCAAATGCAAATGGAGTGCTCATTTGCATATGCAGCGCTCTCATTTGCATTTCCTCTTCCTTTCCCTTTTGCACGAGAGGTTTTTGTGCAAAAAAGCGCTGTGTAGATGGCGTCTTTTTGTGCAAAAACCCCCTTTTGCACAAGAGCCATTCTTCCTTTTGAAAAGGAAGGGGGGTTGCGCAAAAAGGCGCTGTCTACACAGCGCTTTTTTGCACAAAAACCTCTTGCACAAAAGGGAAAGGAAGAGGAAATGCAAATGAGAGCGCGACATATGCAAATGAGTGCTCCATTTGCATTTGCTCTTCTGCAAGAGGATCGTAGTTTAGACGTAGCCTCACAAATTCATTAGGACATAAGTTTACATGGGTAAAACTCACTTCATCAAATGAACTGGAGTGGAAGTTACAGAAGCAGGAGTATATATAAGGAAGAAGTTGCTTGTGTTAAAGAAGCTAATCGAGTCCAGGTGGAAGTCTATGAGTCTGTGAGTAAGTGGGTCATTCATAGCATTTGGTGTGGAGATGTGAATATCTAGAGAGGGGAAATTGCCTTTGTAATGTGTTAACCAATTCTAAATTGATAGTGTTGAATTTGCAAATGAATTTCAGTTTAGCTGTCTCCCTTTGTAACTGGTTTTTGAAATTCTTTTGTGAAAGGATGGCTACTTTCAAATCCATCACTGAATGTCCAGGGAGGCTAAAATGTTCCCCTACAGGTTTATATGTGTTACCATTCCTGATGTCCAATTTGTCTCCATTTATCCTTTGTTGTAGAGACTGTCCGGTTTAGCCAATATACATGGCAGAGGGGCATTGCTGGCACTTATCACATTAGTGGATATGGCTTATGTGGTTAGGTTCTGTGATCATGTCACTTGTATAGAAATGCAGACAGAGTTGGCAATGGGGTTTGTTGCAGGGATAGATTCCTGGGTAAGTGTTTCTGTGGTGCGCTGTGTGACTGCTAGTGAGGATTTGCTTCGGGATGGAGGGCTGTCTGTAGGCGAGAACTGGCCTGTTTCCCAAGGCCTGTGAGAGTGAGGGATCATTTTCCAGGATTGGCTGTAGATTGTCAATGATGCGCTGGAGGGGTTTAACCTGGGGGCAGTAGGGGATAACCAGTGGTGTTCTGTTTTCCTTGTTGGGCCTGTCCCGAACCAGATGATTTCTGGATACTCCTCTGGCTTTGTCAATCTGTTTCTTCACTTTCCCAGTTGGGTATTTAAGTTTTAAGAATGTTTGATAAAGATCCTGTAGGTGTTTGTCTCTGTGTGAGGGATTGGAGCAGATATGGTTGTCGATATGGGCTTGGCTGTAGACAATGTCGTGGATGGAAGCTAGAGGCATGTAGGTAAGACTAGTGGTCAGTAGGTTTCTAGCATAGGGTGGTGTTTATGTGGCCATCATTTATTTGTACTGTAGTGTCCAGGAAGTGGGTCTTTTGTGTGGATTGTTCCAAGCTGAATTTGATAGTGAGGTCCAAATTGTTTTGAAATACTGTAGATTTCTTCAAGGGTCTCCTTCCCATGGGTCCAAATGATGAAGATGTCATCATTGTGCCATAAGCAGAGGAGGACTGGTAGGGGTCGAGAGCTGAGGAAATATTAGAGGTCAGCCATAAATATGTTGGCCTATTTTGGGGCCATGCAGGTACCCATGGGTACACACAAGCAGTGCCGCAGACTTGAAGGTATAAATTGTCCCGAAATCAGAAGTGGTTCTGGGTGAGGACAAAGCCACATAGATCCAACACCAGGTGTGCTGTGGCATCACTGGGGATACTGTACCTGACAACTTGTAGTCCGCCCTTGTGTGGAATATGCCCTAATAAAGCTGTTAGTCTCTAAGGGTGTGTCTAGACTACAGAATTTTGTCGACAAAAGTGGACTTTTGTCGACAAAACTATACCTGCGTCTACACTACCGCTGAGTTCTGTCGACATAACGTCGACAGAACTCAGCAGTTTTGTCAACGCTGGTAAACCTCATTTTACGAGTCATAACGCCTTCTGTCGACAGAGTTTCTGTCGACAGATGGTGTTATTGCATGTAAACTGTCCTTTGCGTCTACACTGCCATGTCGACAAAGCAGCTTGCTTTGTCGACAGAACTGAATGTAGTGTAGACGCTCTTTGTCGACAGAAGTTTTGTCGACAGTATCTGTCGACAAAAGCCTGTAGTCTAGACGTACCCTAAGGTGCCACAGGGCTCCTCATTGTTTTTGCAGATACGACTAACACAGCTACCCCTTAGAGTCCTATGAGTTAGGCAGCTAAATACCTTTGAGGATCTGGACCTAAGTTTATAGGTATGTCTACACCAGTGTTTCTCAACTAGTGATACGAGTATCCTTGGGGTACTCGAGAGAAGTCTGGGGGGTACACCAAGACAACTGAAATTTGGAGAAAACTGAATTTTTGTTTGAAGTTTTATAGTGCTTTATTATTTTTGTACTTTTTACACCCAAAAATTTCATTGCCCAGCCGGCTATGATTAAGTTGTTTAAACAAATGTATTACAATGGTAGAAAAAAAATGTGTATCTGAAAACTGTAAATACTGGGGATACTTTTTTTTTTTAACAAAAGGGATACTTTATAATAAAAAGGTTGAGAAACACTGGTCTAGACTGCAACCAGGAGTATACTTAACTGCATACTTACCAATGTGGGAAGACAGACACCCTCTCTGAGTTTCTTGAGCTAGTGTGCTAAAAAACAGAAGCCTAGCCAGAGGTAGCATGAATGTCACATGCATAACTTTACTCGTGTGAACAGTTCTATTGATAGAATATCCTGTGAATAAAGTTACAGCTGTGCACAAGTGTTTGTAGGATCAGGGCCTAGCTTAGCCATTTCCTAGAAGTATTTCTAACTTCACCTTTAATGTTCTGCTTTTTTGTTATCTATTAATACTTATCTGTCTTGTCTTTTAGTCTGCAAGCTTTTGGGCAGGGACTGTGTACCAACTAGCATGATGGGAAGGGTTCCATGCAATTTGGTACCGTACAGCACTGCACCAATGTAAATTACAATAATGAGAATTAAAAACCAAAGTCCAAGCTCTAAATGTGGGATGCAAATTTCATCTTTCCTGGTTCCAGGGGCTGGATTTGGGCCCATCATTCAAAAGATTTGACAGGCAAATGATACATTTCATCCAAAGTCATCCTTCCTTTAAAAGATTAAAAAGAAAACGCACTTTCTAATCTTGAACATGCTGAATATGACAAATGCTTTTGACATGAGAAGCCCCGCTCATCCCATTGATGTTTAAATGTATCTTTGCATACACTGAAAAGGTTAAGTTTTATCAAACAGAAATTAAACTGATTATTGAGCAATATATATAGGACCTTAGAAGTAGACTGTGGATGACATCTTGGCTCTGCTGAGGTCAGTTGATAGTAGTAAACCAGATTTCACCCTGTATTCTTTTGGAGGGTAGTGGTTGCATAACCAAAATTATTTTAATTAGAAGATCTAATGTGATAACAGCTCACTGCAGGGAGGGGTATTGTAAAAACTCACCTACTCCCAAGGCACCCAAATATTTAAGCACGTGCTTAAGTACATTCTTATTCAACAAAGCATTTAAATACATCCTTTATTTTAAGCATTTGCCAACATGTCACCGAAAACTGATGGTTCTGTCATTTACTCCTTTGTAAATATGATGGGAAAATATAATCTGTGCATCTGACCTACAGCTTAGAAAGTGCAACCTGAAACACTGCCGTTCTACTCAACACTCTAAAAGTGAACACGTCTCTTCATCCCTTGATAAGTGTTCAGAACTCCCACTACCATTACAGGAATGCATTAAGTGGAGGGAGACCGCAACAGCCATTTTCTTTAGATGTAGGCTGTAAAGGTAGCTTAGAGAAAGAAAGTATCATATGCACGGCTATATAGAGAGTTCTCCTCCTAGAAAATTACAACCTAGCCCTGGCTTTTAAGATGTTGATAGCAACAGTAATATATAATACATAACTGACCTTCCTGAGAAAGAGAATTTTAAAATAATCAAAAAGCTATTTGTGCAATCTGACTAGACAGCCCATAAATACAAGCTCAAGAAAAGCCTGCACACACACACACACACACACACACACACACACACACACACACACAAAGAATAAATAGTGAGTCAATGTGAGTCAGACCGAGACTACATATGGCGAAGCTTGTAAATAAAACATGCCAGCCAATATGTTCTCCCAATTCTAAATGGCAATTTAGAAGTTTGGCATTGAATTAATGAATTCAAAAAATATAAACATATTAAACATTTATGCCAGAAATTCTTTTCAGTTCTGAAACTGCTCCAGACAAAGAAAACTCCCTGGCGGACACTTCCACCAGCATTTTCCTTTATTATCCTAACATTTCATCACTGCACATTGATATTCTCAAGGCAAACAAATTGCCTTTCATCTCAAACATGGAGTGGGAATGGCTAAAATCGGAATGCTGGCCTTCCCAACATCTGCACATAGGAAACCCTGAAACACTTGAGGGAAAACTAAATCAGGTAGAATAAGATTAAATGATTTCAGCCAAGGCAGACTGAAAATGAAAACTTGTTTTCTGCCTCTACAGACGGACTCCTGGCAGGCAGGGCGCAATTCCTCCAGAAGACAGAGGTAGTAGACCTGATGCTTACTCGTGCTTGCATGTGACCAGAATAAGTGTGCTGGCTGCAGGTTGAAGGGATGAGCCCACCAGAAAATGGGATGCCCAGTAGCCGCCAACAGATATCAGTTCTATAGCTTTTTGAGTGCTTTGAAGGGATCTTTCCGATTTTGGTGCTTTTGTTCTATTACAGTTTATGATATGAAAACACTAGTCATTTTATATTGTTTTTAAAGTTGACATGTTGTTTCTGTCAAGGTTGATGATTAGCTACTGTCATCTGAAGAAGCTCACTGATTGTTGTGGGAAACGTCATGAAAGCAAAGAAATACAGTAATGAAATTCCTGAATAAAAAACCAAGCCTTCTGCCTCAACGATAAAGGCAAACCCACACTTCACAAAGTCAAAACTGAAATTGCCTTTCAAAGTCTCACAGAGAGATTAGTTTCAATGAAGAGATTTATATTTGGGAGGACTGAAACTGGATTTTATTAGAAGTAACCCTAAATGATACTGCTCCTTAATGGTAATCAACGGGTGACTCATCCACAGAGTTATCAGAAATGCTACTCTGCTTTGTCTCACAATAATTCACAAATGTACACACAGGATAGCTATAAAATCAAAAGGCAAAAGCAACCCTATCTTTCATTTCTCATGTTTGTGATTGCTCACAAAATACAGTGATTGGAAAACATCTTAATTAGTGAAATACAGGATGTAATTCATGCTACATAGGGATATCTCAGCATTTTAGCTTACAAAATGATCTTTTCAAGAGTGTTTGGTGTTAGCCATCATGCAAAAACAATTAGTTGTTCAAGCAATTAGAAAGTAAATATCCCCTAAAAGGGTTTTGTGCTTTTCAAGCCTTAAATGCAACAGTCAGACTGCTCCTGAGAGTTTTAGTTTATTTTTTGTTGCTTGTCTGAATGGGTTTCTTTGGATCATGTGTTGTAAATCCTTGAAGCTCTTTTAGCTATGGTTTGAGCTTCGGATGAATTCTCTTCTTGTTCCTCTGCCCTCTTATGTTTTAAAAATATGTCTGACTTCAAAAAGCGGCTGTAGCTGTCATACTTCATGAGATTGAATATCTAGGGGAGAGAAAGAAAACAAAAATGATTATTCAAATAAAATAAATCCTAAATCAGAAGAATAATAGGAAAGTTCTAAAATTTTGTTCTGTCAGCAAATGTGTACACTAAAATGTATGACATTAAAATAAATCTTATATATTCTAAAAGTGACTGTGTATAGCAAACCATATTATGGGGTTCCATGTTCATTAATGTCCATATCAAATCTGATCAGCCCATGGGCCAAAGGACGGTTTTCCTGCCTGAAAATACTACAGATGAAACCTGATGTTTGCAAGTCATACTCTCATATTACCATCTGCAGTAAAGGATCTGCAGCTGGCACTTAGTTACCAGTTGTATATGATGTCCCAGTGAAGACATTACCCAGCTCCCAACCATAACAAGGACTGCTGGACCACCAGGAGAAAAATGGAATGAAGATGGCATTTGGTCCGTGCAATAAAAAGATAGGACTCGGAATGCACAGAGGGAGCAGAGCTGTATACACACACCTTTCTGGACATACCGACACACAAATATTACAGTAGAGCCCGAGCATATCTACAGCACTGAGATAGTAACAAAAGAGCATTTTAAGAATTTAAGTAGAAAATAGTTGAAGGTGCAAATGTGTTGCTGATTAAAACAGCTGGCTTGTCCAACACTTCTTCTGCTAAGCTCACACTTAACTGATTTATCCAATCCTTGTTACTCCCTCCAGGAGTAATAGCCTGGCTCCATTCAAGCCAATGGAATTTTGCCATTGACTTTGGCGAGACCAGGCTTTGACCCACAGGATGCACATGGGCACTACATAATAATTGATGCATCACCCGAAAATCCTTCATGCTTTTTAAAAATAAATATTTTGTCCCCATTTTCCCAACACCCTTTTTTTGGGAATTTCTAAGAGAGTCACGTTGTCTTTTTTCTTCCAGGACTTCCAGTTCTCTGCTGTTCTTGAGCTCAGTTGTTTTCTCCCCTCCTACTTCCATCTATTTCTAAGCAAACTCCTACAACTCACTTGGATTTTTACTAACACCGACAAAAAGTCTTTAGTGCTCTCAGTTGTCTAAGTCGTGACTATTTTCTTGGGCTAGAAAGGAGAGAAAAATATACTGCAAACCATAATTGAACCAAAACAAAAGCATACATCACCCTTTGGCAATGAGTGCGCTAGAGTAGCCTCTCTGAGTCACTCTTCGTGACTGATTATATTTTATGGTGCCCAATGTCAACTAAGCTAAATTTCCAAGAGGAATTTTTGGATTCTCAGCTGCTTCCGTAAGTAGGGAAACAAATTCCATGTGTGGATAACTGAAACTGTAGCTTTCTGATTCTCATTTCTAAACTGTTTTAAACTGCTAATGCCACTGTGGCTTACTGCCTTGAAGAGAGAAAGCTTGTTCTTTTCACCTCTGCAGTAATTGTAGCTACAAAAAACCCTCAAACACATAAAACATGGGTGTGTATAAGTTGTAATATCCTGTTTGCAAAATAAATGACACAGAAGCTTTCGTACTAATTGCTGTTCACTTTTATATGTAAACCAGTAGAAACCTCCCTGCGTCAATTTAAATGCTAAATTGATTTAAATTAATTTTAACTCAAGGTAGCTACCTCAATGGTAACAGTGACAAGACATGGGAGTTTTTATTTTGATGTGACTGATTGAGGTTAACTCTGTACCTCCCACCTGAATTTGACCTTGACTAGCTACATCAAAATAAAAATTACCTATGCTGTGTGTCCACTAGCATTCTATATTGAGATAGCGAGCTCCATGTGAAAATATACTTTTTTTTTTTTTTGGAAGTGAAGGCATAGCCCCTTTAGAGGTACATGAGCCGGAGTCTGGGACTTACATTAACAAACTCCTCTTTTTCATGGTGATAATCAGGGACCTTTCATGATGGACAAATACTGCAAATATCAAAACCAAGTTTGTAACAGTTCTGGAGTTTTCTGGAGTTTTTTATAGTCATATATAGAAGATTTTAAATTGAATAGATGAGATTCATTAGAATGGGTGTATGTACCCGGGTAAAGAATTTAAAATTCACAAGGTTTCTAGGAATTCTTACTTCCCCAGCCTTGTGGCTGAAGCTGTATTCAAAAAACTACACAAACAGGGCCAAATACTGATACTCTTACTAATATTAAGTAGTACCCTAAGGATGTTAAGAAACATGTATTTGACTAAACGTGTCCTCAATACAATTTATATTGAGTACACGATTAGTCAATAAGGGACCCCGCTGAGGCTCTGCCTTTTAAATTGGGCTTTAGACATTTCCATGGTTAATCATCTGGAATCCACTTCAAGGGAAGCGGAGTCTTTGCTCATCAGCCCACTTCAACATTGGACAGATGCATTCAGCATGTGACATCAGCTTTGTTCAACATGCTTTTTTAAATCAAAGAACTGCTTTGCTGGCAAAGACATGAGCCATGGTGAAAATACAAATAGTCAGAAGTCCGGAGGCAAGGGCCACACTCTTTGGAAGCTGCAAGTGACAATCAGTGACTCTTTAGCAAAGTACAGTAAAACTCCAATAGTCCGGCACCCCTGATAGTCCAGCATCAAAATGGCAAGAGCCTAGTGAGTGAGCTTCGGCAAAAAATGAGTCACAAGGTAACAGCGGCAGCAGCTGAACCGAGCAAAAAGGGTAAAAAAGGGTTTAAAAAACTAAAACATCACAGTATACTGTATACAGTATGTTCAATAAAAAGGGTTAAGAACACTTTATATACAGTATATAATGTATACAGTATATATATAACCAGTTTATAGTATCTCCTGATAGTCCGGCATATCTGATAATCTGGCACCACCTAGGTCCCATAGGTTCTGGATTATCGGAAGTCTACTGTAGATTAAAAAAATGAAGAGAACCTGGGACACAAAAGCCACGGAAGAAGCCTGGGCTCTAGTTGAATGGACCATGATAGGAGGGGCTGGAACATGCACCAGCCCATAGCACTCCCTGATGAAGGGGCCAATCCAGGATGAGATACACTGGGCTGAGACCGGCAAGCCCTTCGTCCTGTCAGCTATTGACACAAACAACTGAGGACGCTTACAAAAGGGTTTTGTTCTACCCAAATAAAATGCAAAAGCTCGCCTAACATCCAAGGTGCATAGAGCCTGCTCTGTTCTCGAACTATGCAGTTTTGCATAAAACACCAGCGGGAAAACATCCTGGTTAACATGAAAATGCAACACCACCTTAGGCAAAAAAGATCGATGGGGGTGAAGCCTAATCTTGTCCTTAAAAAAGACCATGTCTGGAGGGTCCACGGTCAAAGCTCGCAGCTCCAAGACCCGCTTAGCGGAGATAATAGCTACGAGGAAGGACTCCTTCCAGGACAGGTGCAGAAGGGAGCAAGTGGCCAACAGCTACAAATGGGGAGCCATGAGCCTAGTAAGCACCAAGTTAAGATCCCACGCAGGCAGGGGCTGGCGCACCTGAGAGAATACCCTGTCTAACCCTTTGAGGAAGTGAATTACCATAGAGCAGGGGTCTCCAAGCTTTTTAAGCACGAGATCACTTTTTGAATTTAAGTGCAATCAAAGAGCTACCTCAGACCCAAATACCCTTGTTCCATCTCCTTTGTGCTCCTTCTCCGAGGCCCTATTCCTGCTCACTCCATCCTCCCTCCCTCTCCCATCCCCCCTCACTTTCACCAGGCTGGGGCGCAGACTCTGGTCTTGGATTACGGGATCTGGAGTGCGAGAGGGGCTCTGAGCTTGGGGCAGGCAGTCAGGGTGCAGGAGGAATGCTAGGGGCAGGCTCTGGCAGGAGCTCTAGGGCAGGAACTTGAGGTGTACGAGGGGGTTCATGACTGGGGTAGGGCTCCGGCTGGGCCCTGCTGACCTCAGGTGGCTCACCCCTGCTCCTGAGGGGACAGCTCCACGGCAGAGGGCAGGAGCTGTGCAGCAGTGCAGGGAGAGACAGCTATGTGCTGGCACTGGATAGCCTCTTGGCCAAACCAGTCGGGATCACCTGTCAGAGGCTCCAAGATCTGCCAGTAGATCCCAATCTACTGGTTGATGACCACTGCCATAGAGTCTGCGAAGACCGGCCTGCCCCAAGATCCCGAGTGGAAGCCGAAATAGCCAACAGGTGTATCCTGACTGAGGAAGGGGCAAGGCCCTGGGTCCTGAGGTCTAGGAGATAATCCTTTGTGTGGACGTCACCTGGTCCGGTGCTGGTGACTAGGGCAGTGGTGTGGTGCTCCCCTGTTCCTGATGATAGGCCCATGAGGTCCAAAAGGGCCATTGCCCCAGGTGTTGCCACTGGGGTGGACATGACTGGAAGAGCTACGATGGCACAAACGGTGCCAAAACGTGACTGGTGCTTGGACTGCGGCCGGTGCCAGGACTGGGAACGGTGTTGGGACCAGGCCCAGGAGACCATGACATGAGACCAGAGGGACTCCACATTGGAGTCCAAGGAATAATCAGACTCCAACCAAAGCGGTGCTGAAGATGGGCCCGGTGATGGGTGCTGTGAAGAATGCCAGAGAATGGCTGCTGGTTTGCCCCAGTGCCGAACAGATGGAGATGGCATCAGGTGCTCCAGTACCGCAGGATGCACCGCTGGGATAGGGGCACTAGAAGCAGAGATCTCCCTCAACCTTTGGGAGAAGGTTGCCGCTAATGCCGCGTCCATGCCCAGTGCCGAAGCGGGTGTCAAAGAACATGCTGGAGAGGGGAGCATCACATTAGTACCAGCCCCGAGGCCTTCGGCAAAGGCACAACTGGTGCTGGTCGCACCAATCAGCATCCTGATGCACCAAAGACGGCGGTGAGGGTGGGCTCAAGGTGAACTCAATCAGCTCTTGTACTGCTTCGAAAGTGTCTAGAGTCGAGGGCAGGTCTATGAACACAGATTCCTCCTCCTGGGTACTTTCCCTGGCCACACTCCACCGGCCATGCAAAGTCCCAGGAGCAGCAGGCCTTGATACCTCAGCCACCACAAGGGTGCCCGGACAGATGGCACGCTGCGGGTGCATGCCGGGACAGCAATCTGCCCCTTTTGCCCTCTTCTTACGGGGCACCGGAGACTGAGATCGGTGCCGGGTGGAAGGGCATCTCGATGCCGTCAAGGTCCAGGAGGAAGCCTCCCGCACCGAAGACGGTTCACTGCGCAGTGCTGGTGCGGCTTCAGCAGCCAGTGCCGGGCAGAGCACGGACTCTATTAAGAGTATTTCTCACCTGGGTCTCTCTCACACTGAGTCCTGGGTTTAAAACTGCGGCAGAACTTGCAATTCGCAGGAACGTGGGCCTCACCCAGGCACTTCGAGCACGAATAGTGTGGGCCCCCTCAAGGTTTAGGCTTAGAGCAGTCCACACAGGGCTTAAAGCCATGAGGCCTCGGCATGCCCCGGAGACAGGTGGAAAGGGAACGCAACGGGTAAACCCCGACCCAATGAGGAACACTAACTACTAACTAACTTGAACAAAGAGCAGTACTCAAACTAAACAAATAAACAGGAAGGGCAACTTGGAGAACAAAGGTAGACCACTGAGTGATAACTAAGTGCAAATACCATGAAATCATACTTGCAAACGAGCAAAATAAGAGCTCTAACAACCATCACGGGTGGTAAGAAAGAACTGAGGGGATGGAGGGCCAGCAGGGATATATATGCACTAGGGATGTGAAAGACTAGTTGACTTGTCAACTATCTGATAAGCAAAACGTTATCAGATAGTCAATACACTAGTCGACCAGTCGCTTCCCGTCCCCTTGCTGCCTTTATCAGAAAGAGGCAGCAATGGGGTGGGAGGGAAGAGCAGGGAGGCAGCACTGCTTGGAGCCGGAGTCAGCTCCCCACTGACCCCAGGCTCCACATGACACGACCGCTTTGAAATGCTGCAGGGAGCCCTACGCAGCGTTTCAAAGCGGCAACACCACATAGAGCCAGGGTCAGCGGGGAAGTTCCCAGCTGGTCCTTAGCTCCACGCAGTGCTGCTACTTTGAAACACCGCGGGAGCCAGGGGCCAGCGGGAGACTCAATCAGTCCCCCGCTGGCCCTGTTCTTCCCGCATCACTTTCACCTTTGAAGTATAGCAACAGCCCTGTGTTCAAAGGTGAGGGTCCCTTATAGACTAATCGATTTGCATTGACTATTCAATTAGCCTATTAATCTAAATTGAACATTCCTAATATGCATAGCTATAGTGGCGCCACCCTGCGGGCTCCCCTACTGGTGCCACTGAGGGAAAACTCGACAGTCCATGTACGCGGCGCGCACACCCCCAAGTGGAATGGACATGAGCAAACACTCAAAGAAAAACAGACTGAACTGGAGTCTTGAGCTCTTCTCTGCCAGCCAGTATGTGGGCAGGGTCCTCTCCACCACATTACCAGAATAGGCTGCCAGAGCAAGGGTTCCTCTGCCCCTTTCTGCCTAATTCATCTTCCCTCCAGTGAAATTCTGTCCGTTGGAGCACCCAACCCAGCAAGCCACTGCAGAGCACAGCACGCGGCTTTCAAGCTTTCATTCTGCCCTGAGCCCAGCAAGTGTGCATCACTGTGCATTTTGTAAGATCGTCTGCTTTCATACTAGGGATGTAAAATCCTGTTCAATTAGTAAACCAGTTAAATGTTAAGTTTAATCGGGTCACTGATTAAATAATATGGGCTGGCGGGGCGGGGCTTCCCCAGCCTAGCTGGGCTGGAGTGCCTCCTCCCCGCCCATTGCAGATGGGGGCTGCTCTGGCTGGGCTGGGTCGCCCTGCCTGTGGCACACCTGGCCTGGGCCCACCATGGATGGGGCTATCTGGTCAGGCTGGAGCGTCCTTTGGTCAAGGCAGGCCCCGCAGGGCTGGAGCAGCACCCTGCCCATGGCATGCGGGTGGCTACTCCAGCCCCCACTGGTTAACTGTAACTGGTAAGCTTCACCCGTTAATGATTAACCAGTTAACCAATAAAACTCACTATTAATATCCCTATTTCATACACCTAGGAGCTCGTTCTACCAGTTAGCAGGCAATGTGCATGCTCTGACAAAACTGAGCCTATATACAGTAATAGCCCAGGCCTTACGGTCCCGCCACCTCCCTGTCCTGTTCACCTTCATTGCGTCCTTCCACATCAGCCATAAAACATGTCCTCAAGTGAGCAGGGTATATGTAATAGGTTTACCTGGTCCTGCAGCTTTTGGAACATTAGTGGGTGAGGTGCTTCCAATATTGTCTCATTCAGACGGGACTGCCCTTCAACGTTGACTTGGAAGGAAGCTTTACTGGACAGGAAAGTCATGTAAATTTCTTTTGCTTTTTCTTGCATCTGTGAAAGGTCAAATATGTACAATGGGAACATGTAACTTTGCCAGAGTCCTCCTATAAGACATGCTAATGCCATGAGAGATGCCTCTATCAGATGCAGCATCTTAGAAAGTAGAGAGAGAGAGAGAGAGTTGTGTGTTTGTCCGTCTGTGAGTCTGTCCATCTGTGAATCCATTTGTTCAAAACCTCTTCCTAAATGGTAAGAGGTAAGGCCATTTGGTATGCAGCTTCCTCTTACCCTAACTTACAGCACAGCCAGAGTTTGATGATGCCAGGAAAATGGGATGTGCCTGGAATTCGATTGTTTTCCATAACATGGAAAGGGAGGGGGCAAATAGGGACAGTTGTGCTCCACCATGACCAGATGGGGCAGCGAGTGTGGGGGACAGTTGTACTGCAGAGTGATTACAGGGAAACGGCCACACTGGGAAGAGAGTGGCCAACCGGGGCTGGGACTCTCCATGTTGCCAGTCATCAGCCCTGGGCAAGTGGACCCCTTGCTCCCAAACCCCTCTCTACTGCAGTGCCAGATGAGGGGGGGGGGGGGAGAGGAGGGAAGGAGAGTCCTCCCAGCCTGCAATCCCAGTCATCCCAAGGAGCTGCCGGCCAGCTAGGGGGACTAGACAGTGCAGCCTCCCCCCCCCCCCCCGGATCTGTCTTAAGGAGCCGCCGGCAGCCTAACTCTGGCACACACCCTAAGGATCTGGGGGTGGGGGGGAGGAGTGAGCAGCCCAGTCCCAACTTCCTTGCAAAAGTAGCTAGGGGGTAGGTAACCTAGCTCCATAAGGAGCCGCCAGCCAGGCGACTTGGGCAGCACAGCCCTAGACCCCCTCCTTGGGAGGAGCCACCAGGTCAGTGCAGCTAGAGTCCCCAGGAGGAGCCACCGTTGGAGCAGCACTACCCTGTCTGCCTCAGGCAGCCCCAGTACATCCCTCCTGACCTCCCAGCTTCCTGACCTGAGTTCTCCCTGCCCTGAATCCTGTACCCCTCTCCTGAGCCCTCCCACATCTCCCACCCTCTGCCCTCAGCCCCCCCACACCTCCCAGCCCCCTGCCCTGGCTCCTGTACCTCCACACACCTCCAGCCCCCGCCTTGATCCCCCCACATCCCCAAGATCCTGCCCTAACTCCTGTACCCCACCCATAGCCCCCTGCCCTGGGGGACTGGAGAAAAGCCGGATAAATCATCTAGTAGTGATATATAAATCATTTCATTCATCGTTTAGGAAATGTACTTCTTAAAGTCCGAATCGTGCAACATGCTGAGAGTTCACTAACTTTAATGGGAATTGACAGCGCTCAGCACTTCATTCAAGAAGTCAACACCTTAGTCCCCGATGGTGCAAATATGTAACTGCAAGGGGAGGAGCTTTTCACTGTAGCTGAAGAGGTTAGGTGTGGGCTTCTTTGAGGTAGTTTATTTTTTTTAATTGTTTGCTCTGACTGCAGCAGATGTTCTGTTTCAGCACCTGGCCTTGTCTTCATAGAGCAAGAATAATGATAATGTTTAGCACTCAGACAGCCCTCTTCAACTTCAAAGCACTTTACTAATCCTGTACCACTGAAATCAACTGCAAAACTCTCCTTGCCTAGGAAGTTCATGAAAACAGATAGGAGAAGAAGCACAGTGGGAGGCAATATTTTAAAGCAAATCTCAGACTGGTGTAAATTTTTCATACTTAGTTCGCCAACAGGCACTAGAAGATAATTAGTAACAGGTAACCATAAATATTCTGTATTCTATATTTAATGAGGAACAGTGTTCAGAGAGTAGCACTAGCTAGAAGACTCCCTCTGTGATGGGAAGAGAAACTGAAGAGGAAAGCACTTAAACTCTTGGCCATGAACAAGCACAGGAATATGTTTATGTTATACTGTTCAAAATAGACATTTGGGGATAATTAAAAGGCAAGTTATACATACACGTCTGACTATTTTAGTATATTCCTAAGGTCTAAAGAATTAACCTTCTCACAGCTGACAGCATATACGTGTTGTGCGGCAGCAGTTCTTTTTAAAAGGAGACTACACATCTGTCTGGAAATGGATGACAGAAGGGGGATCACGTGAGGATTACCTGTTGTGTTTCCTCTCTCTGGGGCATCTGGCATTGGCCACTGTCGGCAGACAGAACACTGAGCTAGATGGATCTTTGGTCTGACCAGTGCGGCCGTTCTTATGATGATAATCATGTGATGATTTAGGGTGTGTCTAGACTACAGAGTTTTGTCGACAAAAGTGGACTTTTGTCGACAAAACTAAACCTGCGTCTACACTACCGCTGAGTTCTGTCGACATAACGTTGACAGAACTCAGCAGTTTTGTCGACGCTGGTAAACCTCATTTTACGAGGCATAATGCCTTCTGTCGACAGAGTTCTGTCGCTAGCTTCACTTGAGATAGGGTACTAAAATGGCAACGTAGATGTTGTGGCACAGGCAGCAATTCGGGATAGCCCCCCCCCCCCCCAAGTCCAAACTCACCTGACCCACTGGATCCCAGCGTAGGTAACTAGCCCAACTGTAACACCCCCACTGCTATTTTTAGTACACAAGCTCAAGACGAGCTAGCATGAGTCTAGACATGCCCTCAGGAAAAACCACTACTGAGCAAGAAGTAAGGAACTTGGAAGCAGTGCAGATGGCACTCTTCCTTCCTTCTGTCAGATGAGTGATAAAAAGTACTGTGTTACTGAAAGTCTTCTTTTAAATAAGACTTAGAATGAAGGTCTTACTCATATGTGGTCATTAAAGATCCCTTGGAACTTTTCATTAATATACATGTGCTAACCCCATCGTCCTGGCCAAATTCCAATTTGGACAATAGGGTTCTGTCTACATAAATCCTCCCTGCTGTTTCAAATGAATTTAATATTCCTCTCTACTTCCTTTCCCAGAGTCAAGTTCTGCTGCAGACACAAGTACAGTTCCCAGAAGTGACTGGGGAACCCCAGATGTATCAGAAACAGATCTGGTAGTTAAACTGTTATTTAGCATTGCTGCACTCTCTTAAACCATTGCCAAGTGACGGCCCAGAAGTGGCAACAAAAATTCCTTAACATACAAAGTTTGCAAGATGCTTTGAAACTCTTTGAAATGAAAGGTGAACTAAATGAGCTGCTGCTACCAGATGCAACAGGAGAATTTTCACGGTAGCATTTTGTTACATTTTCCCAGTGGTTGAAAAGTGAAAAAGATTCCATATGACTAGACAGTTCTTAGGCCCTATCCGTGTTTAAAGTGCATTTGAAAAGGAAGAAATATGTTAACATTGCGAGCAGACACAAATGGTCGTGATGTTTGTTTTTAAATCATGAACACACAGCAACTGCACACAACTGATTCTAATGAAATGTTCACCATTATTTTTAATACAAAAACCCCTTTGTTAATTAAACAAAAATCAGGTTTGCTGTCCAGCTGCTAGAAGTGTCACATGACATGGGGCTTTTTGTTACTGGTTTTCACCTATTGTGTGAAAACTGGCCACTGAACATAGCAATAATTTTACTTAAGAACACGAATGAGCACTTATATAACAGGTCCTGTGATCAAAGAGCTTTACTGACATTCAGCATATTTATGCGATCATCACCTGCCATTATACAGACTTGTGCACAGCTAAACTATGCTAACAAATTGACACAAGAAGCCACAATGCTATTGTGCCATGGGGAGATGCTCATGGAATCCAGTTAGGCTACTTCGGGGATCTGAACTCACTTGGAGGTTGTGCATGAATTTGCAACAGTTGGGTTAACGAATCTCTGTGCATGAACTCTTTTTGATTGGTTGGCTGGTTGAAGAGTGACTTATTCTGCTTTAGCTTAATTTGATAAAGAATGGAATTCAGCTGAACCAAAATAAGCCTAGCTCAAACCAAAATAAACATCTACACAGCCTTCTGTGCCTCGGGTTTACAGGATCTTTCGAAAAAGGCTTCTATTTTTGAAAGAATGGCATCTAGACTGCAGTTTCACTTTCAAAATAGCGCTTTTTTGAAAGAGCGCCATGACGCGAACATGCAAATGAAGTGCAGGAAATTCAAATCCCAGCTTCATTTGCGATTTCGAAGTGTCTAATTTACATCCCTCTGTCGAAAGAGAGATGTAGTCTAGACACACCCATAACGAACTGGGACATCTGCGTTTATAGTGAAAACGACTGTCCAAGGGGTAGAGAATGCAAGGTGCCATCCAGCCCTGTCCAGCTGTATAATCCTTGGGAGGAGCAGCACAGGTGAGCAGTTAAAGCCCTGGGCAGAATGCCAGGTGTGCTCTTCCTGGATCTATCATGAGCTTGCTGTCTTCTCTTAGAATCCGAACACTGTCATCAAGTGGCACTTACCTACAACTCCACCTCAGTCCTAAATGTTTTTGCCTGTGAACAGGTTTTGTTGAGACACGACACACTGCAAATTATACAGAGGCAAATTATGGCTGCTCCAGTGTTGGGAGGAGGGCACTAGAAGAGGAATGCGAAAGCCTTTCCAAGGCTCTGCAATCCACTCATTTAGCAGCTGGCACCCTTCAGTTACAGGGCAGGAGGCTCCCCAGTGCTGCCAGCTAGACACTCTGTCCCCGCCCACTAGATACACTGACTGATAAGGGTAGGCAAGGTTACCACATGGGAGCACAGGGTGTATTAGTCACAGAGGGCAGTGACTGTTACTCGTGCGCATACTTTCCACAGCACTTTGGGAGGTACCATGACTCCAGTAGCTATTGTTAGTAAGACAGTACACCTCCTCAACCTTGCTTTGGACCTCTAGACAGGCCTCATTTGACAAGGAAATAGGCCCAAAAGCAAGGGTACAATTTTACTCCATTTATAAAGTCCAATTCAGAATCTAGGTGCATTTGCAACATGGTTTGAAGGGGAAGATAATTATAACAATACTATTCGAATAAGTGCCTTTGTGAGCTGTGACCCAAGCCCCTTTTGATGACTACTGACAGGAGAGACAGGGAGCACACAGGGTTTTGCAGGAATCCTCTGGGTCCCATATCTATAGAAGAGTTCACCGAAGGGTGGTCTGTGAGGTTGAGTCAGGACCCATGAGTCATCACAATTATTACAAGACTTCTGCATGGGAAATAGTTTAAGAGACTGCAAAGCAAGCGAGCCGAAAGACTTGTCAGTCCCCTAGGCACGGTGTATGTGTGCGGGAGAGAGGGGGACAGCTCCCCCAGAAGAGGTGGGGCCTCAGGTGGGATTTAGGGGTGAGACTGAGCAGCCAGACCTCAGTGCCTGCAGAACATGCCGCACCAACCCCTTCCTCCCCGACAGGCAGTCCTCAGCACTGCCCAAAGCAACACTACCTGACGCTCCGGCAGCAACGTAGTACCCAAGCCATTTTGAATGCCCTGGGACAACTGACCCTTTACTCCTCCCTCCTCCCGCCCCCGATGGTGGGTCTGCTGCTAAGCTGTAAACATGAGGCTTGAAAACTGTGGAAGCAAAGCTAACAAGTTGAGGAGAGACTAGGGGCTAGCTCAGTCTGTATATGGGCAGCAGTTCTCAACCCCCTTCTGACAACAAAAATGACTATATGACCCCAGGCAGGCGGGGAGGGGTGTAGGCAGAGCCAAACCCTGAGTCCAGCTGCCATGGACAGGTGCAGGGGGGGGAGCCCAAGCCCTGCCATCGCAGGGACTGCAGGCTGAAGCAGTGGGGCTCAAGCTTTGGCTTCAGACTTGGACCCAGCAAGTCTAACAGTGCCCTTGGTTACCCTATTTAAAAGGGGTCCTGACTCAGAATTTGAGAACCACTGCTATAGAACAAACATCCCGATAGAGACAGGGTGTGTTCACTCTACGGGCCAGGTGTCGGCCTAAGAAATAAAATAAAAATAAACCCAAGATCAGAGGAGACCTCCCTGGGTAAGAGACAATGCTCTGCAACTCTGTTTATAATACGTACATGTACACGTACACACACACACTCTAGAGGGGAGACAAGATTTTATCCTCCACTGGAGAAGCAAGCTGATGATGTGGCTGTCTCATGAAAAGAAGATCACAACCTGATAGTAAAGCACTGATCTGCAATACTTTATTAGACGTAAGTGTATCTTGTTAATTAAGTCTAAGCTCTATATTTTATTTCATATGTAACAATTTGTTTCTAATAGTTTTACTTGATTCCACTGAGAACCTCTAAGCTTTGTTAAATAATCTGATATTTGGTTTCACTATAAACACACCATAGGCGCTGCCTATACTGCAGTCTACGTTGGCATAACTTATGTCACACAGGAGTGTGAATAATACACACACACACACCCCTCTCCCCCAGGCACATAAGTTACACCGACATTAGAGCCTGTGTGCACAGCACTACGTTTGTGGCAGAATTTCTCTGGCTGACATAGCTTCTGCAGTTGGTGGAGGTGGTTTTATTATGCCGACAGAAGAGCTCTCGTCCATCAGGGTTGGTCTAGAGTACTTGGTCCTGCCATGAGGGCAGGGGACTGGACTCGATGACCTCTCAAGATCCCTTCCAGTCCTAGTATTCTATGATCAGTATAAAGCAGCGATGGGCAATCAAGAATAGTGACTGAGCCGCATGAACAGCCCCCATGGGTGGCAGGTAACGTAGGCAAGGGGAGGCAACTGCCTTCACAAAACTGCCCATGCTCCCCGGCTTCTGGCCTGGGATTGAGCGGGGATTGGCTCCGGGGGGAGGCTGCTGTAGGGACAGGGTCTTGGGTGGAAGGGGTGGGGTTGGGCATGCTTTAGAACTGGGTTTCCCTGGGAAGCATCCCATTAGCATTTAACATTTAAATTAACTCTCTGTTAGTGTTTGGCTGCAGATACCACTTTCAGGAGACACATTCATGCTCTAATAAATACTGTACAGAATGGTTTCTATCTTTAATTCTATCTTGTTTAATTCTGGAAAGCAAGGGCGGGGGACCTCTCGTCTGAGGGCTGGGTCTGGCTCCCTGCTTAATTTAATTTGGCCCAGCGCACGTCTCTGTGCCGCAGGCCGAAAGCCCTGAGTGACAGCATTGCCCCTCTCCCCCCACGGAGCTAGAGCAGCACTCGGGGAAGCTCTGCACACGGCCCTCACCTGCAGTTGCTGCCCCCACAGCTCCCATTGGCCGGGAACTGTGGGCAATGGGAGGCGTGGGGGCAGCATCTGCAGGTGAGGGCCGTGTGCAGAGCCACCTGCCCCTCCAGGGGCCACTGGGACATGCTGGCCACTTCTGAATCTGGGAGCTGCTGGAGGTCTGCTCCCCACACCCTCTCCTGCAGCTCAGCCCCCTGAATCAACCCTGAGTCCACTCCCCCACCCTACCTCCCACCCAGACCAACCTCCTGCCCTGAGTCCCCTCCCATACTCTAAACTCCTTGGCCCCAGCCCGCAGCCCCTTTCTGCACTCTAACCCCCTCATTCCCACCGCAGAGATCACACCCCCAATCAGAGCCCTCTCCCCTATCGCACCCCTCTGCCCTAGCCAGGAGCACCTTCCCACACCCATAACCCATCATTTTTGGCCCCATCCCAATTGTAGGGTTACCAACTTTCCCAACTGGATGGACCAGACATTGCTGCCATTCATGGCAATGGCATTCAGTTTGTCCAGTCAGGAAAGTTGGCAACACTAATCCCAACGCCTATGGGAAACTCGGAGCCTCTACATCTCCCCCCAAAGCAGGGCTGTGTGTCACCCACAACTGTTTTTTTCTAGGGGGTCGGTCCCCTGATAGGACAAAGATTCCCCACCCCTGGAATAAAGGATGTAGATAGACTGATCAGTAGTAACTTTTAAATCTTATTGCAACTCTATAACATATTATAATGCATTATGTCATCCTCCAGCTTCCATGACCCGTGTGAGACTGCTGACTACATAAATTGCACAAAGACTGGTTCTGAATAATTGAAGGTAAATTGGAACTAGTTAATCATTGTCCATTCAATATGGCAATCCATCTGAGGATTCATTACACTATTATCTCTGTACATCTGGCTACCATTTCCTGTATCTATGAGCACAATCCTAAAATAGAAATTTAATGAAAAATGCAGATTATTTCAGAAAGGGGGAAAAAAAAGTGTCACCATACCACTGCAAAATCCCACATAAAGACTTTTAATGCAGTGTCCACCTTGGGATACAATTCGGTACCTGTTTAAGCACCAGTGGAGGCTGCCTAACTCCACTGTGCATCAACCAGACAGAAAACAGATGGCCTGTGGGAAGAAAAAGATATCCCCTGTGTGCTAACCAGCTGCAATGTCAGAACCACATCCAGTAGTGAAAAAAGGAAGTTCTCTTGGCAGTAGAGGGAAGGGAACAGGCATATCTCAACACCAGAGCCATTCCCTCTATAGGAAGGTTTGGGAGAGCTACCGCTAAGGATGTTAAATTGTGGTTATCTGGTTAATTGTGTAGTTGATGCAATTTGTAGCAGGGGTAGCCTGGGAACATGCAAATGAAGCCCAAGATATTTAAATCCTGGGCTTCATTTGCAACTCCGGTTGCCCTCATTTGCCTACCTAGCTTGAACTAACGAGCTAGTGTAGACATACCCTAACTGAGTCATTCCTTAGCCTTCTCTCTGTTAAGCTAAATAGATGGAGCTCTTTGAGCCCATTGCTAGGTATGTTTTCTTATCCTTTAATCATTCTCATGGCTCTTCTTTGAACCCCCTTCAATTTATCAATATTCTTCTTGAACTGTGGGCACCAAAACTGGACATGATAAAAGCAGCAGCAGTCTCACCAATGCCAAATGAAGTAAGGATGTTAAGAAGTGGGTAACTGGCTAATTGTGTAGCGGATACAATTTGTATCGATTATGTGATAAGAGGAGGCACTCTGTCCCGGCTCGGGCCAGGACCAGGAGCTACCCCTACTGTGGCTCTGCAATTTAAATTTAGAGGCAGCAAGGCAACGGAAGTGAGTAGAGTAGTAGTCACTCGACTACCCGATAAGCCTAGACTTATCAGGTAGTCGACAACTCAACTAGTCACTTACATCCCTAGAATGAAGAGGTAAACTAATCTCTCTACTACTCCCCTTTGTGCATCCTGGGACAGCGTTAGCTCTTTTCTGTCACTTTAAGAGCCCATGTTCAGTGCATTATCCACCATGACTCCAAATCCTTTTCAGAATCACAGCTTCCCAAGACAGTGCCCCCCCATCCTTGAAGCATGATTTACATTCTTTGTTCTTCGGTGTACTGTATACCTTTAGCTGTATTAAACTACCTACTGTTTGGTTGCACCCAGTTTTCCAAGTGATCCAGATCACTCTGAATCAGTGACCTGGCCTCCTCATTATTTACCTCTTTTCCTGTTTTTGAATCATCTGCAAACTTTAACAGTGATTATTTTATGTTTTCTTCTGGGTCAACGATAAAGATGTTAAATAGTGTAGAGCCAAGAATCAATCCCCGCTGGACCCATTGGGAACACATCCCAGGAGGCATACCTGGGAGGTCGACAAATGCCTTTGATGTCGACCGCGGAGCATTCGGACTACTGCGCTGAGCCGACAAACAGCTGATCGGCTCAGCGCAGCAGCCATGTAAATTTAAATGAAGCGGCTTCATTTTCCTATGCCGGGTAGTCTAATCTACATGCCTCTGTCACCAGAGGCATGTAGTCTAGACGTACCCTAAATAAATTCCATCAACTCTACTACCTTTATCAAACTTGCAGCCTCAAAGAAAGATATCAAGTTAGTTTGATAGGATCTAGTTTCCATAAATCCATTCTGATTTGCATTAATTAAATTGCCTTCTTTTAATTCTTTATTAATTGAGTCCTGCATCAACCACTCCATTATTTACCCAGGCTAATTGGGCTATAATTACAAGGTTTATTTCACTGATTTATTTTAAAAATTAGCACAACATTATTTTTACCCAGTCTCCTGTAACTTCCCAAGATTTATTGAAAATCAACACTAATGATCCAGTGAGCTCTTTTTAAACTCCCAGGTAGTTAAGTTTTTGGGACTTTCTGATTTTAAAATGTCCAACTTTAGTTGTTTCTGTTTAACATCTTCCAGAGATACTAACAGAATGGAAAAAGTATTATCATTACCATATGATGAAACTGTCTCATCTGGTTTTCCCAAGATACAGAACAGAAACATTTAAAATAGAAATAACAATCACACCACTCGCCTCAATCACTCCACACAGAGTGTGTCCGTATGTGTGTGCATGCATAGACTTCATGAAAGAAAACCCAAGCTAAAGACATTAGCTCTGTGTAGGCCTAAGCATGGTGATGTTTGTTGGTTGTTGAACTGTTGAAAAATGTGTTTCCTTTCCTGCAGAAAATTTTGATGTTTCTACATACTATGGTTCTGATCCTGCAATCAAACATGCAACTAGGCCCCTGTGCTCATGTGAAGCCAATTGCAGGACTAGCACCTATACGGTACAGAAAGAGGTTATGATTAGAGCTTGCCAAAAAACAGAACAGCTTCCAATCAAAAATCTAAACAATTCACAGGAATACGTTGATTTTCAAGAAATTTTTGATGGGCAAAAAGTCTAAATAAACAGTTTCCACTGTACTAGTTCCATAATGTCAAAACAGTTCATTTTGATATGGTGCAAATCTTTTGTTTCAACTTCCTCATTTTGATTCCTTTTATTTCAATCTGTATATGATAAAATAATTTTAATATTACATTACATTTATTCTACATAAAATATAATGCATTATACGTTGTAAAGTTTCACCATTATTGAAACAAAAATCTTTAGTGTATCAAAGCACAAAGACTAGATATTATCAAAACAAAACATTTCAGTGGTTCCAAATTGAGATTTTTTTATTTAAATTTGTGTTTTAATTTTGCCTTTTCATTCTGCTTCAGAATTACAACAAATTTCTTTGGGAATGGACATTGAGGATTCCCACTAGTTCTAGTTTTATGATTTTTGATATATTCCTCCAATATATTTGTTTGCATGTACATGAAATACAGCTGAATAACTACGTAGGTAGGAGACAGGTTACATTCCCTAACCCTATCATGGAACATTTTATGACAAGTAAAGTTTCATTTTGAAGGAAATACCTGTTTCTTATCTTGCGTTTTCTTGAAATCTTCACATGCTAACCAAAACAAAACATTTTCTTCACTAAATTCTTTCTTTAAAAATTCCTGGGGAAAGAAAAAAGTAAATGTTAGGATGTGGTTTTTCAGATGTTTGTTTCCCTTCCCACCATTAGTTGGTATAACTTGGAAGCTCTTTGGACCCAGGACTGTCTTTAATTACTTTTTGTACAGCACAAAATAGGCTACCATATTGGGAGCATCAGATGCTACTGGAATATTACTAAACAACATATTTAATGCTTTAAAAAGTATAATACACAAGAACCAGCTTAGCTAAATTCTAGCCTTAAATTCCATCATCCAGCTGATGAGAGGAATATGTCTACCATCATGAAATAATTTGAGCAATTTCAAAGTTTTGCTTAGAAAGAATGTAGGAAATGCATGAACTCTGTACACTCCTGCGAGACACCATTGTCCTTCTGTGCTTCAGCAAATTCTCTGGTTTGGCACCGGTCAGGTCCCCAAGATGCCAGACTAGACAGGTTCAGCTGGCAGTAGTAAATATAAAGATCTGTTTTAATGCAGTGTATAGATCATTTGGGATTCTAACTTACTCTCATTTGACATTCTTTACCGGCAAAAATGGCAAATGAAAGTGCTTCCAAACATGATCATCAGTAACAATAAATTATCTTAAAGTAAATTAAATCAAAAGATGTGTTTGCACTTTGCAGACAGTGTTTAAACAAACCACATTCCTTGCAAAGTAAAGCATATTTTAAAATGGAAAATATATATATATATTTAACATGTATATAAAAGCAACAGATGAAATATTTATAGTTTGGGGATATTCAATTTTCACTGTCAAATGTTAAAAAAAAAGAAAGATTAAATTATTTGCTGGCAGCAGGAGTTCTAAAAGCATTTGGATCCGTCCAGTAACAGCAATCGCATGATGGGATATAAAATCACTTCACCCCAGCATGTGGGTTTGACGCTGCAAATTGTTACTCCAGCAAAGCATTTTTATTCATCCAAATTGTCCCATTGATTACTAGTATGATAGAGAGCTTGTGAGATTGGGGGGCTGATGAGCCACTTTCAACATTCTTGAGCCGCAATCCTGCATTGTGGTCTGTGGGCAGATTGCTACTCCCACATGGGACCCTACTGAATTAAAGGGGCTACACTCAGTTCACTGCCTGGGTCACAATATTCAGCCTGTACTGAGTTACTCATGCTCATTAGCAGTCATTAGAACAATTTATATGAAGAAGAGTCACAGGACCAGGCCCCAGTAGTGGATATCACATGACAGTAACATTTCAGTCAAGACCAGAAAGGAGTCCTGTGGCACCTTAACAGACTAAGGGCATGTCTACACAGTAACATTATTTCAAAATAATTTTGAAATAATGGGCTTCTTACTCTGACTTCTATAACCCTCGTTTCACAAGGATTAAGGGGAGTCGAAGGAAGAGTGTTTTTCCTTCGACTTCTTGCAGCGTAGACGGCACCAAAAGCAGAGTTAAGCTACTTCAACTTCAGCTACGCAATTAACGTAGCTGACAATGCGTATCTTAATTTAACTTTAACCCACAGTGTAGATGTATCCTAAAAAAATTATTCGGGCATAAGCTTTTGTGGGTAAAATCGACTTCATTTGACTCCTTGTTATTTTTGCAGATATAGACTAACAGGGCTACCCTCAGAGGATATGTCTACACTACCACCCTAGTTCAAACTAAGGTGGTTAATGTAGTCAATCGAAGTTGCAAATGAAGCCCGGGATTTAAATATCCCGGGCTTCATTTGCATCTTGCCGGGCGCCGCCATTTTTAAATCCCCGGTAGTTCGGACTCCGTGCCCGCGGCTACACGTGGCACGGAGTAGGTAGTTCGAATTAGGCTAATTCAAACTACCGTTACTCCTCGTTCCACTCCATGAGGAGTAACGGTAGTTCAAATTAGAAAGCCTAATTCGAACTACCTACTCCATGCCGCGTGTAGCCGCAGGCACGGAGTCCGAACTACCGGGGATTTAAAAATGGCGGCGCCCGGCAAGATGCAAATGAAGCCCGGGATATTTAAATCCCGGGCTTCATTTGCAACTTTGATTGACTACATTAACCACCCTAGTTCGAACTAGGGTGGTAGTGTAGACATACCCAGAGACTTTTCAATGAAGACCAGTTTCTTTTGCTCCATTATTTAGTACATAGTGGCTTGCCTACCCTTGCACCTATTGTACTCATATTGCTTGTCATCTATTCTCTAGTTGGAAAAGTGCAACCAATCATTTTCCCGATACCCAAAGATAGGCTGTGGGCAGAAGATACTGTGTTAGAAACACAGTTAGAAACTGTTCAATTCACATATCTAGTTATATACAAATATATACCCTCATGTCACTGGTGCCCCTCCATTATTTAATGTGGCTATATATTCAGCTTTAAATGCTGTATACTGCAAAGTGTAATGTCTATTAATAGTTAAAATAGCAACCCTAAATCGCTTCACGCCTTCTGGATCTTCTAGAAGGTTCTCTAGTGACGCGGTCCATCTTGAGGTTCCTTTTAGGGTTTGTTGACTGCTGCTGGGGGTACCATCACTGTCATTTATCTCTGAAAAATAAATACACCACTTTTAGAAAAATGAACAAAGTAGCACATGCATTTCTCTAATCCCATAGCTGCTCTCAACACCTTCAGGTCATAGCAGCTCTCTTAAAAGAAGACATGATCACACTGGAAAGATACATCTATTTTTCCATTCTGCATCATCTCAAAGAGTTTGTCCGTACAACTGCCATTAGCTCAGAGTCAGTACACACTAGTTACTCCTCGCGAGGTAACCCAACTCATTAGGCGTGACCACACTGCAGAACACCACTCAGGCTACAAAGTGCAATTTGATTAGCAACTGATGACCTGATGCGACACCTGCTCCTGCATCCCCCTCAGCATTCCAAGTTTAAACATCAGCAGCTCTCAAGTTTCAAACCACCCTGACATCCTAATAAACTTGAGCAAGAATGTGTGTGTGCAAATGGGGGTTGGGGTAAGGGCAAAACCTCAGCTAATGCTGTAGTTCAGGCAAACCCTAAGAAATGTAAAAACTGCTTTATAGTCAAGGAACTCGTGATAATGTTTATTGTCTTATCTAATTTGCCTGACGGACACTGAGTATTAGAACCACAGACTCAGCTAAAAAAGGGCTGTGAGCTTGTTTCTGGCACTGTCAGGGCTATTGGCTGGTTTAGTTCACCCACACCAAAGTTATGAGACAAATCTTGGGAAACTGCCTAGATGAGATTTCTTTTAAAAATGAACACTCAAGTCTTAGGGTAGGTAGGATGGGAGCCAGGGATGGAGAAAGAAAAACAAAGTTTTGTATAAGGGGAGAAGGGGCATACAAATCAAACCAATTTACAGGGAGGGCAACGAGACAGGTAGTGGACTTGTCTCGTGCAGTCTTGTAGTACACGCATGCTGTTTGGCAGTTTGCTTTTGATTTTCTTAAGTCAATTGGAGTTTTGCCTGAATAAAGATTGCACTAATACACCATCCAACATTCTCACAAGTATTCCAAAGTCTGTGGAGAAGGAAGAGATGGTCTAAATGCTGAATCCACATCTGATGAACTGTGCCAAAAGATGGGTTTATTAAACCGCGGGCTTCTGAGACCAGACAGAAACAGATTCTTCACTGGCTACCATTTTTAAGTCACATTTCTTAGAAGGGCTCCAAGTGTTTTATTCCTAAATTGAAGTTTTAAAATAAACACAGAGCGTATGATCTTCCATTGTCTGCATGTCCAAAGCGTCTAGTAAAGACAGTGGGACAGTCTTGTCCATTCAGGGTCAGCCCTAAAACTTTAAGATTGGTAGACACTGTAAGGCTGGGAGTCTAATCACACATTCCTTACATGCTAAAAATCCCACTGTAATCAATAAAGCTCTTATTTTATGTCACCTTATTAATAATAAATACGGAAGGGCATTTGTAATTGAAAGCTAAGCAAGTAGAGATCAAACCTGCTCATCTTTCTTATCCAAGTAGCTCACTGGAATCCATGGGACTATTTGTGTAAGGCAGGGGTGAGGAACCTCAGGCCTGGGGGCAGGATGCAGCCCCGGGCTTGCCTGGATCTGGCCCCCCAAGGCTCAGGGATCCCCCCGCATTGCGGACCCCACGCTAGTGCTTCAGACCCCTGCCACCCACTCACAGGGCTGGAGTGCACAATCTACTGGGCCCCCCTAGGCTCTGGTGTGCGAGATGAATGTGAGGAGTGTCTTTTTCCTTCTCACTTTGCTTCTCCTAGGGTTGCCAGGTGTCCTATTTTGAACCGGACAGTCCAGTATTTGAGCTTTCCGTTCAGGAAACAAATTGAGAAAATATAAATGAGAAAATATAAATGTCCAGTATTTTCTAAATAAGATGTAATGTAGATTGTGATGTCATGTCAAGTGTGTCCAGTATTTTTGTTGAAACTATCTGGCAACCCTACTTCTCACTTATGTGCGGCCCCGACTGATTTTTCTCTGAGTCAGCAGCCCCCAGCCCAAAAAAGGTTCCCCACCCCTGGTGTAATGAAACTGAACAGGACAAGGCGCGTATTCTATTAGTTGTTTGGTAACTCATTTCTATTGTTTAGCATGTTCATTTTTATAAGCCCTATACTTCTTAAACCCAGTATTCAAAAATTATGGATCCTCTCAATACATATTTGGATCTGGGTTAGGACTCTTCCTTGAGTGAGGTCCTAAAACTACAGTCATCCAAAAAAAATTGAAAAAGCATAAAATGAAAGTATCATACAAAGTAGAGATTCAAACAGCAGAAGATAGCTAGAATACCAAATGCCAAGACTGAAAACCTATGGAAAACTAGCACCCCAGAAAAACCTATTCTGTTAAGAGGCTTTTGGTTGTTGGAAGCTTCTGAGAGGTCTTTGGATGAGTTCTCTCTGATAGTCAGATAGACATCTGGTTGTAAAAGGATAATAACCTCATCCATTCTCCACAAGGCATCATCCATGAGGGTGTTGCTTTCCATGTGGAACACAATTCTGCAAGCAGGTCAAAGCATCTAAAGTTGTACAGACACTTTTCATCTACATCACCGCTTAAGGAGAAGGAGAGACCCGGCCTCATGCAGCAAATCAATAAAATAAAGAGAAATACAGAATAAGGAGAACATTTTAAATTAACCAAGCACATGGGATCCACAGTATGAGCACACTATAAAAAACAAGCCATATCATTAGCATGTCCCTCCTTCATTTGTTATGATCTCTCTTGTGGTCATCTCTAAGCCCTCAATTCTGCAACTTCTTGCATATAGATGCACAAGTTGTCCAATGTATAAGAAGCGTCTGGACCTTGGACTGTAACCTCGTCAGACCAAGACTGTAACCTATTTGTAAAGCACCAGGAACAACTATGATGTCGTATATACAAATGAAGAGAAAAAAGATTCTCCCGCAGGTGAACTGCAGGACAGTGGTGAAAGCGCAGGACTAGGAATCAGAAGAGTTAGGTTGTTTCCTGACAGCTGCCACTGACTTGATGTGTGAACTTAAGCAAGGTACTTTAACCTCTCTCTGCCTCAGTTTCCACTTCTGGGAAACAGAAAGAATAAACAATTTCCTCTTCAAACGTGAGTTCTGAGATTTAAATCAACAAGGATCTGAGGGTAGAATGTACAACACATTGCTACTTATATAAAGTTGGATTCTCACGTTTTGTAAATATCCACCATCAGGACTGTCATGACTGTCATGAGAGATGGGCAGCAGCCTGGCAACTAAGGGGGTAACTGTACCTAGCCAGGTATCTGCTCAGCGAATAGAAATGCAGATAGGGATTTCAAACTGAGACAAAGGAATTTTTGGGTTTTCCCCTCTTTTGTCTCTGGGCAGTTTTCTCCCCGGATACTGAGGGAGGGAGACATGTCTCTCTCTCCCCAAGAAAAGACTCTTTACTATCTGTAAGTAGGGTAAAGTTTAGATAAATCTGTTAAGTTTTATTGTTTTATGGTTTGGGAATGGGAATCTGATGTCTGTGCATTTAGAAATGAGGTTTCCCTTCCTTTGTAACTAAGCTTTTGGCGCATGGGGGGAGGAAGGTGTCCCCCATGAGTATATTAATTGGTGATTTTTCCATCTAGTCATTATGCTTGTAGCAGGAGTATTGTGGTGATAATAAAAGTTCTCTCTCTCTCTTTTATTAACCTAGTATTGGTTAATTTTTGTGTGTCCTGGTTTTACTTTAGTGGCGAGGAGTCGCTTGTTTTACTTTAGGGCTGAGATTTCCCAAGTAATCTCTCCCCTGGTTTTCTTACCAATACTTGGGGGATGGCAGTGGATTTTTATCCACAACATCTAGGTTTTTAAGATTTTGGGGGGAAGCTTTATACCAAAGCCTGCAAAGATAAGGTTTTGGGGTACTTTTGTGGGCCCCCACTTTTGCATTCATCGTGCCAGAGTGGGGAAAAAAGCCTTGACGATGACTAAATCAGCATGGCAGTGTTTTCCACCCACAAGTGTAAATGACTACACAACGACTGGAGCAGAGGAGAACTAGATCCTTCAGATATACTCTATATGGGAGTTTGATTTTATGTCTGGTCTTCTTTGCTCTACTAAGCAAAATGGACTATAATGGTTGGGTTTGTCTGTCTGTTTGTTTTTCAAAAGCATGGCAGAAACATATAACTTGAGAGATGAGTAGCAATATGGATATTCACTTCTCAGCAGATTCAGAATCAGACTAAGTTTAGACTCCCAAGCTAGAACTGTGCTTCTGTTTTTCCAGGACCTCGCTGGATATCAGACGACAGACCACATTTTGTCCTGCCCTGAGGATGAGGGAGTGAGCAAAGAGCTTCCTCCCCACATGATGCCTCTCTGCAAGGACAGGACACAATGATCACACAAGTCTGGTGACAATGACAATGCTAAATTCCCCCGAGTGGGCATGGATTGGTGGGGTTGGGTCGGGTCATAGAAATTCTCTAGCCAGAAGGAACAACTGTAGGTACAGTGTCATCAGACTGCCTTCTACAATACTAGCCCTCTCAACTCAGAGTCTCTTCATTGTATCCACACCCCACCTACTAAGTTCCCGTGCTTTCTTCTCTCCTCTCTTCCCCCCTGCCCAATCCTCCAGCATTCTCTCTCCCTTATTTTGTCTTTTCATTTAACTATTATCCTCCTCATTAGACAACACAAAGAATTTTAAAGATGTAAATGAAGGTAAAAAAATATATACCCGCTCCTCCATTCTCCCCATCCCTCCCAAAAATCCTGTGGCACTAACGTGATGTTTGCAGACCACCAATGTTCACTCTGCATCCATATTACTTCTTCTTCCTACCCTTTGTCTTTCTTGTGTACTTTCACAGAAGCCCTTTAGGGCCGAGACAATCCAATACTGTGCTGCCCAGAGCTTAGCACAATGGTTCTCCATTTTCAGATTGCCACTTCAATAGCATACGTAACCAATAATGGCCCTTTCACCTTCTGCATACGTTTAAATGTCTACACAAGGTGCAAGGCTGTGGGAAAACAGGCCAAAATACTTCTGATGATTTTAGAATCACTGTAGATCTGTATTTTGCTGTACGCAGTTCTAAGGCACTCTTCATCTCAGTTACTGGGCACTGACATATATTATTTCTAGTATGAGAATTGTTCCTAACAGGATCATGGCTCTCCAGTTGACACACAGTTGCTCAAATTCATCTGATTCAACAAATTTGTGTGCACTATACAGAGAATATGTCTTCAAATAAGCAAAAGGTTCGCCTTGACCTTGCCCAACAGACTAATCACTACATGTCTATCTACAAAAATTCTACCGAGCTGTCTTGAAAAAAAAAATCACACTTGTAGAGTTATTTATACATAATTCTTCTAAACCAATTTAGTTTTAGAAGGTAATGGTGAAATATTTTAGTACTTGAAATATGCTCACTGATCCTTCGTTATCCCTCTTCTTATCATTAATAAGATCATCTTATTCTGTCAGAAGGCCTGCAATTATGCCGTCCTATAGTTTACATCCAGAAACTGCACACTCGCCAGTGTCACCAGTACTGACTATCCAAACAACATTCATTACTTTGCTTCTTTTTTAAAAACAGCAGATAATTATGTGCACCAGTAAAAAAAGCAAAGGAGCTACAGAAAAAAGGGAGCTCTCTCATTTGAACTTTTGAAGAAGATAAAATGTATGGTAGTAGATAAAGATGTAATCTTTCTTCTTTTGGTGGAAAAACACATTTTTTTAGACAGACAACAGAACCAATAGGTGCAGAAAATACTATTATAAACATTTGCAACATGGGTGTGCACAGGATGCCACCATACAGTCTTTACTGCAACAAAACTTCCACTGACTACTGGATCGCAATGCATTTTCTTATATTATGCGCAGCAGTCAGTTACTTGTACAAAAAAAGCGAATGTTTGGCAGTTACACTAGTTGCAGCATTGTTTCAGTGAAGAATCCTATGTGAGCTATTTTTTACCATCACAGAATACTATTACACAAGATGCAAAAACACCTTGTAAATAAATATTTTTATAAATGATAAATCCAAAAGCAAATGTAATTTTTTAAAATGTTCTCACTACCACACTTGACACTATCAGTATCTTAAAAAACAAATATTTATATTATACAAACAAGTTCCACGCCAACATTAATTAACAAATCAGAACTCCCGGATCTAGAACTTGCTTTGAAAAGAGAGTGACAAAAAACATAAGAAACCACCAAATGTTAGTATTATGTGCTTATTGTTTCAGGTAATACAATGATTCAGTATGTGGGGTGATATCTTCAGACATTCCTTGTTTATTTAACAGCACAAATACCCTTTGAATTCTAAGTGTTAGATGGGCACTTTGGAAAAGCCTACTCAATTAGTCTCAAGTGTTACAACCACGGACATAAAACAAATGTTCAATAAATTGTGCCTTGCGGCAACATATCAAACAAAATAATGCATCTTACAAAACTTTGTTACATCAGCCATTTTAATGCCTGATCTTTGCTTATCCTTTTCCACGTATATTTTATATGGTGTTATTAACAAAAGACAGTAGACACGAAGAGATCATCTGCCAAGGTATGAACCTCTACAGCACCTTATATATAGCTTTTCCCCCTTTATTCACAGTGTTTAAATAAATAGCATCAATCCATAGACCAGTTAAAAAATCCTTCTCATTCTCCCATAAATTTATCCTGAGAGAACTTTGATTACATTACATACATTCTTCACACAGAATCAGGCATGGGTCCTTTGAAAAACTTTGAATACTGACAGATGGGCTTTTTATTTTTAAAAGTACTTCTAATCCATTGCATCTGTAATCATTAGAATGTCTTTCCAGTTGTAAGCAACAGTCCTGAATTAATAAACCAAGATATAAAACAATGATAAACTGGTTTTAACAGTTCAATTTAACAAGGGAAAAACCCCTTACTTTCCATGTATCCAGGTGTCACTTGAGTCCAACAGATCAACTGTTTCTAGTAGCTGCTGTATATTAAAGAACCAAGAGCTACAAAAAGTGGTCTTTCCCCTCTTTTGGTTTGTTCAAAGTACAAACCTTAACATCCTCTTTTCAATGTCTCCAACAACAGATGGCAACTGGATTCTAGTTTTAACTATACGGAAGGAAATTAAAAGAACGTTCTGCATTTGTAGCATCTCTGGAAGCATTCATCAAGCATATAACCTTTTTTTTTTAAAAAAAAAAAAAAAAACCAACCTAGATGAAAAGTCACACTCAATTTTTTTTAAGAAGGCTTTAATGAGGAACTTGCATGTTCATAATCTTACTGTACATTCCAGAAGTAATACTGCTACCCAGGAGTCTGAGTTTATTTTTATCCAAATTATTTGATACAGAATAACATATGTTATGTTTGTTTCCTGGAGCCACTCAACCTGCTGTGTCAGTGAAATTTTCTTGTAAAATATTCTGTATTAAAGTGCTGTAATAATCTGAAAGCATGTCTGTGAAAATGGCATTGTGGGGCTCCACTCTAATGACGCATCAGTGACTTCCATATCAAATGCAAGAAGATGGTCTTTCTAAATGACAGCTTTCCAAAGTCAGCTTGGGATCTAAAAGTCAAACTAGGTTCTGTCTGGTTAGTAAGACTATCAGTAACACAGATTTTCTAATGAGAATGTAATCAAAAATGTGGTTGATGTATAAGCTACCACAGAACCCCTCGCCTGTAGAGCCTCTACAATGGAAAAGACTATGTTACACCTAAATTACAGTTTCTGAATCCTATGTTTAAAATATAACCTATCAATTTTATATTATAGACCAGAAGCATACAAAGCATTAAAAGTTAAATAAAGATATAAAATGCTATGTGAGTTGTCTCCATCTGTGTCAGAGAGGGCAAACACAAATGTCAGATGTATGACCCTTCCCACTAAAGTTCGCTTTGTCCTGAGAGCTATTAAACATCTCATAAGCCATGGACAGCTCCACAGCAATACAAATAATCAATAATGCCCTGTACTCAGGAAGCTTAAGTCTAGTTAATAGCATTCTATCTGAACATTGTAAAAATCCAAATACATGTTTCAGATAGGACACTCTTAACATCTGCTTTCAGCAATTGCATATGTTGATGACTTTATAACTATTATCAAATCCAACACATTAGAATTAGAAAGCTAATGTGTTTTAAAATTGCATACTTACATACTCTGAGAAATTATAATGGACTTTTCCAGTGACACTAAACTTTGTTAAAAAGCTGTCATTGTTCATGAATAACTCACAGGAAAGTCAGTAAAAAAGAAATCAGGTGGTTACAGTGAACCAGACAGCATACCTTTTTTGTGTTCATCTGTATCATGCAGCTGGTTAAGAAACCTGAATGAGCCTTTATGTATTTGGCCTGTATCGGTTCTGAGTACCTGCAACTCAAAGTGAACTCAGTGAAACTGTAGGGCTCCACACTTGTGACTCTCGCTCTGTTTGCACCTAATGCCATTTGGCCCTGTTACTTTCACAGGGGTTTGTGACCGCTGCTTACACAGAAGTTGCCTTCCCTAGGGCACCCGACTCGCAGCTGGGACTCACGTGCAGACAAAACAAGCCAGAGAACAAACCAAAGCGGGGCTCCGGAGTCCGCTCCAGCGGGCTGTATCTTGTAGACACGCGAAAAAAAAAAAAAAGCAAGCTCCATCCTTCCTCTTTCAGCTACACTTCCCCTTGGTCTTGAAGCCGCTCGTGGCTCGCAGGGGCTGACACTTCTCAACGCACAGCCCGAGCTTCCTGGGCCTAAAAGCGGCCGCGGGCTGAGAGAGTCTGGAGAAGCAGCAGCACCTCCAGCTCCGGGTTAATCTCTGGTTGGAAAGCGCGCACACCACCAAGCCCTGCGACGCGGGGCCGGGACTAGCTGAGCTCTCCGAGGGGGGCTGATCTGCACCGAGACAAAGGTGCCCCGGAGGGGGGTTCCCCTCCAATTTGGCCGCACATGCCCTGCCTGGGGCGGCTGGTGCTGATCCCAGGACGCTTGTTCGCGCCCCGGGCACCGACGCCCCCCGAGCGCGCTAAGCCTGACGCCGGAATGAAGGTGCCCCCCAACACGCGGGTCCCGGCTCGCCCGAGTCCGCCTTACCTGACGGCGGCCGCTTCCTGCTGAGCCTGCTCACCGCCCGGTTAAACATCTCCGCTGGGCTGGGGGGGGGGGGCTGCGCCCCACTTGCGCGCCCTCGGGTCCCGCGGCGAGGCGCCCTCCCTGCGCTTCCCCAGCGCAATGGGCAGGGCCTCCGCTGAGCGCTCTCCCTTCCAGTGGGCGCCCCGGGGACAGGAGGCAGGCGCCCCACGTGGGCGCTCCCGGCTGCTCCTACGCGACCTCCCGCGGGGCGCTCTGCCGGCGCCCGGCCATGCCTGCGAAGCGCCCTGTGCCTCGGGCTGCGCGCCCCGCGTACACTCGCTGCGCGCCCGGCTGCTCCCTTAGGCGGCGCCCTGGCGCGCACAGCCCCAGCGCCCGCCCGCTCTCGGCAGCTGCCCGTCTGTCTCCGGGCGCTGACTCAGGGGCTGGGCGCATCCTCTTTCCTCCGCCCGCGCACAGCCGCTGCCGCCGGGCTCCTTGCGGTTAGAAGCCGCCTGCGAGGCGCAGCTGCTGCCTTGTCCTACTCCAGCCTTTAAAAACACCCGATCCCGCGAAGGGCCTGCAAGCGGGGCCCCTTTCCTCCCTCCCGTGCAGCGAGCAACATGTGCCGGGCAGCTTTGCAGGCTCCTCCGCCCCCCTCCAGCAGCGCCCGGCCCCGATGCAGGGCGCGATTCTGCAGGAAGCGGGGAGGGAGAAGCCCGTCCACAGTTAGGCACGATTACAGCCCACAGCAAACGTGGCTCGTGTCTGAATTATTGCAGGATCTCATGGATCGCAGCAGCACTGTCCCTCCTCCCCTGCCCCCCTCAGCTCTCCCAGCGCCAGGCCTGCCCGGGATGCTCTCTGCGTGTTACTGAATCATTTCGCACATCTCTCCCACTTCCTCTCCCCCCCTCCCTTCTGTGTTGTGGCCTCTTCGTCGTTGCAAACTTTAGAACTGCTAAGTTAAGTGCTTCAGCCTGCCACAGTTGAAATCACAGACTCAAGCCTGAACAACATAGTCAAGTCCAAATGGCAAGGCTACAGGGGTGAGTCGGAAAACCCTCCTCGCTGTGTTGCAAAGGGGGGGGGGGGGGTCTCGATAATTCATGTATAGCCAATTCAAGTCACCGGCAGGACTTTCACATAGGTCTTTCCTACTGAGGGGTACATCTACACCAGGGCTACTCTAGCATTGTGGCCCCTGGGGCTTTCAAAGTTCTCACAGCACATGCCCAGGGTTGCAAATCAAGTGTGCTTGAATATACTTGCAAACATATGTGTCAGTAACTTTTGACATTGACGGACATGAATACAAAGATTAAGCTTTAAGCCAGGGCACTTGGACCCAAACATGGCCAGCATGAACCAGTCAGCACTTCTCAAGCTCTGCCCACAAGCTTAAGCAGCCAGCACTTCCCACAATGCCCCAGTGCTCCTGGCATTTCCTCCTTGGGGGCTAGAAATGCTGACACCCTGTACACATCTGTTCCAGCCAGCCCCTCCACTTGCATCTTTCATTGCTCACAGCACCTGGGAGATGCCTCACACTTGTGGAGCACAGTCCCAGTGGTGGCCATGTTCAAATGATCTCACCCATGGGCCACATATTGAGTCCCACGTAAACCCAAACCAGACCGCAGGCCGCAAACAAACAGGCTGCAGGCAGCCCATGGGCCATGTGTTGAGTAGCCCTGATCTACACAGCAACATTATTTCAAAATAACTAGTGTTATTTTGAAATAACTTTAGCCAACTTCTACACAGCAGGCAGTTATTTTGAAATAATGTTAAAATACTGTCAAGCACAAGACTTCTTACTCAACTCCTGTAACCCCAAGGCTACGTCTACACTGGCATGATTTTCCAGAAATGCTTTTAACGGAAAAGTTTTCCGTTAAAAGCATTTGCTGAAAAGAGCGTCTAGATTGGCACGGACGCTTTTGTGCAAAAGCGCTTTTTGCAGAAAAACATCCGTGCCAATCTAGACGAGGTTTTCCGCAAGAAAGCCCCGATCGCCATTTTCGCCATCGAGGCTTTTTTGTGCAAAATGGTTTTTAGCCAAGCATTTGCGCAAGAGGGCTTTTTCCCTGAGCGGAAGCAGCATAGTATTTGCGCAAGAACACTGACAATCTTACATTAGATCGTCAGTGTTCTTGCACAAATTCAAGCAGCCAGTGTAGACAGCTGGCAAGTTTTTCTGCAAAAGCGGCTGCTTTTGCGGAAAAACTTGCCAGTCTAGACGCAGCCCATAAGTAATTATATTTATGTCTGTCTTTGGCCACACAAATCATAGCTTTTTACCTGCTATCTGCAATGATTTGCCTGTATTATATAGGCCTTTTGCCTTGACTACTACAACCAACAGCTGGGAGACATGCACTCCTCTTCCAACTGTTTCCACTGCAGCTACAGCAGCCGCACTTCTCACCTGACCCCAAGCTGTTGCAGTGAGAGAGGTCTGGGCTTGTCCTCTCTCCCCAGGGCAGCCTGCATACTGAACCCATCTTCACCAGCCCCACTCCAGAACAATGATTTAAATGAAGAAAAACAAAACTTATTTGAGTTAAGGATCCAAGCAACGCCAGGTAAATCTTCTAGTCTCTGTATTTGAGAGAACCTGTTTGTCTCTTCAGGAACTCCTCGTGAACAGTAAGCGCTAGGACCACCACATTTAGAATATATATTCCTCACAACTATCGATCACAACTTAAAGCAAGATAAAGGTTTGGTTGTGCCAGGAAAATGGGATGTGCCTGGAATGGGATTGCTTCTCATACAACCAGAGACTGAATCACCAGGTCTCACCATTGCTTCAACCCGAGCCTTCTACCCTCAAGGTGCCTTTTAGGGAGTGCTTAAGTTCCCTCTCTCTTCCCCTGTTCATACAGGAACGTTGCTGACTGTTCCTCTTCGTCAGTGAGTGAGGGCTTGCACAGTCTGCTGCATTACTCACTCTGAGTTGTGCAGGGGGGGCAGATGAACCTAGACCTGCCCCGGGAGGGGGGGGAGGAGAGGGGAGGGGAGAAACTTGCACCCCTCTCCCAGCTGTGCCCACTGGAGCTGCAGTGGTCATGAAGAGGTGCTTGTCACCTGGTCCCAAGCTGCTGCAGTGAGAGGGGGCTGGGGTTGTTCTCTCTCCCCAGGCGAGCCTGCATACTGAACCCCTCATCCTCAGCCCCATCCCAGAACAATGATTTAAATGAGGCCTGTGCATTTTCATTTTATTTCCAAAAAAACAAAAATTTAGTTAAGGACCCAAGCAACATAACAGCCGTACTGGGACTGACCAAAGGTCCATCTAGCCCAGTAGCCTGTCTGCCGAAAGTGGCCAGCACCAGGTGCCCCAAAGGGGGTAGACTGAAGACAACGATCAAGCAATTTGTCTCATGCCATCCATCTCCAGTCTCTGACAAACTGAGGCCAAGGACACCGTTTCTATCCCCTGGCTAATAGCCTTTTATGGACCTAACCTCCATGAAATTATCACCAGATCACCACCAGATAAATCTTCTAGTTAGAATATAATTGCAATTTCTGTGCAACTGTCAGTCTAAAATGTGAGACAGGTGCTTACCCCTCACTTTGTCCAACTACACTCATACCTAAATGTGTGCCAGATGGTCCAAACACCAAGTACCTTGCTTCCTGTTTATCAGCTGTAATGGTACCTTTCTAAACAATCCAGGTGACAAAACCCACTGCTTTGCCTCCACACTTGATTGGCACATCTCAATGATGAAGCATTCTTTCCATCCGTTTAAAGCCTTCCTCTTACAAGATATTCATTTTCATATTAATATTCATAGCCACAAAGTGTAATTCTACTTGGAAAAGTGACTCTCTCTCTCTCTCAATAGCACTTTCTAATTTATCACAAATCTGCGCCCCCTATCACACATCTGATCCATGAGAGCATTCAGAGTCAACACAGCTATGGAACTGTAAGCTTGATTATGCTCCTGCTCCCCTATCAACAGCCAGTTCCAAAGTCCCTTGTGTGACGGCGCGATGGGAGTCCCCGTCTCCTGCACCCTGAAATGGCACATACAGACTCCACCAGCCAGTAGAATTGAGGGTGGTTTATTGCTCCTCCAGGATACAGTATAGCACAGATGTAATCTGGTTACAGGAACTGGGGCTAAGAGGCCTCAGTGCCCCCTTGAGATGGGGGGATCCCAGCCCCCTCCCCAGTTCCTTCTTTCCTGCTTTCCTGCCAGGAACTCACTTCCCCTCTCCAAGCCCTGCCCCCCGCCAGGGCAGCATTCCACCTCCCTTTGTTTCTCCCCATGGGGGGTTGGCTGGTTCAACCGGTATGGAGTCACCTTTGCATAGTAAGGTTTTCCCTGCTGGGTCTTGCTCCAGACAGCAGAGGTCACCACAGCCCAGCAAGTACCCCCACTACGTCACACCTTGTAATCAGTGGAGATATTTGGGTATTATAGGTGGCCCCAGCAGAAATATCAACTACATCTAATTTGCTTTGTAGTCAATAGTGAAGAATCCTACAGGTCTATATTCTGTCCTCATTGAGAAGTGTGCAAGCCCTCTGAAGTGCACCAGGTTGCATTGGTATAACCGTAGACAGTATTTTAGCTTTAGATGTTTTATGTTTAGTGATAATGATACAGAATGAAGATAGCTTGATTTACAGAGCACAGATGGATTTTGCAGGATAGGCAGTGAGGAGAAATCTTTTTCCTTGTATACCGAGCATGCAACTCTTGTAATTTCCAGTTCTATGTCTTTCCTGACTAGACACTGACTGTGGCACAGAACTAGTACTGTATGCTATAGACACTAGTTTGAGGTCTAATGTCAAAATTGAGCGAAGGCCGATGGAATTGAAAGCTTTGTGTACTAATGCATTGCGCCACTTTGCCTGAGAGATTTAATTGGTCATCGCTCATGGTGTTGAGAAATCTCCTTTTCTGTTTTATTTTCCTAGGTCAGTTGTGTGCCATATCATAGCTATTTATTGTGCAATCTTTTGTAGCTGGGCAAGAGACAGAACAGAAATAAACACAGTTGAGGAATTTTTTTTAAAGCTTCAGTTATAAAAGAGTAGTTAAAATAAATAATTTAGAAAAGCTTTATCTTTTTAACACATCTATCTATCTATCTATCTATCTATCTATAGAGAGAGAGTTTGTGTCTTTCTCTCTCCATGAATCTGTATGCTCAAGAACTTCTAAACCAATGGTTCTCAAATTTTTGGGCCCATGTCCCAGCTGGCTCAATGCAAACCTTTCTGCAGACCACCAGTTGCTAATGGCAATTCAGCATTAATTACATAATTATGCCTGAGCCATTTTGCTAGCACTGCAACTACAGAGAATAATTTCATTTAAATTATTAAGTAGATTAAGCTTTTTTCACTTTATCATGTTCGTTTATGAAACTTCATTTTAAATAAAGTAAAATATTACATTATGTCCATCACAAAAGGTTTCAATAATTTTCTTTATTTATGGCAGGGATGGGGACCAAAGACCCACAGAAAATTCAGTTGGAGACCAAACAAGTGAAAAGCAAAAAAACTTCCTCCAAAAACCCTCCACCCTCACTAATGTGGCCCCAACTGAGACACCTCACTCCTCTGGTGCTCCAGCTGTACAGGGCAACAGGAAGGGACAGGGAGGACTGAGGTTCAAGGCTTCCCATAGGCCAGCTTTACTTTTCTGGGGTTCCCAAGTTAGTGGATTTTGTGGACCCCCTTAGGCTCTGGGTTGGGGATAAAAAAAAAAGAGCTATTCAGTGTGCAGGACAGGGCTGCTGGCGAGAGGAATGGGAGTGCAAGAGCTGGGTGGAAGGTGGGGGGCAAGAGAGGGTAAGGGTGAGAGTTCTGGGTGGGAGGTAGGGTACAGAAGCAGACGGAGTAGGGTGTCTGGCCGGTGGGGAGAGAGTAAGAACAAGGGATGATGCAGTAGGGATGTTAGCAACTAGTCGCTTCCCCCATGCTTGCTGCCTCTATCAGAGAGAGGCAGCAAGTGGGGGGAGGAGCAAGAGCCGATACGGGGTGGGGGGCTCTTTGAACCAGTTCCCACCAGCACCATCTCTGTGGGAACAGGGGAGGCAGAGGCACAGCAGGGAAACGGCGCAAGTGGAGACTGGTGCTGGTTCCCACTGTCCTCGCTTCTGCTTTTGAAATGTACAAGAGCCCTCTTGTACATTTCAAAAGCAGAAGTACCACAGGGTGCATGGGGGTGAACGGGGACTTCAGCAGTCTTCGCTGATCTCATGGTCTATGAGAGGCACCAAAGGGGAGGGGGAGACAGGAGCCGATGATGGAGAGAACAGGCTTAAAAGCCAGTTCTCCCTAGCACCGTCTCTGGGGTGCGGCCTGCCCCCACCCCCTGCTGCCTCGTTGCCCCCCACCCTACTCTTCCCTCAGATCCAGCACCCTCATCACCCACCAACCCCCAACACTACACATACCCACCTACCCTCCTGTTTCCCACCCCCAGTACCTGTGGTTCCCCACCCCCCACTACCTGCTGGTAGAGCCAGGGTGGGCAGAGCGGCAACAGCGTGCATGTGGGGGTGGGAACTCAATTCCACCACGGCGATGTCCCAGCTTTGCACGGGGTCCCAGTGCCACCCGGTTGTAGCAGGTGGGAAGCCATGGCAGCTCTCAGGGACACTGGGGGCAGACTCAAGTGGGGAGCTGGGTCTGGCTGGAAAGGTCGGGCTTTCTTGACCTTTGCACCGCACGCCCTCCCATCCCAAGCCAGAGCTGGTGTTCAAACTTCACAGCAGCACAGACTCCCCGCTGCTTGGAGGAGAGCAAGGAACTTGGGAGGTGGCCAAGGACAACTAGTAGGAGTGCGGGCCACCAAATGTGGTATACAGCTTCTTCTTAGCCAAACTTAAAGCCAAGTCAGGTTTTGGCTGTGACAGGAAAATGGGATGTGCCTGGAATCTGACTGTTTTCCCTAATACAGAAAGGAAGGGGTCCAAGAACAGGGACAGTTATGCTCCTCCATGACTACAGGGGGCAGCGAGCATGGAAGGCAGATATACTGTATAGTGACCACAGGGGGGCAGCCACATGAGGAAGACAGTGGCCAGCAGGGGTTGGGCTCCAAATAGTACCTGTCATTGGCTACAGGTAAATGGTTTCCTTATCCCCAATGCAGCACTCAGCTACAGCACCAGATGCGGGGGGGGGGGGGGACACCAATATCAGCCTCCCCCAGAAGAGCAGCCAGGCAGAGCCCAGGCAGCCCTCCTCCCCTCCAGATAAACCGCTGGCTAGGGCCAGGGTATGCAACCCTGGTTCCACACCCCCTCTCCTCTGAGAGAAGCTGCTGACTTCTGTACAGCCCCGGCCCCATGCCTTACAGAGGAGCTGATGCCTGTCATGCAGCCCTGACCCCACGTCCCCTTCCTCCTGGAGGAGCCGCCACACAGCCCCAGGTCCCCCTTTCCCCCAGAGAAGCTGCCAGCCGCTGCACAGTCCCAGCCACACACACACTCCCTTGTCCTGGAGGAGCCGCCAGCTGCCACACAGCCCCACACATGCACACTTCCCACTGAAATCAATGGGAGCTTTTTGAAAATCCAGTCTTCTATGTAGGTGCCTCAACACAGATTTAAGGGCCTAACCTTAGGTAGCCAGATTCATATATTTTAGCTTTGATTTTGAACAAATGATGCAATCTAGGTGGTTTTGAAGATGTACTTCTGTCCCCTTGCAGTATAATTGAAAATGAGGGTGCTACAGCTAGCATTGGCCACTGCTGAAAGAGGATCATTAGAAATGTCATTTTCGTAATACAGGATCTCATCACTTCACCTCTGTGCCTCAATTTCCTCCATTTGATTGATAATGATCCTGACACCTCCTTGGCAGAGTACTCCAAGTCCAATAAGAGCACTTGACAAGAGCAAGAAATTATTTTTATGCTTAATGAGACAAACAGGACTTGAAAAAGATTACATTTTTAGAACTGTGTATGTTAATTATGTAGCTAAGGCTATAAATACATCAAAAAGTATGAAATTTCAGTCGCTTTAACAGGCATTTCTACTGGCCTTACAGATAAGAACAGTTACTTACCTGTTAACTGTTGTTCTTCGAGATGTGTTGCTCCTGTCCATTCGAGTGAGGTGTGCGCGCGCCACGTGCACAGTTCTGCAGAGCGTTTTTCCCCTAGCAGTACCCATAGCGTCGGCAGGTTGCCCCCTGGAGTGGCGCCACTATATCAGCACATAAGTATGCCTTCCGGCGCTCCCCCTCCAGGGCTGCCAAAATTTATTTGTAATAGTACCAAACTTTTCACGCAAAGGTACCAAAACACACAAAAACATACCAAATTTTAAACATCAATATATAAACCCTATAAAACATCTTAAACAGAAAAAAATACATTTAACTTACATTACAACTTACTAAAACATCGAAATGGAGGAAATACATTCAACTTAACTTATATTTTGTTAAAAGAGAACTTTTTCATCAACTGCTTCATTACTATACCATCTTTCTTGTTGCATTCTATCACAAAGCTCTTTTGGTGGATTCCACGTCGTGCAGTTAATGTCTTGAAGTAAAGATTTAGATCTTATTAATGCATTTAAGGTGGACATTTTCAGAGATGCGCGATTTTTAACTTTAATGTTGTTGAGTAAGGAGAAAACTCTTTCAGCAGCTGCTGAAGAGTGAGGCAATAAAAGAAGATTGATCATAAATTTTGACAACAGAGAGAAGCGATTTTTGTCACTGCATTTTTCTTGAGATATGTTAAACCAAAATTTTTCAGGCATTTTTTCAGCATTTGGAGGTTGATCTTGCATTGTCAGCTCCCTCCATTCTTTATTTATTTGTTCATAATGTTCTTCATCAACTAGGTTAGAAAATTTCATAACTAGTGGGATAATTGATTTAGGCCTTCCCTCAATAACATTAGCTGGGTCCAACGCTTCAAGCAACTCCAATTTTGCAAACAATTCACAAGATAAAAAGCGCTGAAACATCTGCTTTGTAAGGCATAGAAATTTTTACTCAAAATTCTTGCAATTCTTTCCAGGAAATTTTTGTTAAATTATCCAGGTAAATGCTTTCTACAGTGGCACCACAATAAATGTCATCTATCCTGAGATATGTTGAAGGATCATTAATATTGATTTTACTTATATCATTAGGTTTCAAAATTTCTCGCTTGATGAAATTACTGAGAATCCCTTTAACACTAGTATTAATACAATTCCTTTACTTATGAATTCTAAATGTTTCTGCTTGATACTCCAAATTGAGCTTATTGATGTCAGGCAAAATGTAAGTTAAGAAAGCATAATACATTTTTGTAATGGGATTTTGTAATCCCTCTAGAATTCTTGAAGCCATAGGAATGCCATCTTCTAATGCAGCAGATGTAAAGAACAATAAAAGTGCAGGCCATTGTTCTAAAATTCTTTTCACCACTTGCTCAAGGGAAAGCCATCTTGTGCAGCTAATGTGGAGAATTTTTTGAGGATTGGTATTTGTAAATGTTTGAAATTCTTTATATTCATTTAGGCGCTTAGGACTATTGCTCAAATATGAAAAAATATTTCTGGCTAACTCTTTTAAACAATGTGGCAGTGCAGTGCAGGGCAGGCTTTAGAAGCACACAAGTGCAATGAATGGCAAACACAAGGTTGTATGAAGATATGAGGATTTTTCTGTTTTAAGAGATGCTGGACTCCTCCTTTGTTTCCCATCATAACACTAGCATTATCACTGGCAAATCCTATTAGGTTTTCAAAGGGGATTTCATTACTGTTAAAAAATGCCTCTATGCAATTATAAATTCCAGGAGCAGTTGCATCTTTAATTTCTAAAAGTGTTAGAAATTTGTCCACTGTTTTTTGAACATCAGTATCATAATGTCTAGCTACCAGAACAAGTTGTTTGACAGTAGAAATGTCTGCTGTCTCCTCAATAATAAGAGAACATTTTGTCACCTTCAACTTAGATACTAGGTTACTGAAGTCATATTCACCGATCACATTAGAAAAAATGAATGTTCCTTTGGTTCTAGCACACTTGATATCCTTTGCTATTTTTGAATCTGAACAAATGTTTGCAACAAGGCCAGGCAAATGATCCAAAAGGGCTATAGGTAAATTGTGTTCTGCAATAAATCCACACAGTTTAAGCTCAGCAGCTGCTATCTGTGCTGAGTGAATAGAGGATGGACCAGGTTTCATAAAGTCAGTTACTTTTGAAGTTTGTTTTGTACAGTTTAGGGTTTTTTTATGCTTTTCTGTGTTTTCATGTCTTTCAAATTTGACTTAAACTACCAGCAAGTTCACAATTGCATAATTTGCAGAAACCTTTACCTGAGTTGTATTTACTAACTACTAGCCAGCCAGAAAATTTTTCATGTGTCAATAATTTCGACGGCAATTTTCTTTCATAAGAAGCTGTATACTTTTGTTTCTTTTTCTTTGGAGTGTTATCCTTATTTTCATCACTATCTGAACGAATATCCATATTTTTCTCTTCACTCATAATGGGTTCACAAAAAACAACGTGAAAACACAAAATGTTCACAAAGGACTTGTAAAAGTAAGCAAACTACGCCGAGTAACCAGAACACAGCGCTAATTGCGTTACTGCGACACAAACTGACGCCAGGCAGCAGGGCCAGTGACACAGCCACGTGAAGTGGAAGAATACATCACATGATTGCATCACATTACACAATACACACAGTCACAGTTTCCTCTCCCCAGTCTTCATTTGCATAATAAACTGAAAAGATATTAATGAACATGTATCAGATGTAAGAAATGTTAACGTTTTAAAAATGAGCGTGAAACATAAAATTATAATTTAGAGGCTTCTGAGCAAAAATGTATACTATTAACACAAAATTCTTAAAAGGTACCAAAAATATCGGGCGTCATACCAAACATACAACAGGAGGTAAATAGTACCAATTTTGTAAGAACGTATCAACTTTGGCAGCCCTGTTCCCCTCCTCAGTTCCTTCTTGCCCGACACGCCGATGAAGGGGAAGTAGGGGGGGAATTGAATGGACAGGAGCAACACATCTCGAAGAACAACAGTTACAGGTAAGTAACCGTTCTTTTCTTCTTCGAGTGGTTGCTCCTGTCCATTCGAGTGAGGTGACTCACAAGCAGAAAAAACCCCTACGGAGGCGGGGTCGGAGTAAGCCTCTAAAACCACAAAGAGAGATTAAATCAACCACCATATAGTTTAACAACAGAGACGGGAGAGAACATAACAAAAAAAACCCTCTGTGACTTAAATTTTTACAGTACAGAACTGAGAACGGCGGCACCGAATGCGGCATCATTTCTGGCCTGCTGGGAAAGTGCATAGTTTGCCGTAAACATGTGGACAGATGACCACGTGGCTGCTCTACAGATTTCTACAATGGGGACATGCACCCAAAAGCTATGGAGGATGCGCGAGCCTACTGGAGTGTGCCCTAACCTGGGGTGGTTCTCTGTGGGCCAGCTTATAACACTCTGTGATACATGAGGCAACCCCAAAGGTTATCTACCTGGTCAAAATAGAAAGGCCCTTCATTCTGTCTATGCAATAAACAGCTGCGTTGAATTACGGAAAAGTTTTGTTCTATGTAAAAAGCCAAGGCACGTTTGGCATCTAAAGAATGCAACACCTGTTCCTTAGGGGAGTGGTGTGGTTTTGGAAAGAAAACGGGTAAGAAAATTTCCTGCGACATATGGAAAGGTAAAACTACCTTGGGGAGGAAAGCCAGGTGTAGGCAGAGCCTAATATTATCCGCTGAAAACACCAAAGGTATGTCTACACTACCACCCTAGTTCGAACTAGGGTGGTTAATGTGGTCAATCGAAGTTGCAAATGAAGCCTGGGATTTAAATATCCATGAGGAGTAACGGTAGTTCGAATTAGAAAGCATAATTCGAACTACCTACTCCGTGCCGCGTGTAGCCACGGGCATGGAGTCCAGACTACCGGGGATTTAAAAATGGCGGCGCTCGGCAAGATGCAAATGAAGCCCAGGATATTTAAGTCCCAGGCTTCATTTGCAACTTCGATTGACTACATTAACCACCCTAGTTCGAACTAGGGTGGTAGTGTAGACATACCCCAAGTAAAGCAGCTATATAGTCAAGGCACGAAGCTCAGAGACCCATTGTGCTGAAGTTATGGACACTAAAAAAGCTACCTTGAGGGACAAGTGCCTTAAGGAGCAGGTCGCTAAGGGCTCAAATAGGAGTGACATCAATTTTGTGAGAACTAGATTGAGGTCCCATTGGGGAACGGGTGGCTTCACAGGAGGGCACACCTTGTCTAGGCCCTTCGCGAATCTCTTGACTATGGGATTAGTAACTAAGGAACTAGACCCCCAACCAGGGTGGAAGGCAGAGAGGGAAGCCAAGTGTACTCTAATAGATGAGGCGGACAGGCCCATCTGCTGTAATCCAAGCAGGTAGTCGAGCACCAGCGGAACTGGAGCTCGGCATGGGTCCAGCCCTTTCTGTGATGCCCATACAGTTAAACGTTTCCACTTAGCTGCATACAACTTTCTAGTGGAGGGCTTCCTGCTACCTAACAGAACCATCTGAACTGCATGCAAGGAAGCCCGCTCATCACATGTCAACCACTGATAAGCCACGCCGTGAGGTGGAGTGACTTGAGATTTGGATGGACTAAGAGTCCCCCTTGACAGGGTTGGGTGATGAGGTCCGGGACCATAGGCAGGGGCTATGGGTTCGCGCACAGCATTTCCAACAATATCGGGAACCAAAATTGCCTGGGCCAGCTGGGGGCTATCAGGATTACCTAAGCTGTGAAAGCTTTGACTCTGGCCAACACCTTGGGGATCAACGGGAATGGTGGGAACGCATAGAGGAGTTCCTGAGGCCATTTCTTTGTTAGTGCATCTCCCCTGGAGTGAGTGCCTAGCCCCAGAAATGAGTAATAGCAGGGGAATTTCTTGTTCCCTGCCGTGGCAAACATATCCACCCAGGGATAACCCCACTTGTGGAAAATCTGACCCACGATCTCCCCCTTTAAAGACCACTCGTGGGCTCCGAAGGACCTGCTCAATGCATCTGCTAGCAAGTTCTTGCACCCTGGCAGGCACTCGGCTTGAATGTAGATGTCGCGCTTTATGCAGAGGTCCCATAGAAGCATCGCCTCCCTGCACAGAGGGAACAATTGAGCTCCCCCATTTGTTTACATAAAACACAGCTGCTGTGTTGTCGAGTCGCACCAGAATTGAGCGCTGCGAGATCATGGGCAAGAATAGCTCGCATGCTCTCCTGACTGCCCGTAACTCCCTTACATTGATGTGTAGGGTTCTCTCGAGAGGTGTCCACACCCCCCAAGTTCTGCGGCGGCGTAAGCGAGCTCCCCAGCTGATGTTGGAAGCATCTGTCACCAACGTGACCGAGGGCAGCTCGATCTGAAACAGTACCCCCTGCAAACCACCTCCCTCTGAGTCCACCATTGAAGGAGGCTATTATTCGCGGAGGTACAGTGAGTAGTCCCAGTGAGCTGAAGTCTGGTTAAAAACGGTCACCAGCCACGCCTGGAGGGGCCGAAGCCTTAGCCTGGAGTGGCAAATGACGTAGGTATACGCCGTCATGTGGCCCAGCAACCTCATACAAGTGCGGGCCAAAACAAGGGGGTATGCTTCGGGTCATTTACCATGGCTAGTATGGTATCGGACCTTACCCTGGGAAGGAAGGCTCACGCCACCCTGGCATCGAGGAGAGCACCGACAAACTATTTCCTCACAATGGGTCAACATTGACGTCTCATGGTTCAGTAAAAGCCCCTGTCTCCAGAAGAGGGACTGTATAAAGTCTACATGAGCTGCCACCTGTGCCTGAGAGCATCCCCGAACCAGCCAGTAGTCCAGGTAGGGAAAAACCTGGATGCCCTGGGTCCTGAGAAATGCAGCTACCACCGCCATACATTTCGTGAATACCCTGGGGGTCGTAAAGAGCCCGAAGGGAAGAACAGTAAATTGGAAATGGTTGGGGGGCAGAATAAATCGTCAGAACCTCCTATGACTTGGCCTTATCGCTATATGAAAATAAGCATCCTTGAGGTCAAGGACTGCGTACCAATTGCCCTGTTCCAGTAGCGGAATGATGGAGGCTAGGGTCAGCATCCTGAACTTTGTGTTTATCACCTCCTTGTTGAGGTTCCTGGGGTCCAGAATAGGGAAAAGTCCCCCTTTCAGTTTTGGGATAACAAAATAACGGGAATAAAACCCCTTGCCCTTCAAATGGGAGGGGACCCATTCTTTCGCACCCTTTTCGAGGAGTGAGAGGACCTCCTGGCGCAGGACGGCCTCGTGAGACAAGTCCCTGAAAAGGGATGGGGAGGGAGGGAAAGAAGGGGGGGAACACTGAAAAGGGATAGAGTACCCCATTCTCACAAGATCGAGGACCTATCTGTCCGAGGTAACCTCGGCCCATGCTTGTGCAAAGTGGGATAGCCTGTCCCCAAACAGTGGGGAGAAAAGTGGGGCTGGCACATGACCCTCGCTGATGCTGTCAAAACTGTGGCTTAGTCGGGTGAGAAGGGGGCTGACCTGCTCCCCTAGCATTATCCGAGCAAGGGCGACGGCACCTACGGTTAGAGGCTGACGCCCCCATCGCCCCTGTGCCCCTGCTGGGAGCACGAGGCTGGTGCCTCCAATAATTTCCACGGCTCTGCTGGAACTGTGGTCTACGCGGCTGTCTATAGGGAAGTTGCTGCATTTGAGGAGCTGGCGTGTGTATTCTCAATGACACAAGTGTCGACCTAGTATCCTTCAATGTGTGCAGTCTAGACTCTGCATGCTCTGAGAAGAGGGCCTTTCCCTCGAATGGGAGGTCCTGGATGGTAGATTGCACATCTGGTGGTATGCCAGATACCTGCAGCCAGGCGCTGCGGCGCATAACTACGCCGGATGCCGTATTTCTGGCTGCCGAATCTACGGCATCTAAAGAGGCCTGCAGGGCTGTGCGCGCGACTGCCCTCCCCTCCGCGGTCACAGTAGCCAACGCTTGCCATGCCTCAGGTGGGAGCTTATCCCTAAACTTGTTGACAGTCTGCCAGGTATTATAGGGATACCGGCTTAGCATTGCCTGCTGGTTAGCAGTGCGAAGCTGTACTCCCCCCATAGCATAAACCTTACGCCCCAATAAGTCCAGGCGCTTAGGCTCCCTGGCCTTTGGTGTTGACCCGGGCTGTGGCAGCTTTTCTTTCTGTGCCGCGGCCTGGACCACGAGGGATCCCAGGATGGGGTGAGAGTACAAGTGTTCATGTCCAGATTGTGGGACAAAATAACGCCTCTCAACACCTTTAATGGTAGGGGTCAGGGAGGTGGGGTTCTGCCAAAGCATAGTAGTAATCTTAGCTACCGTCTTGTTCAGCGGCAAAGCCAGCCTGGCAGGAGCATCCTCTGAAAGGATGTCCACCATGGGATCTGACTCCTCTGGTACTGGTTCCACTGGTACACCCAGGTTGAAGGCGAGGCGACGTAAAGGTCCTGATGAGACCTGGAGTCCATTGCTGGCATGGAGGGTGCAGGGTCAGCTAGAGCCTCATCTTGGGAGGAGGATGAGGAAGACTCTCTCAGGGGCTCTAAAGGTGGGAGGACCTCTGGCGGAATAGGCACCTGAGGACGCTGGGGACTTGGCTGAGGTGGCACAACTTCCAGAGGCAGGTGATCTGTGAATTCCATACAGGAAGCGTCAGGCCCTGAAGGTGATGGAGGCCTGGGAAGTGATGCTGAAGTGGAGGTGTGGTGGCGGGAGGAGGCGGACGCCCATGAGGGCAGTGTGGGACCCTGCCACTGGTGGTAAGCCCAGGGCGTCCAAAAAGGCCAGGGGGGTTGCAACTGAGGGGGCCAGGTCTGCTGAAAACTATACCAGCCCGTGTGGCGTCGGGAACATGAACAGTGCCTGGATGAAGACCTGGAGGAAGCCTCTGAGGGGAGCGACTCCACATCTGACTCCGACGAGTATTTGGAGGCGGACCCAGGCAGTGCCGAGCCAGGCTGCCCCCGAAACGGAGGGGGTTTAAGCATAGCCATAGACTGAGGCTTACCAGCGTGGAACGGTGCAGGAAGCCGCAATTGAGCCAGTGCTGATGAAGTGCCCGCGTCAGCTAACACTGGCTGATGGTACTCCCTCCTTTCCAGCGCTGGCACCAGGTCACTGTGCCAGAGGGAACAGCTATAGTGCGGCTGCCGACATACTAGCCGGTGTCGCAGCGAGTACTCCAGGTGGAGTCAAGGCGGGTGCTTGCACCGGGGGCCAGGCGGGTGCTCGTGCTGGTGCCGAGGCGGACGCCGAGTCGGATGTCAGTGCCGGTGCCACTGCAGAGGCAGATGTCTGCCCTGGTGTTGAACCTGACACCGATGCTGTAGCAGACGCAGCGGATGCCGGCAGCTGAAGCGGTGCCAGTGCCACAGAGTAGCGAGTGCCAGAGGTGGGGGTGGTGCCCCTGCTTGGCACGGCACCGGTTGACACTCCAGAGGGTGCTGGGGAGGTGCAGCCACAGGAAGCGGTGCCCACTGGTATTGGGCTGGCTGTGGGGCACACAACATGGACATGGTAGGTCCCGGAAGCGGTGCCTTTCCTGGCACCCACTGTGCTTCTGTCACCGGTGCCAGTAACGGGGTTGGCAGGTGCGGCAACACCATGAGCAGCTGCGGAGCGGTAGACGGCACTGCCGCTAGCCAACGCTCACTCTGCAGAGGGGCAACGGATGCCATCATAGCCCCCGGTGTTGGCGGCTGCAATCCTTGCAGGGAAGCCATGAGGTGGATCAACTCATGGGCCACCATGAAGGTCTCAGGCATTGATGGCCGGTGCAAACACATAAGAACATGGTTCCTGCTCCAAGAAGCTTACTATCTGAACAGGCCTGCTGACAGGGGGGAGGAAGGGCAAAGGGTTCAGTTGCTTCAGGGACCAGTTATTCAAAGGGGTTTAGGGCTGCCGGCTGCTGCCACCCTGGGCCCTTTAGATAGCTACTGGTGTGCTGCACTGTGTTCTCCAGGTAGCGCTGGTGGGGGGAGGTTATTCCCAGCCCCACCCCTTCCTTCTGAGGCCCCACCCCTTCTGGGAATGTCAAGCTCACACACACACACACACACACACACACAGTCAGTCCAACACTCCCCCCGCATTTAAGTATAAAACAAGAGAGATGAACATAGACTGAAGATTACAGGAAACAATGATTCAGTGTTGGCTAGCATGATCCACAGTCATCTGAGCACCCCAGCATGTAATCATGGTCAAGTTGCTTGTAGGCATCATAGCCAAAGGAGAATTTTAGGGAGGGTTGAGGAGGAGGGGAATGAGGAATGCTTGTGATGGTTGATGAGGCAACCTCCCCAGGCGCATGGGAGAAAGCACAAAAGTGCTTGTTTGAAAATGTAACAAGTGGACAAGGGAGGTAGCAGCACTGGCCAGTCAGAGGTGGAAGTTGACATGTAGATTGTGAATGAGAGATAAGAGGCAGGGTGGGAATAGGCTGTGAAAAGACTTGAAAGTGAAGATGAGTAGCTGATATTTGATGCAATAGTGATGGGGGAGACAAGGGAAGGACACAAAGGGGGGGTGAGGCAGGCAGAATATGGAGTTAGGACAATGATATCTGCAGCAGCGCTAGGAATGGATATGAGAAATTAGACTGTCAAATTTTAGAGAAAAGGTGCAGTAATCATGATAAGAAATTATGAGAGACTTAGCTGTTTGGATAGGTAGGCAAGGCCACATGTTAACAGTGGCCATGCAGAAAGATTTATACATAAGAATGTAAGGATACAGAGGACGGTGAGTCAAAGATGACACCTAGGTTATGGGCCTCAATGACGGGCAGGATGGGTATATTGTCCAGAGTGACTGGCAAAGAAGGTAGTAGGGAGAAACTGGAGAAGAGAAAGATGGGGACAATGAGCAGGATCTGTGTTTTAGTCATATCAAGCTTGAGCCACATGCAAGTGTCAGAGGGAGAAGGGAAGGGGACCAAGGATAGAGCCCTATGGAAACACCCCCCCCAGAAAGTTAGAGGGAGGTAAGGAAAATGCTCTGAAGAACACACTAACGGAGTGATTAGAGAGGCACAAGGAAAACTAGGAGAGGACAGTCATAGAAGCCAAGCAAGGACAAGATGGCTAGTGGTGTCAGGAGTGGCTAATAGCTGGAGGAGACTGGGCCTGGATTACTGGTTCTGAGCTTTGGCTAGGAGGAGCTCATTAGTGACTTTACTGAGAGCTGTTTCAGTGGAGTGCAAGGGTCGGAATACAGATTGAAGAGGGTCCAGGAAGGAACTGAAAGTGATGCTCCAGACAGCCATTATAAACCACATGTTCAGTGAGCTCAGAAAAGAAAGGGAGGAGGGTGTTGGAGCAGCAGTGGGAGAGGCAAGTGTGATTGAGGGCTGGGATTTTTGAGATGGGAGAGGCTAAATCATGTTTATCAGGGAAGAGCCAGAGAACGAGAGATTGAGAACAGCAAGGGAGGACATGAGAGTGGACACAAGGGAGATCAGGACAAGGGATGGTGGTCACTGGGACAAGTGGAAGGTTTAGAGCAGGACAACAGATAAGAAACTTGTCTGTGATGGGGGAAAAGAGGAAGCAGTAGTAGAAGGGAGAGGAAATGTCACAGTCAGTTCTCTAAAAAAAAATGGTGAGGTCCTTTGCAAAGATAGAAGTGCAAGCGGGAGGAGGGGAAGGCAGATGAGTGAGTGAAATATGGCAAAAAAGGTAGCTGGGATTGAGGACATGGGAACTAAATTGGAAAACTAGAGTTATGTAGTTAGAAAGATGACAGCAACTGAAGTTCATGTCAAATAATCCAAGTGCTAATTTCTACTTCTTTTCCTATATCAATGTACTGTAATCATGCTATATGCAATGTTAAGTTGTAGAAGCTGTAATTTAATTGTATTCTAAATTATGTACACACATTTCAACTAAGTTACAGAAAGACCAATTATAAATTGTACATCTCAAAGCACTAAGTGCTTGGGCAACAAAATGGCAAATGAAATTTAATGTCAATAAATGTAAAGTAATGCACACTGGAAAAAATAATCCCAACTATACATACAATATGATGGGGAATAATTTAGCTACAACTACTCGAGAGAGATCTTGGAGTCATTGTGAATAGTTCTCTGAAAACATCCACTCTATGCAGTGGCAGTCAAAAAAAATCAAATAGAATGTTAAAAATCATTTATAAAGGGAGAGAGAATAAGACAGAAAATATCATATTGCCTCTCTATAAAACCATGGGACGCCCACATCTTGAATACTGTGCACAGATGTGGTCGCCTCATCTCAGAAAAGATATATTGGCATTGGAAAGGTTCAGAAAAGAGCAATAAAAATGATTAGGGGTTTGGAATGGGTCCCATATGAAGAGAGATTAAAAAGGCTTGGACTTTTCAGTTTAGAAAAGAGGAGACTAAGGGGGGGGAATATGATAGAGGTCTATAAAATCATGAGTGGTGTGCAAAAAGTGAATAAGGAAAATTTAATTATTCCCACAATATAAAAACTAGGGGTCAGCAAATGAAATTAACAGGCAACAAACAAAAGGAAGTTTTTCTTCACTCAGCGCAGTCAGCCTATGGAACTCCTTGCTAGAGGATGTTGTAAAGACTAGGACTTCAACAGGGTTCAAAGAAGAGCTAGATATATTCATGGAGGTTAGGTCCATCAATGGCTATTAGCCAGGATGGGTAGGAATGGTATCCCTAGTCTCTGTTTGTCTGGAAATAGATGACAGGAGAGGGATCACATGATGATTACCTATTGTATTCCCTCCCTCTGGGGCATCTGGTATTGGCCACTGATGGCAGACAGGATACTGGGCTAGACCATGGGTTCCCAAACTGGGGTGTGCGCGCCCCCCTGGGCAGGCATGAAGAAATTCCGGGGGAGGGGCATGAAGCCCCTCCCCCGTTAATCCCCAAACAGCTATTTTGATTTTGGCCCCGGTCAGTCCCTTTTTTTTTGTGCTCAACAAGTTTTGCTGCTGGGGGAGGGGCACGGGGGGACATGAGGGTTTCTCAAAAATAAAAAAGAGGGCGTGATGCCGAAAAAGTTTGGGAACCACTGGGCTAGATGGGTCTTTGGTCTGACCCAGTATGGCTGTTCTTATGTTCACTATACATAGATAAGCATCATTACACCCATTCTGCACATGGGGAAAACTGAGGCAGAGAGGTGAAGGGCCAGATGTTCAGACGTACTGAGCACATACACCTGATTTCCAGAAGTAAATGCTGAGCATTTCAGGGAATCAGGTTCCAAGGTTGCAAAAGGCAAACAGTCAATGACAATGCTGGGAATACAACCCAACCAGATATTGGTGCCATTCTGATCAGTATCTACAAAACTCATGCCAATTTGTGCCTTATAAAGATAGTGTTTTGGTACTAAAGTGCTGAGTTCTGACTTGATTTTTACATAAAAGTATAATGGAATTATATTGCCTGTGATCGATTTTACATGTGATTTAGAGTACATTAGCAGGATTTATACATTTATAAATCAATCATATCATTATTGGAGAGCTCACGATAATCTTCTCAAGCCCTCTCACTGACCAGAGCTCACCCTTTAAAAAAAAAACAAAAAAAAAAACAAGCTAAAGAGATTCCAAAAGAACACATTTGATAATGCTCGGCTGTCAAATGGAAATGGGGCGCTCTCTTCCCGACGCTCTGGACTCCAGCAGCCAGGACTTTCCAATGTTAGGCCAAGTCTACACAGGTAAATCACAGTGCAGTAAATCAGCTCACAGCACTGTAACTCTCAAGATGTCCACACTGGCAAGGCACATAGTGGCACTAGCTCCGTAGCTATTACCCTCTGGTAAACCACCTCGAGAAGCATACAGCTTGCTGTGCGCTGGATACAGTGCTGAGGTGCCAGTATGGATGCCGTGGTATACTACAGCGCTATGACCGGCTTCCATTACCTGTCCCACATTGCCTGTTTTTACCTCTCTGGTCATCTGTTTGAACTCTACTGCCTTGCCCTCAGGTGACAACACTCAGACCCACTTTTTTCTTCCCTTTGGAATTTTGAAAGTGCTCTTCCTATTTGCTCAGGGATGTGTGGTCTGCTCTCAGTGCATCTTCTGTGAGACCATGTCTGCTCCACGTACCAGGAGATCCTCTACTGGTAGCAATGCCAAGGTGCTGCATCTCATCAGTGTTTGGGGAAACGAGGCAGTCCAGTCCCAGCTGTGTGCCAGCCATAGGAATCATTATAACCAGAACACAGTGAAGTGTAGGGTCAAAGTGAAAGAGCTGTGAAACCTCTACCACATGGGATGGGAGACAAACCACCATCCCAGTGCTGCACCCATAACCTGCCCGTTCTACAAAAAGCTGGATGAAATACTTGGGGGCAACCCAACCTCCACTCTGAAGACCAGAGGTGAAAGTACGCAGATGCACAGCCTCTGCAAGAGCTGGCTGAGCTGCAGCAAAAGCCAGCAGGGAGCTATTTAAAGAGCTGGCAGGGACCCAGATTGCAATAGAATAGTACCTGTAAGAAATTTTAAGTTACTTTTGCTGCTGCGGAAGAACCTCATGGACACTGCAGGGCCTCAGCGGCCATCCCAGAGTGCACCAAGCCAGGAGGAGAAAATTGAAGATGAGAGTGCAGAGGGGGAGAGGGACCTAGAGCCAGAGGATGATGCATGCAGTCAAGTGCTATTTTCTACCTCTGAGGCTAGCGAGGCATAGTAGGAGGAGGCTAGAGAACACAAACAGCAGAGAATGCACCTGGTAAGTGGCTTTGATTTCTGGAAGCGCTGATGTGAACTGTTGGGGGGTGGGTGGGAGGAGGGTTGCAGAAAGCAGGGTTGGGTCTGTGGGGAGCTGAGACTGACCCAGGGCTAGGCACACGTGGAATTTTCCCATGTGGATGGAATCTCTTACTTCATGGTAATCAGCCTCTCAAATCTCATCGAGAGTGTCATGTGGATACTGGGCAATCTGCCTCCACAGGCTCTGTGGCAGAGCTGCTGTGTTCTCGGTCCCATTAAGGGTAAGATTTCCATGCCTCTCTGCCATAAATCCCCTACCCGAGTGGTGTTCGCACCATTTTGGGGGGCTTGTCTCATATGTGCTCACCCTGGGACAGCCAGTCAGTGACAGGTATGTGAGCAGTTCTCATGTTTATAACAGGTCATGTCTCTGTTCTGTCTAGTGTTACCAATGGTCCCTCTATAAAAATGTAGCATTTTGGCTTCAGAGATTTAACTTGGGGATCCCAGCCTGCCTTGTTATCACCAGTTGAACAGCTGCACAGAGCAAGGAAGAAGCCTCAGAGAAGTAAAGTTGATTCAATGCACGAGGTTATGCTGCAGGCTGCTGCTGAAAAAAAAGAATGCGAGGAGTGGAGGGACGACGAGTGGCGGAAGCTGAAGGAGAATACCAAGTGCTGGAACAAAGCAATGGAGTGGTGTTTAAACATTATACCGCACCAAGCTGACATGCTCCAGGCATTGCTAGCACTGCAGACAGAACAGCCCTGCAATCACTATAGAGGTAGCTGTGGAACGGGCTGCTGTGCCATCTAGAGGGCCGTTCTTTCAGTGGTGTAACCCACTTAAATGAGCAACTTGGGATCGGTCTTTTTGAGTCTGGTAAGTGTTCCATAAAGTAGTAAGTCTGGTGTAGTTGCTGAAGTGATGGCTCGACAAAAGAGCTGCACAGTTTGCGACGTGGAGCAGAAGGGTTGAGGAAGAATATACTTTCCTTCCAATAAGGTCCATCCCTTTACTCTCTTTGTCCGCAGCAGCATTCTTATACTGAAGTAGCTTGGATCTCCGTTCGGCAGCATCCACAACCAGGGAATTAGGCTGGGGATGGGAAAATAAAAATTCTATGCCCTTGGCAGGAACGAAGTATTTCTTGTCTGCATGCTTGTTGGTCAGTGGAGCAGAGGCTGGGGTGTGCCAGATTTCATCGGCAGCCTCCATAATGGCCTCGTATCTATGGGCAGTGTGATTTTGGCCTGTTGAAAGAACTGCATATTTTTGAGGCAGTGATACTGTTTTTCTTGCACCTCAGTTGAATGGACCTCCTGTCTAGTAGCCACTCTTTTAAACAAGTCCTGAAATTACTTCAGGTGATCCATGGGTGACATGTCCCCAGGAATGACTGCTTCGTTTGGGGACTGGTCCTTGGGGAAAGCATCAGGTTGTTGCTCTGCAGGCTCAGATTGTTGAGGCAGGGGAGAGGAGCTCCAAGGGTCTGGTGAAACATGGGCAGGCTTAGAAGAAATAGCTGATCTGTGTCTGGAAAAAGACCTGTAGCCGCAAGGTGACTAATCCATGGAATATGTAGGCTGTCAGTGATGGTAACCAACCATCCAATGGGATGGATGTTCATAATAATATCAATGTCTATAATGCCCATAGCGTGATCACACAGGGGAGTAATGCCTGGAAAACACTCCTACAATCCCCATGGTAGGTTGCATGCATCAACAGAGTCGGAGAGCAAGGCGATCTCATTGAACCCCTTGATGAACCGGGAGGAGATACAGGTACATGTCTCGGCTGGGCAGCATGTGGATATGGTACCAGAGGATAGGGGGGAGACTGATCTGTGATGTCTCCACATGAATGGAGGTCATACGCAGTTCTGGGATGTCACAGAACAGTGCCAGCGGTGCTGGCAATGGGGACGATGGTGCCAGGGACAAAGTCAGCAATTCCGGGCTATGGTCCTGAGTCCTGTTAGATTCTGCATGGGTTTTTGTCGATGCCAGCAGTCTGATCGGTGCCTCTGGCACCGGAGTAGGAAGGGGAGCTGGGGTTCCAGCTGACTGTTCCAAGAAAGAGTAGAGGTTGATGCCAGTGCCTCTATTGGTGCAGGCGCTGGTGCTGATATGTGTGAGGCTGGAATTGCTGATGCTCATTGGTGAGATAACACCTGGAGTCAGCACTGATGATGTTTTGTGCCATGCTTTCAGTTTCGGGGCAGCCTTAAACCACAAACCCACAGTGCCAGATATTCCCAGTTTGTCTCCTGTGCTAACCCAACTTGTTGAAGGTGGTGGAAGAGAGAGCGCTGGTGAGGCCCATTTCTTAGGCAAAGAGCCTGAGCTCAGGGAAGCAGCTTTCCATTTTTCAGCTCTCATCAGGTCAGAATGGGCAGCAGACAGCGTGGAGTCCACTGGATGAAACGCCTTATCGAATAGGAGCATGCAGAGCTGCATCTCCCTATATCAGTGATTCTAAGTCAGCTTGGAAAAACACAGGCATTTCTGCGGTACAGGTGCCTTGCTGAGGCACCTGATACAAGAAGGAAGCAGATATGGACTCACAAGTGTTGCACTTTTTGAAGCCCAGAGAGCCTGGCATTGTGAAGAGTCTTCTTTCTCTTCTTTTTGAGCCGTGGTCTTCAGAGTAGCTGATAGCTACTGTTTTGGTATTTTTAAACCAGAACAAACTTCTTAACTATAACTGGAAAAACTACAAAAACTACTAAAGGTATTAACTAATTTTGTGTCTCTGATTAGAATATCTGAGGAGAGGTGCTCACTCCATCTGCAACTGAGGGCAGTAAGGAAGGAACTGCCAGGAGCCGGACCATGTGCGTGAGCAGAAGGGTGCGAACAGCATGAGGCCCCACAGCGCATGTGCAGTCTGGCTGGCTACTGCTAAGGAAAACTCTGATCTGTATCAGCGGGACTACCCAACACCAACAGTAGAGCACCCAACAGGGACATTACTCAAAGAATAATAAGCAAGTTAACCAGTTAAGATTTTTATTCAGTCCTAAATTGAGATTATATAGAGAGACACATACACACCCCTGCCCTCTCAACTCCATTCGAATTCATCTGATGAAGTGGGTTTTACCCATGAGATCTTATGCCCTAATAAATCTGTGAATCTTTACAGTGCCACAGAACTCCTGGTTTTTAAAGATATAGATTAACATGGCTACTCCTCTGAGACTATATAGTTTCACTTTGAACAGCAGCAAAGGTGAAAGTAAGCAGGTGTGTCCTAGTGTGCAGCTGTGGCAAGAGCTATCTGAGTTCTGGCAAAATCCAGCAGGGAGCTATTTAAAGAGGTGGCAGGGACCCTGGTTGCAATAGGACAGTACCTGTAAGAAATTTTAAGTTACTTTCACTCCTGAACAAAAGAAAACAAAAACATGCAAAATATGCACAAGATTGGGCATGTGTTCAATCCATCTATGCTATCATACAAGCAGATTGTTATTTAAAAATCCTGCTCATGCCCTGGATTTGAGTTTATATACTTCCCTTATTTAAAAGTAATAAAAGTACTTCTGCTTAGCTGTCTTTCACATAAAATCTAGTATGGCAATATTTACTATGAGTAAGCTTACTGAAAATTTACAGAATAGTAAATGGTTGCTGCTTGATTTAAAGGTCAAGTTCCAACTGGGGGTTTCGGAAAACCTTATATGATAGTGACGACTGGAGTAACATCCTGTATCGACCTGAAATGTCAGTTTAAGGGCCTGATTTCATTTATACATGTATTACATCAATATAACTCCACTGGTTTCAGAGAAACTACTCCCCAATTTACACCATCAGAGCAGAATCTGGTCCTTCATTTACAATCAAAAAGAGTTTGGTTTTTTTTTTCCCAATGAAAGCACGTCTTTGAAAGGATTCAGTAGCTCAGTGCTAGAGTCCTGTAAAAGGCACCAGAAAACAAGTGATGGTGATGTAAACTAGGCAGTTTGCTCAGGCCCAGGAAGCTGCGGGTAGCCCCAACCTGAGGTTCCACATAGCACCCTTATCCTGGCAGCTGGACAAAAGCAAGGACTAAGTCTCACAGTAGCGAGCTAGGGGCTGGAGGGGTAGATAGGGAACTTGCTCCAAGACCCACTGGAGACAGTTCCCCACCTACCCCCCCAGCCCATAGTTCGCTACTGTGGCACAGCTATAAGCCATCCATCCAGTCCATCCACAGTTTCCCTATAATAGTGATAATACCAGAAATCCCAGAATCACAGCTCTGAAAAAAAGTGCTAGAATTACATTAGGGTATCAGGAGTCCTGAAATAAAGACTTCCTTTTCAGACTATACAGAAAATGCTTTCAAGCCAAATTCTGCTGTGGCATGGAACAGGGACTCTAGGGCTATGTCTACATTGCGCTGGTTTTATGCAAGAAATATGCAAATGAGGCTAAGCATGGAATATCGCAGCGCCTCATTTGCATAATTAATGAGCAGCCGCTTTTTGCACAAGAGGCTTTTGCGCAAAAAGGAGCCATCTACGTGGTTCCTTCTTGCGCAAAAAGCCCAAGAGCTGTTTTTCCGGAAAAGGGCGGAAAAACGGCTTTTGCGCAAGAGGGGGGTTTTGTGCAAGAAGGAGCTGTGTAGACAGCTCCTTTTCGCGCAAGAGGCTTTTGCGCAAAAAGTGGCCGCTCATTAATTATGCAAATGAGGCTTGGCGATATTCCACACAGCCTCATTTGCATATTTCTTGAGCAAAACCAGCATAGTGTAGACATAGCCTACGGGTGAGAACTGGTTTCTCTCTCACACACGTTTGTGCAGCACTACAAGAACCTAGGATGGAATGGACTATAGGAGCATTAACTGGTTTGCATTACATCCAATTCATCTGTTCTGCAGGACATGCTCATACTAGTAGATGATGTTTCTGATGCCAGCTTTCCTTCAGGTACCTGCGAGGTAATGTTGCTTTAACTCTAACCAGAGCACTATTGAGAGAAACGGCTGAAACAGTACATTTCTGGCTGTCTTGCTATGCTAACTTCTCAGCTATGAGTATCTCTTATGGCTCCCTTACTCTAGTGCAAGGGAGATTTATACTCCGCCTGTGCCCTAGCACCACTTTCATTGCCAGGTCTGACAGCAGAGTCTCTGAAGGGAACCTGACCCTGTATGTACAAAGAATTTATTGTGCTTCAATGACACTATTTCAGGCTTTCCTACCTTTTATTAATCAAATTAGAACACTTTTGTGAAATTATTATGGACATGAGAAAAACATTGGCTTCTAATTGACTGAGAAGAGTCTTAACTACTCATTAGATAGGGCATATTGATTTACCTCACAGCACTAGAATACTAATGTAGCCAACATGCTCTCAGATACATCTAAATGACTGTGTTCTGATTGGCTGCACTAAGTACCAAGAAAACGTTTCCCCTCCCAACAAGTTTTGTTTACTTTAAACCCCCAAGGACTAACAGCTTCATCCCACCTATTCAAACAGTTTCAAAGGAAACAAACACTGCTATTATGCTATAGCTTTGAATAAGGTTCTAGTCTTTTTCAACAAGGTTTCCAACTGGTCAGTATTTAGCTCTCAAACCCATAACATGTTCATGTCAATATAAAGTAATAGATGTTTACACCTATTTTATAAAGGGGTAAAGTGAAACAGCAATTGTGTCAGAACAGATATGGTTACTGGTGACTAAAAGGGTAGGATAATCAGTTTATGCTTTACCAAAAATATATACATTAACCAGAGATTATTTATCATTTAAATTCATGGTATAAAACAGGGATGAACAATAATTTTTGCCTGGGGTCAATTCAAAATTTTTTGAAGTAGCCCCAGGCCACCTGGAAGGGGCGGGGATAAACAGGAAGGGATGGAGATACCCCACCCCCGGACCACGATTGGTCTGGGCATGGGAGTGCTCCTTCCCCCCCGCCCCCCGCTAGGAACCCAATGCCCTGGAAGAGGCTTGGCACAGTCCCCCATCCCCAGGCCAATCGGGGCCTGGGGCTGGGGGAACGCGGGAAGCCTCCTCCCGCTCTGTGAGGAGCACATGGCATTTTGAAGTGCTGCGGGCTCCTCGCAGGACTGGGGCAGGATGAAAGTAGATTCACGCAGCTCCCCTGCCCCCAGACCCTGACTGGCTTGGGGAGCATGCAAAGCCTCATCCACTCTCCTCCCCCCCTCCGCAAGCAGCATACAGCGCTTCAAAGCGCCACGTACTACTAGCAGTGGGAGGAGTCTTTGCATGTCCCCCACCCCCAGCCCAATTAAGGCCTGGGGGTGGGGAAGCATGTGAAGCCTTCTCCGCTGTGCCCCCACACTGTGAGCAGCAAGCGGAGCTCCAATTACGGCCTGGGGGAGCGCCCAAAGCCTTCTGTGCCCTGCAAGCAGCATATGGCTCTTCAAAGCACTGAGAGATGCTCACAGGGCGGGGGCAGAGCACAGAAGCCTTCGGCGCTCCCCCGCCCCCAGGCTGTAATTGGCCTGGGGGTGGGGGCGCAGTAGGGCCTCCACAGGCCAGATCCAACCGCTTGGCATGCCGAATCCAGCCCACAGAGGCCCTTTTGCCCACCCCGGGATAAAAAGATAATTTTGATATTTGTTTTATTTGAGCAAAGCACTGATATAACAGCATAACTAGTTCTTGCAGATATGTTTAGTTACTTCTGGAAGATCCAGATCCAGAGATGTTATTTTTATTGGTTTGCTTCAATGCATTAAATATATCTTTGTGTTCATAGTTGTTTTGGCAAACATCCTTTAAAACATTTTGTCTTCCAGGAAAGTGAATGTTGAAATATATACATAGAGTCCATGTATCTAGTGGGACATTAAAAATATTTAGATTAAAAAAATCCACCCTGTGTAGACTCAGTTTACATACAAAGCAATCAGTGACAGATCGCTGCTGGCTCATTGCTTGAATACACTATAGAGTGTGGGTTTGTAAAATTTACTCTTCTTAAAGCATTAAGTGTGTTCCACAAATCAGGGCATTACCAGTGTCAATGTTCAAAGCCTTGGAAATGTTAGCCCTGGGAGAGCAAATCATTTTATGATAAGTTTCCTATTGTAGTGCTCAGTTAAATTATCCACTCCTTTGAAATACTTATGCAGCTGTACACAGAACTATCAGAAAAAGGAGTAGCTGATAAAAAATGTTCTTACTTTTAAAACAGTCTTAAAGATGAACAGCATTATCTTATCCACTGCATTACAATTACAATTGAACTTATATAGGTTTGAGGCATAAAATGGTATTCAATTCATGCTTTAATGGTTACACACACAAAATGTGGCAAAACTACCTACTGAAATGTGGATTTTCAGGAATTTAATTATAATGTAAATAGTTTTTATGATTGTTTATGGTTTGTATTACAGACGTACGTACACCCCAAGATCAGGACTTGATTGTGCTAGATACTGTGCAAACATTCAACAGGAGAGACAGTCCTTCTGCTGGAGTGTTTGCAATCTGAGTAGACAGGCAGAGGATGAGCGGAAAAGAGATAACAGAAGGCTGGCTGTAGATGGAGGCACAGAGAGATTAAGTGACTTGCCCAAGGTCATATAGGTAGTCTGTAGCAGAGCTGAGCATTTAATCATAGAATACTAGGACTGGAAGGGACCTCGAGAGGTCATCAAGTCCAGTCCCCTGCCCTCATGGCAGGACCAAATACTGTCTAGACCATCACTGATAGACATTTATCTAACCTACTCTTAAATATCTCCAGAGATGGGGATTCCACCACCTCTCTGGGCAATTTATTCCAGTGTCTCACTACCCTGACTGTTGGGAACTTTTTCCTAATGTCCAACCTAAACCTCCCTTGTTGCAGTTTAAGCCTATTGCTTCTTGTTCTATCCTCAGAGGCCAAGATGAACAAGTTCTCTCTCCTCCTTATGACACCCTTTTAGATACCTGAAAATGGCTATCATGTCCCCCCTCAATCTTCTTTTCTAAACTAAACAAACCCAATTATTTCAGCCTTCCTTCATAGGTCATGTTCTCTAGACCTTTAATCATTCTTGTTGCTCTTCTCTGGACCCTCTCCAATTTCTCCACGTCCTTCTTGAAATGCGGTGCCCAGAACTGTACACAATACTCCAACTGAGGCCTAACTAGCACAGAGTAGAGCAGAAGAATGACTTCTCATGTCTTGCTCACAACACACCTGTTAATGCAGCCCAGCATCACACTGCTGACTCATATTCAGCTTGTGGTCCACTATAACCCCTAGATCCCTTTCTGCCATACTCCTTCCTAGACAGTCGCTTCCCATTCTGTATGGCTACGTCTACATTGGCAAGATTTTGCGCAAATGCTTTTAACGCAAGAGTTTTTGCGTTAAAAGTATTTGCGCAAGAGAGCGTCTACACTGGCATGTGCTTTTGCGCAAGAGTTGTGCTTTTGCGCAAAAGTATCCATGCCAGTGTAAACGCTCTCTTGCGCAAGAAAGCTCAGATGGCCATTTTAGCCATCAGGCTTTCTTGCACAAGAAATTCATGTTGCCTGTCTACACTGGCCTCTTGCGCAAGTGTTCTTGCACAAGAGGGCTTATTCCTGAGGGGAGCGTCATAGTTCTTGCGCAAGAAGCACTGATTTCTTACATTAGAACGTCAGTGCTCTTGCACAAGAATTCGTGGCCAGTGTAGACGTAGCCTACATGTGAGACTGGTCGTTCCTTCCTAAGTGGAGCACTTTGCATTTGTCTTTATTAAACTTCATCTGGTTTACTTCAGACCATTTCTCCAATTTGTCCAGATCATTTTGAATTATGACCCTAGCCTCCATATTAGTCGCAACCCCTCCCAGCTTGGTATCATCTGCAAACTTAATAAGCGTACTTTCTATGCCAATATCTAAATCGTTAGTGAAGATATTGAAGAGAGCCGGTCCCAGAACAGACCCCTGCGGAACCCTGCTTGTTCTCTTGTAGCCCAGAGCTTTAACCGCAAGTCTGTCCCTTCCTCCTGTACTGTACTATATAATGACTCAATTGACTAATGAGAACAACAAAACAGGTGGCTGATAGATGGACTGTAGTTGCTGTGACCTCCCTCTTCTCTATGGGGTCATTAAGGACTTAATCTTGCAAGTCCTTAGTGTTCAGCTCCCAGGGTACAGGACCAGTGCCTAGGATTTCAGAGCCCTCCGTAAAATATTCTAAATTATGCTCAGTGGGACTAATCCCTTCTCCTGTGGGTATTTGAGTTCCCCATACAGCAGGACCACAGCACTGGAGATAGAAACAGTGCTGCCAACTGTGGCAATATTTGGTGTTTTTCGCAAGGTCCCAGCTACTGAAATCAAACAGTCATGGGAAACACATTGCAGTTTAAGAGTTTCCAACCCTCAGGGTTGTGGAAGAAAGCTTTAGTGTGTGATCCACATGCACCGCAAAGACAAACACTTTTTTTAAACTATTTTTTAAATTCCATCAAATTCGTGATTTATGCAGGCCCAAGTCATGATTTTTTTGAATGCTCGGGATGGTCAGTTCTAAGTTAGGTAGAGAATATGACTCTGCACAGCAGGGAACTCAGCCTCAGGAAATCCCTGGGCTCCAGTCACAGGAGGAGGGTCTGGAAAGAAGCTGTTATGGGTCTCTTCCTTCTTTTGAGACAGAGCAGTGTTTAGGGCTCTTGAGCTAATTAGAAATGTTGTTCATGTGTTTCCCTTCCTTCTCCTTTGTTTTTCACAGCCCTCCCACTACACAACACATGGGGTAGAAAATGAACTGCACTCACACCCTTACTTGCTACTTGCTTAGAGTGTCTAAAAGAGTTTTGTCCACACCTATCTTTTATTTTTCTTCTCTGCTTTTTCCGAACAGGACAAGCCTGTATGCATATTTCAAAGAACTCTGCAACTGGGTATCAAGATGAAGGTCCAGTTTCTGCAAGCACTTAGGCAATTTTAAGCATGGAAGAGTCTCTTTGGAAGAGTAACTCATGTGTTAAAGCGTTTGAAGGAGTATAGGCAAAAAGTAAAAACACCCTTACCTCAATCTGTGGGAGTTCCCTGCTTGCAGCTTGAAGCCACCTACACAGTGGGTGAAATTCAAGCAGGGTAGTATGAGCCAAAACTAGGAGAGAAAAACTACTCAGGTTAGCAGCTAACATTCAACCCCCGACTTTAACATAAGCAGCTAACCCAAGTAGTTGCATCTTCACTAGTATTTTAACCTTAGCTAGCTTAACTAACCTAAATTGGAAAATTATTGGGGATGAGAGAGAGTGAAGACATTTTTCCATAAACTCTGTGGCTTGCCTGTTTTGCGGTCAGGATCTACTCTCCACAGACATTCTTGACAAAGTTTGATTACTTCAGAATTGTGCTGTATTGAAGATGGAGTACTCTCATTTTTCCTCATGTCCTTACTTAGGCCCTTTGTTATTTTGACCACTTACCTGTTCTTTAAAACTAACTTTTCATCTCTTTCTACCCTGTATTCTACCCGTTTCTGGCTCCTCTTGTCAGATCCCACTAGTAACTGGCAAAGCTAGTACCTCTGGCAAGATTCTTGTGTCCTGCTCTCACATGTAGCAGCATCCTGCAGATGCACCTAGAAATAGGGCTGAACCAAGTACTACATGGCCTGCAACTCGTCAAAACTTTTGTATGCAGAATGTTTCTGAAATATTATTCAAATCTAAATACATAAGTCGTACAACTTCAACAGTTTAATAAAAAGAACCCTCCACTCATTTCAATTTTCTAATTCCAGAAGACATCTGGTTTGGAAAATAGACATTTCCAAAAAGATGCTTATCATTGGGATAAATGGGAGGAACAAGCAATTTTTAAAGCAAAGGTCTAGGGCTCATATTTATGCCTATATTTGAGAAAATGAAAAACCTGCACTGGTTGGTTAAGTACTAATGAGTAGTGCTCATTAAATGCTTCACAATTAAAAATATCAATCTTATTTTTCTGCAGCTTCTCTCATTAATACCAATCAGCCTTCATCCATATCCTGACAAAACAGAATAAAAGATTGATGGGAAAACACTGTTTCTTTTCCATTACTTTTGAACTTCAGGTGGAGTAATTTCAGACATCTCTCCAAGGATCAGCCATGTCCTTGCAAGGCAGGTCTGTTTCACTTCCTTCAACATACCTGCAAGACTTCAAAGCAATCCTCAAAGAAAAACCTCAAAGTAATACAGTGATTACAAACAAGGTGGGGAAGAAAAAAGGATAGGAGAGACCTTTGCTAATCAGCCATTTTCATAGTATTGATAATCCTTCAAAGAGTCAACAGAAACCTCAGTGCAAAACTCAACTCAGTGAGTCAATGCAGTTGCTTCAGCTGTAAATGAATTACTTTTAAGACAGTCATATGCTTACACTATTTAAAGGCATTTCAATTAGTCATGATGACAAAACCATCTCAAATAGGTTTTAAAATTCATGGAATAATTAGATCTGGACTGATTAAAAGCCGAAGGTGTGACGGGGTGAAAGGAACTTAAATTTTTAAAAGTACTGTCCTATCACAACCAGGGTGCCTGCCAGCTCTCTCAATAGCTCCCTGTTGGCTTTTGCCAGAGTTCAGCCCGCTCTTGCCAGAGCTGCACACTCGGGCGCACCTCCTTATTTTCACCTCGGAGATGTGTGGCATTCTGCTTCCCCTTTTAAAATAAATTTACAAACATACAGAGCAGCCATAAGGTTTGCAATGCATATTTCTTTGGGCCATGGTGGAGGAGACAGCAGGTCTTCATTTACCCTACATCTATATTGGATATACAAATAGCTCAACACAATCAATCAATCATGACAGCTAAGGATATATTAGGGTGCCATGCAAGCCTAAGTATTCCCATTTAGTAGAATGTTGATCAAGAAAAGATCAAAAATTACCTACAACAGGAAATTTGATTGGTAATGGATTAAGTATTTGTAAAATTCCAAGTTCTGGTCTTACAACACATGGTGCAAAATGAAGATTTAAAATGATAGCTAATATACATATATCTATATGTATATTGTCTTTTCAATTTTTGTTAAGAAAAGTGATCAATTTAGAACAGTCATTTAATACAGGAAAAAAGGGAATCCAAGAGGATGTGGCAATTGAGGACTGCACAAGTATCTGAAAGATTTCTCAGTAGGTTGACCACGTGTACATTGTCAGAAAAAGAGAAAAATGATACACTCTCTCTATTTGAAAATGCCTGAACCTTGTCTATTTGGGTCACTATGAGGTGAAAGTTGTATAACTATCCACATTTCATGGCTCTGGGCAATCAAGTACATGCAGGCTCTGCAGTTAATATTATATGGTTTGATATTGAATGGGATGCTATGATATCATTTTTTTCATGCTGTCCACAAATTCCTTGAGAAAGTTTTCTTCTTTTCTTAAAAATTGAAAGCTAAAATATAAAACAAAAATGGCAAATACAATGCTCTCTCACTACTACATCAACCAACAGTTGATGTTGTTTTCTAATGTGGTGGAAACAGGGACTTTTAATGTATCATCAAGCAAAATAGTGCTGAGTTTTGCCAAAAGAAAACTTTTGCTTTTAAAACTTGGTATTTTCAAAGAACTGAGGGGGGGGGGAGAGTTAAGAAAATGTCTACTGTACTTTCAAAGGTTAAGGGTAGTCTAGGGAATAGTCTAGTGGAGACAGAACTGCTCATACTTTTGACTGTCTATCTAAAAAATAGCTACTAACAGGTCTGAAAAGGTTTTGATCTCTTCAGAAACCTATAGGAGGAGGTTTCCTCTACAACAGCATAGCTTTTGTTGTGTGTAAGGTAGACCTTCTCCCTATCCTTGATACATGTGTATTTAGGAATTAGAGAAGTCGTATTCAACATCTATCCCCTATATGTATTTATACAGTCTTCATAGCATTCTACAGAATGCTTTCTTTAAATACCAAATGTATAGCCCTTATGATTGCAAAGATAAATGTCTGAATATGAACTATTCCAGGTCCCTTCACGGACTCAGGACTGGTCTATGCTTAAAATTTCAATCAATATTGCTGTGATACTCAAAGGTGTGAGAAATCCACACGTTTAAGTGCTATGGTGAGGACAAACTAACTGCACGTTGGTCTGACCTAATTATTGCTGCTCTGGGAGTTGGTGTTGCAACATGAAAGGAAAAATCCCTGCCACCAGTGTAGGCTATATCTATATGATAGGTTTTGCCACCATAGCTCTGGCACTGTAGTGTTGATGCCACTTCAGAGAAATGGCTGATTCCTAAGATGTGGGTACACAATTGCCCCTTATGCTATCAAATGCTTTCATGGGTAAAAATGAAATAAAATGGCAAAATAGCACTGGTCCTAGAAGTGCACACTCCACTGAGTGATGAAGACAATCTCTCTCTTAACTAAGTATTTAGAATCAGCCAACAACCTCCTACTTTCCTCTGTAGTGATTGTGTCTGATATTTGGTGCTTTTGGCCACAACCATTTACTATAATTTGGCCATGTGACACTCCATACTTAAGGGCTTAATTTGCAGGACAGCTTCACCTCTTAAAAGATGAGCTACAAAAAACCCCTCAAAAATGAAGAAATTGAGAATGGATAAAAACAAGGGAGCTGAGCTAAGCTCCTGGAAATTAGCTTTCTTCCTGTGGGAACCAAAAACTAGCCATAGGAACATAAGTTGTATGTTTTTACAACAACTTGTAAATAACATCTCTGTATGCTATTTAAACTGATTTACATGTCACTGTAACAAGCCATTTTTCATATAGTTTTTAAACTTTATCCCTTTCTTTGCCCCACCAACCTTCACGCCCTCAAAAAACACTCCACAAAAAACAAAAGATTAGCAGTGGTGCTGATCTGGCTTTTTATATCACTTTATCCCTATTCCAAGAGAATGCTATATTTTTATTTTATAAGAATCCTGTTGTGAGGCATTCAACTTATAGACATTCCCATATATTTCAATCTTCTGCCAGTGATTAGGAACGTAAGAGATAGGCACAAGAGGGTACACACACAGACACCAACACACAACTGCAGCTGGGTCTACTACCATGAGTACTTAGTAGCATGTATGTTTGTTTTTAAAAGCAATTGTCGAAAAGCATGGTTTCTCCTTCATGTTTCATTAACTCCTCAGGCATTCTAAATTGACTTTCCACCATTAGTTGCACTTTTTTCTAGAAGAAAAACAGAATCAATAGTTAGCTGTTAATGAAATCTGATCCTGGATTTTTTTTGTAATGTTTAATTAGTTTTGTTTTAAAATATCTGCAAGATATAGATATAAATTCCTATTTGAAAACTAACAATCCAATCAGATCAATACTAACTTCTAATTACCAATTCAAAACTTTGTTTTCTCTGATACAAACTTGATGTTTAGTTTTAATGGAATTTGTATAATTTTACAAATACAGGTAGGACCCTGGTAGACTGATGCAGTAACCTTTCTTTCCATGTTACATACATAAAAGTTTAAAAAAAAATTTTTTTAAAGTGCAACGGCTTTAAAAAAAAATGTGCAATGCCTTAGGTAAGTGGTTAACAGAAAAACTTATTTGCTGGATAATGCAGCTAATGTGATCAGTGGTCAAATAGTTAATACTGACATTACATTGCCACCATTAGACTTCAGGGCTATCAGAGTGAAGTGAGGCAGATTACACCTCCCAGATGGTTATCACTCTTTCTGAATCTACAATTAGTTTTGAGTGGAAACTGGAATATTTGTTTTAATGAAAACTTTAATACATTACAGTACAGGATCAAGGAATGAATTGAGACCTGCTCTTAACACTAAACCATCATACATGAACTCTTTTTAAAAAACAAACAAGAATGCACTACACCAAAAGCTATTTAAAGTGGGGAAATGCAAAATTAATCTTAAAAAATTATCACAGCTGCAGTTACTATTTCCAAATGTAAACAATGTCTTCCCATTTCAATAATATAATAAAAGCAGTTAATTTTTCCATTGTGCGTGTATTAATTTTTGCATGGCCATTTATAGACTGCTGATTTAATGCCTGTATCTTTAAGAAATTAGAACTAAGCATGTGCTTTTATTATCAATTGCCAGATGCATAGTCAAAAGACTACAAATTCAATGACAAGCTGAATTCTACATTTTTGTCTCAGCTGGATCTGATAAAAATTGGAGTGTGTGTCTACACAATTTGAGAACAAATTGAACAGCTACAGCAGAGATCTACTGTAGTCACAAGGAATAGTTTAAGTAATGGCATCCAATCAGTTCTGAAGCAGTAGTCCTAGTTAGCCATATTTGGCTAGTGTGTTGGACACCACGGGTTTAAGAGATGCACCTATTTTATTACAGGGAACTGCTTAGTAACTACTGCAAATGAATTCAACAATGATGCTTCTTTAAGATATGTCCCCCTTTCTGTGCTCTCTGCAAGTATTCCTGCATCTAATAAGAGATTTTAGCTAGCAGTATCAGTTTAGCCCACACATGTGCTCTCCCTCCCTTGTGTGCTTCCTCAAGGCTAACTAATGCTGCACAGGCAAACCACCCTCAGCTCCTTCTTTACTGCACAACCCTTATTGAGACTCCAAAGTAGAGAGGGTGGCTTGCAGAGCACCCAGAGGGATAAAAGCAAAAAAACCCATCATTACTGCACAAGGTGAGTAACTTACTCTTCTTTCAGTAGCGTCCCTATGGCTGCTCCACTTTAGAGGATTCCCAAACAATAATCCCAGTGAAGGATTGAGGCTTTGGAGTCAAGTCTGTTATTGATGACAATAAGTTGAAAATAGCATCAGAAGTTGCATAATCTGTGAAAGTATGAGCAGACATGCAAAACATTGTTATGCAGATTTCTGGCATGGGAATATTTTTCAGTGAGGTAATTGAGGCGGAAACCAATCTCATGGCGCATGCACTGATTCTGAATACAGGTAGCACAAGTGCAATAGTTAGTACCACTGTGTTCCTTCTCATTTTTCCCCACCTAGGTGTGGAATGAATTTTGTGCGCACCAATATGGAAGTGATTTGTCCCACCATTTAAACCTGGGAGAGAAGGGCATGCAGCTTATGGGAGGCAATCTCCAAACAAGGGGAAAGGGATGGAGAGGTAATGGGAAAAATTTTAAATTGGGGAAGGGGGGAGAGGAGAGAATTAACAGAAACCCTATTTTAAAGAAAACAATGCAAACTCTAATAGGAGCTAAAAAAACAAAAACTCTATACTTTTAAGGTAAAGATGCTATTTGGTCTGTTTCTTCTCAACCATCTCTGGCCTGAAAGTGGTTCCCCTGCACAATGTTAGTTAACCTTGACGCAGAGCACATGTACAGATCAAAGGGATATTACTATCTAAAATCTCCAGAGGTGCAAGGACACAGACACACCCAAAAGGGCACTACTTGAAGTAGCAGTGTGATACAAGTGTTTGCATTCTGGAGGGCCTTTTTCAGTTGCTTATGTATTTCCCAAACTTACCTCTCAGATTGACATTTTCTACACTTGTTTTCAGGTTAAATGATTTTTTGAGAAGTCATAGGAAAAGTGGTTTTATAATTTTGCTGTGTGTGGCAAAAAACCACTTGCAATTAAAAACTACAAGTCTTTAGAATTTATTGACTAGGGTCACCAGGAGTTGATGTAAAATCTGACAGGGACCTAAATCTCAGCATCATAAATGTGACTTTCAGCAATCTGATAAAAACCTGTTTTGATTTCCCTGAGATGAAGGCTGAAGACATTCTGTCTGAGCACAGTCATATGGTAAAAAAAGCAACAATCTGTTAAAAGTTGGAAAAGTTCTGCCATTAATCTAGACATTGTATAAACGTGCCGTCAACTTACAATGTAACAGATTCCTACATTTTCCTGCTAGTGCAGCATCTGTAATTATAATGATAATGGAGATTGCCTATCTCCTAGAACTGGAGGGGACCTTGAAAGGTCATCGAGTCCAGTCCCCTGCCTTCTCAGCAGGACCAAGTACCATCCCTGATGAATTTTTGCCCCAAATCCCTAAATAGCCTCCGCAAGGATTGAACTCCTAACCCTGGGTTTAGCAGGCCAATGCGCAAACCACTGAGCTATCCCTCATTAATTCAATATTTTACATCCCTCCCCTACATTAATTTCATATATGTAGATGCAAAGATAGTGAACCTGAATTTTGAAAGAACTGTCTTATCTACTGTAAAGTAAAATAGTGAACAACACAGCCCTTGCTTGCTTCATTGAAATATACATATTGTACAGGACAGAGCACCTTGATGTCATCCACAAAACAGCTCTGTATGATAAAAGAAATCCTATCACTGTTCACACGTGAAGCACTCAAAACTGAGTGGCAGAAGGTAACGTTCCCCACTACATCTTAACTTTGCCTAATTAAAGGCTATCCTGTGTCTACACAAAGGGCAATCATATTACTTTTTCTGCAGAACACCACCTCACTCACTGCAAAAGTTAATATATGACATGAGGAAAGAGGTTTCAAACACAATGATCTCATCAAGCTTTTACAATGAACAAGAAATGGGTCATTCCTGCAGAAAAAGGCAGTAACTGATAACTTATTAAAATATGTGCTCAATGAGGTAGGAGTTAGAGGTTTCATATACAACCAACTTTGCAACATTAACATCTTCAACAGTGATCTAAATGAAATATATATTAAAAGATTCTGAATATAAAATTGTGTGTGTGTGTGTGTGTGTGTGTGTGTGTGTGTGTAAATAAAAGCACATGCACAATTTACAAGGTCAGTTTTGTATTACTGCTAAAAATTTACAGTAAGTGGTAGAGGAAGACAATTTAACAAATGACAGTAGAGGATAAACCATGTATAACTTTTTTATTTAAATGTTTTCTGAAAACGGTGATTACAATCTTGTTTCAGGTTCACCCATCAACTGCAGCCACAAAAATCTAAATGTTATTTGAAATCCAGAATCCTAGTAGCAAAGGGTAATGTAGTGGTTGACTTCTGCAGCTGGAGAGTATGGTGGATTACAACATAGTCATTCATAAAAACAAAATGGTGCAAGAGGCTCTTTGGTGTAAAAATGAAAAATGTCAGTGATGTTAATCCTGGGGGAATTCTGCAACTGTTGCATTTGGAGCCATAGTAAAATTGCAGAATTTTCCCAAGACTATTTATGAACATTACTGAGGAGAAAATAAATCAAATCATGAACTCTTCCTCACAGTGCTATAGAATCGGTAGTCTAAAGACATTGAAAATTCTTGTACCTTGAATATCCTGTAAAGAAATTTCAGTGTTAAAGAAAAGAATAAACAATTGAAAAACTAATTAATTGAGAGAGAAGAATACTGTTGCTCTCAGCAGGAGGAAGAGAGATCATTTAGGACCCAGTACTGCAGTAGGCACACCAGCCTTCTAATTTCTGTGTGCTGAGATCTTGCAGGATCAAGGCCTTAGCTTTTTACCCATCTTCAATGGGGTGTTTATGTGGTTATGTACCTGCAGCATGTAAAATATTGAATAAACTCATGAAAGAACATATTGCTCTATAACAGTACAAACCCAAAACATATCAACAATTTTACCGATATATTCCAACACCTAGCATTAAGAAGAAACCCTACGCTTCTCATGGAAGCAAATAATAAACCTTAAAGTAACTTGCAAATTCAAATAATTCATAGTTCATGACATTTTAAACAAGAGAAATTGTTATAAAAAGTCAGACTTACTTGTAAAATTTTTGACTAAAATGTATTAGCTGATCTTCACTTAGAGATACATAAATACAAAATTTAGAATCAAGATTCCCATAGACAGATTTCTATCTTAAGTAGAACAGTAAGAAAATGAGAAGCAGAGAGATCAAAGGCCAACTTCCGCCATCACAAGCACTTGGGGCTCTACACTGACTCCAGACAAAATTACATGCATAAAGTGTGCAGCAGCATTGCTTCTAAAATTCTGCAGGTATAATTTATCTCACTGTTTAGTATCTTTTAGAATTTCTCCCTTTCAACCTGATCTCAGTGATACTTGTTCTATAAGTGATTTGGCTGCAAAAATGAATGAATAAAACCATTTGATTATCTAAAGCAGTAAAATGTGTAGTCATTTTTACAACTTGGCTAGATTTGTAATATTAAACTGCAATATTCCATTTCAAAATCCTATTCTAATTTGAAACTAAAACAATATCTATGAAAGAAAAAGAACAGGCTAAAATATACAGATTCTCAGACTCTCTTCTGGAATTGTAAACCCGTTGAATGCAACAATCCATTTTTAATGCAAGTTTACTTCACTGGACTACCACAGCATATCCTATATGCTTTTTTTTTTTTTTTAATCAGTGCTTGTCTCAGTATATTCAAATATAAAGCTGAAACATTTGCACCCTCTAGCTGTCACAGGTAAAACGCAGTACTTGTAGCTAACTTACATTCATTTTCAACTTCAAATTTATTGAGGCAGTTTATATCAATGTATCCATAAAATAATTCAGAAATAACCCCAAGTATACTGTTTAAACATCTTCATGATTTATCCATTTACACACTCAGTACACAAACAACCCAGCCTCTGTACAGGTTCATCACATGCAAACCACTCATAAAGACAAAAATTTCAGTTAAAAATAAGTCACAACTCAGTGTACTGTTTCAACTGCATCTCCATTTACCAAATGGCACATTGAATATTCTGTAAAATAAGATGTTTTTAACAATCTTGTTAAAAAATTCTTGGGCAAAATATTTCTAGGCTTAAAAAACATCCCAAGATTTTTCAAAACACTGAAGATACTATACAACTTATAATAACCTTGAAATAGGATTACAAGGTTGTTAACGAAGGTATTTACATACCATATAATGTAAAGCAAAAAAAAATCAGATTCTAAAGACAAAAAGGTGACGCATTAAAGATTTATGAAATTAAAATTAAGGCTTTTGTATAGTAATTTATGTAACTTTACATACTAGCCAACTTTGGAAATGTCAGTCTTGCACATTCTTGTCAGTCTACTGCATTTAAAGCAGCAGAGTATATTAAGTATTACTTTGAATAATTACATTGCTACTTCTAGGCTTGAGCATGCTTTTGAGACATTGTAGTTTTTAAATATTTACAATGTGTAGCCTTCAAACTTTATGTAAAAAGCACAAGTATGACTGATTGTCTAATACAAACACCATACTTGCAAAAACTTTTTTGCTTCTCAAAATTAAATGCAATTACTAGTTTTAATAAGCAAACCAGATTTGAAAAGTTTTAATATGTGCCTGAACGTGGACAGCAAAATTTGCTTAAATAGCTCAGACAGTAATGTTTTTCAGCTTAGACTGAAAGTTTATTGTATCAGACTTCAGTTTCTTTAAGCACATAGAAAAATTAAATATTTAAAAAAATATTCCAAGAGCATGTATGTTTTTTGAATGATGCCCTCATTTATTGAAAAACCACTACTGTCTTACAGGGTGTAATAATTGGTCCACAGTTAATTTCAGGATCTGTGTTTAACTGAAAGCAACTTACTGTATTTCAATGTCATTTCTTTTAAAAAGCACAGGGATGTAAAACAGACAGAACAAAAAATGGAATGATAATCTAAGGATCAAATTCATCAGCCATTTATCCTAATATATCAAAATTTGTAGTCAGAATTGTCTTTATTGACTTTATTTTAGTTTTTGTACACAAAGAAAAACATGTTCATATCCATCATGAACAAAAAAAAAAAAAAAAAACTTAAAAAGGCAGAACTAGAAGACGTGTGTTCTTCACCAAAGCAAAGCTGTGCTAAAGGTTCCAAACATTTCCATTTTTAAAATAAATATTTTCTTCTTCCGGTGTCTACATTCCAGTCTTCAGCATATCACTGGAAACTGAAGCCTATCATGAAATACACACGTTAACACAGAGTCCCAGCTCACTGTGTTTGGTAACTTGCCATACCATATCCAGCTTGGTTAGGTATTACAGGAGCACCTTGTCCTTGGGCAGGTTGAGCACCAAATCCACCCATCCAGGCAGCAGATGGAGATTGGCTTTAAAAAACAAACAAACAAACAAAAAGTCATTTACAAAGAGATGCAAAATCTGATATTGCTTCTGTTACCTTCTTCTCTTGCCAAGGTCAAAAGCTTCCCAACTTCTACAAAAATAATGCAGGAAGATTTTAGAGCAGGTTCTTACACTAAAATGTGCCTGCCTCTGGGAAAAAAAGCCCACACCACAAACCAAGAAGCCTAAACACTAGGTACTATTCAAATACACACAAGGAAATCATTTTAAATGTGCATTTTACAACTTAAAGTAGACAGAGTTTGACTTGGCTGATGGGAAGAAGAAACATTCCATACTTTCCAAGAACTTTCTGGACTCAGTACAGTTTTATTATCTACAGAAGCTGATGACTTGGCAACTTGTCAGCATTTGAGAAAGCTTAAGCTAAGTAAGTATTGCACATTTTCCATGAATAGGCAAATGCAAAAAAGATTTCAATATAGCATTAAAGGATAAATTAATTAGACACACTTGTGTAGTACCTATAGGCTATATTTATATTATATGTGTATTTAAAGTCTTGCTATAACTATACTCAAGTTCCTCTGGTTTTATATCAAAATTGAAATACAAATGCAACAATCAATATGAAGCCACTTAATTGAAGAAAAACACTGGAGTACAGAGAGAAAAAAAAATAAACTTCTCTGCTGATTTTACAGCCAAGAATTAACATTATTCCATGGGTTATACATATTTCTATCAACATCACTGATGCAATATGTATAAAAAAGGTAAGTATAATGGGGACACAGGGTAGGAGTGGGGGAACAAGGTGGTAGGTCAGCAGGGAAAGTTACTATGGAGTCCTCAGGAGAACATTACAAAATTAAGACCATTAAAAAAAAAAAAAAACACTGTTGAGGATAAGTATTGGAAATACTTTTATGAACACATGAATGATCAGTTATGCAGTCCCTGACCGTCATAGTTTGCATGCTATTTAGGTAAAAGCTTTTGAGGGACATGGCACTGTAACTGCTCTCAGCTACATTTTTTTTTAAATAACCACTATCTGGATCATTGAAAGTCATCTGCTAAATTATTCTGAATCAAAACTTGTAAAGTCTACCAAAGAAGCAAAAAGTGTCCATCAGCTATCTTTTATCTCAAAACACCAATATACACAAAATGTTGAAACAAGTGTAAAACATAACGCATTGGATAACTCCTCAGAGCGCATGAGATTCAATAAACCTAAGCTTCCTAGTGCAACAAGCCCAGGCTTCGTAGTATCTGGAAAGATATGATTCCATGGGCACTGCTCATACCAAATTTATCGGAATGGAAAAGTTAACATTTTTGGAGAACACCACTTTTTAAACATATTTGAAGTATAATCACTTACTCTACTCCAAATCCCTGTTGATTCCATGCTTGACCATACATTCCATAAGATGGTACTTGCCATCCATTGGCCATATATTGTCCATACTGCTGTGGATTTCCATAGACTTGACTCCATTGCCCCCACTGACTGTAGTCAACCTAGACAAAAAATTAGTTCATAGTACAACCCCTCCTGACATATTACATTTTATATTTGCTGGCAAGGCAAAACCATAATGTAAGGAGTTAAAATACTGCTGGAGTTACAATTCTTTGCTTGAATTACAGCTGCCATTGCAATAAAGGAATTTTTAACATTTCATTATCATCACAAAATATTTGCCTGGGGATAGTGCTACTCTTGCCAGAATACAGATATTTCCCAAAACTTCAAACCCAAACAACAGTAAGTTTATGTTCCTAAGAAGTCACAAGCCCAACCTAGTAGTGGATTGTAATGTATATTGAAGAGACCAGGCCATACAATTTCACTAGTTACACTGTATTACACTATTAATACATTAGTAATAATCTATAAGGAGAGAGAATGGCCTTATACTTCACACAACTTGGCTTATGCAAAAACAAACTACTGAAAATAGATTTAAAATGTTAATTACCTGTTGGAAATTTTTAGTCATATCTGGGGATTCTTTACCCCAATAGCATTTAACAACATGTCCCTCAATTGTAGTTCCATTGACTGAAACAATAGCATGTGCTGCACTTTCATGGGTTGAAAACCTAGAGATTAAAAATAAAATTATTACTGTTTTACTATAATTGATAGTAGTATAAAGTTAGTAGTTAAAGTTAAAGAACTCTAAGTCCATGCACCACAAGCAGAGCTGATTGAAAAATTGTCTCAAACTGTCCACCACCCCTCACTCTTATGCAGATTTGGTCAGCAGAAATATCTGTGCACTTCAATTTCATTAACTCAATCTAAATAAGTTTTAACTTTTCCATTTGTTTGTTTTCACTCCCCCCCCCCCCCAAAATCAGTTGTTCAGACAGCCCTAATTTTAAAAAAAGCAAAAATATTACACCAATTTGTGGCTGCTTTTGTAGGCTATAGTTTTCTGAAGAACCAATTCCCATAACTTTTAAACAGCTTCAATTTCTCAAAAAAATGCATACTGCCGCAGTGACAGCTTTTAATTTAACAGCACTAATAATTCAAGTATATGTTACAGAATAATACATGAAACACTAATAAACTAACTAAATCTACGATTGTTTAATGTAACAGCCTTACCTGACAAATGAGTAACCTTTTTCTGGAAAAACTCTTATTTCCATAATCTGTCCAAATGGTGAAAATGTTTGCCTCATAAGTTGATCTAAAACAGATATTTTCAACCACTTTATTAGCAACTTTGGGGCCTCAAACACATTAGTTGTTAAATCCTCTTCCCCCAAATAAACATGAATCATACCTGTTAGTCCAGAAGCAATTCCTCCACAGTAAACAGTACAGTTTTTTGGACTTGACTGATTTACTACATCTTCAAATCTCAGTTGTTTTGTGCTATCTATACACAGAAAGATCCATTTTAAAACATTGAGAGTATCTGCTTTCCAATAATTTTTATATCATTGTGATATAAAGATAAAAAAGCAAAACAAGCAAAAAAATTAAGCTAATTTTATTTCCATACCAAGCCCAAAATGAGTTCCTTCCATTTTTGCTTGGAAATGCCTGGTGATATTTTTATTTTGTGAATTGGCAACTCGCCTCCCCCAGGAGCCTGGTGACCAACCAGGAACCAGTCAATGGGAGCTTGCACTCTAGTCAAAATATTATGATGGGTCATAGGTATCAACCATTTTCTTCAACTGGGTTGAAAAAAAAAGTTTGAAAGCCACTGCTTTAATTTATGACAAGAGGAAGCCGCATACCAAATTTGATGGTCTTAGCTCTTACCGTTTAGGACAGAGTGGGCAAGAGACTGTCAGGAGGCCAGATCTGGCTGCCAAGCCACCAGATCCAGCCTGCAGCTGCCTTGCCAGAATGCTCAGGGAGAGAGCACTTCTCTCCACTTTGGATTGCTGGGGAGGGAGGTAGGAGACTGCACACCACTCCTGGCCCCCAGCAAAATCCTTCAGCTCCCACTGGCCAGTTTCTGACCAATAAGAGCTAAGAAATTTTGCTGGGGGCAGGAGCAGTGTGTAAAGTCTTTTACCTCCCTCCCCCAAACCTCATGCCTACAGCAGAGCCACATGGAGCAGCCCTACAGGGCTGCTGGCTGGGAGCCACCTAGGTAAGCACCTCCCAGCCAGAGCCTGCTTCTGGCATCCCATCCTTTCTCTCCCCTCCAACTAACTGCACCAGGACACCACCCTAACTCCTCTGAACCCCTTTCCCTTTTCTCCCAGGTCACAACTCCCTCCCAGTCCAGTCCACAATCTTCTCCAGCACCTATACCCTGTCCCTGCCCCTAATTCCCCTGCCCTGGTCACCACCAAAACCCTCTGCACCCTCTTCATCCAAGTCACAACTCCCTCCCAGACCCTGCACCCCCGACAGAGCCCCTCCCTCAGCTAGAATCCTCTCCTGCACCCTTATCCCCTCCTGGACCCTGCACTTCTCAGGCTCTGCCCCAGATCACAATCCCCTCCTTCACCCAAACTCTCTCTCAGACCACAAGATCCCTCCCCCAAAGTTTCCTTCTTCACCCAACCTCCATCCCAGACTCCGCACCCCCTCCATAGAAGTGTGACCCTTGACCACTTGCTAAAATCTTGGAGTGGCCTTCCATTAAAAATTATTGCCTACCCCTGGTTTAGGAGGAGTTCTTGAACACACTCAACAGATGGACATACAGAGACAAACTCTTAAATATATAGTAGACAAGTGAAATGAATTTGGTGGCTGAGGCATATTACTAACTGGACATTACAAAGTACAGTATAAGAGTACACATGCTGGAGAGCTAATACAAAATTAACACAAGCATCTTACTTTCTTGTGTACTTTTAGGAGCGGGAGGTTTTCGCGTTGCCCAGTTAGTTCTGATCTGACGGCCTCCTAACCACTGCCCTCCCATGTGCACAATTGCATTTTCTGCATCCTGAAGGACATAAAAATTAAGACTCATTCAACATACATGAATAAGGAGAGAAGACAGGTAAGCCAAGTATTTTGCGAATGTGCTCATTGATCATTGGATTAATTTACATATAACAGCAATACCAGTTGCTAATAAAGTTATTACAGTTTTCAAAACTTTAGGAATTTAATTCTCGGTATCAAAATCCAGTAATGAAAAATCCAACTTCACTAGTGAGCAGTGGTTTGCTAAAAGAACTATTTCAATGCACACAATGGAAACCACATGTACAGCAAGGATATTATAGCCAAAACAAGCAAACAAAACCTATAATCGAATACCCAGTGATCTCCTGTTCAACATAAGAATGGTGACAAAAGAGGAAATACTTCTTTCTGAAAAGACAGAACTATAAGAGGAATTTACAAAACACAGATGGGCCCCACCTTCTCTACCACCTAACCTGACAACCTATTACTTGTTTTTCCTGCTACATCATCTCATTTACCCCTATGCGGTTTTCAACTTACTTCACTTATGAGTCCAACATTTCCAGAGCTATAAGAATGAACACATCATACAAACATGGAAAACAGACACAGTCCATACCAGGAACAGCCCAACTCAGACAATTCACAAGTGCATCACTTTGCGCAGACACTTTGCAGGAGAGACTGGGCTACATGGCACAGTTTGGGGGCTCAGACAAGTTCCATCTCCCTGAACTTCAAGGAGGTGCAAAGCTGAGAATATGTGGATATGAAACAAACAGGGAAAGTTGGGAGGAATTTCAAGACAAAAGCAGGAACAGTAGCAGATGAGATATAACAATTATTATGGCCCTGCAGTGAGTTAAGCAGTTTATCAGAGTGAAAAGCACTCAGGATCTTGTCGGGTTGGACCCTAAGATGATCCAAATGTTTCATATTTTTGGAAGAAAATTAGAATCTTAAAAACAACTGAGAAAAGGAGAGATATCTGAGAAGAGTAAGAGGGCACATGCAGTATGACATTTATTTACACTTAAAATAAACAGTGGTTGTGGCTGATCTACAGAAACTAAAGCTCAAGAAAGTAACAAGCCCAGCCCTTTTTTGGTATTGTTATCAGTTAAAAGTTGTGTGGGTTTTTTTTTTTTTAATTCAAATATCTGGTACAAAATTATGTGTTTTACTGGACACTAAGAAAATACCAAGTTCTAAATAGAACAGTACTTTCCACTGGTATACTCTTAAAAGGAACAATCAAGTAATTTAGGCTCTATATAAAAAGTCTAAGCATTTTTTCTGCAAGGTTGGAAACTGAAACAACCTTATGGAAGTACATGAGAATCAGATATATATTTTCTCTGTTTGCTATTCATACTAAGGAATGTAAATTAGACAAAGCTTAAGTGGTAAAACATGAGAGAGTTTCAGTGTTTTCAATAAACCAAATTATCTGTAACATAGTTAAGTTTTCTTACTATTATTTTCACCATGACAAATGAAACTATGAAACGACTGAACTTCCACATTACAAAAATGACAACAAAAAAACCATGAAATACTTCAAACAACAATTCACTCCAAATATATTTGTTAAAATCCCAAGCCCCTGAAATATTTGTATATATGTCGCTTTTTCAATACAGTGAACAAACATAGGAAGGCAATATGGAGGAGCTATGTAAACAAGCCCTCAAGTACTTCTCTCTTTTTCAGTTACCTAGTGTGGACAATTCATCCTCAGATAGTGTAGTCAGAATATGGTATTAAAGGTTGCGCTTCTCTAGTCTGGGCACCCTTGCAACCTGACCAATATTGTCTAGCAGCAGTACCAACACTTCCATTGCTTATTAGGCTTTTAGAAGACATTTAGGAGTAAGTTAGAACTAAATAATAGTACAGGAGTAAATTAGAACTAAATAATAGTACAGAAAGCCAGGTCTGGTGGCTGTAAACAGCCTTTATGGGACCATGGTCACACTCACGATAAGTGGACATGCAGCTAACTAAAATCATGCTGGACCATAGATGTTGCCGGCCAGAAAGTGCTGGACTAGAGATGTACAATCTGTACTTAAAATTACTCTTTATAAAATGTACCTTGTTGCCATAAAAATAAAGATGTATTATTCACTGTATGAGACATTATTTAATACAATCCTAAAATTAAAGTTTTTTTAGCTATCCTATTAAAGGGATAAGTCACTTATGTCTGGAATATTTTACCCATTACTACTATATGTAAAATTACAGGAAGGGGGAAGACAAGGGAAAGGAATCTGTTTGCCTTTACAGTATTTTTACATGTTTAATGGGACTTTGTTTATAGTTAATTTCAATATCTTCCTTTGAATGATCAATTAGTTTCCCTTAGGAAACAGACTGGCTACGTCTAGACTGGCATGATTTTCCACAAATGCTTTTAACGGAAAAGTTTTTACGTTAAAAGCATTTGCAGAAAAGAGCGTCTAAATTGGCATGGATGCTTTTCCGCAAAAGCACTTTTTGTGGAAAAGCGTCCGTGCCAATCTAGACGCAGGTTTGCGCAAGAAAGCCCCGATCTCCATTTTCACGATTGGGACTTTTTTTGTGCAAAACAATACCGCGTTGTCTACACTGGCCCTCTTGCGCAAAAGCATTTGCAAAAGAGGGCTTTTGCCCGAACGGGAGCAGCATAGTATCTCCACGAGAACACTGACCATCTTACATGTGATTGGCAAGTGTTCTTGCGGAAATTCAAGCAGCCAATGTAGACAGCTGGCAAGTTTTTCCGCAAAAGCAGTTGCTTTTGCAGAAAAAATTGCCAGTCTAGACGCAGCCACTTAGTAAAGACATTACAGCAAAGGAGGACTTTTTTTTAAAATGGGAAAATCACCTGTAAAATTACAAAAATTGGTAGGATATTCTCGCAGGCTTAGTACCTACAACTTTTAACTTTTATATATAGATAACTTCAAGTTGATGTGTCTGCCACTGTTCTGTATAAATACTGGTCTGTTTAAAGATTAAACCTGCAGTGCAGTTACTCACCAGTTTATTATAAAATGATACAAAACCATAGCCTTTTGATTTTCCAGTTGCCATATCTTTAACTACCCGTGCATCCCTGTGAAAAGAAGCACAGCTATATAAGGGAATTATTATTAACCTTTAAAATAAAAACTAAAAGGAACCACACACACTGTATTGTGAGCATATTCGTTTTTCTTTTTTTTTTCTTTTTTTTTTTATAAATTCAGTTAGCCCTAAAACTATAGCCATTCCTGAACTCTCCCTATTGCTTCTTTACCTGTTAGAAAAAAGCAGTAGGACAAAAAAATAACATGTAATAAACATGCAACCTATCCACATAACCTCTTCTGGCTAAAACTAAAATGTTCAAATTAGAAGTTTAAAAAGGAACAAAGTTTCCTTTTCTAATATTCTATTAGCTAGGGTCCTCTAAGGTTTACTGTTCTATAAATTACTGTAACAGTTCTATCTACTTCACCATGCATTTTCTAAATAGTTAAATGTCTTCTGCCTAGTGATACAAAATATATGAAATATTAAAAAATTGAAAAAGAGGAAAAAAAATAGGAATTAAAAGGCATACATGGCCTGGTTAACAGATTTCTTTATTTTTCTTGGTCAATTCTCTACCATCATTTTGGAGTTTGGGCAGCTGTAAATTTTGAAAAATTGACATTTTCAGAAATTTAAGAAAGGATAATAAAACTAACAACAATGCTAAGCACACCAGTACGAAAACAACAAATTTACACAGAAATTTTTAGTGAGTAAGTTAAAATGATTGGAAATATAGAACTGCACTGAATATAGAATGTTAAAATGTAAATACTAAAATATGTATATATAAATAATGTATAATAAGAATAAATAGAAATGAGAAAAAATCTACAACTGAGTTCCAGTGTGCACAGTTCCTTGCAGTTAGCCTTCAAGATCCTGTCCATTCTTATGAGCAATTCTGCAAAATAACCAGAATGCTATTACTTTTAATTGTGACTTGGACTTTAGAAAAACTGCAGGTCTCAGGTATAAATATAGATCGAGAAATAGAAACCTGTATTCTTTTTATATTGATTTTTAAACAGTACTACTTACCACATTTATAGAGATAAAAAGCAAAGTAAACAACAAAATAGCAGAAGATAAGAAATAAGGTTTATGGTTCATTTAAAAGTGTACAGAGCAAGAAAAGTGAGAATTGTTTTAGCAGAAATATAGTCCTGTAAAGTAGCACAAAATTTTGCAAGTGTAACTTTTGTTTTAAGAATTTTAAAAAGAAAGTGATATGAGATCAATGTACTTTTTGAAGTCACTACCTTATATTCAAAGATAAACATACTTTAGAACTTCACGAATGTTTATAATGTTTAATTTGTTCAATAAAAACACAATAGATGTTTTGAAATTTCATCTCAAATATGAACTACAGATAGATAAGTATCCCTTAACTGGTAGAAGTGTGCACAAGTATTATAAACAGCATTTTTTCATTGAAATATTACACTTTAAACTTAACCCCCCTTCTATTAATTGAGAAGTTATTTCATAATTCAAAAAAAATTACATTTCAACACGATATGTTTGTAACTTAGCTAAGTTTTACAACAACTAGCTACACTTATTGTATCACAAAATTATACTTTGATATTTACCTGGTTTTCCTATACTGCCTAAAGGCAAGGCAGATGGAATACACACCACTTGAAATTTTTGAAATCACTATTCTGCATACAAACACTAAGCACAAACATTAGTCAAACTAACAAAAGCTGTTGCTTTGTTATTCTCTGGTTATTCAATTAAAAACCGGAATGATCTTAAGTACATAAATTAGGTTAAAAGCATAGTGCTTTCAACAAGATTGGAGAACAGAATTCATTAATTATATTTACAAACATGTGATGAACAACCTGAAATGAAGACATCTCTCATAACCCACCCACCCCAATATAATGAAAACCTTATCACACAATCTGCAAAAGGTGAAACAGTATTTCAGACAAAAAACAAACTTGAGCTAGTTTTCCCAGAACTGATGTCTGCAGTATTGATTATGATACTTACGATATTTTACCAAAAGGAGCAAATGCTGACTTGATATCTTCTGTTGTTATTTCTGGACTTAAATCCCCAACAAACACATGGAAGTGATCTGCAAATAAAGCATTATCTAATCAAATATTTAACTGCTATCTAGTAATTAACTCCTTGTATACTTCTGAGAAAGAAAGTTTTAGAAAAGCACTAGGTGCCAGGAACTCTCAGAAATTTAATTTCCCTCAGACATTCAACAGTAAGGTAACTTCTCCACCTCAGATTTTTTAAAAAGCTCCAGAAGCAATCCTGGCAAATACCAGCAAGAAAGTCTAATGTCAGTACCAAACAAATTGGTAGAAACTACAGTAAAGAACAAAATTATGAGACACATACACAGACTAACATGATTTGTTGGTGAAGAATCAACATGCCATTTGTAAAGGGAAATCCTGCCTCAGTAATTATTAGAATTTTTTAAGGATGTCAATGCACACGTGGACAAAGGGGATCCAGTGCATATAATGTACTTGGACTCCATAGAGTCTTTGACAAGGTCCCTCAGCAAAGGTTCTTAAGAAAAGTAAGGAGTCAGTGGATAAAAGATAAGATCCTTCCATATCTCAGTAATTAGTTGAAAAACAGGAAATAAAGGGTAGGAACAGATGTTCAGTTTTCACAGCGAAGTGCGGTAAATAGCAGGGTTCCCCAAAAATTTGTACTGGCACTAGTGGTGTTCCACATATTCTGGAAAAAGGAGTCAGTGAGGTGGTAAAGTCTGTAGATGACACAAAATTACTCAAGATAATTAAGGCAGAAGTTGACTGTGAAAAGTTAAAAAAAAAGATTTCAAAACTGGGTGGCTGGATAAAAAATGGCAGATGAAATTCAATGTTGATAAATGTAAAGTTATGCACATTGTATAACAATCCCAAATCTCTCTTCATATATAATTTTTTTTTCCTGCAGGATTATAGTGACGTAATCATGTCATTGTGTCCCACCTCCCTCCTCACTCCCTGCTTCCTCCCCCTCAGTGCTCAGGGGGAAAGAGTTGGGGCAGGCGTGCCACAGCCTTGGCCTGCTCTTCCTCCACCCTGGACAGGTGGGGGGAAGCCAGGGCTGGCACACCACAGCCTCAGCCCCCACCCGCCCCCCAGCAGCCAGGGGAAGAGAACCAGGGCTGGCACACTGTGGCCAAGGAAGAGAGAGAGACGGAGTTGGCATGTTACTGCCTCGGCCTGCCTCCCCGACAGCCATGGGGAAGAGAGCCAGGGCTCATGCAGCCTCAGCCTGACCCCCACCTGTGATCAGGGGGAGAGAGCCAGGGCTGGCACGTGCCCTGTGGGTGCCTGCCCTGCAGCTGGGGCGGAGAGCTGGGGCTGGCATGTGCCCACGGCCCTCTCCCAGTGGCCAGGGGGAGAAAGCCGGATCTGGCCCAGCCTTGGCCCGGCCTCTCTTTGGCTTGGCCCTCCCCAGCCACCAGGGGGAGAGCCAGGGATGCCTGCCCCCAGAGAGAGGGGGGTTGCTGAGCGTAGCGAACAGATGGTGCAGCCCCTTAGTATACTTATAAAATATGAGCGACCAAATTAGCTGTTACAACTCCAGCAAGACCTTTGAGTATACGCTCAATATGCAGTTGCAGTCAAAAAAGCTAACAGGATGTTATTAGGAAAGCGATAGATAATGACAGAAAATATCATAATGCTACTAAATCAATCCATAGTACACCCAAACCTTGAACTGCATGCAGCTCTGGTTGCCTCATCTCAAAATATATATACTAGAATTGGAAAAGGTAGAGACAGGCAACCAAAATAATTAGTGGTATGGAACAGCTTCCATATGAGGAGAGGTTAAAAAGATTTGGACTGTTCAGTTTAGCAGACAACTACATCAAAAGCAGATGAAATAGGGGTCTATAAAATCATTAGTGGTGTGGAGTTACTAAGAGTTATTTATCCTTTCCTAACACAGAAAGCTGGGGTCACATGATGAAATAAATAGGCAGCAGGTTTAAAAACAAACAAACAAACAAAATACTTCTTCATATACCACACCATCATTGCCAGGGATGATGTGAAGGCCAAAAGTATAATTGAATTTTAAAAAGAATTAGGTAAGTATATGGAGAAGTCCATCAATGGCTACTAGCCCAGATGATCATGGATTAATCATGTACTCATGAGCCCAGGCTCATTGGTTAACTGTGTAAACGGTTATACTTTCACATTCCTAGACTCAACCCCATGTTCTGGGTATCTCTATGCCTCTGTTGGTCTGAACTAGAGAAAATGGATCACTCAGTAATTGCCTAGTTTTGTTCATTCCCTCTGCAGCATCTTCCATTGGCTATTATTGGAAGACAGGGCTACACCAGCTAGTCTGACCCAAGATATCTATTCTTTTGCTCTTTAGTGTCCATCATTTGTAAAGTAGGGTAAAATACAGGGAATGCTTTAAGACTTAGATTGTAAAACAAATCTGGGTATGCCTGCTATTAAAACTCAACAAGAGTGAGAGGTAAAATACAGGGATAAGACAAGACATTAGTGACTGCAACCTATTTTTATACTATCTCTATACAAAGGGTATTACTTACTGGATGTATCTTTTTTCTGGCTACTTGGCGTTGTTGCCCAGTTTACTTTGACCTCCTAAAAATAAATGTAAGATTTAGCATAAATTCATAAAACTAGAAATTAATGTACACTCAAAGGCCACTTACAAATATTAACCTAAACAAGTTCTCCTCCAATAGAAAGAATTAGAATTTAAGTAATCAGAGGATGCATTTTAAGTAGGGATGGCAACGTGAAGTCAACTATACCATTAACCTATAAATCTAAACTTATCAGTTAATCTTGTCAACTACATGCATTTCTCCCCCCTCCCCTCTGCTGCCTCTATCAGAGGCAGCAAGGGGGGGGGAGGGGGAAGATAGCAGGAGCCACTGCCCATGATGAAATTACTTTAAGCAGCACCAGATCCACCTGCCCGCCACTCCACTCCGTGCTACTGCCTCTGATAGAGAGGCAGCAATGTAGAGGGTGAAGAGGGTAAGCTGAAACCAATACGCACAGGGAGCCTGCTTTTAAGCCAGCTCCCCATGCGTATCGGCTCTGCGGACCCACTTGCCTCCCCTCTTGCTACCTTCTACAGAGGTGGAGGGGAGGGAGGCAGGAGGCAGTGCTGAGGGGAACCAGCTTAAAAGCCAGTTCCCCCCAGCACTGGCTCTGTGGTGCTGCCTGCCTCTCCATGCCCATGCTGTTTCTTCTATCGGGGTGGAGGTGGGACAGCAGGGGAGGCTACCACAAAGCAGCCTGGACCTGTCATGGGCTGAGGCTGCTTCACGGCAACCAGGTGGGAGCTGGTCTGCACTAGGAGCTAGTTTTTGGACGGGCTCCCGCCTGCCGACCTGATACCAAGGCAGTAGCAAAAGGAAGCAGGGCTGCCAGCCCCACTCCCAGAGACTATCAAATAATCATGTAACTGCTAAGATTTCTAAAGATATCTACACAATATCTAACATCCCAAATTTTAAGTAAAACTGTGATTAATAAATTTTCAACGAATTTCTTCACATCAGAAATTTTACATAAATCTAACTTCCGAAACTTTTATATTTTTCCTTACCTTTCCCAAAATTTTTCTCCCATTCATAGCAGCTAATGCAGCAGCTGCATCTCTGTGTTCATAAAATTCCACAAAGCAATAAGGGTCATTGCTTGTATGCTGCAAAACAGAAAATCCAACAGAAGAGTTGACCCTTCTGCTATCGGGTTGCTGAGAAAAAAATCCAGGAAAAAATATTACTTATAGCTAGAAATTTTGACAATGTTATTGCATTATTTTAAGATATAACTTTTAAATGAACATTAGGAATATAATACATTGAATATGAATTTTTAAAATTCATCTCTTTAAGAAGATATTTCAGTTATACTGGAAAAAATTGACATTTCTTATCAAGGTTACATCCATTCTTTAAGCATTAGCCTAGTATGGTTAACACCAAATTACTTTAAGGTTAACTGCAGAGGGGAAAAACGGGTTTGGGAAATTCTGCATCTTTTAATATGCTCAAAGAAAGCCTGAAAGTTTTATCATTTCCCTCTTATCTTAAATATTTCTTCTTCCTCTTCCTGACTGACAAAATCTTGTATTTGCCAAGGAATTCCTCAGTAGGAACTTCTCGGTAGACCAGAAAACTGGAGTCAGAACTTTCTTAACTCCAACACATTAAAATACTGAATCTTGTCATCAGTTGGACTCAAGTACCTTTGAAAGGAGTCAATGAGTTAACAGTAAAATAAAGTGTAAGGGTGAATTAAAATCCTCTTCAACTATATTAGTGTCAATGCTTGTGATATAATAATGCTACATGGTCTCCAATCATTCATATATTATGCTAAGAACTGCTAAATTAAAAGCCCTGAATTTCTAATGTACAATCAAGCAGACAAACCCGTAAGACTTCCTTTATACATGTTAGACTTTCTTTATACTTTTTTAAGCAGAGGAAAAAGCAGGTTACAAGCAGCCCCATTTGGTCTTTCTTCAGGGCATTTTAAAAATCACTAATTATTGAACAGTTTCATTAAATACAACTGCAATTTAATGTAAATATAGTCAGTGATGTCAAAGAAGCCAACCTAACTAATCACTACAGGTTGAAATTCAAATACTAGGTTTTAAGATGTGAAAAATGTTTGCAGTGTGCACTAGGTTGGGGAGTTTTACACTAGAATATATGCCTTAGTGATAATGCATTATAATCCCAAAACCAAAGAGATCACAGAGCAAGCTAAAAAAATCAGCTAATTTAAAACAAAATTAAGTTCACTCTAAGAACCCATTTCCCCTTTACCTTCTCTGTCATGTGCATAGGAAAATTTATTTTGTACATTATCTGCTAATCCATTGCACTCTTGTAGAGCAGCACTTTTTCCAGAGTGCCAGGAAAAATGCAGAGATTGGGTCTTTGTTTCACACTGGTTTAGCCAATATTTTGTTCAGTATATGAAGTAACGGGTAAAAAGAAATGCTAATCTGAGAGTTCATATATGCTCAAATATAGTTTCCAGACAGATGTAAAGGAAGGAAGTCACTCACCCATTTTTCTGATATTGACATAAGAGAACTGGATAGTCTGGCTCTAAAGTAGCTCTAAGAGACTATAAAGAAGGCAGAAACAGCCTTTGAAAATGCCCTCAGTGCAAAACTGCCACAAAGGCTCTACGCTGGCTCTCCTCTCAGCCTGTGTGATAGGGACATGTCAGGAAGACAACAAATGAGGCAGGACACCTTGAGAAACATAGCTTTAACAAAGAGAAGCCATGAAACTGCGCTAATAACCATTCCTGGGTGACCCAGAACATCCAAGATATAAGTGGTGTAAAGCCCTCTTTCTCTCTCCTCCCCCTCACAAAAAGGATGTTAAAAAGCAGGTAACTGACTAATCATGTATTCGATACAATTTGTACAATCCCAACAAGGGACCCCACTCCACTGCAAGTGTGCAGTTTAAAAGTAGGAGGAGCTAGCCATGCAGGCAGCCTGGCTCCTACTACATTTAAACTGCAGAGCCACAATAGGGGTAGGTCCTAATCCTGGCTTGCACTGGGTCCCGGACCGCTGCAGCTCTGCATTTCAAATATAGTAAGATCTGCCCAACTTCCCCGCTCTTGTTGCAGAGGCAAGTAGGTGAGTAGCGACTTGACTAGTCGCTTACATCTCTACTCCACACTCCTGTTGCATGAAGAGGAAGAACAGAGAGAAAGAAATCAGGACTGGAGAGATTAGAAAACTTTTATATTTGTAAACATGTAACTGCTAAATTTTTCAGTGGTTACACATTTATACGGTTGGGGAGGTCCACAGAACCAGTATGCGCCGGGAGCCAGTTTGAAAGCTGGCTTTCCACATGTACAGCCTGCTCGTCTCCCTCTCCCCCCAAGCTGCAGCCTCTGTATTAGAAACAGCAGGAGGGGTGCGTGAAGTCATTAGGCTTATCAGTTAATTGTGTAAACAACTATACACTGACATCCTTACTCAGGATTCATATGGCATGTATTAGAGATTATTCCTCTATTAGAATCTGCCCCCACTTTACCTTAATTTTGAAGAAATGAACACTGAAAAAATTGTCTTTTAAAGAGTGATTTTGGGGGTCTCAGTTTTTGGGTATCCAATTCAATATACCTTAATTTGAAAATATTACTGAGCAACCATCCTCTGAAAAAAATCGAAACCATTCAGAGCATGTCAAGATGGGCACCCAAAATCTCTAATGATTTTTTATACAATTTGGTCCATATCATCTACAAAAAAATCAAGGCACAACATTGAGCACAGCGGGAAATAGCATGCTAATTAGTTGTAGGGAAGAAACTATGTGCCATCATAAATGGTATCTTTCAATGCTATCTCCACTTGTGTAGAGGACTAAACACTGACTTTAGAGACAAGGTCAGGCTAGGCAGGCACAGCCAACCAGTATACAGAATAATTTTGCTATGTCTTTAACCTGCAATGCACCCACTATTCTATTTCTGGAAAAAAGAGTCTGGCAATGAAATATGTATTCATTTTCAATATTTACAAATATGAAGGAGTAGGTTTGAAATGCATTTCCACAAATGAATGGCTGTTGTACTGACTTATTGTACAACCAGAATTTTATTCTAAATTTGAATGAGATGCAGTTACTATAGACATTTAATGCCTACTAAATACAATATAAAATACAAGTGCTAATATACTGTTTGTAAAGAACTACCCAATCAGAAACATCACACTTTATTTTCTGTTCTCTCAATCTGCATTCCTGAAACTCAGACAAGACAAAGATGCTAGTTAATAATTTCTAAAAGCAAACATTTAAATTTGGTACTACAAATTTCAATATGTGTAGACTTTAAAGACCATAAATGGTCACTGCACGTTTGGATACTCTATTACAGGTGAAACCCATAATTTGGATAAGAAAATGGCATTGATACTACTGTAATTGATCTATTTTCTTTCTTAGCCATGATTTATCAGACAACAAGGACAGACTAGTAGACTGGCTGAAGAATCCTGGATCAGTGAAAGATGTTGAAATATCTCAACCCTTTAACCATTCTAGACTATTTTATTGACAGTTGCTAAAGTTACTGGGTTATTTACCTACAGTAGATTTATTACTATAATTCTATTTAAGTGCATGCTTTACATGCTATTCTTATAGTTATTTAAATGTAGAACTAAAAAGATGGGGTGAAGATGTCTACAGCACTAAAAATTCCCATTAATTGATTGTCAAGAAACCAAATGATGCCAATACTCAATTATACAAAATGAAGATTGTCTTGGAAGGAACTTATTCCTAAAAAGCAGATGGCAACAAAAACTCTTTTGCATCAGATGATGGCCTTTGAATACAAGCAGACAACTGCTGAATCATACCTAATGCTGACTCTAAATACAGTTTGCCTAGGATGCTACATTTCACCATTCACCAGTGTTCCAAAGTTATGCTGACAATCCATTTTCTGCATTTTTCTGCAAAATCAACATGCTATATTTGATACCATTTGGAAATGTAAGGCCTTACCTCTGTTATCATTTTACAGCTTTTGCATGGTCCGATCTGGCTGAATAACTGAAGTATAAGCACCTCAGTCACATCTCTGGAGAGGTTTCCTACATAGCTACACAAGAAAATAAATAATATTTTAAATCCAGCAATTTTATCTTTAGGTTTATATATTAAATTTTAACATCTTATGATTTCTACAGAAAACTTCCTTTTACATATTCCCCACTCAAAATATTATATATTTGCAGATTACTAAATTAACAATTTTCCTAACTCTTAAGATTGGCAATGCAACTGAGATCATGAAACCAGAAATAGTCATCTAATAATAATATTACTTTTGTCAGCAGTAAAACTCTTCAGAAAAAAGGAGAATAAGCAATTCAATTGGGAATGATGTTTAAAATCAAGTTTTGCTATACTGACTTGCTGGCTATTATCACCTTGAAGAATAGGGGGAAAAAAACACTCTTTTATATATCCAACCACACCATATTTAATATTTAATTGACTTAGCCACTTGTGAACATGACTAATCTCAAGTAGAGAGTTCAACACTTTGGTTCTACTTAGGGATATAAGCGACTAGTCAAGTCACCCCTCGACTAGTCACTTTACTCCTCCCCCCACCACCGGCGTATCAGAGGCTCCAGAGGGGGCAGGAACCAGTGCTGGGGAGGAGCTGGCTTAAAAGCCAGTTCCCCTCAGCACCATCTCTGGGTGGAGTGGGTGGAAGTAGAGGCGCAGGGGGGGAAAATGGTGCTAGCGGGGACTGAAGCAGTCCCTGCTCACAGGGGTCCCACTGCTGCGCCTCTCCCTTTGAAATGTACAAGAGCCACTTCTTCCTTTGAAATGTACAAGGATAGAACAGACAAGGTTTTATTCCATTAGGAATCTGTTGTGGTAATTCGGAATTCCAGATGGTGATAAGTATAAAAAAAATACATATACAATACACCTTTGCAAATTTTGACCAAAAGTACTACACTGGCCTTTTCACTTGTTTTAAAATGTAGGAATTTTAGTATTTAGACAACCTTCATGACATTTCCAAATATAAAATTAGCAGTTGATCAATTACAGGTGAAAAAAGTTTCCTACTCAATCTCCCACAGGAAAGTTAGTCTACTTTCATCAATACTGAAACTTTTCAGAAAAAAAATTTGGAATTCACCTCCAGAAAAACTGCTGAAAATGCACATTTTCACATTTGAATGATGAAATGTCAGTAATTAAATGCATAGGTATGGAACTGAATTTATATGTACAAAATTGCACAATGGTACGCAGTGTGTTCATTTGTCAACAAAGCCTACAATCTGCAACACAGTAACATTCATACCATTTAGATAATACAACTTTAGAATATCACAATACCACCCAACTTTAAGTATTCAAATGTGCCTGTTACACTAAATCGAAATGTTTAGGTTTGTCACTTTCAAAAAAAAAAACCCCACAACAACCAAAAAACCTTCATTATGAAGTTTACTACATACGGGTAAAAATGAACACAGAAATATCACTATACACCAAGACTTCGTCTACACTGCAGGGTTTTTGCGCAAGAAGCCTTGTGTAGAAGAGATCTTCCACAAAAATTGATTGTGCAAAAGCGCATCCAGACCTCAAAGCGCATTGCAAAAGCAATGTGCTTTTGTGCAAGAGCACATCCACATTGCATGGACACTCTTGCGCAAGAAAGCTCTGATGGCCATTCACAGAATGGCCATCAGCGCACCTGTGCTTTTGCCAATAGAGGCTTCTTGCACAAAAACCCCTTCGGAGCGCCCACACCTGCCTTTTTGCACAAAAGCTGTAGTGCAAAAAGGAGTTATTCCTCGTGGGGAGAGGAATAACTATCGACAAAAGCCCTCTGTTCTGATTTACTTGCGCAAAAACATCCTTGAGGTGTGGACGCTCTGCCGGCGCGATGCAGGGCTTCCCCCCGCCTTCCTGCAAAATGACGGAGGGTTCACAAAAACCTTGTAGTGTAGATGTAGCCTAAGTAAAAGCTATTTAAAAATCTATTTGAAAAGCTACTTCCTTCAACTAACAAATGAGAAACAAATATAATCAAAATCACTTTTAAAACTTATATTGACTCCCTTTTGTCTACTTATTACCTTTGAAAAGCTTGAAATAAACTCTACACCAATTGTATGGTTTCTTATTGCTCAGTCTTTTACCACAATGGTGCTGAAATAAACACTAATTGTACTTCCTTGGTTTTGCACAAATCTAAATCAAGAAAAAACCTTTGGTCTAAAACCAGAATTTCTTAACTATCATTTCAGTGAATTCAAAATATTTTTTTTCTACCTTCTCGATAAGGTCTTAACTTTTAATTGGGGTCCAGAATAACTTTTTTTCTATATCACCTGAATATACATTTTCCCATTTAAAATATACATGCAAATTTACAAATTAAATTCTATATATACAGTAGACTTCCGATAATCCGGCATCTTTGAGACCTAGGTGGTGCCAGATATGCCGGCGTATCGGGCGGTACTCTGGTGGGGGGGCTGTGACTGGTCTGCCAGGACCTGCACTGCCTCTGGGGGCTGGACGGGGAATGGCGCAGTGAGGGGCGAACCCTCCACCATTTTGCAGGAAGGCAGGGGGAAGCCCTGCATCGCGCCAACAGTTTCTGGGAGGGGAGGGGAGAGGGCTCCCTACCCCTCAGACTGCAGTAGTTATCGCCGAGCAGGGGGGTGAGGGGCGGCGCTGCGGGAACCAACCCGGCAGCACTCCAGTTGCTCTGCTCTGTGCCACTTCCCCAAGTTCACTGCTGCCACTGCTGAAACTGATGAGTGGCGGACTTGGGAAAGCAGCGCAGAGCAGAGCAACTGGGGTGCTGCTAGGTTGGTCCCAAAGCGCCGCTCCTCACCTCCCTGCTCAATGATAAAGTTTCATTCTCATATTAATCACAGAGCACGATTGGGTTTCAGTTCTCTTTTTCCTTTTAGATGGATAAGGATAATGAATAGATTCTTATCGAATAAACGGATATACGGTAAAACTCCAATTTTCCAGCATCCAGTGGTCCAGCACTCCCAATAGTCCAGCTGGCCGGAGCACTTCCAGGTTCCAGTTGGTGCCGGACTATCAGGAGTGCCGAGCCACTGGATGACTGACAATTGGAGTTTTACTGTTGTAGGGAAAACTCACTATCTGAAACTAATAATTCACAACATTTTAGAATATTTTTCACTGAACTAACCTCTTTTTTAGAAAATATCCAGACAAACCTGCTATTTGGCTTTTTTTTTTAAATACACAGAAAATATACAACAGCCAGCTACACAAACATTGAGAACTACACATCCGTCTCTACTTGTAATACCACTGCCAATACATATCACATCTTTCACTGAACTAACTGTACCATAAGATTTAGAACTTCCTTTCAGGTTACCTAGACACAACAACATGACTTCTCTTTTCAAAATACATGAACAGATGCCGCACTAACATCAGTTTAAATTAAAAAAAAATACTTAATGTTCAAAAAAATTGAAGACTATTTAGTTTGTACTCAAAATTTAACTTTTAAGGGTGTTACTAGAATCTGACAAAAATACACCCTGCAGATTATAAATAAAAAAATCCTTATCAAGAAATAACCATTATTTTGGCAGGAACTATATAATGAGCTCTGGTTTTCCTCTGCTAGGTCTGCAGCAGTACAAGCCAACACACATGATTCCCAAATGGTGTACATAGTCCAACCTCATCAACTGTGCTGCACAAACATGAAAGTAAACACAAAGAAGGCATGTTGGCTTCATCTGCACTGACTCAAAGAAATGAGGGAAGACACCATTTGCAATATAGGTGAAGATCAGAAAGAGCATCATTCCAAGTTGTATATTAATACTGAGCAAAAACTATACAAACTCTTTCATACTGGCAAGAAACCAGAAAATCATTCTTCAGAATTAGCACAGGCTTTACTCCACACTAACTTACAACATTTCCAAAAAGGACTATAGGTAGGCTTATATAACTACCAAACCTTTTTCATAATTATTTTAAGAACTTGCTGTAACTCATGTTTCAGCCCTTATGTACGCTGCCGCTTCCTTATGGGAAAAAAGCAACAAAACTCTGGGTCAATGTACTCCTATATTTGAAGGTGGTATAATACTTACTGATTTAAGCACAAGTTTTTCAAAGTTCCCTAAATGTGTATTAGAGAGAACTGCATTACTCTATATTATAGTATGTTTTTCTTCAGCTTTTAGTATTATCAAAGAACATCACTATAGAACATTATTCCCAAACTGCTGCCATTCTGAAACGACAGCAATGTAGACTCAACATTAGGGATGTTAAATATCCGTTAACTGAATAGTCAATTCTTATCAGTTAGTAGACTATTCTGTAGTCCCCGGGGGCAGGCTGGCAGTTCCAGCCTAACTCCTAAGGAGCCCCCTGGTACTCCACACTGCTGCCAGGTGGGAGCTGGTCCATGAGGTGAGCCAGTTTAAAAACCAGTTCCCTTCACGGACTGGCTGCCTGTCACCCCAGCAGCAGCCCCTGTCGGTTGGGGGAGGGAGTGCAGGGGCGGGGTAAGCTCAGCTCCTGGACTTGGCAAGAGCTGCAACTAAGCCGGTCTGCCTGCCCACCTGGCTTCTAATACACTGTACGCTGTGGCTTCATTCATATTGACATATTTGTTTAGATACTACACTGACAGGCAGAGTTTAAAAACCTAGACCAGCTATCAGAAGTTATTTATATTCTGACACACAGGTACCAAGACATTGTACTACTGAGTGATTTTGACAATGTCTACAAACCAAGAAACAATGTGTGAGGTTCACAAATCCTGTTAAGCTAGTAGAAAAAAATTGTAGCAGCAGAGTACATCAACAATCAAAAAGAGGTCTATGAGGATTAAAAAGAGGTTTATCAGGATATTTTTTTTAAATCACTGTATAGTAGGCAAGTGAGGAGAACAGCCATGTTTGTCAAAGCTATTCCATATTGGCCCATCAAAGTTTTTCCATGTTCTACCTTGAAGTAGGATACTGAATGTCTGTTCAGTAATGCAGACTATATGCAAAATGGCAACTTCTGTATTTATAAGGGGAGAAAGGTAAGAAAGAAGTTTAGTTATACAGTGAAAAATTGACATCCATTTCCAGTTCTCCAACTTGGTCATATGGGGTCACCTGACAGATACTGTCTATATTACCTACACTGCCATGTCTACACCACAGAGAAAAATCAAAGCTGCTGCAGTTGATCTTCCGGGGTTCAAATTAGTGGGTCTAGTGAAGACATGCTAATTCAAACTCAGAGGGCACTCCCATCAACGCCAGTAGTCCTGCTCAAGCAAGTTGAAGAGAGAGTGTGCTTCCTTCCAGTTCCACAGTGTTGACAGCACCAAAATTCTATTTATGATACTGAGACTCAACTATGCAATTAACGTAGCTGGAGTTGAGCATCTTAATTCAAATGTATCTCCTAGTGTATACCTAACCTTAGCAAGCTCCAGGAAAAGAGGAAATGCATTGGAAATTTCATATAACTGCTTCTAGAAGCTATCTATAAAAAAATTCAATTGATAAAATTTCAGTTTATCTATGAGACTTAGCTTTAAGTGAGGCTTGTCATTCAAAGTTTAATACTTTTAGCTCAGTGACCCGTGGATCAGATTCCATATCCTGAAATACAGGCATAGTGGGTAATATAACACCTTTATGTTCCATGGTGACTAGTTGATGAGTGCTAATATGGAGAATGAACAGCTTTAGTGTAAAAATGGGCAAACCCAATTTAAAGTCAGAGTACAGACCGTTGTCAGGACTCACATTCTAGCTTCTCAGGCAATCATAGTAATAAGAATAAAGTTAAGAAGGATAAGGATCTGACAGAATTTACATGAGTAAGTCTGATTCCAACTGCAACTTTCATGTCAACAAAATGTGCTATCAGTAAGTTCTAATGTACTCTTACCAAAAGAGCTCCTGAGGTCTCAAAAACTTGTACAGGCAGTCCCCGGGTTACGTACAAGATAGGGACTGTAGGTTTGTTCTTAAGTTGAATTTGTATGTAAGTCGGAACTGGTACATATTGTAGGGGAATTCTAGCCAAATATTTCTCCAGAGCTCAGTTTCATTCTCCCACACCTCACTTCCCTCAGTCCTTTATTCTCAAGCTGAAGTGTCTGCTGAGAAAAGCCGCTCCGCGTCTCCCTGGTCTGCTGGGGGGGGGGGGGGGGCTAGCTTCGCATCTCCCTGGTCTACTGGGGGGAAGCAGCTAGTGCGGGATTGCCTCACCCCGTTTGTAAGTAGGGATCCGATGTAAGTCGGATCCATGTAACCCGGGGACTGCCTGTATTAACTATTTTGTTAGTCTAATATATTTCATTACTTATCGACTGAAAACTGATTTCTGTCTCAACTAGCATGACAATGAGGATCAATTCAAAAGTACTTTTTTCTATTAACATTATATAAGAAATAAGGAGAGGCTTTCATCTGATTCTAGACACCATTCTAGGAGACACTCTACAAAGGTAAAAATAACTATCTTCTTTACCATACTATCATTTTATGCAAAATTATAAAAACAAGATGACAATTTAACAAAATATTACCATTTCCTTGGACAAGTAGGCCAACTATAATTTCATTAATAATTATATAAAAGCCTGCTAGTTATGAGAGATTACATGGTCTTTATTTGGTATTAAGAATTATCAGATACTTTGAACCATTAAGAAAGAGATTATACACTAGAAAACAATATGCTATTACTTGCAATATTTCAATATAAGTTAATATTGTAGGTAATTAATATCTAAGACTATTCCTTAGGATCTAATGCTGTTTGGTTTTTTGGGTTTTTTTGCCTATTAAAACATTTCATCCCAGTTTGCAAATGGTCTATAGGATGAAAAACAGTAAAAGGATTTTTCAATGTGGCAATAAAAGAGAACTCTAGAGAGATAAGCTCCCTGGCAAGTAAAATACCACATGGGCACAGTACCATTTTTTTTTATTGACCATATGATTATTCAATTGGTCAATGAGGTTTAATGATAAAGTACCTTCTACTTTATAGAAAGTTGGAGAAAAAGAGTTCAATGGGCAATATTACTATCTGGTACTAGATGCCAGTGAGCAACTTGGTCAAATGAAAAGACATGAATATTATATATAAATGGTTTAATAAAGGACAGTAATCTTTAAAAAAAAAAAAAAGCCCACCACAAGAGCATTTAAGTGAGAATCCTAAATTTGAAAACATTACTGGCATTTCAGATAAAATGTGAGGTGCATGGAATGTCTATGCAATTCTACAGTGGGTTTTGTATTATTATGCAACAGAAAAACTGCTATATTAAGAAAAGCACTGACTGTATATTAACTTAAATTAAGCAGAGATATAATTATATGAGATTATTCAATAGTCTTCTTCAGCTCTTCTGAGGTTGTATGTCAGATATCTTAGCACAAATGTAGTCTTGTTATTAAATGGAAAAGGGTTAAACTAGGTTACTTCCAGATGCCTCAATCAAAAGTGTTAACTACTAACTCAACACCAAAATTTGATGACAGCAGCCAAAGCACATTTAAAACTTAACGTGATTCTAATTTTTTTTGCGGGAGGAGGGGAAGGGGGGGGGTTAAGAGAAGACAAGTCAAGAGAATCTCTAATTCATTAAAAATAAATTCAAGTATACAGCAACAGCCACTGTTCACTTTAATTTTTCTCATTCTCCCACTAAAAAAAAATCCTAACCAAATCCCATCGTCACTTATAAGCAGGGCCCTACCAAATTCACAGCCTTGAAAAACACATCAGACTGTGAAATCAGATCTTTTGTGTACTCTTACCCTACTATGTAGATTTCATGGGAGACTTGTGTTTCTCAAACTGGGGGTCCCTACTAAAAAAGGATTGGGGGAGAGGTCACAAGGTTATTATAGAAGGGTTGCAGTATTACCACCCTTTCTTCTGCACCGTCTTCAGAGCTATGTGGCCAGAGTGCAGTGGCTGCTGTCTAGATGCACAGCTCTGAAGGCAGCACCAGGCCAGCAGCAGCACAAGACTCAGGGAGGCAATACCATAACATGAGGCACTTATTTCTGCACTGCTGACTTCACAGCTGGGCAACTGGACAATAGTGGCTGCTGGCTGACATCCCAGCTCTGCAGGCAGCAGCCCAGAAGTAAAGATGGCAATACCACAACCACCCTACAATAACATGGTGCCCACTTCCCCACAGACCTTTTGGGACAGGACCCCTATAGTTACATGACATTTGGGATTTAAATCCATTAAATAATTAAATTTATTATTTTTTTAAAACTTATGACTGCGAAACTGACCAAAAGAGATAATGAATTTGATACGGCCCTACTAATAAAAGAATTCTGAGTAGGGATGTAAAACCCAACCCCCGTGGGGCTGCAACAGCCTTTAGCCCACAGCAGACCACAGGCTTAGCTTATTCCCAACTCATCTGGCATTTCCCAAATGACTTGACTTAACCCAAATTATCCTACAGAAAGGTCATTTCAAAGCTAGTTTCGCAAAGCAGGCAACGGGGCATCCTCTTTCTTTCCCATATGCACAGTCTGAATCTGTTGTACTTCATATAGTACATACTGTTCTTCACAAAACTGGCAGGAAGAGCATAGTTTATAAATTAGTTTAAAATATTGTCAACTAAACTTAAAGCTCATATTTGTTTATTTTTTAAAAAGTAAGCTCATTTGCTAGAGGAAACCACCAAGCTGTTACTAAGTCACCACGCACTGACACACTCAAGATGTAGTGATTTCTCATGACAGTGCCTAGCAAAAATATATACTATAAAAGTACTGGGAAAAAAATTAATGACTTATCTAAACACCCAAGTTCAGGAAAAGAAGCCTCTTCATGATGTTATTTACTTTACCCCAGAAAGAGAGATGAAATAAATAACTTGTTTCATGACAAACACAAACTATAACCATGAGGAATCCATTTATCTGGAAGTAGCTGTGGGTATTCTTCTGCCATATATACACAATTCAAATCGGTGAAGGAAGGTTTAGCCACAATAGGAAAGTAGACATTTATACACGCCTTTTGCTAATCTTCCCTTTGCCTCAAGAGTACAGTAAGGAACAGCCTTCCTTGAAATGGTCAGCCATTGATTTTGCACCCTATTCATGATTCTGGATCTCTCCAGTCTTACCTCCTCCATTCTCTCTGTGTCTAACTCTCCTCTTCCCTCCCACAGTCACTGTCACCCAACCTTGTTTCCTCCTCATTTCCAATTTTTGCAATTTGCTTTTCAGTTGCTGGATCCTCTCCTCCCAATCAAAATCCTTCACCCGCCACCCATCGCTACTTCACTCCCTCCCCCCACACACTTCCAATTTCTGGACCGTCCCCCAACATTATCCATATCCCCCCCCCCCGTCAACATCCTCTGCCTTCCTCCATCCCTCCACTTTCTCCCGCCATTCTCCTCGCCATTTCCCACTTTCTGTGGCTGCTGCTTCCTCCTCCCTCTTGTAATTTCCGTCGCTCCCCTCCCCCGCCCCCGGGAACTCCCGTCAGTATCTCCCACCTTCCTCCCTCTCCAATTTCTCCTCACCCCTCCACGTCAATAGCCGCCTCCCTCCCCGGCCAGGCCGCTCACGCCGTGGCAGCACGTCCCGCTCGGCGCTCCCTTCCCCAGCCCGGCTCCCACAAGAGCCTCCCTCTAGCGCCCCGCGGCCCCCGAGTCCCTCTCCAGCCGGGGGCTGCCCCTGCCCAGTCCCCCCGGGCTCCCATTCCCCGTCCGGCTCCCGCTCCCTTTTCACTCACAGGGTCCTGGGCTGCCCGTCGTCTTCCATCACGGCGTGTGAGGGCCGCTCGTAGCTGTCCCCGGGGGGTGCGCTGGGGGGGCTCCGCCGCGCACTGGGAAGGGAAGGTGAGGGCCCCGGCTCCCCTCGCGTCGTCTCGCCCCCGCGCCAGGTCCTAACACCGCAGTCCGAGCAAGAGAGAGGGAGGCAGCACCACAAAATGGCCGCCGCCGCCAGCCACTCAGGAAGCTGCGAACTGCGCAGCCGCAGCCCGCTCCCTCCCCGGCCGGATTCTCTTTCCCATTCCCCTCCGCAGCGCTCCGTTGCCCTCTGGGGGTCGTAGTCGCAGAGGCTCAGACTTGGGTAGGTGGAGGAGGTTGCCCCCGCGGCTTTCTGGGAACTGAAGTTCTAGGAGGCGGGACCCCCTGAAAACTGGAAAGGACGGAGGGCAAAAGACTACAACTCCCAGCATGCCCAGCGGCGGACGGACCAGGCATTTTAGGGAAAACGTAGGCGCTCCCCAGACCGGTCCCTGAAATGCCTGATGCCACTGTCCGTTCCCGTCGAGCTGGGGGATAATTAGCCGTAGCTGATTCGCCCCAAATAACCCTGCGTCGGTTTACTTGGGGCCTTTATAAAACTTGAGTAAATGGACCTCTTGGGACCGAATAAAATTAGAGAGTGTTACATTTGAGATTGTTCCTGGCCGGGGCGAAATGCCAAGTGTATGGTGAAAGCCCGGATCCGAGAGTAGCGCTGCGTTTACTCCGCCGTTTATTCTCCCCCTCCCACGAGCAGGGCACCAGCCTACCACCCAGCCATTGACCCTGTTGCTCATTCCCTTTGGTGTCCCAAAGTGAAGAGAAGGTGTTTAAAGTCCATGAGAGTTTATAATGCTGTGTGCAAAGCCCACGTTCTGTACAAAGGGGCTGCGTCTAGACTGGCATGATTTTCCGGAAATGCTTTTAACGGAAAATTTTTCCGTTAAAAGCATTTTCGGAAAAGAGCATCTAGATTGGCACGGACGCTTTTCCGTAAAAGCACTTTTTGCGGAAAAGCGTGCATGGCCAATCTAGATGCGCTTTTCCGCAAAAAAGCCCCGATCGTCATTTTCGCGATTGGGGATTTTTTGCACAAAACAAATCTCAGCTGTCTACACTGGCCCTTTTGCGCAAAAGGAACTTTTTCCTGAACGGGAGCAGCATAGTATTTCCGCAAAAAGCACTGATTTCTTACAGTAGGAAGTCAGTGCTTTTGCGGAAATTCAAGCAGCCAGTGTAGACAGCTGGCAAGTTTTTCCGGAAAAGTGGCTGATTTTCCGGAAAAACAGCCTAGTCTAGACACAGCCATAGGGTATTTGTTTATCCTCTGATGCTGTTTTTCCCCAGTGAAGCATTTGTTCCATCTTTTTCCTCCTCCCCAGACATGGTTGAATTTAGTAGAGTCATAGACTCCAAAGCAGAAGGTACCGCTGTGATTATCCATCTAAATCCTATATAACACAGACCAGAGAACTTAGCCCAAATAATTTCTTTTGGACAATAGCATATATTTTAATATATTTCAATGCCACCACCAGGTGGATTTGAACTTGGGACTTCTGGAGCTTAGTGTAGGAGCCTCTATACTTAAGCTAAAAGCAGAGCTCACTCATTCTAATTTCTCACTGTATGTGGTCTATGTGGGACAGTGAACCACACTAGCTGTGTAGGTTACACTAACACAATTAGAACCATTAACTATTAAAAAGTGTAATTTGCTATGCATGTGTGTGATATTCCTTATTCTTAGAATGTAAACAATATGTAACTTTTTACTTTTTTTAAAGAAAAATTCCCACTGTCTAGTATATAGGGTCTGATCTTCCAGAGACATATAAGTAACTTTATTCATGGCAGAGAGACCACTGAGATGTACACAGGTAACTATATATGTATAATAAATTGCTCTGGGCTTCTTTGATAAATGTGAAATATTATTACTATCTATTGTTTTAGTAACTTAAGTTTAGAAAGACTTGTGTTTGTGGATGGGGGAGAAGACTGTAGGGGGGAAATCTCGCTCCCCTGGGGTACAGAGCCCCCAGAAGTGTCCGAGGCAGAAGGTGAAATCAGTGAGGCAGGAGAGAAATCTAGAAGGAAAAAACTTTATTATGCATGCATGCAGGCTGACAGCAGAGCAATAGCAGTCAGCCTTGAGAGACAGTTTCAGGGAACCTTTATGCAGTAACCTCAGACAGTTTAGTTGTTGATTGTTTTCTTTAACATATCAAAGTCTCAGCAGAAGTACTTGGAGATGTTGTTGGTCACACCAGGAGTGCTAGAAGTAAGTTTTACAGTACACAAAGCCACATGAGAACTTGAGTGGAGGAGTCTACAAGGCAAACTGTGACAAAGATAAAGGTTTACATGACAAATTGTGACAGACTAGGAGTATTCATGAACTTGAGATAGGCATTGTAAGGGTCTTGATTAGAGTTAATTTGATTTCACTCTGATACAGGGAGAAAGGTCTGGAAAACTTTTAACCCTTACAGCAGTTTTCTTTTAGAGAGTTTTGATTTCCTGCACAGTCCCCCCTTTAGACACAATTGGAGTTATTTGATTTTTCCCCACAACTGCAATAAACCAAAATCAATAATTGTTGATTATTTTTATGCATTTGTTGATAATAATGATAATGATGTTTGACAATATACAAAACACACTATAATTTCCTTTGCCTTACACTAGGACAGACTATAGTTAGGAAGAAAATCGTTCAGAAAAATAGTCTATACGTGATCTGGAGAAAGGGGTAAAACAGTGAGGTGGCAAAATTTGCCGATGATATAAAACTGCTCAAGATACTTAAGTCCAAAGCAGACTGAAGAGTTTCAGAAGGATCTCACTACACTAGGTGACTGGGCAACAAAATGTCAGATGAATGTTAATGTTGATAAATGCAAAGTAATGCATATTGGAAAACATAATCCCAACAATACATATAAAACAATGGGGACTAAATAAGCTATTGCCACTCAAAGGCTATGTCTATTCTTCAGCCTCTTCCGCAAAAGCTTATGCAAATAAAGTGTGGAGTAGACTATCGCTGTGCTTCATTTGCATGATTAATTAGCAGCCGTTTTTGTGCAAGAGGCTTTTGTGCAAAAAGGAGCTGTGTAGAGGAAGAACGGCTCTTGCGCAAGAAGGGGTTTTTGCGCAAAAAGGAGCGTCTACACAGCTCCTTTCTGCGCAAAAGCCTCTTGCGCAAAAACAACTGCTAATTAATTATGCAAATGAAGTGTGGCAATATTCTACTCCGCACTTCATATACATAAGCTTTTGCAGAAGAAGGCTGCAGTATAGACATGGCCAAAGAGAGTCATTGTGGATTGTTCTCTGAAAATATCCACTCAATATGCAGCAGTAGTCAAAAAAGCAAACAATGTAAGGAAACATTAAAAAAGGGATAGAGAATAACAGAATACTTTATTGCCCCTATATAAATCCATGGTATGCCCACATATAGAATACTGCATACAGATGTGGTCGCCTCATCTTAAAAAAGATATTTTGGCATTGGAAAAAGTTGAGAAAAGGGCAACAGAAATGATTAGGGGGTTGAAATGGCTGTCAGAAGAGGAGAAATTAATAAGACTTGGACTTTCCAGTTTAGAAAAGAGAAGATTAAGGGGAGATATGATAAAGATCTATAAAATCGTGACCGGTGTGGAGAAAGTAAATAAGGAAAAGTTATTAACTTGTTCACATAACACAAGAAATATGGGTTACCAAATGAAATTAATAGGTAAGAGGTTTAAAACAAAAGGAAGTATTTCTTCATACAACAGACAGTCAACCTGTGGAACTCTTTGCCAGAGCATGTTGTGAAGACCAGGACTTTAATAGGGTTGAAAAAAGAACTAGATAAATTACTGGAGGATTGGTCCATCAATAGCTGATAGGCAGGATAGGTAGGAATGGTGTCTCTAGTCTCTCTCTGTCAGAAACTAGAAATGGGTGACAAGGGAGGGAATCACCTAGCTTCCGCTACACTGGAGCGCTATTTTGGGATACCAGAGGTATCCCAAAATAGCTATTCTGCGTATTTTCAGTGCACCCATTATTTCAAAATATAACAGGCTCGCTGTCCCGACATCCCTGTAAACCTCATTCCACAAGGAGTAAGGGATGTTTCAGAATAGCAATTTATTTTGAAATAAGTGCTGTGGAGACAGCTCAAAATTTCGAAAAAAGGTATTTCAGAACTGACTCGAAATAAACTACACAATTTGCGTAGTTCAAATTGTGTAGCTTATTTCAAACTACTGATGCAGTGTAGATGCATCCTTAATGATTACCTGTTCTGTTCATTCCCTCTAGGGCAGGCATGTCCAAAGTCCGGCTGGCGGGCCAATTGCGGCCCGTGTTCCGGTTTAATACGGCCCCACAGGTAATTTGGCAATATCTATCTTTTATGGCCCCCAACGAATCCATACGTATTGAGATGAATACATTGTAAAATCTCAGTTAATGTCAGTTGGTCTAAATCAGTTATAAATATATTTGGACACAACATGTATACTTGGTGTTATGTTCCTGTTCATATTTTTTTAACTTAAAAGTTGACAGACAATCTTTATTACCAATAATATGTAATGTACTTTACAATGTTCCTGACATATTTCAGCTTCCTGGATTTTTTTTTCATCTGGCCTTCAGATATGAAAGGCAGAGTGATTAAACACCTGTTTAGATTTGTCATCCATGTGACAAAATGAAAAGTATGCCGTTTGCATTTAATTTTAATGGTTCAAAGAATGTCAGGCAAAATGGTCGGCCCTCACACATGTTCACTTCATCAAATCTGGCCCTCTTTGAAAAAAGTTTGGACACCCCTGCTCTAGGGCAACTGGCATTGGCCACTGTCAGAAGACAAGATACTGGGCTACATTAGGGATGTTAAATTTAGCTTAATTAGCTAATCGAATATTGGATGCAATTTGCATTGACTATTCAATTAGTCGATAACGGTATGTGGCGGCATATGCACACCCTATCACAAGGGCAAGGCTATTCTGGGGTGAAGACGCCACCTGATTGGCCGTGGTGTTATCAGCCGTCTCTTGAGTCTGTAAATACACTTGGTCTCGGGGCAGCACAACAAGTCAGTTAATAATCCGGGTCGCTGGGCAGTATGGTCTACCAGCCAGAGTCAATGAACCGTCTGGGCTCAGGGCATTGTGGCTTAGTAGCCAGAGTCAGGATAGTGCGGCTTAGTAGCCAGAGCACACGGAGTCACTCTTGGTTCAAGGCAGTGCGGCTTAATAGTCGGAGTCTATGAGTCACGCTTGGTTCAGGACAGTGCAGCTTAGTAGCCAGTCTATGACATTGGGGTTAGCACCCCAGTAGGGGGACCCGGGCTCAGCCTGCACCACCAGGTCCCAACCCAGCGGTCTACTGCTCTCTTGGCGGGGAATCCAGCCAAAACACACCAAGAGTACCTGGGTGGGAGAGGTTGTTCCTGCACCTTTCTTGGGTCGCTTCCTACCGGTTCTCCTGAGGCATCATCCCAAATAGCTGCTAGATCTCCTGGCTCCTCCGCAGTGGCTTCTTCTTAGGGCTCCACTGGGGCTGAATAGCGGCCGCCTCCTGGTGCTTCCATTCCCTCCATCTGGAACGTGGGCTCTTGCAGCTCCGGAGCTCTGGCTGGAGGTCCTTCCTCATCACTGGCCAGCCCAGACTGAGATGCTCTCTGGCCTTTAATACTGCCCCAGCACTTGGAGCATGCCCTAGGCTAGATGGACCTTTGATCTGACCCAGTATGGCCGTTCTTATGTTCTTAAGAGTATTTTCATTTTTATAGATGGATTATTGTTGAATGACTTCGTCAGAGTACTTGAAGCTATGAAACTTTTCTCTGCTAAACAAATGCCTCTACCATGCCTAGTTTATATGTATGAATACTTAATGCAATTTGAAGACCTCTTCTTGTAAATACTTACTGTACTACCAAGTATTGTACCTTCTACTAACTCAAGTCATAGTAGAAAGTCTTGTTGGCACTGTTGCAAGATCAGGTTCTTATTTTGAATAGCATATTTCTACAAACCATATGTCCTCAAAGTAAATTCTACAGTTACAAAGATGACTAAGAGCTGAAGGATAAGTACATTCGAGGTAAAACGGGAGAAGAAAAAGGTAGCTGAAGTTCAGATCTGAATAATATTTTAATTCAGTTTGTGCTAGCACTTTTTACTTAGCGCATTGCCTTATTATTTAAATGTCAACAATTGAAGATTAGCTATTGATACATACATTGTGGTACTGTCAAATTTAATGACATTTTAAAAAATTGGTAGAGGTGACAGAACCCAGTGTGAATCTCTTTTTCTGCTCTCTCAAAATATCACACATTATGTATCTCCCTCCTAATATTGAACAGACTGTCAGCATGCTAAATTGATGGTAATAATCCCAAATCCCATTAAAACATTTGGTATGGGAAAGCAGAGGAAAAGGATGATATAAATGATGGCTGTGACAGGCAATAGTATACAGGAAAATATAAATGACATACTATTAGGCTACGTCTACATTGGCCCCTTTTCCGGAAGGGGCATGGTAATTTTTGAAATCGCAATAGGGAAATGCGCGGGGAATTTAAATATCCCCCGCGGCATTTAAATAAAAATGTCCGCCGCTTTTTTCCGGCTTTTCTAAAAGCCGGAAAAGAGCGTCTACACTGGCCCCGATCCTCCGGAAAAAGCGCCCTTTTCCTTCGCAGTAGGAATAAGTAGCGCCCTTCGAAGTAGGAATAAGATCCTCCGGAAAAGGGCGCTTTTTCCGGAGGATCGGGGCCAGTGTAGACGCTCTTTTCCGGCTTTTCTAAAAGCCGGAAAAAAGCGGCGGACATTTTTATTTAAATGCCGCGGGGGATATTTAAATCCCCCGCGCATTTCCCTATTGCGATTTCAAAAATTACCATGCCCCTTCCGGAAAAGGGGCCAATGTAGACGAGCCCTTACTGTATACAATATCATAGGAATCATGAATTCAGCAACATATCCTAACTTTTAATAATATATATCAACAAAGTGAGAATATTCATTTAATTAAAACCCTATTTTATTAATAAGATAATTAACGCACGTTTTGCCAAATTTTATATACCATTCAGCGATATTGAGCCTTGACATTTTTACAGTACTTAACAATTAGTATGTAAAAATGGTCTTAGAATTACTGAGCCATGTCCTACTCTTGTGTAGATGTTCCCACAGAGAAGCTAGTAAATGTGCAAGGATCTTCTTACAAAGTTTCTTCTGAATAGTTCTATCTGAGGAGGCATTGGAACTAACAAGAGGATTGAGCCACAAAACCCAGAGATGTGCTAAGAGCCACTCAGATTATGGGACATTTCCAAAGGCCCAGAGCATACTCGCAGAAGCCCAGGGCCTGCTTCTTATTCTTTCCCATTGCATTTGCAACACATACTCATATACAACCCCTAACCTGATGCTTCATACAGAAATCTACACTAGGAGCAATGACTTTGTGTTTTAATATAAGGGAGTTACTTTTATGTAGCAGTAACTGCTAAGTGAATTGATTGTTGCAAATCCATCAGAATTTTAAAAAATGTCTCAGAATGCAGCTACTCCTCAACTGGGAATGCAAGATGTAAAATCAGCAGTCACTGCTCACACCACAGAAGATCTGAGGGATTTTCTCACATATTGTTTTCAACTTTCTCTCCTGTCTATACAGATGGCAGTATGTGGTTTTGATTTTATGCTACTTAGTTTCAACACACCTTAAATCCAGAATCTCTAATGCTCCCAGTGGGGTAGGTTCAAGAACATCAGATATTCAGGATCTGAACTTACTATATTTATGCTCCAAAATCTGATGCCATAACGTTTCAGCCTTTTTTTCCCCAGAGAGCTGACAATTTTTTTCAGTATAATTACATGGTTTGTAAGCAAGCCTGGGATATACTGGAATGTTTCTTATCTATGTCTGGAGAAATTTTAGATGGCAATTCTTTAAATATAGGTTACAGATCGTATTCATATGACCATAATTATCCCATACAATTGATTAACCCTAAACACTGTAATGTATTAGGCATCAGAAAATTGATGCACTACTTCTGAAAGACTTAGTGCTGCTTATCTTATTGTTTAATATTAACATTGGTTTCAAAAGTTTGTATTTCAATCCAAACTTAACACACTTCAAAAGGCCTAAAGCACCATGCTGATTGAAATTGAAGCAAAAATGGAAAGTACAGTACTAAAACTACTGGCCCTTTTTATAATGTCATTTTAAAACTGAGCAAATAAATATAAAAGCTACATTTTAAGTCTTGAATCAACAAACTGTTTTTTCCCCCTTACTCCGTTATGTCTAAGGATTCAAACTCAGCACAGGCATGAGCAGCAGGTTTGTATAATTTTTGTTGGTGCCCCATTAGCCACGCCCCCTGCCCTCCCCCCCCATTAGCCACGCCTCTGGAGGTAACGTGCTTGGGGCAAGATGGGCACATGACCAGAAGTAAACGGTGTCATGTCACCCCTCTCAAAGGGCTTTTCCCACCATCCTCCTACCAACCAGAATTAGTTTGGCCCCCACCAAACACCCCTCGTGCAACTATCCTGCAGTTGCATTTACCCAATGTGTGTGACATTAACTAGGGGACAGAGAGACTGGGGAAGTGTTATGTCTACATCGCGGCTTCTTGTGCAAGTACAGCCGTTCTTGTGCAAGAACCCACAGCGCATCCACACTGCCTGCCTGCTCTTGCGCAAGGAAATTTACAGTACGGCATGGTAAGAGACGGCATCTTGTGCAAGAGCTACGCTCTTTTCTAATAGGTGTAAGCTCTCTTGCGCAAGAGGGCATTGTGGATGCTGAGCAGGGATTTCTTGCGCAAGAAACCCATATGGCTAAAATGACCATTGGACCTTTCTTGGGCAAGAGCGTCCACAGTGTCATAGATGCTCTTGGGCAAAAACACAGCTCGCACATGGCAGTGTGGATGTGTTCTTGCACAAGACTTCTTGCACAAGAACTCTTGCACAAGAAACCGCCAGTATAGACATAGACTAAGAGTTTCCCTCCCATGAGCAAAATGAACTCATACCATTACTGAGTTCATGTGGCTTGTTTGGATATTCCACTGTGGCACCCAAGTTATTAATACATATTTTTAAACCTTTACCTTTTCTCTCTGCTGCCATGTCTCCTCCCCTTGTTCCATCAGCTCCCCTGGTGTCCGCTGCCCCCAACTCCTCACCCTCCTCTGCTGTCCTGACTCCTGCTCTTCTCACTGCCCTCAGCCCTCCTGCAACCTGCCCCCTCCACCAGCCCTTCTCTTCCCCACGTGCCCACTCCTCCAGTAGCCCCACTCTGATTATGTGAGCTACCCCTTCTTATCCCCTCTTCTAACACCTCCCTTTGCAAACCTGCCCTGCCTCTCTCCTCTGGTGGTGGTCCCTCCCCTGCAGGTGTCTCCCCTTCTGCTTCACCCCCAGAATTCCCTGGCACCTGCACCTTCCCTTACTCCGGCACTCTCCTGGTGCCTCCCCCTTCCCTCACTGCCCCTGCCCCCGCCCCCTTTGCCCTCTTTTTTCCTGATGCCCACCCCTTCACCATCCTCTGCCCCCGTTTCCCTCATGCCCCTGTGCCCTCACACGACTTGCTCCATCCCGGCCTTCCTCATGCCCACCCCTTCTTTCAAGCCTTCTCCCAGCACCTCCTCCTCCAGCCCCCAACGCCCTTACCCTTTCCCCTCCCAGCATCACCTTGTCCCCCTCCCACTGACTCCTCCCCTCCTGCCTTTTTCCTCATTGTCTGCACTTGGCCTCCTGGCATTTGTCTCTCCTCTACCCTGTCCTTTTGGTGCCTTCCCCTTTCTTACTCCTCTCCCCTCCCCCTCCGCATAAGCCCCTTCCTCTCCCAGCCCTTCCGCTTCCCCTACCTTCTGCCTTCCAGTTTGCGGGGCCGGAGTCTGTGCTCCGTCCCCGGACTCTGAACCCTCAATTCAGCCGCATGGCACAACGCAGCGACCAGCAGTTTTAAAATCCCGGGCCGTGACATTGCGTCACGCCCGGGTGTCTCCCCTCCTACCAATCTGAGCACGCTGCACATGGCAGCAGCAGCCGGCAAGGGGGATGTCACCGCGCACGTCCGGGTCGGCCCGGTGTCCCGGGTCCCAGCTTTCTAGTTCTGGGCCTATCGCCCTCCTTTGCCCGCAGATCAGTCTCTCTGTTGCTGGCTTCGTCGGTTGGCTCTGGCCGGAGTCTTCCTCCGTCACTCCTCGACACGAGTGAGAGGGAAGCCCGGGCCCGCCCTCACTCACGGGCCCCAGCCCAGGGCCCTAAGGAATTGGACCACATTGTGGTCCGAGTCTGGCTGGTGGGGCTGCCCGCCTAAACTCACCAGCCCACGGGCCTTAATCACAGTCCTGCCCTTGGCTACTTCCTCTCTCCTCCCCCTCCAGTCACCTCGGTTGGGGTTCGTGTCCTGCTTGCCTCCACGGGGCCCATCCCTCCGGCCGCTCAAGCAGCTCTTTCCCTCCCGTTATTTCTTGGGGGGGGGGGGGGGGGGACAGCCCGGATCCCGCTTGCCCCATTTGGCGCCCCACACGCCATTCGGGGGAACCTCCGCAAGCTCCCTCCCACTTCAGCGTTCCGTGTCCTCCCTTTTCCCTGGCCAGGCAGCGTTTAAATCGCCCGCCGGCCGGACGCTACCGAGGTAGCTCCTCCCCGCCTGCCTCCATAGCATGGGGCCGTCTCCTCCGCACCCCTCCCAGCTGCCGCGCTGGAGGCCGCCAGCTGAGCCGCGGCCCCGGAGCACCCGGCGCACGGCAGGCAAGGGTCCCCCTGCAGCCCCAGCAGGGCGCTTCCCATGGAGGATCCAGTGCGGGGTCGCGGACCTCTGTCACAGGGGAGCTCAATGGAGGTTGTGAACGGCAGGGACAGGCAGGTGACGCTCTGGGGCCGGAGTGGGAGGACACACGCGGGAGGGCGGGGCCCGCTCCAGCTCCAAATATTGGTGGAGCCTGGGCACCACGAGCCCATACAACTCGCCACCCATGAGCACAGGTCAGTTGCCTGCTCCTCATAGTCATGAGAGTTCTCAATCCAGTTTCTAAGAATAAAGTGTCTACATCATAACAGTGACCTTTATGGGCATCCTCAGCAGAGAGGAGAGGCAATAAATGAACTTGGAAATGAAACTATCCTCACACATAGAAGTACCGTCTAAGTCAAGTTGGCAGGGCTGTGTTGGGGAAATGCATATTTCAGCCTGTACTGATGGCAAATAGAGGACTTTGGTTTTCAGGGCTGGTCCTCCAGCACCTTTCAGAAGCACTTACTTCACAACAACCTGTTAAAATATACTGGACAAAATATAATGCTCTGTGAATGATTTTCTTAAGAGTTACTGAATTACTGTACATATAAACACAATCTCTGTTAAGGTAAAAATGAAAAAAAGTAAGAATTAGCAAAATATTACTGCTTAGATATACTATATATTTTGTAATAAATATATATATTTATATATATATATGTAATATATATATATTATATATTTCAAAAGTATATATAGTATACTTATATACTATAGTATAGCATATTTACAAAATATGCTATACTATAGTATATAAGTATACTATATATACTTTTGAAATATATATACCGTAAAATCGCGAGTATAATGCACACTTTTTTCCCAGTTTTTAAGGGTTAAAGCCGGGGTGCGCATTATACATAGGAGGTCATCTGTAAAGTTTTTAACTCACCTTCCCTGCCAGGCTCCCGGACAAGGTGCGGCTCATGGGCAGCTGGGCAGGGGGCCCCAGCAGCAGGCACGAGCTCAGCCAGGCTCCCGGACAAGGTAAGGAGCTGGCGGGTGGGACAGCTGGGTGAATGCGGGCAAGGGGCCCCAAGGCAGGCGCGAGTTCAGCTGGGCAGGGGGCCCCCGCGGCAGGCACAAGCTCAGCCAGGTTCCTGGACAAGGCAAGGAGCACCCTGGGAGCCTGCCCAGTCTCTGCGTGGACAGCTGGGCGGGGTGGGGGGAACAAGGGACCCCGTGGCAGGCGCAGCTCCCCGGTGCTGCATGCACATTTCCTGGGTGAGCCTGCAGGTGGGAGCAGCCCCTTCCTTCCTACATAAGGGCTACGTCTACACTGGCCCCTTTTCCGAAAGGGGCATGTTAATTTCACAGGTCGTAATAGGGAAATCCGCGGGGGATTTAAATATGCCCCGCGGCATTTAAATAAAAACGTCCGCCGCGTTTTTCCGGCTTTTAGAAAAGCCGGAAAAGAGCGTCTACACTGGCCCCGATCCTCCGGAAAAAGCGCCCTTTTCCGGAGGATCACTTATTCCTACTTCAAAGGGAATAAGAGATCCCTTCAAAGTAGGAATAAGAGATCCTCCGGAAAAGGGCTTTTTTCCGGAGGATCGGGGCCTGTGTAGACGCTCTTTTCCGGCTTTTCTAAAAGCCGGAAAAAAGCGGCGGACATTTTTATTTAAATGCCACGGGGGATATTTAAATCCCCCGCGGATTTCCCTATTACGACCTGTGAAATTAACATGCCCCTTTCGGAAAAGGGGACAGTGTAGACGAGCCCAAAATACACCGTAAAATTGCGAGTTTAATGCAGATACTCATTATAGATAAGAGTTCAGTTTATTCCGGGATTCTGACGTTTAAAAGGTAGGTGCGCATTATGCATAGGTGCACATTATACTCGAGATTTTATGGTACTATATATTTTGTAGTCACTTTACAGGGTGTTCTGTCCTGCTCTTCCACTATTCTCTTTAAAAAGACAGTTTTGAGGAAAATCACATTTTTGGCAGGACTTAGATTCCTACATAAACTACTACAAGTTGAACCTCTTTAATCTGGCATTCTCACTTGTTTGGCAACATCTGTGGTCTGACTTGATTTTAGTTAGCTGAATGGCCACTTATCATGGGTGTGGCTAAGTTTCCTGTGGTCCCATAAAGTTTGTTTACAGCCACCAATCCTGGCTCTCTGGGTATGTCTACACTACCCCGCTAGTTCGAACTAGCGGGGTAATGTATGCATACCGCAGTTGCTAATGAAGCCCGGGATTTGAATTTCCCGGGCTTCATTAGCATAAGCGGGGAGCCGCCATTTTTAAATCCCCGCTGCTTCGAACCCCGTGTAGCGCGGCTACACGGGGCTCGAACTAGGTAGTTCGGACTAGGGTGCCTATTCCGAACTACCGGTACACCTCGTTTCACGAGGAGTACCGGTAGTTCGGAATAGGACCCTAGTCCGAACTACCTAGTTCGAGCCCCGTGTAGCCGCGCTACACGGGGTTCGAAGCAGAGGGGATTTAAAAATGGCGGCTCCCCGCTTATGCTAATGAAGCCCGGGAAATTCAAATCCCGGGCTTCATTAGCAACTGCGGTATGCATACATTACCCCGCTAGTTCGAACTAGCGGGGTAGTGTAGACATACCCTCAGTGCTCTGTACTGTTATTTAGCTCTAATTTACCCTTACATGCCTTCTCAGAGCCCAGTAAGCTGTAGGAGTATTGCTAATGCTGCTAAACAATACTTACCTGCCCTGGTTCAGCAAATTCTCTGGTTCGGCACGAGTCAGGCCCTGAAAGTGGTGGACTAGAGAAGTTCAACCTGTACTGGCATAATTAAAAAGTTCTCACTGAGAAAATTGTGAATAAAAGCTCCATATAAGAACCAGAATAGAAACATGTTTATTTTTCTTTACTGGAGCAGTGCAAACATCTCTATAGGGCTTGCCTATGCAGGGAAATGGATCAGAATAGCTTCTTGTGTGGATATTTCTATCCCAGAAAAAAGAGTGCTTTTTCTGATTTAACTTAAGACACTTTGGAAGTTGGTTAAGCTAAAGTGGGAAAAGGCATCTTATTACAGTATAAGAGTGGTCACATGGGAGTTATTCTGGACTATCTATAGCACTTTCCATTCACACCCTCCCTTCAGAGCCCCAGGCAACTGACTTAAGCTGACAGGGCTAAAAATCATACTATAGGAGGAGAGGCTTTTGGAGATAAAGCTGCAGAGGGGGAAAAAATCAGAAGCTGACTCTACTATCAGATTTACCAGGATCTAATAAACATCATTCATCTGATTTCAAAACTTTGATTTGATGCAGTAGCCTAGTGTTATAAGAGAGTTGGTCCATCATGGTAGTTCACAAAGTGACAATCCCCTAGGCTACTTACGCTGGTATTCAGTGAGGGGGAGTATCCCATCAGTGATTACCCCTACAGCTACCCTCAACTTTCATCAAATCCACATCTAATGAGAGTGCATTAGTAGCAGTCATTGGGAATGAGAGGTTGATATTCACCTATGACCTGTCCCTTTACAGATTGAATCTCTGCTGAAGAAGTCAAAGAGGAAACAGCTCTGGTGAGTAGAGGTGGTCTCGAGAGTTTTGGACATGGTGTGCTCCAGAGAGACTCATAAATGGGGCTTATCAAAGCCTGTGTTTGCTCTTGGGATACTAAGTTTAACAGTACTCCAATTTTAAAACACACACAGGCATATTTAATATGATTTTTAACCACTGGGCCACTTGTTTTTAAGGATATATTACTCCTGGTGCAAACACTGTGTTCACTGCCCTGTAGAACTACTTCGGTAAAACATGAGGTTCTCAAATGAACTTAATCAAAACAAGCCCATACACGTGTCTACAGAAAAGCACACTCCAGGATTTGATGCAGCAAAGGCAAAACTAAACCTGTAGGACCAAGCAGAAGTCAGATATGGTAAAAGCAAGACTACAAAAATAGCATCCCTTGCCTACGCCATTAGTTTGTAATCTCTACTCCCTATTGACTGAAATATTTTGGTCTGCTAAAAATCAATTGTGCATATGGCAATAGCTGTTTTACTCTTCTGTGAAATGATGCGTGGACAGAGATAAGTAATTTTTATTTAACCATTATGTTCTAACAATCCACATAGCAGTAGTAAGAAGTAGTATTAACAGATAGGCTGTGTCTACATTGGCATCCCTTTCCGGAAAAGGGATGCTAATGAGACACTTCGGAATTGCAAATCTGCGGAGGATTTAAATATCCCCCGTGGCATTTGCATTTACATGGCTGCCGCTTTTTTCCGGCGCGGGGTTTTTGCCGGAGAAAAGCGCCAGTCTAGACGCCCTTTTCCGGAAAATAAGCCCTTTTCCGGAAGATCCCTTATTCCTACTTGAAAGTAGGGCTTATTTTCCGGAAAATCACGTCTAGACTGGTGCTTTTCTCCAGCAAAAACCCCGCGCCGGAAAAAAGCGGCAGCCATGTAAATGCAAATGCCGTGGGGGATATTTAAATCCCCCACGGATTTGCAATTCTGAAGTGTCTCATTAGCATCCCTTTTCTGGAAAGGGATGCCAATGTAGACACAGCCATAATGTGTGATAACAATACTGAGAACACCACACTACTTTAGGCCAGGGTGAAAATAAGTATGGTAAGAGGCAGAAAATATAATCAATATCCCACTAGAGCTAGGGAGACAGATCCTCACTACACCAGAGCTGCTTTCTAAGCAGCTGGGGTTGGGAGAATAGGAAAGGAAGGCTTCAAACCTCTTTTATCCCCCTTCCTTTCCTAACCAAATTCTGAGACTGGCTGGGGACCTGATTGGGCCTTGGAACTTGTTCCCATCTACAACAGTCTTAGGGCCCTGTCAGCCTTGGCCAGGGCCAGGAGGGTATATGATATAAAGCCAGTTCCCCCAGTCCTACACTATCTGAGGATTCCCGTGTGCCAAGCTAATCCCCAACCAGATGGCTAAACCAGCTTTCCTGCTTCTTTGCATTGCTGGAGCAGTGCAAACTAGACAAATCAGGGACCAGGAAGTGCCTTGAGGTCAGCTTCAGCATTTTCTCAGCTGCATGTAGCATTTAATTCATTGCATAACAGTTAGCATTTTAGGGCGTCAAAACACTGTTCACTCATTAATTATCCAACAAGACACCTCCCAACTAGGTAAATAAGTATAATTAAGCCTATTTTACAGATAGGGAAACATACAAAAGGCTTACGTAAATTACCTGAGCTCACACAGCAAATCAGTGCCAGAGATGCTAGAGATGGGAATATAATATAGAATTTCTTTAGTTGTTCCATTTAAGTTATTATCAGTTTGTAGGGTATGATTTCTCTCCCCGCCTCCCCATCTTTTAGCTAGAACAGTAACCAGCTAATGAAAATCAGAAGCACAAAATCTGTGTGATTAAGATCCTTACTCAGAAGTGTGTCTAATCTCCCAATTAAATGGTGACTTCTTCCATGGTGGATGTATCATCCATACCTTTGACAGCAGAAGGCAAGAAGAATCTCTAGGATTCTCAGTTGGTGGTCAACAGACTCCTGCTACTGTGATTAATCCATGCCAGGATATCTGCATCCCTCTGATTAATCCATGCCACTTAGTTTCACTTTATCCTCAGATATCCATTGAGATAAAGTAGATATCCGAGGAGTCTCAGAGCTTTAGCTATCAGCTTTCCATTGGAATCAGTGAGAAGTGGTGCTGGATAACTGAAGGTATGGTATGACCCAATGTGTATAGGACTTACATATTTCCAGGTCTATGTTAACCATAAGTTATCCAGCACCACTCCTCACTGATTCCAGCGGAAAGCTAATAGCTAGAGCCCTGGGACTCCTCAGATATCCATTTTATCTCAACGGATATTTGCATCCTTCTGCACCAATGTGGTCGTACTGCTTACTTTGCGGACTGGATGCAGATCCAAATATTTGTATCTGTGGAGGGCTCTTACAGGGTGCTGATGCAGATACATGTAAAAAGTGGAATGCATATCATGGATCAGATAGACATTGACTATCGTGCTGTGGATCCAAATCAGTGGTGGGTAACCTGCAGTCTGTGGGTCAAATGCAGCCCCTTAAGGTTCCACGTATGACCCGCGAGATATTTTGTTTACTGTTGCCCACGCACAGGGTGGCCTGATTCCGCTGGTTTCCATCCGCATAATTTTTTTCCTACCGGTATTACTAAAATGACTCACATGTAAGTCAAGAGCACATGATGTGAGGTGCCTGCTGATTGCACACAACATTGACTATAAGAGCTATGCGCTCCTTCTGCATCCAATCAAAGTGCTTCTAAGAGCTGTGCGATCCCTCTGCATCCAATCAAAGCACTGCTATGGTTCCATCAGAACACTGCACACATTCTAGATATGCAAGTGCAGTTAGCAAAACTATCTTACCCCAGGAGACTGTCTTGGTTATGACACTGAGAGGAAGAAGGGCCACTCAAGCAGCCCACTTGCCAACCTAGGGGTACGTCTACACTACAGCGCTAGTTCGAACTAACTTAGTTCGAATTAGTTAATTCGAACTAAGCTAGTTCGAACTAGCGCATCTAGAACTAAAAACTAGTTCGAACTAGCGCGTCCACACTGATTGGACGCAGGGGGGCATTTAAGGGCACCTGAAACCGGTTCTGGCAGGGCATCAGGTCAGCAGTTGCTTTGTGTGGCTGCTGTCTGAGGCTATCTGAGGCTCGTGCTTAAAGGGACCCCCCCTGGACAGCCAGTTCTCAGCTTTTCCTGCTTGCTTGCCAACCTCGCCGAGGGACAGCAAAGCGTTGGTCTCTGTGCCCGTCTGTGTCGGTGCTTCCCTTCGGGGGGGACTGCCGCAGGTGGCAACATGGAGCCACGGCTCGCCCTGCACCTTCTGGTGCACGTTCTGGACTTGCTGCTGCAAGCCTGCCACCAATGGCTCGAGGCTGCCTGGCACCACCTGGGGAATGTCAGCCCCCTGCCTCTCCGCCTGGCCGCCCTGGGGGCCGTGGAGGAGCCGCGGCGGCGCCCCGGCACCGGCGTGCCCCGCCGCATCTGGCGTCTGGACACCAGCAGCGACTGGTGGGACTGCATCGTCCTGGAGCGCTGGGACGACCGACAGTGGACCCAGAACTTTAGGATGAGGAGGGACACCTTCCTGGAGCTCTGCGAGTGGCTCGCCCCTGCCCTGCAAAGAAGGGACACTCGCATGAGGCCCGCCATCCCCCTCCAGAAGCGGGTGGCCATCGCCCTCTGGAAGCTCTCCACGCCGGACAGCTACCGATCCGTCGGGAACCAGTTCGGCGTGGGGAGATCCACTGTCGGAGCAGTGCTCATGCAGGTACGGCGCTCGTCGGCCACCGAGCCGGGGGGGAGGGGGGCTGCGAGGAGGGGATGGGCCGCCCCAGGGACAAAGGGGGGGGCGGGAGGAGGCGAAGGCGCCCCGCACCGGAGGGGTCGGGCTGTCCCGGCCGTACTACACGCCGCCAGGGGGGTTGCTTCCGGGAGTGGGGCGCGGGGCACTGCCAGGGCACGCACGCTCCCAGCCACCCAGGCGCCCCACTGATTGACGCTTTGCTGTGTCTCTCTCCGCAGGTGGTCAAGGCCATCAACCGGGTGCTGCTCCGCAGGGTGGTCCGCCTCGCCGACCCGGACGCCGTCATCCGGGGATTCGGCGCCCTCGGCTTCCCCAACTGCGGGGGGGCCATCGACGGGACGCACATCCCCATCCGTGCCCCGGAACACCAGGCGTCCCGGTACGTCAACAGAAAGGGGTACTTCTCCGTCATCCTGCAGGCCGTGTGTGACCACCGGGGACAGTTCACGGACATCAATGTGGGCTGGTCCGGCAAAGCACACGACGCACGGGTGTACCGCAACTCCTCCGTGTGCCAGCGGCTGCAGGACGGGACCTTCTTCCCCAACCGCCACATCAGGGTCGGGGACGTGGACATGCCCATCTGCCTGGTGGGGGATGCCGCCTACCCACTGCAGCCCTGGCTCATGAAGCCCTACACGGGGCACCTCAATCCCTCCCGCCAGGCCTTCAATAACAGGCTGAGCAGGGCCCGCATCGTGGTGGAGGGGGCCTTCGGGCGACTGAAAGCCCGCTTTCGATGCCTCCTCACCCGTCTGGACCTGGCCGAGCACAACATCCCTCCCGTGGTGGCGGCATGTTGTGTGCTCCACAATTTGTGTGAGCGGAAGGGGGAGGCTTTCTTGCCAGCCTGGATGGCTGAGGCTGACCGCATGGCTGGACACTACGGTCAGCCCCGCACCGCCGCCGTCCGGGAAGCCCAGCGGGGGGCCATCCGGATCCGGGAAGCCCTGCGGGAGAGCTTCCAGGTGGAGGAGGAGGAGGACTGACCTCTCCCTGCATGCCCCACCGGGGCCTTCTTCCACCCTTCCCCCCCCTTTCCCTTTCCCCTCCCTATCTACTGTACAATAAAGACACCTGTTTTTCAAACAAAAACGTCTGTTTATTTCAGAGAACTGGGGTGGGGGAGGGAGGAATGAAGGTGGGAGAAGGGAGGGGGAAACCTGGGACGAGGGAGCTGGAAGGGGAGGGGAGGGAAGGGAGGAAGGGAAAGGAAAGCTCAGGGGTGGGAGTCTGGGTGCCTCTCCCGTCTCGCCACACTGCGGGTCCGGGGGCGTCGGTGGGGAATGGTTGTGGAGGGGGGGGCAGAGAGGACAGGGGGTGTGGAGGAAGCAGGAGCGGAAGCAGGAGCGGAAGCAGGAGGAGCAGGAGGAGCAGGGGGAGCAGGGGGAGCAGGGGGAGCAAGAGGGGGAGCAAGAGGGGGAGCAGGGGGAGGAGGAAATGGAAAGCGGTCTAGCAGGCTCTGGAGGTGGCCTCGCAGGGCACGGCCCTGCTCCTCCAGGGCCTCCAGACTCCTCTGGCGCAGCCTGAGGTCCTCCTGGACCCAGTGGTCCTGGAGACGGAGCTGTCGGTCCAGGAACCGGAGATGCCGCCTCTGGTAGTCCTCCTGGTTCCTGGCTGTCCTGCTTGCCCGGGCGCGGGCGGCTGCTGCAGGCGGTGTGGTGCGCCCTGCAGGCCCCGGTGCTGCAGCTGTGGTGCAAGAAGACCAGCGGTCAATTACCCCAGGGGCCCAGGTGTGTGAAACCCAGCTCCCCTCTGCAAGGCCAGGGCCCCTGCAGGATCCCCAGCTGCTGCTCCGTGGTGGGCAAGGCCCAGGCGCACGGTCCCGGGGCTCCCTCTTGCCCCAGCCCCCCGTACACATAAGGGGAACACGAGGGTACTCACAGGTGGACGCCTCCCCGGCCTCTGATGATGCAGGCGAGCGGCTCTGTGGGGTGCCTCGGGGGTCCCGGGTCCTGGGAAGGCTGGCGGCAGGCTCCTGGCTCTCAGAGCCCTCTTCCTCCTCCTCGGTGTCCAGGAGCGGTCCCTCTGCCCCGGGGTCAATCACGTCCCGGGGGGCAGGGACGGCATGAGGCCCCAGGATGCGGTCCAGGGCATGGAAGTGGGGGCAGGCCTCCGGGTCAGCCCCTGGCAGGCAGGCCCGGGAGTAGGACTGCCGCAAGTCTTTAATCTTGCAGCGCACCTGCTCCAGGCTGCGCTGGTGGCCCCTGGCGGCCAGGCTGGCAGCCATGCGTCCGTAGACGGCCGCGTTCCGGTGGCTAGTGCGGAGATCGTGGACATTTGAGGCTTCCCCCCAAACCTCGATGAGGTCCACGATCTCCGCACTTGACCAGGCGGGCGTCCGCCTTTTGCGCCCCCGGGCAGGCTCCCGGGAGCCGCCAGGCTGGTCGTGGGGAGCAGTGGAGGGCTGGGAGCCCTCGGATGGCTGGCTCATTGTGTGGCAGGTGCAGGCTGTGCAGGCACGGGTGCTTGCAGCCTTGCAACTGGCACAAAGTGAGTAGCCAGCCCGTGGCCCTTTAAGGGCTCCGGGGCCGGGAGGGGGACAATAGAGTTTCCCTGGTGTTGGCCAGAGTGGCCACCAGGGAAACCTGGGAAGCCTTAGCCTCCCACTAGTTCGAACTAAAGGGCTACACAGCCCTTAGTTCGAACTAGCTAGTTCGAACTAGGCGTTAGTCCTCGTAAAATGAGGTTTACCTAGTTCGAACTAAGCGCTCCGTTAGTTCGAATTAAGTTCGAACTAACGGAGCGCTAGTGTAGCGCCTAGGAAAGTTAGTTCGAACTAACTTTCTAGTGTAGACATACCCTAGGTTACCAATTGCTGATCCAAATTTTGTATCCACACTAGGCTTTACAGATAGCACAATAAAGCCCACTTCATGGTACCTTGACTGGCTATAGACTCTATCGAGGGAATTTTATGAAGTAGCTTCTTGATTTCCTTCATTGTACATGCAGTTTATATTATAAAACTTGTTTGGCTTCTATGCCCTCATTTTTAATTGTGTCCTTGCCCAGGACAGTCCAGGAAGAAACACTGTGATTGTGAAACTTTAGGATGAGATTATTTCCCAGCTCTGATTTCTTAGTTTTCACTTCATCTCTAAAAGTGAAATGTATGTTGATGGAACTGAGAAACATTTCTGGTTTATGAAGGAAACTGATCCATTGTGAAGAATTATTGTGTTGATCAAGACCATAGGGCCAGTGGCTGGCCCCCTCACCTTTTCCAGTTTGCTGATCTGCTGTGTCAAAAGGGACAGAGAGATGCTCCAAAAGAGAAACCTGGAATTTCCTTGGGTATCCTCAGGTAGCCTCTGCACCAGGACTACACAACTTTGGAAACCCCGGGGGCCACAATGATACAGCACATGCCAAGGGTCGCAACTTAAGTTGGTTGCATAAACATACAAATATATGCAAATAGCTTCTTTCACCCTGACGGACACGAACATAAAGATTAAGGCAAGACTACACAACACACAGGCTTCATTTAAGTCAGTTCTGCTTAAACAGGGAGACTTTGCAGCCAAAATGCAGTCATGCATGTCCTGAGCAGGCATGTCCCGAGTGGCAGCAGGGGAGGGGAGGTGTCTGAAAGCTGGCAGGAAACCAGAGAAGGTTTGGGGGGGGAGGTGATCAAATTCTCGCAGAACCCTTATTTTTATTTCCACAGAGCACCATTTGGGAAACACTGAACTAGATAAATTCATGGAGTTTAGGTCCATCAATGGCTATTAGCCAGGATGGGTAGGAATGGTGTCACTAGCCTCTGTTAGAGGCTGGGAATGGATGACAGGAGTGGGATTTCTTGAAGATTCCCTATTCTGATCACTCCCTCTGGGGCATCTGGCATTGGCCACTGGGAGAAGATAGGACACTGGGCTAGATGGACCTTGGGTCTGACCCAGTATGGCTGTTCTTACGTTTTTGTGTTCTAGGTCCTGTACCAACTGCAGCTAGGCTGGATTTGGGGATGAGGCCCCTTCCCAAAAAGCTAATTATTTTGTAGATATTCCCTTCCCAACTGAACTAACCTCTCAAATGACAAAATGTGCAATGAGATACAACAAAGCTCTTAGAGTCTGTGAGATCTCACAGGAATAACGGAAAAAAAATCTAGTTGCCAAATCTTGAAGTCCTTACATTGGTTTTCTGTAGTCCTTCCTCACACAAATATCCATGGAAGCTGATGGGAGCGTACCAGAATAGCTATGTAGTGACAACAGAAAGGAACTTAGCCTTGATTCCTAATTAGGAAATTAAACTCTGTACACACATCCTCTTCCTCATCTACTGCATACAAAACTCTCTTTTTTTCTTGATCACACTCTAAGAAATCGGCATGCTTGATTTAAATAAAATATCTTCTGAGATCAAATTTATCACGTATCTCATTCCAGTTACAGGGTGGCATTTCTCTAAAGCGCTGGGCCGGTAGCCTGTGATATTTCACCTTTGTAGTACATGCACAGATACATATACCTCTTATCAACTAATTGCTTTCCTCCACGCAGGTATGTAGGAATCCACAGCTAAGTCAGAATGTGGAAATGAATATTATTAGCATTAGTGAACCAGAGAGGGGAAACTGGATTTTCAAGTGGTTGAAGATTTAAAAACAATTAAAAACACAAGCAGGGCTCAAACCTTCTCCCTGAAATCACTGTTTACTTTTTTATACCAATTGCCTTTTGCTTTGAGGAAGAAACTTGTCTACAGGGTAAGGTCAAAACAAGAAGAATCAGTGTCCTGTCCTTTTCCATGACTCTTCTAAGAGGGATTACCCACTTTCTAATTACACAAAACCAAACAACCATGCCTCACCCCTTCTTTGAGAACCTACCCCTGTTCACTCCACCCCCTTCCGTTTCTCATCATCCTTCAACCTCAGTCACTTTCACTGGGCTGGGGCAGAGGGTTGGGGTGCGAAAGGGGGTGAGAGCTCTGGCTAGAAGTGTAGGCTCAAGGATGGGGCCCAAAATTAGAGACTCGGAGTGTGGGAGGTGGCCCCAGGCTGGGGAGAGGGTTGGGGTGCAGGAGAAGGTGAGGTCTCCAGCTGGAAGGGCAGGATATGGAGTGAGGACTCAGAGGGATAAGGGCTTGGGGTGCACAAGGGGATTCCAGGCTGGGAAAGTGGTGTGAACTCCAGGAGGAAGTTTTGGTGCAGGAGGAGGCTCTGAGCTGGGGCAGGAGTGAGGGAAGGAGTTAGGATGTGGAAGGGGGTTCCAATGTGGGACAGAGGGTTGGAGTATGGGAAGGGACTTGGGGTGCAGCTGATATAGTGTAGGAAGCAGCCATCCCATTAGTGCACTGGTCTCTGCTTGGAGACTCTTTAGTGCTTTTGCCACTGAGCCCGTGACTGTGCCATTTTCTGCCAAGAAGCCCTGTAGAATAGTTAATAGACATTGTTAGTTAAGTTAAATACAGCATGATTAGGGCTTTTAACAAAAAGAAAAGTTTAAAGCAAAGAACTGCTAGTTACATGTTAATTTTGAGCACTACAAACACATTTCTGATGGCCCCTACTCCTTGTGCATTCAGTATACACAGAATTCTCTCCACAGCCATGAACACAGAGTTCCATCTTGTCTGATTTGGCTGAATAAACTGTAGCTTGCATTCTGCTTCCACCATTTCTGCTCCAATAGCTGAGCATCCAGTTTTATTTCACAGTACTTGGCATTTGGCAAGAAGTGGACCTCGCCAGCTTTTTGTAGGTGTCATTTGATTCAGTCTGTACAACATCTAGGCTGTGTCTACACTGGCATGAATTTCCGGAAATGCTTAAAACAGAATAGTTTTCGTTATAAGTATTTCCGGAAAAAGAGCGTCTACATTGGCAGGCTGCTTTTCCAGAAAAGCCCTTTTTCCAGAAAAGCATCTGTGGCCAATGTAGATGCGCTTTTCCGGAAAAGAGCCCCGATCGTCATTTTCGCGATTGGGGCTTTTTTCCAGAAAAGACTACTGGGCTGTCTACACTGGCCCTTTTCCGGAACAGTGTTCCGGAATAAGGACTTATGCCCGAGCGGGAGCAGAATAGTTCTTCCAGAATAGTGGCTGATTTTGTACAGTAGAGCATCGTTGCTTTTCCAGAAATTCAAGGGCCAGTGTAGACAGCTCACAGCTTATTCTGGAAAAGCGGCTGATTTTCCAGAATTAGTGGCCCAGTGTAGACACAGCCCTACAGATAAAACTAGGTTCAACAAGTGGCAGGGACAATAGTGGTGTTTTGGTAGGTTGTACTCAGGACGTCTGCAATTTTGTGAAATTCAACTTTGTTCTTATCATCATTACAATCAGTTTCTTCCTCTGATTCGAGACTGCCTTCTTCAGTATTCTGGTGGTTTTCACTGCCAAATATTTTGAAAGCTTTGAGGAAATTTCACCCAGGCTACGTCTACACTGGCCCCTTTTCCGGAAGGGGCATGTAAATTTCATGAGTCGTCGTAGGGAAATCCGCGGGGGATTTAAATATCCCCCGCGGCATTTAAATAAAAATGTCCGCCGCTTTTTTCCGGCTTTTAAAAAAGCCGGAAAAGAGCGTCTAGACTGGCCCCGATCCTCCGGAAAAAGCGCCCTTTTCCGGAGGCTCTTATTCCTACTTCGAAGTAGGAATAAGAGCCTCCGGAAAAGGGCGCTTTTTCCGGAGGATCGGGGCCAGTCTAGACGCTCTTTTCCGGCTTTTTTAAAAGCCGGAAAAAAGCGGCGGACATTTTTATTTAAATGCCGCGGGGGATATTTAAATCCCCCGCGGATTTCCCTACGACGACTCATGAAATTTACATGCCCCTTCCGGAAAAGGGGCCAGTGTAGACGAGCCCCCACTGTCTGTTGTTGTTCTAACTATCTTCTCTCTTATTTGATATTCAGAGTGAATGTCATTTAGGGCACTAGCCAAAACGTCCAAGGTTGCGAGCCTTTTAGATGCCTACATGCTAGTGCAGCAGAACATCTCAACAGATTCCTGGGATCAATCCAGTGAGTTGTTACACCAATGAAGCTGCGTCGCCTGGTCGTCCAGCAGTCTATGGTGGTGGCAATGTACAGGCAGTCCCCGGGTTACGTACAAGATAGGGACTGTAGGTTTGTTCTTAAGTTGAATTTGTATGTAAGTCGGAACTGGTACATATTGTAGGGGAAACTCTAGCCAAACATTTCTCCAGAGCTCAGTTTCATTCTCCCACATCTCACTTCCCTCAGTCCTTTATTCTCAAGCTGAAGTGTCTGCTGAGAAAAGCCGCTCCGCGTCTCCCTGGTCTGCTGGGGAGGGGCGCTAGCTTCGCGTCTCCCTGGTCTGCTGGGGGGAAGCAGCTAGTGTGGGGTTGCCTCACCCCATTTGTAAGTAGGGATCCGATGTAAGTCGGATCCATGTAACCCGGGGACTGCCTGTATTGCACTTCACTCATGGCATCAATCAAATTTCTCTTCATGTTTTTGGCAGCATCAAAGATCTTTGTACGAAGAGTAGGTCTTGATATGATGGTAGAGTTAGGTTGTAGATCATGAATAAGGTCTTTAAATGTTGGTATCTCAACAACACTAAATGGGTGGAGACCCTCAATGATGTACTTCACCGCTGCCTTGTCCACTGTGGCCTGTGAAACACGCATAATGTGGCCTGTGATACATGCATGCATAATGGACCTGCCACAGTGTCAATCTTGAACTGCTTGCTTGTGGAACCAGAAATGACTCCCTCTTTCTCATTTGCACAGCAGAAGTAAACCTTGTGTATTTCCCCAGCTGATAGGGGCGTTTTCTCTGCAAAGAAAATACAATAAAATACATTTGCAGTTAATATTTTAATTAATGGCTTCTACTTACAGATTTAATGGCTAATTTAGCAATAATAATAGTCGGGAACATGTGTGATGCTAAGGGCATCAAAAAAGCTGTAGGTTTTTAAATCTGCGATATTAGCCCTGTTTTTTTGATTTCTAGTAAAAAAAAAACTATTTCCAAACTGTGTAACTAGCTATTTAACTATGGAACAGGGGAAACAGATATTAGTCCAGTTGTGCTACCAGGAATGTGACACGGCGGGGAAATGGGAGGGGGTTATCTACACCTCCTGATTCGCATACTGGGGTGGGAAGGAGAGATTCTGTCCTTTTCTCTCTGCATTTACTCACACTCCAACACATTCAGCCATTCCCTGGCAGCAGGGCAGGGACCGGGACAGAGACACTTCTGCCTGAAAGAGCCTGACTGGGAGGCAGCTATTTTGCTCCCTACCTGGGCTCAACTGTTGGAGACAGGGGCCAAGCTTGCTGGGGGTGGGGGAGGCATTACTTTGGCTCACTCATACTATGCCCCTAGCAGCAGATTCTCACGGAGGGGGAGGGCAGCAGCTGCCAGGGACAAGGGCCGAGAGAGAGCCAGAAACATATGGGGGGACGGGGGAGGGTTCTGTGCCAGGAAGTGAGTCAGTGTGTTTCAGCTGACTCAGCACTGGGACCACCTGCCACTATGAGGGCCCTGAGCTGGGACCCTATAGAGTAGTGTGGTCCTGGGTCCTCCTACTTACTCTCACTAATCCTATCATTGGGGTGGTAGTCTACTCACCCTAGACTGGAAGGCCTGTGCCTTGTTTGTGGCCTGTCCCAGCCATGCGGCTGTGGGCCACTAGACTGTGATTGCTGTCTGCTCCAGTCTGAAGGGTGAAGCTAAGTCTGCTTGCTGCTCTGCCCAGCCAGAGTCAGAGCTCCCACTGTTACTTGCTGTCTGCCCCAGCCAGGAGGCTTACGACTAAATACTGCCCCATCCACAGGGCTAGACCTATAGATTGTGGGTGTTTCTGTCTCACCCTGCTAGGAGACTTGGCCAGCTTATTGCTTGACCCTGCCCAGAGGACCAGACGCTGTAGACTGCTAACAGGCTATGTGTTCTCTGATACAGTAAGGCTGAGTGGCTAATCTCCTGGGACCACTGAAAGTCAGTAAAGGTGAGTGTTGTTTATTTGGATTGTCAAAAGCTTCTGATAAATTCCTTCATAACAGACTATTCAGAAGAATAATCACTGGTAAGGAACAAAAGTCTTGTTGGGAATTAAAAACCAGTTAAGCACTGAAAACAATGAGAAATCGCTCTGTGGCCTGGATTTTAGCAAGGACTGAATCATGCTACTACCAGTGCTACAGTGCTGAGAGATGTGAAAGATTCACAGCCCACGGAACTGTAGTGAAGATGGCCTAGCCCTGGTGTACATATGGATAGGTTGCCCCAGCAACAGCTGCTCCAGGAGATGGATTACCTACATCAGTGGATAAACCTCTTCCGTCAATGTTGGAAATGTCTATACTGTGGTGCTGCAGCTGTGCTGCTGTCGCACTTGTAGCGTAGGCATAGTTAAAAGGATACTGTGTGGGTGCAGCCCTTTCCTGATCCTTCCAGCTAACACTCCAGAATGCCATTGCCACAAAAGCAGCAACTCAGTTATAGACCTTACAAACCAATGGGGAAGGGTGTCTCAACCCCTTCCAACATGTGGACCAAGAACTGATCAAACCAAATGCAGAAAAAGTGAGCCACAGCCTTTACTGACATGACTCCCAAATGTTCACCTCACAGAATCAACATAAAGGAGACAGAATCTACGTCAGTAAGTTCAAGGGGGCTACTTATGCAAGTGTAATGTGATGACTGTGGGTGGTCTGTTACTGGTAGGAACTGAACTTGAGATTTGGATCTAAAATCATGCACTTCTACTGCCCAGGGTGAAAGACCTAGCTCTGTCAGAAACAACTCAGGAAGTGATTCATTTCAACACAATTTCTATTTTGAAAACCCCGCCCCACCCCCAAAAAGCACCCTATCTCAACCAGAGTTTTGATCCTGAAAAGGATGCCAGAGGCTCCATATTGCTGTTGATTGTTTGTGGCTGGCTCTCAGATACTACAGTAGTGGGAAGAAGAGTAGATAGATCTGGAGTGTGACTTAATTTTTTTGACTCTCTATTTTTTATTTTTCTTCCCAATTCCTCTCTCGTGGTATGTCTACACTACAGGATAAGGTCGAATTAAGATATGCAACTTTAGCTATGTTAATTGCATAGCTGAAGTCAAAGTACCTTAACTCGACTTTTGGTGCTGTCCACACTGCAGGAAGTCGAAGGGAACACACTCTCCCTTTGACTTCCCTTACTCCTCATAGGAGCAGGACTACCAGCATTGACCAGAGTGCCCCCTCTCAGTTCGAATTGGCGTGTCTTCACTAGACCCGCTAATTCGAATCCTGGAAGATTGACAGCGGGGTGGGGAGGAGGACGGGGAAAAGGAAGCAATGGGATGGGGGGGTCCACCCCCAGTGCCCCCGAGAGCCGCCCTGGCTCCCCATCTGCTTCCATGGGGCAGCACAGGGGCCCCACACAGAACCGCAGAATTGAGGTCCCGCTCCCTCATGCGCGCTGCTGTTGCTCCGCCTGCCTCAGCCCCACCAGCATGTGGGGACCCACAGGTGGGGAACAAGCTGCCCTGCTCCTGGTGCCTGGCCAGGACCATCCCCAAGCAGCCGCCACTGTGCAAAATGGGCAGGAGGGATCTAGGGAGTCGAGGACTGAGGGTGATGAGGCAGTGTGTGGGGGGGGAGGGGTTGGGTGAGAATGAAGCAATGGGGTAGGAGATTCTGTCCCTGTAGCCCCCGAGAGAACCCCAGATCCCCACCCCCGCCACGGATGATACAGACATCCTGCAGAGAGCTGGCACCCCCCTGTGGGAGTGGGAGTGGGGGCCAGGGTGAGGAGGTAATGGGGGAGGTAATGGGGGTGTGATGGGGTCAGGCTCAGAAATTGTAAGACCTGGGGGCACATGGTAAAGAGTGACCCCTCCCCACACACAAGGCTGTGCAAGCAGCAGACCCCAGGGACTGCCCATAGCTTTCCCATGCTGGGGAACAGGGCACAGACAGATAGGCAGAGTGCAAGCCCTGGACTGATGCAGGGGGAGAGCAGGTCTGGCCTGCTCTCAGGGAGGACAAGGATGCCCAGGTCGCTCCGTTGCTCTGACATCACCCCCTGCTCTAACAAACGAGACCCCTCCCAGCTGGGGACAGAACGTCGACCCCTTTAGCATCATATCAGGGAACTGAGGTCAGCACCAATCAACATTTCTTCCTGAGACCCACTGAACAACTGTGCAGTGCTGCTTTTACACAGCTCCACCCCAGAGGTGGCTGCATTTCAGCACTGAGCGGGGGATCCCTGCCCCACCCCAGGGCTAGCTGCTTCTCTGCACCTAGTGTCAATGCTGCTTGGTCCCTGGCTGTCTCGGAGCCTGTGAAACGTCCCTGAGAGTCCTGCTGTGGGGGGACGCTGGGAGCCAACATCTCTGGCAGGGTAAATGAACTGGACAGTCACGGGTGTGGGGAGCCCAGGAGCTACTTGCTGGCCAGGAGGGAGCTGAGTTCCCTCCCTCTCCCCACCCTGCTGTGGGAATGGCAGCTCAGTGACACGCTGTCCGCAGGCTTTCCCTGCTGCAACGGGGCGTGATGCCAGGTAAGTGTCCCACCTCATGCCCAATCCCCCTCACTCAGTCTACTGCCCCCACCAAGACTCCATGCCCCCAGCTTGCTCCTACACCTTCCCTTGCTCCTGTACCCTCCCTCCCAGCGATATACTGCATCCTTCCTTGCTCTTGCTCCCTTCCCCCCTGACCAGACACCCTACTCCCAGCCTGCTTCGGCACCCTACTTCTCACCCAGACTTCGCACCCTCACTCCCTCCTTCAGCCCACCTCCTGCCCAGATCCTTCACCCCCATCCCTATCCCACTCACTGGTAGTCCTGTCCCGCACATTGAACCCCACATTTCTGTCCCCACCTCAGAGCCTAACAGGGTCCATAAAATCCACTAACTCCAGAACCCAAAAAAACGTAAATCTGGCCTATGGGAAGCCCTGAACCTCAGTCCTCCCTGTCCCTTCCCCTCACCTCATGGGGCTTTAGCACCAGAGGAGGAAGGTGTCTAATTTGGGGGCCACATCAATGAGGGTTGGTGGTTTTTGGAATAGTTTGCTTCTCACTTGTGTGGTCCCCAAATGATTTTTCTCTGACCCCAAAAAAGTTCCCCACTCCTGCCATAAATAAAGAAAACATGGAAACCTTTTGTTTTGGGCATAAATTAATATTTTACTTAATTTAAAATGAAGTTTGATAAACTAACATGAGAAAGTTAAAACATTTAATCTGTTTAATAATTTAAATGAAACCATTCTCCTTAACTGCAGCACTAGCAAAATGGCTCAGGCATAATTATGGCAAGGAGTCCTGTGGCACCTTATAGACTAACAGATGTATTGGAGCATAAGCTTCCGTGGGCAAAGACCCACTTCATCAGATGCATCTGACGAAGTGGGTCTTTGCCCACGAAAGCTTATGCTCCAATACATCTGTTAGTCTATAAGGTGCTACAGGACTCCTTGCCGCTTTTGCAGATCCAGACTAACACGGCTACCCCTCTGATACGAGGCATAACTATGTAATTAACGGTGAGTTTCCATTACCAACTGGTGGTCTGTGGAAAGGTTTGCATTGAGCCACCCGATCCATGGACCAAAAAGTTTGAGAACCATTGTGCTAGAGGGTGAGGGCTGCCCGGGCTGTTGCTCCGGAGCTGGGCAGCTGAGGGGAGAGGAAAACGCGTGGGGGGTCGCCATGCCCCAAAGCTGCATTGGCCCCGGGTGACTGGGTCCCTGGCAGGAAGGTAAGGGCACCATGGATGGTCCCCTACAGGACCTCACCCCCAGCTGGACATCCTGGGGTCACCCACCTGCCCCTTCCTATTTCCTTGAACCCCCTGAGCCACTATGACCCCAGCCTGTGCTGGCTATCCAGCATTGCGCCCCCTGCAAGATTGGAGCCAGCACCACTTCCTGTGGGGCAGGGGAAACCCTGAGGCTCTGTGCTGCATCTGGCTACTGGGAAAGTGCAGGCGCGCTGCTCCTCTGCTCCCCACAGGAAAAGCTGGAGCGGAGCCCAGGGCAGGAGACCAAGCGGGCTGCGTGGTGTAGAGAGCCCATCCCCACTAGGGATGTTAAATATCGGTTAACTGAATAATCGAGTAACCTCATGAATTCTTATTGGTTACTTGACTATTCTATAGTCCCCAGGGGCGGAGCTGGCAGCCAGTGTGCTCCGGCCCCACTCCCAAGGAGCCCTCTGTCACTTTGTGCTGCACAGAGGCAGCAGCGCAGGGTGCCAGGCAGGAGCTGATCTAGGAGGGGAGCCAGTTTAGAAACCAGCTCCCCTCCCAGACTGGCTGCCTGTCACCTTGTGCTGCTGCCTCTGATACAGGGGTGGCAGCAGCCCGTTTGAGGCAGGAGGGAAGTGTCTGAGCTCCTGGACCCGGTGTGAACTGGAACTGAGTCTATGCTGCCTGCCCACCTACCTCCTAATAATAGTTTAAATGCAGAGCCACAGCAGGGGTAGGTCCCAGACCTACCGCAAGCCAGAACTGAGACAAGCTGCTTGCCAGCCTGCTAAAAAATTTACTGGTGGGGTGGGTGAGGGGAAATGCATGTAATCTATAGCATTAACCTACAAGCTTTTGCTTATCGGCTAATCAACTACACTATTACATCCCGACTCCCTATCCCCGGGAGAGCAGCTCGGCCCCAGGGCAGGAGGGTTAAATATTGGCACGCCACTTCAGAAAAGTTTCCGAACCCTGGTCTATCCCTTTGCCCTATTTCTTTTCTGTCACTCTCTGCATTCCTACAATTAATGATCTGGTCTGCATTATTGTGGATCAGCCTTTTCCTTCTATACCCATTCATAAAAAGAAGCCACCGTTCACAACTATGCCTAAGCAGCAAGGCAGAGGCCAGAGCAATGGCAGTGACATTAGCAGCTGCAAAAAGAAAAATTAAAAAATGTATTGCAGTACCAAGCAGATCAGGATTTTAAACTTGGTGGAAAAGTTAAGAGAAAGACACCTACACTGTTGTTTGGTCTTGCGCCTCCACATGTGGACTCCTGTTGTCACTACTTTAATTATGCTGAACATACTTCTCAATTCCCCTTTTCAACTAGTTTTCTTTTAGGATCTGAGTCTTTCACCACTATCACACATGCTGAGCTCCCTCAGTAGTTCTTTTGGTTTGGCTGGGACAAGTCAAATGTGTAGTAGTCTCCCGGGACTGCAAAAACGATTCCTAATTGTTTTAGCCACTGGCAGTATGAATACTAAATAGCAATCTATCCACTAGGGGGAGGCCTGTAACACTAACTCAATGCAGGGAATCTGCTCCCTACATCTTCTAATTTAGAGAAGGCAGATTTTCCTGATCGCTGTGTAGGCACAGAAAACTCCTCCTATACCAATAGTTGACTGAGGGGATACAATCCAAATTATCCAAGATAAAAAGGACACTGACATCCTACAATTAATATACTGTAAATAAACACATTAATTTACCTGTATTACTACTAACACCCTGCATTAATAACATGAATTTCAAAAATCCAGAGTACTTTTTACTGCCTTTGCTTACTTTTTGCATTTCTCTGAGCTTGGACAGTCAGTTTCACTTTGACTTCAGATCACGGGTTCATTTTTAGGATCTGAGTGTTATAGTGATTGGGCTTCAAATCTTTCAACACCATAGTTGTATGTTTAAATTACAGTGGAAACAAGCACAGGAAATATTTTCTATAGACCTTGAAGGGAAGCTCAACTACACAAAATTCTTAAATTTGGGCCTAAATTTAAGCTGTGTCCCTTATTAATCTGCATTAGCTCTTATGGGAAGCTCTTTTGTGTTTGTGCAATTCCCAATCAAGTTAATGGGAACACTGTTCATACATTAACTCTTACAGCTGTAACTCTTGTGAAAGGAAAGCATGATTAGAAGTACTAGTAATTTAAATGAGTGCCATATTATATACATGGTGCTGCAGAACACTATGGCGAGAACAGATCCCCTAAAGACAGTGGTTTGTATTCACAATTATTTAGCAGTGCAGTGGTTATTTGTAAAAATAAGCAATTAAAGCCAAATTGTGCTGCTCTTAGGAATCTTACTGAGAACAATGAGTTTACCTGCAGTGTAAATGGAGAAGAATGTAGAACAGGAAGACATTTAGAATGGTTATGCAGCTTTTAAGCTATTTAAAATGCAGGGACAAATCAGCTGGGTGAACCTAGGAATTGTAAGAAAAACCTCTATAGTGGAGCTGGATTCCCCCTGAAAATCCTATAGAAGGGGATTAAGGAGTGGATATCTCCAGGAAGGCTCTTCATGTATTTCTTTCTCAAATATTGTGTTGGGAAGCAGGGGCGGCCCGTCCATATAGGCGAACTAAGCAGTCGCCTAGGGCACCAAGTTAAATGGGGTGCCAAATGGTGGCACAATATCATTGAGGGCTTTGGAGGTGGGGGCACTGATAGCATGGTTCGCCTAGGGCGCCAGTTGCTGGCAGCTAGTTTAGAGCCGCCCCTGAGTAAAGTTTGCCCCCATGAAATGGACTAGAGAGCCAGCCCTTAAACAAGCAAAAGGCTAGGACTGTTCATACAAATACCCTGTCCTTCTTCACTGACTTTGCACTTTCCCACTCCCTGAAAATGTGACTTTAATGGAACCATGTGTGTACAGTATCCCTCTCTCAGCAGGGGCCCCTTGGACCATCTTAAAGGGTACGTCTACACTGCATCCCTAGTTCGAACTAGGGATGCAAATGGAGACGACCGAAGTAGTTAATGAAGCGGGGATTTAAATATCCTGCGCTCCATTAACATGATCTCGCTGGCGCGCTAGTTCGAATCACAGCTGATTCAAACCAGGAAGTGTGCACTGGGACGCGTTAGTTCGGACTAAAGCCCTTAGTCTGAACTAATGTTACTCCTAAAAAAATGAGGAGTAACATTAGTTCAGACTAAGGGCTTTAATCCGAACTACCGCGTCCCGGAGCGCACTTCCTGGTTCGAATCAGCTGTGATTCGAACTAGCGCGCCGGCGAGATCATGTTAATGGAGCGCGGGATATTTAAATCCCCGCTTCATTAACTACTTCGGTCGTCTCCATTTGCATCCCTAGTTCGAACTAGGGATGCAGTGTAGACGTACCCAAAGTGACCATGTGTCTTGGTTTATCATATGTAGTTCCTCGTGTCTCAGGAACTTCTTTCAAGCTGGAATTTGTCTTGTCTGTACCAGGAACAGGCGATCCAGAAGAATGAGTATTCAGTGTGCTAAAAAGTGTTTGAAGTGATGGAGTGTGCCCAGAGAATAGGTTACGAGAGCTGAAGCATTAGAGATTAGTAATGTAATAAAACTAGTTTCGAATTTTTGCATGTTTTATGAAGCTATTTCTGAATGGATTTAATTTTCTCAATGGCCTGCTTATACGGCACATTGAGTAGAGTGTTACCTGTAGAACCATATAGTTCAAATCAATGCTGGAAATGGGACTGATGGAGTACAGCCTTGAATCTATTCTCTCCAACAGTAACTTTTACTGTCAATATGTGGTATTCCTTGGGTTGGAAATATGTACTGATGTAGACAAAGTAGAGCCATTTTGATTAGCTGAAGGTTTCAGGGGACAACCAAAACAATCAGATCTTGAGTTCCCCTCAGATCCTGGAAGCACAGCAACTTCTCTTTAGCTGCCCATCCTTGGCACTAGGAACACTGTCCCCCTGCCTCTTCACCTGGCCAGCATAGTAAGCCTGTGGGGACACAGTGGATCATCAGACTGATATTAGATTCAGATTAATCTTTCAAACCTGATTCTGAACAAGGAGCTTTCTTTTGTTAGCAAAGGCCCAAACTCATCAATATAGTAACTAGGATTTCATCTTCCCCTTCCATCTGTTCTATTTTTTTCTCTCTCTCTCAACCTGCTCTCATTCACATGCTTCTCAGCTACAGGGCCTCCTCTCTTCTAACACTTGAGGCCTAATCTACTGTCTCTTTTTCCACTACTTTCTTCTCAATGCTACCTGGGAGTTTGTTCCCCTTTTCTTCTGAATGGCTATGTCTACACTAAAGAGATTTTCCGGTACCCCGGAAAAACTCTGCCGCGTCCAGGAAACGCGTCCGCTTTTTTGGATCAGTTTCCAAAAAAAGTGGGCACGCTCTTCTGGAAGCCCTGCCTTTTTATGAGGAATAAGAGCTCTTCTGAAAGATGAGGTTTTCCCCACATTTGGCCCAGTGTATTTGACCAAATATTGGAAAAGCCTCTTGCGAAAAAAGAATCGGAAAAAGGTACGCAAATTGCAGTTCACAATTTGCGTACCTTTTCCCAAAAATACCCTACAGTATAGACATAGCCTATATTTTCTTCTGCTCTCCTTTGATTTGCTTCCCTTTGATCTGGTCCTCTCCTCCCTTGCACATGTTGCCCAGTTCCTTTCTTCCCTGAATATTTCTCTCCCACTTGCAGCTCCTGATGGTGGCTGACAGTTCACATACCAACCAAGGATCTGTCCCTGGATAGGACTTTTCGTCTTCTCCTTCTCTTATATAGCAGCAACCCCTAGGATTTCCAATAGCTGGTTCTCCTTCTCATTTCCAGCTGCTGAAATCAACAGAGATTACTGTAATGCCTGTAGAACCAGAAGGAAAGGAGGACCATGTGATTTGAACTGCCTACAATGAGCCACCCAAAAGCCTATTGACTTGACTCCTTTCTAACTCATTTTCCTGTGGTAATATTGCCAAACCCAAACCTGGGGCTAGATTCTACTTTCAGTTACACTAGCAAAAAATCCTTTAGACTTATTAGTAAGAGTCACAAAGCGTCTAGGTGATTTACAAAAAGACTTCATCTGAGAAAGGACATAGCTCCGCATACACCTGGCCTGTGGAGTTTAATCTTCCCAGAAAATCATGAGGTTTAAGGGAAATCACTGATAAGTGTATTGATTAGTTTATATAAAAGTCCAAAACTATTGTTTGCCAGAAAAATACTAGTTGTGGTTTGAATGTGATTCTGCCTTTATAAAAGACAATACAGGTTGAACCTCTCTACAGGTTGAACCTCAATACAGGTTGAAACCCTTGGGACCTTACTGGTACCAAACCAAAGAATTTACCAAACTATGGGAGGTCAATATTGTCTAGCAGCATTACCAGCACTTCTACTGCTTACTGGACTCTTAAAAGATATTTAGGGGGTAAATTAGAGCTAAATAACATCATAGAACCCTGAGAGCCAGGACTGGGGCAGTAAATAAATTTTATGGGACTGCTGAAAATGTGGCCACATCATGATAAGTGGCCATTGAGCTAACTAAAATCATGCTGGACCATGGATATTGCCAGACCAGAAAGGGCTGGACTAGAGAGGTTCAACCTGTATATGGTGGTTGTGCAATTAATGCTTGAATTTTTCGCATCTTGTGGGCCAATAGCAACTAGAAAAACTGTCTTAATAGAAGGATAAAATAAAAAAAACATGTTGCCATTGTCTCAAATGAGGGATCCATCAAAGATGTGAGTTCCACATTCAAGCCCCAACAGGGTAATGGTTTCTTAATTGGTGGGAACGTGTGAGTCAGATCTTTTTATAAATCTATATATTGCAGAAAAAATTGAGTGACTATCTGCAAGTGGACGATATGCTGGAATAGCAGCCAAATGGACCCCACTGAAAGTCTGAAGACAATAACTAGACCAAGATGACTGATATAGAAGAATCCAAGAAGGCTAAAACATGACTCTGAACAGACCATGAAGAGAAATGTTTTTACCTAAATTAATAAATCTTTCTAATAGAGGCTTTCTGCTTTGAATCAAAATGTCTTGTTTAGCTGCTGAGCAGGATCCGTCCACAGAATTCAGCCAGATCACATGCTATTAAGTATAGAGATTCTGGGTTCAGATGAAGCACCAGGCCTTGATTCTGGGAAATTATTTCCAGTAGATTTATATAAAGAGGAACAGGTGGACTGATAAAAAGATGCCTCATGCCGGAGTTCTAGAACTAGTGCCCAGGCTGGAGCTATCATTATCACCTTAGCTTTGTCTTAGCAAATCTTCCTAAAAATTCTGTGGACTAAAGGAATGGGAAGAAAGGCCTAAAGCAGATCATTGTCCCTTTGGAACAGAAGTGTGACCATCATAGACCAAGGCTTAGTCCCTCACAAGAGCAGAATACAGGCAGTCATATCTTACAGTTCCTGAACTCAGCCTATAGCTGTTCCACTTTCTCTCTTTCCTTCTGTGCTCTTTTTCTGTACTTTGTAGCCTCTGAGTTAATGAAGTAATTAACTTTTCACTCTCTCCAATTGATCTTCAATCTATCAATTTGGCACAGAACTCATATAGTGGTGTGCATTGGGCAACTAACTGATGCTGCAGTGATTAGAATCCTGGATCACCTGCTGTTGCCCAAGGCTTTGTCACAATATTGAGATGAGAAAGATGGAGGCCTATACCATCTACCCTCTGGGCAGCCAGAGGGAGTGCAAGGTATAGGTGTGGGAGAGAGATGGAGAGGGGGGGTTGCAGGCTCTGGGAATGAGTGGGGAGCAGGAGTTGATATTAGGAGAGGGGATGGAGGTTGCAGCACTTACGTAGGGCGCTCCTCTTTGACAGCAGCCCCTAAGCATAAGGAGCAGAGATCTCTGTGCACTGCTCTCTGCAGGCACCACCCTGGAGCTTCCTATTGGGCTAGAGGGGCACTTGGGGCAAGGGCAATGCGCAGAGACAACCTTCTCCCAAGGGGGTCACAGGGACACATAGCAGCAGTTGCACAGAGCAAGTGGTGAGGAGTGCTGTTGGTGATGTTTCCTGGGCCATTTTAGATGACCCAGGAATAGCAGGTGGGCTGGGGGTCTTGCTGGGCTGGGGAGCGCAGGGTGGCGGGTGGGAGAGAGACTCAGTCTTGAACTTTGGTAGAGCCAGGCCGGGGCCAGGAATATTCTTGGTGCTGCCTGGGCACCCCGAGCCCATAGAACTCCCTGCCCATGCTTGAGGTGTAAATGTAACCCACACACTTGCTGGATGTGGCTCACTGTCCTACATAGTGGCACTTAGACCAGAGAGAGCAAAAGAGTTTGCTCTACAGCAGTGTTTCTTAAACTGTGTTCTGGGGAGCACCGGTGTGCCACGACGCAGTCGGAGGTGTGCCGTGGAGAACAACAGAGTTCAAAATGGCTGTTTTTTGTTGTTGTTGTTGTTGTTCAACAAAAAAATCCTTGGTGTCCCTCGTAAAAAAAAATTGTTTGGTGTTTCTCAGTCTTAAAAAGTTTGTTTCTGTAGAGAAACACTACTCTACAGCCTTAGAGGTCAGCTCCGGAGGTCCCAGGTTCAGTTCTGCCAGTTGGTGTTACACATCTACCTATAGTGGAATGTGGGTGAGCAAAAGCATCTCAGAGACTGAACTTACGTATACACTTACACATTTCCAGGATCAGGGCCTGACTAGTTCTCTGAAATCAATGTTACACCTTGTAAACAAGAGAAGAGTCAGTCCAAGCACCTTTATCCCTTGTGCACTGGCCACAATGAAGTTACTCCTACGATGCATCTGGCCCAGTGGGGTTGCACAGGTGTGATTCAGAGGCGACTATGGCTGTTTAGGTGTTGTAGATATGTGAGATTTTTATCTATCAGAAATTACTGATCGACTGCTATAGGCAAAGGCACCCAGGCCACTAATCCTTTACATTCTGCCAATGCCCAAAAACCAGTGCTGGCCCTAGGCATAAGGAGACTAAGCACTTGCAGGGTCCCTAAAAGCTCAAATGGGAGAAGGGGGGAGGGCTACTCACTTTTTATTATTATTAAGGCACTGAGCGGTCACAGAGATCATGGATTCTGTGGTATTTTTATATGACCTGTATGATTTCAGCCACACACAGCGGTGTGGGGGGAGGCAAAAATACTCTTGCTTTTACTGTCCCCAAGGGGCTAGCAACACTTCTGCCAAAGACCCTGATCAGGCACTGCAATCCCATTCATAGACTCAGAGGGCTGGAAGAGACCTCAGGAGGTTATCGATTCCAAAGCAGGGCTGATCCCAACTAAATCACCCCAGCCAGGCCTTTGTCAAACCTAGACTTAAAAACCTCTCAGGATAGAGAGTCCAAAACCTCCCTCGAGAACCCATCCCAGGGCTTCACCACCCTCCTAGGGGAATAGTTTTTCCTAATAGCCAGCGGAGACCTCCCCCTCTGTAACTTGAGCTCCTTGTTCGGCCATTCCCCAGAGAAAAGGAGGGGTGAACTTTCCCCGCCTCCGTCCCAGCGCCCCCGAGAAGCGAGGACACGCCGCGGCAGCACGGAGAGTTGGGCTGGGCTAACCCCACAGGCAGAGGAGCCGGAGGGTGACTCAAGCAGGCTTTCCCCGCCCCGCCGCAACCAAGTTCTGCTCGACACCACCAGAAGTTTCCAGCCGCGCCGGCCAGTTGCTCTGTCTCTCCACCTCCTTCTCCTCCCCCTTCTCCTCCTCCTCCTCCGCCTGGCCCCTGCGCGGCTCTTTCCAGACACTTCCACCCCCTTCGCTGCCCCCTCCCTCCGCCCATTGATTGATAAAGGTGCCGGCCTGGCCGGCGTCCCCGCCTGAGTCTCCAGCGCATGGGCTGGCTGGGTGCGCGTCCTGCCCGAGCATGAGCGCAGCCACGCACTCGCCCCTGGGGCAGATGGAGGGCAGCGCCGAGCGAGAGCCCCTGCCGCCGGGCTGGGAGGTGAAGATCGACCCGCAGACGGGCTGGCCCTTCTTCGTGGATCACAACAGCCGCACCACCACCTGGAGCGACCCGCGGCTGCTGGCGGAGCCGCACAAGGTGCCCGCGGGGGGGCTCCGCGCCGGGGACTTTGGAGGAAAGGGTCGGGAGCTTGCTCCGTGCGCAGCGCCTGGCACGGCGGGGGGCAGAGCAGGGCTGCGTGGGGAGAACGGGGACAAAGGGACGGGCTGCCGGGCCTGCCCTCGGTACATGGCGAATACTGAGGGGAGCAGCCTCCTCTGCCCTTGATACATGGCAAATGCGCAGGGGGGACCTTGGTACACGGCAAATTGGGGGGGGGGCAGATTCCCCTCGCCTAGATATATGGGAAATACCAGGGGGATAGTAGCTTTCCCATGGAGCACATGGGGAGGGAGCAGCCGGGTCTCCCCTCGGTACGTGGTGTTGTAGTGGGGCAACAAGCTCTATTCAGTACACGCCAAATGCCAAAGCCGCCCCTACTCTAGTACATGGAAAGGGGGGGGGTAGGGGTGCTAGAGCAATGGCAGAACTGCCTGCCCTCTCAGTACCGTGCAGTGGAGGGTGAGGGGCAATGGCAGGGCCATCTGCCCCCTCTCCTCAGTACATGGCAATGCAGTGAGGCCAGGAGCTGCCTTTTGTCTCTGACGCACTGCAGTCCTTTTTTTGTGCATTAAATCATTTGATACCTTAGCCCTGTAATGTTTATTTAAAGTTGGTTAAGTCCACCCAGCCTGCCTGGAAAGACACACACTGATTTATTTTTCAGATGTGTATAATTTAAACTATGGACATCACTAAAAACCCGCCTTCTTTCAAGGGTTTTTTTTTCTCTTTGTGTTAACTGTCTGGGTAATTTTGTTCTTTGGTTTTTGTTTTGTTTTAAAGCATGCTTATGGGAAATCCATCTCTTACTCCAAATATGTCCATGTAAAGAGAAGCAGTTGAGAGATAGAGAGGAGTCATGTTATTTCTACTTGCCCTCATAAATGGAGCTTTTAAGTAAGCCTGTCTTAGTTTCAATAAATACTCAATTTATAAATGGCCCTCCAATTAATCAGAATTAGCGGATTTTGTTAGCCTTAGGCAAAAACCAGGAGAAAAAAGGTGCTAGAAAATCCTAGCAGAACTAGGAAGGTTTTAAAAGCTTGGTGGAAAATAAGAGTTTATCATCAGATGTCTGTTTACTTTGTTTTAAGTTTTTTAATACACTACGAGGCTAAGCTTTGTCCTTGTGCCTTTATTTTTGAAATATTATTGATGGTCATAAAACATTATTGTCATAGGACTAACACAGGGCTCAGTTCTGTTGTCCTTAAGCTTCATTCTGGAACGTAGTGTCTATTTAGAAGAGGGTTGTAGAGAATTCTGCAGCACATCAAAGGAAAGAGTGTGTTTAATAAAAAATAAACAGTGCTGGTCAGGCTAATGCTGAAAGAAATTTGTGTGGACTCTTTAAGTTCCTGGGTATTGGACTGGTAGTCTGAATGCAGGATTACTTCAGCTACTAGAGAAGGTTCCTGACAATGTAGTAACAAGCTAAAACCTGCAATTCTCAAACTGTGGGTTGAGACTCTATTTTAATGGGGTCCCCAGGGCTGTCTTGGGGTTGCTGGGGCTTTGCCCTTCCCCCAACCTGAGACAGTGTAGCTCAGGCTTCTGTCATCCCTTCTGGGGCTGTGTAGTGATTTTTGTTGTCAGAAAGAGGTCACAGTGCAACGGATTTGGAAAACACTTGAGCTGTTGCCTTAAAAATGGAGCAGTGCTGGTGGTCTTAGGCCTTTAAACACAAGAAATTATTGTAGAGCACCAAAACAGTTAAATCATCATGACAACATTCAGTTCTAATTAACTCTGAGAACTATATTTTCACCATTTCATCAGCATTCTGAAAGGACGTAGGCGTTGGTTTGTAGAAAGTATTGTTGCTTGTGTTGAAGTTCTTTAGAGGTCTGAAATGTATTTTTGTAAATTAGCCCATGGAAGATAAATTTTGTTGACTGATGACAACCATTTTTGTGCAATTCTGACACTTGTAACTTTATTCATTCATGTAAATCTTGATGCTTGAAACACTAAATGTAACAGGAATACTCTTTACAATACCTCAGTTTCAGAATGATAATTGAATTACATTTATTACTCATTTTATGAATTCAATCACAACTCAGCACAAGCAGTGCAGTATAATGGAAGCCCAAGGGACTGATTCTCTCTCCACCTCCCTCCGCCCCCCTCCCTCTCCCCCTCCCCCCCCCAAATCAGGAGTACCTCCACAGAAGTCATTGGAATTACTTGGGTATGGATCCAGTGTGACAGGAGATTTTCTTGATTTAATACAGATTTTATAAAACAATTCACTTATTTTTTTGTAAATATTCTTAAATGTATTGATAGGCACTGTTTAACGTAATGACAAAGTAAATTATGTAATTTTGGTACTATTGTGATGATCTCAGAAACATATGTTATATATTATATGTTTAAAATTGACTAAAAAAGCTCATCTTAGACAGATTGTCTGATAGTGTAATTGGGTTCCAGTCAGGAATGATTCTACTGTGAACAAATAAATATATTAAGAGATGTCCTATGCAACTATAATAGTTTTTTGAAGAGTGCACATTTTTGAATGATCTCTCTTATAAATTTGCTATCTCTTGGGAAATTATCCATTGTCTCCGCTGCCTTGTTTAAGATTAAAAAAAAAAAACAGATTTAAGCTGATAATCATCTGAAAAGGAGGAAAATTGTGAATTATAGTGGATCATAAATCCTCCTTTGTGATTGAAACAAAAATTCCATTCTTATCTAATGTGAAATCTATAGTAATGGAAGGTAATTCCTTTCCTGCCAGGTTTTAATGATTATCTTACAAACCAGTTTAAAAGTAGTTGGAGGAGATAGGGAGGATATACAAGCTGCTATATAAAAAGAAGAAACAATTTCACCTACCTTTTGAAGAGATACTGTGAAATACATTTCTCTAATAAGAATATCTGATGAAAATACTCTCAGAAATAGGCATTTACATGCTTTGGAGCTGCTTATGAAGATTAGGGTAATTTTTCCTGAGAAGAAAGGAAATTATTGATTTAGTGTTCTGTTACTGACAACAGAGTCAAACTCCAATTGATTTCAATATATGTGTTGCATGAAAGGTCTGATATGGCCCTAAGTGTTGGGCCTACATTTAGAATTACCCATTCAAGTTAAGGCAAAGATTCTGGCACCTTTGCTCTGGTTTAAGTAGCATTTTATTTCACAGTTAATCCTGTTGACTTCCCTGGAACTATTTGTGGAGTCAGGTACTGTTTAGAAAACTTGAACCTCCTTAACCTGAGTGTGTGAGAGCTGGGAACACCTCTGGTTCGGACCCCACCCCACCCTGCATGGCCCGCTCAGACTCTGCACCCCCACTTCCACCTCCAGTAACAGTTTAAATATAGTACATTAAGGATGTATCTTATGACATGTTATACATTTACAGTACTCTATAATGGTTTGTACATACAAAAGCTTTAATAATAGACTTTGCTTGCCCTTCATTATGCCAAATGCCCAGGATCTGGAAAATTCCTGGATCTGGAATAACCTATTTCCCAAGGTTGTTGGATTAAAGAGGTTCAAGAGTATTAGTGAAGATTTTAAATTCTGGCCCTAAGGGGATATTGTGAGCTTCTAAATAAGAATTCTGGACAGTTAAATTTGCAACGATCTACATTTTTGTTAGTCTCTACGGTGCTGCAGGACCATTAGTTGTTTTTTATGATTCTTGTGTTAATGAATGACTGAGATTATTTGTATGCAGTCAGGAGGAATATTTTCAAATTGCTTCTTTGTTTTCTCCTTCACTTACCTAGTATAATTCCAATAAGAGAAAAAGTTTTGTTTCAGCTATTATGAGAGTATCAGAAAAGCTGAAATGTTCATTCTTTACCATGCTAAAGTTGAAGGATTCAAAAGAGACAATATGTTTTTTAAGATTTCGGTGATTACCTGTTCTTTTGGAAAGCTCATAAAAGCAGACAGTGAAACCACTGACTGTAGAGCACCCTAGTATTGGTGATAAAATATCAGTTTAAAATTCTTCACATCATCTTGATAATTCATCCCTTTGAGTGACTTTTGCAAGTTAAAATAAATTTAAAGACTCCACCTGTGAAATTGAACACAAAATGTGAAGTCATTTTGCTAGCTAATTGAACAATATCTTTAGTGAGACCATTAGTGATAATGTAACCCCCTTATTTTTGTCATGTTAATATCAGAATAGCCATACTGGGTCAGACCAGAGGTCCATCTAGCCCAGTATCCTGTCTTCCGAAAGTGGCCAATACCAAATGCCCAAGAGGGAGTGAATAGAAGAGGTAATTATCAAGTGATCCTTGTTGAAAATGATTCTCCTTTCATTTTATTCTGATTTTTATACTGGTGTTTATTGATTTCAGTGGAATACTAGACCTATTATCCCTTAAACTCTATTCCAACTTCCATTTAAGTCAGTGAAATCAGGTCCCCAGTTAACTGTGAAGTATAATACACAACAGCAACCACATGAAGCCATTCTGGTTATTATCATGATTTACTGTTGCCTTCTTCCCCCTCATTCATGCAAGTGATCAGACAGTCTCACTGGGCCCCTGAGCAAAGGGGAGGAGGGCAGCCCCATGTACTTCGAAGGAGCAGGCTTGGGTAGCCAGCCCTGAGCCCTGTCCGGACCATGGCGCCCACTCAGCCTTTACCACTGCCTGGATCGCTCTGTGTGGCCTTTTAAAAGGCCTGGGGCTCTGGATGCTGCTTCAGTAGTGGCAGCTGGGAGTCCTAGCCCTTTTGAATGGCTGGGCCCTGGGGCAGTTGTTTCCTTTGCCATTCCTGTCGGTGGGCCTGCATGTATGAAGAGCACCCACGATATCTTTTAGGGATATAAAATCACATTTAATTGGTTAACCCAGGGGTTCTCAAACTTTGTGATACCGCAACCCCCCTCTAAGTTGCTCATGCCCCCCTGGAGGGTTGGGACCCACAGTTTGAGAAACAAGGGGTTAACCAGTTAAATGTTGTGTTTAACCAATTAACTGATAAAGGTAGGGTGGGCAGGGAGAGCTGTTCCAGCCCAGCCTGGCTGGAACAGCCCCTGCCTGCGGCACACCACTGGTTAACTGGGACCCCACCAGTAACAGCTGATGCTAACCAGTTAACCTTTCACAGCGCTGATATGTGTATGCAATTATTAGGTTTTATGGGGGGAATGGTGGTTGTAAGTAAGTCTCACAGCTTCACCTATTTTATGACTCAGTTATTTGTATGGAATAGAATGTCATAATGGATTAGTAACATGGCCAGAAATCAAGGAACATAAATTTTTCAACTGGACTGAAGTAAATAGAAGTAGTGGTTTTTGGTAATGACTGAAAACATTTAGAGCATGAAGACAAGTTCTTTAATAGTTATTTTCTCCTGGGATACTTTATCAAATGACTTGGTGATACTTTCAATAATGTGGACCACATAACTTACTACATTTCTACTAGAGAAGCATTTTTCAACAAATGCCATTTAGTTTCTTTATTATAACCATCTTCCCTTTGGCATGTATTAACTGAACATAGCTTTTACCAAGATTACTTGAAATGGCGGGTTAGTCTACTAAATTGTTCAGTGGGAGCCTTTGAACTTTTGAAAATGGAAATGGGCCAAATGTAGCTGGGGAGGATGGTTTCAAAGAAGTGAATACCCAGGCAAGGCTTAAATGGTTTCAGGAAAGGGAACATATAAACAAGGCTTAAATAAGTATTAACTAAAGCTGCGCTCCTATGCACTTTTTTACATAGACTATTCCTCTTTGAAGTTTATTCTGACTAAAGATGGGTCACAGATGTTAACTGTAAAGAGATTCATTGAATAGTTGTGATGGTTATCAATGGCTCAGAGGCATAGTAGGTTATGGATTGTGATTGTTGTAAATTATGACCTTTCACAACTATGAATGCCTAGAATACTGTCGCATTGAATGGCATCTGCCATAAATGTAACCCTTCTGAATGCGGCCCTTCCAGCAATGATCTCACATCATTTGACAATGCTCATTGCCTTGCAGTGATGCAAACAGACTATCAGCATTGCTTAGGAGGACTGACGCATGTATGCAGCTATCCCTCATGTGCTCAGATTACCAAAGTCTCCCATCCACCACTATAATTAATTTCTGACTGTATTCAATAGCTCATTAAGCTCCCTTCTTAGTTCACTAGAACCACATGGTGCTTTTATTTAAAAAAATGCTCAGCATTGACCTAACACTTGTCCTTTTTCAAGTCAATGGTAAAAATTCCTACTGTCCGGGATAAGAGAAGGATTTAGCCAATAATAAATAGTCTTGAAAATCCCATCCACTGGTTCTGTTGGTTTTTTTTAAACTTGTACCTCATACCGTCTCTTACTCCAGTCAAAAGAAGTGCAAAGTGGCTGTAACAGGCTATCTATTTATTTTGCAAGTATTTTACACTCAATTCACATTGGTATGAGTGACTACATAAGACAGTGGAGAATTAGAGCAATGAGGGTCCACCAATTCACTCTTCTATGAGTGTAGAAACTGTATTTTGTTAACTCCCTAAATCATTGGTGGGTAGCCAATGACCAGTTGCTTAATTTCATCTGTCTTGGGATACCCTTCTTTCCCTCCCCATCTCCCCACAAGGCTGGAGTTGGGGGAGAAATGGAGCATAATGGCAACCCCAAGCCTATGTACACCCTTGTGCATGTGAGTGGCCCGTAATTGTTTGTTTTTCTTGTGGGATAGTGGCCCATGACAGGAAAAAAGGTTCCCTACCACTGCCCTAAACTATATCTTTTGGAAATGGATTAGTAGTAATACACCCTTTTGTGTAGGAAAGGTATGTGCCAGTACTTCTCCCAGTCAGGAGTCTTGCCTTAAACACCTACAACTGATGAACAAGCATGACTGTTCACTATAACTATGTGATAAACAGCATTGTCTTTGATTAGACAACAATAAACAGTTGTAGAAACATTTGGGCTGGAATGGACCTTGTGAGATTAGTCTGTCGCCTCAGGCTGAGGCAGGACCAAGCGTTCCTAGACCGTTCCTGACATTCCTGTGCTTCTTTCAAACACAGATACCCTGACTCTGCTTCAAAAGTAAACATAAAATTAAAAAGGGGCTGCAATCCTGAGATGCTAAAGAGGCTTGCTCGTCTTTGTCTGTGTGCGTGCGCGTGTGCGCGTGCATGTGTGCGCGCACGTGCGCAACTGGTCTTAGGGAAATCTTATCAATTAATGGGGTGCAACATAAACAAGTGTTTTTATAGTGTGGAAAAATAATCCATATGGATGAAGTGCTATTTTAGGAAGTGATACCCGAGAACTACCCTATGATAATTAAATCAAGATGAAAATTCAGGCAGTAAAGATATCCTGTGAAGTGACTGACTGGCTGGTTACTTGTTTGCTACTTGCTTTCCTTTCATGAGTGGCAGCATGTTGCTGCTTCTTGAAATTGACTGGTCATCTATGCTTTGTGTTCATGGACACAGCAAGCTTTGGAGCACGGAAGACAAGCCTCCTTCTTACGGAAAATTACATAATGAACAGAAGAAGCTTGGTAGAGCATATTGTCATTCTTATGATCCTTGGCAAGAAAACTGTTGGCAGAAGGTCTTCAAATGTATTCCAAGACCTTCACTCTTTGTGGGGATGTCATTGTTTCCTCAGAACATGGTCAATTCCGCCCAATTGATGCAATCTTCATGCAGGTCACCTTCTACTTTGAGCATAAAGGGCAAGTGTCTTCATGTTCTGTGAAAAGCCACAATATGATAGCCTCAAAGGAATCAGCTTGGTGAGCAAGAAAATTACAGCTATGTTTTCCAAGAAGATACTGGCTTGCGGTATAGCCATATAGTGACTTTACAGCTAGAAGTGTGGATCTCCATTTTTGATCTGCATGAAACAGGGATGGGCAATAATTTTTGCAAGGGGGCATGCCAAGAATTTTGCTAAGTGGTCACAGACCACACTTTTCTACAATATTGTATTTCTTTGAATCCAAGAGTGGGAAAACCGCAGCCCATGGCTTAATTTGATCCAGTTCATGGCAAGGGCTAGAGGGCAGTGTGCACCAAGTTAATCGTGAGTGAGCTGTGTGGAGGTTTTCTATTGTTTCCACCTTGGAGTAAGCAAGGGGTTGGAGTAAGCAAGGGGTTGGGTTTGTTTTTCGTGTGTGTGTGTTTGTGTGTGGGGCCCCTGACTGAAAAAGGGTTCCCTACCCCTCTTTTGAAAGTTCATATAACACTGGCTCATTCCTACATTTTCCCTAATTGCCTTTTTGTTTTGTCCTCTCTGGAAGAACTATGGAAAAGCTAAATATGATAATTAATAGGGAAGTCTTAGAGCTGTGGTGTTCAACTGAAGCAGTAGCCACTATAGTGATTACTGCTATAGGGAACCAGCCACACTCAACTGGCCCAATAGCCACATATGGCTAGCGTGTTGGACACTGTGGTCTTAGAGGGTCTTTCTTCTGTACTTAGGTTGTTGTAGTAAATGCAGCTTAAGAAAATGTTAGTGGCCATGTGTTTTGCAAGAAGAAAAAATGTTGCTTTTCAATATTTCCCCTGTAAATCCTTTGTAACATTGTACATTTTGGAGTTCAGTCCTTACTCTTCTTACTCATGCAAATTGTCTGCAGTTCAAGAGACCTGTCAAAATTACAGTTTGCGTCCAGCATATTCTGGACAATTTTAACATCTGCTGATACAACAATGTAGAAGAATGAGGAGTGACTGAAGAGCATGACCTTTGGATTTGGATCACTAATTATGATGATTTTGGCTTCTGAGGAATTCCTGATCACTGAGTTTGATGAGCTGGTCTTACCTCATCTTCCATGCCAGAAAGAGAGGGCTGTTGTGCAGACACTGTTCTCACAAGGGTTCCTTCCCCTCCGTCATGCCCTGCTTGCTGCGGGAACTCATTTAAAAGTGGCGAGTAAAGTTGAGAATCTTGATATTTGTCACTCCTGACCATGTCCTCTCCCTCACAAGCCAAGTGTAGGATGCAGTGGCATGAAGCATGTTTTCCAGTCGCACCGTTTATGCTGGCTGCACCTTTATTTATCCTGGTGATGACCTTGTAACAGCAAAACGTGCCCTGTTCGCCAAGAGGTGTGATAATTGTAATTCCCCTTTAACAGAGCTGCCAGCACTATGCATCTCTTCCACTTGAAGCTTGTTTGGAATGCAGCAAGTGGATTTTCCTGCTGGTTTGAGCAATTATAATCACCTTATGCTTGCATTATTTTCTTTAATGTGGTTGCTTATAAAGAGGTAGATGGGCTCTAAAATGCCACTGTTGATTTTTAAGGCCGTTCATGATGTAGGCTCTATTTAAAATCTCAACCACTTTCTGAAGGACTTCTGCATTCACATTCTACCTGCTTTTCAGGTCCCTCCCATCACATGTAAGAGAACAGATGATCAGGTTTATCCTATTCCTTTAAGACCACTGTTGGACCTTGCTTTTTAATCTTCCCCTTCATTTATCTTGGTCTCTATTTTTCTTTAAAGTTTGAGGGGGGGTTTTAAAATAATTTTTCTGAAATACTAAATGTTTGGGGAATGGGGAATTTATCAATATTATTATTAAAAATATTCTTCTACTACAGCACATTTTATCTTTGCAGGAGTGAGATGAGAGAGATGCCTTTTCGTGCATTATGCAGCATTGGTGAATGGGAGTTGGCTTTCTCTTGCTTTATTTGAACTGGAAAGGTCATGGCCTAAGTTTTTCTCCCATTGTGTTTATTTAACCTTTTATTTTTATAAAGGTGTTTTCAGTATGGAATTTGACCTTCATAAACAGTGTTGAGATCACAAATAGCATGTATGAATGAAATATAAAAAGTGTTGGCAAGCATGACTTATTCCTAAGCTGAATGCCAAGACAGTACTTTGAGAGGGGTTACCACACTCACCCCTGCATGGTACTTCAATGAAAATTCTGTGGTTGCTAATTCCCCTTCTCTTCCCTCATCCCAGTTATGACACCGCTCTTCTTTTATATGCTAGAAGATTCCAGTTTGAGATGAGAATCTTCAGTCTTTTGTGCTTAGCACTGTTAATTGCAATTTCGGAAGATCCTTCTTCAGTTTAAAAACTAGTTACTGAAATCTCCGTTCTAAGGTGTACAGCAACTATGACTTTGCAACCTACTTAAGGATATGATTGTCATGGATTCCATGACTTTCTGGAACCTCCATGACTTCTCATGAGGCAGTCCCAGGGCCACTGAAACAGCAAACCAGTGGTCAGCCCCCAGGCCCGCTGGAGTAGCAATCCTGGGCTGGCTGGGGTTGCTCAGCCCGCTGGCTGGAACAGCTGCAAGCCCCTGCAGCACTCTGTCTCCCTTCCCCCCACCCCTCGCAGGTATTTTTAGTAAAAGTCAGGAACAGGTCATGGGCTTCTGTGAATTTTAGTGTGTTGCCCAATACTTGTCCCTGACTTTCTAAAAATACTGGTGACAGAATCTAACCTTAACTATAACAGAATGCCAGATGTGCAGTGGAACCAAAATTCGTTTGCAATGATTTAATTTTAAAAAGTTGGCACTCTTTCTGGGATAGTGTCTTGATGCTCTCTGAATAGATTTTTAAAGCTGTGTTTTACATAATTTATAGCTTCATTTTTGTGTAGGGGCTTTTCAGTAGGAAATTTTTATTTCTAGAGATTCTGAATTAGAGGAATAATCAAGGATCTGATTAATTTCATATTATCCTTTAGATCTCATCTTATTTCAATCTATACTAAGGCCCAGTCATTAATGGGAGAACAGAAGTGGGCCAAAAAGTAATTCAGGGCAGATCATTCTATCTGTAGACTTAAGGCTATGGACACTTCAGAATTCTGGGCTGGTGACTAGGGAAGAGAGGACTGGTGCCTTTGTGGAATCATGTTGCACATAGCCTTTCCATAGAAATGACATGAAGATCTAGATCATCAGGTGTGGCAGGGACAGATGTCAGCAAATTATTTCACCTCTCACCCTCCCCTCTACCAATCCTGCTTTCAATCCCCACTTCAGTAAATACCACTAAAGGCTGTGGGACTGTCACTTAGTATTCTGGGAGCATCAGAAAGCAGACAGGAGAGTCCACACTTTCAATGAAACCTTGCTAATATTGGGCCTGCAGGCAGAAAGCCAGTACAGGAGCTGAAATGTCAAATACTGATGGTCCTTAAATAAATTCTCCATGAACATAGAAGAGAAGCTGTGAAAGGAATAAAGGCAAACAGAATGTGGATCTGTTATGTATCAGGCGTGACATTCAGGCTCTGCTGAAGTCAATGACAGAACTCCTATTGACTGCAGCAGTGACATGTTACCTCTGGACTTGACGGTTCAAAGTAGGGATGTTAAATTTTGATCAATCAGCTAACGGAGTGGTCAGCGGAAATTCCATCGACTACTCAATTAGTCGATAAGGGGAAGGTCGGGCACTCGCTATCCTGGCTGCGCCTCAGCTTTTTAAATGTAGGAAGAACCCTGTGGGGCTCTGGCTACATTTCAAAAACAGAAGCGCAGCAGTCAGAACCAGCGTGAGCGGGGACTGACTACGCCATTTCCCCTTGGTGTGTCCGCCTCCCTTGCAGAGACAGTGCTGGATGGAACCAGTTTTTAAGCTGGCTCCCCACAGCATCGGCTCTTTCTCCCATCCCGTTGATAGAGGCAATAAGTGGAGGGAGAGCGACAAGTTGAGTCGCTACTCAACTATCCGATAAGCTCATATTTACTAGATAGTCGACTAGTTGCTTACATCCCTAGTTCAAAGGGACAGCCGATGTTCATCTTAACAGAATAAATATTTAAATAATTGTGGGTGTGAGCTTTTTTTAAGCTAAAGAATCCTTTCAGATAGTAATTCAATTGAAGTAAATGGGAATTGGTACTTAGCAGCTTTCAGGAGTGCTCAGACTCTTGCAGGACTGGGCCCTTAAACTGGTACCTATCCCCAGGGATCGACAAATGCACTCGCCCGCTTGCCCCTGGCGAGTAGATTTTTCCAGCCGGCAAGTGCAGGGGTGGACTGGCCCGGTGGGAGAATGGGCCGAAGCCCGCACTACAGGCAGCGCGGCCTCATCTGATCTGCTGGCTGGAGGAGGAGCACAGCGCTGCTGGGAAGGGGGAAGTGCAGCGATTCTTCCTACCAGGCTGCCTGCGTGCAGCTCTGGTGCGAGGAGGCGGGGCGGGATGCCAGGACGCTGATTTTAAAGGGCCGCGGCAGCTTGGCTCTGGCCGCATGTCCCTGGGAGCTGGCTGCAGCGCGCGGCACAGCCAGGGCCCGCCCCACCTGCTCCAGTCCTGCCACGCACCCAGCCCCACTTTATCTCCGTGCCGCTCGTTCCACATGCCTCCCCTGCACCCCAGACCCATTGGTCTCTCTCTTCCCTGTGACCCTTTGGCTCTGCACTGCCTTCACACCCTGCCCCCCAGCTCTGTGCTGCCCATTCCCTGCACTGCCCCTAGACCCCGATCCCTCTGCCCCTCCCGTTCCCCGCATCCCATTCTCCATGCCTCCCCCACACCCTGCTCCCCCCAATCCCTGCCCCCCCAGCTCTGTGCTGCCCATTCCCTGCACTGCCCCTAGACCCCGATCCCTCTGCCCCTCCCGTTCCCCACGTCCCATTCCCCGTGCCTCCACCGCACCCCGCTAACCCCGATCTCTGCCCCCCCAGCTGTGTGCTGCCCGTTCCCTGCACTGCCCCTAGACCTCGATCCCTCTGCCCCTCCCATTCCCCACGTCCCATTCCCCGTGCCTCCACCACACCCTGCTACCCCCAATCCCTCCCCCCCAGCTGTGTGCTGCCCGTTCCCTGTGCCCCCCTGTACTCCCCCACTGTTCCCTGCACCCCTCTGGCTGTGTGCTGTCCCTGCACCCTGCTTCCCCTGTGGGTCTGGAATGGGCAGTGCAGGGTGCTTGTCCATAGGGAGGGACTGGACAGGCCAGGAAAAAGGCTGCTGCGACCCAGCAGTGAGTGAAAGGGGGAGTTCACTTGAAGCGCCTTTGCCTTTATGGAAAAAAATGAATGAAAATGCTATTTGTTATTTATAGGGCTAAAATGCCGAGACAAAAAAGAAAACCAAAAAAACCCCATTGCAAAATGCAAACGTGTAAAAGACAACAACAAAGGTGGGGGGAATGTTTTGCTTGGGGCAGCAAAAAACCTAGAGCTGGCCCCCGGGGAGGGGAAGGAGCTGGGCTGGGCTGTGGGGAGGGGAAAAATATGGGGAAGGGGCTTGTGCTGAGGGGAGGAGGTTAGGAGAAGAAGAAGAAGAAGAAAGGGGAAAGCATCAAGGGACAGGGGTGCAGGAGAGAAATGCCAGGGGGCCAAGTGGAAACAATGAGGAAAAGGGCAAGAGGGGAGGTGTCAGTGGGAGGGGGGGACAGGGTGATGCTGGGAGAGGAGAGGGTAAGGGCACGGGGGGCGGGAAGGGGAGGTGCTGGGAGAAGGCTTGAAAGAAGGGGTGGGCATGAGGAAGGTGGGGATGGAGCAAGGCATCTGTGAGGGCACGGGCATGAGGGGAACGGGGGCAGAGGGTGGTGAGTATCAGGGAAAAGAGCAAAGGGGGCAGGGGCAGTGAGGAAAGGGGGAGGCACCAGGAGGGTGCAAATGCCAAGAGATTCTGGGGGTGAAGCAGAAGGGCAGACACCTGCAGGGAAGGGACCAGCACCAGAGGAGAGAGGCAGGGCAGGTATGTAGAGGGGTGTGTTAGGAGAGGGGATGAGGAGGGGTAGCTCACATGATTAGAGTAGGGCTACTGGAGGAGTAGGCACAGGGCGGAGAGAAGGGCTTGTGGGGGAGGATGGCGAGTCCCTTTTTTGTCTGGCGAGTAGGGTTTTCCATAATATGTCGACCCCTGCCTATACCTATTGTTAAATCACTGAAAATCTAGAAGAGGTATCTCATCCTTCTCTTCAAAGTACTTTTTCCTACAAAATGTTCATGGAGAGGTCTTACATAAAGAACTAATGTTTAAGATACTCTGGCTGTGAGATTGCACTGTCCTGAGCGGAGGGCCAAAATATGGGGGATGTATTTATTGTAAGGATGGTTTTACTTGTGATTCTTGGGTAGAATTTTTTGTTTGTTATGAGGGGTTCTTTTTTGTTTACCTACATAGTTAAGCTTATTTTGCTTAATCAAACCCACAATAAACCATGCTAGTATGAGCACTTTTGTACCAGGAGAGATGCTTCTACATTGATTTTGGGTTTTTTTCATTTTAATTAGGCCAGCTTAGTTAAAGCAGTACACTTAAGCATCAACAAGGCCTTATTAACACAAGGCCATGCTAAGCTACTGATTAGCTGATTGCGGATATAAAAAAGTATGCAAAGAGATTTTGGAAAACTACAGGGAAAAGGGAGTTGTATTTTTAATGTAAAATCCATGTTTATTTTTAATATGTAAAGAAAATGTTAATTAGGTTTGCTTCAGGAACAATAGCTTCAAACCCACTTGTAGTATACAGTAATATTTCAGTACTGCTAGTTCAAGAAAAGACATGATTTAGTTTGCTTATACTTTAATTATTAAAAAAATTGTAGTAGTTATTTGTTCTGCTGTTTGTTGACAATGCTCACTTAAAATTTTATAGCAGTGTGTGTATTCTTTGCTTTGCCTGCCTAGACACACTATAATTTGATCATAAATCGGTAATAACAAGGTTAAAAAAAAAACTTTCCGTAATGATTTTTTTTAAAATAGAAATTAATGCACTCAGTTTGTACAGCATCTAGAAATCATCAAATGGGAAGTCTAACACACCAGAGATAGGAAATTGTTTTATAGATGGGGAAACTGATACAGGATAAAGGGAAGTGACTTGACAGTTGGAAAACAAATTACATCAGTGTAAGATTGTGTTTGCGGCTAGTTACATACATGGTGACTCATCATATGTCACATTTTACTTGATTATTCTCCGAGGTGGACTTGCAAGGGCAAGTTGAAAGCATAGGGAGAAGTGAGGAGTAGGGAGATGATGAAATAAGGATAAAATGAGGGAGGGGAAGAGAAGTTGGACTGAAGAAAAGCTGCTGCAGCTGTGTCACTGTGGCAGTCCCTATGCTGGTGGGAGGGTCATTTCTCCTGTCAGAACAGGTAATCCAGCTCAGGAGGTGGTAGCTAGGTCAATGGAAAAATTCTTTCATTGACCTGTCACTGCCTATGCTGTGGGATAGGTCAGCACAGTTACGTGTCTTGGTCATGTGGATTTTTCATACCCTGAGAGAGCAAGGTATGCCAATGTATGCCAAGCTATGCCGGTGTGGACCAGCCCCGTGTTACTGAGTAGCGAGCTTAAGTTAGTATAAATTAAATGCTAAAGAGAATAGTCAGGTTTATAAAGAATAGCTATAATTAGATCACCTTCTTTATGTTTGTGTTCTGTGTGATTAACAATTCATGCTACTTCTGGAGATAGAGTAGTACAGAGAATTTTGTTGCTTTAGTGGGAGATGCTCAGATGCTATAGTGATGAAGGCCGCATAAATACCTGCATACATACATAGAGAGAAACAAATGCCTAGCTATCATTTTTATAATTGACCATGAAGAGAATTTGAGGACAGAGACTGACTAAATGTGTAATGTTCCAAAGATGTACTTATATTTATGTATAACTGGAATTAGAATAATGGCAAATTACAGGCATACAGTTCATGCTGTTCTGTTGAAGGTGATGTCAGTTTTTCCATTATAAACCCTATTTTCAGGGCTTATAAGCATGCTGTAAAATTTTACCGCAGGCAAATTTTGGCATTTTTTTTTTTAAAACCCTCACATACACACCTCTTTGCTGTTGGGCTGGTTGTTTTGCATGTCCAACCAGGCTCTGAACTGTGGAGGGAGGATTTGTAAAATAGCTGGAATGGTTCACAAATGTAGGCAGTCTAAAGAAAACAACTTGTAGGGCCTCCTAACTTGATCATATAGGATGAGATCAACCCTTTCCCTGGGTATGATGGGAGATAAATCCTATGGTGGGTGGTAGAGGAAACTTTCACAAGGATTCAGATCATTCCAGATTACTCTGTTGGGGATTGGAATTGGGGCTGTAAGGTCTACCCCGAAACTTTGCAGACTTCTGAGATTCCAAGGAAGAGTTTGGCTCAGTACTGGCCATTAGCAGCTTCCTGATAGGGGGTCTCAATTGAAGTCTTGCCAACAAGGACTGCCCCGCCATGGGAAAGATAATGTTGCCTGAAGCTATAGTTTATCTTATTTTAGGTCCTCTTGGCCCACTCAGGCTCTAACCTCTGTATATCATTATCTCCTACCCAGTGAGCCGCCATCTTCTACAAGGTCTATATGAGGGAAGGACAATACCACAGACAACCCTTTCTTCCATGCTAGAGTGGGGAGATCTGCACGAGTCATTCCAGCTGGGTGGCATGATTCAGGCAAACCTATGTAACTACCCTTAGATCTCAGAAGGGTTTTGTGGAGCAGCTGCTGCTGACCAGGCATTGAGTCTAATGACTCAGCCTAGGCAGCAAGGTGTTTCTTCCGAGCACTGAATCATCAATATTCCTGACTGTTAGGCAGCATTGTTAGCTCCTCTCATTTGGCAGAAATTCTGCTTTGCACATGGCTTCAGTTGCTACTTGCTGACTGTTCTTGATTTTCAGGTAAACTCAGTTTCCCAACTTAAGCGTATGTTCCTCAAGTACCTAGAGATGAATAGCTGCCAGTAGTGCTAGGAACACCACACTGTGGTGATCCAGATTTATATTTGTAGGAGTAAATCCACTGAAGGGTGGATTGGTGAAGAGGACCTAGTTGTTTCTACTAAGGGTCCAGCAACCCCAAGACTATACATACACAAGTGCGGATTCTGTTCTTACATCTGTTTAAGTCTGAAATAATAACTAGTTACACTAATGTAAAAGCCATTGTGCGATCAGACTCAGACCTGTAGTCTTGTACTGGCTAAACTAAAAATATTTTTCTCTGAAAATGTTCTGGGCCTGCTTTTCCTCCCTGACTTCATGGAAGTTGCTCTTAATTGACACCCAGGAAAATAAATTCAGGCCCCTCTGATTTGAGCCCCTTCACGACATGAAGTGCTTCATTTAGGCTGACCCATTAGTGAAAAACAGTAGCATTATCTACAATTACAACTTGCTGAGTTTCTCAGTACTCTGTTTTAAGGAATGTAGCCGTGTTAGTCTGGGGTAGCTGAAGCAAAATGCAGGGCAATGTAGCACTTTAAAGACTAACAAGATGGTTTATTAGATGATGAGCTTTCCTGGGCCAGACCCACTTCCTCAGATCAACTTTCTTCCACTATTTGATCTGAGGAAGTGGGTCTGGCCCACGAAAGCTCATCATCTAATAAACCATCTTGTTAGTCTTTAAAGTGCTACATTGTCCTGCATTTTGCTTCTGTTTTAAGGAGATACTGGCATATAGGAGGCTCACTCAGGATCTGACTCCGGGATGGGCAATAATTTGTGATGGGAGGGGTGTGCACTCCAAGACTTTTGGAAAGTGGTCAAGGGCCCCACTCATCCAAGACATTAATGGAGGAGGTGCAGGGTCTGGGATGATGGTTGGGTGCAGAAGGGAGTTTGGGGTAAGGTGGGTGGCTTTTGTACATGTCAAAGGAAGAGGTGCAGCAATTGGGTTGGGACCAGCACAAGTGGGGACTGAAGCAGCTTAAAAGCTGGCTCCCCCCAGCACCGTTTCTGAAGCAGTCCCTAGCACACCATTTCCTCGCATCTCTGCCTCCCCTGGCCCCCGCAGAGATCTTTCTGGGGGGAACCAACTTTTAAGTTGTCTTCCCCCTGGCACCGGCTCCTGCTCCCCCCCCCCCCTCCCCTGCCTCTGATACAGGCAGGGGAGGACAGACTAGTTGAGCATATGCTTGTCGGATAGTCGACTAGTCGCTTACATCCCTAGCCCCACACAGGCTGCAGGGCTGGGCTGTGTGCTCTGAATAAGAGCATGAGGGGAGGGGGGATTGGTGCTTCGCCCACTGCATGTTACTGAAACAGGAAGCTCCCAGAAAACGGGCAATGGGATTGTGTTGGGGGCAGGAGCATCTCATGAAACAGCATTCCCCGCTGCTCACAGTTGTGGAAAAACAAATGGCCCACTTTTTCTGAGCAGCATGCGGGGGCTGGAGCAAGCAGGGGATTCTGCCTGAGCCTCCCTGCTGTGTCTGCAGGCTGGATCCTGCCCACAGGAGTGGAGGGGTGTTTTGCCCAGGCCTGATCTGACTGGAAAATAACTTTCGTCTCAGTGAATTGGTTTGCTTCATATGACACTGCCACAAAATTAAGTAACTTTTCTGGTTACACCACCACTTAACACTACATTAGAAGTGTTAGAAATCCTATTATGTCCTCTTGTTAAGCTCTCCCAATGACATTGCCCTCTGTGTGGGGGAGTGCTTGTTATATGATCTTACTCAAATACATCTGGAACTTGGCCCTTAGGAGAGCCTCAAAATAGAATGACAGTTGCAGGAAGAACTTTATTAGAGGACTTATGAGGAATCTTGGTACAAACCACTTTCATTTTGATGCAGAGTTTTAGTATAAGTATAATCCAACACCATGTATACTTCTGTTCCATTCCCTTTGTTAGATTTCCTTTTGGTATCCTCTCTTTCTTTTGTTGTTCTCCCCTGAGCAGCTATTGCAACTTAATCCCATTTTGTTGAAATTAGATACAGAATACTGAAAAATGTATCAAGAACACTCATTTAAAAGCTAGGGGAAAATACAATACAGGTTGAATCTCTATGGCCTGGGACTCTCTGGTCCAACTGGACCATGGATGTTGCTGGACTAAAGAGCCCAGCAGAGGAAGCCTGAGCTTGGGAGCAGATAGCCAGTGGGGCAGCAAAGCCCATGGGACACTATAGCCCACAGACAGTGGGGCCAGGAAGCTGGCGGGCCTGCTGCAGCCCAGAGCAGGGGGTGCCTCAGAGCCCACAGTTAGGGTTGCCAGGTGTCCTGTATTTTCACCTCCTGTCCTGTAAAAAATTTCAGAAAATACCAGACACCAAAAATGTCCGGTACTTTCTGATCTCTCTCTCTTCCCCCCCCCCCCCCCCCCCCCCGGCCAGGAGGTGAAAATCTGGCTCAATATGGAGGCAGCCTGGCAACCCTAGTGCTTACCGGGTTCTGCGGGGGCGCTCTCTGGCCCAGTCCAGGGAGGCAAGATGGTGGGCAGCCGCTGGCAGCCTATTAGGGCCAAAAAGCCTCAAAAGCGTTTCGTAAAGGGGCCACGCTGTTGGGTTTTTTTTGTTCTTTTTTTTGTTCGGTATTTTTTCAGAAGCCATCTGGCAATCCTACCCACAGTTGGTGGGGCCAAGAAGGGGGGGGGGGGCCGCTGCAGTACCCACAGCTGGTGGGATTGAGTGCCAGCAGGGCCACTGGAGCTTGTGCGGCCAGGGTCATTGGTGTTAGGTGGTTGGGTAAAAGAGCCCAGCAGCGACGCCAGAGCCTCCTCCCCATTCAAGACCTCCCCATGTCCAGCAAACTCCCTTGTTCCAAGGGTGCTGAACCAGGGAGGTCCAACCTGAACTGACAAACATAGCTTTTCTCATAGTCTCCTGTATTCTTGAGAATTTCTTTAATTTCAAATGGGCTTGATCCTAAAAGGTGCTGAGGGATCTCTTTCTAATCTCGCACTGCTGTTCATCAGGCATATTCATAGAAGTGAGTGGAATTACACTAGTATAAAATGTGTGTCAGATCAGAATTCGTCATGAAATGTGAAAAATATGGATATATTTGAGGCTTTAGTTGCTTCGTATGATAAGTGAAAACTTGCAAATATCCCTTGACAGATAACTGGATCATCTTTTTTCCCCCCCTTGCTTCACACAATTCTAAATGATTAGCAACTGTAGTTATCCTCTGCATTAAAATTTGATACCCGATACCAGTTGTTGATGCAAAATAATTTATTTAGAAATAATGGAGGTTTCAAAGTTCTGACATACAGTTCTGTTATTGCTTTGAAGACAGAGGCTTAAGATTACTTGTTCTTAGGAGTTGCATTGATCCTTATTTCTAAATCTTTCCTATGTGGTTTAATTTTTAGGAGGACCAGACGTCTGCAAATGGTCCTTCTCGAGACACTCCAAGGCAGCCACAAGTAAGAGAGGGAAGCATGGGATACCCTCAACTTCGTGCTGGCTACATCCCTATTCCAGTTACCCATGAAGGTGCTGAGAACAGACAGCAGCAGCCATATTACTCTGCTCATCAACCTGGCATGCAAAGATACACAGCAGAAACTGTTCCCACCACAAAGCGGGCACAGTCACCTATAAGGGGGGCCTATGCCCGTTCGGAGTCCCCTGCTAGAGGACCAGCTGAAGCTGCTCAGACAGATAAACAATGTGGACAGACAACAGCAGCTGCAACAGCCCAAACTCCAGTCTCACATGGGCCTGAGGTAACTTGTCTGTCATGCCAGGGCATGTTTTATATATTGCTCTCCACCATTTGTAACCTAAAATGGCATTACTACTGACTTATCTCTCAAAAACCCAAATTTACCATCGAATTACTTTCCATGTATTAAAACAAAAATACACTTTTTAACCGTTCTGCCGACAGTCACTTCATCATAAATGCTTTACATTTTTGCTAGGACTACAATGGCTCAGTCACATATGACACCGTAGAAAGAGTTGCACATAGATGGTTTCTGTCTCTTGATTCAGAAATTGAGGTACATAAAGCCTGATTCCCTTCTCACACTGATTGACTTAAGGGAGTTGTTCTGGATTTACACCCGTGTAAGTGAGAGCAGAACTGAGCCTAGGGCGTCTTGAGAGACAACTATGGAACAGTGTAAAAACTAAAAAAAAAAAAGGCTGTTGTTGTTTAGTTGTTTAATAGGGGGACCATTTTAGAATCTACCTAACTGCACTGTTTGGAACTGGGTATTTAAGGTGCATATTATTATTAAATGCATATAACGTGATGAGTTCATTAAAAAACGCTTTAAAGATGACCCGAAAGTAACTTTTCTGTCTCTACCCTTTGCTAACATATTCGTAATCAAAGATTTTTTTCCATACAAAGCAAGCAGAATCTTTTTTTTTTTCTTTTTAAATGTCAGAAGTACCAGAACTTGGTTTCCTATTTTTTCTGGAGAGCTGGAGCTGAGAACATCCTTACAGCTTAAGTTTTCCCAGCCCTTAGCTGAGTGGGGAGTGGATGTTAAAATTCAGCCATATTACATCTTTTAATTGAGTTTGTACTCAACTACTGGCAGGAATTGCTCAAAATATGATTTGTCCATACACCACAGCATTGTTGATAACTATGTTTTTGTCCTTGAAGCCCAGGGTGCTACATGATGAAATAGCTACTGTTCTCCCCCCTCCCGCTCTTCCCCATTGTGGCCAGAATTCCTCAGCCATGTTTGTATAACCACTTTGGTCAGTTAGCTTTCTCCCAGTGCTATGTGCAAAAGGACTTCCCATTGTACACTATCCCATGTATTGCTGAACCACACAATGTGAACATAAGAATGGTCATACTGGATCAGACCAACAGTCCATCTAGCTCAGTGTGCAGTCTGCCAACAGTGGCCAATACCAGATGCCCTAGAGGGAGGGTAACACAACAGGTAATCCTCATGTGATCCCTCCCTTGTCACCCATTTCCAGACAAACAGAGGCTAGGGATATTATTCCTACCCATCCTGGCTAATAGCCATTGATGGGCTTAACCTCCATGCATTTATATAGCTCTCTTTTGAACCCTGTTAAAGTCCTAGCCTTCACCACATCCTATGGCAAGGAGTTCCACAGGTTGACTGTGCTGAGTGAAGAAAAACTTGTTTGTTTTAAACCTGCTACCTATTTTCATTTGGTGACCCTTAGTTCTTATATTGTGGGAGTAAGTAAATAACTTTCCCTTACTCGCTTTTTCCACACCAGTCATGATTTTATAGACCTCTCTCATATCCCCCCTTAGTCTCATGCATGTCTTCTAAGCAGTATCCCCTTATCGAAGCCCTGTGGGTCAGCTGTCCAGATTCTCAGAATTCCTTGCTACAAACATTGGTTGGTAGGGATACACAAAAATGGCGTGGGAACAAACTAAAGTGTGTTACCTGTCAAAAGGGTATTGTTGCCTTCTCTGAAGTGTGATACAGCCAAGGATTATTTTCCTAAAATATCCAGACAGTACAACTCCTCCAAGAGTTCCAATAGTGGAAGCACTGGGTTAGACAAGGTGTGCCACCAGCATTTTAACTGGCATATTACTTACATTCATTCTGAGCAGTGTTCAGACAACAGTTAGTTAAAATGCCACAACTGCATTAGCATGGCTACCACCAGTGGAGATGCACCTTTAGGAAACTGGAAAGTCAGTCTAGCATTCACACAGGTAGAAGTTGGTGTGGCCAAGGCAACATTGTTTATGATGGAGGGAGGGGAGATTCTTTAGTTTGCTTAACTCTTTGCCTCCCATATAATCTGTTTAAACAAGTACAAAGGTTCAGATGGAATCTAATTAAATGTCCCATCCCTTGTCAGGGAATGCTGCAGCTCAGGTTTCATCTCTTATGTGATGCTTTCTCACTAGTTCTGCAATTGTCCAGCACGTCCCCTAGCAAAAACCAGAGAAACCAAATCCTGATGTGCAAACAGATTACACCACTACTCTCCCACTCCTACACACTTTGGGTGAGGGTGTGTCTGTAGAGAGTGAGGGGGACAAACGTTGAGGCTGCCTTTCAATATAATAAAAATGTGAAACATCACTAATTTGTGAATCTTGTTTTTACAGCAACCTCAATCTTCTACCACTTCTGAATCTCAGACAGTTTCCCCTCAGCCATCAGGAAGGCCCAGCACAGGAAGCCATCCAGTCCGTCGAGGTTATATTCCAATTCCTGTGATCCATGAGGAAAAAGGTCTCAGGCAACCACCACAAATCTATCATCAGGCACAGAAGACACACTACCCTGCTCAGCAAAGTGATTACCAAGTCCACCATCCAGTGTATCACAAGATTCAAGCTGATGAGTGGGAGCCCAAGCCAGCACGAGAGCAATCCCCATTCAGAAGGTCTCAGACGGGCTCGTCAAGTCGTGAAAGTTCACCAGCCAGAGTTACCACTCAGATGCAGTCCCCAGTTCCCATCAGAGTACAGACAGTTGTGGACAGACCCCAGGTAAGCAGAATGATCAGAAAAATCTTTTTTTTTTTCCTATAGTAATTGTGCTTTTGAGATTAAAGTTAAGTATCTGGATTATACTAATAAACACACACAATTTCACCAACATAATTCCAGCATCAGATCCTCAGCTCACATAAATCCAGTTTACACCAGCTGAAGATCTGGCCTTCAGTATTGTTTTTGACAGTACCACCATGTTACTGAGGCACTGTCTTCTCATCAAAACTAGCAATTCACACAATAGGGTGCTAAAATCCTCATTCTTACATAGGACACTCTGAGGAAAATCAGGCCAATGGAATTTATAGTAATAGTGCCACTTTATCTTCAGTGATTACAGCAACATGTTCAGAAAGTAACCACTATTTATCATTATGATAGAGGATACTCATCTACTTTAGAGTCTGTTCCTACATAGTGTTTTCTTGCTTAATTTAATGCATTCAGTGACAACGTATCCAATTCTGCAATTAATTCAGGATAGTCAAATTCCACCACACAGACAGTAATTTTCTATAATTGTAATACCATGTAAAACTCTAAAATAGAACACTATTTAGTGCTTGTCATCTGAAAGATTTCACAACACGTTACATTCACTAACTGAGAGTCATAAAGTCAAGTGGGTATAACAATATCCATTTTATAGAACCGTGAACTTGAATAGCAAGATACAGGACAAGAAATGAGGAGCACTGACCAAGATTAGCAATTACTAGACTACAAAGTTTTGACATGCCCAGAGTCACATGGACAGACAGTGTGGTGGTATCTGATACAGTGAAGGGAAGGATTACATTTTTACTAGGTACATTCCCTGAAAAGCTCTGTATTTGTTTGTTTTACAGTCAGCCATTTTAGAACAGTACTTAGGATCATATTCTGCCCTCAAACAGTTGCTCACACATCTGAAGATAGAATTAAGCCACTTGTACAGATCAGAATATAATTAACATGAAAAATGCAAAAATCTGCATTAAATGGATTTCTATAAATTAAGTAACTAAACCTCTCAAAAGTGGGCTTTTCCCATTGAAGTCACAGGGAGCAGAATTAGGTCAAAACTGAGTCCTTTTGAAAACCCACTCTAGAATATGAACAATATTAGTAAAGGGTATTGGGGGAATCAAAATGCAGAATTGATGACATGAACTAAGTTTTAACCTGGGGGAGGAGTGGAAGGGGCTAATGTAAGGCCCTTAATTAGGTTTTATCCAGTCTTTACTCAGGCAAACATATTTTCTTCAGTGCGTACTGCCCTGAAAATTAGCCTGCTTACTTAAGTACCGTACATCAATATTTATGGATTGGTAATAAATAATTGGTCTAAGTGATTTTCCCAGTGCCATGCCATGCATCAGTGAAGGAGAAGGTAAAAGAACTCTGACTCTCCTGCCTCCCAATCCTGTGTCCAGACCACAGAGCATTGCTACCTCTGGTTTTCATCGCAACACCTTGTAATTTGCTTTGATGCCCTTTTGTCTCATTCTGACAGTTCTAGGTTTGTAGTGTTGTCTCTCTTGTGGATACATTGTAACAGGCTTTGCATCTTAGTCACTCAACATCTGAAACACTGTTAATTAAATAAGCATTAACAAAAGAACAATGATCTTGGATGGTTACTTTCAAGTCAAATCAAGAGGGACAAAAATAAAGTGCATAGATTGTTAAAACCTGACAACTCCTACCTCAGACAATGGCGACACTACATATCTCACATCAGAGTAGCTGTGCCCTCTTGCTAGTACTGACACTGAGCTGACAAGAGAGCTCTCCTGATGATTTAATTATTCCAGCTCCTGCAAGCAATGATAGCTATTTCAGCAGCAGAACCTTTACCACCAACATAGCACCGTCCACACTGACGCTTAGGTCAGTGTAACTTGCATCACTGGAGGTGTGGGGGGGGTCTTATTTAATGCTCATGGCTATCGACTTTACTTTGAAAAACAGTCCTTTGAATGTAGTCCATCCTTTCCAAGTGTTTTTACTAATCTAATCAAAGTGTTTTTAAAAGTACAGGAAACAGGATTATAGATAAAACTTGCCTAAAACATCTAACACCAGGGCACAAGAGAATTAAATAGTTTCAACTTTGCAGTGTAGTAATGAGACTATAAAGTAAGTCATCGATTCCTCCTGTAAAAGTGACAATATTCTATAGTAGGGGGTTAAATAAATCACTGAACACTGATGTATACTCAGGGATTGTAATTTTGGTGGTATAACTACTCAAGGGTTTGCATCATCACTTGTCAGACTATAATAGTATCTAAGCTTATTTCTTTTGGCTGAGATCAACCATCTCCCTTCCTGCCCTTGGCATATCTGCCCTTTTCCCCCGTCCCCCAGGCCCTTTACTGAGTTGAGATTAGGGATCAGAAGAAGGGCCCAGATCTTGCAGAATGGAGAAGAGGGTTCTGCTGGCCAGTTGCCAACCATGTCTGGTTCCACAGCATCTCCTGAATGATGCAGAGAGGCTGTATCTCTTCCTCCCCCCCCCCTCCGATCCCCCAATAAAAAAAGTTAATAACCTTTGGAAATAGTCTTAAGTTGGCAATGACAGTGTTTACAAATATGGATTTTGCCAGTGCCAGTTGTTTATTAAGCAGGTAGTGTTATACTATTATATTTTATGCAGCATCTTTCAATTAAGTCTCAGTGTGACAGGAAAGCTTTGAGGCCTAGATTTTCCATAGGAACTAGTGATTTAGGTGACCTGATTTTTGTGGATATCTGACCTGAAACACCTTTTTAAAAGGGCTTGATTTTTCTGAACACTAGTGCTCAACACATTCTGAATATCCAGCTCATTTAAGGAGTCTCAAATTGGGCAGTAAAAATCATTATTCACTGTTGAAAATCTTGGCCCAAAAGCTGTAATTTGTTTACAAATGAAGGAAATAACATTGTTTGCATGTCTTACAATAATAAACTTTCCTTCTTCAGGCTTCTCAGCAACAAATCCCACTCCAAGAACCACTACCTGAAAGCATACCTGAGAACAAGGCAAGCCCATCAGGAACTGAGATGCCTTCATCTTACATCCCAATTCAAATCTTTCACAAAGAACCAGACTCTAAACCACCACAACAGAAACCTCCACCCACTACAGAAAAGGTTTATGAAAAGATTCCCTGTCCTGCTAAGGGTGCACCTCCAGAGGAGAGTCTTGCTTCTAAAGAAACTTCGCCACAGAAGATGATGGAAGCGGAAGAAACACAGAAGCATCCTGGTGTCTTGAAAGTGGAAGCAATTCTGGAGAATGTACAGATGCACGAACAGGCAGTTGATTCCTTCCAAGGCAAGAAAACTGATAAAAAATACTTGATGATTGAAGAGTATTTGACCAAAGAGTTGCTAGCCCTAGACTCAGTGGATCCTGAGGGTCGTGCAGATGTGCGCCAGGCCAGGAGAGATGGGGTAAGGAAGGTCCAGAATATTTTGGAAAGACTTGAGCAGAAAGCAGAAGATGTCCCGGAGGTAGTTCAGGTTTATGGACTTCAGTCAACCTTGATGGAGAATAAGCCACCACGAGAAATAATGGAGATGGATTCTGTGGTGGACAAAACCAGGAAAGATACAAGTAAAGAAGATGCTAAAAAGGAAACCAAAACGGAAACGCATCAACCTGAAACTAAGGAAGAAGTATTTACTAATCTTGCCAGCACAGCAAACACAGTTAATAACCCAGCTGAACCATAGTCACATGGTGAACTTTAAATCTCTCAGACTTTATAACTTGAAGTGTGTTTTTAAATGAATTTTAAGCTGCATGCCATTTCAGAAGCTTTTAATCAATTGGTTTAAAATCAACATAGGAGCTTGGGACACGAACACTTGTGGGAAGGGGAAGAGGTTAAAAACATGATGCATTTATTGTATATTCTTACACTTTACAAGAGGCATGTTTCAAGAATAAGTCTTGTACTTACGACACTTTTGTGCCAGCTGAGGTGGTAAAATGTCTCTGGGATAACATTGATACTAGTTGCATTCTAATGTTTCTTCTGCAGGTTATTTTTGTAAAAATCAAAGCCCTGCCTCACCGGAATACTAAACCCTTCTACCAATGTAGCCACTCTAGCAAAAATATTTTATTTTTAATGTTCACAAATGGGCACTTTAAGTAAAAACTCATAGAAGTGTGTAAGAAATTGTAGAGCTATTTATACGTGTGAAGGACTTCAGTGCTATATTTTAAAAGGGAAATAAAATAACAAATCTGACTGTCTTGTGGTTTATAAATTAGAAAGTTGAGTATTTTGAAACAATTAAGAACTTAAGAATGGCCATACTGGGTCAAACCAAAGGTCCCTCTAGCTCCGTATTCTGTTTTCCAACAGTGGACTATACAGGTGCTCAAGAAGAAATTAACAGAACAGGTAAATCATTAAATGATCCCTTTCCTGTTGTTCACTCCCAGTCTCTGGCAGAAAGGCAGAGATGATGTCCCTAGCCTTTGTCTTGGCTGATAACCATCAATGGACCTTTCCTCCACACATTTATCTAGTTCTTTTTTGAAACCTTTATCCTTCACAAAATCTTCTGGCAAGAAGTTCCACAAGTTGACTTATGTGAATAAATACTTCCTTTTGTTTGTTTTAAACCTGCTCCCTAGCAATTTCAAGTGGTGACCCCCTAGTTCTTGTGTTATGAGGAGTAAATTGTACTTCCTTATTTACCTTCCCCACATGAGTCATGATTTTATAGATCCCCATCATAACACCTTAGTCATCTCTTTTCCAAGCTGCAAAATCCCAGTTTTCATAATCTCATCTCAGAGAAGCCATTCCATTTCCCTAATCATTTTTGTTGCCCTTTTCTGAATCTTTTCTAATCCCCCCCTTTTTTTTGAGATGGGAGCTACCACATCTGCATGCAGTATTTTATATGTACAGATGGGATTATGTTTTCCAATATGCATTACTTTGCATTTATCAACGTGGTAAATTTCATCTGCCATTTTATTGCCCAGTCATCCAATTCTGAGAGAGCCTTTTGTAGCATTTTGCAGTCTGCTGGGACTTAACTATCCTGTAGTTTTGTATCCTCTGCACATTTTGCTGCCTCACTGTTTATTCCTTTTTTCCAGATCATTTGTGAATGTTTAACAGTCCTGGTCCTGGTACTGAAAACAGACTATATAACTTATTCTATTTTTTTTAATATTGTGGTTTTAGGTAATGTCTGTTTACACCTGCTTTCTAATAAGGGCTATGGTGTACCTGGGCTGTACTTCCTCTTGCTGCTGTTTATCAGCTGTCTGATTTCTGATTTTTGTTGTTGTATGGATACTTCATATTTGCTATGTGGCCTGCTGGTATTCAGCGTTAATGCTCTGAAGGTATTTTCTTATATGAAACCTTGCCAAAGCAAATCATGTCACTAAACATACAATGGCTTCCACTTTTGAAGTTCACCATAATTCCACATATTGTGTTCACATCTAATTTCTGTAATAGCAAATCAGTGGGATTAACAAGAACCCATCTTCTGTTGGGTGAGTTTATTTCAGGGCCAACTACCCCCTGTATCTGGCAAAACAATTAATGCACTTTTCTAAGCAATCCACTTTACTGTATAGTTAAACAAGAGGCCTAATTATTCTTTCAACTACATCCATGTAAATCAGAAGTAATTTCACTGAAGGCAGCAGAGTCTGGCCACTGCAAGCGAGAAGAGATTCAGGCCCAACAAGTTTTCTGATGTTTATTCTCAAAAGGTTTATGGCTTCTCTTTTAAATTATAAAATAGACAAGAAAAATCTTTTTATAAGCATATGTATTTGCAATGTGTGAGACTCATCTAGCATAAATGATTAGTGTGTGAAATCAGTTAATTAAAGCTGGAAAGGGAATAAATTGGCAATTAAAACTGGCATAAATTAAACTGATTTCATACCTTGATTATCAAAGGCATGTAGCCATTAAGGGTTTGGTGTTGTCAAATAATTTATTCCAGCAGAATTATATAGCCTATCGATCAAGGTTTTAAGAGACCTATTTACTGCAAAGCTAAAAGCTATGATCTGTCTACTGACTAGTTAATCTATAGGAGATTGTTTGCTTCAGTTTCATTTTGATCATCAGTACCACCAAGTAAATATACACAGCAATGTGTGACTAGTGGCTGCTTGTAGCTTTATGACCAGCTCTGTAGTCATTCTGGTAAAGGAGGTGCAAAAATTCAACAGCCTGTAATAATTCTTACAGGAACTCACTTTAAGTAGCACTTCCTCCTGCAGAGTTTCATCTGAGAAGACACACAGCTCTGACAACATAAAACAAAAATTTAAATTGGGGAAGTCACTCATGCTTCCAGCAAATCACCTGTAAACAAGAAGAGCCTTTGGAGGTAAAGATTCCCCTTGTGTTCTTTCCCTGCCGCGGGATATTACAAAGATTTGATATTAAAGGTAACTAATAAGTTAAGAAGGTAGTCAGTCTATTGTCATTACTGAAGCATATTGTTTCTTCTCTAGATGATAAGGTTATACTTAGCTTTGAAATAAAGGCATTACACTGCCAATTAATACATCACTGCACGTAATAGTCACATAATGCTATTTAAGATTATTCAGAGTATAGCGAGTCAAAACTTCATGACATATATATTGACAAGTGGAGCAGGAGCCAGATTTTGATAGCCTTAGTCACAATAAATAGCACTCTATGTATATATCACTCCATTCGTGTCAATAACACTACTCATGGAGTAAGGTTATATCCTGAGAGGAGCATCTGCCTTCAATGAGGAGCAGGAACTTACGTTGTCCATGTGTCATGAGCTGCCTCCCAGTTCCCTTGATGCTAACAGAGAGAGTCAACTTCACCCAACATGGCATATACAGCCATGTATCTGCGACCCAGCATATTGAAGGAAATGGGAAGAAGCCAAGGCCATGTCAAATTTTGTCCCTCTTGCTCACTTGCAGCTCTGCAGAGCCTGCTTCAGGTCCTGCATTACTATCCATGATGATAGCCAGCACAGTTGAGAAAGGAAGTGCCTTATGCCCCCTTATAACTAGCCAGTGTGACTCTGCTACATTCACAAATCAGGTACTTGCACACTTGCCTTCCCTAGTCCATCCACAGGACATTCTAAGTCGGGGTGGGCAATAATTTTTGGCCGGTGGCCACCCCAGAAGAGTTAGGGCCAGGATGCTTCTGGGCTTCTCCATCCCCAGACCATGAGTGGTCTGGGGATAAGGGAGCCTCTTTCTCTTCCCCCCCCCCTTCCCACTAGTCACCCATGCCCCTGGCAGGGCAGGAAGAGGCTTCGCAAGCTCCCCCACCCCCAGGCCAATCAGGGCTGGGGGGAAGTGCGTGAAACCTTCCCTCCCCCCCGTCTTGTAGGAGCATGCAGTATTTCACAGTGCCATATGCTCCCTGCAGGGTGGGAGGAGGTTTTGTGTACTCCCCCGCTCCCAGGCCAATCAGCGAGGGGGTAGGGGAGCACGTAACATCTCCTCCCGCCCCACGGAGGCCCTTTTACCCATGGCACTTCAAAGAGCTGCATGCTCCTGGCAGGGCAGGAGGAAGCTTCACACCCTCCCCAGGCCCAGGGGAGAAGCAGGGCCTCCACTGGCCAGATCAACCCGCTTGGCGGGTTGGATCCGGCCCACGGAGGCTCTTTTGCTCACCCCTGTTCTAAGTAGTGCTATACTCAAAAGTGGGACCATGCTTTGGAGTGCAGAATGTGTGCTGGTATGTAAGTTTAAGTGGCTACTCTGCAGGTGCAATAATTATTTTTAAAAAATGATAATGTCCAGAGGGTTTTCTGTAACAAATACAAAGTTGCCTAATATTTGCTATCAACTAATGGATACCACATTGGATTTTATTTAAAAAAAAAAAAACCACCTCCAAGCCCTCCAAAACAGACCCCAAACTCTGAGACGTTTCAAAATCTGAGGCATGTTCCCTCTGCCCCCGAAAAAGAGAGTAGCAATAAGAATATATAAAACCAGCAGACAGAATTGCAGTCCAGGCTTGGGCTATTTTCTGATCACACTATCTTGTCAAGCCAGTGATATTTTAAATGCCAGTAGTGGCTCGTTCTCTATATTTAAACCACCAGCAAAGACAGGCATTGTGTTTCTCATAAATATAGCCTTTTGGCTATTTATGTATGGCTATACTACCCTGAGCAAGGAGCCACAGGCAGTTAATGCTGCCTAAGAGCAGACAAGGGTCCACAATGCGACACAGTTCATTGCCTGGCTCTTCCTTGCTCCAGAGGGTAAGTAACCAGCTTTGTACTTGCTGATTACTTCCCAGACTTCATGTCTGTTTACTTGTTCTTGGAGGCTTCTTCCACTCCCTATCCAGAAGGATAAGAGAATTGGAGAGGTGGCATTCTAGACTAATTATAAGGAGTGATTAAGTATTACTGCTACTCCTCACCCAAGTCACTCCAAAGCACAACATTGGTAGATAGGGTTGCCAGATGGTACCCCAAAAATACCGGACACACAGTATTTTGATCAAGCCAAAAAAAAAAAAAAAAAAAAGGAGTGCAGGATAATAAGTACTGCCTCTCCCCCTGCCCCTTCTGATAGGCACAGAGTGGCGATCATGGCCCTGCGTGGCAGCTGGGACTCCCAGCGTCAATGGCAGCACCACCTCCCAATCTGGGAGTCCCAGCTGGAGGCAGGGCCGCGATCAGCACTGGGAGCCTGTGACTGTGCAGAAGCCTGGTGGGGACAGGGGAGTCCCAGCCACTCCCCCTACCCCCACCAGGCTTCTGCACAATCACAAGCTCCTAGCACCAATCATGGCCCCGCCTTCCAGCCGCTCCCTCCATCCATGCCAGGCTTCCGTCCGGTGCACAGCTGGAAAAATCAAGAGAGTACCAGACATTGCACATGTCCAGTATTCTCTGATTTTTTTTTTTTTTTAACGGGACAAAGACCGCAAATACCGGACTGTCCAGTAGAATACCGGACACCTGGCAACCCTGTTGGTAGCGGGCCAGGAAGGGGCATTGGAGATCACATTCTGGCCACTTTGTGCTACTCTGGTGCATTCTTTGTGATGGTGCCCTCCAGTCAGCACAAGCCTTGAAATAGGGGTTGTGTATCGCGGGTCTGCTGGAGCATCTTGATGGTCTAGCAGTCACAGACAGCAATTATGACTGCATGGAGTCATAAACCATGCAAGTCTGAACAGTAATAAGTGTAGCGCCCCCTCTCCACCTGGTTACCTTCTTTTAGAGCCAATCTCCTTTCAGGTTCGGATGGATAGGTCTGGGTTCTTCTGGATCCCGCCACCTACTCAATTTTATTCTTTCTGATTGATGTACTTGGCGGTGCCTCCACCCCCCTCACTCCTTCCTAGCAGGGTTGCCAGGGCAGCTTGGGAGGAAAATTCTAGCCCAGGATAATCCCCACGTATTCGCCAGATAGTTGGAGACTCCCAGAAAATAACACAAACACATACACTATAATAAACACAATTATATTAAACAGGAGACAATTATAACAGAACAGGGTAAAACATTATTTTTAGGGTCACCGGTGCCCTGCAACTGTGAAGTTAGTGTCCCGTTGGTACGCGTACTTTGTTGGGGCCCTTGATGACTGTTGACCACACAATCCTTCTCTGCAGAGGTTTAGCAGTGGGGCTGACTAGGTCCAGTACAGCCCAAAGGACTCACAAATGGGAGAAGGCAGCAAATCCCTCCACAGTTTAATAGGCTGCAGGTAATAAAATCCCCAAACAAATTCCCTGACTTACTAACTAAAAATTGGTGCACTCACACACTCCATGAATGAGCCTCAGGTTGAGAGATGACTCAGTCTCTGCAAAGGGGCTGCTCTCTTCTCACAGGGGTCCTCTTCAAGCAGGAACCAGGCTGCTTCGGTCCCAGAATTTCCCCTCACCGTGAAGGGGTGCAGGGCTCAAGATGCAGACCCCACAACTGCACCAAAATTCAAAACTATAGCCTCCCAGGCCAGCCTCCAGACCCACACAGCAGGCAGCAGCCCTGAACTTGCTGCTAGAGCCCAGCTGACCATGCAGTGACTCTCTCACCCAGGGAGCTGGAGAGCCAACTCCGCCTGGCTGGGGAAGCCTCCCAGCAAACTCCACAACTGGGAATCAACAGTGGAGACATAAACCCAGCTGAGGGATCCTGCCTTCAGGTCCCTAGAGGCTAGCTCTCAGGGGGAACCCTGCATGCAGGCCTGGGGCTTACTAGCTCCCACACACTCAGTCCTCCCCTTTTCCTGGCTGGCTCCAGACTCCCCTCAACAATGGTCTCTCCTTCCCCCTGGGAGGGGCATCTCACTCCCTGTGGGTTGCCAGGCAGACTCTGGCCCTGGTAGGGAGGGGGAGCCAAGGCAAACTCAGAGTGCTTCTCCCTGAGCTGCCAGCAGACAAAGCCCCGGGAATCCAAGCAATCTCCTTGGGGGTTACATAAGTTTGCTCAAACGTATTAAAAGCAGCAATGGAGACTGGGGGTAGGGTTTAATCAAAAATACCGAACACTGCTCCCCACCCCCAAAAAAAACGATTGGGGAAAAAATTCTGTTGAGAAAATAAAAAGGGGGGAGACCAAAGGTGTTGAGAGAAAAAAAAAAAAAGACCCCGATGGTTATTCAGCAAAAAAAAATTTAAAACCCACACAGCATGGCCCCTTTAAGAAATGCCGTTGAAGCTTTTTGGCCCGAATAGGCTCCCGGTGGCTGTTTGCCATCTTGTCTCCCTGCTCCAGGCCAAACAGCTCCCCTGTGGAACCAGGTAAGCACCTGAGATTTTTGCCTCCTGGCCAGGAAAAAAAGAAAAATCAGAAAATACCAGACATTTTAGGTGTCCGCTATTTTCTGAATTTTTTTTAGCGGACAGGAGGTGAAAATACCGGACTCTGCGGGTCAATACTGGACACCTGGCTACCTTAACTGGGGACACAAAGTCATTGCTGTGTCTTTGGGTGTCCTATGCCAAGCATAGCTCAGCTAGACCCAGGAAAGGGGCCCTAAAAGTGTTATAAAACAAATTCAATTTGCAAAAGAGATATAAGGAGCCTCCGTCCTATCAGCAATGAGGTGCAGGCTGCTCATTCAGTCAAGCGTTGCCACTCTGAGCACTCCCATACTTAAGTTGCTTTATAAATCTTGGCCTAAGTATTGAACTTTGTTACAACTGGTTTTAATTAGAGCTGCAGGTTTGTCACTGAGAGAAAAGTACCACAGGCAGCAGGATTTTCCATTTGTCCAGAACTCACCCTGCCAACTTGGACTGAAACTATTCCATATTTTTTTTTCCACCAACCTGACAAGATGTTATTTTCTTAAAATATTCTATTAACATTTCCAGGATTGTTTTCAATAGTCACTGGAAGATCAATGCCAATTCCGGGAGACTCCAAGCCAAGCCTGGAGGGTTGGTAACCTCTACCTGCAGCACAGGCTGCTCTGGCTCTTGGGCTAGGGGTGTAGGCCTGGAGTGTGTCTCTGGACATTGTGACCTGGTCTGCATCATCACAGCACTTCTCAGGTGTGGTCTCCTCATTTCTCTGTCATGACACGTGTCAAACCAGAGCAGCACTGCAACCCGCTATGTCATATCACCCTGTCTCAGGCGGAGCAGCAGGCCCAGCTCTGCAGGACAGGTGCTGGAGGAGTCACTCCAGCAGAGCAAGTATGGGGCAGCCTTGCTCTCCACCCCCTTCTCAATAGGCCAGGGTAGTGCGGCAGTACATGCCCATGAGAAGAAAGGCAGTTTATAATAATAATAATTAATAATTAATTTAAAAAATCACAAGACAAGTCATGTAACTTCTGACTTTTACTACATTCACTGTGGATTTCTGATTAAAAACCTACTGTCACGAATCTGCAGCTCTACCAATAATATACAGTGCAAGTTAAAAGCAATTCATAGATATTAGGGCAACTTGAGACCATCATCAACTCAGATCTGATTTCCTAAATATCACAAACAACAGAACTTCATCCAGTAATTGCTGCATCAAACATAGCAAAGCTTGCAGATGTACATTTACATGAAAAAATTATTTTCTGAAGTTTCATTATTGTAAACATTAACACTACGGACCCAAATTCTCCCAATTGCCTTAAAGAAGAATGCCTGTGGCCAACAGTTGGCCCTAAAACACTTTACTGCATAAAATTTTGAGTAGCTTGATTCTAGCCCCTATAATTTGAACATAATAGTTTCATCGTAGTAACATTTCCTCTCCTATTTGTTTTGACAGAGCTATCTCAGCATGTCCATGTGAAATAAAAAAATCTGTGCAATAGTCTTCCCTATTAAAAAGGAATCCTACACATGAAGAAAGTATGAATGCCACAAACCAGGTTATTTGTGCTGCCTCAAAAAGCTGTGTGTCTCTTTAAATCAGATTGTGTTTAGGATTTCCTAGCAAAGAAGCTGCATCTTAGTACTATATTCATGTGTGGTATCATCATACATTTCCATAGGCCTCTATGCACATTGAACAGTTTGTGCACTGTTCTGTAACACTAGCTACAAATGTAATCATATGCCAACAAATGGAATCCCAAGAGGGAGTTATTTTAGGAAAGGCAAGAGCCTAGTGGAAACGCAGGGAACATGTACTGACTCCCTTTGTCAATCCCTTTCTTTCCTTGTTCTAGAAGGTTTCAAAGGAATCCACCATTTCAAAGACTCAAAGAAGAGAGAATTAGCAAGTCCTGCATTTCTTGCACACTCAAACTAACAATGTGGCTATTAGTTTGGGTAGGTGTAAACTGTAGAAGCAGGCCTGATCTTCAGGACCCTGCTACTATTATGTGCTGAATACCCACAGTCCTTTGCAAAACTAGAACTCCTTTGGGTCCCCCACCCCCAAGTATTATGCTATTATTAGTTTTCAGAATAATAAACGAGACCAAGAATTCAGACGTTTCTAGGTCAGTGGTTCTCAACTGGCCTATGGGCCTCTTGTGGCCCAATCAGCACATACCTTTGACCTGTCTGACATCTTCAGGGCATATATATATATTGTGTAATTGCAGTCCACAGAACACACGGAGAGTTGCATATGTGACTCACAATGGTAAATAGATCAAGAGCCACTGTTGTGCATCCACTATCAATGCATTTAGAACAAATGCACAGGATCCTAATATTCCATTTGTTTTACATCTGAGGACAAAACAAGAGGTATTGCATGATTCAGGAAGGTTCTGGGCTGTGGAGTTTCTCAGCATTTGGTTCGGAGCTCAAATCCTGCCTGGGATGAGAGTTACCGACTATCCCGAGCATGCAGTAGTTGTACTGTGTTCTGGGAAATGTGCCAGTGGTCTAATTCTAACTCCACATCACCCACAAAAAACCTACAGTCTGAATTTGCATCAATTGATACCCTCATTGACAGGCTCAGCAGAGAGGCCCCAGAATGAACAAGTTTGAGAAATGAAATAGCCACTCGCTCTTACAACTCTGTCCCCACTCAGAGTTGAGGTGCATGGGCAGAGCGGTATGAAGAATCTTGCAGTGTTGTATCTGTTCTATGACTAAATAAAGGATCGCAGTCTCCAGGGCTTCACAAAAATAATTTTTAAAAATTCATGGTTATTTATCTCAGTCTTAAATCCAGGAGGAAAAACTTTTATGTGGTAACTAAAAGAGACTTACATCTGTATGCCTGGTTGGTATTTTGCAGCAGTGCTCAACTACAAATAGATCTTACTTGAATAAGAAACCTGATTTTTGGCTTTTAATTATTGGCAAACTCCAGGTTCCCATCATTTCCATCTTGTCAGGGTAGCTCAGCTGCTTGTGTCCAGGGGAATGAGCACATGGCTGCATTAATTTTCTTGGGAAATTTTTCTCTTGGGGATGGTAGGCAGATAACATACATCCCCTCAACCATGATCTCTGAATACTTGCAGAGCCAGGACATATGAAGTGGGAGGTGGGCTTCCCCCCCACACACACACCTGGAAAACAGGGAGATCTCCCATGCCAAGGGTTATTTTCACACACAGATCTGGGGGAAGAGATCTGCCCACTAGTAAGGACCACCGGATTTGAACGTAACATTAGAAAATAAGCATGTCCATACTGGGTCAGACCAAAGGTCCAGCCAGCCCACTACCCTGTCTACCGACAGTGGCCAATGCCAGGTGTCCCAGAGGGAGTGAATCGAACACGTAATGATCAAGCGATCTCTTTCCTGCCATCTATCTCCACCCTCTGACAAACAGAGGCTAGGGACACCATTCCTTACCCATACTGGCTAATAGCCATTAATGGACTTAACCTCCATTAATTTATCTAGTTCTCTTTTAAACCCTGTTATAGTCCTAACCTTCACAACCTCCTCAGGCAAGGAGATCCACAGATTGACTATGCGCTGTGTGAAGAACTTCCTTTTATTTGTTTTAAACCTGCTGCCCATTAGTTTCATTTGGTGGCCCCTAGTTCTTATATTATTGGAACAAGTACATAACTTTTCCTTATTCACTTTCTCCACACCACTCATGATTTTATAGACCTCTATCCTATCCCCCCTTAGTCTCCTCTTTTCCAAGATGAAAAGTCCTAGTCTCTTTAATCTCTCCTCATATGGGACCAAATCCCTAATCAATTTAGTTGCCCTTCTCTGAACCTTTTCTAATGCCAGTATATCTTTTTTGAGATGAGGAGACCACATCTGTACGTAGTATTCAAGATGTGGGCATACCATGGATTTATATAAGGGCAATAAGATATTCTCTGTCTTATTCTCTATCCCTTTTTTAATGATTCCTAACATCCTGTTTGCTTTTTTGACTGCCGCTGAAGACTGCGTGGACGTCTTCAGAGAACTATCCACAATGACTCCAAGTTCTCTTTCCTGATTAGTTGTAGCTAAATTAGCCCCCATCACATTTTATGTATAGTTGGGGTTATTTTTTCCAATGTGCATTACCAGGGCTTGACAAACGGCAGCGAAAGCCGCTCGCCAGCCCTTACTGCGCAAGAGCCACATTGCGCATGTGCGCGCTGCCGGTAAACAGGGCGCGCGGCTGAAATCTACTCGCCACGGGCAAGTAGGTTCTATAGTTTGTCAAGCCCTGTGCATTACTTTACATTTATCCACATTAAATTTCATTTGCCATTTTGTTGCCCAACCACTTAGTTTTGTGAGATTTTTTTGAAGTTCTTCACAGTCTGCTTTGGTCTTAACTACCTTGAGCAGTTTAGCATCGTCTGCAAACTTTGCCACCTCACTGTTTACCCCTTTCTCCAGATCATTTATAAGTTGAATAGGATTGGTCCTAGGACTGACTTTTGGGGAACACCACTAGTTAGCCTTGTCCATTCTGAAAATTTACCATTTATTCCTACCCTTTGTTTCCTGTCTTTTAACCAGTTCTCAGTCCGTGAAAGGATCTTCCCTCTTATCCCATGACAACTTAATTTACATAAGAGCTTTTGGTGACGGACCTTGTCAAAGGCTTTCTGGAAATCTAAGTACACTATGTCTACTGGATCCCTCTTGTCCACGTTTGTTGACCCCTTCAAAGAACTCTAACAGATTAGTAAAACATGATTTCCCTTTACAGAAACCATGTTGACTTTTGCCCAACAAATTATATTCTTCTATGTATCTGACAATTTTATTCTTTACTATTGTTTCAACTAATTTGCCCGGTACTGACGTTAGACTTACCAGTCTGTAATTGCCAGGATCACCTCTAGAGCCCCTTTGGAGCAATGGGAGTTCTGAATTTTACCTCAATAAACACTGAGCATAACCAGAGCGGTATCAACTACCTGACATATTGTACCCATTGCTTCCTGCGGATTACTGGAGAGCTGTCGTGTCAATGTGAGTATCCTGTGAGGTGTAACACTACTCGGCCAAATGTTTCTTCAAACACCAGCACTAGGTGGCTCCAGGAAGGGCTGCACCATCTTCCGTCAATGCCACATTCTTCCCCAAGACATCCTACCTCTTACAGCTACTCTGCCCAACTGTCCTCTCAACTGCCATGGAACCTTTTCCTCCCTCCTGGGTCACCAGTCTCCAGTAAGAAGCTAGAAGAATGATCAAAAACAGGCTAATCAAGTGGCCCTTTTTGTTGTGAGCAAAGGCATATTTAGACCCGAGAGAACTTGCCGTGGATTTTAACAGTCCCTTCTGATCACATTTAACAACAGTGTAAGCATAAGTAAAACCGTGCCTGTGTAAGAAATAGCAGGATAATCATGTTTCATGTTGGCGCTGGCTAACTACTGAGTAATCACGTTTGCGAGTACAAGAAGCTACAAAAGACAGGTTTGAACGAACCCTAAACTTGTACTGGCAGAGGAGGAGAGTAAACATGGAAATGAGAGACTGATACAAATGCATAAGAAAAGAGAACATGAACAATATGAATAAGTTTGTGGTAACAAAGGGAAGTTGAAGCTATTGTCTGGTGATGGCAAAGACTGTAATGAGATTGCCAGGGACAATGGCAGGAGACTGGACTTGATCACTCGAGGTCCCTTCCAGTTCAAGTATTTCATGATTGTCCGGATAAGCATCCCATTAGTGAGTAACCAATCACTACTAGTTGAGTGTTTTGCCTTAATTGTCAGACCCATCTGCTAAGTAAGTGAACCTCAATCCAACACTTTGCTGACCTAGTATGAGTTGCAGACATATCACAATATTATTTCAAAGAAGGGAGCCACTGTCAGTGCTTTGGTGCAGATTCTCCACATGACTGAGTCACACAGGACAAAGGGAGTGGAGATGACTTGCAAACAGTTTCTCTACTGGCAGTCGCAAGTCGATACACAGCCAGCACAGTTCACTTCTGTGCCTCACTCCTTGTGGCCTCTGACATGGGAACATGAAGTAACTGGAAAGGATTGTGGCCAGACACCTGCACAAAGTAGCCTAGCCTCCGCCCTCTCCTCCTCAGGGCTGGACCGAGCCAATAAGGCGCCCCGAGTTGGGGGAGGGCGCATGCACGGCCCCGCCCCCGCGTGGGAGAGGGCGCGTGGAGCTGGCAGTGACAGGATGCGCGTGCCTGGCCCAGCCTGGCCGCTGCTGACGCACAGCCCGGGGCGGGCCGAGCCTGGCCATGCAGGGCCCCGCAGCTGCAGGGGGAAGGGCGCTGCTGGGCAGCGCTGCGGGGGTTAACGCGGTCCCCACCCCAGGCGGCCACTGCAGGGTGGCCGCTGGGAGCTGCTGCGGCCCACAATCCAGGAGCTGGGTGTGCAGCGCCTGATGGCAGCTGTAAGGGGCGCTGTGCCCCCCATAGTTTGGCACCCCGGACAGCTGCCCAGCTAGCCTATGCCTTAATCCGGCCCTGCTACTCCTTCCCCCTTCCCCCCCCCCCCGGCTATTTTAATCTGCAATGGGGCTGGGATTGACAATCAGGGAATTGTAATTGGTTGTTGGTTCTCAGTTTCTACCTCCCTGCCTGGCCTGCACTGGATGTCTGTCTGGGAGAGGAACACCATCATTTGCTAGGCACTCCTCATGGCTTAGGCAGAACCAGATGAGTTTCTATCCTGCTCTCTTTAGGGCTCCCACAGCCCAGCAAGGCAGCTACAATGGAAAAGCTGGAGCAGGGGAGGGCAAAAGGGCCTCCACAGGACTCATCTGGTCCGCCAAGTGGATTGATTCAGCCCGCAGAGGTCTCCTCCCACCACCAAAGGCACTGGCGCCTAGATGGAACCACCAGCTGTTCAGACCAGCTGGTTGTTCTCTGGGAGGAGGGGGGTGGGGAAGACGTCATATATTCCCCATCTCCCTTCTCTGGTAAAAATTATTGTTCACCCCAGAGCTAGAGCTATTCTGCATTTCCTCTTCTGCGATGTAGCAGGCAGCCAGCGAAGGAGTTGAGCAGCTACAGCAGAAGAGGGGGCAACAAAGCTGCTACTGGGACTTGAAGTGATGTGATTGGAGAAAACTGGGGAAGCAACAGAGGGGTTTCAGAATAAGAATTGTGGTTTGGGCCCTTATGCTCAGCTGAATTAATCTAAAACACACAAGTATTGTAGTGCACATGTAACCCACACACCTACTGGGTGTGGTTATCTGCCCCACACCCATGCACTATGACCACTTACAGAGAATGAGTTTTCTCTACACCTGGGGGGGAGGGAAGGGCACTGACCCACAGAAAAAATAGGGGCCTGCACACAAGTGAGAAGGAAAAAAAACCAACAATCCCTCATTGACGTGGCCTGAGGAGAAAGACACTCCCCACATTACCTTGTCCACCAAAGCCTGGAGGGGCCCAGCCTAGTAGATTTGTGTGTGCTCCAGCCTGTGGTGGGGCAGCAGGGGGAGGGGCAGCTCTCCAATGGTGCGGGATGGGGTGTGTGTCTCTGAGCTCTGGGGCCAGATTCAGGCAAGTGGGGGGCCACATCCGGCCCCTGGGCCCGAGGCTCCCCACCCCTGCTCTACTGCCTTAGCGGAGAGCTGGCTGGCTTTTAGTTCAAGCTGTAGGGGCCCATGCACTAAGCGCCAGAGATCCCAGGTTTGGTTCCTCCTGCTGGCATTGCGCGCGCGCACACACACACACACTGTCCCAATGAAAGAGAAAAATACTGGCAATAGATGGGAGAGGTGCACATATACCAGCTCAATTTTAACAAGTCCTTATTCTGGTTCCTGTAAACATACCTCAGCTTTAACATTTCCCCAGAATATATACCATCTCATAGAACTGGAAGGGACCTTGCGAGGTCATTGAGTCCAGTCCCCTGCCCTCACAGCACGACCAAGTACCATCCCTGACAGATTTGCCCCAAGTCCTTAAATGGCTCCTTAAGGATTGAACTCACGACCCTAGGTTTAGTAGGCCAATGCTCAAACTACTAAGCTATGCCTCCCCGCCCCGCCTTTGCAATAGCTTCCCGCACTCGTCTGGGTCTCACACATGCCATGCCACCCATAGAGTAAATCTTCAACTGAAGTATATATTTTATGATTATTATCATTATATGGCATCAGTCACCTTATACTATGTAAATATAAAAGTAATCTCTATATTTTAAAACAACAGGGCTGGAACTTAAAATGCCACAGAACTCAGAATACCCCTATCTCGATTAGACTGGGAAAAGGATTTCAGTTTTGCATTTATGGGGAGGAAATAATTATATAATAGCAGCAAACAAATATGGCTGCCTAGATACAGTGGTTATAAGCATAATAAAATATTTAATGTACCTTATAAACTAGCCATAATATCAGACGTTCCTAGTCATTTGAAAGGGCGTGTACAGGATTTACTTGAAGACGGACATAACAATCAGTATTAGGGTGCAGGTTTGTCATTGTGGAAAGGATGTCATGGCGAGCATGATTTTCCTATTTGTCCATGACTTTGCTTTGTGTGTGTCTGTGACTCACCCCACAGGGATGGCTCTAGCATTTCCTGTTCTAGGGAACTGGACCCAGAGCCTGCCCTGCTCTGGACATTGAGACCTGGCACATGGAGTCACAGCAGCAGCACTCAGGTGTGGTCCAGTCACCCCTGTTATGATCCCTCCATCATGTGCTAGGTCACAACACTCAGAACGGTGCACTAGGCTCAGACCTCCTGGACCGGAGCTGCCACTGTCAAGGCTCCCCTGTCAAGTTCCTGCCCCACACACCAGCATCTGGATTGCGATGCCAGGAAAGCATGCTGCCCTCTCTGCTGGGCACTGACAGGAAATTTACTCACCCATGATATTTACCAAGGTGGCTTTCCCATGATTTTGATAAAAATAATGCTGTGGCATGTCTGCAGTCCTAGTTACATCATACTAGCACGTTCACTTGGCATTGCTTGGGTCCTTAATTCAGTTAATTTTTGTTTTTCTTTATGTAAAATAAATCATTGCTCTGGGGTGGGGCAGGAGATGAGAGGTTCAGTATACAGGCTGCCCCAGGAAAGCAAACTACCCCAGCCCTCTCTCACTGCAGCTTGGGCCAGGTGAGAAGCGCCTCTCCATGGTTGCTGAAGCTCCAGCAGGCACAGCCATGGAAGGGGTGGATGTCTCCCAGCTGGGGCAGGTCCAGATTTGTCTGCCTCCCTGTGGACGGAAGCATGGGCGAGCTGGGCAGCTGCCCAGGGTGCCAACCGATGGGGGGCGCCTGATGGCAGCTGTAAGGGGTGCGCAGCGTCCCTTACAGCTGCCATCAGGCACTGTGCACCCAGCTACCGCAGCACCAGCCCTGGGGCAGCGGCCCAGCAGTGACCTTCCCTCTACTGCCTTGCATGGCCTGGCACGCATTCCAGCATCACTGACCGGGGCGGGCTGGGCAGCGCATGCGCCGTGCACCCCAGGGCCCACCAGCAGCCATGGCTGGCCTGTGCATGCACCGTGCGCCCAGGGGCAGCGCCACGCATCGGGCCCGGGGTGCCGAAAGGGCTCGGGCCGACCCTGCTCCCTAACCAGAGTAAGGAATGCAGCAAACTGTGCACTTTCTCCTCACTCCTTGATGAAGGGGATCAGCCAGCAATGCTCCCAAGTGAATGGGGGGGGAGGGGTTCCAGCCCTTTCCCCACCCTTCCTAAAGGACGGAGGCTTGGGGTGGGGATAGTCCTGGATGGGGGGGAGGGACTTTAAGTGATAAGAGAAAGCTGTATAATAAAACTGGTGGTCTTAGCTCTTACCATTTAGGAGTTCTTTTTATGCCTCCCTGTACAAATCAGGGGAGTGGGGCAGCTTCAGACACTCGCTCGCTCGCTCACTGACAAACTCTCTTAAATATACAGTAGGTTTTTAGTACACTAGCACCCAACCAGGCTCAGAGCCTCATTGTGCTAGGCACTGTACAACACATCTGGGGAGACAGTCCCTGTTTTGTAGAGTTTACTGTCTAATATAGAAACCAACAAGTGCTGACTATAAAATTAAATATCTGGGAGGGAGCATGACTAATGGTTAAAACAGAGAAATATGCTGTCAGAGTCACTGAATTTACATTCTGGCTCAGTAACTGTAGATGATTCACTTAAGTCTAAATTTTCATGCTCACAATTAGGTACTAGAATCTCTATTCCTGGGTTGCAGTGGTTCTGAACACCTATAATACTCACTGACTTCAATGGATGCCAGTGTGTCGGAAAAGCAGCCTGCTTGTGTTTAGTGCCTAAACATAAATTTGCAGTAAGTGCCCAACTTTAAGCATGCAAGTTTGAAAATTATGCTCTTAACCTATTTGTAAAATGGGTCTAATATAGCTACATCACAGACATGTTGAAAGTTTTAATTAGTGTTTGTAAAGTGCTTTGAGAGTCATGGATGAAAGGCCTTAAGAGCAAATGTTATTATTGTGCCTCCCAAACCCACACCTGTTCCTGAGGTCTAAAACTACAAGCTCTCTGGTGATGCATCTTTAAGCGTCTTGGAACAGCAAGTATAATTACTGAGAAATTAGGTAGAAGATTCCATTCTGATGCAACTGCATAGAATTGGAGCCTGCTGTAGGCGGTGACACAAGGATTTAGAGGGTGTAGGCAGTCCCCAGACCTTTTGTAGTCAGCATAACACCTTTGTTCTGTATGTACAATGCATACCACAATGGAGTCCTAGGCCTTAATGAGGGCTCCTATGTGGTACAGTGATATAAATAATAGTATATTACCTTAACCACCTGGCAAAATTATTTTGGTCTGTAGTAGAAACAAGGATCCCCAGCCATAGACCAGGATCCCACGATGTCAACTGCTATGCAAACAGAAAGAAGGTCGCTGGCAGTGTTCCCTGTAAACTGTGAGCTTGTGTGGCTGCTTGGGAAGGATTCAAATGCTGCCCAGCTGATTAGCAGAGTGCCCACAGCTATTTTTTTCTATTGGTGGTGCATTTGCACACATGCCTCGGTGCATTTAACATTTATTCTGTAATGGATGGAAAAGATCAAGGACCCCATTTTCGGAGGACGGGCTAGGAGGGAACAGCAGGCATGCATGCTGGGATGCTGCTTGTTTTTCTTCCTGTTCCCCTGACTATCAGGGAGCAAGGAGCAAGTACATGGATTTCGTGAATTACTTCTCTGCCTCCTCCCTTCACCAGCCAGGAGTGAGAGGCATGCACAGAAGCTATGTATTTTCCCCTCGCTCCCCGACAGTCAGGAGAACGGGAAGAAAAGCAAGCCACGTCCTAGTATGCACGGCTGTTCTTCCCTCTGCACTCGTGAAATGGCACCCTTGGAAAAGATTAAAGGAAACATTACCCTGCCCCATCTATACTTTACACTAAGAATATACCTCAGGGGTGCATATATCTGCACTAGAAATGAAGTACATTCAACAAATATGCCTCGCGGTGCACCTTCATCGATGCAAGCATTGGTACCTGTGGCAGCATTGTGCGAGAGCTACATGGCTATGGTCTGCCCAACAATCCAGTGAACGATATTTACCAGCCACCTGGAAAAGGAAGTGATTTGTCATGGTCCACTGTCTAGGATCCTGCCTTGAGCTGCCAGGATTACTGAAGCATCCCCTCTCTGGTAAGGCTCATAGCTCAAAGTTAGGATTTCTCCCTCAATATTTATAGAGCAACTCACTGTGCTGTGTTAAAACAAAATATTGTGATTTCCAATAGTACCTAATTTTTCTAGGCCCGTGTGTATCCATTAAGGTGGTGATTGAGTAGGATACAAGGAAAAGGGGCAGCAAGTTGTGACCCCTCATTATGCCAGATGAATCTGGCTCATCATGGGCCAGTTCCATGGTTGTTTTGCTTAGGTTTCTGTGGCACACAACTGCGAGGAAGCTTTGGGAGGGATTTTTCCCAGCAGCTTACACATCTGACCCAGTGTGAACTATGTGAAAACAATTTTCCCTTCAGCTTTCACCAGGATTCTTTGAAGAACTTAAAAAACCTGCCTCTGCTCCAAGTAATAAAATGACTTTGACTGCAGGGGTGGCTGGTATGGTAGGCAGGGGAAGACACTGCCTTCTGAAACTGCCAGCCTGGCCCCACCCATTCTCTGCCTCCAAAAGGCCTACTGTAGGCATACTGGGGTGGAGCGTGGCTGCCTCCGAGCACCCACCCTCCCCATGCCACAGGGCCAGGGAGGCTGGGGCCATGCACTGCCTGCCCTCCATCCCCATGGTGCTGGGGGGAGGGGAAGGCCTGGGGCCATGTGGTCCTAGCCTCCCAGGTGCTGGGAGGGGAGGTGGCTTAGCTCCTGTGGGGGTGGAGTTTGGACCTCCCCCAGCCCACCTTCACCCACCACCCAAGTTTTGCTGAAAATAATCTTTTGTTGCAACTCTGTTATTGTGAAGGTTCGGGATGGAGGGAGGAGAAGAGTGGTTATTTTCATTATATTTCTTTTTTAAAAAGCAGTCAACTGTTACTGCCTCTGATCAGTTACCATCTCGACACCTTTAGGTTAGTATAAGGGGAATTGCTAGGAGTAATACAATGACATTAAGAAAGGAAAATATTAAGCTGAATATCATGAAGATCTCCATGATTAAATTAGACTATGAAATAGCATCACCAGGGAGAGAGAAGAAACTGCTTTACTCGGAACAGTTAAAAAAAAATCAGACTGGAGAAAATGATAGAAAACTAACTATAAGGACGAATTCTTTCCTGAAGGGTAGTGACAAGATTATCTAATGGGGCTTTTCCAACCTTAACTGATAGGATTCTAGGTCTACTCTATGAAAATGCATCTGCCATAACGTTTTTTTACCCAAACTGGGATTTGGCAAGTGCTTGCATTAAGCATATGTGAAGGAAATCCTGGCCCAAGAAGGAAGTAGTTTATAGTAAATTAACTTTTTGGCATTATAATCATATACACCATTAGCTGTGATGCAACGTTGATTTCTAGCTACCTATACATTTTGGAACAAGTCCTGGAGGTACTGAATTGAACAAGCACCAGCAATTCCAGTGGAAGGCACAGATAGATACTCAGCACCTCTCAGATTTAGCCCATGATTAGACAGCAATCGGTTTGCAATTGCTATTGATTTAGGGCACAAAATTAGAGGCCAAATTGAGGCCTCCTTAGATATTTGTCCCTAAATGCATATTTAGGAAGCTAGATCTCTGGCACCAGTGAATTAAGGATGGAATTTCCATATCCCAGCTTAGAGAGTCCGCAAAAACTTCCATAGAGCAAAGGGCTAATTTACCAGAAGAAGACTCACTAGCAAGTGAAAAATGAAGCTCTGATGCAACTTTGTATTATTAGTAAATGAATTAAATCATTGCATTCATGAGTATCAAGGTGCCTTTCAGGAAAGCATATAGCAGCAATTAAGAGGCACATTTCAGAATGATGGGGGAAAAATGACCAATATAATTTGAGAAATATTGAGAAAGGGTCCAATTTCAAAGTTTCCTCACCATCATTAAATGGGGATAATAATGCCTGCTTACAGTCCTTACATAAGTGGACTGAGGATTAGTTAACATCTGCATGGTACTTTGAAAAAGTGAAGCACGGTGGGTCTAAGCTTAAAAGTGCTCAGCTCCCATAGCATCTAGTGAGGTAAATAGAAGAAGGTGATCAATACCTTTGAAAATCAGGCCCTAGCTAAATGCTTAATGGGCCAAAGCCTATAGTCCTTACTCAGTCACTTGAAATAAAGTTTTTACTGAAGAAGTTCTGTAGGATTTGGAGCATTAGGACTTTCCATCAGATAGGTTCCCAACAGCGAAAGTTTGTCTGGTATACATCACAGAATAGCATATTGGGTTGGCGATTTCCACAGAGCAAGTGAAGTGACACCCACATACCCTCCCTCTTCCTGACTTTGGCCAGAACCTGCTGTAGGCATCACACTGTAGGTTGTGATGCCTATAGTCTGGCACCTCTCTAGTCTGGCACCCTCAGGACTTGACCGGTGCCGAACCAGAGAATTTGCAGAACCATGGGAGGTCAGTATTGTCGAGAAGCATTACCAGCAGCTTACTGAGCTCTTAGAAGACATTTAGGGGTAAATTAGAGCTAAATATCAGCACAGAACACTGAGAGCCAGGACTTGTGGCTGTTAAACTTTAAGGGACTGCAGGAAAGTTGGTCACATGCATGATAAGTGGACATCCGACTACTTAAAATCATTCTGGACCACAAATGTTGCCAGACCAGAGAGTGCCAGACTAGAGAGGTTTGACTTGTAGCTGCTTTTCTTGAGTGGGGCTAAGAAAGAATTTTCCCCTCATCACCAGATTGCCCTATGTGGAATGTGTGGGGATTTGCCATTTCCACAGCAGGTTCAGGGAAGGCTGTGTTATGGTGAGGGGTGAAGGGAGTTAGGCTGTATGTTGCAACTCCTTATGTAAGTGTTGTGTGGAGGTGCAGTACAGGTACTCCATAGGAAAGTATAGGGGGACCAGATAAATGGCTTAATAAAGGACTTAAAAAGTAAGTCTTGGTTAACAGGAGAGGAGATTGTTTCAGAGCTCCTATGAATAGTATGGCATGGAGCTTAGCCCCCTTTCTTATAGCCCATCTTAACCCATGTACAGGGAAGGTGGATGGTAAGGCCCCAGCAGTGGGCTGGCTGGGGGACCTGGATAGAAAAAAGGGGAGGCTGGTATAAGCTACTGAGATAGTTATTGAATGAAATGGAGGTCCCTGCACTCTATGCTTTTTTCTTCTGGGTAGTTTCAGACATCTAATCGGACAGTTGAAGCCTGATTAAAACTATGTTTCCTCTTCTCCTTTTAGCATAGCCAGCCAATATACTGGATTGGCAGGTGATATCAAGAAAGAATAGTGTGTTTTGACTGCCTGATGTCAATTCATCCATAGAGATGTAGGTACAATCTCCATCTGATATAGCAAAGCATTCACTTCAATCAAGATGCCCTGTTACTAGTTACACTCTGGTTCGGATATGGCCCTGTGCTTGCAGATGCCATCCTGTAACAGTGATGGCTATCCATCCACTCCCCTTAGACATTTCCTTACTTCCTGAACACATTACTAAATGAATTCATCTCCAGCCTTTCCCAGCAGAACCATTGCCATAGTATGTTATTTCAAAGGATCCACAGGAGTAAGCCTCAAACATACTGACTCTGGGACGCCCCATAAATCAACAGGGCCAATTCCCAAGCCTTTATGGGACTCCATTACTACTCTCTTGGTGTGGTCCCTAGGGTGGAAGCACTTCAATACGCGTACCAGAAGACAGGTTTCTATTTGATATGCAAAAGGTGAGAGACAAAGATACTATAACAAACTCAGAGTAAAGAAAAATTTTACATGGGGCCATCTCACGATGAGCCAACAATGTTCTCTCTCAGTAAGTCAGTTCTATTCATTTAAATGATTCTTCCCTAAAATATATTATATTCACTAAGAATCTCTGGGTTTTACATAGTAGTGTCCTTCTCCAAAGCACAATATAGACAATAAATGTTGTCATAGGATTCTCAAACTACCCTTGAATTTGGTTACTCTGACAGAATAGGGTCTGCATCCAAACCACCGTTGGTTCTGATTCTACAGAAGCAAAACTCACTCATTGGCTAAATCTACACTGCACTGTTCTTCCAGAAAATGCTACACAAATTGCGGTTCACAATTTGTGTAGCTTTTTCAGCTTCTTTTTTCAAAAGAGGCTTTTCCGACCATTTGGCCCATCAACACTGGGCCAAATGTAGGGGGAAAAAAACCCTTTTTCAGAAAATCCCTTCTTCCTCATAAAATGAGGTTAACAGAGATACTGAAAAATCGCATCTGCTCTTCTGAAAAAAATTGACTTAAATGGGATTACACTAGTGTATCTGAATGGAGAATATGAGCCTATGTCCTTATAAATTTGAGTGCTTAATAATTATGCTGTGAGGCATGAAGTAATAGTTCACATACAATTTTTATCTTCTTAAATCTGATTTGAATAAGACTTCTTATAAATCATTACCCAGGTTGAAACACTCGTTCATCGGAGATTTAGAATTTGACTCCCATCCTTAGCCATTATCATGTGGTTCCTACAATGTATTTAATATATTATTAATAAGCCTGAATGTGGGAAGGGAGAATTGCACCACAGTAACCAGCAGAGGGCAATTTATTACCACTGATATTATGTAACATGCATTTCTAAATGTTCAGAAGAGACTTCTTTTCATTACTCTGACCCTCAAACTCTTTTCTCTTCAGATATGGAGATTTCACTCCTAATTTACTAGGCTCAAGCATCTCACTTCAGAGGAGACAAAATGAAGGATGAACATTTGTTGGGCTTACCTCAGGGGCCCTTGCTCACTAAGAGCTTCTTTGGAACACTGAATGAGCGATGATGATGTCAGGTTATCCTCACACAACTATGTGAACAGCAGCTTTTTAACCCATACATTTTAAGGAAATGGGTTTCAAGTCCTCAACCACTTGAATGATCAGTGACATAATACAATTTGTGGGGCTAACACCTTATGCTTCCATGTTGGAGAAACTTGACAGCAACCTCAGAATTTCATCTCCACAGCCTACTATTGCTATGGAGCAGACTCTTTTAACATGCAAGACCCCTGTGTTTCTACTCACATCCACTATAACCCTAAGCAAAATAGGATCCTGGTCTTATCTAGCTGCCTGAAAATTTGAATAATCTCATTTTGAGTCCAGGGAAGTAACTATGACATCAGTGACAACCACAACCAGGGCAGAGCAAATGTTATTTACACCACTGCTCTTTTGTAACATTCAAGCATCATTATCAGCTCATTATAGGTGAAATTCACCCCTGTGCAGAGGACCAGCACAAGGCTGTTGCCTTCATTAGTCCACAAAAATGAAACAAGCAGAACCTGACTAGTGCATAAGCCATGTTCTGGCACTCTGCATAGGGTGATTTTTTCCTCCAATGAGCTGGAGAATGATGTTTGCATGTTGCAGAGGTCGCATGGGAGCATAACATTCCAACCTTCTTCGCTCACGTTTCTGTATTTTAATTTCCGGCATATACCCTCTTCAAATAGGCATGTTGTAGACCACTGCCAAACAACACCACTCTTAACAGGCGTACACAGGGGTGTGTGCGTAAAGGGTACGAATCCCCCTTTTTCCTCCAAGTAAGCATGAGGCTGGGATGGCACATTTGCCCCAGCCTCCCTCCCTCATGCTCTGGCCGGCTGGAGGAAGGCAGAAGTGGTGTGTTGCCCCAGCCTCCTTTCCCCCATGCTTCATGCCGCCCTTCCCCCCCCACGGGAGCAAGGCTGGGACAGGGATGAGTTGCAGGGGTAGGTCAGCCACCAGCACCTCCCACAACTCACACCCTTCCCCCCCAGAAATTTATGTATACAGGCCTGCTTAATGGGCAGGAAGAAGAGGTGCATGGTTATACCTCTGTGAAAATATCGTACACAATGACAACTGTGAGTACGACAGTGAAACCCGGGACTGAGCAAGATAACTTGTTTTTCTGACCCTATACATTCACAATCCATCATGTCATTATCCTGTTAGAACTGTGTCATTTTGTCACTACAATGATTTACCAAAGCCAGTTCCGTGTCCACATTTGGCACATTTTCTTTAGAGCCAAACATTTCCACATTAGCTTCCAAGTCACTCCACTTACCTGAAGTATGAACAGCATAACTGCATCTGAGCCTGATAAAAGGCCATCAGAGCTCAGCTAGCTGCAACTACTACTCCCTGATGGCCTTTTACCAGGCCCAAGTGCTTGTTATTCAATTAGAATCCTAGCTAGGCTCCTGCTCTTAAATTAGCTTGTCATGGGTGCCCTGGATTACAGGGCCAGCATTCTTGCCCTGTAATCCAGGGCACCCATGACAAGCTAATTTAAGAACCATTCTTTTTTGATTGAGTAGGTGATGCATGCAGCCCTTCCTCAATGAGATGGGGTTGCAAATAGAGGATAACCTAGTGTCAGATAAGGTCAAAGGCGTGAGTCAATAGTGTAACAGTTACAAGGTCATATTTCTACTAGCTTAATAATCATTTTTGTGCCATTCCACTCATCCTGTTTGTAGAAGTTTTAATTTTGACTTCACAGTTCAGATAAAACATAAAACTAAAGCTCTAACCAGCTGGCTGCATGGTATTTTGATATCCTGCTATCATTCCAATTGGGTAATTAAGAAATATCCACCCATAATTCCCCTGCTCATCCCAATTAAAGGAGTTATTCCTCAGCAGCTGTCCTGCTGTGCCATGTAATTATCAAGCTGTACTTTGTAGTGGCATAGCATTGATCATTCTATGTTTTCAACTCACTTTACAAACTTGAATGATCTAAGCCTCCAAACATCCCACAGGTTGAAGGCTGGGGGACATATTATTCCAGTTTTGCAGATGTATAAAGGCAGAGCTGTTTGGTACCTCATTGGCAGAGTCAGGAACAGAACCCAGCATCGTCATTCTACCCTGTGTGCCAACCACACCACACTGACTAAAAATCACTTTCTTTTACTTTCCAGTGGCAGTATCTTCTTATTGAACAAAACAGTTAGGGCTCACGGTGCTATACTGACTTCTGTTTCGACCAGAGTTAAAATGCATACACACGCAGATGTTGTGCTTGAATTGATTTGTATAAATAGAGGACAGTGGTGACAGTTTAAAATATCAGCATATTTTCAATACTGAATCTGTATTTATCCTTTTCACTTTAATTAATACTGGGGGCCTGAGGCTGAGTTATCAGGTAAGCAGAAGATTTCTGTGGTTAGTGCCCTAGCTAAAGAGGTTCAGAAACCTCATTCTAAAATTTGGAGAGAAGAGATGCTACTTGGAGGCTTGCATGTTTGTTTTCTTTTTTAGCATCTTCACATATAAAACTTCTGATTGCTATAGAACTTGCTTAGGTAGGGGTCTGGATCTGAAAATTTTTCTTTGAACTTTTAAATCTTTGCTTTTTGGACAAAATGGTCTTGAAAAAAATCTCTCTCAAGGTTGAAAGTCAGCGTCTGAAAAACAGATGCCCCAAAGGAAAGTGCCAGTGAACTGAGATCAGCAACAAGTATAGCCCAGATTTTAAAAGTTGGTGCTAAATACTACTTTTTAAAAGGGCTTTAAGAATTTGTCTGATTTTTAGAAAGTGCTCAGCAGTGACACATTCCACTCATTTCAGCTTTTCTGAAAATCAGGCCACTAAGGCTACATCTACACTGCACAGTTATTTCAGGATAAGCAATTCTGGAATAGTTATTTCGAAATAGCCTATTTCAAAATAGTAGGTCTACATTGCAGGGAAGCCTCAAAATTAGTCTGAGGCAGGCTTCCCTAATGTAGACATGCTATCTCAATTTAGAGCCCCAGGGGGAATAACTTAGAATGGCCCTGGGGAGGGGCTATTTCGAAATAGCAGCAGTGGATCGTCCACACACGCCTTATTTCGAAATAGCTATTTCAGAATAGGCGTTATTCTTCGTAGAATGAGGTTTACGGAAGTTGGAATAAGACGTCCGTTATTTCGACATTATTTCAAAATAACGGAATTGCTGTATAGATGCTTTCATAGTTATTTCGGAATAATGGCTGTTATTCCTAAATAACTTTGCTGTGTACACACACCCTGATTTGGCGGCCTAACTGCAAGCACCCAAGTTTGCAAATTTTGGTTTATAAATAGGTCATACTCTAGCAACCCCTATCATGACCCAAGTCAAGGGCAAGTTTGTGCTAACTAACCACCTCAAAAGTCCTGGACCCATGATTTTAGGAAGAGCATTTTTGAATCAGCCAAGCAGACAGACAAGTGCAAGGGTAATTGGACTGTCTGCCTTCTAAGGACCTGGAGGAGTTTCTGGCTGGCTAGCAAGTATATTGGTCTGCCTAGAGAAGGAGCTGTTTCCATTTGCTGGCTGTGGACAATGGAGAAGAGGTATGTGATCTGGTGGGAGGGGAAAAAAAGAAGTAGACTGGGGAGAGGTGAAGCCTAGCTGGACACTGGACAAAGACTGAGCTTCATCAGTGGAGAAGGTTGGAGCATATTCAGAGAGGACACAGTGTTAGGGTTATCATATAACATATAACCTCAGTCATGCAGAATTTAATGCTATCCACAGCCTCAAAAACAATTCTAAAATCACAATCAAAGAGGCTGAGAAAGGGGGTGCTGTAGTCATCATGAACAGAACAGATTATGAACAGGAGATGACCAGACAACTCATCAACACCAGATTCTACAAGCTTCTCTCTTGTAATCCCACTAAAGAATGCCCCTCTCCCCCCAAAAACCCCTGAAACAACTGCTCATGGTGCTCCCTGCTACTGCTCAGAATCAAATTTATACCAACACCCTCCCTAATCCCAGACCAGGAGTTTTCTATCTGCTACCCAATATACACAAATCTGAAAATCCTGGACGACCCATCATCTCAAGCATTGGCACACTTGCAACAGGATTATCTGGCTATATTGACTCTCTCTCAGACCCTATGCTACCAGCACTCCTAGCTATCTTTGAGACACCACCAACTTCCTGAGGAAACTACAAAACATCACTAATCTTCCTGAAAATATCATCCTGGCCACTATGGATGCAGAAGCTCTTTATACCAACATTCTACATGAAGATGGATTACAATCTATCAGGAACTCCATCCCTGATGACAGCACTGCACATCTGATTACAGAGCTCTGCGACTTTGTCCTCACCCACAACTACTTCCGATTCGGAGGCAATTTGTATCTTCAAGTCAGCGGCACAGCCATGGGCACCCACGTGGCTCCACAATGTGCCAACGTCTTTATGGCTGATCTTGAACAACATCCACATGGCCCCACAATATGACAGCGTCTTTATGGCTGACCTTGACCTCTCTCAGCTCTCGCCCCCTAGCACCCTTACTGTACTTAAGCTACAGTGATAACATCTTATAGAACATTCTTAAAACTAAAATACCCACCCGGAGAAGTGAAAAAACAGATTGACAGAGCCAAAAGAGTACCCAGACATGAACTACTTCCAGACAGGCCAAGAAGAGGAAACAACAGAATTCCATTTGTCATCACCTACAGCCCGCAATTTAAATTCCTCCAACGTGTCGCGAGAATCACAGGTCCGATAATGAATACCCAAGGGGGGAAGGACAGAACCAGGTGGACAGTTTTATCAAATAAAAACTATTTATTTATGACAGTGGTGAATTTATAGTATTTATTCTAAGATTTTAATAGACCGTGTTAATAATGAATTTACAGTATTTATTATATTTATTCTATGGTTTCTAGTAAAACGTGTCAGAGATATAGGGATGGGAATGGCAAGGGGAATAGTCTCTAATCTTAAACTATCCAGCTACAGTAATAAAACAACAGTGATAACTACAAACTCTTATGTACTACCCACAAACAGCTACAACACTAAGCTTATACAACAAGAAAAAATCAAATCATACATGCCAACTTACACAGCACACGGAACATTTCACAGATATCGGTTCGGTTGCGAAGGCCTTGGTTACGCCCGAGAGTCGGGGGAGGTGGCTGGTCGGTTGATCAGGCCGGCAGCGCTTTGAAGTATACGAGAAGGCACACGCATGGTGGTACGTGTGTTGTGAAGACCTCCTAGAGCAAACTGTGCCCTGGGTATTTATCCCCAAATCTGCACATCGCTTTCCCGCGCTTGCATATTACCATATATGGCCCAATGGTCACCAAGTGGGGGGTCTGTGTCCCAGGGGTTGGGCCGAAACTGTGCAGGTTTCATGCGACCAGGTAAGCCCCGCAGTTCTCACGCCAAGGTGACGGGTGGGAGAGTCTGAGGCTATTTTCCCCTTTTCACACCTTTCCTTTTTCTAAAGGCAATGGTATGCAGGAAGGGTGCAGCCGGTTTCTCTCAAGGAGTACTGCAGAACAAGAGCGGCCTGGCCAAACTTTTTTACTGGGGGGGGAAGTTTCTTTTCTCTGACACAACGCACTATCAACAATCTACAACCTGTCTTGGAAAATGACTCCTCACTCTCACAGACCTTGGGGGAAAGGCCAATCTTCACCTACAGGCAACCCCCTAACCTCAAACAAATTATTTCCAGTAACCACGTAGCACACCTCCATCATAATCACCCAGGAACCCAACCCTGCAATCAGCCCCAGTGCCAACTCTGTCTACATCTACATAAGCGATTTCATCACTGGACCCAACCACATCAGCTACTGCATCAGGGGCTCATTTAACTGCGCATCCACTAATGTGATCTATGCCTTAAAATCCAAGTAATGCCCCTCTGCCATGTATATTGGCCAAACTAGACAGTCTCTATGGGAAAGAATTAATGGACACAAATTGGATATCTGAAAAGGCAACACACACAGAAACCTGTTGGAGAACACTTTAACCTGCCCAGGCACTCATTCGTGGATCTTAAAGTCACGGTGTTGTTTCTGGCCAATTCTACAAGCCAAATTCACATGGAAGCATTGGAACTTAATTTCATTTATAAGCTTGATGTCTATCAGAAGAATTAATAAAGATATTGGCTGGCTTGCACACTACCTTCCACATCCTAATGATTGAACCAACCAAACAAACAACGGGTACTTATAGAGGTACAAATTGTTATCAGCCTCTTGTAACCTGAACAATCTAATTTAATATTCTTTTTCCTTTTCTCCCCTCTTCTCCCCCTCTGCCTTCCCTTATTTATTCTTGGATCTGGATTTTTAGTACTCCAGACATCTGAAGAAGTGGGTTGTATCCACAAAAGCTTATGATATCATCTATATATTTTGTTAATCTTTAAGGTGCTGCTAGACTATTGGTTGATTTTTAAGTTATTCCAATTACATACTAACTTGGCTACCCCTCTGAAGTTAAATGAATCTGGTCATTCTGTTAAAAGGAATCCTAGCTTGACAGTGTAAGGAACAAGGAGCTGTAAAGGGGGTTCTAAATTATGTTTGCATTCCCCAGTTCTCCCTTATGCTTTAGTTGAGGATCAGCCCATAGGATCTAGTCCCATACCTTCAATCAAAACAGCTGGACTTGCCAAGCAGCAAACACAGGTGACTAATGACTCACAGACCTGCTCAGAGAATTTTAAACAAATACATGTATGGAAATCACAATCTACTTCTGGAAAACCACAAAGAGAAAAGATGTGAAATTCATTGACTTTTTCTTTAAAGCAGTTAATTTTCCAAGTCTGATCTTGTCCCAAACCATTATAACTAACTAACTTCTGTGAAGAAAAAACTTAATGTTACATTTCCAAACTGTAGACTTTTCTACTGAGGATTATATGAAGATATATCCTTTTCTACTAGAAACTGAACAGGAAATTTAGTTGATTCAAGAAAATAAAATCTCAAGCAAGGATCTAGAAGGATAAAGGGATTTCAAATTGCCCTCAAGGGACATATCATCACCGGAAGGGTTTAAGAAAATTCTTTAATATAAAAAAGGTTTCTTTTCATGGTTTTAAATATTAGTATTAATATTTCATACGATCATTTTCTAAGCAAGATACATTTTCATTTCGAGAGACAAGAGAGAGAAAATGTATCAGTTGTTGGACAAAAGTATATTAATATCTTTTAAATTTTGCTTCAGGCTGTCTTTTGACCTTGTCTCAAAAACATCCTCAATCATAATGTTGACTAAGTCTGCTAAAATAATTACTTCTAGTTTCTGTGTGATGAATCTGGGAGGTATAGTTACTGCAGATGGGTACTACTGTGGCCTAATTAGAGTGATAGGTGGAGGGAAAAGTATGCTAAAAAACAAGTGTGACACTGTCCAATCAGCTCAGGTCAGAACAACAGGTCAATTAAATTGTGTGGTAATATCAAAAGAATATTAAGTGTACTAGTGTTAATTTAGATGTAAGAAAACACAAATTATATTGTCTTCACTTAACTGTAACCCGTAGATTGCTATTGATTTACATTATGTATATCCCTGTACTGAATTAACCATAGATCAAAAGTGTGTGTTAACATTAACATGGGAGTTTACTTGATGTGGATTTAATGAAAACTAATGAAGTATTGAAAAAACTTAAAACACAATGAATAGTCCTGCAGCACCTTAGGGTATGTCTACACTTGCACTCTAGTTCAAACTAGGGATGCAAGTGTAGGCGACTGAAATTGCTAATGAAGCAGGGATTTAAATATCCCGCGCTTCATTAGCATGATCTTGCCGGCATGTTACTCCGCTCAACAGCTGTTTTGAAAGTGAAAGTGCGCGCCAGGATGCATTAGTTCGAACCAAACCCCTTGGTTCGAACTAACGTTACCCTCAAAAAACGAGTAACATTAGTTTGAACCAAGGGGATTGGTTTGAACTAATGCATCTCGACGCACACGTTCACTTTCAAAACAGCTGTTGAGCGGAGTAATGCGCTGGCGAGATCATGCTAATGAAGCGTGGGATATTTAAATCTCCACTTCATTAGCAATTTCGGTCACCTACATTTGCATCCCTAGTTCGAACTAGAGTACAAGTATAGATGTACCCATAGAAACTAACAAAAAAAGTAGATGGTATCCTGAGCTTCCGTGGGCACAACCCACTTCTTCAGACTGTATTCATCTGAAGAAGTGGATTGTGCCCACGAAAGCTCACAATACCATTTAAGTTTTTTGTTAGTCTCTAAGGTGCTGCAGGACTGTTGGCTGTTTTTTAAGTTACAGACTAACACGGACACCCTTCCGAAACTAATGAAGGATTGTTCTATGTGGTTAAATTAAAATGTACATTGTATATATCTCAGTAATTACATTTGCCCACCAAATGCAATTGAATCCTTGAAAATGTAAATTAAAAAGGTTGCTAACTTCAAAGCAAGGGTAATTGTGTTCGACAATGGAATTTCACAAGCTCAGTTTGCATTTATTCACCCAAGGAAGACCCTATGCTGTGATGAAAAAACTTGCCAGATCGTTTTCCTTGGAAAATATCTATAAAATGGACCCAAGGATCAATCCTGTAACTCTGAATTATTTGGACACTTTCAGAAAGCATTCAGATGCGAGAGAGAGATTCCTCAAGTAGTTTTGCATAATGCTGAGAGACTTCTGGAAAACTAGCAGATCCAGGGCCAGCTCCAGGCATTCATGTGCCCTAGGCAGCAGGAGCGTGATGCATGTGTGGCTCCGCCCCCGGGCATACAGCGCATGTGCGGCCCTGCCCCCTGGCGCGCTGCGCTTCTTACAGCTGCCATCAGGAGCCACCCATAGGTTGGCGCCCCGGGCAGCTGCCCAGCTAGCCCCCCGCTTAATCCAGCCCTGAGCAGATCACGACCTCTCTGCTACCACTTTGCATTTAGAAACCTGGACTCATGATCTATTGATGTATTTTATCTGTAACTCATTTCTTTGTCTTGTCTAATACACTCTAATTTGTTAGTGTGCGTTTACACTGCATTGAAGTTTGAAATAAGATACGCCATTTGAGCTACACAAATTGTGTAGCTTGTGTAGCTTATTTAGATGTTATTTCAAAATAGCTTATTTTGAAATTTGGCGCAGTCTACACAGCACTTATTTCAAAATAAATCGCTATTCCAAAATGTCCCTTACAACTTATGGAATGAGGTTTACAGGGAATTGGAATAGCGAGCCCATTATATTTCAAAATTACTGGTGTGCGCAAAAGACACAGAATAGCTATTTCAGAAATAGTGCTGCGGTGTAGATATAGCCTTGGCTGCCAGTGTTGGTTTTTGGTCGGGCTGGCAACAGATATTGCCAGGCCTTGGGCAACATGAGGGGGACTCTGCTCTGGGCCACCTGGAAGGGGTGGGGCCTCAGGTGGATGGGGCTAGGCCTGAGTGTCACCCAGACCACACTGTGAAGGGCTCCAGTGGAGATTTAAAAGGCCTGGGGATCGGACCACGGCTGCTCCTGGAGTAGCAGTGATGGTAGCCTGGAGCTCCAGGCTCTTTTAAATTGCCAGGCCCTGGGGCAACTGTTCCTTTCATTCCCCTCTCCCTCCGCCCCCATTGGCAGCGCAGGTTTTTGGCTTAAGATCGGGAGTTTCTATTGATCCAGGGTAAGTGACTGATTCTTTGGGATTGGGAGCAACCTATTGTGAAGTGGTTTTGGTTTTAATAACCACTCATCGCAAAGTCTAGTTTGTTTGGGCAGCCAGATGCACGAGAAAGCTTAAGTGAATTGTTTGTGGCTCCATGGTATGTTACCGGCTTGGTGAATCAGAACACTAAAACTGGAAGGGACCTCGAAATTACAGAATATAGCTGGAGGTTGGGGGAGGGGGGGGGGGTCTGCCCACGAAAGCTCATCACCTAATAAACCATCTGTTAGTCTTTAAAGTGCTACATCGTCCTGTTTTTTGTTTCAGCTACACCAGACTAACACGGCTACATTTTTATCACTGCCCTTTATTCTGACTGCCTGAACTGTTGTGAACTACTCTTGACAGTGTGACAGACAAGAAGCATAAAGCAAAGGACTATGACAGAGTGGTGGGGCACCCATAGGCAGGCTCAGTGGTGCATGTGATCAGCCCATCAGGTGACAGTCTCAAGAGGATCTCTGTGATTCAAACTGTTCCGCAGTACCTTACACACAATCCCACTGAAATCAGAAGGGATACTCACCGAGTAAAGTACTACTCAGTATCAGAAAGGGTATGAGACTCTGGCCCTAAATGAACTCGTGACACCATGGGTTATTGCTACCACTATCTAGAGAAGTTGAAAGATTTTGACACCACCACTCAGTACTGTTATACTAGAAGACTTACCCGGCTCCTTCAGGGCGGGGACTGGTGGTGGGGTGTGTGTGTGCAGGAATCATGCCAGGGCTTTAGGGATGTGGGGGGACAAAGGGCAGGGGGCTGGTGGTGGGGTGGGGTTGCAGAAGGGGCCAGCAGAGATTTCCTGTCTTCCTCCAGTCCCTCCTGGGGCCAGAGAAGGGCCCAACAGGGGTTCTTTCCCTCCCTGTGGCCCCTCCTGGGGCAGGGCCCGATGGGGACTCTCTTTCTCCCTTTCCCCTGGCCCATACCAGGACCAGCAGGGGTACTCTCTCTCTCCTTCCCCCCCGGCTAACAGTGGTTCTCCCCCAGGCAGGGGGAGCCCCACTTATCTGGCCTAGTGGCAGGCAAAATGCTGAGCCCTAGCCCTGCTGTCCAGTCCTTTGGTGATATGGCTGCTTGCAGTGGTCTTTCTGCAGTACAGCTCTCCACTGTGCTTGCTGCCCTCAATGGTGACTGTATTACGTCCCTCCTCTCTGCCTCCTCCCTTTCCATGTTCTGGAAAACAGGCCCATTCCGGTCGCAACCAAACCCTGACCTGGCTTTAAGTTAGGATAAAAGGAACTCACATACCAAATTTGGTGGTCCTACCTCTTACCATTTAGGAGGAGCTCTTGAACAAAGACTCACAGGCAGACAAATGCACGTTTCTAATATATAGATTGATGAATAAGTGTTAGATGGGGAAAATGTATCAATTTTCCCATATGCCAATTTTAATATTTTCACTGAATACACAAAAACATGTATGTATATAAGCTGGACTGGAAAATGCACATATCATAGGAAAAAAGGGGAAACCAGAAAAAGCAACAAGAAAGAAAGGAAGCAAGATTAGAATTTTTGATGGTCATTTACATCATATTCCACTGATGGAGATAATGGCACTGGCTAAACAAGGTATTTGTTGTCAGGCAGCTGTTGAAAACAGCTGATGAAAAGAGCTATGACATTGCTCAATTTTTTGCCAACCCTTGCTGTTTTTGTGAGGTATTTTGTGCCAATTCCCAACAGAACACATGGGACTTAAAGACAGGAATTTTCTGCCAAGAAAGGAAATACACACACAGTTTTCTATGTATTGTGTCTTTCCTTCCCCGGAGCCTCTACACTGCTTGAAACAAATTATTCTTGTTAATCAAACTATTAATGGATAAACAGAAGGCCTGAAATACTTTAAAGTCTAATGAAAACAATTAGCAATAGTAAGGGAAAATATCTGGATGTGTATTTTCAAGCTTCGCCAAGCTCTCTGTCAAACTGAATAACCTAAAAAGCTTTGAAGCATTTTATTTACCTATTAAAAGCCCGAATTCTGACCTTAGCTATCTGTGTGAAACCCCCCTAAAGAGAAACATAACTGTGGGCATACCTTCTCTGCAGAAGGGCTTACACAAAGGCTTGGTCTATATTTACCTGCACCATTCATCTACTGCAGCTATGCAAATAGCATAGCTGAAGTAGACATATTAACTGTGGTGTCTTGCCTGCACTATGGTCAGCAGGGGCTGCTCTCCCATCAATGATGGCTACTCTTCTTATCTTGGTGTAGTAGCAGTATCAATGGGAGTGCTCTCAGAGATCGATTTATCATGTCTACAGCAGATGCAATAAATCAACGGTTGGTGGGTCGATTGCTACAGCATCAATCCCTGGCATAGTGTAGACAAGGCCTAATTGAAATTAGGCCTTTACTCAGGAAGGGGTGGTGTGTATGGGGTTCTGGGTACCATGGTATGTGTGAATATACATAATTTTGGGAGAAGCTGAGCTGGTTATAGAACTACTATTAAATCATGGATGGATGGATGAAAGAGTGCCCAGGCATTACTTGATTTCCAGCAGTTATCAAGGTGTGAATGCTCTGCTCAACCTTCACACAGGTGTTCAAGAAAGAATAATGAGGCAGGGCTATGGGCCAAAGAATAGTGTTTCACTTCAGTATAGATATAGCCTAAGTATTCATTGATGAACAAAATGAGTTACTCATCAGCTTGTTGTTTTGTATTTCCTGGGTAACCCATTTAGGAAAAACAGGTGACTTTCTGACGTAAGTTCTGTGTGAATATTTATTGCAAGATTGAAGAACAGTGCAGCAATTAAAGTTGAGATCAAGCTGCACAAATCGCCTGTTTCTCTGGCCTTACTGTACCATATTAAACTACATTGGTGAATCTTTTTTTTACTTGAGATAAGTTATTTGCATCTTTCCCGTCCAATAGTGCATTCCATAATCCAGTCCTAAAACCCTTCCACACATACACAGACCCTCAAATATTGCAGGCAGTATCTTACTCCTGTAAGCAGTCCTTTATGTGTGTGTCAAAGATGCCGAACTAAGACCAATATTCATTATGCCTGGTCATTTTAGATTGTAGTAAGAGCATGAAGTAGATCATACCAGACTAAATCTCTCTCACTTATTTGTGCAAATAGATACATAAACTTAAGCTTAATATTGTATGTTTTCCTTATAAATAATATTTGAATAACTGAGTGCAGCACATGGAAATCAATGCATTCCCCATAATCCATTCTACACATGTTAGTAATATGCATATTACTTGTAAGGACTAAAATAATTGGAAAACTCATTTCCTCTATGTACAAGTTCCCTTATTTTTCTAGGGACTGATTCAAAGCCCCCTGTAGACAATGGAAACACCCTCAGTGGTTTTGGATGGTGACGCTAAAGACTTTGGGAGGGACAGAAGGAAAAAATGTAGATTTCCCCCCCCCCCCACACACACACACTTTATTTAATGTTTCTGATCCTTGACATTTCAAAACAACATTTAAATGGATATAAGCACCAGATAAACTGAGCAAATGTCTCACTTTTCTCCTCTTGTGGAGCAAGGCTTTGTGTTGTTGTTGTTAAGTGCTGATGTTGATACTAGCGCTTTAGTATTATTCTGATATAAATACTGAAATTAAACTGATGTTATTCACAGCATTACATATTTAAGAACCCCCTTTACAAATCCTTTTATAATGTATGTTTTATAATAGTGACAAATACTTTGGATGACTTTGACAAGCAAAGGGTGTGTCTAGACTACCTAGTTTTGTCGACAAAAGTGGACTTTTGTCGACAAAACAATACCAGCGTCTACACTACCGCGGAGTTCTGTCGACATAACGTCGACAGAACTCCGCGGTTTTGTCGACGCTGGTATACCTCATTTTACGAGGCAAAACACCTTCTGTCGACAGAGTTCTGTCGACAGAAGGTGTTATTGCCTGTAACGTTGCGTCCAGACTACGGAGTTCTGTCGACAAAGCGGCTTGCTTTGTCGACAGAACTCCATGTGTCTGGACGCAAATTGTCGACGGAAGTTTTGTCGACAGTATCTGTCGACAAAACTTCCGTCGACAAAACGCGGTAGTCTAGACGTACCCAAACTGAGGAAAAAAGATTGGTAATGAGGACAGCCTACAGTGTTAGTTTTCTTCACTGGAGATTCTTTGAAGACAGACTTTGCAGAATGTCTGTTTAATGAATATGGGACAAAGGAGGAATTTTCTGTAATACTCATACAAATCCTAGGTGTGCCTCAGTTTCCTTCTGAACGTGGAATCACTAACCAGTGATTCAAATGGGTTAACACTGCTCCTGGAACAGCACACAAAGTAGGAAGGATGTGTATGTGTGTGACCTAGCTCACTGGAGGGGAAGGTATAGGATCATTAAAGAACTGAATGAAACTGGCTGAAGTTGATTGATGGAACTATCAACACCTAAACAGCAGGAAACCTCCAGAGATGGGACTCATAAGCTGCTGGAAAGCAAAGATGTCAGGCATCTGAAAAAAAGGCATCTTTTGGATTAGCAGCAGGGGAAGAAAGTGAGTGCCAGAGATGAACTCCATTACAACTAGCTAATCCATCAGGCATGGGGAAGCAGGAGTGTGAGGGGGTAAGACTGTAGTCACATGAGGGCTGCCACTTCCCGCAGCTCCAGTTGGCTGGGAATGGCAAACTCTGGTCACTAGGTTCTGCAGGGACCTGTGTCTGTGGATGCCCAAAATAAAGAAACTGATGGGCCATGTTCCAAAGGTTGCCAACCCCTGAAAGAAGTAGTCCTCCTTAATGGGCAGGTCACAATCCCTCCTGACTTGAGCAAACTTCTTTTTTTTTTTTAAACAGGTACAAAGCAAAAACTGAAATATCGTTTTGTATCTCTTAATCATACGCTGTGGGATTAATGCAGGGAGCATCTTTCACAAGAGCTGGCATCTGGTCTGCCAATTTGTAAGGTTTAGTCCTTGGCTGAGCACTGACAAATTAATTGCTGGAAACCAGTCTCTCTCTCATGTGCTAGTACAGATAAGATAGATATTGGACTTATTTCATAATCTGTACTAGCACATGAGAGAGAGAGAGACTGGTTTCCAGCAATGAATTTGTCAGTGCTCGGCCAAGGACTAAACCTTTCACAAGAGCTAGCACCTCATCTGCCAATGCCACAGATGGACAATATATGGCATTTTACTTCTACAGTACATTATCAATGTAAGTGTGCCCTAAGCCAGTAGTTTGGTGACCAAAATTTAGTTCCACCTTACAGTTATTTGGTGGCTATAGAAACGTAGCCTGCGTTCTCAGTCCAGACACAGACTGCCACCACATTCAGCTTTAACATACCCCTTTCAGGAAAAGGGACGAAACCTTACACTTGTAAAAGTGGCTGCTTGGAAAGACAATAGAGTCATATTGGGCAGCTGGAGGCGTGAAGAAGTTTGCTCTGATCCTGCTTGTGCTATATACCTGATCTGAAGTTAGAAGATTTGTCTCCCTGGCTGTCGAGCCAGAAAATTTTATTTCTTACTCTTCAGAAAATATAAGTAAAGGGGTTTCCATGGTTTTTACACTGCTTTGCTAGGGCCACACTTCTATCCAACATTTGCTGATAAATCAGATGGAACCAATTCCCTTGTGTCAAAATATAAATTAAAAATAAAAAAAAACAAAGCTTTCAGGTTATGTTGAGAAAGAATGAAATATTGTACAACTGAATTTTCATCTTTTTAGCCCACATGCTTCCTCTCTGCCAGCCACTGTCAATGACTTGCAAAAATGCCCTCTGTTTTTGTGCTAAGTGAAACTGACATGGCCATGAAACCCATACCTAACTGTGAATCCAAAGAGAGCACAGTGAAAAAAAAAATCAATAGAAAAATAGCCAGGAGGAGCACGGGGGGAGGGGGAGGGCAGGGAGGAGAGAGAGAGAGGATAAATACCCTGACCACTGAAGATCAAAACAAGTTCTGCCCTTGAACTCACGTGTGGAGCACTGAACTACTTTGATCACAGTCCTACTTGTCCACATGTTACTAAATCAGTGAACTATTTATGACAATCCTAGATGAAGGAAGCCATACAACAAAGATGAAGCTATTGACACACTCATGTGGCACCTCATTACCTATTTGGAAGATCTTAGTGCAAACTAAGGATGTGAATGTGGAAACACAATAAGTGTTTCCTTTAAAGGTTGATGCTTACCAGTTATGGTTAACCGATGGGGACTGGACCAGCCCCTTACCTGTCACCGGCACAGGGCTATTCGAGCCCCGCAGAGCTTGTTGAAGGTGGGTAGGGCTCTAACGCAGCTGGAGCAGGGGGGCTGCTCTAACCCAACCCTTTTTAATCAGTTAACATAGAAGAGGGGAAATACACAACACCCTAGCTGAGAAAGGAGAAGGACATAAGAATTAGGGTTTGATCTTGCAAGGTGCTGAATATTGGCCTCATCCAGGAAAGCACTGAAACAAGAGCTTAATTTGAAACATTTGAATAGTCCCATGGAGGTCAATGAGCAAAAAGTTCAGCATGTGTTTAAGATAGGGCTGTCAATTGACCCATGTTAACGCCTGTGATTAACGCAGGACAGGATTAACGCATTAATTTTTTTTAAACACATTAATGCTGTGCTGCCTCTTTGAAGTGCTGCTCCAGCACTTGCAAGGGGCAGCACAAGCGGAGCCGGGGATCAGCTGGAGCACTTCAAAGAGGCTTTACAACAGCAGAGCCGGGGATCAGTTCCCAGCTGATCCCAGGCTCCATGCAGTGCCGCCCCTTTGAACCATCGCCATAGCATTTGAAAGGGGAGTTGCCTGTGATTAATCACGATTAAATTTTTAATTGCACAATTAATCGCGATTACAATTTTTAATCACTTGACAGCCCTAGTTTAAGAGCTTTGCTAGTATAACTTGCACACCTACTGGGTGTGGTTCACTGTCCCATATAGCAGCACTTAGACCACTTACAGAAAGAAAGAATGAGTCTCCTTTACTGCCTCAGCTGAGAGCCACTTGACTTTTAGCTCAAGCTGTAAAGGCTCATGCACTAAACTCCAGAGTTCCCAGGTTCAGTTCTGCCTGACAGAGTTACACTAGCTCCTCAGCACTGTTCAGGAACAGGCCCTAAACCATGAATGATAATATTGAACAAGAAGATCTCCCACTCTGAGTGTCCTATCACATGTATCGAACAAGTGCCAGACCAGAATCATGCATTAATGGAGAATTGGAGCTCTCCCAGTCTCTTCCTAGAAAAGATGAAAGAAAAAAAAAATCACTGCAGGCCTCCCAACCAACCAAGATGATAGTTTAATGGGAAAATGCTTATCTATTGTGCCTCATTTGATTGAATACACATGTCTGCCCAGTCAGAGGTGTGACTGAAGCTTGGGTAGGCATACTGCTTTTCCTCCTGCCTCCCCACACCAGCTAGCTTTAATCTAGCTAGCATGGCTAAACACAGCAGTGAAATTGGGGCAGCCCAGCTTTCAGTGCAGGCTGTACAAACCCACCGAGCACAGTGGATTTATATTGCTAGCCGATGCAGCTATTTTTAGCCATGCTAGATTAAACCTACCAGAGGTATACCTGTCTGAGATGCAATCTCACCTTTGACTGCAGGCTAGAGAAGTAGCCTGGTAATACAGTAGGACTGGGTGTTAATTTGAACAATTGACAGAAAAAGCAGAGGTTTCTTTAAGATGTAATCAGCAGAATGGAGATACTTGACTTTTGTTTGAGCTTCAGATAGTAGCTGTCTGGGTAGTCAGGCTACCCTATGCAGTCTAGCAGCCAAAAGATTGCGGAGGGGGAGGAGAAGAGCTGCTGAATGGCACTTTTAGGAGGGGTGGCTTTGAATGACAACCCAGGCACTAGCTCTTAACAGTGGATTTAAAGATAATTTGGACTGACGTTAAGACCCATTAGAACCAATGCTAATCTTGCATCTGTTTTACACAAGCAAAGCTCCATAAATTTCAGTATGGTTAATCTTGTTTACAACACCAGTGAAAATGAAATAAGAGTTAGGGCCCAGAATTACCTAGCCATTGGGATGTCTGAGAGTCTCATAGACTTTACAACAAATGAAGGCAATAAGGCTCTAATGAAAAATAAAAAGATTCCATGAAAGTCATTCTAAAACCATATACAGTGGAATAGAGAATTACAGCCCTCAGCCACGATTCTACTGGCCAGATGAAATGTTCTATAGACATTTCAGTATTCTGTGTCAAACTTTTTCCAGAAAGTTCTAATGAATATATCATACATTCTTATTTTTACTTGATTGCAGGCTGGAATATTCCAGATAGGCAGATATATACAGACAGTGGAGCCTTACCCGGAGGACTGGTAACAAATCATAGTCAAACTCTAAACAGAAAAGATAAATGTAATGCTAGTTCTTATACAGCTGTGACCTACAAACCATTTGGTACCTTGTAGTCTGACATTCTATTCTATTCCATTCCAGATATTGCTGCACAGCAAAATTCTCCCAAAATATCTGGCTAGATGCTGTTCAACCATAATGTTAGTTATCTTACAGACTTGATTCTGTGATAAGACACTAGGATACCAGTAGACCATTTTGTATATATAGGTGCTCACCATACTGCGTGGATCATTAAAACCAAGGTTAAGTGCAAGCTGCAGTTTTTCTGTGTCAGGGACCTAATAGGTCACTCAGATATAAAAGATCCTTACAGCAGTGGAGTAATTTGCTACAAACCTGAGATGAACAAATCCCTTACTCCCCACACCCCCAGTATTACAAGGTTCCATCTTCCACCAGTATAAATTCTTTTTCAGTCCTCTGATTTTCCCCTTTCTCCTCCACAAACAACACATTCATTCTCTCTGTTTTCAACCATTTCTCTTTCTTCTGCTTCCCATTCCTTTTTCACCTCTCGGCTCCCCCTGCTTTTTGCCTCCTTTATTTTCTGTAAAGGGCTCTATTCATCCCTCTCCACATATCTGCCCCTCAGTAAGTGCCCCTTTCCTATTCTGCATCTATTTATTTGCTCACCTTCTGTAAGTTATTTCAGATCACTGCACATTAATGAAGCAAAATTACAAGTAATAGCTCATCCATGATTTTTATGATAGCTGACTGTGCTTCCTTCCTTTGCTGGGATTAAATTCCGATTTTGCTGTACTTTACCACAACCTCCTATCCCGCCTTCTAGTTTGGTTTATTTTATCCTCACTTAATGACATTCATTTTGCAAAGTCACATCACATAGAGACATTTTCCCATTTTAAATCACAACCTGTTCCTTTGCATCACTCCATCAGCAAAAAGGGGGTCCGATGACTCCAGCAGCCACTGACCCGGGAGAATTGCGCAAGCAGGAACTGATTGCTAGTGTGATGCCAGAGGAGCTAGCTCCTACACCAGACCTGTAGGAGGCATGTCAGAAGAGAGATGGGGAAAGGCAGCAGTGGGAAGATGAAGCGCCACTTTGCTGATCTTCCACTGCCATGATATCCCATAAGGACCATTTACATTTTGGCATAAATTAGAGCAGCACCTAGCTAAAGCTGCACTAACTAATGTTGAGGCCAGTGGTAGTGTAAGAGTAGCCCATAGGTTCAGGCTTGACACTCACCCCTCACACAGACAGGAAGCTGTAATCCACTCCTCTGCCCTCTCCACTCCAAGTAGAGCTTGAATGTGGCAATGTTCCATAAGCCCTCTCTCCCAGAAAGTAAATTTTCACTCTTCCAAACATTTTTCCTTTTACAGCTGCAGTGGCCCCATGCCCTGGGTCTGTCCTTGAAAATGAAGTGACTAAAATAGGCTGAAGAGATATTTCCCAAACCCAGACAAAAACAAGCAAGAGAGAATGGGGGAGGAAAAACAGAGAGAAGAGAAGAGAGGAAGAACAAATGGGAGTCAAGAAAATGGGAAATTAACAAAACACTGAAGGTAAATGATAAATGAAGAATAGATATGTTTTAAGTCAAACAGTGAACAACTGCCACTTAGCTTCTGTATAATAAACTGAACATGCAAAGCCCAAGTATCTCATTCCTGCATATTTTCTAAAGAGATACATATGGAAGCGAAAGAAGATAAATTGGAGGGAAAAAAATAAAGGAGAGGTATTAAGGGGAGGAAGAATCCTGAAACTTGCACAGAGACATTTTCAAAGATCCTTATATTTCAGTTTGCTGTGGTGCGTATTATAATCCACAGTGTATCCTAAAGTTTGTAGTAGTCCATGCCTTGTTACCGCATAGTAGAAAGTATAAAATGGATGGATTGGTTGACACTAGCTGGTACAGCTGAAGTTATAGCCTGGTAAATTGTTACTGCTGCCCCCTGAATGCATGCATCACTGCTGTAGGAGCTACTATATGAATAGTAGCAATGGACATGAGTCTCACTGATAGAACAAACAAGAAAAGGGCTTACAGATTATTATTACAGATATGGAATGGCTACCAGATGAGGAGAGATTAATAAGACTGGGACTTTTCAGCATTGAAAAGAGGGAGGGATATGATAGAGTGCTATAAAATCGCGACTGGTGTGGAGAAAGTGAAGAAGGAAGTGTAATTTACATTAATAGGCAGCAGGTTTAAAACAATCACAGGGAAGTACTTTTTCACACAAGGCGCACACAACCTGTGGAATTCCTTGCCAGAGGATGCCGTGAAGGCCAAGATAGTAATAGGATTAAAAAATGTACTAGATAAATTCATGGAGGATGATGATTGTCCTCTGATGATTATTATCCAGGATGGGTAGATATGGTATTACTGTCTTTTTTTTTTTATAGAAGCTAGGAATGGGTGACAGGAGTTGGACCACCTGATGATTGCCTATTTTATTCATTTCCTCTGGGGCACTTTGCATTGGCCACAATCAGAAGACAGGCTACTGGGCTAGATGGACATTTAGTCTGATCCAGTATGGCTTTAAAATGGACATTCTTTTCTTACCCTGTCCTGACCACCCCTATGCTAAACCAGCAATATCTAGTATTGTAGTATTATCACCGTTTGCTTATCTTGGGAGCATGTGTTATTACAAATGATGTACTGTGGATGCTCAAATCACTATCCAAATTAACAAAGTAACTGAACTTGTCAAAAGCAGCGCTAAACGTATCTTTTAAGACCACAGATTTCATAACACTTAGAGTATATTTAAATAAATATATTAAGCCTGTTGTATAAACCATCTTGCTTGTGTCAAAACAGGAGGAGCAATGCCTCATGTATGAGTTGCTTTACAAAGATTCTTTGCACTAACTAGTTCAATCTTGGAGGTCTTAACATTTGTAACCAAAGCTTCATGGTGGTGCTGGTCTTATGGAATTTCAGTGGAGCGAGGCAGAGTCTCAAATGCTTGAATAGCTTTTGAATAAATAATTCCATCTCTAGTTATGGAAAGACCAAAATCTGTATTTGAAATATAGCTTGGAGTGTTTGCTTAATGGTGCTAACACTGCCACTGAAACTTGGGAGATCCTAAGAGCTCATGAAAGAAGAAAAAACTGCAATTGGAAAGGGAGCGATTATCGATGAGAAAGTCATACTTTAGCCTGGAAAAACACCAATCTTTTCCATCCCAAAGACAGTCTGCTTTCCACAATGGGAAGCCTTGATAATGCTCAGTTCAATGTCTTCCAAAACATTTGTCTTCATTTGCTACAGTTGATGAAGAGCGAATGTAAAATGGATATATGTCTCTAGCTTCACAATCTCTGGAAACTCCAAAGGAAATGCTAATTGTGAGAGACTAATGCTTGTTAGATTACTTGCAACTCTCAAATGAGACAGGACTTAAGCCAGCTACTGCTCCAGTTGCTTTCTGAAGAGTAGGAATAACATGCTGTAACTTTGCCTAATGTTACTTTTGTTCATAAAAATAAGATCTCTCCCCCCAAGACCTATCACCTCAATGAATCACTGGATAAAATCTTCCTCTTTCCTGTTGCTCTGGCCTGTAACATGGGTATTATCTTTGACTTAAGCCTCTCACTTGACCAGTGATTACATTTTGCTACTTTTTCCTATAAGATCTCAGATCTGGCCCTTCTTCTCCATCCTTGCAGCTGCATCTTTTGTTTGGGCCTTCATCTCGCATCTCTCTTCCAGCTATGACAAAACCCATTTTGAATCACTTTATATTTGTTCAGAAAATTGCTGTAAATATCTTTCAGTCCTGTCACTTAGACTTTTTGCAAAGGCAGGGTGTCTAGTCACTCTGGGGGGTGGCACCTCCCCCTTTATGGTGTGAGTCCACCCAACAGACGTAATGTGCGAACCTGCAAGCTGGAACCCGGGAGGTTCTGGGCCATGACACCTCTGCATTGCAATGGAAGGCCTAGGCTGGGCTTCCATGGGAGGACCCTGGGAAGCTGAGCTCAGGACCTGAGTGGTGGTCCCTCACAGCCCACTGATCAGCCAGGACTTAAACCAGGACCATCCCAAGAGGAGTGAGAGGCCTGGGGCAACTCTCCCCCCCCCCCGCTCAATGCCCCAGGCACAGGGCCTGGGGCAACCCCCATCCCAGTTTTTTCCCCAAGCCCTACCCCTGCTCTGCCCTCCCCCTTGCCCTCTCCCTCAAGCAATGAGGCCCGAGGGATTAAAGGAGCTCGGCACGGTGGCAGCTGGAGTCACTTTCCCCTCCACTCACCACACGGGCAGCCTGCTCCACCCTGCTTCAGTGCAGAGGTGGGAATCTGAGCACCCTAGGGATGGGGTACTATGCTTCCCACCACCGTGGAGAAGCCATGCACAGCAGACTGGGAGAGGACAGAGCAGGCTGCCAGGCTGCTCTGGCTCTCGCCACTGCGTTGAGTGCATGGGGCGGGGGGTGACTCCCATAAACTCTGAAGTCCCTCCCGCCTACCCTCCCAAAACTCCATCCTTGCTTCAGTCTAAAAGTGGAAGGAATCATAGGATTCCACTCTGAGAAATATAGGCACACACGTGTAACGCAGACAGAGAGTCCAAAGAGACACTGGGCGAGGCAGTGGCGATGCCACGGATGAGCCTGAGTGGGCCGTGGCCTGCCCATTTTACATTTAGGACCACCCACGACTGTCCTTGTCCCCCAGCTTTTACCACAACTGAAGAGCAGGATTGGGGCACCAGAGTTTACCCACTCCGCCCAGTGCCCCAGTCAGGCCTCCTTCTGAGGCCTCTTCTAACCCTAATCTTCTACAATTCTGAGGCCTCTTCTAACCCTAATCTTCTACAATTCTGAGGCCTCTTCTAACCCTAATCTTCTACAATTCTATCTGCCAGCTATGGTCCTATTAAAGTATAAATGAAAACTGAGTTACGGTATCAGCTGAAATCAAGATTTTATTGAAAATTTTCCTGAAACCACATCTTGATATAATTTTCCATCAAATGCCTGCTCTGTTAAACTTTTTTCTACATACGTTTGGGAGGAAGGAGTGTGGGGAATGGTTAGAGCATAAGAACAACTGTACTAGGTTAAACCAAAGGTTCAACTGGCCCAGTATCCTGATTTCTAACAGTGGCCAATGCCAAGTGTTTCAGAGGGAGTGAACAGAACAGGTACTCATCAAGTGACCCATCCCGTTACCTAGTCTAAGCTTTTTGCAATTTAATTGGTGTATATAAACACAGTTTTGTTCTGAATATAGTTGCCATTCATTTAATTAGTGGTGATTGAATAACCAATTGCAACCTGAAGGCTTAAGCTGACAAATTGAAAAAAAAATATTAAAAAGTGTGATTCAGCCTTTAATGGGAGCAGGACTGGGTCTGATATTTGGTAGTGTGTGTCAGTGAAAGAGCATTGAGATTCAGTGCATGTCAGGTTAAAAAGCATTAAATTCAATAACATTGCTGCACCATTTCAGAGCCCTGGGGATGTTTCAGTTGGGAGAGGAAACTGATGATAGAATCTGGTATTTTCTTTAATGTGGTTATTTATTTTAAACAAGGAACATAAAAAACCCTTGCTTCTCCAAATGCAGGAGGAACCAAAGGCCAAAGAGGTAGTTTCTTAGCTTACAGGCTAAGCTTCTTTCAGGCAGTACCCCATACCTTCTCTAGGATTCTCTCTGTGCTTACAGGCTTCTGTTTGGATTTCTTCAGGCTGTTTATCTTTCTGTTCTGCCCATGTCTTTACACCCACACCAAAAATCCCACTACTCAGGTATCCCAAAACTCGTAAGCAATTTGCATAACACTTTTGTCATAGTTTTATACAAACTGTTTCACTAGGAGAGTGGTGAAGCACTGCAATGGGTTACCTAGGGAAGTAGTGGAGTCTCCATCCCTAGAGGTTTTTAAGTCTGGGCTTGACAAAGGCCTGGCTGGGTTGATTTAGTTGGGATTGGTCCTGCCTAGAGCAGGGGGCTGGATTTGATGACCTTCTGAGGTCTCTTCCAGCTCTATGGTTCTATGAGTCTAGGTGGGGAATTGTGATAATTATCCTTATAATTATAATCACTGAAGGGTGCATTCATACCCTTAAATTTCAATGAGATTTTAACCCAACACATCAAAAGATTTCACCTATAACTCTCACCCAGCCCCAACTCCAATTCACTCATTCACCTATTACCAATTAGTGTTTTACACTATCTGTTCTGTTTGTGCCAAGTTCTGCGAGCAGGGACCTCTTGCTCACAGCTTAGCTTTATATTAGCAAAGTCTTGACCACTGGTGCCTAGGCCTCCGATCAGGCCTGTGATACATGGGCTTATGTTTCAGGCCCTCATTTTATTACATCTGTGTCTGTGTGAAAGGGGATTTGAAAAACACGCAGGCCAATACAGGGACAGTCAGAAGAGCCTGCAATACTTTTCAGTTCTGCAATACTACATCATGCTTTGCCTCACTGTTGCAATGGTTTTCCTTTCTCACCGAATCCATACAGCATTTTTCCAAACCCACAAATAAACCTTCTATAATAGGAACACAGCTCCTCAGTGAATTACTAAGTAGTTGACCTTTTCTGTATAGCCTCAAGTTTCTTTTTGTCAGTAAAAACTCCCTTTTGCACTGTGTGCACCAGCATATATCAGATATTTTGGTTCATATTTTGCAACTGTGGTATCTTTTTGATATTCACTACTTATCGGAAGCATTCATCAAATGAACAGGTATCAATTCTTGTTTCAGATCTACAAAAGCTTTAGCAGATAAAATTCCTTGTCTCTGATCCTTGTCTGAAAACAGCTTTGAACCTCTCCAATCATTCCCTGCCTGGAAAACTGCCATAGAACGCAGCTATTACAGTGGTTTCTGCCACTGTGGGCAGAAGTCATTTCTTGCAAACTAATTGTCTACACACCACTTATCTTATGCAGGCCGTATTTTTAAAAGAAATGTCCACAGACTGCATTTGTAAGACACCTTTCCTGGCATGAATGACACAGTGATTAGCCATAAGAAAATCCAGACCAATTATCAGTTCATCCACTATTTCAGTCAACCAGACTTTTTATGCAAATTCCAGGAAGCTCAGTCTTTAACCCTAGTTTTCAAACAGATGTTGTTGTCCCACTTACTATCTCCACTTGAAATCAGAAAGATGGTTCAGTTTCGGATCTCCTCATTCCTTAGCCTAAAGTTATGTTTGAGCTCCTGTTAGTCATGGCAGAGCATTTGATCAGATTTTAATACACACTCAATAGCCAAACTCCCATTATCCTTACTTAATTACTCAGATATACACTAATACTGAGTAGGGATGTTAACGAGTAGTCGAGTATCCAAGAAGTATAAGCTTATCAGGTAGTCGATTGAAATATTGACTACTCGCTTCGGCGGGAGGGGGGGGGGGAGGGGGAGGCAGGAGCTGGTGGGAGCCAGCTTAGAAGCCGGTTCCCCTCAGCACCAGCGCTGCAGTGCTGCCTCCCTTTCCCCCCTCCCCCCGCCTGTATCACTGTGGCCAGGGGTGCTGGACTCAGTGAGAGCTGGGACCATGTAGTCCCAGCTTGGGTTGGTCCAGGACACTGTGCCTCTGCATTTTAAATGTAGTAAAAGCTGGCGGGCTCCTACTGAAATACAGAGCTGCAGCGTGGGTAGCTCCCAGAGCCAGGATGAGCCGGGACTGCTCAGTCCTGGCTCAAGCCAGTTCCTGGAGCTATCCCAACTGCAGCTCTGCAGAGGGGTCCTATCGACGAATCGTGTCGTCAATACAATTTACGACATGATTAGTCAGATAACCACAATTTAACATCCCTATACTGTAGAGCTGTTCCTTGTACAGGCAGTCCCCGACTTACGCGGATCCGACTTATGTCGGATCCGCACTTACGAACGGGGCTCTCTCACCCCGGAGGTCGAGGTGGCAGATTGCTACCTGCGAGCTCCGGGGCGAGAAAGCCCCGTTCGTAAGCTCCTCCGGTGCCCCTGGTCTGCTGGAGACCGTCTCCAGCAGACCAGGGGCACCGGGCGGGTTCCCGCGCTTCTGAGGCTTTGCTGGGGACCGTCCCCAGCAGACCACAGGCACCGGGACTGAAGCTGCAGCCGCGGCGGGGTCCCGCACCTCTGAGACTTTGCCAGAGCAAAGCCTCAGAGGCGCGGCACCCCGCTGCCGCTGCGGCTCTGCTCCCCGTGTGCCTGGTCTGCTGGGGGGGGGGGCGCAGCTAGTGTGCCCCCCCCCCCAGCAGACCAGGCTTTTGTTTTGGACCCTGGGGCAGAGCAGTTGGGGCGCTGCCGATTGGTCCTGCAGCGCCGCTCTGGGCACTACTGGACCAACCCGGCAGCACCCCAGCTGCTCTGCCCCAGGTCCTGATTCAGCCACTGCTGGTCAGTTTCAGCAGCGGCTGAATCAGGACGCCAGGGGCAGAGCAGATGTGGTGCTGCTGGGTTGGTCCAGTAGCACCGAGGAGCAGCGCTACTGGAGCAACCCAGCAGCACCCCAGCTGCTCTGTCCCAGGCGTCCCCAAGTCAGCTTTTGCTGAAACTGACCAGCGCTGACTACAGGAAGCCCGAGGCAGAGTTGCTCTGCCCCGGGCTTCCTGGAATCAGCTGCTGATCAGTTTCAGCAGCAGCTGACTTGGGGTTCTTAAGTTGAATCTGTATGTAAGTCAGAACTGGCGGTCAGTTTCAGCAGCAGCTGAATCTGGATGCCAGTTCCGACTTACATACAGATTCAACTTAAGAACAAACCTACAGTCCCTATCTTGTACGTAACCCGGGGACTGCCTGTACCTCCACCAAAGTTTAGCTCTCTCAGCTTGGTGTTCCTCTTTTCCTGAACTGTGACAGGTTTTCACCAGATACATGTGCCATATTGTCTTGGCCTAGATTAAGTTTATAACAATTATTTTGTGACCAATTGTGTCCTTTAATTTCTGAATTACAGTATATATGCAATTATCCAAATACCATGGATAATCAAGAGGGTAGCAGCCATTCATCAGCCAGGTAACCTCCCATCTGGGGGGGGGGGGGGCTCAGTCTCCTCCCAGTCCTGGCCATGGGTCTCTTCTCTGCCCCACTCACATGACAGCAGGGCTGCAGAGGGCTTCCTGTGCTATCACAACATTGGTGACACTGTGACAAGATCCCCAGGGTGCAATCTGGAATGTGGGACTGCTGTGTCCTCAACTCTCCAATCCGGAAATCCAGACTCTCTCTCACAATGCTTTGCTAGTGACAAGCAACAAACCACTCCGGGTGCAGCGATCACTCAGCACAACAGCAGGTAGAGTCACACACCCAGCTAGATTGTATGAATGCTACCAAAGCCACTCATAGAAAGGCACAGAACCAAATCCCCCCAGCCCTGAGCCTTGTACCCCAGGAATAGATAGTCTTGCACTACTCAAGATGGACAGTGCAAATTTATTAAGTGGTTAACCATTTCATCATTGGAAGGTGGATATACATCAGCCTTTGTAAAACCTGAGCAAGTTTACCAAACACTTCAGACAACTCACTGGTAAAGATAAACAGTAAACAAGTTTATGGACTACAAAAGATAGATTTTAAGTCACTATAAGTAAGTGACAGGCAAAAAGTTAGTAACCCAAAGAGAATAAAATGTAAGCATGCAGTCTAAACTCTCAACCTTATTACAATGGGCAGCATCTAGATCAAGCAGTTTCTCTCACCCCACTGGATATTGCAGTCCTGTGTCCCTGGGGCCTGCTGGCCCACCCAAACTATAGGCAGATGGAGGGACCGCAGCAGCTCTTCATAACTGCTCACTCAGTTCTTATCAGGTCTGAACTGTAGCTCGAAGGTCTCCTCCACATGAACTGACACCAGGCTGGGGAGAACTCCACAAACAAGAGCCTGGGTCCCTCCACCAGCCTTAGGCAGGGGCCTGTGATACAGGCAGGAGGCTGGTCTTGCCTCCCCCTTGGGAAGGTGTCCCTGGTTCCCCATCACTTTTGGGAGTACTCTGGCACCCTGGTGCTGGACTGAGATTAGCGGGGGCCAGCATTTAGACAGGGATTCTGGGTGGCTGGAGCTGATGCTTGTGTGGCCCACCCACCTAGTGCTTATGGCCATGCTGCCCACTTACCTGTGTGCCATGCTAGGTTCTGCATTCAGCTGCCTGTTTGCCCACCACTCTAGGGTTTGGGGCTGCACTGCCTCTCTGTCAGGTGCTCAGGGATTGGAGCAGGTGCGTGGGTGGCCTTGGGGATGGTCGGGGAGGCCCTTCTGGGCTCCAGTAGGCATGGAGAACAGGAGGGAGGGCTGCAGGCACAAAGGGTGCAGTGGCCGAGGCAGGCTATATTTCCTGTCCTATTCGCTAACCCTTTCTTAAATGGTTCCTAACATTCTGTTAGCTCTTTTGATTGCTGCCACACATTCAACAGATGTTCTCAGAGAACTATCCAGAATGACTCAAAGATCTATTTCTGGAGTAGTAACAGCTAATTTAGACCCCATCATTTTGTATGTATAGTTGGGATTATGCTTTCCTCTGTGCATTGCTTAACATTTATTAACACAATTTCATCTGCCATTGTATTGTCCAATCACTCAGATTAGTGAAATTCCTTTATAACTCTTCAGACTGCTTTGGATTTAACTGTCTTGAATAATTTTGTATAGTCTACAAACTTTGTGATCTCAATGTTTACTCCTTTTTTAAGATCATATGCTGAGGAGCACTCAGCCCAGTACAAATCCTTGGGGTACCTTATTACCTGCCTCTCATCACTGTGGATACTGACCATTATTTTCTGGCTCTTAACCAGGTACTGATCTACGAGAGGGCCTTCATCCTTATTCCATGACTCCATACTTTGCTGAAAAGTGGGTTGGGACCTTGGGACCTTGTCAAAGGCTTTCTGAAAATCTGTGTACTACATCAACTGAATCACCTTCTCCTCATGTTTGCACTCCTCAAGCAATTCTAGCAGTTTGGTGAGGCATCACTTCCCTTTACAAAAGCCAAGTTGACTCTTCCTCAACAAAGCTGTGTGTCCAAAAATTCTGGTAGAAACTGCACTCAAAAATTTTTTATCTGGTACTGGCCTGTAATAGCCAGAATCACTTCTGGGGCCTTTAAAAAACCTGCATTATATTAGCCATCCTCTAGTCACCTGGCACAGAGATTGATTAAAAAATGTTGCGTATCACGTGCAATAGTTCATCTCTGAGGCAATTTCATATCTGAGGTTTATTCTCTCTCATTTTAGCTCTTAGCTGCATCCGGTCCAGTTCAGACTGATGGCTAGCACTTGTCAAGGCCTTTTACCGTATCTGGGGAAGTCAGTCTCTCTTCGGTAGCTAAGTTCTCCAGTACAATCAGAACTGGGCCACTCACAGTCACTTCTTAACATCCCTTTCTATTTTTCTTCCCAGGCCTTCATTTGTGCTATAATGTTGAACTGAGCTAAGTCAGTCAGACAGGGATTTTCCCCTCAAAAAACTGTGAGCTTTTGTATTATTTGAGCTAAACAACTTATCCACTCTCTGTGGTCTACAAATGGAGCAGAACACTTTTATAAACCCAGTCTTACCCAAATCTTCTGGCTGGTCCAGTTCTTCTTTCAGGTAGTTGCTTTCCATTGTAGCCTGTAATTTTTGTGAAGTTCATTTTTCAGCAGCTAAAGTCCTTGCTGCAGTTTCTCTTTTGGCAAGTTCTAAGTTGACTAACACTTGTTTAGCCTTCAGTCTTTCATGGACTAACTTCTATATTCCAGCAATCATATTGTTGGTCACCTCATATATCCACTTTACTATTCCAACCAAGATTTTTGCAGTTGAGTTTCCCCAACCTATTCAAATACTTTGTAATTGTTGCTCTAACAGAGATTTGACTTCTCGCTGCAAGTTAAATTGTTAGCTCTTTCTGGGAAACCTCTAAATGTTGTTTTAGTTCCTTTTGGAACTACAAGCAGATCTCATTACTTGTTCCTAAAAGATGTATGCAGTCACCACACATTCCTAGTAGCCCAGGATAATAATACAGGTGTACCTTCACCCTAATTTCCCCCAACTGAATGGAACAGCAACAGATTCACATTAACCATCTAGAGCAAAGAGACACCAACGCACATTCACACAATACTATAAACGCTTTTACAATTACACTTCAAGTCAGGAATCATTGTAACAAACAGTTCATCAATATCTTAGACCAACCTCTCAATTTTATAGTCCACACCCATGTTTCTGACTCAGTAGGTTCACTGATATCTAACAACTATCTTACCCTTCTGCAATCTACCTGACCTCCTTGCCACTCTATTTCCTGTTCAGCTGGAGAGCATTCTGCTTGATTATAGCTAGCCTGCAGGTTGCAGGCTCCAGCCTAACCCTTAAAGGGGTAAACTTTTTCACCTGCTACAGTCTTTCACTTTCACAGTTCCAGCTTGGTTAAACAGGAATGCCAGTTTACAGTCACTCTATTCAAACACTAGCATTACCTATTTTTGACTTCGGTATCTAGTCAAAAGTCAGGATATGGAAATTTTCCAGTTGGGAGAAGAAAATGATAGAATCTGGTTTTCCCCCTTATTTTCCTTTTAATTTTTGGATAGCAAGAAATGTACAAAATGCTCTTTCTCTGAATGCAGGAGAAATTGAGGTAAAAGGAGTAATTTCTTAGTGCATAGGCCCAAGCTTCTTTTCAGCCAGCTCCAACCCAGAACCTCTCTCTAGCTTTATCTGAGAGTCACACCTTGCTTACAGGTTTTTACTTGGAATTTTCAAGCTATTTCTGTGTGTCTAGCTACTTATCTGTTCTACCTTCTTTTTCTAACTCAAAATATTATTCACAATACTCAGAGGAAACAAACAAACAACTCACATAGCCCAAAACCTCCTGGCCATGTTTACTTAATCTCTTTATCTTGTATAGGCGGTTGTGATGAATTTATTCTTACAGCTCTGTTCATTGAGGGATGCATTCCCACCATCAAGCTCAATGCGGTTTTAACTCCGCACATCCCCAAGTTTCACCTAACTCATAACAATATTTTATTGGCACTCAAGCTGCTGCTACGTTAGTGGTGCCAAGCTATAAAAAACAGAGATAACCCTCTGCCTATCAAAAACAGACATAATAGCCCAGATCCTCAGAGGTATTTAGGCACCTAACTCACATAAAAATCAATTAATAAATGACATAAATGGAAGTTAGGCACCTAAGTACTTTCGTGGATCTAAGCCAAAATTTGCTTCAGTCCTTTAGGGGAATTTAGCTTCTGCACCCATGTGTTGTTGAGAGTCCGTTCCCGACTCAGTAACAGGTTGCTGCAGAGTACAATGCCACCTGTGCTGTGTCTCTGATTTCTCAGGTCACTGTAAGGTGGTTTTTTTGTCAATGCTTTTTTATTACAAGTCTTTGCTGACCACTAACATTTTCTTACACTCTTGAGTCTTTCGCATTTCAGATATTGGAGGAGACCGAGCCTCCCTCCCTGCGTCAATCCAGTCTGATTGCACAGCTGCTCCTGGCTGGGTTTGGGCTGGCTTGTGTCTACCTGCTTCCACCTCTAGCTCAAGGTCACCGATTCCGTGTTGGGCAAGCGGCTGCTGTCGCTGGGCGCTTTCCCGCACGCCCAGACAATCTGCCACGGGCGCGTATCGCGCGTGCAATCGCGCTGCGGGAGGCGTCCGTCCAGCCAGCCCCCACCCCCCGTAGGCTTGCGCTGGGCTCCCGCCCCTCCCCAGCTGCGAGGGTGGGCCCCGCTCTCGCTGCCCTGTGGTGCTCGGCGGGGGAGGGGCTGGCCCGGGCCGTGGCTGGCGGCGCAGGGGCACGGCCGGCCGCGCGCACAGGGCGGGGGGGGGCGTCTCTGCAGCCGGGTGAGCCCGCGCGGCCCCTTTAAGAGGCTGGTGAGAGGCTGACGGAGGGAATCACGTGCCCCGCGGCTGGCGCCGGAACCCGGCCGGGCTGGAACGCGGCGGCTGCGAGGCTGCGGAGCCGGGACCCAGCGAGGCAGGGCTTGCGCGCGCGCGCTCTTCCCCGCCCCCCTCCCCCTCCCAGCTGTCTGGCGCGCGGGGCGCCGGAGCCCGGCCTGGAGCGGCGCTCCCTGCCCGGCCGCCGCGCCGCGGAGGATGGAGCTGTTCCAAGCCAAGGATCACTACATCCTGCAGCGCGGGGAGCGGGCGCTCTGGTGCAGCCGGAGGGACGGCAGCCTGCAGCTGCGCCCCGGTGAGTCAGGCGCGGGCGCCCGGCGGGGTGGAGGGGCGCGTCTCCCGCAGCCGGAGGGGGGGGGGGGGGGACAGAGGTGCGGTGCGCTCCGCGCCTGAGGAGACCGGCGGACGCGCCGCGGGAGCGGCCAGGGGGAGGGCGTGACGGGCAGACCCGCTCCGGCGGGGGCAGGCTGGGGCGTGAGATGAGGCTGGGGCATGTGGCGGACCCCTGGGGAGGGTCGCAGCGTGGGGAGGAGCAGGATGGGCTCGCGGGGGTGTGGCGGCGGCGAGCTCCCCGGGGCAGCAGGCGGGGGGCGATGGGCAAAGCGGGAGCAGGGGGACGAATGGGGGTGACAAGAATATGGGGGCAGAGTGGAGAGTGAGGGTGGTGGGGAGGTGGGTGGAGCCGCTGCAGGGGTGGGTGGGGGTGATGGAGGGATGCTTGAGGATGCCAGACTCACTTGGGCACGCGCCAGGTGATGGTGATGACTGCGAGGGATAGCTGACCCCCTGGGGACAGGCAGGTTGATGGGGGGGGGGGAGGGGGTGATGGAGCACGGCAGGAGACCCCCATTCAGGTAGGCTGCTGGTAGTTTTGAGTGCTGGAGGGTTTATAAGGTGGGATTGAGATGCTTGAAAACCTTGTGGCAGTAATAAACACAGAGGTGGTGCTAGCCCATTGGTAGCCCTAAGCAGCAATATTCTGACCAGCAGAACACACATTTAAAAAGTGACTGGAGCGGCCCCTTGACCTGCTCAGGGGCCTAAGACATTCCTTAATCTGTTTATGCCTAGCATTGGCTTTGGTACTAGGAAGGCATAAGTGTGAGGTTTTTATTCTTTCTTTCACTTCCACAGTAGTGTTGTTGTGGCTTGCTACTCACTAACCCCCCTTAACAAAACTTAACCTGATATTTACAGTCACTTTTCCTCATTATGCTGCTGGAGCACTCAGTGTGAATCCAGCCACCACTAGGGAAGCTGGTGACACAGTCCTTTACTCATTGGGGAGGGCTGTCTTGGATATGGGGCATGTAGACCTTGCTGATTGCCCAGAAGTGTGGGGTTTGTCTTCTGATCATTAGATGGTGTAACTTACGCTGAAATTGCTGGGTGGTCATTGACTGTTTCTAAACCTATCTTTTTATTCCTGTACCAATAAAGGATTATACATTAAGGATATAGCTCATTCCAGTGGTAAATTTCTCAGTCCTTTCTGCTGCTGACAGGAACTGTCTTGAGTCAGGTTTTGCTGTTGATTAGAGTAGGTAGCAGTCTCCACAATGGTTTTAGAGAACTAGAGTTGTATATCATCTACAGGGCAAAGTCTCGTACATTTGAGACTAGGGATGTTAAATATCAGTTAATTGAATAGTCGAATAACCTCATGAATTCTTATCCATTACTTGGCTATTCAATAGTCCCCATGGGCGGGGCTGGCAGCCAGTGTGCTCTGGCCCCATTCCCAAGGAGCCCCATCACTTTGCGCCGCTGCCTCTTATCAGTCAGGGAGCTGTCGTGAGGGGAACCAGTTTAAAACCAGCTCTTTTTGCAGGCTAGCTGCCTGTCACTTTGGGCTGCTGCCTCTGATCTAGGGGTGGCAGCAGCCCTTCTGTGACGGGAAGGAAGTGTCTGAGCTCCTGGATCCTGTGTGAACTGGAACTGAGCCTCCGCTGCCTGCCAACCTAGCTCCTAATAACAGTTTCAATGCAGAGCCGCAGCGGGGTAGGTCCCAGACCCATGGCAAGCCAGAACTGAGACAGGATGCTGGTCAGCCTGCTAAAATATTTATTGGTGAGGTGGGGGAGGGGAAATGCATGTAATCTATAGCATTAACCTATAAGCTTTTGCTTATCAGTTAATCGACTATGCTATTACATCCCTAGTTGAGATCCATGAATCTGTTGAGATGTCACTTAGACTAAATCAATTTAAAAGCAGTCTTTGTTCTCCTATGATTTTTTTTTTTTTTTGGTAAAATAAACTGGAAGTGTGACCAATAGCTGTTCTTTAAAAAAAAAAAAAAAATTGTGTGCTGTTGGAATAGACTGGTGTATGATTGCTTTCCGTCTTCAACTGTCAGGAAGGTGAGGAAGGCCATCTTGTGTGACTAACACAGTATGCAAAATAAACAATTCTTTAGTATTGTAATACAGGTTGATTATCTGGCACTTTCTCTCTTACGTAGGGTAAATAATTCCCTCTCCCTTCTCCTGATTGATGTACGTTTTTTTTATTCTAGTATCTTGTTGAATGAACTTAGCTCCTAAAGAGAAAAGTCATGAGCTAAGAAGACAGTTGTGTACTTTTGTGGATGTTCTCATCAAATTCACCTGTTTTTGAAGCAAGTACAGATTGGACATCTGGTCCCAAAGGAGGGATTTTGCTGGACCAGGGGAGGTCATTTCTGTCCCCCTTCCACTGGCCCCTCAGGCCAGCTCTGCTCCTTGCCTAGCCTCCTATCGGGCTCTCCCACGTGTGACCAGCCCTGCTGCCCTACCATGGCAGCCCACGGTACTGCTGCTGGGGCTAACAGTTTTGCCGTGGCAAACCATTGCCCCGCCACCAGTGATCCTGGACCTGCCAGCCCTGCAACAGCTGCACCAGCCCGCAGTCCCACTGCGTGGACTCCTGCCCCTCCCTCCGGAACAGATTGCTGCTGGGCTCCCGACCCAGCCAGCTTTACCTGGGCGGCACTGGCACCACTGCCAGGGCTTCTGGCTCCACCAGCCCTGCGATCCCACTGCTGGCGCTTCTGGCCACACCACAGCAGACTGCTGCCCTACCCCGGAGCCTGCTGGCATTGTGGCTGCCTTGCCACAGGCTCAGTCGGACTCCGTGACAGGGCTCTCAGCCCCTGGTCTCGTTGGATCCGCCTGGCCGGGATCCTGGCCCCCCGAGGCAGGGCTTCTGCCTCTGTTCCTCCACCGGATCTCTTTGGTCCAGCAACATCCATGGTTCTGCTGGACCACAGATGTTGCCGGACCAGGGAGTTACGGTTGAGAGAGGTTCAACCTGTACCGACTTATTTGTGTGTCACTTAATACTATTCAAAGATAATTTAAAAAAAAAGAGAAGAAACAGAGTATAAACGAGGACTCAGACTCAAATAGTGAGAAAAGAAAAATATTAAAAAATGCAACATCCTTTCCCCTAGTAATATGGCAGTCGTTGTGGATATTACACTCCTATTTTAAGAAATCACCTTCTACCCTTGAACAATAGACATATGACTAAAAATTAAGAAATATTTGACCCCCAACTAGTTTGTAGTATGGTATACATTTTAAATAGCTGGGATATTTCCGCAAAGAATGCAGCAACTGTTCATACACACTGAAAAGTAGCTTGTCTTACTACCTATACCCATCTAAAATGTGAGTCCAAGGTAAACTGAGGAAAACATTGTATAAGCATGTGTATGATCAAATCTATTATCTCTTGAGTATGCTAGTCTGTAAAGATGAAAAATGTCTTGAATACTTCTAGCAATAAAATACATAAATATTGATAGTATTTGAGATTGAGTATGAGAATATTTATTTTGATACACATTCTCATTCAAATAAAAGCCACTCCAAACAACTTTGAAATTTGGCCAGACTTACGTGTGTATGCGCTAAAGTGTGTCGGTCTTGCCTTTTTCATTTGCATGCTTCAGTTCACTTGAGATGGGTTTTAATGTTGTTCTAGCATCATTAATTCATTATATTTTGTCCGGGAGCTTTATTTATAGTTTAAGATCTGATCATTGTAACTTATGAACCACATGATAACTGGGTTATAACAACCACTTAAGCAGTGTTTGCTGACACAACCTGTTCTACGTGATAGTTGAATAAATGTTCACACAAAATCCAATTTTAAATTGATGTAGTTACCATTTTCTACAAATAGTAGGAGGTCACACGTAAACAGTAACCTAACAAACTTGCACATGCTAGTCTAAGATTGATGTTATTGGGGCCTGAAATGCTGTTGGAAATTACTGGGGTCTTATGGAACCCACTGACTTCAGTGAGGCCTTGTGCGAGTGCAGCAGTCTGTCTGGATTGGATTCTTACTGATGGAGAATTTTAAAGGAAAACTGCAAATCTGAGCTCTACTCAGATTAAAATAGTGAAAGTCATTTGATGCTACATCTACCCCTCAGTCATCTTCTTCATTTTTGTTGTGGTTATAGCGCGCTTCCTTATTTTAAAATTGGGTTTCTAACCTGTCTCTTGCTGTGTAAAAGACCTTTGCCAACAGGAGAAAATGATAGTAGTGAAACTGATTATACATTAATTCCTTTTAAATGTATAAAATGTCTGAAAAAGAGGTGAATTTCTGATGCTAGCTATGGGTTTTGGTAATTTTTTTAAAAAGCTGCATTTGTCTGAATTTTGTTTACATTGGTAGTATACTGTGTTCTGTGGCTATTGTAATGGTCAGTATTCCCCCAATGACATGAGCAAACAGATTCAGTGATTTATTAGATTATACCTTTTCTGTTTACTATGTGCATTAGGGATATAAAATTCCATTTAATCAGTTAATCAATTAAATGTTATGTTTAACTGGTTAACTGCTTTACCTGGGGTGGGGAAGAGGCTGGCGAGCTAGAGTGGTGCCAGTTACCTATCACATCCCTAATGTGCATTGAAATGTTTCAGAATTGTACAACTTTGACGTTGCATGTTGAATATTTATTCTTTTTTTTTTTTAATGTTTGTTTCGTTTCTGTTTTGCAGTGCTTAAACATTCCATGTATGTGGGTCAGACTAGGGATGTAAAAGAATAGTCAACTACATGCATTCTCCCCCCTTTGCTGCGTCTGCATCAGGGGCAGCAAGGCTGAGGGGAAGCAGGAGCCTGTGCTGGGGGGAGCCAGCTTAAAAGCTGGTTCCCCCCCAGCACTGTCACTACAGTGTCTCCCGTTCCTCCCCCCCTTCCCCGCTGCTGCCTCTATCAGAGGTGGGGGGGCGGGGGGCGGAGCACAGGGGCTGCTTCTTGGCAGCAGACTGCGCTGGGAGTCCCAGCGGGAAGTTGGGACCCCCCCCCTGTGCACAGAGGCTGCTTTGCAGCAGCAGTCCCAGTGCACAGAAGGTTCCAAATCCCTGCTGAACCCCATGAAGGGGGGGTGCTGCCAGGCAGGCAGGCAGCCCAACTCAGTTCTGGCTCGCACCAGGTGCAGAACAAAACCCCACTGCGGCTCTGCAATGTAAGATGCTGTAGTAGCCAGGGGCCAGGCTTCCTGACTCCTACTGCCTCTTAAATTGCAGAGCTGTAGTGAGGTTTGGTATTGCACCCAGCGAGCCAGTGCTGCCAATTGAGTACTCGAGTAGCTAAATAGACTCATTTTAACTTCCCTAGTTCACACCGAAATTCAGGTGGGTGGTAAGCCATGCAAAATATTAGTTGGTATGTATTTAAGACCTTCCCTTTGAAGATCTCAAATTAATTTGCCAAGATGGTGTGTACTTTTCCTTTGGGCGTACTGAATCTGAATCAGTATTCAGTGGAACAGCGGCTAAGCACCGCAATGGGACACCCAGGGCAGGTGTGCCTATCCCTAACCTGTACAGAGAGAGAGAGAGAGAGAGAGATTTGGAGGCCTAAAAGGGAGCATGGTAAGTATTCTCTCCATTTTATGGATGAAGGAAATTAGACCCTGTTTCAGGTAGAAATCACACAAGTCCTGTGGGGGAGTTTTTATTCGAATTCTGATCTCAAATACCTAGTTCCTTTACAAGTAGGCAATGATTTTTTTTTTTTTAGTTCATATATATAAAGGAACACAGATGTGTGTTTGAAACTCTTACCTAGTATTGTTAAAAGTAATACAGTAAAACTCTGATGGTCCGGCACCATCAGGAACCTGGAAGTGCTCTGGGCAGCCGGACTATTGGAGCTGCTCTGCCCCCAGCTTCCCAGATTCAGCCGCTGCTAAAACTGACCAGCGGCTGAATCGGGGAAGCCGGGGGCGGAGCAGCTGGAGTGCTGCCGGGTAGGTACCCTAGCGCTTGCCCCTCTGGGCTGCGGGACCAACCCGGCAGCACCCCAGCTGTTTCCGATTCAGTATCTGCTGAAACTGATCAGCGGCTGACTCCAGGAAGCCCGAGGCAGAGCTGCTCTGCCCCGGCTTCCTGGAGTCAGCCGCTGGTCAGTTTCAGCAGCAGCTGACTTGGGTACACCTGGGACAGAGCAGCTGGGGTGCTGCCGGGTTGGTCCCCACAGCGCCCAGGTGCGGCGCTGCAGGGACCAACCTGGCAGCATCCCAGCTGCTCTGCCCCAGGCGTCCCCAAGAGCAGCTGGGGTGCTGCCAGGTTGGTCTTGCTGCGTCAAGGGTCGGCGCTACCGCGCCAACCTGGCAGCACCCCAGGTGCTGTGCTGCAGGCGTCCCCGATTCAGCCGCTGCTGAAACTGACCAGCGGCGGCTGAATCAGGAACGCCTGAGGCAGAGCCGGACTATCGGAAGGGGGGGCTATGAGGGGTCTGGGATCAGACCCCTCATAGCCCCCCCTTCCGATAGTCCGGCATATTTGATAATCCAGCACCCCCTGACTTCTAAGGGTGCCGGATTATTGGAAGTTACTGTACCTGGGATTACCGTAAAAAAGTGAAGGACTGGTTTCCACAAAGGGTTAGTAATATGGCTTCTAGTTTACTTTGCATTTGACAGCTCTGGTGTGTGTGTGTGAATGTATGTGTGACATACGTACTGTGAATAGCACTGTGGTGGCTGCATTCAGTTTCTGTTTGTGTATGGCTTTTCACAAAGCAACAGGGAAAAATATGAAACTTGCAAAGTGGTAGACTCAAGTGTGGTACTTGATATCAAAATGAATAGATTTTAAAGCGATCAATTATGTAACTTGTTAAAGGAACTATATTACAATTTTAGAAATTAAAATAGGCTCCTTAGCTTGTTTTTGGGGTATCTAAAAATGTATAATCATTAACAGGAAACAAAATTTGTTCCCAGGCAGGAATATAGCTTCTAGTTGTGTGTGTGTGTGTGTGTGTGTGTGTGTGTGTGTGACACATACCACTAAATTTGTGGGGATCAGAAAGAGAACTTCAAAACCGCTATACTGTGTGCAAAAGGGTTCCTACCCTGACAATTTTAGGAGGTATTAAGAGTAAACTTTTTTGACATTTTTTTCAGGATTGAATATTGCAAGTTTTGGACTAACAGAGCATTTAAATTCCCGTCCAATCTCTTAGTTTTTCTCTCCACTATCTAACTGATAGGTTTTATTGCAACAAGTGTATTCTAGTTATTTGACTTCACAAGAAAGCTGACATTGTTCTCTAATTTGAGTGATATGTGCTTGTTTTTACACAGACTTTTTCTGATCATAGTTGTTTTCTTGTTATTGGACTTAGTGTTTTTGAATCTCTATCCAGAACCTTTTGATTACTTTGGCCCTATGGTGTTAGATTTTTTTAATTGTCCATGATGTATGTCTTGTGAATGAAAATCTTCCTGGGTGATCAAAACATACCTTTATTTTAATATGTTGTAAATATCTATTAATTTGTTATATAATGTACTGTTAGCAATTTACATATTGGCTAGGATCTCCTGGCATGTGTTACCATGTAGGTTACAAATATGGATTCAATGACTTTTACTACAAGGATATGATAGTACCAAGCAGTTCCTCACCCTCTATCGGATCAGTTAAAAGCATACTACAAATAAATGTTAATCAGGTTGTCTTCCTCAAGGGAAGGCAAAAATAATAGAGGTCTTTCAGCTAAGAGGAATTGTGTGATCAGCAATTTGGAAGGATAAAGCACACATGCTACCTGCAGCCATAATGTTTTGGGTTGTGATCTCTCAAACTGAACAAGATGGGTTGTGATTATGAACTTTCAAGGTAGCTTTGAACTAGAAATAATTCAGTAGGTGTTGGCAAATAAAAATGGATCTTGTGTGTCAAAAGCTCTGAACCTTGTAATTGTAGACTCCCATCATCAACCCTGTCAGCAACTCACTTGCTGGTTGCTGAGAGACCTCTGAGAGACCTTTGAGCTATGTTCTTTCATTCATAAACAAAAATACAAATTTAGTTATATATAGATCTTCTTACAAAAATAATCACAAAAAGATTGTGTTCAGAGACTATATTCACTTTTTTTACTCTACATTTTAAATGACTGTTAATCCTTTATACCCTCCAGGCATTTCCCATTGCCATTTTGTGCAGTGTGGAGAAGACTGGGAGGAGAAAGTATTTCTGAAAACTTTCCAAACTTCCTGTTTAATTATTTGCATGAGTTTTTGGGGAAGTGCTGTATCTGTTCCATGTTGAAATAGATTGGAGTGGGAAACCTTTTTTGGGTTGTGGGGGCTGCTGACCAACAGAAGTCAGTTGGGGGGATGCAAACCACCCCTCCCCACCTCACTGATATAGCCTGCAACTGAAAGACAGAAAGACACTCTGAACATTCCCCTCACACAACAGAGTGTGGGGGGGCCTGAGCTAGTATATTTTGTGGGCCCCCAGGTCTTGGGGTGGGGCCAAAAATGAGAGGTTCAGTGTGTGGGAGGGGGCAGCCGGGAAGGGGGCTTCGGGTGTATGGTCTGGCCAGCAGGAAGGGTACAGGAGTGGTTTGGGGGTTAGTGGGTCTGGGAGAGTGGTAGGGTGCATGTGTGCTGGCGGTGGGAGACGTAGGTAAGATGCAAGAGTAGAGGTGAGGGGCCTGGGCAGGAGGGGTGGGCACAAGAGTGGTCTGGGTGGGAAGTAGGGTGCAGGAGCAGGCTGGGGGTGGAGGTTCTGGAAAGGAGGGAGCATGCAGGAATGGGGTCGGGCACTTAGCTAGCACAGCTCTCTGGGGATCCACATGGCTCCATGCTCCCCCGCTGCTCTCAGGCACTTCCTCCCGTGGTTGCTGCTATTGGCTGCAATTACAGCCATTTGTAGCGGCAGCTTCTTCCTCTTCCTACCAGGCAGAGCCTGTGGTTTGGATTCAGTCCTGGTTTGCCTGACTCCAGGCCTGGGAGAGGGGAAGGGGCACAGGATTGAGTGCCAGTGCTGGTTCCCCAATGTCGGGGGAGGGAACCTCAGGGGCTGGATCCAGTTCAACACCCTGGGAATAGATTGATGGAAGACTTATCTTTTGGATATTGTGCCAATTAGAATAAAAAATTTTGATTAATTGGCTAATTGAATAATCGATGCAATTTGCTATTCGATTAGTCGATAAGGGCACCTCCGCCTGTGAAGTGTTTTGAGATGTTGGAAGTTTGAGGTTAACACACTGTCACACATGAGTTCTATTCTATGTACTCCTTCCTTCTAGGGATGTTAGATATAAGGTAATTGAATAGTCCTGTAACTGCACCATTTGAGGTGGTTCAAGAACTGCATCCACCATGAATGCAGCCCCTACACACTCGCCCTACCAATTTACTATTGAAATTTCAACAAGAGATGATAGGTAGCATGGGGACAGACCAGCAAGGGCTCTGAAAGCGAAGACAAGTTACTTATATTTGATGTGACACAGAAAGGGGAGCTAGTGCAGGGATGCAAATGGGTGACATGGTCAAAACAGTGAGTTAGGAAAACAGTTCTTACATCTATATTTTGAATGAAATTAGCAGGCCAAGACACTATTTGTCAAGATCCAAGCACAAGAGTTTGCAGGAATCAAAACACCTTGATGAAGAGTGTCTGGACAAAAGCTTTGACTGTGTGGATGACAGGAAAAGGCCATACCTTAAAGATGTTCTGAAAGACATGACAATATCCTGTAAAACCTGAGTTAGTGTTAAATCTTATTAAGGATGTTAAATATCGATTAATTAAATAGTTGATTAACCTCATGAATTCTTATCGGCTACTTGATGATAATCCCTGGGGATGGGGTCAACACTTACTTCCAATTTTCTCTTTGTTTAGTCCACTCCCATGCTCCAAATTCCTTGGAGACATGGTAGTCCCGTCTGGGTTTGAATCATTCTGTCTTTCTCAACTCCTGGTTTTTCTCTCCCACACAAAGGAAGCAGGCAAGAAACCTATATCAAATTCTAATTTCAACACTCTCTCTCTCTCTCTCTCTCTCTCTCGATTGGTCCTCCTGGCCAACACCTTTGCTAGCTACCTGAGTTTAACCTCTTAGTCACTGAGTGCTGGTCAGCACTCCTCCTGTCTTACAGGTGATGTAGACTCATTTGTTATAATATCAACCTAACACAGCTAGCTTCTGTATAAACATGTAGTGTAGACCAGGCCTGAAAAACTAATTCCTATGGATATGTCTACACTTGCTCCCTAGTTTGAGCTAGGGATGCAAATGTAGCCGACCAAAGTTGCTAATGATGCGGGAATTTAAATATCCCAGGATTCATTAGCATAATTTCGCCCGCGCGCTATTCTGCTCTCCAGTTGATTTGAACCAGGAAGTGCGCTTCGGGACGCATTAGTTCTAATCAAACCCTTTGGATTGAACTAACATTACTAATGAGGAGTAATGTTAATTCAATCCAAAGGGTTTGATTAGAACTAATGCGTCCCGAAGCGCACTTCCTGGTTCGAATCAGCTGGCGAGCAGAATAGTGTGCAGGTGAGATGATGCTAATGAAGTGTGGGATATTTAAATACCCACTTCATTAGCAATTTTGGACGACTATATTTGCATCCCTAGCTGGAACTAGGGAGCAAGTGTAGACGTACCCTTAAAGAATAAGAAATAAAATACAGAAGTGTTACAGCACAGTAATACTGAAAAATAGCTTACTTTTCTCATTTTATCTGTGTGAAGCTTTATTTTGCACTAAGTTTGCTAGTGCTTTTTATGCAACCTGTTGTAAAACTAGGTAAATATTTAGATGAGTTGCTGTACCCCTGGGAAGCCCCTGTGTATCACTTAGCCACATCAGCTGTAGTCGACCCTGGGTATGCGTACAGCTATGCCAGCTTGTGAAGAGATGGAATGTAATTATGTGATACTGCATTAGTGGCATTATCCTATGCTTTGGAATTGGTCCTGACAATGAGAATCTTGGTACATTATAATAAGAAAATTAATAACCTATTAGCACCGTTTGTTTTTCAAGACTCTAAAATATTTCTCAGGAGGCTAAAATGTTAGTTCCAAATGGACTAAAACGGCATTAAAAGTGAAGAGCTAATGATGTATGCCAAACTTCATTGCTATCCCTTAGATTTTCTGACATATTTCATATCCCATTAATCGCTGAAGATACAGTAGTCTTGTTACAGTTCCTAGCTTACTTCTGATGCCATGTATTTAATTCTTGCAGCATTGGACCGTTCTGTATTCATGGTCTACTCCTTTTAGAGTTTGACTTGGGTATACAAAAAATTTTTCAGATATATTTACTTGTGAGCTGAAAGATAATGTGTTGTACATGCTTGGTACAGGGTGTGACTCCTACACGTTAATCATGAACTTGAGATGAATGATTCATGCTTCATGCATGTTTAAAGGAAAAGCTGTTTTGACACTTCACAGGCGAAGGATAGTAGGGGAATTTTTAAACAAATAAGGTTAACGTTGACTACACTCTGTGTGACGAACTTTCTTTTATTAGTTTTAAACCTGCTACCCATTAATTTCATTTGGTGTCCTCCTAGTTCTTCTATTTAGGGAACTAATAAATAACTTTTCTTTATCGGCCCTCTCCACACCACTCATGATTTTATAGATCTCTATCATATCCCCCCTCAGTCTCCTCTTTTCTAAACTGAAAAGTCCCAGTCGCTTTAACCTCTCCTCATATGGGAACCGTTCCAAACCCCTAATCATTTTAGTTGCCCTTTTCTGAACCCTTTCCAAGGCCAAAATATCTTTTTTGAGGTGAGGAGACCACATCTGTACACAGTATTCAAGATGTGGGCGTACCATAGTTTTATACAGGGGCAGTAAGATATTCTGGGTCTTATTTTCTATCCCTTTCTTAATAATTCCTAGCATCCTATTTGCCTTTTAGACCGCCGCTGCACACTGCGTGGAAGTTTTCAGAGAACTGTCCACGATAACTCCAAGATCTCTTTCCTGATTTGTCGTAGCCAAATTAGCCCCCATCATACTGTACGTATAGTTGGGGTTATTTTTCTTGATGTGCATTACTTTACACTTATCCACATTACATTTCATTTGCCATTTTGTTGCCCAATCACTCAGTTTGGTGAGATCTTCTTGGAGTCCCTCACAGTCCGTTTCTATCTTGACTATCCTAAACAGTTTTGTATCATCTGCAAACTTTACTACCTCACTGCTTACCCCTTTCTCCAGATCATTTATGAATAAGTTGAAAAGGATTGGTCCCAGGACTGATCCTTGGGGTACACCACTAGTTACCCCTTTCCAATCTGAAAATTTACCATTTATTCCTACCCTTTGTTTCCTGTCTTTTAACCAGTTCTCAATCCAAGAAAGGACCTTCCCTCTTATCCCATGGCCATGTAATTTACACAAGAGCCTTTGGTGAGGGACCTTGTCAAAGGCTTTCTGAAAATCCAAGTATACTATATCTACTGGATCCCCCTTATCTGCATGTTTGTTAACCCCTTCAAAGAACTAAATCATTAGTAATAGATTAGTAAGACAGGATTTCCCTTTATAGAAACTATGATGACTTGTCCAACAAATTATGTTCTTCTATATGCTTCACAATTTTATTTTTTACTATTGCTTCGACTAATTTGCCTGGTACTGAAGTTAGACTTACCGGTCTGTAATTGCCAGGATTGCCTCTAGAGCCCTTTTTAAATATTGGTGTCACAGTGGCACGTTCCAGTCATTAGGTACGGAAGCCGATTTAAAGGATAGGTTACAAACCACAGATAATAGCTCAGCAATTTCCCATTTGAGTTCTTTTAGAACCCTTGGATGAATGCCATCCGGTCCTGGAGATTTGTTAACATTAAATTTTTCTATTTGTTCCAAAACCTCCTCTAATGACACTTCAATCCGGGACAGTTCCTCAGATTCATCACCCACAAAGGACAGTGCAGATTCGGGAATCTCCCCAGCGTCTTCAGCTGTGAAGACTGAAGCAAAGAAATCATTTAGTTTCTCCGCAATGGCTTTATCATCCTTGATTGCTCCTTTTATAGCTCGATCATCTAGGGGACCCACAGGTTTTTTAGCAGGCTTCCTGCTTCTAATGTACTTAAACATTTTGTTGTTTCTTTTTGAGTTTTTGGCTAGCTGTTCCTCAATCTTTTTTTGCTTATTTCATTTTTACACTTGATTTGACAGTGTTTATGTTCCTTTCTATTTATCTCACTAGGATTGGACTTCCACTTCTTAAAAGATACCTTTTTGTCCCTCACTGCTTCTTTTACATGGTGGTTAAGCCACGGTGACACTTTTTTAGGTCTCTTGCTATGTTTTTTAATTTGGGGTATACATTTAAGTTGGGCCTCTATTATGGTGTCTTTAAAAAGTTTCCATGCAGCTTTCAGGGATTTGGCTCTAGTCACTGTGCCTTTTAATTTCTGTTTAACTAACCTCCTCATTTTTGTGTAATTCCCCTTTTTGAAATTAAATGCCAGGGTGCTGGACTGCTGAGGTGTTCTTTCCACCACTGGAATGTTCAATGTTGTTATAACATTCTTATCATACTCTTATCGTAACTTAAAGTAAGATAAGGGTTTAGTTGTGCCAGAAAAGCAGGATGCCCCTAGAATGGGATTACTTCTTAGAACACCATACAGAAAAGGCAGATTGACCAGGCAGGTGAAAGGGGCTGACTGAGGGCCCCCTTTCCATTACTGCCCCTGCTCTGAGCCTCCCATCTCCAGGTGCCCTTTGGGAAGGTAGAAGCAAAGGACTGAAGCTCTCCCCTCTGATTTATATGGAAACATTGCTGACTGTTCCCCTCTATCAGGAAGGGAGCAAGGGGAAACTATGCACTTTCCTGCATCCCTCATTCTAGCTGGGGAGTGCAGGGGGCAGACGAACCTGAACGTACTTCAGCCAGTGGACATGCACCTTTCCCCCAGCAGTGGCCATAGAGAGGTGCTTCTCACCTGGCCCCAAGCTGCTGCAGTGAGAGAGGGCTGGGGTAGTCCTCTCTTCCCAGGATAACCTGCATATTAAACCCCTCATCCCGAGCCCCACCTCAGAGCAATGATTTAAATGAAAAATAAATTAAGGACCTGAGCAAAGCTGGGTAAATCTTCTAGTGTGTGTGTGTGTGTGTGTTTGTGTGTGTGTGTGTGTGTGTGAAAATACACACACACATATATATATATATATTGCAACTTAGAGATATTCATGAAATGACTTTTGTAAACCCATTTTTCATTTCTTTGTACATTGTCTAATTTAGCTTGAAATCTTCAGTGCAGGGATCATGGGTGAAATCCTGACCCTGTTAAAGTGAATTGCAAAACTGTCACTATGTGTTCAGTAGGGCCAGGATATTACCCTGTGCCTAAGTGTCATGAACATTTATGGTTTTGTTTAAAAAAAACGGAATACATCGCATCAGGCTTTTTGAAAGGTAAAATATTTTTTAGCTTTTTAACATTATGGCATATTGGCATTGCATCAAAAATAAGTTATGTGCATGTGAAAATGTAGGTTTTGTAGAGTGGAGCTTTCAAATATTGTGTTCAGAGAATGTTGGGTCTGTCAGTGAGGGGGGAAGAAGATGATTGTAAAATGTCTGTTCTGTTTGAGTTCTTGATATTTGTAGTACAGGCTGACGGGTGACTTTTGAAGGGATTCCTACAGACCTCTTGCTTTAAACTTTTAGTACTGATGGGAATTTGCCCTGCTAAATCCCCTACCATATTTTTTTTTGGTGGTGGTGTTTTTTTTTTTTTAATTTTTATTTTTATTTTTTTTGGTTAGGAGGATGGGGAGGGTGTGCTTCCCTGAAATGGAAGCATTGGTTTGAAGCCAAGCCTGTGAAAATTTGGATACATCAGTCCCCTTTAAATATTTTTTGTAAGATGGAGATGGAGAACTAAAAGTCCTAAGGACCGTCTTTTGGGATGGCTTGTTAGATGCAAGTACGAAGAGAGTATGGCCAGATGGTTCTGTGGCAGTTTTGTATGCTCAGTAGGAGCTCTGGAAATTAAAATATATATGAAGATATACCCATCTCCTAGAACTGGACAGGACCTTGAGAGGTCATCGAGTCCAGTCCCCTGCCCTCATGGCAGGACGAAGTACCATCCCTGATAGAATTGCCCCAGATCCCTAAATGGCCCCCTCAAGGATTGAACTCACAGGCCAACGCTCAAACCACTGAGCTCTCTTAATAATTTAGTCATTATTAAACTAATTCTTAAAATTCTTGCTCATCTGGGCTTCCTGAACAGCTGAAAATTTGCACACCCGGGTCTTGCCACAAATGTGATATACTTCTCTGTAAGCTTGGCTTGAGTTGTGTTGTACTTTGCTGACTCAGAGGGAACCTTCATTGCCATAATAGATTGCATTCCTTTATATCAATGCATCCAGCAAATCTTCGTTTCATTACTGCATACAAAGAGTATTAAGACTGCTGTAAGAAACTGGGGAAAACAGTGATGCATGATCAGGAAAAGGTTGATAATTTTGCTTGGAGATTTGAATACTGGTTGTAGTACAAGGAAACTTAATCTTGTAGATGTAGTAACTAGCTAATAAAATCTGTCATTTTAATATATTCCTTCTGCAGCAAATGAAAGAAATCCCTGTTCACGCTCATCTAAACTGAGTTCTAAATAAGGTTATTTAAAATAACCTTGCTTTTCATCCCAAGGCTTCTCATCTCTAAAAACTGAAGTATTATTCCACAAGTAACTATAATAGTTTAGTTTAAAAAATTTTTTTTAGCCGATATTGTCATGTGCTGAGATACAGATTGAGGACATATATGACCTGCTTGTTTTCTATAGAGAACCTGCTCTGCCACATCCAAGAAAATGGAAATAGTTATATTTCTCTTTCACTGTGGCAGTCAAATGTCCCCTCTTCCTTCCTCGCAAATTAAAAAGGGCTATAATTAGCAATGAAATAAGCAGAAGTCTCTGGGGACCCTCATCAGCACTCCTTAGTCAAGGTCAACTTCCACTGACTTCATTGCTTTTGTAAATAGCCTTTTCTTATTCTAAACTATTTGCATTATGCTGGTAATTTGCTAGGTGCATTACAGTACGAAGAAAGGGTCCCCTTGAAAATAGTTCAGTCTAAATAGCGTACAGATAAAGGAAAATGGGAGGTAACAAAGCATTAAGATCAGTAGTGAGGTTAAATATGCATATTAGGAACGTGGAAGATTAACTGGATAATATTAATGGGTGATGCTTACACAAATACCAGTCACACCACACAATTCTGCAGAGTTTCAGACAAGACTAATAATTACTAAAGGAACAGCAGAAAGAAAGGAATCTTGCACAACTTTAGTTTGTGATGCAGACAAAGTGGTGTGAGTGGAGGATATGTTTAAGTGTAACAGCCATCATAGATGCCCAGTTGATCAAGAAGTGGAAACTGAAGATTTTATTTTCCCTTGTTGTCCCCAGACATTGCAGTGTTTTCCACTCCTTCTAACTCCTGGGGAGCCATCTGTGCGCCCGCACATGATCCCTCTGGGAATTTTACTAAATTTTAGCTTTTTTTGAAAAGTATTTTCGAGCTACTGGTGTCAAAATTGTTCAAGATAATAAATCAGTATATACGTAGTGTGCTGAGGCATTTTATAGACAGTTATATCTTACTGCTAATGTACACATTCTATGACACCCTACCTGTGCCTTCGAGCCATGACCATTTGGAAGTTTAAAACAATGAACTCTAATTTACTTTTGTAAAATGTATGATATTGCTTGATATTCTATTTTCTATGGTTACATACACAATACACACGGATATAGGTTGGCTTGATATCAAGTGCGCTTTGTCTACTTTACTAGGCCACCTAACGTAATAGGAATAGCTGAAGCCAGGTGGACCTGATATTGAATTGTAGAATATAGTCTAGAATGGCCCTTCAGGCTTTCAAATTCCCTGTGCAAATTACTGTTACTTCATCAGGGATTAGTTGTGAATTTGGCTTGCTCTTTCCAGTACAGTATACCCACTCTTTGTTAAATTCATGGTATTGGCAGACAAAACTCATTTGGCATCTTTAATGCAATTGCTGATATCTTTACACTGTGCAAAGCTGAGTAGGAAAATAATAGTTCAAGTTTAAGTTGTCAGCTGCAAACACCAAAATTATTTGTAAACAATAGTTTCTTTTAAAAATTATTTTGTATTAAGATATATTATGATAGTGATTCATAATTTTTTTTAAGTTCTTTGAAATGATTTTTTTTTCTATTTTGGAAGAAAACCACTTGTAGAGAAAAGGGTATTTAAAAGGCCATGGTAGAATTGATTGACATGTCTTTGTGGTAACTGCTAAGAGAATTGTAAGAGAATCTCTTGGTGAATCTAGATACCTTGCTTTTGTAGTTAGCATACTGATAAATAGCTAGAATTCTTGATGACAGTGGAGAGAGGGATCTTTTGTCTGTCGTCTTACCTTATTTATGCCAAAGTAGCATGCTCTTTTTTAGTTTTGAAGAGCCCTTTTATGTCCTATTTAATAATGAAAAACTAAAAAAAAATACAGACATAAATAAGATTCAGTGTAGACTCTTTAGCTATATTTACACTGCACATCAATTTTGAAATAAGCTAATCTGGAATAGTTATTCCAAAATAGCTTATTTCAAAATAGCATGTCTACACTACAGGGAACCCTCAAAATTAGTTCGAGGCAGGCTTCCCTAAAGTAGATGCGCTATCTTGATTAAGAGCCCCTGGAGGCATTGGGGAGGAATAATTTAGAATGGCCCTGGTGAGAGGCTATTTCGAAATAGCAGTAGTGGGGTGTTTACACACACCTTATTTTGAAATAGCTATTTTGAAATAGGCGCTATTCTTTGTAGAAGGAGGGTTACAGATTTTGGAATAAGCTGCCCATTATTTTGAAATAATGGAATTGGTGTATAGATGATCGCATAATTATTGCTGTATAGATATATCTCCTTTGTCAAAAGCTTCTGGTCTTAGTTTGCAAAAGGCTTGAAAGAAAATTGAAGCTAGTGATCACTTTAACTTGGAATAAGAAAAAGACAGTGACATCTTGATAAAACTAAGGACATTTGAAGGGGAGAGAACAATACTGAAATAAGAATTTTATTATAAAAAACAGAAGTTTGAAATCTTATTTTCCCCATAGTGTTCTGGATGAACAGTTCTAATCCCCTCTCCCCACCTCCCTAGCTATCATGTACCCTTGGTAGATTTAGAATGTGTAGGTAGGGCTTTCATTTAGTTATGGATGTCACAGAATCCATGACTGCCAGAGACCTTCATGACTTCAACCAGCACCAGCTGGGAGCTGCAAGGTTCCCTCATATCTGCTTCTGCAGGCATCAACTGCAGGGTACCATCACAGCACTTCGGGGACCTTGAGTTGCCCAGGCTCCCCATTTTGTCAGATATTTTTAGTAAAAGTTAGGGACAAGTCACAGTCTTCCATGAATTTTTCATTATTGCCCATAGTGACTTTTACTAAAAATATCTGTGATACTATACATAAACTGAGGTTGTATTTCTTAAGTATTAGCAATAATTTGTAATCTGGTATTGAAGGTGATGATAGAGGCTTGAATAAAATATCCAACACCCATTACTTTGCTTTGTTCTACCATGATACGGATTTGTGGAGTTTTCCCTTGTCTATACAACCCCTTGAGTAACCTTTATCAAATCCTTTCATCTTTGATGTTGAAATGGTTTCAAAGGCTATTTTCTAAACTTCAAAAAAGTGTTAGTAAGCATGAAGGACATTTTACTTGAGGTACAAATTTACCTTTTTACTGTACTCTGGTGGCTTATGATGAAACACCTTTTGGAAGGAGCTGGCTGTTGGTGCTCTTCATCATTCTATCTATGAATTCAAGGTGATAGGCCTACCCCCAAGTGGTAATATAATATTCTTTGTTTCATGCACATATTGGATGAGTTGGATTTTATTTCATAATCTGTCTCAAAGGATGGCTTGGATGTATACTGTGAAGAAGGGTGATTATTTTTTGTTTTCTCATGATTGAGAATAGAATGCTGGTAATTGCCATGGCATTCTCCTATTTTGAACATTTAGATGTGCATGTTTCAAATGACACATGAGCTATTGTGAACGGGACTAGTTTTTACACACTGCTTCTGTCATCAACTTGAGATTTACTGAGACTCATGAAGCTTGGATAGAAATCACCAAACTGAATTTCATCCAGAACAGTAATTAATAGTGCTGATTAAGCTGTAAGAGGTTAGTAACTCAAGTCTTTTAGAATATTTTTAGGTTATGCTGTTGAAAACAACTTTTCACACAGTGCATCAGAAATTCCTGAAAAAGTAAAGTGTTTTTTAACTTAAGTGCTTTTGTTTTTTACATATCAGATTTTGCTTATAAACCTTGTTTTTTTTTTTCTTGCAGCTACCGATCTTCTTCTTGCTTGGAATCCTGTGTGTCTGGGCCTGGTAGAGGGACTTATTGGGAAAGTTCAGCTGCATACAGGTATGATTTGCTTAAAAATGATGTAGGCTGTAATGTGATGGCATGGTAAAAAAGCAGCTTTAAAGTGCTTTGTGCCCAAATCTAAAATGATCAATCCTAGTGCATAGGAACAAGGGTCCTCTTTTTCTGATCTAGTATCTCTCTAGGTGGGGAGAACAGTCCTGGTAAAATTGTTTGTAAATCTTGATGAAGAAAGCAAATTATAGCCAAAGTTTTTAGTCCCATGAAAACAGTTTCTCGTCTAGGTTTCTGAGTTCACTTGCTATACTGTAGTCTTGTTGGTTAGCTGTATCCAGTACTATGTCAACTGGAGATGGTACGAGAAGGCTAAAAATAGCTGTCAGACCTAGGTAGCTGAGTTGACCTTGACTACCATAGGCATTTTTTTGTGGAGCAATAGGGCAGGAGGGAAGCTTCAGTTGGATTCAGTTCTGATTCTCTCAGAATGATTAATGTAATCAGTTTATTCTGTCAAAAATGAGTGTTGATGTAGGAGATTAATCAGACCTTGGGTCCACAGGCACCATGTGTATGTGATCAATGTTATTCTGTTGTTGTGATTGAGTGACATGAACAGTATTAGAAAACTATACATAACAAGGAATATGTAAGAGGAGACTGCTTCTCTGCATCTTAAATCTTTGCCATATGGAGGGCTTGAGAGTGAGACTGAAAGATTCAAGAACTTTAGGTGTAGAAGAGCCCTGAGAAAGTTTTGATAGTTAAGGAGTTACTGTTGGCTCACAAATGAAGTTGATAGAATAAAAATTGGGTGGGGGTAGGGAAATGGGGAGGACTCCTCTTTTCTGTATATTTTTTCTGAGGTAATGTCTACACTTGAGAAAATGTCAATTTCTTGCCACCCAATTTTTGTAAAGTCGAAGACCCACGTCTCCACGATGCGCAAGAATTCAAAGTAGTTCAAAGTAGAAAGGCTGACATCAGCTTTGAGAGCAATGAATTGTGGGTAGCTATCACACAGTGCCTGCGCCACTTTGCATTCTGGGTTATGCTTCCAGTGCACACAGGGACCAAAACTGTTCAACAGGTGGTTCTGGGTTCAATGTCAGCATCCCATAATGTGCTCATCTATTCCTTTCCCTCCCCTCCCCCCTTACAATCAACTGGAAACACTTTTTTTCCCTTTTGTGCCCTGCTTACCTACACAGATGCCATAGTGGCATAAGCATGGACCCCAGCATGGATCTCATTGTGCATCAAAGCATTGTGGCGATTGTTTATCATGCTGCGTCTAATGGTGGAGTATGTCAAGAGCGTATTCGTAGCATTCCAGGGGGAGGGTGAATCTCAGGATGCCATGGATTTAGTTCATGCAAGCCCTTGAGTTGAGCGAATTGGAAATGCTGTCAGCATTCAAATCTCTAGAAACACTACAATGCCAGTTGTGGCACTGTCAGACAAGTACAGACTGGTGGGCTCGCATGATGCTGCAGGTTTGGGGTGATGAGCAGTGACTGCAAAACTTCTGAATGTGCAGGCTACTTTCATGGAACTTTGCAAATTGCTTTGCTCCCCTCCCTGAAGCACAGGAACACCCCACTAAGACCCACTGTGACAGCGGAGGAGCACATGGCAGTTGTCCTGTAGCTTGCAATACTAGACAACTCCTGGTCTGTCAGGAATCAGTTTGGTGTGGGGAAATCTACAGAGAGAACTACTGTTATGCAACTAGCCAAAGCAAAAGCAATCAATACCATTCTGCTACAGAGGGTAGTGACTCTGGGAATCATGGATGCTACAGTAGAGGGCTATGCCGTAATGGAGTTCCCTAACTGCAGTGGGGTAATAAAAGGAACACACATCTTCATTTTGGCAGTTGGCCACCTTGCCAAGGAGTACATAAACTCCTAGGAGTACTTCTCCATGGTGCTGCAGGCAATGGTAGATCACAAGGGATATTTCACCAACATCAATATGGGATGATTGGAAAAGGTGAATGACACATGCATCTTTAGGAGCTCTTGCCTCTTCAGAAAGCTGCAATCTGGAACTGTTTTCCCAGATTGGAAAATTAGATCGGAGAGGAAGAAATGCCAATAGTGATCCTTGGTGACCCAGCTTACCCTTTGCTCCCATGGCTTATGAAGCCTTACACAGGCAGCCTGGACCAGAGGGAGGAGCAGTTGAACTACTGGCTGAGCAAGTGCAGAAGGTTTAGAAGCTTCCTGATGAGGTTGCACTTCAGCGATTTCAATATTCCTTCTGTGGTGGCAGCATGCTGTGTGCTCCATAATCTTTGTGTGTGTGGGGGGTGGCGGGGGGGAGGAGGGGGAAGGGAAGGGCTGAGGCAGGTGCCTAGCCAGAATGAGGAGAGCACAGCAGGGGGCAGTGCAAATCAGAGTCTCTGAAAGAAAGTTTTATCAATGCCCAGTTTTCAAAGTCATGCATGTTGCTCTCAACGAAGTGTGTTTACCTGTAATCCCCCTCCCTACCCTGCAATACCAGGAATAAAAAGTCTGTTAATAAATGAGTTTTTATTTAGGGAACACAGCAGGGATAGAATAGGAGTCCATGGTGGGCACCTCGGGAGGTAGGGGGAGAAATCAGAAATGTGAGGACAGCCTTTTGCTTTGTGATGCCCTGGAGGTTGAGTGGGAGACTATCCTTGAGTCCTATTCTTCCCACCCTGCTCCCCATGTCCTAGGGGCCCCTGGAGGTGGAGTCTACGGTACTGGGTGAAGAGGGGAAGTTATTTTGCAAGGAGTAAGGAAGCCTGTCCGGGTATGTCATCATGTGCTCCATCACAGATGTCATGGACAACAAGACATTATCTGGGTGTTTCGCTTTCATTTCCCTTGCATGGTCTCCTTTCCTTTTGCTCTGCTCACATTTTCTCCAGTAGCATATTCCTCCACTCCATTTGCACCTTAAACATGTCTTCTCCTGTCCATATCTGTCCTGCAGATTTGTGCGAGCCAGACAGGTAGTTGAGCCAGGGGAGTACGCAACAAGCTCTCTGCTGTTGCTGCTGTAACAAAAAGTGATAGTAGATTCATTGTGGAGCCTAAAATCTAATCTGTTAACATACAGCAAAGGTCTCTCTCTAAAGACAATGGAGATGTGTTCTGTGCAAGGCCAAAGCTATGCTTTAAAGTGTCCACTGTATAGTAGGTACACAACACAGTTCTCAAGGGAACATTTGGATTCACGCAGTTTGGAAACAGATGTGGTAAGGGGCTTGATAGGGTATGATCCTGAGGGCAGGAGGGAGGATGGGGTCCAGCATGCCAATGGGGCAGGACGGCGTATCCTGTGGCTTCCCTCTGTGTCCACCAGACCTTGCTTCCTGGGAGAGTGCTACTTTCACATCCCACAGGAGTCTGGGGGCAAGAGAGCTGGAAGGGGTGCCACAGGCTGCAGCTATGTTAGCAGCGGAGGCAGCAGCTAATAGCTTCCCCTCCTTCATCGAGGTTGCCATGCTAGATACTGGTCTTCTCTGAATCACATAAGAGTGCTAGGGAGCTGATGTTGACTGAATGTGGCCTTATTCTGCAATGCTTTGTGATTCAGTGACTCCAGACCACTTACTGCTGGCTTGGCAGGGGAAAGTAGCCTTCTATGGAGGACAGAATAAAGCAGGTCTCCCCAGAAATCTTGTGAGAGATCAAAGAGTTCCTATCTGAGAGCTTAATGGAGATGTGCAGGGAGCTCACGGGACTGGAACTCTGCTGTTAGGTATGCTGCCTGCTCTGAGGTGTGCTTGCAATGCTGTCCACATGGGAAATGAGAGCAGTAGAGCTGCAAGTTCTAGCCAGAGGGGTCACATCAGGGCACTGTGGGATGCCTCCTAGAGGCCAAGAATGTCTACTTTCGCAATACTGTGTCTGCACTACCATGTTGTTGACCATGCAAGGTTGAATTTTGTGTTACTCCTTGTGAAAAGCCAGGGTACCGAAATTAACTTTAGCGGCCCTTAAAGTTGACGTTCCAGTGTTTTCCATTGGACACAGACAGCTTAGCTATGTGGTATAGTCAGGGCTCGACAAATTAGTCAATCTACTCGCCTGGGGCGAGTAGATTTTAACCTGGCACGGTGCTGCAGTGTGATCAGCACATGCGCAGTGCTGCCAAACCACTTGCCGCCGTTTGTCAAGCCCTGGGTAGAGTAATACAAAATTAATATCAGCATTAATTAGGTTCCTGCTGTTTTCTGTTAGCTTGTAGTAATGATCCTTATCTAGTTGTCCATCAAAACTTCTTCCTAATGAACCAGTGTCATACTCCAATCAAAATATTATGAAATGGTGAAATGATTGTGTATTTTTTTTATCCATTTCCACGGATGACCAACAGACGCCAAGACCTGCAAATTCCTAACCAAAGAGGAGAGTTTATGTACTCAACTAAGTTGAGTGCTGTTTTTAGAAAAGCAACAAATAGTGGATAACTGGAACTCTTGTGTAAAATCCCTTTTGTCATTTCTTTCTTTTGGTGGAAACACAGAACATGACTTTACTACAAATACGCTGAACCATAAATGAAAACGAGTACCTCACCAACTACTATTTTGCAAATTCTTGACAGTCTGGAAATGAGATGCAGACTAGAATTTAAAATGCAAACACTTCACAATGAGGGTGTGTTTTGACTACACTCAATTCTCACTGTATGAGATGCTCTGTGCTGATAGAGGTATGGATAAAAGTGCATTGTTAAAATTATGTGGGAAAGCTTACGTAACTGCTGCTTACATTATTTCTTGTTCTCAGTACTATTTTTAAATTTTCGTTCATGCTAAACACAGCATTTAACAGTGGCTTTTGGAAACATGATTGATTGTAGATAAAATTTCAAATAAGTTACAGAACACTAGGATAGATTAAGTGGTAAAATGGATCAGACTCTTGCTATCTGTCAAAATAAGAAATGGAGATGCTGCATATTAGAGATGCTGAAATTGAGAACTACTAGTGCTATTATGTGGCAGGAGCACAGGAAATGCTGCTTTCTGTACTGTGATAATAGGTGCAAAGCTGTGGAAAGTGGGGTGAAGATATCTAATTTCTACTTTAGATACCTTTTTTTTAATTCAATCAACTTTATTTTAAACTGGGAAGAACATTGATGTGGGGATCAAAATAGTTATTTTGTGGCTTTGAATTATTTTGTACTGACATTTGGCATGTTAAGGCACAAAATGACATTTGAATGCTATCTTTTCAAGGTGACTTATTTTTATTTGTACTTAATGTTTGCATTTAAACATATCCAAGGAAGTTAGATATATTATAAAATACTGGCTGTCAATATGAGAGGGAGATATCTTTTACAGTTGAACCTCTTACACAACTCAAAAGATCTCTGTCATGGACTTTTCGACTCCTCTTCAATTGTTGTTAAGGTTTATCAGTGGAGTTCTCCCTGGAACTAGTAAACAGAGGTCAGAGAGTCTGCATGACTGGGTTAATGCTCCATCATCGAGGGCTTGAGTGTGCTGCCTCTGCTTCTTATATATGTTCAAAGGGACCCGAGCTGCCCAGAATGGCATAACAGCATGTTGCATTGCTGTTGTACTTCTGAACCCCTACTTCTAATTTCTTCTTTACACAAAGGAAATGAGTTTTTCACCAATTGTACATACACATTTTGAAAGTCAAAATACACTTATCTGAAAAGCACAATATTGTGTTGAGCTTTCTCTATGAAGAACATTATTTCTCTACAAACAAACAATATAAATGACCAGATTTGGTATGTGAATAATAACAGCTAGAAGAAAGGACCAATGATTTGGAAGTAGGGAACAAACGTATGAGTTTTAACTTCTAATCTCTCTAAAAGTGGCATAGAATTAGGATGAGAGTTGTAACTAGCCACTGAAAGTAGGTGAAGGCTAAGGTGAACAAAGTTAATAATGTGTTGAGAAGTTTAAAGTAGCTCATTTTAAGAGGATTAGCCATTGCTTAAGAATTACTGCAATGATCAGTTTAAAGAATTCTTTAGCATGTTAGTACAGTAGACTTCCGATAATCCGGAACCTATGGGACCTAGGTGGTGCCGGATTATCAGATATGCCAGACTATCAGGAGGTACTATAAGATGGTTATATACTGTATATAAAGTGTTCTTAATCCTTTTTATTATACATTCTGTATACAGTATGTACATGTTTTAGTTTATTTTAAAAGCCTTTTTTACCCTTTTTGCTCAGTTCAGCTGCTGCTGCTGTTACCTTGTGACTCATTTTTTGCCAAAGCTCACTCACTAGGCTCTTGCCATTTTGATGCCGGACTATCAGGAGTGCCGGACTATTGGATGCCGGACTATTGGAGTTTTACTGTACAACCCATAATGGGTTTTGAATAAAACATTGCTTTTATTGTAAAGTTGAAACACAAGATTTAACTTGTACTAGCTTTTCTGTAGATTTTACTAGTTAATCTGTGGAACTCTGCCTCCGGCTTCCTGTAGTCAGCCCCTGGTCAGTTTCAGTGGCAGCAGCTGAATCTGGAGCCAGTTCCGACTTACATACAAATTTAACTTAAGAACAAACCTACAGTCCCTATCTTGTACGTAACCCGGGGACTGCCTGTATTTTAATACTGCTTTATAAAGGGTTTGAAATGCTGTCATTTGATTGCCTGTTGGTGATAGTGTTGTACAACTCAGTATCTGTAAATTTCTAACCCCAATCACAAGTTAACATTATAAATGATGGAAATCTGCCCAAGATGTCTATGTATATTTGTCTTTTCAGTTGGGAGGTTCCAGTATGTTCTTTAATGGTGACAATAAACATCCTTCTCTAAGTCTGTCCTTGAGTACCTGTTGTAACTAATGGTATTTCAAGCTCTATTTCATTATCTTTTGCTTTTAGGCTTACTATTTAACTAATTAGTGGTTTTGTATGTGTATTATATGATTACCAGCATTGCTTGGGTTCTTAATTTTTGTTTTTCTTCATTTAAATCATTGATCTGAGGTGGGCTGGGGATGAAGGGTTCATTATACAGGCTGCCCTGGGAGAGGGGACTACAGCAGTAGCTTGGGGCCATACAGGTCAGAACCTCCTCTCCATGGCTGCTGCAGCTCCATTGGGTGCAGATGTTGGAAGGGTGCATGTTCCCCAGCTGTGGGACAAACACTCACACATTGTCAAATATATAGTAGATAGCTGTCCCTTTCTCCACCTCTGCCCCTTGGTTGTCCCCCTGGGGTCATTATACAGTGTCTCCATCAGATATGCTCCTGTTGGATTGGAGCAGAGATCTGCTCACTGGTCAGCACCCTTGGGACCTAACTGGTCCTGAGTGAGGGGATTTGCTAGACCAGGGGAGGTCCCTACCCTCCTGACTGGTGCTGCCACTGGGTTAGGGCTCCAACTTGCCCCTGCTGAGGCCCCCCAGCTCCCTGGGGTGCTCTAGATGCCACCTTCCACTTCCCCTGCTGCTGTTGGGAGGGGAGTGCCATGGCCGGAGCTCCGCAGCTGGGACTGAGCTCTGCAGCCACTTGCCTCCATGGCTGGGGTTGGAGCTGAGTAGCCAGGGCTGGGGCAGAGGGACGGGGCTGGAACTCCCTGGCTGCTGCCTGGGGTCGCCTGTTTTCCCTCTCTCCACCGACACAGGGTTGCCAGTGCCTCCTACAGTGCTCCTGCCCCGCCTTCAGACCTCCCTGTTCCTGGGCTGTGTGGTCCAGGAACATCAATGGTCCGTGCCAGACCACGGATGTTGCTGGACCAGGGTTTCCCAGTTAGGGGGGAGGTACAACCTGTATAACTTTTTTTTTTTTTTTCCCAATCAGTCATCTTTTGCTGGCGATCATTAGGGGAAGGCAAAGGTTAGGTTTATTCTGGTTGTGCCAGCTTTTGTACAGTAAAGGTTTAGATATGTGTTGTAAGGTATTCTCTTTGAGAACTGGCATGTGTCTGTAGACCATTCAGCCAGGAATACTGTCTAAATTCAGAATAATTTTGCCTCCTACTTTTGGATATAGGACGTAGCTAATTCTAACTTGACATTTTCTGCAAGAATGCAGAGCATCTTGCTGTAATCTAGGAAATGATTTTTTTTTTAAAGAGATGATTTTTTTAATATATCAGGGTGGCGAACCTATAGCCCGCAAGTTGATTCTGGCCTGTAGCTTGTCTTGATATGGCCTTTGAGGCTTGGGGCTTGCTCCCTCTCCCCCCCGCAGCATCATGAGCTAGCGCTGGCACTCTACCTTGTTGGGGGTACCATGGCTGGACCACCAGCACCTGCACTTCACTGCAGAGCAGGGAGCTCTCAGCTTTGTAGTCTGATCAGGAGATGCTGGGGCTGGATTCAGCCCATGGACTTTGCCTAGCAGGAGAGGATGAAGTGGCTCTGTGCACGGTAGGTAAGTGATCTGTGGGGCACTGCTCTGTCACTCACATTGACCTGGAATTATGGCCAGTGGGAGCATTTCCCTGCAATGTACAGAGCCACACAAAGCACCTGTTCTCCCTAGAAGCTGCACCAGGGAGCACCCCATCCTCTGCCACCTCCTGCCTTCTTCCACCCATCCAGACTTGGCCTCCCCACTGCCTTCCCCTTGACCCCACACCCCAGCTGGCAGCCCCCTCCCATAAACTGAACCCCTAATATTTGGCTCCACCCCAGAGCCTCGGGGAACCCTACAAAATGTACTAGTCCCAGGCCCCAAGAAGAGTTAATGTAGCCCTGGGGTTAAGCCCTGAGCTTGAAGGGAGTATCACTTGGGGGTCAGGTCACTGAGCATTTTGTGTGTGTGTGTGTGTGTGTGGGGGGGGGTATATGGCGGTTGTGTGGTTTTTTTTTTTTAAATTGCTTCTCACTTGTGTGGACCTTGACTGATTTCCCCCACCCCCCCGTGGGTCAGTGGCCCTGACCCACAGACATCCCCCTTTTACATTTCATAGCTCCCTACCAATGCCACCTTTGTTGCCCCTTCTCTCCAGGCAGCTGACCAGATCCTGCTGTCACAGCACCTGGAGAAGCTCCCCACAGGAATTCCTACATGTGTGCCTGGTGCTGTTTCTTTTCTGGTTAAGTTGCCTGTTCGTGGGAGACGGCAGGGTGTTCCAAGGGAGGGAGGAAAGGGGATAAGAGTGTAAGGGGGATAGTGCAGGTGGGAAGATATAGGAATGGAGACTGGGTAGGGAAGGATGTGGGTGCAGGGATAGGCAGGGAGCGGTTAGGGAGGACCAGTGGGTATAGGAATGGAGGTGTGAAGGTAGAGATGGAAGGAGGGCGGTGGGCTGTGGGCCATGGACTCTTTTATTGGCTGGTGGGGCAGGAGCGAGAAGGATGCAGGGAGGGGTGACTGGCTGGCGATTGAAGGGCATGAGCGGGGTGGAATGGGCTGAGAGCGTTTGGATAGAGGAGTCCATCCAGGGGTGTGGTGGATGGGAGTGGAGAAGGGTGCGAGTGGGGTCATGGAGAGCGTAGCTGGGATTCTGTCAGCCGATGGCCAGGGCAGTGAGTGGGGGTGTGTGTGTGTGTGTGTGTGTGTGTGTGTGTGTGTGTGTGTGTTATACACCCAAGACTTCAACTGCTGAGACCAGGGTCCCTTAGCAGCGGGCAACCTGGAGAAGGTTGACGGGCGCCCCAAGAATTTTACAGGGAGAGCTTATTACATCTCAGATTTCAGCTGCTAAGGATCCCTTTGCAGCGGGCAGTCTAGGGAAGACTGAGAGATGCCTCAACGGATCTGTCACCTGGGAGTGACATGATCTAAAATGCCAGAGCTCTCCCTATACCTGTCCCTTATGACCGGCTGGAGTTCTTTTAAATTGTGCTTGGTTCTGTTACAGCAACTGAAGGAGTCAGGTTAAAGCTTAAACAGTTACTATTTTATTGTTACAGGGTAAACTTAGCTGTTAAATGCTACTACTGTGTTACAGATAACACAGCCACTACAAAGGACAGGACAGAAATTACACTAATAAGTCACTCACAGGTACCATGAAACCCTTTTGGCTCTCTGAGCTCTTATTAAATGCATTCAAAATAGACACCTAGCAGGTATATATTCTCATCCCTGCGTTCCAGACTTGGCGTGGCCAGCGTCTTTCTCTCAATCCCTCGGGAAGAAGTAGGGCGAGGTTGGGCGTCCCACAGACCTCGGGAGACAATCAATACCTGCCAGCAGGTGTAGATGATTGGGGCTCAAATGGGGTGGGCTACTAAACCCCTCTTTATACCCCTTGGGTCATGTAGGCTTCTTCCTGATCTCAAGTGGCCAATTAGGAAAAATGGCTTTGAATGCGAAGTTTCCCACGAAGGGTGCAAAGCATAATTCACACCTGGGGAAAATGCAGACAATGGGCACCTCTGGTATGTGATGGGCGAAGATTCCTCTCCTGGGACAGTGCAGGCGCGTCAATTACTGATACTAGCCATCAGGACTGCGGGAGGCCCCGAGTCGTCAGCTAGCCCATTTACTGTCTGGTTTCTCTTTATGGTAGAGTCAGAGACAGGCAGCACACCTGCATTCCCCGGGCATCAAAGGCTGACTGCCTTTCTCTTGCTCTCTGGGGGAGGAGGGGGGGCGGAAAACAAGATGGGGTTCATGTCTGGCTACAGCTTAATGCAAGATTAACAGGCTCTCTGGCTGCAAAAGTGGCCAGCAAGGAGTGAGGATGGGGGGTTGGTGAGTGTAGTGAGCAGGGGACACGGCCCCTTAGGTTTTTTGTTTTTTTTTTTGTTTTTGTTTTTGTTTTTAAGACTTTGGGTGTGAGACTGTTCATGGGAAAGGGATTCTGAATGTACAATGTAAGTTGAAGTCAGCAGTATCCCTTCAATTCTTTTGTCTTCATGCTTTACTTCTCTGTTTTCAAGACTCTTCTATTTCAGTCTAGAGTTCTGCACTGTTAATACCAGGCCTCGGTGGTTGTAATATTTCAGCAGTTTTTATCATATTAGCAGTTGCAGGTTACCACACTTACAGTGTTATGTCCTTTAGTATCTCATATATTAGCAATGTTCCCTCATGCTCTAGGACACACAGGTGCTAAAGAAGCACTAGTTTTTGCTAAGATTTGGCCAGTCCTGTGATAGGTTGTGTGGCTTTCTTTTGTTTTCCATATGAAGGGCAGTTCCAGTTTGTAACACATGTATAGCTATAGTGCCTACAGACACTAGCTCACTACTCCATTGCATTAGGCCAGTGGTTACCCTATCTGCCACTGGGATGCATCCAGTACTGTATGTATGGCCTTGAGGATGTCACATGGGCCACAGATGTGTGCTGATTGTGCTATAAGCAGCCCTCAGGCCATATGTTGAGGAAATACTGTATTAGGCATTATACGAACAAGTACTATAGTTGCAATCCTTTTCCCTTTTCTCAGCTGTAAATTAGTAAGTTTTCAAAGCTGAGCTGTAGATTAGATAGATGAAAGTGAAAATAGAAATTTTCAGATGAAAGAATATATTGTCTGTAAATGTCAGCAATCCCTAGTATATCCATGGCTACAATACTGCAACTTGTTCTTTGAAAATATGACCGAAGAAAAAGTAAGGTCATTGTCACCGTTAACTAGCTTGTATGAGTGTGGTATTGTAACTGTACAGTACTTCTATATTTGGAATGGGAATATTTGTCCATTTATCCACTATGAATTAGGTTTTTTGAACATGTGTCTTCAGGAATAGTTAATCTGCAATTTTATGATGATGCTTCTAGCAGCTGATTTTAATGAAAAACGGGTGGGGAGAAAAGGGACTTAAACCTTGTTCAATCGTGTCAACTAGTGCTATACAAACTTTGCTTTAAGTCTTAGAGAATGAAGGGGGGACTATTATGAAACTTGGAATTGAGCTGGTTAGAACAGAAAAACAGTTGAAGTCATAGAATCCGTTTATGCCTAGTATTCCTGCACCAGTCTTCATCATTCCTTGCTCCAGCATTTCCCCCAACTTTGTTTGAACATTTGAGGCAGAAATGGTTTTAGTGAAATTCCAAGTGTACTTTTGGGTGCTGAAAATAAAATGTACTTGAGTCTGACTTCATTTTAATGTGCACTAAAACACTGAGTATTAGGTATGTGCTTTTGTAAACATGAAGAAAGATGACGTTTGCTTTCATTTATACCTTCTAAGATTTATATGTTCACTGCAGTATAAATTATGATAATTTAAGTGAAAATGTGGTGTAGCAAGATTTGAGAGGAAAAAGGCTCTTACCTTTAAATAAGGAAGATGTGGGGTAGGGAACTACAGAATTTATTTATTGGGGAGATAGTGTAGGTGAAACAATCTGATTTATTTTCAGAGGTGTTGTGTGCTGCTTGCCATTTCACCATAAGAGCTGGGCCCTTTTTCAGCCGTCGTGTGCATGTGTAGAACTGTTTAAATCCAGTTGTCCTGTTGGTCAGCAATCTCTAAGGTTGGTTTTATTAAAGGGTTTCTATCTGTCTTTCTGGGGAGAAAAATGGGGAAGAGATGAAGAGGCTCTTTTGATTTATCCTGGGGATAGAGGTAATGGAGCTTTGTATTGACTTATCCCTAGGGTGTGTCTACACTGCAGGGCTTAACTCGAAATAAGCTATGCAGATTGAGCTATGTCAATTGCGTAGCTTATTTCTAACTAGGTAGTGTTATAGAGCACTCTTCCTCTGGCTTCCCTTACTACTTGTACAATGAGGATCACAGGAGTTGGAGTAAGTCCTCCAGCTTGACAGTATTTTGACACTATTTTGAAATAACTGCCTATTTCAGAATAGCACTAGTTATTTCGAAATAGTGTTGCTGTGTAGACATACCCTTAGGCTGGTAGAAGACACTCCCTTTTGTCTATAACTTTCTTTAATACTTTATGCAGCCTGGGCAGGGGGAGAGTAATGTTTGCAGTCTCTGAAATCTAATACCTATCTTCCCCTCCCAAGCTATTTCTGGAGTACCAGATGGTCTTGGTGGATAGAAGCATTCTTTAATTCATCTTTCTGACTAATTCTTTGATGTGAACATTGCCATAATTACCTACATCTTTGATTGCCTGAGTGGATTATTTTAATGCACTTTACTTGGGGGGTCCTTGAAAACCATTTGGAATCTGTGGTTAGAAAATGGCTTAGGTAGGAAGTCTGGTCACAACACACTGCATCAGAGCTTTGCAGATTTCACTAATGTTGAATGTTTCCTCACTTGCCCCTGACGGAAGTCTTAAGTCAGTGAAGAGATATCAAACATTCTTCAGAGCTACTAGTTAAGATAAAATTGTAATAAGTCATGGCATAGTCTTTATAAATAACTAACCATCTGAATACAGCAGAATAATTCTCTCATGTGAAGGTTCATGTAGTCTGCTTTCACATGAGAGTAAATAGCTGAATCTTGTGGTGTTTCTGGTATTTGTGTTAGATGAGCATTTATCTCTATCTCTTCCTCCACCCAAAGCATAGGTAGAAATTTGCAAGAAATAAAATGTACATCATTTTGGTTCTCGGCAAGGAATTTACTGTTTACCTCAGACGACAAACTCAAAATGACAGGAATAAGGAAGCGACAGTGTTTTCTGGTCTATTTATGAGCAAACTCAAGCAGCAAAGTTCAGAGAGGTAGGTGATGTGATGTGCAAGGTTAGAACTTTTAATACTTTAGCAATGTCACCTTGTAAAGGGGAGAAGTGTGACTAGACGCTATGCATAATCTGTTACTTGAGATGTTGCTGTACACTGAGTGTTTTAGGAAGTGTTAGAAAAAACGCTTAATGTAGCCTTGATAAGAGGAACTGGCTGGTAGTTGGAGCAAAAATCGGAATTAAATTCCTGGTATAGTGAAGAATCTGAAGCAGTAGGTTATTTTAACAGATACAGTGCTTTAAATTGGCTCTTGCTATCTGTTTGTTTCCCCTCAGCTTGTAATGCAGTGTAAACACAATTGAATCCCAGGAAAAATGAGGAGGGTGATTAAAATGTACACACCTCCTTGAAGGTGAGAGTTAGGGTGCATATATGAATAGGAAACCATTCCAATCTAATGTGATGTCCAAAAGCTGTTTGCGGAAACTGTTTAACTTATCTGTAACAGCACACATCCAGTTTAGGGATTCCATATAATAGTTGAAAGCAATATCTGAATAACTGAGAACCTTCCCTTTCCATTGTTCTAGTTTTTCCTTCTGGTCATATTTTATCTTCATAATCGCTTCCTGATTTCCATTTTCATTCTGCCCTAAGACTTATGCTTTGTTTTTATTACTCTGGCTTGGGGATTAGGCAAGCCAAAAAGGCAAATAGGATGCTAGGAATTATTAAGAAAGGGATAGAAAATAAGACCCAGAATATCTTACTGCCCCTGTATAAAACTATGGTACGCTCACATCTTGAATACTGTGTACAGATGTGGTCTCCTCACCTCGAAAAAGATATTTTGGCCTTGGAAAGGGTTCAGAAAAGGGCAACTAAAATGATAGGGGTTTGGAACGGGTCCCATTTGAGGAGAGGTTAAAGTGACTGGGACTTTTCAGTTTAGAAAAGAGGAGATTGAGGGAGGATATGATAGAGGTCTATAAAATCATGAGTGGTGTGGAGAGGACCGATAAAGAAAAGTTATTTATTAGTTCCCTAAATAGAAGAACTAGAGGACACCAAATGAAATTAATGGGTAGCAGGTTTAAAACTAATAAAAGAAAGTTCTTCTTCACACAGCGTGTAGTCAACCTGTGGAACTCCTTACCAGAGGAGGCTGTGAAGGCTAGGACTATAATAGAGTTTAAAGAGAAGCTAGATAATTTCATGGAGGTTAGGTCCATAAAAGGCTATTAGCCAGGGGATAAATGGTGTCCTTGGCCTCTGCTTGTCAGAGGCTGGAGAGGGATGGCAGGAGACAAATGGCTTGATCATTGTCTTTGGTCCACCCTCTCTGGGGCACCTGGTACTGGCCACTGTCGGCAGACAGGATACTGGGCTAGATGGACCTTTGGTCTGACCCAGTATGGCCGTTCTTATATTAGACTTACAGTACAACTATCACTTTTTTTAAAATGCATCTAAGTATTCTTTCTGTACACATTTTGCAACTTCAAGTGTCTGGATTTTGCATTTTACAATAGAGAAAGTAAATTAATCTCTTTAGTTCTTGATCACTATTATAGAAACTTTTTGTACTCCATTGTGGAGTGTAAATGACTCTCAATTTCATTAAACTTGCTTCCTCATCTTGTTAAATTCAGTTTCACTTAATATCAACATGGCTGTGCTTGAAAAAAAAAAAACCTTGAACCTAGACCAGTGGTTCTAGAACTGTTAGTTGGACCCTAGATTAGGTCACACGAAGGTTGAGGTTAGACTGGCTTGCGGCTGAAGCCCCAGGTCAGGCTCCACTGCCCATGGCTGAAGCTCTTAAGCCAGGGGTTGCAAACTCAATTTACCTTAGGTCCACTCCTCAAATCCTCCTGGCAGCCAGTGGGCTCCCTGTCTGGCAAGGCTCTGAGGAAATGGGGGTCTTCATGCATTCCCTCCTCATGAGTGTCTCCCGGCCCTGTGTGCTTGCATGCGTTCTTCCCTCCTTGCACATCCTCTGATTCTGTTTGCTGCCCATGAGAGATTGAAAACCTGCCAGAGGCCCCCACTGCCATCACTAGCAGTGTAGGGGGGCTAGAATGGCTTCTTGCTGCCGGCACATCTCAGGGGCCTGGGGGAGGTGTGTTGTGCAGTCCCATCCATAGGTGCAAGGTGTAACCTGTTAACTTTTTTATTAGGTGAAACTGACTAGTTATCAGTAATGCCATATCCCTTGATTTGATCACAAGCCTCCTGATAATTGGAGCTTAAAAAAATTCTGGAAAGCCAGAGCCACATTATAAAAAAGGGAGAAAAAGAAAGGCTGGGATTCTAACATCATTCACCAACCAACAAACCTAAATCTACTAAATCAGAGAAATCACATTTGATAGCCGTGCTTGAGATAGTGATGTTCTCAGATCTGGCTTAATTCTAATAAAGGAGGACTTTAAGTTTCATGGTCTGTAGAGAAAAGTTAGAAAACATGCCCCAAGTTTGGCCAAAGACCTCACACAGGATGCCAAATCAAAAGATCCTCAAGTGTATTTTTCTATGATTTCAAGAAGCCACTGTCTTGAATTTTGAAATCTTGGGGTAGGCCATACAGTACATGAAAGTTGACGAAGTTTTTCTCTTGTGTCAAGGAGCCCAGAGATAGAGACCACAATACTACTAAAGACTTTAAATCTCACCCTGATTCCATGTTTTCCTGATGGGGTTGCCTCTTCTCCTCCTCCTGCTAATATTCCCTGGGATCCTGCCTGATCTGAACCCCAACTAGCATCTGTGCCTCACGCTGGGGTGCCTCACGCTGGGATCCCTCACCCCTGCCTGGGGAAAATCAAAAGCAAAACCCGCCAACACCTGCATTGCTGGCTGCAGAAGCATGTCAACTCGGGCAGCTCCCAGGCCAGCACAGTTCTCATTGTGGCAAAGGCAGCTGGCTCAGCTTCCCAGACTGAGTGGTGCCCTCTGCGGCCCGGTCTACATGGGCAGTAGGGGCTTTGGTGCTACTGGAAGCCCCTTGTTAGCTCCTTCCAGGCTGGCAATTGCATGGACTTGGTTAAATAACTTTCTTTTCAAATTAGTTTGTGGGCTGGATTGGGAAGTGCTAGGGCTGCAGATGACCCATGCCCTGCCTTCAGCTTTGGCACCGCCCAGGGTAGTGGGGTTGCTCGGGATGGTGGGAATGAGGCTTTGGTCCTCTCTCTCCCAGGATTATGTAGTGATTTTGGTTGTCAGAAGGGGGTCAGGGTGTAGTGAAGTTTGGCAGAAGAGAGTACCATCTAAGTCAGGGTTTCTCAATGATGGGGACCTCACCATGTCCAATAAATATCCTTGTTTGGAGTGGGTCAGATCCCGAAGGTACCAGACTAGGGAGGTCCAACCTGTACATCCATCCTCCCCTTCCCATCCACCTTATCTGCAGCACACAAGTACATATACAGGTATGTGGCAGCTGTGCTACACTTGAATCAGTTTTGGCTTCTTTGTCTGTCTTTTTTTTTTTTTCTGTTGCAGGAATGAGCCAACAATACATTGTAGTAAGAGCAAAAGCAAAACTGAAGCTGTGGTTCTTGTAATTGTATAGCAGATCTATTAACATAGAGATGAACTGGGATTAACCAGCTAAACCTTAGGTTAACCAGTTAACTGATTAAGCAGGAGCCCACTCCCTCCCCGCCTCTGTGGTTTGGGCTTTTGGCTGCTGATGCCAAAAGTGGGGATTGGAGCAGCCCTCTGATTATGGCATGCTGCAGGAGGGGGCTTCTCCCAGGTACCAGTTAATCAGTACCCAGTAAGCTCATACGTATTCACATCCCTAATAGAGATGTCAATGACGGTAGTAGTGAGAGAGAGAGAATATAGATACTTGATTCCAATATAAGGTTAGCTTTAGAAAATTTCAGAAGTTTTCATTTAAGTTTTTTTTCCCCCTACCATTCAGACAAAGGGTTAGGTGACAGTAAAAGGCAAAAGGATTTATATGATCTGGGGTTGCAGTATCTGAAAGGACGTTGTGTATATAAGGACAAATTCTGAATTCTGCATTGAAAACGTGCTACCGAAACTGGAAAAAGTATTATTGATAAGATTCTTGTTTAATTCTTGTTTAATAGTGCTTTTTAAAGTACCTGTTTAGCTAAGAAGAAAACATTGGAGATTCCAAAGTAAAGAGTTTGTTCTTTCCAAATAGATCTAAGAAAGGAAAGAAATGCTATAGGTTGCCAACATTCAGATGTTATGTTTTCCAAAGATGGAACTGTTCATTTACAATTACAATAATGGACCTTTACAGTTTCTATATTGTTGTATTTGATACTTTGCCTTTTCTGGTCTTGTTACTATTGCTAACTATTGAGTTTAAGAGCTAGAGACTGCTGAGTCTAACAAATAGGGTGTGTGTTTAAAATAAAAAAAACCCAATATATTGGCTCGGGGAGAGTCTGATATTTGTGGCTGGTTGTTAAAAAGCGACAGTTTTTAGGATTAACCATGAATAGGAAATTAGAAGGCCGCCTTCTCTCTCTAGTTCCCCATCTCTGTTTGAATTGAGAGTGTGATAAACCTGGTTGCTTTACATGGGTGTTGGGTATTACACCATTTTGTGTGTTACAAACCTGATTTAAATTCCCATGTTCCTTGTTGTAAAACTAAGCTTTTGTCGCTTAATCTCCAAGATACACATGCACATGAAAAATACAGGTTCAGTAACTTCATTTAATCTGACTTTTAGGGCATAGTGTCCATGTCTGTGCACTGAAATGATCTGTTCAATTAAGACCATTTAAAATGGATACAGCAGCTGGTTTTAAATGTTTTATTTACTTTCCAGTATGATACAGCCTTGTGGGAGTTTTTTCCTTGATAGCTGACTTTCCATGTTGTGAACTCTCATTTTGTTCCTTTCTTGTTTCTAATGAGACAAATCAAATTGTCTGACCTTGTTTTAAATGTGCACTAGCATTATTAATGTTGGCCTATGCAGTAGGAATGTACATAGATCTGGAAGTATTGAAGCAGTGGTGCCCACTCCCTTTATAGCTTTCCTGGCATTCCTCAGGTCTGTAACTGAAGGAATTTCTTTTGCTGGAAAAATAAAAGGAAAATATACATGAACTATGTCAATGATTGTATCTTTCTAAAGGGAAGGAAAATGAAGGCTGGAGTGCATTTGGGGGTGGGAGTAGGTGGCTTAGGTCAGTTGGTTGGGAGGTGTGGGGAGGGCTCGGGGAGGAAGGTGGGGAAGCTAGAGGGATGGGGTGCTGAAATCAAGGCAGATGGAAGGTGTAGGACTTAGGGCAGGAGGTTGGGGGGGGGGCTTATCAGGGCTGCCTCTGGCAGCTAGGGTGGCATTGCTCCAGTGGCTACACCTCCAGGGGCTGGGGCAGCGCTCCAGTTGCCCTCCCCCATGGCCTGCAGACTGTTGTGGGGTGGGTGAGGCTCTGGAGGCTGCAACGCCTTCCAGCATCCTCCCCTCTTCTCTCCCTCCCTCCCCCTCCCCCGCCCCCGTGGCTTCCAGGCTTTCTGTGGGATGGATGAGACTCCAAGGGCTGCCCCCTCCAGCAGTCCCCCCTCCAGGCTGTCCATGGGGGCGGGGTAGGCTCTAGGTTTGGGGTAGGGGGCCTCTTTATTGGTGTGGTGAAAGGATGGAGCCCCAGCCTTGCTGGCCACATTCTTGGTGCTGCGGCTGCCGACAGTAGCCACTCTTAGGGTACGTCTAGACTACATGCCTCTGGCGACAGAGGCATGTAGATTAGGCTACCCGACAGAGTAAAATGAAGCAGCGATTTAAATAATCGCCGCTTCATTTAAATTTACATGGCTGCCGCGTTGAGCCGACAAACAGCTGATCAGCTGTTTGTCGGCTCAGCGCGATAGTCTGGACGCTCCCCTGCCGACATCAAAGGGAGTTGTCGATAACCCAGGTATGCCTCCTGGGATGAGGCATACCTGGGTTGTCGACAACTCCCTTTGATGTCGGCAGGGGAGCGTCCAGACTATCGCGCTGAGCCGACAAACAGCTGATCAGCTGTTGGTCGGCTCAACGCGGCAGCCATGTAAATTTAAATGAAGCGGCGATTATTTAAATCGCCGCTTCATTTTACTCTGTCGGGTAGCCTAATCTACATGCCTCTGTCGCCAGAGGCATGTAGTCTAGACGTACCCTTAGTATTGCATCCCTCCCCGCTTTCCACGTCATGGGAATTAACCCCATTCCTGGCACTTCCCATTTTTCCAGGCACAACCAAACCCTGACCTTGGTTTAAGTTAGGGTAGGCGGAAGCAACATACCAAATTTTGTGTTCCTAGCTCTTATGATTTAGGAGCTAGATAAGTTCATGGAGGCTAGGACCATATATGGCTATTAGCCAGGAGGGGTAGGAATGATGTCACTAGCCTCTGTTTGCCTGGAAATAGATGACAGGAGAGGGATCATGTCAGGATTACCTGTTGTGTTCCCTTCCTCTGGGGCATCTGGCATTGGATACTGGGCTAAATGGACCTTTGGTCCGACCAAGTATGGATGTTCTTATGAGGAGTTCATGAACAAAGGAATCACAGATGCACTCTAACATAAATAAATAAATATAATTTTCTATAACTTTTAGGGATGTTAAATATAATTTAATCAGCTAATTGACTAGTTAATGTATTTTCCATCGACTAGTCGATAAGCAGAGGAGCCACAGCGCGGTTAGGTCCCAGGAGCTAACCCTGCTGTGGCTCTGAATACATTTAAAGGGCTAAAGCGCAGCAGGGGGTACTTAGCATGAGCCGGAAATCAGCTGGCCCGGCTCATGCTGGGCCCCCCGCTGTGCTTCTGATTTTTAAATGTATTAAGAGCCACAGGCTCTTAAGTATTGAGGCTCTCAATACTTTTAAGAAGAAGAGCTGCAGCATTTCGGAATGGGCGTGAATAGGGAATCAGCTGATTCCCAGCTCATCCTCGGTCCCGCTACTCTCTGGCCCCCTGATAGAGGCAGCAAAGGGTGGGGAAGCGACTAGTCGAGGAACTAGTTGACTATCCTCTTGCTTACATTATCCCATAGCTTTTGCTTATGGGATAGTCGACTAGTCTCTTACATCCCATATAACATGGTGACTTTCCTTAGTATTTCAGTGATAGAGTAGCAGAGGTCTTTTGCTTCCTACAAAGCTCAGGGAGATCTGCAGGGAATCTGCCTAAGGTAGGAGTTAAGAAGTTTTGGGGTTTAGTATGGCTGGGTCCTCTCCATGCATATGGGTTAATTATTTTCTGTTGTGACACTAACAGATTTTGCTGACATTTTCCAGATCTACCATGGTGGCTGCTTCTCATTCGCCAGAAATCATTGATTGGCAAGCTTCCAGAAGACCACGAAGTATGCAAAATAACCAAAATTGCCGTGATTCCACTCTCTGAAACGGAACCTCAGGATCTTGAGTTGGAGGTAAAATACTCAAAACTTGTCATTTGTGAGTCTTAGAGAAGGGGGTAAGGCAGTATCTTTTATTAGATCAACATATCTCCTGGGATGTATATAGGAGGCAGCAGACATTGGTGTAGGGGCCCATTACCTGTACTCTGACATGCAGTTCTACTTGCTTTTGAATTCATGACTACTGTGGGAGTCCTTCATACCAAAGCTTCTCTTACTATATCTGCCCCAGGACTTCACAGGGAAAACAGTACTATTTAAATATGCCCTTTGGTTGTGCTTCCATTTTGGATTAGGAGGAAGGGAATCCAGGGTAGACTGTTGGGATTATCAGACTTCTCAACTTCTGCAGAGGTCAAAGCTACTTTGGGGGGCTTTTGTGAATGCCACAGAGGGGAAATTCATATCACCTTTAGGCTTAGGCTACCCTCTCTGTAGAGACAGAGGAGAATAGGGCCTATAAACTATGATCACCAGCTTTGGTGGGAAATGACTGACCATCACTTGTATTTTAGCAGATTTGTACATGCTTATTTTGTGGTTTTCAATAGGCTATCTTCAGGACTGTAGAGATAATCTTCTTGTTCGTAAGAAATGCTCTAATCTAACAGATCCAAAACGTATCCCCTAGAAGCATAGAGTCACATCTGAATTGTATTGATATTTAACTGGGCAATTAAATATTTTAAATATTCATTGAAGAATTATGGAAAGTTGTTGTGTGGCAAAGCACTATTTCTGCCAGGCTCCTTTGTTGGGTCTGAATGTGCTATTTCAACATTATTAGTTCCTGCATGCCCAACGTCTTATAGCAAGACATGCGGAAGTAGGAGTAGAAATGCATAAATATGAAATTCCAGTGTTGACAAAATGCTTCCTTACAGGTTTATGTGAGTTGCCATTTGTGATGTCTAATTTGTGTCCATTTATCCTTTGTCACAGAGCGGTGGTGTTTGGCCATACATAGCAGAGGGGCATTGCTGGCACTTGATCGCTTGTATCACATTAGAGGATATGCAGTTGTATGAGCCCCTGATGTTGTGGCTTATGTGGTTAGGTCCTGTGATATTGTATGTTGTATGGATATATGGATGAAGTTGGCAACAGAGTTTGTAGCAGAGGTAGCTTCCTGGGTGAGTGTTTCCAAGTTGATGGATCTTGGGTAGCAGAGTACTCCTAGTCGGTGCTCTGGGGATGAGTTTGTGTAGATTTGGTCCTGAGCTGAAGCAGGGAGGTTCTTGAGTACATGGTATAGCTCACTTGGGTATTCCTCAGTAGGATCAGAGCAAAGAGGCTTGTAGAATGTGATGTTGGTGAGTTCATGAGTTCTTATGTCTTGGTTCTAAATCTCCTGTTAATACTAGTTGACTACATGAATAACTGATAAGCTTGGGCTTATCGGTTAATCCTGTTGGCCACATGCACTTCTCCCCCTTGCTGCTTCTGTATCAGAAGCAGCAACGGGGAGGGAGGTGGGAGCCCATGCCTGTAAGTAGGGATGTTAAATATTGGTTAATTGAATAGTTGATTAACCTAATGAATTTTTATCCGTTACTCTATAGTCCCCAGGGGTAGGGCTGGCATCCAGTGTGCTCCAGCCCCACTCCCGAGGAGCCCCCTGCCACACAGCGCTGCCAGGCAGGAGCTGGTCTGCAAGGGACACCAGTTTACAAACCAGCCAGCCCCCTGTGCAGACCAGCTGCCTGCTGCCCTGTGCTGCTGCCTCTGATACAGAGGCAGCAACACGGGGTGGCAGCAGCCCTGGTCCAGGGGCTAGGGGAAACAGAGCTCTGGGGCCCAGTGTGAGCCGGGCTGTCTGTCTGCCTGGCTCCTAATATGCTTTAAATGCAGAACCGCAGAGGGGGTAGGTCCGCAGAGGGGGTAGGTTCAATCTTGTGGGCCACTGAGACAAAGGAGGGCCACTTACAAGGCCCTCTCAGTAAACTAAGGAGCACATTGCTGCCCTAGTATATTTTTTTTATCTATCACTGTAAGATCCAAGAGGAGAGTATTTATCTCTTAAATCGGGGTGCCTAACTCTGTCTGAGATGATCTACTGAAGCTTTGTAACCTGCACCTCAGGATCCTGAAACTTTGCAGGTAGTAAAGCTGAGAACACTACTTTCCTCCTGTTTCAAAGGAAAAAGAGCACTCATTCTGTAGAGATGACCTCTGAATCAGGCCTGAAGCATATTCGATGGAGCAGTAAGGCAGCATGTAATACCAATGCCTGATCTGCTTGATTACTTTGCAGTGGTATTATATGCTCATAATGAGATTGAACAGATGTTGTATCTTAAGTCATTCGTGCTTGATTCCACAGTTGCTTGTACAAAATCAAGGTTATATATGTTTTTATGGGCTAGGAATTTAGTGGTGGTATATAATAATGAAAAAGGTGCTAAATGAAGATGTTTGCCCATTTTTAAGTGTGGCTAACTTGAAGCAGGGACACAGACTTGAACTACTTCTGAAAGTATATAAGTTATAAGTATGAGTCCCTCACCAAAGGCTCTTGTGTAAATTACATGGCCATGGGATAAGAGGGAAGGTCCTTTCTTGGATTGAGAACTGGACAGGAAACAAAGGGTAGGAATAAATGGTAAATTTTCAGATTGGAGAGGGGTAACTAGTGGTGTACCCCAAGGGTCAGTCCTGGGACCAATCCTTTTCAACTTACTCATAAATGATCTGGAGAAAGGGGTAAGCAGTGAGGTAGTGAAGTTTGCAGATGATACAAAACTGTTTAGGATAGTCAAGACAGAAGCAGACTGTGAGGGACTCCAAGAAGATCTCACCAAACTGAGTGATTGGGCAACAAAATGGCAAATAAAATTTAATGTGGATAAGTGTAAAGTAATGCACATCAGGAAAAATAACCCCAACTATACGTACAGTATGATGGGGGCTAATTTGGCTACGACAAATCAGGAAAGAGATCTTGGAGTTATCGTGGACAGTTCTCTGAAAACTTCCACGCAGTGTGCAGCGGTGGTCAAAAAGGCAAATAGGATGCTAGGAATTATTAGGAAAGGGATAGAAAATAGGACCCAGAACATCTTACTGCCCCTGTACAAAACTATGGTATGCCCACATCTTGAATACTGTGTACAGATGTGGTCTCCTCACCTCAAAAAAGATATTTTGGCCTTGGAAAGGGTTCAGAAAAGGGCAACTAAAATGATTAGGGGTTTGGAACGGGTCCCGTATGAGGAGAGGTTAAAGCGACTGGGACTTTTCAGTTTAGAAAAGAGGAGACTGAGGGGGGATATGATAGAGATCTATAAAATCATGAGTGGTGTGGAGAGGGCAGATAAAGAAAAGTTATTTATTAGTTCCCTAAATAGAAGAACTAGAGGACACCAAATGAAATTAATGGGTAGCAGGTTTAAAACTAATAAAAGAAAGTTCTTCTTCACACAGCGTGTAGTCAACCTGTGGAACTCCTTGCCAGAGGAGGCTGTGAAGGCTAGGACTATAATAGAGTTTAAAGAGAAGCTAGATAATTTCATGGAGGTTAGGTCCATAAAAGGCTATTAGCCAGGGGATAAAATGGCTTCCCCAATGATCACCTCTAATACCATTAGCTCACAGACATTCACCTTCCTTCTCCCCTCCCCCCCGCATACCCCTTCTGTTCTGAAATTTGATTTGTCCTTTTCATATGTGTTCTTTTTTTTTTTTTAATTGTATCCTTTGGTATATATGGTTGTGACTATTTTCTTCCACTATTTGATCTGAGGAAGTGGGTCTGGCCCACGAAAGCTCTTCATCTAATAAACCATCTTGTTAGTCTTTAAAGTGCTACATTGTCCTGTATTTTGTTACTTCTGAAAAGATACTCTAAATTAGGAAGGGAAATTACATATTGTGGTCAATGTTCCCTGTAATGTTTTCCATCCAAGTGCAGGATAAATTTTTGTGTGTACCAAGGCACGTGTGAATGTGCATCATCAGTAGAAACAAAAAACCTAGCTATGGGCACTCTGCTTCTCATCTGGGCAGCATTTGAATCTCTCCTGAGCAGCCGTACAAGTGCACAGCTTACAGGGAACACTGTGGTATATTTGGAATAAAATCTAAAAAACATCACTTGATCATAAGGAAGATACTTTGCCCGAAAGGTAAACAAATGCTTAATGTGTAGTACCTTATCACTAAATTGGAGAGCCTTATTTTTTTTTCTTTATTGCAGTGCTCATGAGGCTTACCTTGGTCTGCCCTTGCAGTTTTCTCTGGCAGTATTGCTAAAATCTGACCATCATTTGGTTTAAAAATTCAAGATTTTTGAAGTTGTATTTTCATTTGGCTTCTGTATTTTGTGCCGTTAGGGTTCATGTTGAGTCTCTCCATGTGCATAAGGAGAGCACTGTAAATGAAAGCTGAAATTCTCACATAATCCCCTGACTTTAGGTGGGAAAGTGGAGCTTTAGAAAAAACATTGAATATCAGGACTTCTGATAAGTTTTGCTATTTTAACAGTACAGCACATGATAAACATTCAATACTGTAAATAGCTATATAAGGTAAAAAACCCTTCCTTTAGCCATAAAGAAGCTTCTCTGGCACATATAAGTACTTGTTAGACTTGTTCCCTGGAGGAGATTGGGGAAAAACAACTAATTATGATGATGCTGTAAATCTAAATCTTGGAATTATGTACCTTTTTAAGTTTATAGCCAGTCTAAAGATACAGTTAAGCAAGTTAGAAGGTGACCTGTTTTACTTTTTCTTTCTGTAAAATGATCCGTTTTTGTTTGTTCAAGGCAAATTGAATTTAAGAGCTGGACTGAAGAATCTTTGGTATTTATTGATGCCTATGGAAAAATTTACATTTTGCCTTAGGGAGGCAGAGAGAAATAAAAGTAACTGCTGGTATGCCATGCCACACACCAAGATGAGGATAGAAGGGAGCATGTGTCCTAGAAAGGTTCAGTGGGAGATGGAGGCACCATAAGTGTGCAGTTCCTTTCCTTACCAATATACACTGGAATTTTTAGATTAAAAGTATTTTTGTGTAAATTGAAAATGAAACACTCAGTTTATGTATTCCGTTCTTTAACTGTATCATCTTAAATCTGCAGTCTTTTGTAGGGACACAGTTCTGAAAAGATTAATTCACTTAACAGAAGAAAGTTATTCTCTTTTATGTATCAAATAATGATTCTGTTTTAGCTATCAAAGAGAAATTTGAACAGAGTTTTGGAATTGTGCACTGGTAGGGTAAGGAATAAACAACATTGAGTTCCGGAGTGAATGACTTGACTCTTGCAGAATTATCTACGGGGATACTGTTATTAACTAGCATTACCCTCTTTAAAAAATTTATTCAGAAATTTAAAGTAACCATCTGACTTGCAAAGTCTAGCATAGCAATTAACAGATCTTTTTATTATTCATGTTTGTATTGTTTAGTGGCAGTTCATTATTGACTGGCATTCTTTGTGGGAGCATGCTTGTACTGTACATATCAAAATGCTTAACATGGTTTGATTTTTTTTATTACCTTTTTTGTTTTAAGTAGTTATTGCAGTGAATAAGAAACCCACCATAAAACATGCAGTTAAAACAGCAAGAAGTAGTTGGAAAAATGTAAATACTTGTTGAACTTGTATTTAATCCGATGAAGATATTAGCCTTATTTTTTCTTACCTGAGATCTTAATGACATGTTAATGAAATATAATTGCTGTTATATGGTAAGTATCAACTGTAATTTACATACTCTTTTTATTATTCAGCTCTGTAAAAAGCATCACTTTGGAATAAATAAGACAGAGAAGATTACACAGTCTCCAGATGAATCTAAATTTCTACTCAAGACCTTTACTCAAATTAAATCAAATGTGTCTGCATCAAATAAAAAGAAGGTAAGGATTTACTATTTAGTTTGTGTCTTTTCAAAGCATTTTTGATTAAGTGATTTGAAGGTTATGGTGGATGACCAGAGTAAAATAGTACACTATGTAAAGAAAACCCATAAAAACCTAGAATTATGTAGGGGTTTATAACACTTGTTTAAGTCAAAGAAAACAAGTTGACTTCCCTCCTTAGTGTTTCATTTTAGTCCTCCTACTCATTCATTTGATTTTCATGTAATATTAGGTGTCTGCCCTCCGGGTGCTATGCTCACCAACCTTCCGTCCGTCCCCCCCCCAGCTTCCAAGCTCTGGCTTTCCCCTTCCCGACCCCCTTCCCCTGCTCCTGGCTGCTGGGGAGGGCCAAGCCGACCCCTTCCCCTGGGTCTTCCCCCGCCCCCCCCCGCCTGCTGGGGAAGGGAGGGCCAGGGCTGCAGCATGGCAGCCCCAGCTTTACACATTAAGGATGTTAAAATGCAGTTAATTGACTAGTTGATGGGCACTTACGCACTCCTTCTTTGAAATGTACAAGAGACCCTGTGTCAAACGAGGAATGCGGAGCTCTCCGTACAGCCTGGGGCCAGCAGGAAGTCTTGCTGACTCTGGCTGCACGCGGGTGCCTTCTATTTCAGAGCCATGGTCTGGGCTCCCTGCTACGCTTATATGCTTATGTCAGCTGGGGAGTCCCCAGATCAGCCAGGTTCTGGGGAAATGTCGCGGGAGCCCGGGATCAGCTGTGCAGCAGCTGTCCCTTTGAACAACACATCTGCGGGATTTGAAGGGGCAGCTGCGGGGAGCCCAGGGTCAGCTGGGAAGTAAGTCCCCAGCTGACCCCAGGCTTCCTGGGAAATGCCGCAGCTGACCCTGGGCTCCTAGCGGCATGCAGCCCTGGGTACTTAGTGCATTTCCGAGAAGACACCCGTGTGCAGCCTGGAGTCAGTGGGTCTTCATGCTGGCCCCAGGCTGTACACAGTGTTCACATTCCTCCTTTGAAATGTACAAGAGCCCCAGTGGAAGTGCCTATCGACTAGTCAAAAAACTATCTGATAAGCAAATGTGTATTGGACAGTCGACTACTAGTCTTTAACATCCTTCCTGCACATGGCCCCTGGGGAAGCCAGGCTGGGAGTGGGTGGGGCTTGGCGCCTGTGGATGCAGATGACGTGATGATGTCATTTCGTCATGCAGGAAAAATTTACTAAATAGAAATCTCCATTGCAATATTAAGTAGGTTGAAACCTTGAATAAAGTTAAATAGACTAAACCTGAGTAATTTAGTAAAATATTTTGTTAGACCGATAGTTTCAATAAAATTTCCGAAGTTGTCAATAAAATGTGTCCATGTCTACCTTGCTTGCGTGGTCTTCTGGATATTGTTCTTGGCAAAAATGCTTTTACAGTACATGGAATGGACAAGGGAAGTTACATTTGTGCCCAATATATTGAGGAACCTTTTTATACTCTGATGACAACTATTTATATTAAATTTTGATCTTGTCTCCATCTGCATGGGCACTCCATTAAGAAAATTTGTTTTTATTAGTGTTCTGCAAATATTTTTACCATTTTAATAGGTAAAAGTCAGGTAATGGTATTCTTCTGACATTCAGATAAAAGAAAGCAAGGAGAAGGAAAAACTGGAGAAGAGGTTATTAGAAGAACTCTTCAAAATGTTCATGGATTCAGACTCCTTTTATTACAGTGTGACTTATGATCTAACGAACTCTGTCCAGAGGCAAAGCTCATGTGAGAAGACTAACTTGCCACTGTGGAGGAAAGTACGTATTTATCAGAACATGACTGCTCAGTCTGTATTTTCAGCATACTGTGCTAGTATTGATTTTTGAAACTTTAAAAGCCACATCATCAGCTAGTATAAAACATCAACTGGTCCTACATTAGGATTCTACATAATGAAAGCAAAATTCAAAACTAACAAGAACATGTCTTGGTCTGAGATTGGTTTGTAATAATTTGGATTAAAAAGAGTGAGAAATTAGTTACTGGATAGCTAATTCATGTTTGGGATCACATGGGTGTCTGAGAGGCTCTGAAAAACATGGTTACAATGCTGTCATTTTTATTCTCTTATAGGTTGATGATAGATTCTTTTGGAACAAACACATGATCCAGGATCTCATCAATATTGATGTGAGTAATTGTTTTCTAAGAAGTGCATTTTAAATATTCACTCATAAGTAAAGCTGAGCATTGTTCAGTCAAGACAGTCAGAAATTTTCTGATGTAATTGTCTAAAGGAAAATGCAGAGATTATATTGATTTTTTTTTTTTTAACTAAACGTCCAACAGAAACCTGCCTGTTTCCCTGGTAGCTTGTGTGCTGGGCTACCCAGAACCTTGGCAGCCTGCCTGGTAGAATACTTGAGAGGAGGACTTCAGGCACCATGGCAGCGTAGGGGCGCCTCTTTTCCTGGTTGGCTGGCTGCCCATGTAGGCTGTTGACGTGAAATACTCAGCACAGTGGCATCCTGGTCCTTGATGAGTACTTTTTGTGCTATAGTAATGCAAATAAATAATAATACTATTCAATATAACAAAATGGTACTGTGCATCAAAGTATTCTGAGCTAGGGGTGTAAGTGACCAGTCGACTTATTAGATAGTTGACTAGTCCCTCGACTAGTTGCTTTCTAGAGGCAGGAAGGGGGGTAAGCAGGAGCTGCTGCTGGGGGTAGCCAGCTTAAAAGGTAGTTCCCCCAGCACCATCTCTGTGGCGGGGGGAGGCAAAGGAGGCATGGGGATACCTGGGACCAGGTAGGCTACTGATTTTTAAATGAGTGCCTGCCTGCGCTTCTTGTTTTTAAATGTATTAAGAGCTAGCCGGCTCTTAATACATTTAAAAGGCTAAAGTGCAGTAGGAGGGACCCAGCGTGAGCCGGAACAGCTGATTCCCAGCTCGTGCCAGGTCTCTCCCCCGCCCCCGTTGGCTATTAATACATTTAAAAAGCAGAGGCGCAGCTTCTGGAACTGGGCGTAAGCCTGCTTGGTCCCAGCTACCCCCCTGCCCTGTCAAGCTCTTAATACATTTAAAAGGCAGACCTGCAGCAGGGTTAGCTCCTGGCCGCAGCGGGGTTATCTCCTGGGCTGAGAGCTAATCCCACTGCAGCTCCCCCACTTATCGACTAGTCGGTGAAAAATCCATTGATTAGTCGATTAACCTAAATTTAACATCCCTATTCTGAGCTATGTATGGCTGTTACATAAATGAATAAGCAGCAAATGATCCATTTAATCTTTTCCTTACATACAATGATGAATTAGAAATGCATTGTTAAGACTGTCTTCTAGATTTGCAAGCTCATATATGAACGTAGTTCAATATATCACAAAGATTTAAGTGTTAAAGCCAACTAGTTGGGACCAGTAGAAACTTCAAAACAAAGTTTACTGCTTGCCTTGTCGTGTGGTTTTAAAAAAACAAAAGAAAAGTGGCTGTCAAATGTTCCGTCTTCCTGTGGGAGCCTTCTCATATGGTGAGACTTGCAAGATCATGGACTAAATATGTAAAGATTTCATCACAAGGTGTAAAATGTACTAAATTGGTTTCAGTTATATTTCCGTTAGCTGCAAATATGACCGTGTCTATTTTTGAGCCAAAAAGAGGATAGTTTAGGGCAAACTCATACCACAATTTGCAGGGAAATCAGGAACTTGATGACTTATGATGCATAAATCACAGGTTACTTCAACAGAGACGTCCTTTTAGAGAAGTGGTGTCCAAACTTTTCCTCTTGCCCCCCTCTCCCTTACCAATAATATCTGCCTGTGATCCTCCTCCATTACTGCACAGTTGGCTCAGCAGAGGAGCTTGGGCTGAAGGCAGAGCTGGGGACAAAATTGGGGATGGAAGCAGACCTGATTTGTGGGCAAAGAGGGAAAGAGGAGAGAGCTGGGCTGGCGACAGAGTGTGGGTGGAACTGGGGCTATGGGTGCAGCATTTATCCCCACCCTCCTGCTGTGTGTGTGTCTTTCCAAACATTCCTCTGTGCCCTCCTAGGGTCTGCTCACCACAGTTTGGGAGCCACTGTTTTAGAGAATACAACTACAATCAGTTGTGTTTCTTAACTCGATTACTTTTTCTTGGTTTGTGTGTTCATTTAGAATATAAGTTAAATATAAATGATAAACGGAAATAAAGGGGAAACTAATCTAAACCATATATACAGAATTTAAGATTTTAATTTTTTTTTTGGTTATTCTTTTATTCTGTGTGGTTAAGTACTTTGTGTAGTGCATGACTTTGCACAAATGTCTAGCTCTTCAAAGTAGTATTAGTGGTTGTCTCTGAAATTAATTTTGATCTCTGTGCATTTGATCTGCAGAACTTGTTCCATTTATTGCAACTAGTTAACAAAGATAAATGGAATGTGTAATTCTTATCTCATAATCCCTTATCCCCCGCCCCCCAAAATTCCCCAATCATCCTCCCCCTCCCCCCAGCCTCTGGTTCATCTGATTAAATAAAAGAGCCATTGCAAGAGAAAGCAAAGAAGGTATTGGTACAAAATGAAGAGGTAGAGGATTCTCAAAATGTTGTTGGGATTGAATCTTAGTTTTGAAAAGACTTCTCTGGCTTTTATAGTAGCACCAAGCTCACCTGAAGAAGTAACAATATCAGAAACTGCTAGATTAGAATAATTGTTAAAACTGCTAGAGTTGTAAATATTTTTTGTAATTTACAGAATACAGAAGTGGACTCTTGGATTATACCTATCATTCAGGGATTTGTACAGATTGAAGAGCTTGTAGTTAATTACAGTGATACATCTGATGATGAGAAAAGTAGTCCAGAGACTCCACCTCAGGAGTCAACTTGTGTAGATGATATTCACCCACGATTTCTGGTAGCACTTGTCTCACGCCGAAGTCGACACAGAGCTGGTAAGTAGAGTGTAGAAAATAGTAGTAGTGCTGCATGATAAATCCTGAACCACACTCCATAGTTTGATAAGTGAGAAACAATTGAAGCATACCTAAAATGCTATTGAAAATTAGTTACTTAAAATCTGTACATACCAATAGATTTAAGCTTTGTTTTTAGTTCTTGCTATTCTCATTCTAGGTATCTTAAAACTTTTGGGAAAAATAGTGTTTTAAAATTAGTTAACTAATTTCCTTCCAATGCCCCCACTATGTCATCCTACAGTATTTGTTTGTTTAATGCTCTTCAGTTCAGAAGTTGAGTGCTGCTTCAGGGATTGATTCTTACTCTGATATTGTGGAATTACATTTCCATACAAATTTAGTTTCATACTTAATATGGATGTAATTACTCTTTCTTGCCTTTGGCATAGAGATTTAAACCATTATAACATTTTCCAAACTATTACACTTGGCCATCAGATCAAAGGACAGTGGATAGAAAAACAAAGTATAATATCTGCAGTATAAAGAAATGTTTAAAATGTGCAGAGCTAGGTATATAGATTAAAAATGTTTGTTTTAATTTGCTAATGAACCATTCTGCCCATCTTAAATCTTGAAGCTACTCATGGAACTTTCTTCATTACTGTTTTATAAATTGAAGCATCTGTTAAAGATCTGTAGTTTGACTTTCAATCTAGTATTTTTGGTTTTTTTTTAGTTTTTAGGTTTTGCTTTCTACCGTGTGAACATGTTCGTTCTGCTCTGTCAAGGTTACATGCCTTTTGAAACTGATTAATTACTTTAGATCACACTATTTAATTATCACAGGACTTATAAATTACCTTCAGACCACTCTGACAGCTCTTAAACTTTTTCATATAGTTAAACTCCTGCTATAGAGCTGCTCCAGTAGTAGAGCCCAATGCTCACAAATAAAAAATTAATTCTTAATCTTGTTTCTGTGCTACTATGAAGTTAACACTCACTGCAACAGTGTTTAGAGATAGAAGGGGAAGGGAAGAATGAAAGAGATGTTATCAAAGTAACATTATCTCTTTGTTTTGTCCAGGAATATCCTAATGATATTACTCTTCTTGCAGCTAAGATCCTGCTGCAGTACAGGTGCATAGGCTGTTTAGACAAAAAGAGCCCTTGGGAATAGTTGCAGGGGAGAATAAGAACTAAAAACCAAAGTGTCGTTCCATCTCTACCAAATTTTAAAATAAAACACGAGAGGGGAGCCAGAAGAGGAACCTAACAGCAGTGTTATTGCCGGTTTGGATAGTCTGACTGATTTGTGTTGCTTCATATCATTTATTTCCTCACCACCAAAAATGCTTTGCAGAAGTGTACAGAAGAACTGTATCTAGGATTATTTATTTTTTTTAAAAACCCCAACTTTCTTGAATAAACTGATCAATATATTTCTTCATTTTGTAGGGATGCGGTATAAGCGAAGAGGTGTTGATAAAAATGGGAATGTGGCAAATTATGTGGAGACAGAACAATTGATTCATGTCCATAATCATACTCTCTCATTTATTCAAACACGGGGCTCTGTGCCAGTATTTTGGAGTCAGGTTGGATACAGGTACAACCCACGACCACGACTGGACAAGAGTAAGTATTGGTAATCCATGGAACTTGTAAAACATACCAGATCACTTAAGAATAACCAGTTTGAACACTTAGTTATTCTGTTGAACTCTGATTATCACTTAATTTTCAACTAAAAGTAATGATGGTGAGTTGGTCAAAATTAAAATAACTTCTGTCCTTGATTTAAATTCAGAATTTGGTTAGGGAATTCCTATTTCTCCCAAATAGAGGAGGATTAATAGAGTTCCGAACTCATAACCGTATGCACTTCCATCCCTCTTTCATGCCCCAATCATACTAATGCTGTTCAAGGTTGGCAAGGGGGAGAGTCTGGTGTTCTGCTTTGGAAACAGAAATGCAAAAGACTTTAGAGATCAGATTCCTCTTCCTGATCTGTAAGGATTGCTTCTTCTAATTGGGTAGGATTTAATTTACAACATAGTACTGACAGTGAGTTCTAGGATGGACATTTAGAAATAATCTAAAAAGTTAAACAGAATCCAGAAGGTCCTACTGTGTCAAATTTGACACAGTATGTTAATTGTTCTCTCTCCAACTCAGAACGCTTCTATTTTTTGTGTCATCTTAGTGGCACAGAGAGAGAGAGTTGGTGCAGGTCATGTGTACCCAATTTGGGTGGATCTCCAGAATGAAATGCCAAAGGTTGAGTTTGGCGAGTACTCTGTATCCAAGTTTTACTCCTGGAGGAATTCTGTGCTACTCTAGAATTCATGTTCCATGCATGTTTATTTTCCTCCACAGAAAATTGCTGCAATTTTGTCTTTTACCCATCAGGGCAAAATGTAATGTTAGAACAGAACAGCCGCTTCCAAACAGCCTCACCATTTCTTGAATCTTTGTTGTTGTCTGTATTTTTACAGACATATATACTTGCTCAAAGGTATTTTGAAATAAATTACTGTTTTATGTTATTTTATCAAAATACAATAAAACACAGAATTTGGAAGAATTTTTAATTTTTTAACATGGGATTCCCCCAGGAGTACAAGATGTTCATTATTACAAAAGGAAAAATAAAGAAGAGAAAAGTGTATTGCCATAGGATCAGAAAAATAGACAGGGTTCATAATCAATTGATTAGATATTCACAAGTGTGTAATTCAGCCAAATTGGGTTTGTGTGTGTGAGATAATGTATCACCTCCTATTTCTGATAGCTATATATAGTTCTGAACAATCTGTGCTTATTTGCTGATTGAGGAGTAACAGTGAATGTTTGACTGTAATCTCTTCAGGAGAGGGGATTTCTTATTTTGTCTTGGGCATTTTCTCTTGAAAGGGGATTGTCTTACTTTTTTCTATATGTTTGCACAGCATCTAACTGAATGGAGCTTTGATCTTGGTTGGGTCAGTGGGGACACTTTTACATTGTCCTGCAGTTTGGACTGGAGGGGGTGTGAATTAAGGATGTGAATGTGTAACCATTAAGCCTCACTCTTAACAAGTGAGGCATACGGGTTAAGGTTGAAATCCTACCTTGTTGGTTAAATGTATTCCAAATAGTTTCTCCTAGTCTGTGACATGACATCTTTAAGAATATAGTCTACTTTGTTGGGGATTGTGAACCCTTTTTTATTATTATTCTTTAGCAGGTGTTGTGCTATCCTGTTTAAATGCTTACAAGATTAACATTTAAGATATTTCTGAAGTGAAGGGTGTTCATCTGATGTAGGGAATTGGTGTTGATATGATTCTGTAGAATGTATTATTCTATTTTCATTCACACACAGGTTTGTTTGTTTTTTTTTAAACTCAAGGTACCTAATAATACAAACTTGAATAAGAGTTCATGCCTTGAATATGAATCAAATGAAATTATTAGTTCTTCACAGTATCCTTCTACCTTGTAGGTGAAAAGGAAACTGTACCCTATTTCTGTGCACACTTTGAAGAACAACTGAAAATTTACAAGAAACAAGTAAGTTTTAGGCTGACACTACTTCTATGAGTGTATTTATTACTAAAACTTAACATGTGGTATGAAATAGTTGAAGTATGAAATAGTTAAAGTATATTTAAACAATTGGAGTACTTAAAAGAACCATAAAAAATTAGAACTTCAGGTATAGCACTTGATTTTTCTGAATTATACAGCAATTTCAGAAAACAGTAATTGAACCTACAGTTTTTGGGTACGTTTTTTTTAATTGGGTTTGTCAAATGAGCAATAGTTTTTTATTTGAGATGAGATTAACTACAGCAGTTAACCTAATCACTTGAGTTCAAAAACAAAATTTAGAAAAAATGTCTAGAGAGAACCTGCTAGATAAGCTGAGCCCAATTACTTAAGTCTCATTTTTATCATGTTTCATGATTTTGTAATTTGTACATTGCCTTACAGAGTGTAATTCTGCAAGTATCTTCACTAAGGTTTCCAACTGTTGACTTATTTAATTTTTGAATAGGTGATTATTAATTTGGTGGATCAGACTGGACGAGAGAAGATTATTGGAGATGCTTACCTTAAACAAGTGTTACTGTACAACAATTCAAACCTCACTTATGTTTCCTTTGACTTCCATGAGCACTGGTAAGCGGGCTTTCTGATGTGTCTTCTTGTAGTATTTGCTACCAGGAAAGAAATGTTGAGGGGAGGGGAAACCATTCTCTTAATAGTCTGTGAAGTGCATTGACTTTCACAGACAGAAATATTGCTCCTTGTAAATCAGGCGTGGGAAATCTTTTTCTAGTGGGTCTGGACATGCAGGAGGATGTTGGATCCTGTTATGATGTTGCTGGAACAGATTACCTTTTACATTCCAGTACTGAGATGGCTTCACTCTGATAATGGGTGAAAGGATCTCTACATCCATTGTCTTGTCAGGCTCTCATGATGAAAAATGACACGAATGTAAAGACTTTATCTTTTGTCACTTTTTTGTTTTACTTCTGTTTCATACTTTAGCCTTATACTGTAAGGGTACGTCTAAACTACATGGCTCTGTCGACGGAGCCATGTAGATTTGTTGTTTTGGCAAAGTCAAATGAAGCCGCGATTTAAATGATCGCGGCTTCATTTAAATTTACATGGCTGCTGCGCTGAGCCGACAAACATCTGATCAGCTGTTTGTCCGCTCAGCGCGCTAGTCTGGACGCTCCCCTGCCGACATCAAAGCCCTTTGTCGGCAGCCCCGGTAAACCTCATCCCACGAGGAATAACGGGGCTGCCGACAAAGGGCTTTGATGTCGGCAGGGGAGCATCCAGACTAGCGCGCTGAGCGGACAAACAGCTGATCAGATGTTTGTCGGCTCAGCGCGACAGCCATGTAAATTTAAATGAAGCCGCGATCATTTAAATCGCGGCTTCATTTGACTTTGCCTATGTGTCTAATCTACATGCCTCGGACGACAGAGGCATGTAGTTTAGACACAGCCTAATTGCTGCCCCAAATCCTCTCTTATAGGCGAACGCAGCCCAGAGTCATGCAGAAAATTGAGAGGCTGGAGGGAAGATAGGCGTGGCTATAATGTAGCTGTTTTGAGTATAATATTTATATGATTGAATTTGCAACTGGCATTTGAAAAGATTTTCATAAACTTTGTACATTGCCTGAGAACTGCTCTGAATAAATTTTCAAATTTAGTTAGATATATATTTGTTTGTACTTGACTTGTGTCCTATTGCATCATTTTTCTAGGTGAAACTAAATTTACTTTTAACTTTTTTTATTTTAGCAGAGGGATGAAGTTTGAAAATGTTCAAACGTTAACTGATGCCATTCATGATATCATCCTTGATATGAAGTGGTGTTGGTAGGTATTTGCATGCTCAGACTGTTATGAAATGTTTGTAGAAATATTGGAATGGAAGAGTAGGGGAAAAAAGCAGTTTAAACAGTGTCTTTTAGATGGATTGTTATGGCCTTACATTTCTCCAGTGATTATCTTTTCCTTCCAGTCTTATCTTGTCTTGAACATTAGTTCCTGGTTAGCAAATCAGCATCTTGGGTTCAACTCTGAAGTATTCCACTTAGGGGGGGGTCTATCTTTTTTCAACCATAAAAAGAACTCCTAATAACATTGTTCCCTCTTTGTGGGAGACTAAAGTTCAGGCTTCTAATTCCACATCGGGCAGAGGGGAGAATTGAGTCTGGGTCTCGCACATCCCAGAGAGTTGTCCTAATCCCTGGACTAAAAGTTCAGATGGACACCCACTATCACCGCCTCTGTTTTGTGAATGTATGTTATATGTGCGCGCTCTTACTGCCACCCAGGCTTTTTGTTTGAAATTGACAAATTTGAAGGTAGCTTCTAGGAGAAAAATTGCATTTTTAGCCAATAGACTTATAAGTTGTGCCTCTGAATATCAGTATTCTCTGGTCTGGCAACATCCATGGTTTGGCAGGACCATGGATGCTCCTGGACCAAAGAGCCCAGGAGCCTAAGGGCAGGAAGGCCAGCTGGGGTTGGGGAAAAACAGAGTCGGCAGTGCAGGACTGGGGCTAGAGCCACCTGCAGTAGTGCAAGACTGAGGAATGTGGGGTTGGGGCTGGAGCCCCCTGGTAGCATGGGGCTGGCACCTTCTGACAATCCCCAGGAGTGTGGGGCCAGAGCCCCGTAGCAGCCCCCTGGAGACTGGAGCCCTGTGGCAGCCCCTAGGAGTGCGAGACGGGATTGAAGTCCTGCAGCAGCCCATGGCAAGCTGGGCCTAAGCCCTGCAGCAAGAGCTGGAGCCTGTGATGCCCAGGGAGATGCCAGCAGCTGAGTAAGCAAGCAGCCCAGCCGGTTTGGTGAGGAGGGCAAGGCAGGGTGCCTGCTGGAGCAGCCAGCTGGTAGCATGTGCTTGAGGCTGGTGGCAGGAGACCTTCTCTGGTCTGGCAAATTCTTTGAGTGATTTCCCTGTGGGTACTCCACAGTTGGTGTCAGGCTTGTCCTGGCATCACAGATCGGAGACTGAGAGCAGTAATCAGGCAGGCTGCGCAGTAATCAGGCAGGCTTCCTCCTGCCTTTAAAGTAGCGGGTGCAGCCCGCTTCTCCTCTGTTCCTCCTTTGCCGCCCTCGGCCACAGATGGAGCTCAGTGTTCTCTCCTCCTCTGTGTGCTATGCAGGAGAAAGAAGAACCACCTTATCAAATTAGATAGTCCTAAGGCACTCGGGACTACCTTCACTTTACACAGAAAACAACCAAACCAAAAAAAGGAAATAAGAGCTGCCGCCGCCAGCTTTTACCACCACACAGTGGCAAATTGTGGCAAGCAAAAGAAACAGAAACCAGTGACCCATGAGCAGTCTCTGCTGCTTGTACAATTACAGATAATCTGGCATGTCTCCCAGAAGCTCTCGTAAGGAGAAAAGATTCAGCAAATGCCAAGAATTTATGCCAGCCTCTGATGCCCACAGCGAATGTATACACTGTTTGGAGGACACGCATACCTCAGAAATGTGTCCATGGCTGTGGTCTCACAACCAGAGCTTGCAAAGAAGGGGAGCTCACAGTGTGCACACAGTCTATGGATAGAGCCTTGGACCCCTATAATTGTCAAGGGAGCAATAAGGGCTCGCAATAACTTCTCCTCAGGACAAACATCCAAGCCTTTCTCCTCAGAGAACATGCTCAGAACCTAGACCCTCACCAGCTCGCTCTATACTTTCAAGAATTAGCAAAGGAGATGAGCCAGGCACAGCAAAGTCTCAAGCCTTCTCAATAACGGCCTCAAAGACGAGCTCACGAAACAGCCCTCAAAATCAGCTGCCACAAAAAGGGCACCTAGCACGGGCCCTGTGGTGACAGAGGTGCCACTGGCATTAAGGGCACCTGGCTCATCGTGGGCATACTCAAGATCTCCAGCACATTGCCAACCTATGGCACAACATTCGCCTGTGGCACAGAAAACTGATAAGGCTATCTCTAGCTGCTACTTAGTACCCCACACTAACTCTAGATCCCCTGCGGTCACAGCTACACCCATGCCAAGTGCTGACCAGCGTGGCAATAAGTCACAAGCCTGCATCCCATTGCTGTTCCTCAGATCGCAAAACACAAGCACAACCAGGACATGACACCAGGGGGCCTAGGACCCTGTCCCCTCGTGAGCCTTTACCCCAATACCATTCACGATCCCCACTACGAACAAGGGGCTTGCTATGGTCACAGTCCTTATCGCAATTCAGTGCCTACTACAGGGATACAGGAATCATGTTCTCCTCACAACACTCCTTCCCAGATAGGGCACACGCACATTATAGGGCATACAGACCACTGCATTACCAATATCTTCCGTGGCACACTGGCAATACTATGACACTCACCGCAGCTGATGGTCCCCCTACTGTTACTGGGCATCATGACACACCTCCACTGCACCACAGACAAAGGTCACTGCTTTCCATGCACTCAGATGGAGCACATTCCCCGTCTGAGGGCTCAGATCTAGAGGAAGGACAGAGCTAGGATGACCCAGCTGTGCACCTGATATAGCATCAAATGATGCTTCATCTTCCGCTCCTGAGGAAGCAGTTATTCCAAATGACCCAATACCCATTGATGATATCAAGAAATTCCAGGACCTATTTAAAAGGGTGGCTACCAGTCAGGAGGTAGTTTTAGCAGAGGTCCAGGAGAAACAACACAAACTCCTAAAGGATCTACAGCCCTCTGTGAAGTCCAAAATTGCACTGCCTCTAGATGAAGCAATCCTTGAGGCAGCCAATGAAGTTTGGCAAACATCTGCCATGGCCCCTCCAACTAATAAAAGGGCCGATAGGAAGTATTTTGTTCCATCTAAAGGCATGGACTTTCTCTACCTGCACCCTCAACCAAACTCCTTAGTGGTTGACACTGCCAATCAAAGGTCTAAGAACCTACAACACAAAACACATACACAGGACAAGGAGCACAAACACCTGGATGTGTTTGGGAGAAAAGCATACTCTTCATCAACCCTCCATCTTAACTATACAGCACTACTTGCAAATTGTAATTTTCAGGGCTTGACAATTAGTGTAATCTACTCGCCTGTGGTGAGTAGATTACAAGCTGGCACAGCCACACAGCGCGGTCAGCACATGCGCAGTGCGCCGAGTTGCGCGGCTGGGGAGCAGGGCTCGCTGCCGCTTGGCAAGCCCTGAAGATTTTGACAATTACGTGAAATTAACAGAACTCATGCACAATCTTGCAGAGGATAAAAGACCTATCCTCGAGGCAATCATTAAGGAGGGTCACACTATATCCCGTACGGCGCCGCAAATGGCTCTGGATGCCGCAGACACTGCAGCTAGGTCCACCACGACATCCGTGATGATATGTTCATCTTGGCTGTAAGCAGCAGGAGTCTCTTGGCTGCAAGCAGCAGGAGTCTCTAAGGGCCTCCAGGCCAAAGTAAGAGGATCTGCCATTCAACAAAGCAGAATTGTTCGCTGTAGCATTACATTCCAGCAAAGATTCACGCTATACCCTTCTCACAGTGGGGATGTATACTCCCACTTATCGAAGAAAGCGTTACACACCCTATGAAAAAGACAGGGACACAACCTTCACTAGACAACACCAATACTGACCCTTTGAGCAAAACCCCTTGAGACCTCAAAACCATCGAAAGAGAGCCCCAAACAACTGCTCTTCTGCGACCCAGGCCTTGAGGCAGCACGTTTGAAAATTTGGTCGAGGGTCTGCCCAACCTTCTCCCAATTACAGTCCCAGGAGAGCACAATATATTTCACCACCACTTTGCACCCCTTTTATGATTAGTGGGCAGCAATCACTACAGACCAGTGAGTTCTAGAAATCGTCCCCTTCGGGGCAATTCCTCCAGCCTCTGCACCCTTTCTCTCCCACTTCTGGGACCCCCCCCCCCTTACCAGACTGTGTTCCGCCAGGTGGTTTTACACCTTTTCAAAATAGGAGCCACAGAGCAGGTCCCCAGAAATACAAAATTTTTTTTTGAACTACTTTCTCACCAAAAAGAGAACAGGAAGTTGGAGACCTATATTGGATCTGCGCCAATTAAATATCTTCGAAGGCAATGCTTGAAAATGCTCATGCTCACAAGACTAATTCTAGCACTGGCCCGGGGGGGGGGGGGGGGGACTGGTTTGCAGCCTTCGACCTTCAATGTGCGTATTTTCACATCACAATACACCCTGCACATAGGCGCTTCCTATGATTTACGGTAGCCTCAGACCACTTTCAATACAGAGTTGTCCTGTTCGGACTCTCCTCTGCCCCCAGAGTCTTTTCCAAAACCCTTGAGGTAGCCATGGCATATCTAAGACACAATGGGATCACAATATTCCCCTATCTAGACGGTTGTCTTATCCGAGGTTCCTCACAACGGACCATCAAAGCATGATCACATTCACGAAGACCATGCTTCAGTCGCTCAGCTTCATTATCAACAAGCAGAAATCCATACTATGCCCCACACAATCTTTGGAGTTCATAGGCGCTCATATAGACTTTATAACAGCTCAAGCCTATCTTTCCCAATCACTGGTTCAACAATATAAGAAATCTTGTTATGACCATTACCAGCAGCAAGGTGATACCCATCATAATGTGCCTCAAACTTATGGGGCACATGGCAGCTACCACATACCAGGCTGTGCTTCCTTTGTTTCCAACACTGGATCTCTTCAGTGTACACACCAGCCAGCTGTCAGATTCACAGGCGCATTTCCCTTCCCTCAAAAGTCCTCATCTCTCTATAATGGTGGACACAAGTACACAAGCTCTGCAACAGGGTGCCTTTCCACCAGAGCCAGCCGTCCAAACAAATTACAATGGACACCTCGCTGATGGGATGGGGTTTTTACCTGATTTTCCCAATACTCTGGGGGTATGCTCATTTATTAGGGTTACTCTTATGGAATTGGGGGGAGGTTGCTTGTGCTTACTTGTGCTCTCATATGGAGCTGAATTCTTCTTGCTGCCATTTCCCCCTTCCATTGGATCTCTCTTGCAGGAACCAAGTTCTTCAGGATGGGGTTCTTCCCACCTTAGCAAGACACACAGACACTCATACCCACTAATAGAGCATACCTGAAAGGACTGGGTAATCAGCACTCACAGGCTGACCCCTTCATATGTCTCTGGATTCAGCAGACTGGGTTTAAAAGCAGTGGAGATGTCTGATGCTAATGGAGATGTCTCTGTACTATCTTCTATGCAGATGAGGCTGGGGTGTTTCCTTAATTCTATCACTCTTGTCTGAGGCAGTTTAGGTGTGTCTTCCCTGGCCTTCTCATTGCTTTGTCTTTGATTCTGGAGGAGGCCTGGGAGAGTGGGATGGTTTTCCATGAGTGTCACTCCCTGGCTCCCCAAGAGGACAAGGCTGGTAAATAACAGGGGGCATACTTCCAACAACAGTTGGCACAGGGGAAATGGTCCAAACACGAGTCAAGACTGCATATAAACCTGCTCGAGCTTTGAGTAGTCCACAATGCATGCAAGCACTTACTCCCTTACATTCAAGGCTCTTCCATCTAGATCCTCACTGACAATACATCAGCTATGTTTTACGTCAACCACCAAGGGGCTGCAAGATCCCAGTCGCTATGCTCAGAGGCGATCAGACTTTGGAATTGGTGCATTTGCTGCAATATTACCATTTTGGCAGAATTCCTGCCTGGAGACAAGAACATTATGGCAGATACCCTCAGTTTCCTCACAGAACATGAGTGGGAACTACATGCTCAGATCACCCACAAGCTGTTCCACTAATGGGGGCGACCACAGATGCACCTCTTTGCCACCATGCAGAACTCCAAATGCTCCCAGTCCTGCTTGCAAGTGGGTATAGGGTGTGACTTCCTGGGCGATGCCATGCTTCTCACTTGAGGGGGACACCTATTATACCCATTCCTCTCATTCTGAGAGTCCTCCGGAAGATACAGATGGATGGGCCCTGAGTGATCTTGATAGCCCCAGCCTGATCTCGATGGACATGGTTCACATGTCTTTATCAACTGCCCACATCTGCTCTGCCAGAACCAGAGTCAATACTTCACCCCCAGCCACAAATGCTACACCTGATAGCATGGTACCTATTTGGTTCTCGCAAGTGGAGCAACAGTGCTCCCAACAAGTGAAAAATGTTCTCCTGCATAGCAGGAGACAAATGACACGCAAGACTTACCTATACAAGTGGCACCGGTTTACACAGTGGTGCGCACACAGCCAGGGCTCTGCTCTACCCAAGTACTGGAGTACATCATGCACCTGAAACAACAACGTTTGTCACTTTCACCGCTCCGGGTACACATGGCCGCCATTATGGCTTTCCACCCTCCATTGATGGGTTCCCCATCTTCACATACCCCATCTCAAAAAGATTCTGGAAGCGCCTACAGAACCTTCACCCACTTCGATAACCCATTCCCCCCCATGTGGGACTTGTGAGTGTAGGACAATTCTAAGACCACCCTTTGAACCAATGGCAACCGCACCACTTACCTTTCTTACCATGAAAATGTTTTCCTTCTGGCGATCACTTCTGCAAGGCGGGTCAGCGAACTCACAGCCTCATCTCCATACATGACCTTTCACAAGCACAAGGTCATCCTCTGGCCACACCCGTCCTTACCTAAAGTGAGCTCAGAATTCCATATCAATGAACCGGTAGTCCTTCCCACTTTCTATCCAAAACCACATAATTCCAGGGAAGAAGCCATATTACACACCCTGGACGTCAGAAGGTCAATTGCCTTCTATCTTGATAGGACTCAGTCCTTTCGATCATCCCAAAGATGGATGGTTTCCCTGGCCGAAGGATCCAAGGGAAAACCACTGTCTTCCCAGAGCATATCAAAGCTCATAATATCATGCATTACTGCATTCCACTCGCTCCAGAATAGGGCATTACCAACGAATCCAAAGGTCCACTCTGAGAGCCATGGTGATGTTGGCTGCTTTCCTAAAGGGAGTCTCACTCCAGGAAATATGCAGAGCAGCAACATGGTCGTTTAATCACACCTTCACAAAGCATTACGCTATTCCACCGTGCTCCACAACAGATACCGCAGTAGCCAACGCGGTTCTCTCATGGATCAATCTGTAGCAATTGATCAAAGCCCATTGTCCACCTGAATGGGCACTACTACATGGTCACCAACAGTGGAGCACCCCTGGGGATATCACTCGAGGAAAGAGGAGTTACTCACTTTGTGCAGTAACAATTGTTCTTCGAGATGTGTGTCCCCAGGGTTGTTCCATTGTCTGCCCTCCTCCCCACTTCTTCGGGCAATAATAGCAGCCCACGAGGGCGTCAAAGAAGAAACAGAGGAGAAGCGGGCTGTGCACGCTACTTTAAAGGTGGGAGTGCTGCTTGCGCCGCCTGATCACTGCTTTCAAAGTCTCTGATCTGCGGTGCCGGGATGAGTCTGACACCAACTGTGGAGCACCCACAGGGACACACATCTCAAAGAATAATTGTTACTGCACGAAGTGAGTGATTTCTCTTTCTCTTGTTCAGTACTGGTCAAATCCTGATGGATGAGGGCATTCAACCTGAATTTTGTCTGAAAAACTTCATCCAGTTCTGATGGAATGTAACCGGGATGTTGAATGAAATTGAAATGAATATTCCATCAAAATGCAGGACAATGTAGCACTTTAAAGACTAACAAGATGGTTTATTAGATGATGAGCTTTCGTGGGCCAGACCCACTTCCTGAGGAAGTGGGTCTGGCCCACGAAAGCTCATCATCTAATAAACCATCTTGTTAGTCTTTAAAGTGCTACATTGTCCTGCATTTTGCTTCAACTACCCCAGACTAACACGGCTACATTTCTATGAATATTCCATGATTTAGTCTAGTAGAAACATGTTTTCTAACTTGAAGTGGAAAATTTGTGTGGACTGATCAGTTATTTTGTATTTAAGATCTTTCAAACATTTTACCTCTTCAATTTTTGTACTTCTTTTGAAAGGGTTGATCAAGCTGGTGTGATTTGTAAACAAGAAGGAATTTTTCGTGTTAACTGCATGGACTGTCTGGATCGGACCAATGTTGTCCAAGCTGCTATTGCAAGAGTCGTCATGGAACAGCAGGCATGTATGACTTGTAAATTTTGAAGTGCTAAATGTCTTAGTCTTTTTTTTACTTATGAAAAGTTAATATGTATGTTTGTGAAAAAAATAACATACAACATTTCAAGTTGATGGGATAAAGGTGATGGGATTTTCTGGAGGCTGGGTAATGTGAACATGTCCCCAAACGTTTAAATGGATGAATAGCTCTGGGATTAAAAGGCATATCCTTAACATTTTCAGGAGATGTGACTGGCAGTAGGAGCACCAGCACTATTTATGTTAGTTTTATTATGGAAACTTGCAGTTGTTTATTAATTTGTAGCTAATGATTATTGCTTGCATATGCTTTTTTCTTTTACAAAATTAAAATATATGTAGAAAATGAGTGGGTTCAGGGATACACTTTAGTTACAGGCACTTGAGAAGAAAATAGCCCATCAACCAGCACACTAAATGCTTGATATGCTTGACAGGTCATTCCCTTTGGCCACATACAATGATTCTCCATCTCTCCAGATATACTAAATTGGTAGTTGACAGACCACCCTTTCTGGAATTAATCTGTCCCATATCGAGATTTCATTTCATTTCAGAGGAGGAGGAGATTAAGGAGCTTTCTTGCAGTTTAATCATCTGTTTCCTTCTTTGGAACCTTGACCTCTGTTATATCTTCTTCCCGAAGAGGACGTTAAAAGTAGATGATGGTCCATGTAGCTAAGGGCTTGAAAATCCAACATGCAGTGCAGGAAGAAGTGAAAAAGCTCTGTGATGTGATGTGCTTGAAATCAAGTACAGGCAGTCCCCGACTTACGCGGATCCGACTTACGTCGGATCCGCACTTACGAACGGAGCTTTCTCGCCCCGGAAGTCGGGGCGAGAGAGCCCCGTTCGTAAGCTGCTCCGGTGCCCCTGGTCTGCTGGAGACCGTCTCCAGCAGACCAGGGGCACCGGGCGGGTTCCCGCGCTTCCGAGGCTTTGCCAGAGCAAAGCCTCGGAAGCGCGGGAACCGCTGCTGCTGCCACTTGGGTGCCGGTGCCTGTGGTCTACTGGGGACCGTCCCCAGCAGACCACAGGCACCGGGACCCAAGCGGCAGCAGCGGGCAGGTTCCCGCGCTTCTGAGGCTTTGCCAGAGCAAAGCCTCAGAAGCGCGGGAATCCCCGCTGCTGCTGCATGAGACCCGGTGCCTGTGGTCTGCTGGGGACGGTCCCCAGTAGACCACAGGCACCGGCACCCAAGTGGCAGCAGCAGCGGTTCCCGCGCTTCTGAGGCTTTGCTCTGGCAAAAGCCTCAGAGGCGCGGGGAACCGCCGCTGCTGCCGCTCCAGTCTGGGTGCCTGTGGTCTGCTGGGGACGGTCCCCAGCAGACCACAGGCACCCGGACTGAAGCCGCAGCCGCAGCCGCGGGGGGGTCCCGCGCCTCTGAGGCTTTGCCAGAGCAAAGCCTCAGAGGCGCAGCACCCCGCTGCCGCTGCGGCTCTGCTCCCCGTGTCCCTGGTCTGCTGGGGGGGGGGGGGGGCGCAGCTAGTGTGGCCCCCCCCCCCCCTTGCAGACCAGGCTTTTGTTTTGGACTCTGGGGCAGAGCAGCTGGGGCGCTGCCGATTGGTCCTGCAGCGCCCGTGGGCACTACTGGACCAACCCGGCAGCACCCCAGCTGCTCTGCCCCAGGTCCTGATTCAGCCGCTGCTGGTCAGTTTCAGCAGCGGCTGAATCAGGACGTCTGGGGCAGAGCAGATGGGGTGCTGCTGGGTTGGTCCAGTAGCACCCCAGCTGCTCTGCCCCAGGTGTCCCCAAGTCAGCTTCTGCTGAAACTGACCAGCGCTGACTACAGGAAGCCCGAGGCAGAGTTGCTCTGCCCTGGGCTTCCTGGAATCAGCTGCTGATCAGTTTCAGCAGCAGCTGACTTGGGGACGCCTGGGGTTCTTAAGTTGATTCTCTATGTAAGTCAGAACTGGCGGTCAGTTTCAGCAGTGTCTGAATCTGGACGCCAGTTCCGACTTACATACAGATTCAACTTAAGAACAAACCTACAATCCCTATCTTGTACGTAACCCGGGGACTGCCTGTATAAAGGCCTTCTGTCTTTTTCCTATAAATAATGAATTTCTCTGACTATGAAAATAGGTGCTGCTGTGTTCCAGTGTCATATACAGCAATGAATCCTGACCATGTGATTTTTTGAGTTTGACAAGGATTGATCTGATTTTTCTTTCTAACATCTTTCCTCTGATCTCGGTCTCTTCTGCCTTGAATAATCAAGGCAAGATAATCTTTAAAGAAATCTTAGGTTAAAGTCCTGGGATATATCCGCACCGCACTTAAAAATCTGCAGCTGAGCCATGTCAGTTAACTTTAGCTTGTGGGGCTTGGTCTAAGGCAGTGGTCCCCAACCTTTTAGGGCTGCCAGGGGCGGGGCCTTTCAGGCACTGGGCGCCCGGGGGAGGGGCCAGCGCCACCCATGTGCCGCACGCCCAGGGGTGGAGTCGCCCCTGAGCCGCGCACCCAGGACCCGGCAGCGCCCGCACGCCGAGGGGCCGGTGCCGCTCCTGTGCTGTGTACCCAGGGGCAGGGCCGGCCCCAATCAGTCGGCGGGCGCACAGAAATGGCCCGGTGGGCGCCATGGCGCTCGTAGGCACTGCGTTGGGGACCACTGGTCTAAGGGGTTGTTTAATTGTGGTGTAGGCCAGCGGTTCTCAAACTCTTTTAAATGGGTCTCCAGAGCTGATACTACTTTATTTTGGAGATAAAAAGATACTCTTCTCTAGATTTCCAGTTTAAAATAGCTTATCAGGCTTTGATGGCAAACTATGGTCACACTGATTTTAATACACGCACCACTTTTATTGATCATAATCGTCTCTATAATATTGGGAACATCATAATAGAGTGTCAGCTCTTGGCAAGGCAGCTGTTGTAAGGCTCCATAAATGTAGCTGATACTTTGTGGTTTGTTTAATCTCTACTTCTGTTGTCATTTATTTAGTGGCTAGATCGGGGTGGGAAACTTTTTTTTGAGTTGGGGACCACTCACAAGTCTGCCAAAAAAAACCCAAACAAACCCTCACTGATGTGGCCCCTGACTGAGAAGGAGAAAGACATTCCCTTCACACACCGGAGCCTGGGGGGGATGGGGCAGACTTATAGATTTTGTGTGCTTCAGCCCTGCCGTGGGCTGGAGTGTGGACTCTCCGCAGTGGTGGTGGGATGGGGGAGGGGACTGAGTGTTGGGGGCCGGAGGCTGGATCCAGGCAAGCTGGGGCCCGCATTTGGCCCCCTGGCCTTAGGTTCCCCACCCAGAGCTACACTCTGAGACACATTGTTCAGAAATGTGGTCTGGATTGTCCTGCTTCATAGCAGGAAACCCTAGGTTCTGTTTGCCAGAAGCTGGAAATAGGTGACCGAGCATGGATCACTTGATTCCCAGTTCTGTTCACTCCCTCTGGGGCACCTGGCATTTACCACTGTCAGAAGACAGAACACTGGGCTAGATGGACCTTTGCTCTGACCCAGTATGGCAGGTCTTATGGTCCTACATGAAAACCTCCACAAGGGCGGCTTACTTTTGTAAGTGAAAGTGATTTTCTGTCTGGGCACCTAGACACAGTGTCCATTACGTACAATATGGTTAAAAAGATCTTAGACTGTTGGTCACTTGAAGGTCAGATTTGGCAGGCAGTTCGATCAGTGGGCATCCTGGCTGCAGTCTCAGCAATCCACATCTGTATTACAGATAGAGCTGTTTTCTCCAGTCCTGTTGCTGCCAGGTTCTTGAGTGGTCTATGTTGTTTTCACCAGCTAGGGACCCTGCCCCACAATGGGATTTGAATTTAGGGTTACCCATGAACTGATAACCCTGTCTGAGCCATGGCTCAACGTTTCAGCAAAGGTGGCTTTTCAATTGCTACCATATCTGTGAGGAGAGTAGAGAGCTGCATGCCTTAACACAGGGATCCGGCCCCCAGGGTGTAGGGCTCCCCACCCAGGCTAGTAGATTTTGGGTACTAGCCTGGGCCCCTTTAGGCTCTGGTGTGCAAGGGAAATATGGGAGTGTCTTTCTCCTCAGTCGGGGTCCATGTCAGTGAGGATTTGTGTGTTTTGTTTTTTGCTTCTCACTTGTGAGCAGCCCTGATTGATTTTCCTGTGGATCAGTGACCCCTAACCCCAAAAAGGTTCCCCACCCCCATTTTAACATATTCTCTATATGTTGTTTTCTTCAAGGACAAGGTACAGCTTGGGTCTCCTCCTGTCTTTTGATCATTTCAATGAATTTGTATTAATTACAAATTAGTGATTCCAATATCACATGCTTGTAAGAGTGAACACAAGGGCACACTCTGGATGTTCAAGCCTTGGGTTTTTATTTAAATGAAACAAAGCCCTTTTGCATCCCCTTCAAACTATTTTTCTTTCTGTGCAGAATGATTGGGGGAATGTCCTGCAACATGCAATAGCTGCCTAAATGGCATTATTTATTACAATACAATACCAAGGCTGTTAGAGTTGTTTGTGCATTAAACCAGTGTTTGCTCAGCAGCCACAGCATTTGTGAATAATGTCCCGGTTGTGGATATTGGACCACACTGCTGCTCTGCAATAGTCCACGCTGTTTCTGGACATAGTAATTACTGCTGTAAAAAAGATGCTAATATAGAGAAATCCGTTTATCTTCTAATAAGACTCCTAGCTCTGTCTGCATTGGAAACTGCTTGAGAGCCATCTATTGTAAGAGACATCTGCCATTATTCAAAGAAGCAAAATTGGTTGCTCGCTTTCATGATACTTGCTGTTTGACGTGTGTTGTAGAAATCTATTACATGATTGATTTTTCTTCCCCAACATGGGGTCTGCTGTGGAGGAACTCAAGGGAGAGCAGGACAGTTCCATGTTCTGTACTGTCCTCTGGTAGCACGAGGAGCTTAGAGCTCAAGCCTGGGTGCTCTATGTATATTGCTAGAGAAAACTCTGAAACTAGCACACAAGTTTCTCTCTCTCTCTCTCTCTGCAATGGACATACACATCTCAAAGAACAAAATACAAGTGAGTAACTGTTCTTTTCAATGTGTCAGAAAATAGCCTACAACAAAATCCTCCTCAACGTCAGAGCTATCTTACTAGGGTGAAAAATAGCTTCTCTCTGAAACTATCTTTAGCCAACCACTTTGAAATCTTAAAGTTGCTGCTTTGTTTTTTCTTGCTTTACTTCACTTCTCCAGTTCCTTACTTCTTAAAATCTTTGAAAGAAAATTAGTTCAAAAGTTCCTCATTGACCATTGCTCTTCTTAAATCACTTAAAAAAATAAACCTGGTATTTTTTTATTTTTTGGTCCAAAGAAATGTCGCCTTTGAAGACATAGAAACTAAATAGAATTGAATATTTGGTATCTTCAAATTGACTGTCCTGAAAAACAAACATTCTTAAACTCTTTTTTTCTGATTGTAAAATATAACTCAACAAAGAAAATGTAGTAACGATGTAATTACTAAAATGTGTACTGTATTAATATTTGTCTTTGAGTTTGTCATTTGAGAGAGAATGTCACATTGACCTTACCCACTAATAAATGTGTCAAATTCTAGCTGAAAAAGCTGGGTGTGATGCCACCAGAACAGCCTTTGCCGATGAAATGCAATAGAATCTACCAGATAATGTGGGCAAACAATGGAGATTCCATAAGCAGACAGTATGCCGGAACAGCAGCTTTAAAGGTAAAAAAACAAACAAAAAACCCCAAACCACCAAACAAAAACATAGTGTAATGAGTACTTTGTCAAGTTTCATGAATTATTATCCAATATGCAGTAGAAGTAATTTAGTTTATTGGTTTTTAAAAGATGCACATAAAAATGACACTATAAAATCAGCTAACGTTTAATCACATCTGTACAGTTCTTGGAGATTCCGTGGACTCTCGGGGGATTTCTGTAGAATGATATTAGACAGTTGGAGAACCACTTATTGGACCCATGGAATGAATGTCTAGTTTTGCCAGAGTTTCCAGCATTCTTCAGGTCATGACAGTTCTGGAGTTAAATAGCTTGACTCTATGAGAAAAATAGTATAAGAACTGGATTAATATTGAAACTTCCCTGTTTTGTAATCTTTTGAGTTACATTTCAGCAGAGTACATGGATAATCTTTCAAAAATACCTGTGTTGAATAACTTAGCAAAGGATAGTCTGCCTTTCTCGCTATGGTGAGGAAAATCAACCAGCTATCATTAAAAACAAATACTTATAAGGATTATTTTTCCATTATTTAATGTTGTAGGCAAACTTTAAAGGCTTTTTACCTGCCAACACCAGAATTAAGAGTTCTTTACCTCACAGCTGCGACCCTTTCCTTTGGTAGATGCTGCTCCTTTTATTTTTACAAGGGATTATTAAAGAACTAAGCAAATTGTTCTCCATATTCACAAACACTGGTGAAATCTTTCCAGACCCTGGTGTTGGAGATCCTAAATATTGGCAGCAGATTGCACTGTTGTTAAGCCATCTCTTGTAATTTTACTCTCCTCAGGTAGAGTTGGTCTTTATTTTTGTCTGCTACAGCACTTGCTAGTCACTTAATAAATCAATAAGGTTGCCTGGCTAGAATCCTCATAGACTAAACTAGTGATTGTTTTTCCTCCCATCATATCTTTAATTTGTTCCTGTCAAGCAAATAGACTAAGCACAAAGATGTGTTTATAGTTAGTTTACACAAAGATGCTTGTTTTTTGACAACCAAGATATTCACCTGGAAGTGTGAGCAATCTTGCAATGGATACATTTCTTAGGGTCCTAAAATTAAATATTCTTGAAACTTATTTTTCTTTAAAGATAATTGACCTGATTTTCAGTGGTGCTATGTCCCAGTGGAATCATGGATTTATAGGACTTGAAGGGATTTTGAGAGGTTGGTGATTGGTAGTTCCTGTTAGCTTTGTAGGTGCCCAGCGGCTTTGAAATCAGGGAAGTTTTCTGCTAGGATCCTCATGAAGTAAAATCCAGGAGTGACACTGGCAAAACTCTTTGCTCTGAAGAATTTTGACTCTTGATGCTGCAGGTCCTGGTTTGCCTGCACAAGTCAACTACTTACTGAGGATCATGGTTGAGGGCAACTATTTGGACATAGATAACTCAGTTCAAGTTAGCTCATTGTCCTTCCTTGCATGGCGCTTGATTAGTATTAATAATGGAATCGAAAAGATTCTAACCTTGAGCAATGACAAGAAAAAAAGAAAAATGCATTTCAAACAAGTCTGAAGGATAATGATCCCTTCATTTATTTTTAATTTAAAAAATCCTATGTGACCTATCCTAATATTAATAGATAGGATAAATATTCAGACTTTATTTCTTTCTTCAGCCTCTCCTGAGACTTGAAATGTACAGTTTTGCATATACAGGTCATGCAATAATCTATTATCTTAATTGATATTACTTTGAACAAATATCCATGAGAAGTTTATTCTAGAAGTTGATAGAAATGATTTCTTTGTAGGTATAATGTATGTTAAAATGCTGCAGCACCAAGTTAGTCGTCAGCATTTTTTTAAGTTTCTCCAGAGATTTAAACATTTCTTGAACTGTATTTGTAAATTCTTTTGTTTCACATGTAAAGAAAATATTCTCTTTATTGTGGATTCTTAATGTATCTTTATTTGGCAGACAAAGCAACTTTAAATTTCATTCCCTGAAATTTCGCTCATTCAGCTATACATTTTGTACACTAATCTCAAAAATAGCTTTTTGAGAGCTGAGAAGTTTGTTTAAATGCCTCACATTTGAGTAATTGTTGAAAGGAGTGTTTCTATGTAATAGGGTGACTTCACAAGAACTGGTGAAAGGAAACTCGCAGGAGTAATGAAAGATGGAGTCAATTCTGCAAACAGATACTACTTGAATCGCTTTAGGGATGCTTATAGGCAAGCAGTCATAGGTAAGGGGAAAATATAACTATTTTCATTTGAATTATTGCATATTTGTCTGCTTTTATGAATGTTTGGGAAAATATCTTGCATTCCTGTGATGCACACTTGCAAAAGGTTAAGCAAAAGACATAATCACATTCTGTGAGATTTACACTTTTATACAACATGGCATTGTAGTAGATGACAGTTTGCTTAGTGGGATTATATGGCCATAACCTCATTTTATGATTGACTGGTAACTTATGATACACAAAGTGTTTTGCTCTATCCATTTATGTTATTCATACAGTACAATTAGAATAAACTTGCTTCTTGGAAGCTGGTTCTAGTCATTTGCTTTTTAAGAAAAGCTTTTTAGCTAAATTTTTCTGAGCAAAATTCCCGAAGCATATCTTGAGAAGATGTTGGGGGCCATACCCTGGATTTTTTACATACCAATATTACAAATAAAAATCACAACTTAAATGATGTCTGTAAAGAACAAGTGAATATCCCTTCACATTCTGATGTCTTCAGTATATTGGAAATCACCCTGCAGGGGTTTGGAGAATAAGAAGAAAGTGTCATACTGTAACTTTGAGATGTTCAATTTTATGAACTTCTTAAATTTGTGATGTCAG